>NC_080196.1:26738000-28050000 GCF_030028045.1 Hippopotamus amphibius kiboko | reverse complement strand
AAAAGATTTTTCACAGCTATAATGCAGGCTTGCCGTTTTCGCAAGAGTGAGTACAAGTAGTCAGTACATTAATATATTGTTAAAATATCTTCACTCATATTCTTTGGTACCACTCCCTCCCCCAACATTTATGTTTTTAGTTTTACTTGTTTATGAAAGTTGTCATTGGGCAGGGAGGAGTTCACCAGAAGGTTCTTTCTGCTGAAGCCCAAGAGCAGGTCACTGACGTGGTCTCAGAGCACTTGAGTTTATGTGAGGAATTGCTTCAAGCTGACAAAGAAAGGCAATGCCAAGAAGACTCACACATAATTTATTTGAAAATTCTTTTTTATCATTTGTCTTGAGAGATGAAAGAAGTCAAAAAAGAAAAAAAAAAGAAAAGAAACACGGAAAACAACCCAAACAAACACTGAACAAGAAACTACAACATTTTTATTTTCCCAAGGGTCGTTTTTTACAGAGAAGCACTTCAAGAAACTGTAAGCACTTTGGTGGCGTGATTCAGAAAAGATTCGTAGCCTCGGCTGGGTCTTCACCACAAATCCCAGTGCTCTTCCCAGAGACGTCAGTGGTACATATCTGACTGTGTGTGTGAGTTTAAAACTGTCCCAGGCCTGAGAGCTGGTGCTTACGGACCCAGTCCTGGAAGCTGCAGGCACCCTTCACTGGTACAAAGGCTCCTCTCTGCCTTCCTCGGCACAAGATCCCACGTGGATTTGACCATGATCGACTTGTGCACTTGCCAATGATTAATATACTTGGGGAGGAGTAAATCTTAAAAAAAAGGGAATAATAGCAACCTAGCAATTGTCCAGAAACAAAATGATAAAGTCAAAATCTAACAGTAAGCCTATGAATTTTTTGATCCCAGTAATAACAGCTACAATTGAAAACTGTGTCTGCTCAACACTTTGCTGATGATGTGCTGATGATCGACTGTTCTTCTCCCAAAGTTTGTGTCCTTGTCATGCATGGAGGAGCCAAGCAAGTTAGCCAAACAGTGGTTGGTAGTCAGACGGTTTAGCAGAGGCTATATGAGGGGCTTTATAAATACTAGTTTTGTGTTAATTTGAGTGTCTTTATTTATTTATTTTAATTCTGTTGGAGTATAGTTGATTTACAATGTTGTGTTGGTTTCAGGTGTACAGTATAGTGATTCAGTTATACATGCACATATATTCATTCCTTTTCAGATTCTTTTCCCATATAGGTTATTACGGAGTATTGAATAGAATTCCCTTTGCTATACATTAGGTCCTTGTTGGTTATCTATTTTATGTACAGTATTGTGTGTATGTGTAGATTGATTCAAAGCTCCTAATTTATCCCTCACCACGTTTCCCCTTTGGTAACCAAATTTAAGTTTTTGAAGAGCAAATTTTAACAGCACTTAATAGGTTACTAATATTTTGTCTTGTATATAAAAATTAAAACCTATGGAATAGAACTGTCAGCAAGAATTACTAAAGAATTCCATTTTTAAAAATCAGATAACTTATCAGGAGAATCATAGATCACACTCAATAATATTAGCCGTAACAGTATTAACACTGAATTTGTGTATTAGCATGGTTTGCATAACAAGATATGTTTAATGTGTCTATGTTTTATTTAAATACAATATGTGCATATTTTAAGACTATAGACCTAACTACAGCAATATGTCTATGGGAGAAAAGAGCAACAGACATGCTAATTAAAGTGCATCTTATTTGTACTACTATTGCCAAAGCTAATCATTGTTTAATTCAAGGTAGTTGTTCCCTCCATAAATGCACAGTCCTGTTGGGAGAAAACAAAATCTTTAAAAACAGAATCTTTAAGAAATACCCTGAAATGTAGAATATCCAAAGATTGATATAACACATGCTATAGACCTTTGTGAAGAAGACATACAACTAGGTAAATGAGTATCTTTGAAAAAAGGTTTCACAAAAAAGCACAGGAACTTTAGGAAACATAAAAAGAGGAGAGATTGGCAAGTAAGGGAAGTATGGGGCAGAGGAAAGAAAAAAAGAGTGAAGAATTTCTCCATAGGATGCTTTCAAGAAGCTAACAGCAAAGTGAAAAGACCCTTTTGTGATTCGATGATTAGGAGTAGGAATTCAGGGTGAGGGATTCATAGGGAGGGCAAAATCCAGATTGCTGCAGGTTAAGGACAGGAGAGATGGTCAGACCGCAGACGGCAGCATTCATTAGAAAAGCTTGGCAGGGTGGATGAGATGAGAAAAAGAATGACATATTTTATTAAGCCTTTATTGATGCTGTCCCCCCACATTGAACTTGACTTTCTCTAAATCCTTTTGCAGTTAATGAAGCAATGCTTTATTATTTTAGAAAAGCATTTCCAAGCTTGCCAGATCATAAGATTCACTAGGCACTTATTACAAATATAAATTCCCAGGCTACATCTTGATGTAGTGAGTTGGAATTTCCAGTGACTGGACCTGGAAATGTGTATTTTTATAAAAGAAACTCATGATTGGGTAACCTTGAGAATACAGATCAACACATAAAGTCATATCATAAGCTGGCCTTTTCTGCCAATTAATATTTTCTGTTTTGCTTATCCAAGAATTATATATTCCTTTGGGCATAAATTGTGCCTTATATTCCTTCGTATTCCGTAGGACAATGATAGGGTCATGTTAAAACCAAAGTATGTAATAAAAGCATGTTGATTAGTAGCGTTTCATCTTTTAGAAGCTTATCAGACCAGGCTGTCCACGTGAAGGTTTTTGGGCATATCTCTATAACTGGTTCCTTATAAATCAGTGTCATAAGAACCATGTTGCATCCTGGTAGCTTTACACACTCTATGTGAAAATCTTCATGTGAATTATGAGGAAGGATTCTCAGAATAAGCTAGAAGAGGAGCCCTCTCAAAGTCAGGTGTTGAAACTACTTTGCTAATGAGTCAATCCCTGAATCTGCTTATGGGAGAAAAATAAGCCAGGTTTGGAAAGATGTTTTCTCCATGTTATCCAGATGCACTGATTCTACTGACCAAACCTTAGATAATTATTCAGTCATGCACAGCCCTCCTTCCCGGGTATCGACTTGTTTATTCAGGTAGAGAAGGGCATTATATTCTCTGTACATATTGCCCTGCAGACAATTTACAATACTCTGTGATCTCTTCAGTTTTCATTCACTCCGAATGTACCTGTTGAGCAACTGTTATGTTCCAGGCATATTTCTAGGCATTAGGGATACAGTGGGATACACAAAGGCCTTGTGCTCATGGAGCACGCCTGCTAGTGGGAGAGATAGATAGTAGGTAAATAACCAAATTAGTAGATAGATGTCAATGCACTGAAGGAACAAAAAGCAGGGGAGTGGGCAGAATGAACACAAAGGGCTCTTTGAGATGAGGCAGTAAGGGCATCATCAGATGCCCAGATGAGTGGTGTTTTGCAGCCCTGAGGAACCCTGGGGAAAAGCAACCTGGCTGAATGGGTGGAAGTACAGGTATCTTAGGCTGGGGGACTGGACCCGTAGAAGATGAGCATTATGGAGACAGAAGGAGTTGATGTCAGAAAGGCAAGGGGGTGAGAAGGCAAAATTAAGAAGTTTATAAAGAATAGATGACATTTATATGTCAATTACTATATTTCAAGTACTGTTTGAAGAATTTTATAGATATTAACATATTTAATACTTGCAACGATTCTGTGAGTAAGTGCTGCTGTTCTCCCTATTTTAATAAGGAGACAGAAAGAAGTTCATTTATTTGCTGCAGGTGGGACCTGAACCCACCACTGCACTCAACTATTCTCATGGCCTTCAAACAAGTCCTACTTTACTCATGCTAACTTCCCCATCCTACTATTGCTTATAGAAAGGAAATGGGTATAAGATATGTAAAGAAACAAGACATCTAGATATTGTTTATGAAATCTCATCCTCCTTATCAACCCTCACTCTTACCCAGGAGGATTAGGAAGATGAAAGGAAACTGGAGTTTTGTGGTGCATCCCAAGGTCAAATTTCAGGCTGTGGAAAAGTTATTTCCTTTCATTTTCCTTGTGCATTTCTCCACTTATTTTGTATTTGATTACTGATCTGGAGTCCATGACATAGGTGCTCTACAGACAGAATTTATGTATCCATTTAGCCTGAAACATACGTAGCTTCAGCACATTATTTCTGAGTGGGGGTCATTATGGTCAACTGGGCTTGTGGCCTTCACCTACAGCCATTCCTTTGATCTCTTTTGGGAATGATCCATGCCTTTTGTCCGTCAAGTCCTGTAAGTGCAAATGAAAACATTTAGGGAAGCATCTACAGATGCAGCTGCCAGGAGCCTCTTATCCCGTAAGCTTCCCACAGTTTATATTTTCAGGGAGAAAACAGAACTTACTCTGTGTGTGTGTGTATTTCTCATTGATTCAAATGTTACTTAGGAAAACACTCTCAAGTGTATCATGCTCTTGCTTTAAAAATAACTAGAATCCATTCCCTGGAATAAAAATGTGGGAACATTACTGAGGGCAGGGGATTTCAGAGCATGAGCTGGAGAATGATAGAGGTAGTGACAAAGATCACACATTCTTCTATGACACGTCATGCCAAGGAGGTAGAGGAAAGAATGTGAAAGTGAAGGGTAAAACCAGCAGAGAATAGAAAATAGAATAAGAGAGGAATATTGCTTTGTCCCTTAGTACTGGCTTGTGGGAAAAGAAGTGGAATGGGACTTGGGAGATTTGGGTTCAAATTCTAACATTTTTCCTGACCACTTAGGTATATGGCCCACTATAGCTGTGACCACAGGCAAGTTTCTTCATCTCTGTCTGCCTTAGTTTCCCCATGTGTCAGATGGTAGTAATAATAGTATGGACCTCCAAGGGTGGTTGTGAGGATTAATTTGTTTATATATATATATATATATAGCCTTGGCATAGAGTATGACAAATAGTAAACACTCAATAAATGGCCATTATTATTATTACTACTAATTTCTCAAAGCCTCATTTTCTCATATAGAAGGATGGACTTCCCGTTTTATTAATAAATGGTTCTTGCAAACAATTTATTCAAATGTAGAGAACTCCTTCATCTGAAGAACCCATTCTTTTCCTCCCTGCTCCTAGCAACTAGTTAAGAAAAGTATATAGGTGTCCTTGTGGCTTATAGAATAAAGCCCAAACACCTTAGCCATACATTCAGAACCTTTGGGAATCCAGGGCTACCTCAGCTTTCCAACCTTGCTCCCAATTACTCCTGTTCAAGAGCCCACCCATCAGGAAGGGGGAGCCACCTGCTCTTTCTTACATGTGCTGAGTCCTAAAATATAATAAAGTATATCCTAATACTTTGGCTTTACTTCTGCTGTCTTTCCTGCTTCTCCTCAACTCAGCACCTCAAAATATGTTCTATTCATCATTCAAGGCTCAACCCTAACACCAGCTCTTTGGGGAAAATATTTTTTGCTTTCTCACATGGAAGTAATCGCTTTTATTTTTAAACCTTCCCAGTATTCATTTATGCCTCTTTCTTTTTAATTTTTTTTTTATTGGCATATAGTTGCTTTACAATATGGTGTTGGTTTCTACCATACTGCAAAGTGAATCAGCCGTATATATACATATATCCCCTCTCTTTTGGATTTCTTTCTCATTCAGGTCACCACAGAGCACTGAGTAGAGTTCCTTGTGCTATACAGTAGGTTCTCATTAGTTATCTATCTTATACATAGTATCAATAGCATATATGTATGTGTCTCATTTATGCAAATAGTGGTTTTCTACCTAGCATGATAGTCAAGTTCCTGTTATGACTGTGTGTGGTACCTTAAAAATGGCCACAAATCCCTTGAAACTTTTCCCACTGATTGATGGGGTTTGTGTTCTGTGCCTTTGAAACCGTGTGGACTCAGGGACTGCCTCGACCCACAGAATATGTTGAAAGTGATCTATAATCTTGTACCTGTTTTCATATTTGGACCTTACGAGGCTGGTAGCTTCTTATCTCTTGAACACTTGCTCTGGGGAAAGCCAATCACTGTGTAACAGTCTTATTCTGTGGCCACTATGGTGGGTGGGGGACATACAGGCATACCTGCTGACAGTCCTGGCTGAGCCCTGCCTTCAGCATCCCTTCCAAGTCTGCAGGTATATGCACACTCCAGCCCATCCACCAGCTGAATACCACAGAGGGACATCTGTCGACATCATGCACAATAAGCAATTGCCAAGCTGAGATTTGCCTGAACTCCCCAAGAACAAAATTGTGAGATATAAGAAAATGATTTGTTTTAAGTCACTATACTTTGGAGTGTTTTGTTATGTAGCCATGAAGAGTCATAACACATTTCTCCTGGGCTCTGAGATCTTTAATGTCAGAAACTCTGTTATACTCACTATTATACCTCTACAACTACCACTGAGCCCAGGCACTTGTACAGGGCAGGATTCTTTTCCAGAAGCATCCCCAGATTCTCAAATGTGTGTTTCTAAGTCAGGGGTTTTCAACCTTGGCTGCACACTAGAAACAGATAGATGTTTAAATCCTGGAGTAGGGGTCAGGCACCTGTGACATATAGTTAGAGTCCTTCCTTTATAAAATGGAAAAAGAGCAGAGTGAAATGAAAAAGTGTACTTCTTTATGTTTGAGAAATGAATAAATAGATGGACTAAACATTTCGGTTTGATATCACGGAGGTATGAAGTGTTTCTTTTCAATTAATAATTGATGAAGAATCTCATTTCTCCCTGAGCTGTGGCTTCCCTCATTACAGTGGGAGATGGGAACAGCATTTAAATCAAATAGATTTACATCTGTCATTGGTAGTATTTATGGACCACTTATTACACATTTGACCCTATTCTGAGTGGAGATGGAGGCTGGAGAAAATGTATAAGACAATGATCCTGTCCTCAAAGCACTTATCTTGAGTCTTACAAATTATGTTGAGAAAAATATAACTAACATACATGATTTAATAAAAGTTATACTAGTTAGAATATTTTTTCTAAATTATGTGATGCGAAGTATTGAAAAAATTCAGAGGAAGGGAGATGAATGAAAGATAAAATGGACAAAGAAGTAAATAAGAGGCATAATTTGGTCAAGGGAGGGGAAAGCCAGGCAATGAGAAAAACATATGTGAAACCACAGAGACAAAATAAGCTTGGGATGTTTCTTTGTATGAGGGCAGCAGAGACCAGACTGGAGTGTGGGCATGCTAGGGAGAGAGGAGAAATGAGGTTGAGCAAGTTTCATGGACAAAAATGATGAAAGGTCTCAAAATCCTTCAAGTCATTTCCAAAAATACAATTCTATTCTGTGATTTGGAGTAGCACGTACACCACTCAAACCTTGGTTATTTAAGCAAAGGTAACGCTTTGCACAGGCAAACCAGTCATATCTTAACATGTTTTTTTAACTTCCTCTGCTCAATCATTAACCTGACCTTTTGCCCCAAGGAGGTGACTCTTTCACGGACACCACCTCTGCCTGAGCAGGGAACAGATGCAGAAAGCAATTGTCCCATTTGGGCAGTTGGTCATCAGTCATCACTTTGCCTCTAGCAGAATATCTAAATATAGCGCAAGGAAACAGCTTTCCCAAGCCTCTGGATCTTGAACACCAGGACCATAGGAATCCAGAACAGAGGAGGGGGAAAGAATTCTATCCTTGTGGAATCTCCCAGAGGCTAAAGGAAGGATTGGGAAGTCTGTTCAGCTTTGAATGCATGTGCCTCAGACCCCAATTTTCTTTGACTAGAGAGCAAGTGGGTTTTATACATCAGTTGTCCAACTGCTGCTAATACTTCCGGTATATGTCAATATCACACCTGTAAGTAGACTTATGTATACTTGGTGTGTTTACATGTGCTAAAGGCCCTGTGTCTGCTAAAGACAGAGCAATGAACAAACCCACAGGAGCTCTTCCCCCATGGAGCTCATATTCTATCAGAGGAATAAGACATTTAGCAACAAACTACTTACTTCTAAATTTGATACATTTTTAAGAGAAATATAGAGTATGAAAGAAGTTTACCAAAATGAAGAGAATGCTCTGGTCATGACAACCCAAGAATCCTAGTCCATGTGAGAGTTTATAAATATAAATAAATGGGAGTTCTGATTTGACGTCTCAACTTCATAAACGTGTTTATGAAAGAGGAAACTGCCCACCACACAGATGAAATTGGAGGTGACACAGGCCTCCTCTAGGGGGCTTGGGAAGTGGCCCCACCTAGCCTGGGGACCAGCCTCTTCATTGCAATAGATTCACGAGCCCTTTCCCTGAATGACTACACTTATTAAGGAGGAAACAGAGATAATGTGCTTTTGAAAAACTGTCTCCAACAAGGGTTAAAACAGAAGTGTTTCTGGTCAAATAAATTAATTTTAAAATTTAATTAACCAAAGTATATCTCTCTCCCAATATTTTGGTTGACTTTGGCTGAATCACTTCAAGGTATCGGTCCTCTAAAGAATGTTGGTGGTGACTGAATAATTCCAAGATTAAAAAAAGATGAACTTTTTTCTTTCTATTAAAATTTAATAATCTTTCTGTAAAGTCATACTGATCATGTAAAGAAGTTGGAGGGTTTTACAACTATGATTCTTTGTCTATAAAATCAGTACTCTGCTGACATCAGGATATTTTTGAAAATGACCAGGAAGGATTCATCTTTCAGGCTCCAGTTTTGAACGTTGCCCATGAACACCATTGCTAGAGACATTGAAGGGTTGCCTCTTCCTCTAGAGCAAAGTGCTCTCTCTCTCCAGAGGTAGTACAGCCACTTAAGGAAGGGTTTCACTTGTTGCTAAAGTGTAATTTTAGCTGAGTTAACCTAAAGGTTAGTGGAAAGATTTAGCATTACAAAACACATAGGTTTTTAAATGTTTAGAGACAATTTATAGATAGAGGACAATGCAAATATTAAAAGTAAATATTAAAATTGGCTGCTGCCCTGAAATATACCTCTTTTGATGTGAATCACGTTAACCATAATTTGGAAAAAAAAAAATTAGCTTTCAAATTGGTCTGTGTGACCTTTGACCTCCCTCCTCTTCATGCCATCCTCTCACCCACACCAGACTTGGGTTCCTTATTCACTAGCAAGGGGGAATATCTCTGCTTTCCCACTATTATGTTCGTTTCCTGTGGCTGCAGTAACAAATTGTCACAAATTTAGTGGATTAAAACAGAAGACATTTATTCTCTTACAGCTCTAAAGGCCAGAAGTTGGAAATCAAGGTATCAGCAGACCCTCACTTCTTCTAGAGGTCTAGGAGAGATCCTGTTCCTGGCCTCTTCCACCTCGTGGTGGTTGCTGTCATCCGCTGCCTTGAGGCTGCGTCCCTCCAGTGCCTGCCCCCATCTTCACACTCTCTTTTCCTCTTCCATGTCTCCTCTTCAGTGTGTCTGTCTCCTCCTCTCCTCTTCAGAAGAATGCTTGTTATGGCATGTAGGAATAGTCCAGGATTTTCTCCTCACCTGAAGATCCTTTAACTTAATCACACCTGCGAAAACCTTTGTTCCAAATTTGGTAACAATCCGAGGTCCCGAGGGATTTATGTGGCTATCTTTTGGGGGAATATTGTTCCACTTATCAAACCCACCACCAGGACTTGATACTGTTCCACATACGTTAAGTCTATATCCTACCAGGATGCAATCTTCTAGATGATAGGGAATAATACATTTTTGAATTCTTTATGGTGCCTTGAACTGTACTGAGAACATAACGGGGGGTTAATTCTTGTTAAATTGTAGTAAATGCATAAAATTACATTAGACAGCATATGGAAAAAATTGACTTTGGGAGGAAAAGAAAAGTTGCACACGACCAAGAACAAGCTGCCAGAATTGACCATGTAGTCCACTGCGTCATCACCAACCCATTCTAGAAATGACGTAGGCAGGGATGTTAAAACCCACTCAACAAAGCTGAGTTGTCCTCATTCCGGTCACGTGGCCTCTCCCAGTTCCCCAGCCACTGCCCCTCACTCTGGGGGTGAATGTTTCTTCCCATTGAAATGTACCTTCTGCCCTGGGCTTCTCACTACTCTGAACCCCACCACCAAAACTTACCTAACCTGACTCTTTAACTTCTTAGAGCTCAATTAGCCCATGTAATAAGCTAGTCTTTCAGAACATGTCATTGATCCTACTAATCAACCTCGTTAATGAGAGGTTCCAAGTAACGTGTGCTTTTAAACTGTGGCCAACTTGAAATAACAGTGCTCTAATGTTGAAGTGAGTGCTCAAAGGCTCAGTGGTGGTGGGCTGTCTTAATGGATTTCCTAAAATAACGTCTAATAAATGGCAGGACTGGGGGCATGGGTATCTTGATGCCAAATCCCATCCTTTTTCCGTTTTACTACAACTAATTCTAACCCATTCAAAGGGTGCCAGTAATCTTGTCCAAGATCTGAGCATATTTGCCCCTATACTAGGGGATGACCCTGCTCCTAAATTTGGGGCCATTTAATTTTTTCTAACCCAAATCCAGTTTCTTATTCCTTTAGTGGATTGTTAAATGTGAATTGGAAATGGCTGCTTTTCTTTCCTTTGGTTTCTCGAGGATAGAAAATGGGTTTGGCCTCCTGCATCAGCTGTGAAGACTGTTATCACACATCCTCTTCTTAATCTTAGAACTTGGGAGCACAAAAGGGAAACTTTTAAAAGTTCATTTTATGACATTTTTCCCCTTCCAGTCATATAACTTTAAAAATGCCCCAACCAATTTATTTATTTCAAAAAAAAGTAGTAGAAAATTTCCTTCTGGACTTATTTTCCATGTGCTGAGTTTGAGCCTGGAGCACATTTTTTACTGCTGGAAATAGGGGGTTATAATGAAAATGCTGACACAACCTCAACCATAGAGGTGCCAGCAGGCAGGGCTATAATAAATAATGTGGGAAATATTTTACACTTCAAGGCAATTACATGTTCAGCCATCTTTAGGATAGCTGGCCCATGAAGGGTAGGGATTAGGTTTCTGTGACAAGTGTAAAAGACCCATGACTCATGAATGCCGGGAGGTACGAATGAATTACAAGAGCTGAGTGAAAGCCACATAATCACCTATCGTAGGTAAAAAAATATTCTGTTTATTTGCAGGGGAGAAGGATGGCAACATCCAGCCAGGGCACTTCTGCCAGTTTGGGCTTTGACCAACAAGGCTGGAGGTGCTGAAAGTTGAGCAATGCTGTCTATGGACTCCACAAGCACTGCCACATACACAGAGCAGCTGGTTTTTATTCTTGACCTTTCCCTCACAGAAGTATATTTTCAATGGACAGTGAAGTGATGACTTATGTTACCAGAAGGGTGAGAGTGTCTGTGCCTGCAGATAGTAACATGGCCCTGGGGGCACTGGAGGTGGTGACAGAGCAGTCACTAACTCAGCTCTGCCCAGGCTGTGTGCTCACCAGCATGCCCTGTCTTGTCATTTGATTGCTACATTCATTCCTTCCTCTGAAGCTGAGAATAACAGCAGTGGCTGTTCAGGTGCCTCTTCCCAGAGGCTATTCACCTGTAGGTACGGGGAGTTTGCTTTGACTTCTCTTCCTCCTTAAGTGCCTTAAACAAATCTGGTGGTAACGAGTTAGGTCCGATGCATTACGGATTCCCCTGTATCCGGGTTGGGTGCTCCATAACAGTCTCTAATATCCCAGCATAGCACTTAGCACAGTTTCCATTGCTTGTTGACTGAATGCCTGCTTCCTTTGAACTGTAACCTTAATAAAGATAGAAATTGCATATTTCTTATTTGGGCTTGTACTCAAAGCCTAGCCTAGTTCCTGGCATTGTGGGTTAATTAAATAAAGGAGTGAGTGGCCTCATGGGTTAAGGCATCTCATATATCCAGTTATTTCTCAGACAATTATTGTACCTGATCCTATTAGGCATTGCATCATTTTGATATCAGTGAATCATACTCCTTGCTCTCGAGGGGCTCTCATTTTAGTAGTGAGCTTGAGTGAATAATCACAAGATAGTCTGACAAAGACTATATGATAAAGATACAGGCCAGATAGAAAGTTGTCAAAGAGAAGGAGTGACTGGTTTGGCAAATATTACTTATTAACTGAAGTAACTTACAATATTTGGCCTTGTATTGTTAGTTCATTTATGTATTCTTTCACCCCAAATAATCATTAGGCATATCTTCTACATCTTTGTAACTTCCTCAATACCTAGAAAGAAGCTTGTTAAACTAGATAATTACTGAATAGGACATTGTGATGGGAATAGACAGACTGGGAACATGATAACTGCTTAGGATTGGATGCCAGGCTTGCTACATACTGGCTTGTGACCTTAAGTTAATTGTTAAAACTTTATTAAACTTTTCTGAAGCTATAACTTTTCCTAGGCTATAAAAGCAATATCTGTCCCACAGTTTTGAGAATTAGATAAATAGTAATTAAACTATTACTCTGTTGTTCAGTAAATATTGTGTTCGGTACTATGTTGCTATGGGTTCAATAAATATTTTTCTTTTTTATGCCTAAGTAAATATTTGCCAGTTTGTTGATGGTCATGAGATAAATTGCATGTTGAACTAAAAATATAGATGGTTATAAATTGTGAATGTGGTGATTTCCTTGGTGTTTAGGGCATTTAACAATTTTGCAGTGTTTAGTTTAGCATGCATTGTGTAATGGAATAGAATGTGTTTAGATTCACTATTGCTAGGTTTATTTGAGTAACTGTGTTCATATCACTGACTCAATCTGTTCACCTGCAACTGTTCATCAAAACTCTCCATTCAACTTATAATTTGAAAATCCACTAAAAGTGGTAGAAGCATAGCAATATTGGGAAGCAATCACCATCATTCATTATTTTACTTCCCTCATTTTTTTCTTCACATGTGGGAAAGTATAGATAATGTCAAGGCAAAGAAGAGAGATTTTATTTCACTGAACAAATTCTTTAGAGTTTCTGATAGGATTTCTTTTTTTTTATCATGATATATGCAAGTCACTTTCAAATATTCAGCAAAACAACTTGAAGAATGAAAATATGCGACATAGATGGACAACGGACAACAGATAAAGCAAATGTGACAGAACAAATTATTATCTGATAAATACTGTTAACAAAATTGTTCATTGTTGAGTCTAGATGGAAGGTACATGGCTATTATTTGTACTATTTTTTCAGCTTTTAATATTCCATTGTATATATGTACCACATCTTCTTTATCCATTCATCTGTTGATGGACATTTAGGTTGCTTCCATGTCCTGGCTATTGCAAATAGTGCTGCAGTGAACATTAGGGTGCATGTGTCTTTTTGAATTATGGTGTTCTCTGAGTATATGCCCAGTAGTGGGATTGCTGGGTCATATGGTAGCTCTATTTTTAGTTTTGCAAGGAACCTCCTTACTGTTCTCTATAGTGGCTGTATCAATTTATATTCCCACCAACAGTGCAAGAGCGTTCCCTTTTCTCCACACCCTCTCCAGCATTTACTGTTTGTAGGTTTTCTGACGATGCCCATTCTAACCAGTGTGAGGTGATACCTCATTGTAGTTTTGATTTGCATTTCTCTGATAATTACTGATGTTGAGCAGCTTTTCATGTGTCTCTTGGCCATCCTTATGTCTTCTTTGGAGAAATGCCTATTTAGGTCTTCTGCCCATTTTTTTGATTGGGTTGTTTGTTTTTTTGATATTGAGCTGCATGAACTGCTTATATATTTTGGAGATTAATCCTTTGTCTGTAGATTCATTTGCAAATATTTTCTCCCATTCTGAGGGTTATCTTTTCATCTTGCTTATAGTTTCCTTTGCTGTGCAGAAGCTTTTACGTTTCATTAGGTTTCACTTATTTATTTATTTTTTTTATTTCCATTACTCTAGGAGGTGGGTCAAAAAAGATCTCGCTGTGAATTATGTCAAAGAGTGTTCTTCCTGTGCTTTCCTCTAGGAATTTTATAGTGTCTGGCCTTACATTTAGGTCTTTAATCCATTTTGAGTTTATTTTTGTGTGTGGTGTTAGGGAGTGTTCTAATTTCATTCTTTTACATGTAGCTGTCCAATTTTCCGAGCACCACTTATTGAAGAGGCTGCCTTTTCTCCTCTGATAGAATTTCAGCTGTAGTTTCCACTGCAGCTTCCATTCCTGATGGAAGAATAAGCAACAAATGGACATTTTGTGTGTGTGTATGTGTGTGTGTGTGTGTGTGTGTGTGTGTGTGTGTGTGTGTGTGTGACTGATAATAGTCAAACATATAGGGAAATAAGATCTAATGAACTTAACAACAAATGTTTTATTCTGTTTATCACCTTGGGTCATGCAGGTTCTGGGACTTTTTACTCTGGACCATGCAGGCTAAAGCCAAAGCATCTGATCCCTCATGAGATCCATTTCGTGTTCACTCTAGGGAAGAATAAGAGAGAGCCTTGGGACCACAAATTTATATTTATCATATTTAAAATTTTAACATGGAAGAGTGTCCTAGTTATATTATAATTTGACTAAATAATTGCCAAGTATTTGCTTTGACATTCAGATTTCCAAAATGTACTACATTTGATAACAGAGAACCTAGAGAATTAAATTGTTTTAAACCCATCCTTCTGCTATCTGAGCTATGAGTAGGTACCTTTATAAATACTGTATTTAATTTTTGCTTAATAAAAATGTGAAAGTGAGCCACAGTATCTCAGAGACATTCTCTTTAAATATTTGCAAGCCTGTATTAAGTAACATATTAAAGTACATGTATTATTGCATATGTATACATTTTTCATTCCCAGACAAAGCCATGATTATTCAAGAGGTTTAAAATAACATGCACTAATTTATTATCACTGATTATAAAGACTTTAGAAGGGTGCAGTGAACATTATGTTAGCATTGATGTGTCAATCTTTTAGTTGAAGGATGGCACATCTGAATCCCAGAACAGCCTTAATTAACAGAAAATAATTAGCATCATTTCCCCAGCAGAGAATATGAGGGTTTTTTTTTTTCTTTCAACAGAATCCATTGATTGATAATTAAGGAGGAGTTAGTTGTAATAAAACTCCCAGTATTGCAATTTCTAATTGGCCTTTCAGGACATTTTACAGTTACAGTTACTTTGTTCCAGGCATTTTCTGCCTTTTGAAGAGTTTTAATAAGAATCTTTCCTCTCCAAAGCCAAGGCTCTGCAGGTGACGAAGGAAAAGGACGCAGTGACACACAGGCATGCATTAGTGTCAGGTGGGCAGAACTGCAGCTGGAGAGCTGTTCATTTCCTTTTAAGCTTTTGTGGACACCACACTTTCCCCCTTCAGGGCTAAACTTGTTCATGGGACAAGTAGGATTTGCCTGGGGGTATCTCTCTGCAGGAAAAATTCTGCAGTATGGAACCATCTTCTCCCTCCAAATGATGCACAAATCTCTGACCATCTCCTTTTAAGCACTTAAAGCTTTTCCTGAAAACATAGGCTTGATAAAACCTCCCACCCCACCACCTCCAATGCCTCTTTTTTGTTAATTTTCTAACTTTCTCTGTGTCTGTTTTTTTGTATGCAGGACACAAAGAGGAACAAATTTGATGTGCGTGTTGTAGAAAAATTGGAAAATATAGCAGACTAAAGAAGAAAATAAAAATACATTCTACTGACTATACTTTTATATAACTACTACAATTTTGGAGTATTTCCTTCTGGTCATTTTTTTCTATGCATTTTTCTTTCTTTTTTAACATTAACTAATTAATGAATTGGCTGCATTGGGTCTTCATTGCTGAGTGCAGGCTTTCTCTATTTGTGGCAAGTGGGGACTACTCTTTGTTGCGGTGCACAGGCTTCTCAGTATGGTGGCTTCTATTGTTGCAGAGCACAGGCTCTAGATGCACTGGCTTCAGTAGTTGCTGCATGTGGGCCCAGTAGTTGTGACTCTCAGGCTCTGGAGCACAGGCTCAGTAGTTGTGGCACATGGGCTTAGTTGCTCCATGGTATGTGGGATCTTCCTGGACCAGGGATTTAACCTGTGTCCCCTGCATTGGCAGGCGGATTCTTAACCACTGTGCTACCAGGGAAGTTCCTATGCATTTTTCTACATAATTTACTTCATCTACTTTTTAATGAAACATATATTTCTAAATAATTAGTTTTTTAAATCCTCAAGACCTACAAAGCTGTGCTAATTTTTTTTTTTTACTGAACTGAAATAGCTGTTTGCTGCTCTGATTTGTTAATTGATGAGGCATAAATCAAATTTGTCATTTGATTGGGCATAAGAATACTGCTTTCCTTTTATACAATAGTTTTATATTTGTTTGTCTTCACTTGCAATGTGAGAATGAAATTAGCACTCACTTTTTCAAAGTATAGAGTGTAATTCAGAAAAATAAATTAAGCAAATTAGATAAACAAATTTTAGAAAGGAGAAGCATGATATTAGTTTCATAACAAAAATTAGTAAATATTTGTTACTTCTTTGAACAAAAAAAACAGCCATGTGATGTAACACAAAAAAAGTACAAGCCAAAGATCATTTTATTGACTTGTGGAAAGAAATAATCCTCCCATAGGAAGCAGCTCAAAAGAAAGAAAAAAAGACTTTTGATAGTCTGTTTGAAGATATATCCATTCATAAAGCTACCCATAGGTTACAACAGATGGTCAATTTAAAGAAAACAAGAAAAGAATAGGAATTTTAAAAATCAGAAGAAAAATGTGTTAAACAAACAAATGTAAAAAGTATATTCATTTAATATATTTGGTTATATTTACATTACATTCTATATATACTAACAAACATAGAAAATGTTAAGTGAAAATTAATCAGAAGATTTTTAAATAATGGAATAGATGAGTACAAGAGATGCCCAATACTTTTATTTTGATTAGTTTTGAAAAGAAAATATAGTTCAACAGAATATTGATTAGAATAAATTTGAGGCACCAAATATCACTAAAACTTTTAAATGTCAACTGAATTAAAGATGCACACATATTACCTGGGTCACATCCACTTACTTCTCTCAATCCTGTCATGAGAGTATTGAGGTCTTTTTTCTTCCACATATGAACAGATAGTCAATTACATCCCTGGAAGTACACACAATGGAACTGGGGGACAGAGTTTGCTTTGGGGACACATTTCTTGGGGGTGGCATTAGCAGTTGCTCTTTTGGGGTTATAGAGATATCTCAGTAGTCTTCCTTTTCAATATTAGTTTTGAGTTACAAAACTTCCTGTTGAATCCACGGGGTGAATTAATGCCTAATTGAATGAATTTAGTGACTATCATTAAATGTGAACCAATTGTATTTTATAGAGGACATCTACTCCCAAATACCAGACCACTGTAGAGTCACTTCAACTGATATATTTTTGGGGTCTCAGCTAACTTGCTATCTTTGTTATTCAGACTTAAGGAAATTAAAGCTCGAGTCATGGCTTTGCCATTTAGATTAGAACAAAGTAAATGATTTTAAATTAGGAAAATAATTATACAGTCTCTTTATCTTAACATTAGTATATATTAATATCTCATTTAAGATATTCTTTAAACATTACTTGTACAATGTGTGAGTATACATGTACACACACATGCGTATACACAATACATTACAGAACACTATTCAGTGTTCCCGGTTGTAAGTACAAGCCAAACCAATGAGACTAGCCAATTTAGAACATACAACTCACATACTGAGGTTGATAAATTAGTATATGGTAACCTCTTTCAGCCAGTGAGTGCTAGATCTTACTGTCTTGAGTTCTAAATGAGCTGAAACTGTGTTTTTATTCTCCTGTGGCTTCCTCTCTTTTGGTCAGTTGTTTGAATCATGTCAGATATTTTGGACCCATCTGACAAAATTTTGCATGTGACAGTTCTTGACCTGCTGTATATTTTTAGGGTTAGTTTCCACAGTATTAGAAAACCTCAAATCATAGTGATTCATACAAGACACAATTTCATTTTTTCCTCATGTGAAATTCCAGAGGTGTGCCATCCAGGGCTGATACCGTGCACTGTTTCACAACATCTTCAGGGACCTGGACTCTGTTCATCTACCATCCTGTCATCCCTATAGTGTGGTTTCCATCCTCCTGGACCAAGATGCTGGTGCTCCATTCCAGGCAGCAGGATGGGTAAGAGAATTAAGAACAAGGGGCAAATAATGCACAGAGTTGACTTCTGAAAAGAAAGTGTACTCCCTGAAGCTACCAAAGACACCTCTGTTTATTTTCCATTAAACAAAACTTAGTCCCATAGCCTCATGAAGTTGCAAGGGAGACTGGGAAATGTAACTCTTTATTCTAAGAGGCCCAGATAAAAGTCCATATGGGGGAAAAGGAGAATGGTAAAAGGGACAACCAAATGGTTCAAGGAAACAAAGGAAGAACCTTGTCTTAGATCAGGTTCCTTAAGAAAGACAGCCCAAGGCAGGTGTCTGTGAGCATATGATTTGCATAGCGAATACTTTCAAGAGAAGCAGGGAAGAGATGAGATGAACAGGACGTTGAGAAGAGATGGAGCTACAGAAGAATGTGGTCTCACTCCAGTCTGATCACATAGGGAGTTCTGCAGCAAAAACTGATCAAAGATCTGTGCCACCTAAGACAAAGGAAGGGGACTTTTGGAATCGTATCACAGTCACTTAATGATCATGGACCGCTGCTTGTTTTTTCTCTCTCACTAATAACAAATTGATTAGCTTTCCACATTTGGTGGTGCTGTAGGGGAGGGGAGGCAGAAAGATTGGGAGGGTGGGGTACAGGTAGATGAGTATCCTTTGTTCTTTAGAATTACAGTGTCTGATGTCAGACGTTTGAAATCAGTTACTCATTTGATTATATAATTTAGAAAAAAAATCTATTTAGCATAGCATCACACACCTACCTTAAGTATAACAAATGAACAATCAGCTTTAAGAGTTCCCAAACTGCTTCTGGCAAGAGGATTCTGAAACAGCTGATGATCCCTTGGGGAAAATAAATATATTTGGTTATAGGAATTGCTTGGTAACTTTTCTTCTTCTTCTTCTTCTTTTTTTTTTTTTTTGTTTTGCTTCTTTGTGTGCCTAATCTTTGATGCCCACTTAGAAGGAAGAATTCAAATGGATTATAACTGTTAGAATTTTTTCCCCCTCAAAACAAAATAAAAGAATAATACTCTTGTCCATAAGGCTATCAAAAACCAGTAGGAACATTTGGTGCAATCAATCTATTACAAACCAATTTTATAGCCATATAATGAGATCTAATTGCTGCTTTATTAGTCTGGCTAATATTAAAGGTGTCAGTAATTGCTTTTCATTTAAGTTGGTTTTCCAGTTTAAATTGCATGTCCAATACATTACCATTAACTTATGTACTTCTTTTATTTAATAGATTTTTTTTCTCTTTCTAATCCACACTTATAGGATTTCCTCTTCCTAGCTAGTCAATTTGGGGAAAGGAGAGAAATGAGGATAAATGAGAATTTTATAAAGTAAATACTTATATTTCTGGGATGCTATAATAGATCTTTCATACTGTAAACCCCAGTGGGGTTTGGGCGGTGGGATGTCTATCTGGACCTTGATCCAACTGTACGCAGAAGAGAAGCTGAGCAAATGAACTGTTTTATCATAGAGTATACAAAACACTATTATTAATTGAAATGACTAGATTAGCCATGTCCAATTCCTTTCTTTCAATCATATTAATTAATAGATCAAGGTAATATTAATGAGGTAACTCACTGATTGGCTATCAGGGGGAGTCAAACATACCATTTATACAGTTATTTTAAACTGCTATGGAAATATAGCCCATGCCCTGAGAACTCATCATCAAATTCTATGACCGTATCCTCTTAAGTCTTTATTTTCTAAAACAATGTATATTTATTTAATTCTTTGTTCCTCCATATTACCTTGAGATAAACTAAATAAGCTTTCGGTGAAAGTCAGCAGAAGCCTTGTGCTAATTGTGGGGAAAATTTTGTGTTTCATGGATAGTTTATTGAAGCTGAATTTTCCTATGAAGGACTGTGGATCAAAAAGCAAAAACAAAAAACAAACAAACAAAAAAACAAAGGGCAAAGAACAAAACTGTCCCCTGGAAGCTGTAAGTCTGAGGCTTCTGTGTTAACCCATTCTTCTCCCTTCTCTACCACAAGGTCAAGTCCATTCCCAAGTATCTCTCTCAAGTACATGCTTCCCGCTCCAACATCCATGCTTGCAAAGCTCACTGCATTTACCTCTGAAAGTTCTTCTTACACAGCTCCTTTTACTTTCACATTGAAACCTAAATTCTCTCCTTAGCACACTTATTTAGCCATGTCATTTCCTTCTTTAAACCCTTCTGTATCTTCCCATTTCTCTCAGGATGAGACCAAATGCTCAATGTGGCTGACAGAGCTTGCCCACCCGGCCCAGAGCCTTCAAATTGCAATCCAGCACAAGGCAACTATATTTCCCGTCTGTGGAATGCTCTTTGCCTTACCCCCTTAAGTGCTTTGCTTATGATAATCCCAGGAACTCTGCTTCCCTTCTACTGGGTTGAACGTCTTTCAGAAGCTCATGCCCACTCAAAACCTGTGACTATGACTTTATCTGGAAATAGGGTCTTCAAAGATGTAATCAAGTAAAGATAAAATTATAACAGATAAGGATGCACCCTAAATCCAATGACTGATGTCTTGGAGAGAAGAAGTAAGTTTGGACACAGAGACATAGAGAGAATGCCACGTGAGCACAGAAGCAGAGATTGGAGTTATGCTGCCACAAACTAAGCAATCCTTGCTAAGGATCATGGGCAAGTACTAGAAACGAGGAGAAAGGTATTGTTATGGACTGAATTGTGTTCCCCAGTTTATGTGTCCTAGCCTAATTCCTAATGTGACTGTATTCGGAAATAGAGCCTTAGGAGGTAATTAAGGTTAAATGAGATCGTTAGGGTGGAGTCCTAGTCCAATAAGACTGGTGTCCTTATAAGAAAAGGAAGAGGCACCACAAAGCTCTCTTTCTTTCTGAACACAGAGAGACCATGTAATTACACAGTGAGAAGGCAGCTGTCTGCAAGCCAGGAAGAGAGGCCTTACAAGAAACCAACTCTGCTGGCACCTTGATCTTGAACTTCCACCTCCAGAACTGTAAGAAAATGAAATTCTGTTGTTAAAGCCACCCAGTCTGTGGAATTTTGTTATGGCAGCCCAAGCAGACTAATACAGGCATTGGAACCGTTCACCCTCTGAGCCTGCAAGAAGGACTCAATCATGCTGACACTTTGATTTTGGACTTTTGGCCTCCAGAACTGAGAAAGGTTTAATCTGTGGTTTTAAGCCATCGTGTTTGTGGTAATTTTTTATAGCAGCCCTAGGAAACTAAAACACTCTCCATATCTCTCCTACTCTTTCCACCTGCCCCTAGCCCCCATGTCTCCACATTCTTCAATTCTCTGCTGACTTCCTCAGAGAAGCCTTTTCAAATTCTTACTTAAATCTGGGGTAGGCTGCATATAATCAATGCAACAAAATTATAGAAGAGTATGGATGGATGGATGGATGGATTTATGTTTATATGTCTCAAGTACTAGGTTTTAAACTCCCATGGGTAAGCAGCAATCTTTCCTGTTTTATTCAGCATTTTATCCTCCAACTATTCAGTGAATGAATTAATTGGAAAAAAAAAGAATGGCTATGGATGATTTAAGAAGAAGCAGAATGTATGAATAGTTAATTTCCCAGTTACAGCTGCTTAATTGTTATGTATCTTTGAGCAAGTCACTTCATCTCTCCAGGAATCTGTTTTCTCACTTGTAAAATAAGGCAAGTGAACTAGATTATTTCCGAGGCCCGATACAATTTTAACATTCTGTGGGAGCTGCAATTCCTTCTGTTGAAAATTCTTCCTGAGACGCTGGCCACAAATACCTGGTCAGACTCATGTGCCTGTGAAAAATAGGTCAGATTCAAGACGAAATTTTATAGTCGCTACTGATGTACCATTTACTGTGACTTGAATGTAGTGGACATCGAAAAGAAAAGAATTTTTGTGTGTTATGTTCCAAAAGCCCAGCATTCTGCCTAGTAATTTTAGGTTCTCAATAAAGTTTCTTGAAGTAATTTATGAAGGCAGGGACTAAATTTATATGTGGAATGAAGACGTTTTACATTGGAACTCCAGAGTATACTAAAATTGTAACATCGCATTTCTCTCTTACCCCAAATAGTGGTGACTGAAACCAATATGAGTGTTTAGAAGATCAATATTTTTCATTTTTTTCTTATTCTGGTCTTCTAAATGCCTTTATCATTGGAAAAAAAGCCACAGAAAAGAATCAAGGAAGGTTAAAATCTAAAACCATACATCCAAGATAATTAGATTTATTCTCTCTCAACTCCATCATCAGCTGGGTCCTTGGAGTCTGTCAATGGGGAGAATGGAGAAAGAAAATGAAGATTTTCAAAAAGTTACTTTGCTTCCTGCAGGATTTTGAAAGCAACCACTTTGGGGCTTTTTCTTCTCTTTTTTCCTGCCTGGTCTGGTCCTTCATCTCCATCCAACACGCTGTGATGCTAGTAATTTGTTAAATATCGTGCAGATCCTCAGCTCTGAGTGAGGCTTTATATCTTGCACATGTTGGGGAGTAATTGGGGATTTGTATTTTCCACGGGGAAATTTATCTGAGTAGTAAGGTGTGTTTCTCTTTTATGAAAGGATTGCTTTTTTTTTTCCCCCAGATTGGCTGTTGTGATCTTAGGTTGATTTTTTAAGGGATGACGGGTGCCAGCCCAGTGTGGTGATTATGATTTTGAATGCTGATTATTTATTGCCTTGGGCAATGGATGCCAGATTCCCACCTTCTAGAAAGGAGCACTTCAGAGACCACTAAGAAAGTGAAGTGTTGAATTTTACATGCCCCCAACTGAAATAAATTAGTCTTTTCTGTTATACTTAATAGAAAAAAAATTAAATATTTATATAATCATTTATTTAATGGTCATCTTTCTTGCTAAAATTTAACTTCCCTGAAAGGGCTAAGTTTTGTTAAGAATGCCATATGTGTCCAGATACTTGGAGAAAGAAAGAATCCACATCCTCTTCTAAATTCAAAATTTTACCTCCTTGCTGTGGCTTTGGAAGCTTCTTAAAGAAGGAGGTCCCAGCCCATGTCCTCCCAAAAGTAAAGTCAGAGGCAAAGTTTCACGTGTAGGAGGTTTATCTGAAAATGGATACCAGGGAATAGAATTAAAAGACAAGGGAAGAGTAGATGGAGGAAGGAAGGAAAGCTAGTGTAAGGATGCATCGTTGAGTTGACCACTGCTGTGGATATCTGGTGCTCATTGCTCTGGGACGTTCTAAGGAGTAGGGTAGAATGCATGTCACATTTGTCAGTCTAGGATCAAAAGGAAAAAGCATTCATCACCTGCCATACTCTGTTGGTAGAATGTAGCCCCAAGTTTAAGTGCCCTGTAGTTGAGAATTGTGTGTGTGCAAATGCCAAGTGGGTTCCAACAGGGGCTGTCCCAGAAGCACTGGGACAGGAGTGAGAGTCACATTGTCCATGTTAGAGATAAGCACTGTTGGTGTGCATCTAGCAGAAGTTTGCACAGAACCCTTGGCTTGTCAAGAGTGGATGTTAAGGTGAGGCTGAGAGAATGTGAGGTAGCACAAAAGATTTAGTTTGATGACAATAGTTACTATTTTCATGTAGATGAGTGTCATGTCCACATAGAGGCTGGACCACCTATGGCCTCAACAAGACGAGTTCTTGTGTCCATGTGGTATACACTGGGTTAGCCTGCTTCTATTCCACAAGAATAACCAGCAAAGGATTAATTCAATCCCATATCCCTGCTTGTTATGATGATCTTGTCCGTCAGCATGGGACTGGAATTTCCTAGTTCCATCACTTACATGGATCCAAAAGTAGAAAGATGGTGCCCAATGATGTGTTGATTAAACTTAACATACAGCTCCCTTGGGAAAAGCAAGCCTTGATTTGCAGTGCCGCCAATTTCCATAGTGTAAATACCATCACCATGGCCAGTTTCAAGCAATCAATGGGAGGTTACTTACTGAATATTGGAACAGACATGCACTGTCTGCTCTTGAGAGTTAATAGTAGTCAAGGCCAGTGCACCAACAAGGGTGCCATAACATGCAGTTAATTAGAGCAGGAGGCTCTATAGCTAAGTGGTTAAGATCATAGGGTTTAATACCTGAACACGGGTTTGAATTCTTACTCTATTACTTGTGCAATTCAGCAAATTTCCTATCCCCTCCATGCCTCAACTGGACTTAACATAAAATTGAAAATTACTTCTGTAAAATGATTCTTATATAGAAAAGGGGCAAAGAAAACTTTGACTTAATTTATAAGAATATTAATAGTAGAGAATAATGTAATCAAACTAAAATACAATTTTTCTATGGGTCATCTTCTGAGGACCTGGATATTATTTTGTTCTAAGGAAATTTTGTAAGCATGTATAGATGTGTCACCATTATTTTTTATCAAGAAAACAACAGAATAAAGAAAGGGAATAAAAGTTTATTTAATAATGAAACTATTTAGTGGCCGCATTTGCGTTTAAACAGTAGGAATATTAATTTTAGTGTGTGTATATATATATATTTATCAGTACTTCTACATGAATACAGGCAATACTTTCTTCTATTAAGAGAAGGAAACTATTTTACTGTATGAACTGAATTGATAAAATTATATTTTCTTCAAAATCCCTTTCTGTATTGAGACGTTTCTTTAATTCAGAATAGCCTCACAACATATAATTTGCCCTTAATTAGGGCAAATTTATAAGGTTTTATTATGTGATACACCAAAAAAAGAGATGGTACACAGAGCCTATAGCCCTCTAACTGGGCAATTTTTCCCCCCAAAAAATGATTCAAAAAATTGTTTCAGCTCTAACAGTCTCATTCTCTCTGCCATACAAGCAGGAACCTTACTATTTGTATATCTGACTACAATTCTTCTCCTCTCCAGGCTGAGAGTAAAAGATAAGAATTCAGTGTTTCCTACAGTGTAGCCCTAAACTGACATTTTGGCCCATTTCCCACGATGTGACCTGTCAAATAATTCTCAAGGTCATTACCTTCAGCTTTTGTGATTTTTTTTTTTCTGTTTTAACGTGATACTTTAAAAATAGGCTAGAGCAAATGTACAGATTAACCAGAGAGAAAGAAAAATATAGACTAAAGAAACAATAAAGAACATGGCATTTTTTTATCCCCCAAATTTACGAGCTGAAGCATTGTGAAATATCTAGGGGGATCTAATATTTATAGAAACCAATTTCTTTTGATAGACCTTTTTTAAGACACAGAGCATGAAACTAGGGTACTGGGGTAAGGAAAGTAGGCAGTACAGTGATTGGGGTAAGGCCTGGGAGTCCAGTTCCTGGGTTCCTTTGCCTCATCTGTTCTAAATGCAGGGAGAGAGACTGAGAAAATGAGTTGCCATCAATATAAAAAATCCTTTTTTAATCTGAAAATCAAATGCAAGCTAATTTAGTCCATTTACTTATCCAAAAATGAGGACTTAGCAAATATCCAAACACAATGTTTAATTGAAAAAAAAAAAAAAGGATGTTGCTTTGAGTCAATCCTCAACTTGCAGTACTGCATTCAGATATTTTGGAAGTGATGTGGATTTCAATAAGGTACCATATAAAGAAGTGAGCCAAAATCTCATGTACTGTAATCAGTAAATAAACCATCTGATATTTCAATTTTACCAAGTGTTTTTTTTTTTTTCAGTTTTTAAAAGGAATTAGGGTTGACCTACTCCTCCCAGTATGCCTTCTAGGTGGATGAATGAATCCTGGAAAAGTGATCCTGAATACGCCTAATTTTGAGGCAGTCTGAGAAACTTAGTGAATGCACTTAAACGCTTAGAAATTCTTAAGTAGAGTGAAAATAATGTTATGAAGGCACCAATGGCCAGCCATGTGCATTTTAAACATGGTGAAACTAACAGTATTATGTAAGTTCATGGGAATGTGGATACTGAAATGGGGATTTTTAGGTTTCTAAGGGGAAAATAGCTGTTTGTATTACTCCGTGTACGGTGGAGTAGACTGTGTCTATAGCGGCCACTTGACATTCTGTTAGTCCCAGCTTCTGCTCCAGAGTAAAACCATCTTGAGTAAGTTGACCCTCTTACCTTAAAGGTTACTATTGCTTAACACACTGCAGATTTTTAACCTGGGGCCACAGCGTGAGCTGGAAGAAGGATTTCCAAACCTGCGCCCAACAACACAATCAGCTCCATTATGTGACTTGTTTCATGTTACATCTGCGCTTTCTTGGGTCCTGCTTCTGACACAATTGTTTGAAAGGGATTTGTGTGTGTGTTTGCCGTTTTCCCCTTCTGAGGAGATGTATGTTTCTGGGAAATAGTTGTTGTTGTTGTTTTCTTACTCTCTGAAACATGGATCAATTTGGGGAAGTTTACTTCCTGAGCACCAACGTAGTATTCACTTTGAATTGCTGAAGGCCAATGAGCATTTAGAATATTTAAAAATTCAGAGCCCTGCAGAGCAATTCCTTCTTTAGGAAAGGATGAGATGCTTTGGGGGAAAATTGAACTGGTGTAATCGACGAAAAGAATTTTGTTCCTAAGTCTATGCAAGCACGTGCAGCATCGTATTAAGTTATCTATTTATATGCCTGTTTCCCTCATCTGGCTGCGAGCTCCTGGACAGCAGAATCCATTAATCAGGCATCTCTGCATCCTCAGCACTCACCAGGCACATAGTGGGTGCTCAATAAATGTGAGTGGACAGAAGAAATTTAAATTACTTGACCTTCCCTTAGAGCTCTCGGGAGTGCAGCAGCACACATCTTCACAAGGGGTGTTTAATAAACTCCACGCCCACATGTTATAGCTAGAATATGATCCCTAAGCAAGTTTCCCTCTCGTAAGCATTAACAAGGGGGTGGCCAAACACTTGAGCACATAAAGAGACGCAGAAGCTGAAGCCCACAGTCCCATGAGATCAGGATGTGTGGCCTCTCAGAAAATGCTACTATTTTCCTGCAAAGAATGTAAGCTAGGAGCAGACTGAGACACCCCTAGTCCCCATCTGATGTAAGAAATGATCTTGGGTCCCTGGGGTGCCTGGAACTTACTTGAGAAATAACTTCATTTATCTATTCACCGAATAAACACATATTGGGTACTGGGTATTGTACTAGTGTGGGCTGTACTCCACAGACCTGCAAGGCCTATACTTGACCAGCTTCAAGACCAAAAAAAGAGCCTGGAATCAGCAACAGAGACATCAGTGGTTTAATGGATGGGGGAGCTTACACGTCTAAAACAAGATCCTGGAGCGAAATCACAGTGTGTGCAGTGGACGACAAGGCAGGACATGGTGGCAGTCTTCACTCCCAGGGGCAGGGGGAGGTTACCAGTTATAGGGGGAATTGATGCCTGGTTGACTCATCAATTACCAAGGAAACCAGCAGAGGGGTAGGCCCCTCATGACCCCTTTGATAAGCATAATGGAGAGTTCTGATCAAGAGCTACAGCTAGAACAGTCATTAGCTGGAGACTGGGGCAAGTGTGTGGGAAGAAGAGTCATGTGTGTAGGGTATAGGTGAAGCAGGCACTGGTAGAGCAGAGGATGTACAGAGACCAAGTGAACAGCCATCTTTAGTGGCCTGACCATACAGCTAGGTACTGGAGAAGACACAAAGAAAAATAAAGATGTGGCCCTTGCCCTCAAGAGGTCACAGTTCAGGGCAATACATATTAGCTCATTGGTTGCAAAGTTATGCAAATAAGCATTAATTGATGTTTTTACCTACACAAGTTGGGCATGACTCATGATGTGCCTCAAGTTTGCATCAAGTCATAGAGCATCTGGTGTTATTTACTCTCTTTCATTCAGTGCCTAAGATGCACTTGGCACCATAGGTGAAAAAATGAAGGTGTGATATTTGCATTCAAGGGCTCACAGTGCAGTGTTATTGTCAGAGTCAAACAGCCAAGTTAAGGTCTACAAAATACTGATGTGGAAAGTAGTTGGAGCAAAGACAGGGTGTGAAGAGAAGTAGACATTAGATTGGTTTACTGTGGTTCCTAAACAAGGGAAGAATTTAATTTAGTTCCAGTGATGCTTCATGTGGGCAGAGAAAAATGTCTGATTCTACTAGTCACTGGCTGTATGCTTTTAGATAAATGCCATCTCTCTGATTTTCACTTACGCTAGAGGAGCTCTAAGGCAGTTTGGAATCTGAATGATATGCCAGAATACAGGTACCCATCATAAAATAACTCTGGCAACATACAGAACTGAATGTAATAAAATCCTAACGTGAGGCTCAGATCTTAGAGTGAAGCCCAGACTTAGAATCTCAGAGGATGTTCATGATAATAATGAGCCACACTGAACTTTAAATCCAAGGAGACCTGTTAATTCAAGTGCATTATTGCTACAGTTTCCTGGTGAGATACTATTCAGGGGAAAACATAGGAAATGTTAGGATACCAAGTTTTGCAATTTTCATTAGATATGAATCAACAATTAGTGATTTCTATTAGAGGTTTTGGAAAGCAAGAGAATACTGGTGTCTCTAAATTGTGTGGGAAATGCTATTTCCTAAATACATGCCCTCATATTTCTGTTATAGGCACAACCTGGTGAACTGCTAGCATCATGTATTAACATAAATTTAATGGATCAGCTGAGAAAAGAAAATTATCAGTGCCAAGTCTGGGGCGTTTTCCCTCCCAGAGAAGTGTCTGTTCCATTCTTGCATGCTTCATGTAGTTTTTAGTTTTTGGAATTTTCCCCCTTCCTTAGAGCAATGATTTGATGGATTATTTAGTACAAAAGTTTGAGTGTTCTAACTAACCTCCATTTCCTGTGCCCCACACCCCAAATAAAACTGGTCCTGAGCTGCATTGTTTGAATATCTCAAGGCTTCTCAGGTTACTATCCATCACTGAAAAAAAAAATTTAATCTGTTCTCCATCTACATAGTTAAAGCCTTTACTTTATGTCATCAGAAAACAAGAAGAAAAAAAAAAAAACAGTGGCTTTTTATTTTAGCAAAGTATTTGAAAATATCTCCCACATTTTCCTGGCCTAGCAATGCTCTCCTAGCCCAGTAACTCTGGGACCAAGACAAACCAGGGACTTTGAGGGTGGCTGTAGGGGACAGCTCTCTGCGAAGCCTGGCTTTACTCACTTTCTTTCATTAGTTGCTCCAAAATTATACCAAGGATTGAGGTAAAGTTAGCTAATTTCCCTTTCTCTTCTTAGCGAAAACTAGGTTAATATTTGGACATTTCCAATTTATAAATTTCATAGTTTATGATAGAATTTTGATTATATTCATCAATGTTTTAAGGCTTTACATAAAAATTATAGTGTTTGGTTACCCCTGTCCCATAGGCTGTAAAGTTGCGAGGGTGAGTGTGAAAAATATTTAATACTTCACTCACACTGATCTGTGCCCTGATATTCTTCCCCCTCAACCTCCTATGCCCCATGTGTCTGATGAAAATTACTCTCCTTGCAAGTTTCTGCTTGAGCTTTTCTCTTGATTTATCCCAAGGATAAGTTTTCCAATCCCCAACATGTGCACATACTAACAGCATAGAATTTTTAACACCTTTTCAGGTGTTAAATCTGTTTATGCCTAATGCCTCAGCCCCGCCCATCTAATTCTGTGAAGTTGACAAGGGCAGCAAACTATGTTTTCCTAAAAAGATGAAGAAAGAAAGAAGACAAAAAAAATTTACTCAGAGCTGCAGCGTATAACATAGAGGAGGCAGTCCAGCTAACTGAATGTAACAAGTGGAATTCAGCCTCAACTCTATGCATCAGAAACCCAGTGAATATCGTAATCTAGATGCTGCTTTCTCCTTTTTTCTCTTTGCCTTAGTTAATAGGAGTAACAGAACCTTCTAAAGGTGATAGAGAAATGATACAATTTCTAAGACCTCACAATAAATGAATGAGGTTGCATCTTAAACCATGGCAGGCTATTCACGCAAATGAACATTATCTATTTCCAAGTAGGCACATTGGAGAGTTAATTTGTCTTTGCTCAAAGCAGGTTTGGAACTTTGCAAAATTGTTTTTCCAGTCCTCTTTGAGTACCTCATGGCAAACCGTTATTTTTTTGAGGTTGAATTAGATTCTGGACCTAGTCATAATTTGGAGGAAGCCGAGGCTGACTGAAGAAGTGATTGCTTAATCTGCGTATTGTCATTTGTGGCTATTTGGTGTACTGTGCCTTGGGAGAAAGGTGCCTTAAACAATTGTACATTACCTCCTGTAGGGAATAAGAAGAAGAAGAATGCAACAGTTGACTTGTTTCCTCTCCTCTTCAAAATTCCATTTTATGTTGTCTGCTCTGCATTGACCTATTTCTACAGAGTTAATAAACAATCATTTTTCAAGTGTTTTTTTTTTAACTGCGACCTACACACACACACACACACACACACACGCAAAATGTGTTCAGGTCTCACTCATCTAAGTCTGCTCTTCATAACCCCCACCATCGCATCTTTGAAACAACCCTGTTCTTGAAAGTCGTGGGCTGGACTCTAGAACCAGCCTTGCTATTTACTAGCTGTGAGACTTGAGGCAAGTGCCCAAGCCTCCATGTATTTTTATGTGCAGATGTGATACATATATAGAGTGGAATACTACTCAGCCATGAAAAAGAATGAAATAATGCAATTTGCAGCAACATGGATGGACCTAGAGGTAATCATACTAAGTGAAGTAAGTCAGAAAGAGAAAGCTAAATACCATATGATCTCACTTATGTGTGGAATCTAAAAATATGATACAAATGAACTTATTTACAAAATAGAAATAGACTCACAGACATAGAAAACAAATTTATGGTTACCGAAGGGAAAAGGGGGCGGGAGGGATAAATTAGGAGTTTGGGATTAACAGATACACACTACTATATACAAAATACATAAACCACAAGGTCCTACTGTATAACATAGGAACTATATTCAATATTTTGTAATAACCTATAATGGAAAAGAATCTGAAAAGGAATAACTGAGTAACTGAATCACTTTGCTGTACACTTGAAACTAATACAACACTGTAAATCAACTCCAAAAGATCATGCCTCACTATACCCAGCCTACATCCCTCAAAGACTGGCTGGAGGACCACAGGAGAAACTGAATGTGAAGGCATCGCATACATGGCAGAGCCCTGTGAAGCCACATGACTGCATAAAAGAGACAATACTCTGATACCTCTCCCTGCCATACCTGTCCGTGAAGCCCCTTCTGGCCCCTCCCTACAATCACCTGACCCAGAGAGAAGGCAAACCTTCCTTTTTGGCACCAACATTTTTTACCAACTTTATTCTGATAAAGTGTGTATAACTCTATTAGCACTAGTTATTTTTGTTTGTTTGTTTGTTTATTTTGCTTCTTGGCTTTCTTGACAAAGAGTTGGAGCTCCTTGAGATTAAAGACCATGCTGGAATCATGTAAGTATTCCCCACTCATATAGTGGCACAGAACAATAGCTCAATAAATGAATTTTGAAAATAAATATAGAAATTAATTGCAAATTTCAAGGAACTATACTCATTATATATATACGTGTATATGTTTTATATATATATATATACTTGATGACTTTAACATTTGTGGGAGAGATTATCCCCCAGTGTCCTTTCTCCCCTTCTTCCCTTTAGTAATAGAAATCTTTGGGGTTTGGCTAGGCACACAGCCAATCACCTATAGACTCAACTGAGTGCTAGGTGCGACCATATTATCAAGACATGGTCAGTGATGGGTTAGCAGCAGTGATATGCCAGCTTCCTTAAGAGGAAGCAGCTTGCCCTTAACTTTCTTTCCCCTGGATATGATGATGATGATGAGCCAGCTTTGACCACTGGGAGGAAGGCTACATCCAGGTGCTGGAGTAACCTGGCAGAGTCTCTGGATCTCCAGATGATCTCATGGAGCACATCAGCCTATCTCCTTGGACCTCCTGCCTACATCTGTGCTGTTAAGAGAGAAAAACATTTGTATTTTATTGAACCCATGGTGTTTTGTGGTCCCTTTATTACAGCAGCTTAAATTATACTGTCATAAGTACCCTTAGATCCTATAAGCTCCATTTGTAGCTGTTACCTAACCCATTGACCATCTGTTCTTTGCCTCCTTACTGCCTTCGATCTTTTTTTATTCTTTTTTAATATATGATTTTTTTTAATGTTTATTTATTTATTTAGGCTGCATTGGGTCTTTGTTGCTATGCGCGAGCTTTCTCTAGTTGTTGTGAGCAGGGGCTACTCTTCATTTTGGTGTGCGGGCTTCTCATTGCGGTGGCTTCTCTTGTTGCAGAGCACAGGCTCTAGGCACTTGAGCTTCAGTCTTTGTGGCACGAGGGCTCAGTAGTTGCAGCACACGGGCTTAGTTTCTCCATGGCATGTGGGATCTTCCCGGACCAGGGATCGAACCCGTGTCTCCTGTATTGGTAGGTGGATTCTTAACCACTGTGCCACCAAGGAACTCCCATGCCATCAGTCTTTTTAAGACTATACCTTAGATGTTTGTTGGCTTTGTCCCCACTTATTCTTGCTCACTCTGATAATTCCATTGCCTCTAAGATCTTATATTCAACATCCTACTATAACTGCAATTCTTTGACTGCATCTTGATATCCAGTCTATTGACATAGCTAAGTTCTCCCTATCAATTTTTTTCTGATTGTCACCTACTTCTTTACCTAAATAAGATCTCTTGTTCATCTTTATTTTTTATTGAAGTATAGTTGATTTACAATATTATATGTTTCCAGTGTATAACAGTGATTTCATATTTTTGTAGATTATGCTCCATTTTAAAGTTATAAAATATTGATTATACTCTCTGTGCTGTACATTACATCCTTGTGCCCTATTTTATGCTTAGTAGTTTGTACCTCTTAAACCCCTTCCCCTAACTTGCCCTTCCCCACACCCCTCTCCTCACTAGTAATCACTAGTCTGTTCTCTATATCTATGAATGTGTTTCTGTTTTGTTATAATAATTATTTTTTTTTAGATTCCCTGAGTCTGTGGAATCCCCCTCCTCTTCTGGGTCCCCCACTAGGGATGTGGGTCCTGACAGATCACCTCTCATCCCTTCCCACCAGACTCCATGTGGAACTTCTTATAGCTTTAGTTGTAGAAGAGCCATCCTGCTAGTCTTCGGGTAGATTTCAGTGAGAGTTATTCTACATGTAGATGTAGTTTTGATGCATTCATGAGGGTAGGTGAGTTCAGGGCCCTCCTACTCCCCCATCTTGATCCCACCTCCCCCCACATGCGTCTTTAGAATCACTTTCTTCCGGGTACTTTTGCCTGGCAAAGCTGAAATCCTGAAGAAACCCAAACCCCCATACCCTGTACTTATGCAGCTGTATATGGTTGGAGAACACACAAGATCACAAGACTGAACTTATGCTTTTCATACCATTTTTTTTCTCTTAACCCTCCAAATGTTACACTACAGTTCTTAGATAGAGATATTTCTTCAAAGATCATTAAAAAAAAGAAGCCAACAAGTCCCACATCTTTCCACCTTTGAAATGAGCAATCTGTTCATGTCTGTACTAAAATGCATCCTCTCTATTACTATAAATAAGATAGGTCTGCATCCATAAAAGGCAGCCCCATTCCTATGCTTACGGTCTCACCCCATCATACATTCTTAGGGCCTTCCATCATCAATTTCTCCCTCTCAACTGTATCTTATCCATCAGCAAGTAACTTGCTATTTTATCTCCAACTTAAAAAAAAAATTTGTTCATCTACATCTCCCTCCAGCTACCTCTCATTTTTTTACTCCTCATTCACTACAAAACTTACTGAAAACATTGTCTGTCATCACCATACCCATTTCCTTATGTCACCTTTTTCTTCTCTAGCCACTCAACTTAGGTTTCTTTCTCTACATCTCCACTGAGGCTGGGCTGCTCAAGGTCACCAAAGGCATCTATGTTGCCAAACCAAGTACTGTAGTTTCTTCTCTTTTAATTTGTCTCCCTCTCAGCAGCTTTCTAATCAGTTAACATCCCCTCCTTTTTAATGCCCTTTGGTTTCTTTGATTCTGTGACGCTATACGTTCCTGGTCTGGCTCCTACCTCACTGGCTACTTCTTTTCCAGCTCTTTTGCTGCCTTCTCCTCCTATACCCACCCAAATATTAGCATGTTCAGGTTATAACCATGGCCTTCACTTTTCCAAATTCTTCAGTAATTTTGTATTTTCTTTCACTGCTCTATTTCAATGCCTAAAACTGTACTTCACACATAGCAGGACATCTATAGATATTTATAAAGTGAATGCGTACACTATCTGGCTTCTTAGAAAAAGCAACAGTAGTAATGACCTCTCTTCTGCTCCATACATCTACTTTTGGAATGTCTCTGGACTTTCATTTACTTATGACTTTGTCATATGTTGGAGTCTGATAATTGCTCTCTGAATAGGATGATTCAACAACTGTCTTGATATGAGCTTATACAATTGTACACAGAATAAAATAAACTTAATGAAACAACTGCCCATATGTATATAGACAAAAATAGTGAAGTGTTAGAGAGTTACTATCTGAATTTGATTCAACTAGACAACTAATATAGATAACTCAGTTTTTAAACTCATTTCCTCAGACCCAGCTTTTATTTTATTTTTTTGTAACTTGGATTATGCAAGTAACAATTCCATTTATAAGGTCCTTCTAAAAGAACTGTAAACTCTAGCTTCCATTTCACTATATCGTGTTCCACCCTCTCCATCCTTGCAACATGGAGAAAGTGCTTTGTTTGCAGATTGCTTTGAGCTCAGGAATGAAAAATCTTGTAAGTCCATGGCATTATAAGTACAATGTGTTTAAAGTGGCCTAAGCTGTTTGCACAGGAAAATAACACGTTCTAATCCATTTAAGGGCCTTTGTAGGTAGTCAGGTCTCCATCCCTTAATCCACCTCATTATGCCTAGGTAGTGAAACATACAGGGTTTTAGGTACCTACAATTACTGGCTGATAAGGTACACTGACAACCAAAAGACAGAGTAGGCAATGATATTCTGAAGAAAGCATTTCCAGCCTGTGATCACGTGACACAGAGGGTTGGGTTGGGCTGGGCGTATGCTGAGATAGCACGTCTTCATGTACAGTCTGGTTGAAGTTTGCCTAAATTATACATAGGACCAAGCCACCAGGGAAGAGTTGGCAATTCCCGTCCTCATTGAGTGCCAGGTATTACTGATGTCCCAAGAAACTCTGGCCATAAAATCTGTTCTTCCAGGTGTTGATTACACACCCAGTAAGCTAAATTTTCTCAGATTTAGAACCCCCAAATAACTGCCCTAAATATTTTAGACTTCTCTGCCCAAGGCTTCTCTCTGGTTTCTAGTATTCATCCTTATATGTTCTAACTAATCAAAAATTAAAGCACCACTGACAATGTCCTGCCATAAGAGCTGTAGCTCACTGTCTGATGACTGAGCTAGGAAGCTGGCTCTACAATGACAGTCCTACCTGAATACACCCAGAGTAAAGACATGAAATAAAACAAACTCAGCTCTGCACCAGTTTACTGGACCTTCCATCTGCAGATATAGGGTCTGTTCCTCTTTATAAATTTTAAACCAGGTCAATATTCTTTAGAAGAAGCAAGAAAACTTTGGATACGACTGCTCTGTTTTGGGTCAATGATATTACCTCCTTGAGAAGAAATCTATCAAGAACAATATGAGATTATTTACTGGTTGTCCTGACCTTTTCCTTTATATTTTACTTTTGTACAATAATTTGTTATAATCCATTCTGCACGAAGTCAGCATAGACCTCTGGTTACCTTTTGTTTAGGAATATTTTAAGGTATTCATCAGAACTTTATTTGGTAGTCATCAAGTACCACCATCCATCATTTGTTAGCTGATTGTTACCTCATACCTTTCATGGAAGGTAGTCAATATTTAATTGAGCCCTAAAGTTAGGTTTCAAATTTCCTGTGTCTTGGCATCTGAAGAAATAGTGTCATATTTTATTGCAAATAGACATTTATAAGCCCTTGTGAACTGTTATTTCATTGATTTGGTATCTCCTATGATTCAACATTCCTGATTCTGAAGTCTGGATTTTCTCCATATTCTCCGACTTTCGAGTGTTTTCTTATCAAATTGAGTACGTAAATAAAATTGTAGACAAATGAACACTGTTAATTATAATGTTTGTCTATTGATTGCTGTGGAACTAGGAGTGCCGCTCCTCAGAAGGTAAACCTTGTTTAGTCTGAGTTACTCTTTGCCTCGTGTATTTGAATGAAATGCAATGCAACATGGTTCGGACTTTACTAAATCAAAGTAACTTCCCTCCTCTGCATACATGCATATATGCACACGCACGTAGTAGTGTGCTAACATTTGAATGAGCAAATAAACGAAAATGTCCAGAACACTCTTAATAGCCAAGTTTTTCTTTTATATCTATAATGTGGAATGGTATTGTTATATTAAGCTATTACTTGCAAGCTTTTTTTTGTCTCCAATATTATTGCCATTTCAATTTATAGTGCGTTTAGCATAAGTGATTATATTATGAAGGAGAGATATACTTTTAAAGCTATTATCCTATACTTAATTATCCTTTAATTAGGCTGGAAACCACTATAATATTATTAGTATAATTAAAAAGACATTAAGTAGAAAGGTTTCAGATTTCTGCATTTAAATACACAAAATATTTTGGATAGGTTTTTCCTATTGTCTTTTGTGAGTGAAGTATGTTTTAGGACACATACAGATTATGTAGAAGAATGTTAAAAGTAGTTCACGATTTTTTTTTCCTTTTTCAGCCATGCTGTGTGGCACGCAGTATCTTAGTTCCCTGACAAGGGATCGAACCTGTGCCTCCTGCAGTGGAAGTGTGGAGTTTTAACCACTGGACCACCAGGGAAGTCCCTAAAAGTAGTTCATGCTTATATTCTTTATAAGCAGTATTTTTTTACTGCTCACATTTGCTTTGTAGTGGTATAGTAGATGATTGACATTTTTACAGATGGCGACAAAAGCCCAATGGCACTCATTAGATCTTCCGTATCTAAAAGAAAAGGAAAAGATAACAGAAAGGTATGCTTGCTCCACCTAGCTTTTAATACCACACCAAAATAATATTCTTATATTAAGGACATTTTAAATAAACACAAATTTTAATAAGATGGATGTTGAACACAGATCATGATACTTGTAGGACACTGAACACTCACCATACAAGGTTAATGAAAATAGAAAAAATTTAGTTTGCATCACTTCTTTTTGAAAGTTTTCACATTAAAAATTTACATATCTCCAATGCTTCCTAGTTGTGTGTGTGCATGTGTGTTTTTAAGATTAAAACTTGACTTACTGTTAGTTACTGTAAATATTTCAAAAATTATGTAATGACCACTTTGATTAATGACACCGGTCCAAGAGAATTATTTATTGTATTTGAAAATTGTTTTGAATCCTCTAAAACTTTATAATTTTTTTTCAAAAAACTTTAAGAGCTCATAATTCTCTCTAAATTTAAAAGGGGGAATATATGGTATAACTAAGGGGCTTACATGCTTTGATTAATATTTTCACCCACTTAACGGAATGGGAAGAATGTTTTATGGATGATAAGTTAGACACATTTTTGGAAGGGTTTTGAAGTTAAAAAGTAAACTATTGTGTCTTTTTCCTAGTGAATTTGAAAAGCAACTGCAAATGCACACATTTTTGATGGTTGATGTGTGAATCGTAAATCTGCTATAAAATATGATTCAACATTATCTAGAACTGTTAAAGATATCCATATTACTATGGCCCAGAAAAATTCCACTTCAAGATACACACACACACACACACACACACAACACACACAAACATATATGTAACCTATAGCAATTTTTTTCTTTAAAAATTGTATCCAAATCACCTAGGGATCTTGTTAAAATTAAAATTCTAATTCAATAGGTTTGGGGTGGAGTCTGAAATTCTACAGTTCTGACTATCTCCTGGGTAATGCCTTTGATAGTGGTCCATGGACCAACTTTGAGTAGCCAGGGCCAGAGCAGTGGTGCTCAAAGTGTATTTCTCAGACCAGCAGCAACAGCATCACTTGGGGACTTAAGTGCAAATACTTGGGCTTCACCCCGGACCTACTGAATCAGAGACTGTGGGTGGACCCAGAGATTTGTGTTTTAACACACTTTCCATGCAATTCTGATACATGTTAAAGTATATCATGGTACTTATAAAAGAATACATAACAGCATTGTTCATAAAAGCCCCAAACTGGAAAAAAAATCCAAACGTCTATCAAAAGATGATTAGATAAATAAATTATATATTCATACAATGGAATACAGTCAGCCTTCTGTATCTGCAAGATTTGCACCTGTGGATTCAACCAACTGCACATCAGAAGTATTTAGAAAGAAAGTCTAGAAAGTTCCTAAAAGCAAAATGAATTTGCTGCATGCTGGCAACTATGTAGGTAGTGTTTACATTGTAGTAGGCATGGTAAGTAATCTAGAGGTAATTTAAAGTATGTGAAAGAATGTGTGCAGGTTATATGTAAATACCATGCCATTTTATATACAGCATTTGTATCTGTGGATTTTGGTATAAGTGGGAGGTCCTAGAGCTGTACTACAGAGCATACAAATAAACATACAGGAATCTGAGTGAATATTTGTGGAAAATGAGCATAAGAAGTAAAATATAGTCCAGATCCGCCTGGCCTCGAGGGCAACGGGGCTTAAGTCTGAACAGAGCTGCTTCCAAAAGAAAGCAGAGCAAGCAGCCTCCGAGAGGCTGGCAGGCTGGTAACTGGCAGGTACTTGGAGAAGTGCCTTTTTCTGCGCCATCACCAGTATGCATTTTCTTTAGGAGCTTAGCCTTACTCACCTGTTGCCTTGTATGAAAATCTGAAGGAAAGCCTGCCTCTTAAAAAAAAAATAGCCATCAGAATGTTATTTTTCAATCTTATGTTCAATTCCTCATTAAAATATTCATAGAAAAAAGAAAAAAAAGAAAAGAAAAAGAAGTAAAGTATAAAAGAATACTTGTACATGGTTCCACCTATGTAAAATTCAAAAGCAGTTACCATATTTTAGGGAGGCCTACATCAGTGGTAGAACTATAAAGACAACAAGAAAGTGGTAACCATAAAAGTCAGGGTAAGAATCACCTCTAGTTAAAGTAAAGGGGTTGTGATGTAATGACGGGGGATCCTGAAGGGCTGGCAGTGTAATGTGTTTTGACCTGAGTACTGGTTATATTCGTAATTATATGAAGTTACTTTGAAATCACTCATCCACTGTTAATTTATGTTTTATGTACTTTTAAAATTTGCAAAAATATAAGAGAACAGTAAAGCACATTTCTGTCAGATCTATCTTATAATAATGTTTTTCTTTGTTAATGACTGAAGAATTATTCCAGTGGGAATTACTCTGTTGTCCACAGAAAGTTGTTTCTAAAGTAAATAGAAGTTCAGTCTAGTGTCTCATGGTATAGCATTGAGAAAGTGTATTTACGGGTTGGAAAAACATATCTGCAACATCTTACTATATAACATATATTGCTTGTTAGTGATTGATTACAGACTGGGGGTAGTTTCATTCCCCTGTATGATTAAATGCTTGGTAAAAAAAAAATACAGAGTAGAGGCACAATTTACATGCTATGGTGAGCACGGGATATTTGCCTGCATTGCTTCTTTTTTGCAATAAGCTGTTCTCCCCTTTCCCATGTGGTTCTGGCAGGACTGCTATTCACAGTGCCATCCTGCCCTGACCAAGGTGGTCTGTGATCCAGACCTGCCTGGCCAATCATGCGGCCCTATTTTTCTGTCCACAATAATCAATTGTAATGCAGAACTCATCCTTCTGCTGGATGGACTATAAGGATGCTGGAGGGAAAGAATTTTTTGGATGTGTCAGGGAAAATGATTTTGGGGACCAATGTAGACTAAACACCTGATAGTCATTCTCCTTCCACTTGGAAGGAAGAGGCTTGATAATGCAGTTCACAGCAAGGGACACAGAGTTAAATGCTGTTGGAAAAAAGAAGTGTGAGTTTTTTCTTTTTCTTCTTTTTTTTCAGCACTTGGATCAAGCCACTTCAGTCCTCTGGATGAGCCAATAAATTATGGTTGTTTTTGTTTTCTATTATTGCTTGAGCTACTTTTGAGTTCAGGTCCTAGTATTTTCCATGGAAAGAATCTTTGTTAATTTATAAGCACAGTTTAAAATATTTTCAGGATTCACAGTCTAAAATTGCTCTATTTCTTTGTGTGCTTTGGCCCTTTGATCAATTGTTGGGAATAACAGAATTTACTCATAGTTACTTGTGCTAATGAAGGTCCTAAAACATGAGGTAGTTACTTCATGGATAAATGGCCACCATAAAGCTTTGCCATGTATATTTGGTCACAGGGATTGCTTTGTCCATGCTAGTATAGAATTGGAAGGAGATTAAATTTCTAAAAAAGACTGCAACAGAATTAGATGATGTCTTGATAAAGCTTCTTTATCCTGCATTCCCTAAACTTTGAAAGTTTTGACTTCTCAGTTTCACAGCCTCACTGAAAGGCTTATCCGTGGCATAAGAAATGTGTGTACTGAGTCCATAAATGAAATCTAAGTGAGGCTATTAATGCCTATATGGTTTCAGGCATGTTGTGAGGAAAGCTTCACCAAAAAGGGCTGTAAAGCAGGAATGGCACATTGAGCCACCTGGGGAACTCTCTAAGACACAAATGCTTGGGTCTTAGCAAAAGAAATATTGATTTACTTGTCTAGGCTACGGCCAAGGCATTGGGATTTTAAAAATCTCTCCAAGTGGTTCTATCATGTAGTCAGATTTGAGAGATGCTACATAAAGGAACCTTTGCACTTACACAATTCCTTAGCAAAGTCTTAGTCCCATCTCATAGGTTTTGAAGGACATGGGATAGTTTGTGTCTATGGAGAGGATGGAGGTGTTATAGAGAAGCAGCCAGCCATCTCTCCTGGGAAGATATGGGGGTTGTGCTCAGGTTACACCCCTCCCCGCCACAGTGGCATTTTGCTACTTCCAGTGCTTCCCCTGAAGACTTGATCCTTGCAAGGTCCCCAGAGTACTCTTCAGTTAATCACAGGGAATCACTCCTGGACCTACTTTCACATACAGCTTGCTTCTGAAATCACTCCCCATAGATTTCAGCTGCCTCCCTTCAGAGCTCCTAATGCCTCCCTATTCATTAGAACAACAACAACAACAAATAGTGGAAACCAAGAGAAAGCTACAATGGGAATCTTAGCCAAAGATTCAGGGACCCCAATGGGCAGATGTGATGGATTTGGAGGTAGCTTATCTGTAAAGATTTTTTTTCCCAGATCTTTATTGGAATATAATTGCTTTACACTATTGTGCTAGTTTCCACTGTACAACAAAGTGAATCAGCTGTATTTATACATATATCCCCATATCCATCCCTGTTAAGCCTCATCCCTCCCACACTCCCTATCCCACCCCTCTAGGTCATCACCAAGCATCAAGTTGGTCTCCTTGCGCTATGCAGCAGCTTCCCACTAGCATTTGGTAGTGTGTATATGTCAATGCCATTCTCACTTCGTCTCAGCTTCTCCTTCTGCCCTCTCCATGTCCTCAAGTCTGTTCTCTATATCTGCATCTTTATTCTTCCCCTACCACTGGGTTCATCAGTACCATTTTTTTTTTTTTTTTAAGATTCCATATATATGTGTTAGGATACGGTAATTGTTTTTCTCTTTCTGATTTACTTCACTGTGTATGACGGACTCCAGGTCCATCCACCTTTCAGGGATCATTTCCATGGTTTGTTACTAGGGAAGTTTCTCTGAAAGTGTAGAGCACCTGAAACCCCGAAGAGGAGCCGTAGCATTCTCTCCTGCGCGTGAAGCCGGTTGTTGGTGTTCCTTCTGCAGCTGCCATTAACCATTGGTAAAGATTTTTTTAGAACACTGTTTTACTGTCTTCCCTTTCCTCCATATCCTCTATTGCTTCAAACTCAGGTAACTTCCACATGTAACTCTGGTAAGCATATCTGGTACAACTATCCATTGTTAGGTTGGTGCCTAGGTAGATTTCAGGATTTCCATGGACCACCTCCTCCCCACAAAGATAAACAACACCTTAAATTGGTGGCTTTTGTTTGTATAGAGAAATAGATCATTATAAAGTTTAGATTATTTAAAGACCCTATGACTACTTTCCTATTTAAGAATCACTTTAATACACCAATAATATAAATACCACCAGAAGTGGAATTTTTTTACTTTTCTCAATAAAAAAGGTAAAACAGTACTCTTAGCTGTTATCATCAAGGCTTTATAACAAGAATTTCTAGCTAGATAAAACTAGAAATGTACTTTTTTTCCACTTGTTTAAATTGAGGTTTTTACAGTTTATTTACAATGTTGTGTTAATTTCTGCTATACAGCAAAGTAATTCAATTATATACATTCTTTTTTTAAAATATTCTTTTCCATTATGGTTTATTATGGGATATTGAATATAGTTCCCTGTGCTATATAGTAGGACCCTGTTGTTTATCCATTCTATATATAATGGTTTGCATCCACTAACCCCAACCTCCCACTCCATCCCTCTCCCACTCCCTCCCATTGGCAACCACAAGATTGTTCTCTACGTGAGTCCATTTCTGTTTCATAGATAAGTTAATTTCTATCATATTTTAGATTCCACATATAATGGATCTTATATGGTATTTGTCTTTCTCTTTCTGAGTTACTTCACTTAGTATGATAATCTCTAGTTGCATCCATTGTTGCTGCAAATGGCATTGTTTCATTCTGTTTTGCAGCTGAGTAGTATTCCATTGCATATGTGTACCACATCTTCTTTATCTATTCACCTGTTGATGGACATTTAGGTTGTTTCCATGTCTTGGCTATTGTGCATAGTGCTGGTGTGAACATAGGGGTGCATGCATCTTTTTGAGTTGTATTTTGCCCAGATATATGCCCAGGAGCGGGATTACTGGATCATATGTTAATTCTATTTTTAGTTTTCTGAGGAGCCTCCATACTGTTTTCCATAGTGGCTGCACCAACTTACATTCCCACCAACAGTGTAGGAGGGTTCCCTTTTCTCCACACCCTCTCCAGCATTTGTTATTTGTAGACTTTTAAATGACAGCCATTTTGACTGGTGTGAGGTGGTACCTCACTGTGGTTTTGATTCACATTTCTCTAATAATTAGTGATGTTGAGTGTCTTTTCATGTGCTTATTGGCCATCCAATGTCTTCTTCTGAGAAATGTCTATTTAGGTCCTTTGCCCATTTTCATTTGGATGGTTTTTTCCTTGTTGTTGAGTTGTATGAGCCGTTTGTACATTTTGGAAATTAAGCCCTTGTAAGTTGCATCGTTTGCAAATACTTTCTCCTATTCTCTAGGTTGTCTATTGGTTTTGTTTATGGTATCCTTTGCTGTTCAAAAGCTTGTAAGTTTGACTAGGTCCCATTTGTTTAGTTTCATTTTTATAGAAATTTACTTTTAAAAAAAGATTCCTTCGGTTTAATCAATAAACATAAACTGGCACCAACCATTAGCAACACACTCTTCTATGCTCCTGAGAAGACAGGGCTGTCTTGGAAACATTCAGTATTGTGAGAAAACTGTAAGTTTACATCAGTTTAGCCACAATTCCTTCATTGTTTTGTCAGAACTCAATTTTTTTAAATTATGAAAAAAGCATATTTTTAAAATAATCTAAATATGGCTATTCTTACCACTTAAAACGGCCAGTATGAACAGTGTTGTATGTATCAGACAAGTACAAATATGTACTGTAGGTGTATATAATTTTTAACTCATTCAGCCATATAATTCCATTTGCTTTTCTCACTTAACAATATATCTTGGATATTTTTCCAGGTTAATAAAACTGCTATTAAAAGAGCATACAGTGTTATTTTCTGAAAGCATCAGGATCTCCTGAAATGAGTTTCCTTTCTGGAAAATGGACACGGAAATAGAGTCTTTGAATAAAGACTTTCATTAACGCAGGCCTTCTCTGTTTCTATCACCTGCACGCATGCCCTCCCCCATCTCTCAATGCACCCCGGAAGAGGACTGAGCCCTACTCTTGTTCACCCTGTGCAGTCCTTTCAGAAGACATTTGCCAGGCTCTTAGGTTGCCTTACATGTGCGTTTGCTTCGAATACAGATTTCATTCAGAAACCAGCCTGTCAAGCGACCTTGCACTGCATGTTTCCCATTGTGAGCAAAGAAAAATAGATTTAGCACTAAAATATACCACCTGTGTCAATATGTGTCAATATGTGATGGTGTAGGTTTAAATCTGAGCACATTTGTTAGTTTAAATTCCAAGGCATCTCGATCTGCAGGCATGGTTTCCTTGAGCCTTCAAAAGAGGGATCTTCCTGGGATCACCAAATCCCTTCTTAGAAGTCAGCTCAAGACATCTGCCGGAAAAGACCTCTCTTGGGTAGAGGTTACCCAGAGCTTCCTTGCTTGGCTTGCTTGGTGAATCTTTTTACACCAGAAACAGCACTGGGTTAAAGGCCTTTGAGAAAACAGTTAAAAGAGAGCTCTTTTAATCTCCCATACCACACATCCTTTCTCTGCGGCCCTATGCTTTATATTACGCCTGGTTGCAACACAAACGTTTAAGGTGAGTTTTGTACCCCCTTGCTGCCCCCAGGTTGAAAAGAATCTTCCTAGTTTGAGCCAGGATATCAGGAATGTGGAAAAGCAAGTGAAGTTTTAATTGGATTAAACTCCGTGTGTCCCTCTACCTGCAATCTCCTGACTGGCAACTTTCTTGACAGCTTAACTAACAAGATAAGATGCAACAAAGGGGACGTGGCATCCAAAAGAGCCTCCCGCCTTACCTGGGGGAACACACCTGGGCCACCTGCGAGTGGCAACGGAATCACAGGGAACCGACAACAACCCCTATGCGGATACTGTGTACAACTCCCAGGCTTTGTGCATTTCTGAGATGAAACTCACACCTGAAATTTTAGCTGCTCAAAGTGATTGGATTCAGCAGGCACCTCCTGAGCTCGTGCTGGAAATGCCAGAGGGGAGCAAAGCCGCTTCCCTGGTCTTTCATTCCCTCAGCCAAGAAAAATCAAAATCTGTCCATTTGGCACATTTGCGAGGGGAAAAAGGGCAATACAAATTTTCCTTAATAAAATAATGCCGGCTGTTAAAGAGCAGCCTTGCCGATGTCACTTGACGCCCTGCTCCCACGGGGCTGGCGGGCACGGGGCCAGGGTGCGGACAAATGCAATTGGAGACATTAGTTCCACCACCTTAGGTACGGTAGCAAAATAATATTTGATAAATGAAAATAAATCCAGGCAGACACAATTTCCAAATAGTTGTTAGAAGTACCTGTCACTTCCAGACTCTCTTCTGAAGCGGAACCCGCGGTGAGTGAATCCATTTTACCGCTTCTTCCAGACAGAAAATTTCCATGTGCCCGCAAAGAATTCAGTGTTTCCAGAAGGAGGGTGACAATCGCATTTTCATGAGAATCGGGGACTCTCTCTGAAAGCTCCTTTCAGGAAGTTCTTACCTGAAACCAGAGGGGGTGGATGCTTGCACCCTCGTTTAAGAAGCCCTAAGACAGATGGTGACTCCTAAAGTACTGCTCCCCACAAACAGAAGAGGTAAGATCCCAGATGCCTTTCACGGGAAGATACCCATATCATGCCATTTTTAAAGCTAAAGTTTAAACTCAAATGTCCCTGAGAGGGGTCGCTGTGCTTCAGAATCCCCATTAAGGCGTAAGAGGCTGCTATGTGACCCCATCCTAAGGGCAAGCTTTGATACTGGACAGGATAAAAAGGTGGGACTACAAGGGAAGATGTAGCCCAGGGATCTAAAGATGAACTTGATTTCTTGACTCTGTTTCTCACTTACATGTAATAGATCTGATGATTTGGAGAGGTTTGAACCAGGAGTCCTAGTAAACAAAAGGCAGAGAAAGGTGAAGAAAACAAAGATGTTAAAATAAAATTAAAATGACCGGGGGGGGGTCTAATTTGACATAATTAGGAGTTGCATAATCTTCTGACTTTTCTGTGGATTACTGTACCCAATAATACAGAAGCCAATGATTGTTACAGATGTGTTGGGAAACCTGATTGCATTAGAGTCAGAAGTGGTAGAGTGGAAAGGTGCCAGGACACCTGTGTTCCAGGCCTAGTGCAGCAGTCATGTGACCCGAGGTCCATCACTTAAAATGGGATCAGTACCTGCTCTGTCACTGGCACCACGTTACAAACATCCGAATATTCCCTCTAGGTCAGTCTATCTAGAGAGCTTCAGTTTGCTCACAATACATGCTTCTTATTGTGAGGACTGAATTTAATAATGTAGGGGAAGCAGACAACCTTCCTCTCTCTCTCTCTCTTTCTTTTTTTATTGTTGATAAATTCTCCAGTATACCTTAGTTTCCTCAGGTATCACATGTGGATAATGGTAGTACCTAACTATATAGAGGTGTTGTGAAAATTTAATAAGGAAATTCATTTTAATGTCTTAGGAAGGTGCATAGCATGTAGTAAACAGCAATCAAGAATCAATTTTTATTAGGGGCTAACATTGCAGCTCTCCTATTATGTCTAAACACACTGCATCCTGGTAAGGACTGAGTCTGAGAATACAGGATTTTCTGCTGTCCCTTATTTTCTTCTTTGTCTTTAAGCAATAAGGAATTTGGTCTTAAGATGACCTTCAACAGCAGAACACAGTAGGAAAAGCATAAATGAATGAGAAACATCCCAATTCCACTGAGGCACCTGGTGACACGGGTCATCTTGACACAAGTGTCGGGCAGGAGGCAGTGGTCACCTTTTTCCACTGGAAAACTCCATCCTAAACCTCTGGACTGGTCTGCCACCATCTTAAGAAAACAAACCCAGACAGTTCTACCTTAGTCCGCCAGATGAGCTTATTGCCAGCAACTACAAATCGGGGGAAAGATCCAAACAGGAAACACTAACCAAAGAAATGAACAAAATGAAAACAACCCCCACCCCCTGAAAAACAAGATGTGTTTCCCCACAGCTCTGAAGTCTAGAAATTCAGGCCTTAGTAGAAGGCAGTAGAAGGGTGGTTCATCGTTATCCTACACTGCCAACCTTTGAAAGATAAAACAGGAAATGCTGGGACTCTGACTGATGGCGATTGTTATAAAGAAAGAAGGAAGAATGCTTAGAGTAGGAATGATTTCCGTGAGTCTGTGAACCCATAGTGGGTGCATGGATTGATGTCAGGAGTCTCTGACAACTCTAAAATTATAAGCAAAGTTTAGTGGATGTATGCAAGCATTTTTTTGTTAAAAGGGTTTATAACTTTCATCTGAGGTTCAAAGAGGTCTGAGACTTCAAAAGGGTTAAGAACCCTGGATTAGAGAACAGTACACTTAGGTTTATAAATAAAGATCATTATCTTTTTTATCTTCATGTTGCACAAGAAAGTTCCAAAAGTACCTGATAATAACTTGGCATCCTTGCAAGAGAGCTATTGATTTTCGTTTTCTTGAGCGCCAACAAGAACTGAGGGCATGGAAGGGGCCTGGGTCTCTGGCCTCCGTGAAGAGTTCAGTTTACTTTTTTTGTGTTGACCCGGCATAGGAGCTTCTGGCTCTGTCCTAGACTCTGTGCAAATCATCCAACAATGACTGTAATTTTAACCTTAAGGCGATCTGAGTCCTCAGAATCACTCCCACTTCTGTCGGAGCCCTCTCTAATATTTGCCGAGGAAGCCACTGGCTTAAAATTTCCTTTCAATTCATGTCTCAGACTTTACTTTGAGACACTGTGACTATCCCCTTCCATTGGTCCCAAGGAGGACGGGGTGAGACTGTGAGTGGCTCATCACAGCCCATTCCCATCCTGCAGACCCACTAAGAGCAAGTGAGGAAGGACATATTTTATACAAAGTATCTTATGTTGGACATAGTATGGATAATCTTCCTCATTACTAATACCTATCATTAATGAAGCTTATGTTGATGGTGCCAAGCACTATACAGACATTTTTCTGTTTAATCCCTATAACAACCTATGAGATTGGTATCATTATCCGTTTGCAGAAAGTGAGTTTGGGCTCAGAGAGGTTCAGTAATTGGTCCAAGGTAACACAGGTAGCAGATAACAGAGCTGAATTGCATGCCACAGTCTGTATAACTTCAAAGTGCAAGCTTTTAACCACTATTCTGCCGTAATAAGTTATTTCTACTAGATTGTAAATTATTCTACAGTTTTTCGTATTTCTAGTTTATTTTGAAAGAAGTAGAATTATTTGCTTTTGAAAGGATTTTCTTTAAACAGTCTGCAGTTTCCCTTGATTGAAGAAATGAATCGTCCTTCTAGACCTCTAAATTGTGAGTTAAAAACCCAGATACAGAAAGGTGGAAAACATGGGAATGAAGTGGGCTTTGTGGTACCTTGAAACTGGCTCTTTGTATCAGTTGGGGTCACATTTAACCATACAGAATACCTGAAAGACTGCATCTTAAATAAGTAAGACTTTGATTTTCATACTTAACAAGAAGCTTATAGGTAGACAGTCCATGACTGGTATACTTTAAATGTGCCATCAGAGATCAACCTCCCATCTTCCTGTTTCACCATCCTTAGCCTGTGGCCTCTGTCCTCATGGTCATAAAGTGATGGCTGTGCCTCCAGCCATTATGTTTATGTTCCAAGAAGAAAGGACAAAACACAAACAGAGCACAGAGAGCATGCCAGCCAGGTCTGTCCCTAGACTGGGGAGGTGAGTATTGGTGCTGAGCACATTACCATTCCAAGCAACAAAGAGGCTCTGTTAGTGAGGAAGAAGCAGAGTATAGTTGCTGGGCTGACAACTACAGAAGCAGCAACACTTTGCAACGGGAAGCAGCCTCAAGGAATTTGAGCAGAAGAAACTCCGTTTTCTACAGCGGCAAGTCAGGGCTGTCACGTTGTTAGTTACCTCACCAGGCACCACAAACTGGGATAAAGCCTGCAGAGGACCTGCATATTGTATGGCCCCAGGTTGTGTGCTGTGTCAGTTACAAAAACTCACTAAAGAAGCTGGGCTCAGTGCAATTCAATTACGAAAGCATGGGTTTAAATTCAGGAAACCCAAGTTCAAGTCTCTCATCTATCTTGTGCTACCTATAGGACCTCAGGCAAGTCATCAACCTTAAGTTCTTCATGTGAAGATGAGGGTGATAATATTCTCTCAGTCACAGGTTGCTGTGAGGTTTAAATGAGATGATGTGTATAAAGAACCTTATGGGAAGTTGAGCATAAATATTACCTCTGATGATGATGGTTTTCATTTGAATAGCATTCAACTTGGTCACTTTAATTTGTTTTGTTACAGAAGTCACTTCATCTTGATAAACTGACATTTAAGCCCTCTCTCAGCACAAAGCCTCGTGCTGTGCACTGATGTTATAGAAAGTGCGAACTGCAGGCTTGCGGTGGGCATCCTTGGGGTGCTCACATCTCACAGTCTGCTCTCCCTTTCAGATGCACTGTCCCCATCTTCTTCTCCAGAATAATTCCTCTTTGGAACTTGGCATCCAACTCAAGAGCCTCTTCTTCAGGGGCCTCCCTCCCCAAGTCCTCCTTCTTCTTCCCTGGCTTCTGTGACACTGAACTGTCCTGGTTCATCTCCAGTTTTTCTTCTTTTCTGTTTTTTTCATTTTTCTCTTTCATGGACTCATTTTCTTCTACAAGTGCCTGGAGTGGGGAGATTCCCAGGCTTGGGCTGGGTCTCCGCCATGACTCTTAGCTGGTAAACCCCGTGGGTTAATCTCAGGCACATCCATGATTTCTTCTACTTCAGGGTGCTGATGACTCACTAATCTGTACGTGTGGGTCAGCCCTGTGTCAAAACTTCAGAACCATATATATGATGGTTTGCTGAGCACATATCCCATGGCTTTTCCAAACCAATGCAAATGCAAGCTATTCAAAAGGGAACTCTTCCTCATCCTGTGGACTCAGTCCTGCCTCTATAGTCTCAATTTTAAATACCCTACTACTGTTACTGAATCAAGCTTGTTCTGCTCGTGATGGCCAATCAATCAGGAGATGAGGTGTTGGGGCAAGGAATAGCATCTTTATTCAGAAACTGGGAGTCCAAGAAGATGGTGGACTAATGTCCTAGAGAATCATCTTGCCCGGGTTTGGATGCTAGTTTCTTTTATGGAACAAAGAGGAGGGGAGGGGAGGATGTAAAGTAAAAAGGCCATAAGTTGTGGCAAATATCTTCTAGTTTCATCCAGACTCTCAGAGGGGATGTGTTCATATCTTTTTTTTCCTACAGCCACTCATAGATGGGCCTGGTCAGCATGTTTCCTGTGAGCTAAACGAAGGCATTTTAGTTTTACATTCAGGCCTGGATTGGGGAGGGGAGGGTTCCTGGAGATAGGCCATGATGTTTACTTTAAGCTATGGGCAACACCCCTTTAGCAATTAGCTTGTAGCAAAAGCCATAGAAGACAAAGTTTAAGGTAAAAGAAACAGATCCAATATGGAGTCAGGTCTGTTCTTCCCTGTTACTCTACCATCTGCCCGGTCGTCTAAACTGGGAATCACTTAGTCAGTCCTTGTGTCTTTCTACTGTCCTCCCACATCCAATCACTTGCCGTATGTTAGCTCTAACTTTTTTTTTTTAATCTTCTTTGCAATAACCACACAATTGATTTAGAAGTTCCAGCTGCCTTCTGCCTGGAATATTTTAACAGTTTCCTATTTCACCTCCAATGTCATTCTGCTGATTACAGCTGCCCAAATAAGGGTGACCCAACTAAAATGAAATCAGCCAAGGCCCTCCTTCACTGAGGTCCCTTTGGCACCGGCCCCATGGTGCCCTCACACTGACCACTTCCACCGCTCACTTTCTACTGCAGAAACTACACTCAGGGCATCCGTGAGTTCCCTGGGGCCTCTTCCCGTGTGGGGCCTCTCTATTTTGTCCTATGTGCAAGTTTATGACCCTCTGTCTAGGGTTCAATCTTCTGGGCTGTACTCAATATTCCCGATATATTTTTGTTGAATAGTTTAGATAGATTACTTTCATCTTAAGCAGTTAAAATATTCAGTAGCATGTTTAACACTCACATGGTTTCACTGAGATCTAAGTTTGTGAAGACTAGGATTTTTTGTCCCTCATATTCTGTAACCTCTGTCATAACATTCCAAGGGAGAGCCAAGTAAGGACATGACAATTAGAAGATTGATCAGAATTCCTGAGTATTTACTCGGCCTCCGTCTGGATTTTTTTTCTCCCACCGATGTAGCAGAACCCATTAATATCAAGGGCTTGAGCAGTTAAAATTAGTCACGCTGCAAGACTGTGGGTAGGAAAAGTATGTCCTTTGAGGTTCTCCTTCCTAAAAGGCACAGACATCCTCACTACACCTATGACGACATCACTCCTTCGTGCTTGTGTAAACGGGCCAGATTAAGGAGATTAAGAAGGGAGTGGGTCAGAGGTAAAAGTGATTGAGGGGCAGTGGAGGGGAGGCAACAAACCCCTCCCATCCTCTGAAAAGAGTCATCACTCGTGTCTTTACACATATTTAGGGCAGAGAAGCAGGTAGGTTTCTGAATCACAACCTCTGCTCTGGGCTCTGAGCTCAATTTTCAGCTGTGACTCTAGCAAAAGGAGGATAAGACTCATAACCACGTGGGGGTCTTGTTTACTTTTCAAAGAGGATGGAAGACCATAAGGCCCTTCTCACAAGAGGACGCAAAATTCTATGAACTACCTTTGCAGTTAGTGATGGAAAAATGATGCTACCTAAATTTCATGGCTAAGTGCATCACATATTAAACCACCCTCTGCCAGGGCTGACATGCTAATGGATAGTTCCCAATTTCATTTCAGGTTTTTAGATCCCTACAGCAAAAGGATATGCATTCTATAGAGTATATAAGAGTGTCAGCTTTACAAATCACATTTTCTAATTTTTAAAGAAGTTATCAGAATGTGTAGATATCTCTTTCCTCAATAGAGATGTTCCTAGCCAGTTGTCAGTTCATTACTGCAATCAATACAATCTGTCAAAAACTGCAAATCTATCTGTCGCATGTTCTGGTTTGAAACCCATCAATATCTACAGGGTGAGTTCCAAGCCTAACGTATAAAACCATTTACTTTCTTTTGTTTCTTTTTTAAGATTATATTCCTTTATAGGTTATTACAAGATATCGAATATAATTCCCTGTGCTATGCAGTAAATCCTTGTTGCTTATCTAAAAACTGTCTACTTTCTAGGCTCTAAGTATATATTTCCGTGCTTACTTCTCTCTCCCACCCAATTTCATCTTCCACATCACATACAAGTAATATACACACACATGCACAAAGGCACACACACAAACCCACACACATGGGCACAGTCCTACACAAGGGCACATATATACACATGGGCAATCATAAAATACACATGGGCATGCACATAAGACACATGGACACCTACAAAAGGACACGCACACAAGCGTGTACACAGACACACTCATGGGTGCGCGACACAAACATGTACACACGGGACATCAGAAATGCACACAGGTGCACACACGAAGACACATGTAGGCATACATGCAGGCATGTATTCACATAAAGACGCAAGTATAAGAACACACATGAGTGCATAGACACATACACTCATGGGCTGCACAGAAGGCACACACACGCAGCCATGGACAGACATCCGAGGATACACACTCTAGCTCATGCAGATTAATCCTCCTTCCTTCCTGTGTCTCACCCCCAGCAGGGGGATGGTCTTTTATTCGGTTCATGAGCTAATCGGGCTTCTTGCTTTTCCCAAGGGCGCATGAGCGCTACTCTCATTTTAGCTGATTTGCAAAAGCAACTGGATCTCATCCTCACCAAGCACATAGAAGCCTTCATCACAGCTATTAGTCAGGAAGCATCATTTGAACACGCCATTGTTCAGAAATACATCTTTACCTACACATTCCCCTAGATCAGGGGAAATGTGTTCAAAAGAAATACAATGAGAGCCACAGATGTGAGGCATGCGTGTCATTTAAAATTTTCTAGCTGCCATATTGAAAACAAAACAAAAAGAAAATATTTTAGCAATGTGTTTAATCTATTACAAAATGCGATCATTTCAACATGTAATCACTATAAAGTTATAAATGAGATTTTTACATGATTGTGTGTGCACTGGTCTTTGAAATTTAGTGTGTGTTGTACACATAGCATATCACAATTTGGACTAACTGCATTTCAAGTGTTAGTAGTCACACCTGGCTGGTGACTTCCACATCGGACTGTGCAGCAAGCACTATAAATCTCTGGATCAGAGGGACCAGTTGAGAGCCAGGCACTGATGGTGGGGAAACTTTGGGACTAACAGAGCTTCACCTCTAGCAGATCTTAATATGGAACCTAGGGCATGCCTCTTGCAAGCTTTTCCTCTGCCTCATTATTTAAAGTTATTTTAACGTATTTTGCCTTGCCATGATAAATGCCGCCTTCTTTTTTTTTTAAATTCACCCCCTTTTAAAGTAATTAATTAATTAACTAATTAATTTATTGGCTGTGTTGGGTCTGCGTTGCTGTGCACAGGCTTTCGCTAGTTGTGGTGAACAGGGGCTACTCTTTGTTGCAGTGAGCAGGCTTTTCATTGAGGTGGCTTCTCTGGTTGCAGAGCACCGGCTCTAGGTGCATGGGCTTCAATAGTTGTGGCACAAGGGCTCAGTAGTTGTGGCTCATGGGCTCTAGAATGCAGGCTCAGTAGTTGTGGCACATGGGCTTAGTTGTTCTGTGGCATGTGGGATCTTCCTGGACCAGGGATTGAACCCGTGTCCCCTGCATTGGCAGGCGGATTCTTAACCACTGTGCCACCAGGGAAGTCCAATACCTGCCTTCTTATAAATGATTTTAAATTCTTCTTTGTTTATTGTTGGTCTTATGATGAAACAAGTTTTAAAACAATGGAAGACCAAGTAGATACTTATACTCTTCCATAGTCCTGTAATTCTCCATGTTTATTCCAGGGAAGGACATTCCTGGGTCTCTTCTCCCCTCCTCCTGGCCAGGAACTCTGTGTTTCATGAACTCAAGGGCTTGCTGTACAGTCCATTCTGCAATAATACCACGGATAATACCATGGACATGCGCCTAGAAATCACTGTGCTATGCAAAATCAAGCAATGCAAACCACAGGACTTATGGGAAAGATGGGGTTAGGGACACAACATTCCAAAACGTTAAGTAACTCGTTAACACAAAAAAAGATAGAAACCTAATGAAAACAGCAGCATTGTTTTACACATGCAAAGGGGTAAGAAATACATAAAAACTAAAGTAAATGTGGCACTTGGCCTTGAAAAAAGAGCTGAAGTTTGCTTGTGGAAGTGATGGCCTGAAGGGTTCTGCTTGTGTGTTATGGTGAAGTGGAGAAAGAAGGGTTATCTGGACTCTGAGGGAAAGTTGTAGCACCAGAGGGTGATGTGTGTGGTTCAGAGCCCCCTCTTTGACTTGAGGGAGGGATGCTTGTTTATGTGTGTGTGTGTGTTTGGATATTTCTGCACCGCTCAGTTCATCTTGGTGCAGTTTTTTTGCACTCACCTAGTGTTTCTTGCAAATGAAATTGCACATAATCAGATACAAAATTCACATTATGTGCAAATCATTCCCTAATATAACAATCGTTAGAACAAATTCATCTTTTTGAAAGTAAGCATTATAGCTTGACTGACGGTAGTTATTTCCATGATCACTATATTTGCCTGTATTTATTTATTATCTGGTCTAGACTGTGAATTCCTTGAATTAAGAATCCTGTCTCATCTTTGTATTGTTGGTCTCTCCCTGGTCCAGTGCCTGACACACAGGGAGTATTCAACAGATCACTCAAATTCTGTTAACCTACGTTATATTTGACTGCCTCATGTTAAAGTCTGAATTCTTCTGGGGCAAATACCATACCGTCATGTACATATTCAAGCCATCTTTCTGTGTGAAACTTGCTAATTTCAGAATGGAGTGCGTCAAAGCGTGTACAGTGGGTATACTCACCACCCTCTGCCATTCGCTTATCTCTGGGAGACTTAGCCCATCCTAAGAAAATGTCAATGGCTAGTCAATGGGTCCAGTGTCTTCACCGAGCAGACTAAGGGGAGCCAAAGCAGGCCAAGGAACAATGGTCAGCATTGTCCTTCCCAGTCTTTCTCTGGTCCCTCCCCCAGTATGGAAACCGTTACAGGCTGCTTTCCAGATTGGGACCAAGCCCTATAGAAATGCTTTTGCTCAGGATGGAGGTAATAAAACTAATGAAAACAGCACTCTTTTCCCGTTGGCTAGGCTGGAGTCATTCCTCATGTTGGGCATATGGACAAGTCAAAATTCGAATAGAGAAAGTAGAACATCAGGTCACTGGCCCACACTGGAAACACCCAACAAAGCCAAAGGTCCCTCCTACACAGATAAATGGCACAAACAGTAAAAGAGATGAAAAACACAGCCGAGTCCAGAAAAATTGCTTTATTTTGTTTGCTAATACCAAAGTGTTTGTCCCTTTTTAATTTATGGTTTTGGAGTCTACAAAGAATCTGAATATCCATACATGTATTATTGCCCTCTACTGGATAAATTGGGTAATGTCGCTTCATTCCTGTCGCTATATTATATCAAATAATAGCTCATGCTTGCCTAGCTTTTGATCTTTTCATTTGTCAAAACGTTTTTACATGTAACATTTTAATTCATCCTGACAATAATGCTTTGAAATAAGTAAGCTATTTTCACTCCCATTTTACAGATGAAAAAACTGAGGCAGAAAGGTCAATGTATTCATTGAACATACGCACTTCAGAGAAGCAAAATGCAAAGAACTATGTTAGGCATTTTATAAAGATGTATAAGATGGAATCTGCTCTCTGGGAGCTTGTGACACATTGCAGATAAGACATATACACCATTAACTAAATGGAAAATAAAATTTGTGATATATGAATAAATGAAACAAAGAGGTATTGGTTGCCCACTCTGTGCCAGGTAGTTGTATATGTTACTTTAGTTTTTCCTCTTAATGACCTTTTTGATATGTATTAATTTTACGTGTCCTGCTTTACAAAAGACAGAATTGAGGTTGTGTGCACATAAGTCATTTGTCAGATGCCCACAGCAAAAAATACCACGGGAAATGAGGAGAGAGGATATACCACTGGTGCAAAGTGAGCAAGGCTTCATGAAGGTGGTGGCGTTTGATCTGGGGCTTGAAAGATGGGCAAAAGGATGCAGATGTGAAAAGGAAGCTGTGCTCACCCTGCGAGCAAAGCGTGGGGCTCACTCGAGGGTGACGGATCCTGCAGACAGAGTGGAACTTAGGCTACAGAAAAAGGACCTAGTCCTGATGCAGAATGTGTATCTGAAGGGAGTCTGCCAGGAGCAAGTGGGAAAGCCAGGGTCCTGGCTTCAGTTCCACGCTGTGCCCGCCTGCATGCATGCTGAGGCTGTGGTTATGGGGCCGCTTCTGCTGCTTATGGATGTGGTCATAGGTCAGTGGGAGGCTGCTGTGGGAAGCGCAAACAGACCATGCGGGGTGCGCTCCTGGGAGTCAGGAAGGAGTGTCATATAGCCAGGGAAAATCGGAAAATCATTCACTTTCACATTAGAGGTTGCTGAACTGTGGCACCTCCTCTTTCTTTAACAACCTGGACCAACAGCCTAAAAAGCAGCATGTGAGAAAATCAAATTGAAGACACTGGAGCCAGTGAAACAGGGCTCTCTTTGTCCTTTGAACGTGATGACAAGCCTCATTGAATAAAGGACGTGGGTGATTTTTGCCTAGAGTTTTCCTTTTATGCCCGACAATTTCACAAGCCCTTCAGAGTAAACCCTCACCATCCTCTACGTATGCTGTTCCTAGTGGCCTCCCAGAAAGTCCCAGGGACAGAATAAATGACAGGGGCTGCACAGAGTTCTCAGAGCTTATGAGGCCATTGCCCTGCTGCCTGAGGACGAAAAGGGTGGCGTGGAGCATTCGAAAGACACGGGAGAAGCAGAAGAGCTAAAACAGATTACAGAAATGAGTCTCATCCATTGTTTGCAAAGGAGGCCCTGGGTTAGAATTTTTTTTTCCTCTGAAACTTTTCTGTTGTAACTCCTCCAAGGCCCTGAGAAAGTAAAGTAAGCAAGAAAGAAAAATGATAGAGGGAGGCACTGGGGGTGGGAAGATACATACATATGACAGACAGAGGCAGAGAGAGATGAACAGAGGTAGTCATATGGACAAAAATGAACCTGGAATAATTGTGACACTACTGTAACTTTTCCTAAAGAAATGGCCTCTTCCACTGACTCAGTCTTTTTTTTTTTCTTTTTTCTTTTTTTTTTTTTGAAGTGTAGTTGATTCACAACCTGTTAATTTCTGCTGTACAGCAAAGTGACTCAGCTACACACACACACACACACACACACACACACACACACATATATGTATCCTTTTCCATTATGGTTTATCCCAGGACATTGAATATGTTCCCTGTGCAATACAATAGGACCTTGTGGTTCATCTATTCTATGTGTAATAGGTTGCATCTACTAATCTCAAACTCCCAGTCCATCCCTCCCCCTTGGCAACCACAAGTCTCTTCCCTGTGTCCATGAGTTTGTTTCTGCTTCATAGATAGGTTCATTTGTGTCATGTTTTAGATTTCACATATAAATGATATACGGTATTTGTCTTTCTCTTTCTGACTTACTTCACTTAGTATGATAATCTCTAGTTGCATCCTTGTTGCTGCAAATGGCATTATTTCATTCTTTTCCATGGCTAACATTCCATTGTATAGATGTACCACATCTTCTTTATCCATTCCTCCATTGATGGACATTTAGGTTGTTTCCATGTCTTGGCTCTTGTGAATAGTGCTGCTATGAACATAGGGGTGCAGGTATCTATTTTTAAAAAAATTATTTACTTAATTTTTTAAAATTAATTTTTATTGGATTATGGTTGATTTACAATGTTGTGTTAGTTTCTGCTCTACAACAAAGTGAATCAGTTATACATATACATATATCCACACTTTTTTAGATTCTATTCCCATATAGGTCATTACAGAGTATTGAGTAGAGTTCCCTATGCTGATTCACCTTCTAGAGTAATGAAAATAAAAACAAAAGTAAACAAAAGGGGCCTAATTAAACTTAAAAGCTTTTCCACAGCAAAGGAAATCATAAACAAAACGAAAAGACAACCCACAGAATGGGAGAAAAAATTTGCAAAGTGACCAACAAGGGATTAATCTCCAAAATATACAAACAGCTCATACAGCTCAGTATCAAAAAAAAAACAAAAAACAAAAAACAAACAACCCAATCAAAAACTGGGCGGAAGATCTAAATAGACATTTCTCCAAAGAAGACATCCAGATGGCCAGGAGGCACATGAAAAGATGCTCAACATCACTAATTATTAGAGAAATGCAAATTAAAACTACAATGCAGTATCACCTCACACTGGTCAGAATGGCCATCATCAAAGTCTACAAATAATAAATGCCAGAGAGGGTGTGGAGAAAAGAGAACCCTCCTACACTGTTGGTGGGAATGTAAATTGGTACAGCCATTATGGAAAACAGTATAGAGGTTCCTTAAAAAACTAAAAATAGAGCTACTATATGATCCAACAATCCTATTCTTGGGCATATATCCAGAGGAAACCATAATTCAAAAAGATACATTTACCCCAATATTCATTGCAGCACTGTTTACAAGAGCCAGGACATGGAAGCAACATAAATGTCCATCGACAGATGAATGGATAAAGAATATGTGGTACATATATACAATGGAATGTTACTCAGCCATAAAAAAGAACAAAATAATGCCATTTGCAGAGATGGACCTAGAGATTGTCATACTGAATAAAGTAAGTCAGACAGAGAAAGACAAGTATCATATGATATTGCTTATACGTGGAATCTAAAAAAAAATGATACAAAATGAACTTATTTACAATATAGAAATAGAGTCACAGATGTAGAAAACAAACTTATGGTTACTGAGGGGAAAAGGTGGTGGAGGGATAAATTGGGAGATTGGGATGGACATATACACACTACTCTATATAAAAGAGATAACTAATAAGGACCTGCATGGATTTTTTTGCATTACACTTTTGTCTGGATATATACCCAGGAGTGGGATTGCTGGATCATATGGTAATTCTATTGTTAGTTTTCTGAGGAAGCTAACAATAGAATTTCTGTTCTGTTTTCCGTAGCGGCTGCACCAACTTACATTCGCACCAACAGTGTAGGAGGGTTCCCCCACTGACTCAGTCTTGACCATCAATTAACACACCAGGGTAAGACAGTACATTCAGTTCTTCATTCCATGCATGTTTATTGAACACATTTTGCACTTCTCCATTTATTTATTCTAAGAATCTACTGCATACCTACCAGGTGCCAGGAACTGTCCTAGGAGTGGGGAAAACAAAGGTAAATAAATAACCCCTCTTCCCTGAACCAGCCCAGTGCCTTTGTCTAGCCATCTGCTACACATGTGACAAATGGATTGCATTACCTGGGTGTTGCTTCATCTTCAGGAGGGCTGGCACCTCGGAGCACCAGTGCAACCACACTACTGGAATGACCAGGGCAACCAGCTGCAAACCAGAGGATATTTTGTGACTCTTTGTCCTTCTTGTTAAAATCTATCCAAAAGCTTTGAGTCTGGAAGAAGGAAACATGTCATTGGCATCAAAGACATGAAGGCAGCATAGCACGGGTTCTTGTCTCTCTGGCTGAGCCATGAACTGTTCTCATCTTCAGCTCGCCACCACCATCCCTATCACTGCCGCCTTTTTTATTAGCAACACCCATAGAGGGAATGCTGCTAAAATGAGTTTCATTTCTTGTTCAGTTATTGACATGCTGAGCTTCCTCTCCGCATCCTGCCTGAGACATGCTTTGGAAGAGATGAGGCTTGAGCGACTTGTTGACATTGAAGTGGGAGGCGGTTGACAGCTGCACTGTGGCCTTATACACCAGGAAAGGCAAACTGCAGTGGATAGGGCTGTGTTTATCTTTTAAAGTAGAAAAATAAACTAACTAGGAGCAGCAGTCCTTTCTTGTTGGTGCCCTTCACCAACAGTTTTGTCTTGCATTCGTAGAAGTGGTTCTCATCCTTCACATCATGGAAGATGTCTAAGCAGGATAATGTTCCGGAAAAGTCACAAAAATGGGATATTTTCCTGTGGTTTGAGCATTTATCAAAAAATGTGGATGAAGGAGAGTTGGGCAATGATACAGAGCTAAAGCCAGCACTTCCAGAAGTTGGGGGTGGAGGGGGTTCTTTTAAAAATCCACCGAAATTTTCCAGAATTTTTTCTATCACCAAACTCTGTACACAGACTAACTTCAAAATTGTCTATTCAATTAGTGCTTCCCAGATTTTGGATTTCAAGCGTTATTTAAAAGAAAAAAAACAATATGTGAGGAACTGACACAGAATACAAAATCTGAGTTTACTTTTCTAGGGAAAAAAAAAGATTTCACAAAATAGTGACAGCGACAGTCCACTGTCACCGTCATTTCCTGATGGACATTTAACCTCAAAAAGGAGGAAGGAAGCAGCTTCATAGAAATGGATAGTCCTTTCAACTTAATCAGTTTAGATTCGGAAAAATTCACAACATTGGCTTTGTGTTTTTCATTTCATGGAGAAGCAGGGATGGATCATGGTAGACCTGCTCTAGACCAGCCTTCAATAAGCCCTGGGCTGACTTACAAGTTCCAGTAATCCGGAAGGAGGCTGTCCAGTGCTGGGAATAGGTCCACACAGGCCTTCCTATATACAATTGTGGCTTTAGGACAGGTGGCATCCTCAATAAGTTACTCTGAACCTCAGATTCCTCACCTGTAAATGGAGATGCTGCGATTTGCCTTGAGAACCATTCTGCCTGTTCAGTCAGTCCGTGGGCTGAAGCACTAAGCAGAGGACCTTGTCATAGGCCCACAATGAGACTAATTCCCTTATTTCTTCCTTTTTTTTTTTACAGAAAGACTTGAATCTCTTTCTATCTCCTACGACAGAACACCTTGTACTCAGGAGGTACCCAATAAAGGTTTGCTGAATTGAATTTGTATGAATATGTCTCACAATGTAGCATTTGTTACAAATCACCTTATTTAGTAATTGCTCCCTGTCTTATCTCCCTTATAAAGTCTATGCATCTTTTGGGTTAAGGGATGCTCCCGTCCATTTTCCTACTATCACCCTCCTGCCATAGAGTCCAGGACAGTGCAGGTTACATCCTAAAGCCTCTATAAGTACTTGAGAATCATTCACTGATTGAAACAGATAGGCTTCCCTTTTCTCTGGGTGCACTGAAACTCCCCGAGTAGTGTGTGTATGTGTGTGTGTGTGCGCGCGTGTGCGTGTGTACTCATTCTCATGGGACTTTTATTTCTAGAAATCTCAGTCCACCTTGGAACTCCAGCGATAATTCTGAGTTTACAGACATTCAGCAAGGATGATCAGATTGCACTTTTGGAAAAATCTATTTCAAGTGTGATAGCTTATGTGCCAAGGGCAAGGGTTCTTTCTTTTGCTACTAATAACTCAACAGGGGTGGCAGTCAGTAGCGCTGCTTATGGTTTGGTTTCTTCATTCTTCACTGGTGAAGCACTATTACCTTGTATAGGCGACTACATTTTACTTACTCAGTTGTGATCTGATTACCTTCATCTTAAGCATTTTAACTTTGCGCTATCCAGGCCCACAGAGAGTTGGGTGAAATGAGAAGGGCCTGTGGAAATACACATCTAATTTTATATTGCAGTTGTATTGGTAATTGCAACTTAACCAGCTTTCCTGTTAGTTCTGGAGGGAAGTGATATTACATGCAATAATACGATTTTTGGAGAAATGGATATGATACATAATACAAGAGCATTCCTTGATGAAATAGCTAGTACTTAGTACATATATGGAAGTCTGATAAATACGTTTTTTATTAAGGATAATTTGTTCAACAGTCAGTAACAAAGTAACTGGGAAGGACCACCCAGGAGGAGTGTACTTTGTCCCTACTTCCTTCTGAATTAAAATGGCATCTTTCCTATAGAGTGTCTTTGGTGGAACCAACAATGTTGATACTTGGAAATTCTCAAGGAATGATTCCATGATATTGGCAAGCTGAACTTGATTACTAAGTTCAGTATTTTCTTTTTTATCATCTTGAATACCGTAGTTTGCTCAAGAGATTTTGAACAAACAACTCCAGTGATTTATAGAGCTGGTGTTGAATGATGTGAGTCCCATCAGGCTTTGGAAAGTGCTCTCTGTGACCCACAGAAGAGTAATCAAGCTTTCTGTCATCCAGTTTGTTGCTCTGTGATATTTACCGAGTGTCTGCTGTGTACTTGGTCTGGCTGATTCAGTGTTATTCAACTCAAAGTCTTAGTCCTAGTGCCAATTCTTATGCAGCAGATAAGGTGATCAAAATGCAAGTACAAAAGTGAAAAAAACATATAAATGGGAGCACCAGAATAAATCTGATGAATTCCTATTAACCTCTCCCTTAGCTCTCAACATTGGGACCAAAGGACCTTTCAGAGGGAAGATGACAGTTTTCCTTCATGAATTACGGACATGCCCTGAACCAGTCTAATTTGTTATTAACAATTTGTTATGCAGCTCTCATCTTTGAATTTATCTAAACCCTTCCTGTGCCTATTTTTACCTTCAGCTCATATAGATAACTAGCATAATAAATTCCACATGTTACATTCTTTGCTGTTAAAGAATTTCCTTTCAAACTTCAAGAATGTTCCTCTAAATTTGCTCTCATGGGGTTGGGGGAAAAAGATATCTCTAATCACTATCTCCTCTTAACTTCCATCACTGTCAAATTGCAGCCTCATCATCTTCAAAGTCAGCATACCATTGAAAACAACAACAACAATATTTTGTAGAAATTTTTACGTAAAAGACAGTGTTATCTAAATGCTCAACTCAGCTATCACTTCTGGAGTTGAAGCTGGTGGCCACGGAAGAAGATGCAAAGTAGCATAAAATACAGCTCCTGTCTTCCAGGCGTTCTCATTTGAGCTCAAGAGACAGAGTGTGAACTGATATTATAACACAAATACAGTTGAGTTCTGTAAGAGGTTATGGATGGCAACACAGGTTTGGAAGAAATGCTCTTGAGAGACAGGAATCTGTAAAGGCAGTGGAATTGAGGAAACACTTGAGTTTTAAAGGGAGGGGGAACCTTGTCTAAAAGATAACTGGTGAAAAGCAATAAATACAAGGATTGAGAACATGGGGTTTGCAGTCAAAGAGAGCTGAGTTTGACTCATATTTCCGCTGCTTCATAGATATGTAACCTTGGGCAAATTGCTTTACGTTTTAAAACCAAGGTTTCCTCTGAAATAAAATGAAGCTAATGCTGCCGGTCTCCTCCTTCTAGTGTTACTATGAGGTTCACCTGATTCACTGTGTTTAAAGCCTTCAGTTATCGTGCCTCATGCACTGTGAGCATTTATGTTATGAGCACCATCGCCATCATTACCAAGGATATAATCATCCAGGCGGAGACCCACGTTCTGGCTTCATTCTAAGCCTTCAGAGAAGCATCCAGTCGCTCCTTCCTCGTTCATGGTCCCCTCCAGCCCCTCACCATAACTTCCTGCCAGACCCCATTTCTAATTTCATGAAGTTTCCCTGGAGACTTTCCCATCCTCAGCTATAGGTCCATCTGAGTGAGATTTCAAACGTTTACGTGGTAGATATTCTGCCTTGTCTCTCCTGCTTATGCATCCAGCTTAGTTCATATCTGTTTCATCTGAGTTGTTGACGTTGATGGAGGAGGAGGTTGGAGAAAGTCAAGGGTAATAAGTCGCGGGTATAGATACGGAAAGGCTGGCTAGATGCTGGTCATCATGGCGTTGCACTCCACCCTTTCCGTACTAGGAAGCATTTATTGACCGAAGCATTAAAGATTTATGTCCAGTCCTTTTCTATATTAAGTGCTTTACAATTGTCTTAGTGGTTTCTTAGACTGAGAGGTATTAATCTTTCTAGAAGAATGAAATAAAAATGTACAAAATAACTAGCTGCAGATACAAAATCAAAGGCACTGACTTGTAAGGCCTTGGGAGGATAGGTTAAGGCGTAAAGTAAAAGAGACTTGAATTCAGAGCCAGGAAACTGGAGTTCAAGTGTGGCTCCACTTCTAATTAGCTGTGGAAACAGATTAAGTTCACTTTGCATTTTAGTCATGTATGTACTTCAAGAGTTAGACTAGATGGTGTCTAAGATTGTTTTCACTTTTATCATTCTATGTGCATATAAGTTCATAGTTCCTCCCTAAACACTCTAAATGTTGAGTATTATAGAATTGCGGTTAAGGACAAATTCCTAGTACGCATCTTGGAATTGATATCTGTGATTTACATACAGTGTTACAATACATAGTACATATTATAAATATTAATAATATCCTTTTTGTATTGCATCTATGTATCACTTGATAGTTTTTACATTTTTACATACATTATTTCACAATCAAAACAATACCTTGAGACCTGTTGTGCAGGAATTGTTTTCTATTTTTCAAATGAAGACACTAAAGTGAAGAAAGTTTGATGATTCACCCCAAGCCAGTCTGCTAACAACACACCACAGAGATGGAACTGAGTTCAATACTCTTTCCCCCAATCCACACAATGGCTCAGATTTAAATAGAGAAGAAAACTTTTTAGTGGGTGTTAAGTAAGCTTAACAACTGTAAAACCAAAACTTTACCCCAAGCATCACCTCAATGAAACATAGTATCTAATGATGCTAAGCAGAAGCTATGACAATCCACAGCTCTCAGGAAGATGGGCATCACTGTTCGGGCTGCTGCTTTGTAAGAACAAAACGAAAAGATCTAATACGTGTATGCAACTTTATACGCTCCAAATATACTCAAGTGTATTACTATAGACAGATTTTAAAAGACAAATTAAGCAAATATTATAGGTGGGAAACTGAAGCTTAGAAAGATGCCTTCAGACATAGAAAGCAACAGGGTCAGAACACATCAGTTTTCTGACTCCTCAACTCCAGCCTCCCTCTACCACTTGGGGTGACCCACTGTCCCAGTTTGCCTAAACCTGACAGATTTCCTAGGACATGAAAATTTGTGTTAAAACTGTAAAATTTGCAGGCAAACTGGGATAAGTTGGTCACTCTACCATCACGTTGCCTGAGTCCTGACACATACTGGGAAATTCTGATTTTACCACCAGGCAATCAATGGTTAAGTCAACAGGTCTCTGCGATCGCTAAGTGACCCATCTTGTTATCAAGATGAAACAGGAATAATAACGATAATTGTGTAACCAAGATCTTGATTATGATACTAATCAAAACATTTGCCATAACAATGTCAATTATCATTAAACAGCATTTCCTTACTTACAGTGTGGAACCAAGCCAACAATATAATAAGCCACCCACGATGGAGTGAGGGGATGTTGTTGCCTTTGTTCTGGAAAAGGACCACGTAAAATAAACTCTATAGAATTATTTATAAACTGATGCAATAATTTGGTTATTTTTTTAAATGGTTAGGTCCTTTAAGTGCACTTCTGTTAATCCCCAAACAGAAAAGTATCTTTCATCCAGAACAGGAATTAATTATAAAATGTCATCATTTGAAGAAATGGTACTCTCTCCAGTCATAAATAGAAAACAACTGCCTTACATTCTTACAATTGTTACTTCTTTTATGGTACTCTAAAGAATGACCAAATTCTTTAAAACTACCCCCAGACTGAGGATGTATTTGTGTTACAGTAGTCTCCCAATTCTGATATCACTGGTGAATTTATTCCAGTACTGAGCTCCTTTCATACCTGTCAACTTAGATTAAGTCAAATTAGTTCTCATTTCAATACTGACAAAGATTTTGTTTGACAGCAAGAGTGACCTCTGGTTTCCTCCCAAGGACATCTTATCTATAGAATGAATCATAAACTCTGTGTGAGAGGAAGGCTGAGACATTGATGGTGTTTCTACTTAGACCGAGTCAGGGAACACAAGGAAAGGGGCTTAAAATCATGGTGCAGGACAAACATGTTTGACAAAAGGAAGGACAGCCTGGTTTAACATCTGAGGAACCCTGAAATTTATTTCTAATTTAATTCAAGGAGTCTCCTTAAGTGGAAACTTTGAAGGAAATATATAAAACTAGGTTGATTTTAGAGTAGCTATTTTTTGTTTTGTTTTGTTTTTTTGTTTGCTTTTTTGTTTTGTCCACACCCTGTGGAATGTGGGATCTTTCCTGTGCCCTCTGCAGTGGAAGGGCCAAGCCCTAACAACTGGACCGCCAGGGAATTCTCAATTTGAGAGTCGTTCTGACCCGTGTTGCAATGAATAGTAAAGTTTGTTTGGAAGGCAAGCATTGAAGTGGAGATAAGATACAGAGAGAAGACAGAGTGGGCACATTTGTAAATGTTGTGATGTCATGAATCAATTTCTGTTTGGAATCTAGACTCCTAAAGCTGAAAGGCATCACCAATCCAGCTTCTTTCAGTCAAGCTGCTGAATTTCTTAGATTTTGTATCTTTTCCATGAAATCATTTTTCTTCTGAGTCCTTCAAAGAATACAATATGTAAGTGAAAAGAATGATAGGTATTAACTAGCTGAATGTCTATTTTACAGATAAGGATACTTCGGCTCAGAGATTTTAAATGATTTGCCCAAAACTATACAACTGGGGGTTTGCAGAATTGCCCAGAATATAGGCTTCTTGCCTCCTTGTTCTGTACCTTTTCTCTGGTCTCATTGGCGACATTTAAGAGGTATTTTACCCTCACTATTTGGTAGTCTAAGCTCATACAAATGATCACGACAGGTTGGTGAACTAAAGAGAAGCTATATCATCTGTGGCCTCATGTCTCCTGTTCTAGGTTGGAGTCCCCGGCTGTGTTCAACTCGATAGCTCCACATTTCTAAATCTGCCAAGTTCTTGATGCCTCCACCGATGTTCACATCATTTCATTTGAGCTCAGAGTGAGGGGACCACTTTATTCTGCAGGGTGGTTTAGGAATAAAATGTGTACTCCAAAATAAGACGCAAATATGGCTCTGACGCAAATTGTGCGAATACAAATACGAAGCGTGACTATAACATAATAAGATTGATTTCTAAAAGAGATATACCAAAAGGTAGAGGTTTAAATGAATAGCATCCTCTGTATTCAGTCTCATGAGATTTGGCACATTTTCTTTGAGTTCCACTTTGAAAGGAGTCTTCAGCTTCAATTTTTTAGGTACACTGGGCTATTTAAGAATTACAATGGCACCTAAATTTTAGCAAAGAAAATTGATAGCCAGAGAATTACTCACTCTTTTGCAGATTTCTGCCTTGTTTGTCTCTATACTGTTACATAATATAAACAATATATCTTCTAATTTAATCAAATTGAATGTGCTAGACTAAGAGTTGACTCCAGACAAGTCCTGACAGAGGGTAGAGTGGAAGATATTTGAAAGAATGTCCATAGGCTCTGAGAACATTTGCAGAGAAGAAAAACAAATCTATTTGGAATAATAGGGGTTCATTATTAGGATCCTGTATCAACTTCAAAGGGGTGCCTTTGGAGGGTAGCACTTTCTGATGTGAAGGTTCTGATGTATTTGCTGAAACCTCAAACCATAGTTGCTATACATGATAATTTACCATTTGTGTTTAAATGTGACAGGTTTTTAACAGAGTTAGAAAATGTGTTAACTCATCAATCTCCCCAGGCTCATTGGGACAGTTCTAGCAGTGGCTGCAAACGTAAGGTTTTATGAGAGTTTCTTGTTTTCAATTGATTAGAACAATTCAAAGAAAGTCAGACTTTGATCTAAAATCAGTAAGCACAGGCTGTCTCGTTGGCCAAATTTTTGAGCTTTTAGATTGAGTAATATTCAGTTACTGAATCTGGTTCCAGATATTTTTAATGGCTGGGATAGATGTATTTGATTAAAATAAAACTCAGACAAGTGAATTATTCCTTAATTAATAGTTAGTTAGTAGTTAGAAATCATCCAACCTCTAGATTTAGATGTAGTATTTTTCAGAGGGTGTATGTGGGGACTTAAGGAAGGCTAATTTCTCTGTGCAGAGTTGTCCAGGCTCTGCAGGATGTGTGGCATCCCTGACCACACACTAAAAACCAGAAAAACTCAGACAAAAGTGTGACAAACAAAAATGTTCCACACATTTCCAAACACTCCTTGGGGGCAGGAGAAGAAGTACTGCCTGTGGTTGAAAACTTCTGATTAGATAAAAAATTAACATAAACGGTGAAAAAATAAAGCAGAGTTTATTATTAGTTGGGTGGCCTAGAATAAATGACTTATCCCGAGGCCTCAGTTTCTTCATTTGTGTCATGAGAATAATAGCAAGAAACCTTGTAAGATTATTGCTAATGTGATTGTAATTAATGAATGTGATAGTGCATGTCAAGTTCCTAGTGCATCACCTCATGAATAGTAGGCAAACGGTATATAATTAATTAACTCCTATTGCTTCTTTCTCTTTCTAATTTAAAATTTTCCTTTTGCAGAAAAGGCTGGACTTGACGGCCGCACGGCCAGGGCTGTTGTGGTGGATGTGTCTAGACATGATACAAAGGTCTCAGAAAGTTAGTTTGGGGATGTAACTGTTCCAGAAATGAAGTAGAGTCTCTAGAATACATTTTAGAATCTCACTTGGTTTCAACTTATGTGCATAGTTCACTTACCTGAACATTTCATTTTCACTTCAATAATCAGTTTGTTTTGTTGCCCAGCAAATTCACTTCCTATGAACAGGAAACAAATCCATTAACAGACTAGCTCATGACCAGCAGTAATCTCCAAGGAGTGGATGCAACTCTCAGCTTTTATCATTTCAGACAATGGCTTTTTGTGATATTAAACAAAAATCAGACTGAGTAGGTTACCAGTCATTTTCTTGAAATTTTGGCTTCTGGAAAACCAACAGCTTTGGGTAGGAACCCTCTCCCATTCTCATCTATGTTTGTTACTTTGAAGTGTTGTATGTTCTGGATTCACCTCCATTCTGTGTGCATTTCTAAAGAAAAGTATACTAGAAATCCTGAAAGCATTTTTTTTTCAGTGTTGTTTAGCTTGTTGTAATCTTTTAACCTGAGTTTCCCAAAGAATCCCAGTGTATATGTCATCCCAGTGTCTGAACTCTTCATTTTTCTTCAAATGCAACTCCATAAAAAAAGTCAAAATGGAATTCTGCATCTCAAACAGGTTTCAGTGAGTATCTGCTCGGAAATGAAAAGCGTTCCAGAGAAAAGAATGTCTGCTACGAGACTCATGTCCAAGATTCGGTAAACACTTATTGAAAGCCCACTAGTGCTAGGCCAAGGCTAGGGAGACCAAGATGCATAGCACAGACAGCCTAATGTTGTAGATTAAGAGCAGCAATAGTAACAATGACCTCAATAATTATGTTTATTGATTCAAATGTTCCAAGCAGGGTTCTGAGCACATGAAAAGTACAGACAAATGTAACTTCCACCATAATTCTATGAGGGAGTTATATTACTGTTTCTACTTTGCAAGGAGAAATGTGAGGCCCCAGGAAAGCCAAGCAACACATTTGATGTCAGGTCATACAACCAGTGAATGGTGGAGTCAGGATTTGAATGCATACAACATGGCTCAGACTTTAGCCCAGGGAAGAGCAGGACTCGCTGTCTAGAGGACCAGAGGGAAGGCTTCGCAGAAGAGCTGTCTTTGACATTAGGCCTCAATGGATGAATGGAAGCTCTCCAGGCAGGTGAGACGGGGAATGGGACGCTTGGCAGATGAAACAGAATCTGAATAGGCTTAAAATCTTTTTTAATAGTAAGTATGCTGTGGCATACTCACAGTGGGTAATTTCAGGAAGCTTTATACAGGGACTCATTTAACAGCCTGGGTGGAGTTTAAGGAAACCAACAAAGGGTGTGCCATGCCCCAGAGCTAGTTATGTTGGGAAGTCATTACCATCCCAAGGCCTAAAGGGGCAAAGGATGAGGTGAGGGAGAGACTGCCCAGGACCACACAGAGTAGCTGCGTGGAAACAGGAGCAGGACAGGGGCTGTTGGTAGAAAGATGCAGCCAACCCACAACAACCCAGCATGAGGGGAGCAGGGAATACACCTCAAATTCTCCCTTTTCTCACCCACTCAGTTCGTACCTATGCTACCTCATGGCTAGAGGTCTTAGGGCAAGGAATCCGTGGATGCTGTCCACAAGGGTCAGTGCTCCCTGGGTACGGAGCAGGATGGGAATAGTGGACATGGATCTGGAGGGGCGAGTGGACCGTCCCCAGAACCCCAAACTAGTACTTCTGAGTTGGGGCATATTTTTGGATGGTTTTGGACATACTAACCTTTTGAATAATTTCCAAAGGTCATGCGTGCTGACTGACAGTGGAATACCTATCTCTTTCCCTAGAGAAAAAAGAGATCATAAAGCCATAGTTATGTTTCGTGGGAATCTGTTCCCAGATGTTTCTGAAACCTAACGCCACACAAATACAGTAGTAACTTAATACCAGCTCACATCGAGCAGGTTCAAAAGTAACTTTTCTCAATTGCCCCTAACTTAATTAATATTTTCATAATTAGCCAGGAGACTTCCTGAGTGAAGATGAGATTCTTGGCTACTTTCAGCTATTAGTGAATTATCTGAGCACAGAAACAGCCTCACGTCTCTTTCAGGCAGAAAAATAAAATGTTACGTTCATCTGCTTCTAATTCAAAAGTAGACAGAGTGAATTTGATTCAACATTATTTTAAAAAAAATCACCTTTTGGCTGAGATCATGCATGGAAAAATTCAACCCCAAAGGACAGAATTTTGGAAACTAATATGCAAGCAAAAAAGTGGGCTGAGCGAAAAGGAAGGAAGAATATTCTAGTTGAATCTGTAAATAATATGAGCTTACCTATTAAAGTTCACTTTTGCAAATAATCTTGGAAGAGGATTATACTACCATCAAGGAAGATGGAAGTTCTACCCCTATAGAGAAACTGAGTGGGGTTTGGATAATTTGACTATTGAATAATTATAATAGCTAACATTTGTATTTGTCCAGACACTGTAATAAGCATGCTTATTTAATCCTCTGTCTACAAGGTAACTTTTATTATTAGCTTCATTTTACATATAAAGAAAATAAGGTTTATAGAGATTAACTGATCTTTCCAAGATTCTGTATCCAATAAATGACTTTGTGGAGGCACAAACTCAGGTCTTTTTGACTCTAAAAGATAGCATATTTGTATGAAGAGAGGGAGAGTAAACTGCGACGTAACCCTACAATAAGTATGCTGGTCTCTAATGATTTGTATGAGCTGATTAGAATTTCTAGTGAACTTGAGAAGATAGCTGATGACTTATCACCTCTGTGGGTGGATATGGTGTCTTTCTTCACTTTGTTTCTGAACACCTCGTATTTCTTGATCAGAGCTCAGAACCACAGATAGACCGTAGGGCTATTAAGACACCAAAACTAGGGTAAAACACAGAATATTTTTTAGGAAGAATATATGAGCAGCCATGATTACCCCAAGGCTGACCTTGATCTCTGTTGTGTTCTGGAGAGAGATGCCTCAGGAACTTTGTGCAACAGGACCTGGCTTGGCCTGTAGGCTAAGAACATCAAAGGTTGGAGATATTCACTGGTATACTTGTTCTTAAAAAATGACAATCTATCAACTGATACAGGTGATCTATCAACCAATGTAGGTGAAAATATGTATTAAACTTTGTAGATTTAGGATCAATCAATTAACACAGGTAAAATATATACTACATCTATCAGATTTTAAGGCTAAATCATATCTTGGGATTTGTGTATTTACATTTATTCATGTTGCCTAAAACGAGGAACCTCATATCTGCTGTTTTGAGATTAGGTAAATAAGCCTTGGGCATATAAAAAGCCCTCAAAACATGAATAGCTATTGAGTAATTGACTGCATGAGGTAAATGTCTTCATGTTCACCTAATCCATATTTTTATGATAATTGCACTTACAACCAGTTTTTATATTTATGTATTGAAAAACACTTCTCAATATAGAAAAGATCTCTGTAAAGTGACATGTCTGTCGATTTTTTTCCCCTTCTTTGCTCTGAGATACATATGATTGCTATTGGTAGTGGCACATAGAGATAAGGCAGCATTCTGAGGCTGTGGGGCTGTGGTACACATTTATTTACCCCACTCATGTTAAAAGAGTCTGGAGGGGCCAATGGACAATCTATAAAAGATCTAACTCGCCAGCAACGCTGGTAGAGAGGGAAAGAGCATCTTTTCTCTCGCATTCCTAGCAGGTCACGTTCATAGCATCCTCCTAGGTACATGCATTGAGGCAGACCTCTCTCTGCCTCTTTGCAGAGCGTCAGGCGATTTAGAATGCAAGGGAATCATTTGGCCCCGACATTGGGCCTGCTGCTCTACTTTGGTGCTGCTTTATCAAAAGACTGGAATTCTCTGTAATTCATACGACTGTAAAATTCCTTTGGAAATTTACAAAAGTAGAGGCATTATCTCCAGAAGAACCCTCACTAAAATGCACATTATGTTACCTGGGAGGGAAAGATGGATCAGTGGTCTGTAAGTAAATATGAGCTGCTTTTCAGGCTGATGAACTGTACCTCAATGTCTGGATCTTGAGAGCAGGGCAGAGTCTGTGCCTGGGGGCTTGGGTCTCTCTTGATGGAGGCAAGGAGAATCTGTGTAGGGAGCTGAGGCTGGGATAGGACAAAGTCTCAGACCAAGAAACAAGGAGAGTGGCTGGGGTGTGGGGCTTGCCATGGTAGGATTAGAAAATAAAAAGGGGACAAATTAATAAAAAACACAGGGATATGACCAGACATGAGGAAGATCCTGAAAGAACAGCTGAACCTCTTTTCCTGTTTCCCAGTTTGTTTGTTTATTTGTTTATTTATTTATTTGGAGTATAGTTGATTTACAATGTCACACTAGTTTCAGGTGTACAGCACAGTGATTCATATATATATATATATATATATATATATATATATATATATTCTTTTTCAGATTCTTTTCCTTTATAGGTTATTACAAAATATTGAGTATGGTTCCCTGTGCTCCCAGTTTACTTTTGATCAGCCTTGTCTGTAAGAGCAGCGTGGCCTCTAGTAATTTATGACTACAAGTGTGTTTCTTTATTCAATGTTTTTCTGTAGAAAGAGATTGAGGTTAAGAGACAAAAGCTCAGGTGCTGTTTTGATCATTAACTTTGGAGCTTTGAGTTTGATCTCTGTCTCTGCCTGAGCCTTTTAAAATTAAGGTTACATCTGCCCTACCTCACTAGTAGTGCAATGTCAAAAAATGTGAAGTGCCTTTGAAAATGTAAAATGTTAGATCAGTATAAGAATAGGTATAAGAAAAAAATTCTTCTTCAGAATCTCTTAATAGCATTTACTTAGGACTATTTGATCACTACATATATTTCTATTTTTATACAGATGAACATATCTGCATATATACATATACTTGAATACAGACCAACACATACACTGAGTTTCCACCTTCTCCTCATTTTATAAATCACCTACCAATTGATAGGGAAAAAAAAAAAAGACAGGAAAACATTTCATAAGAGATAGAGTAACAGGATATAAAGTGTAAAATAATGTATGAAGATAAACTGTACAATAAAAGCATTTTTAAAAATAAGGAACAGAAGCTTGATGGCCTTATAAGATACTTGTTTTTGAGGTTTTAACACAGAGCACTTAGGAAAGTTTCATTTTCTCACTTAACTGCCTAAAGTAGGTCTACATTCAAAATAATTTGATCACTCTATGGAATATCTTCTGTGCAGATTCTAGGCCTTTATGTTAAGTCAGTAGAAAAACTGCCTCACCAACAAAATATGAGTAACCACTTCCATTTTCCACACTGTAATCTGTTCCTTACTCTAGGGTCATTGTATTATCATGTGGAATCAATGGTTCTCTTCGATGTAATTAGAGGGGCAACGATTCAACCCACCTCATCCTATTCTCAGCCTGTTGGTTCTTGGGGCCCTGTACCTGTTGTCATGAGCGTTGTAGAGAGAAGTCAGAGATTCACGTAAAATAGGACTTGTGCAAGGAGTTTTTGTTTAAAAAGCTAAGGCAATTAAAACTATGAGTGTGAAGTTTTTGAGACAATAGAAATTAGAAATAGTCTGCTATACATTTGGTATGTGAAGTTGTGAGAATAATAATGCGCTTCTAGAGACAAAGCATTCAAATAAGAAAGCAAGTATCAGACTTCCCTGATGGTTCAGTGGCTAAGAATCCATCTGCCAATGCAGGGGACACGGGTTCGAGCCCTGGTCCAGGAAGATCCCACATGCTGTGGAGCAACTAAGCCCATGTGTCACAACTATTGAACCTGCGCTCTAGCGCCCATGAGCCACAACTATTAAGCCCACATGCCACAACTACTGAAGTCCACACATCTAGACCCCGTGCTCCACAACAGGAGAGGCCACTGCAATGAGAAGCCCTCACACCACAACCAAGAGTAGCCCCCACTCGCTGCAATTGGAAAAAGCCCACACAGCAACGAAGACCCAATGCAGCCAATAAATAAATTCATTAATTAAAAAAAAGAAAACAAGTATTTATGGAATGATGTGATTGATGGAATAAGGAACATAGGCTTTAAAGAAGCGGTAACTATGCAAGAGCTGACACCTAAGGCTAGGTAGTGGAGAACCTAAGGCTAGGTGTGTATTTGTGTGTACTTGTGTTGCTACAACTCTCTGAAAGAAAACTCTTTTGGGGACCTGGAACCCTCAATGAAATAGCACTATGACCTGGGTAATAGGATTGTCCCTTTAATTGGTTAAGCTTACTGGACTTGATATGGATTGATGAAACATGATTATGTCAACATCTTTAAGACTGATTAGCTCTAAGTATGCATTGGTTAGCTATGCATACTCGTATGGTCATCTGTGCGTACTTAAAGGGTGGGTGAATTACTCGTGTCTGCACAGCTCCACTTTGAATGCCAGGCAACTCTTCATAGGTGTCAGCACTCCAGCCAGCTGGCGCAATACACAGAGCAGGTCTAATGCCAGCAGGACCCTTACCCAGCCTGTGTGCTAATACTACACAGCTGACACCTGTGGATAAAAGCATCATTCCTCCCCTGGTGGAAAAGAAAAAATCCAATTCTTTGGGACACATAAGATTTCAGAGAAACTCTACATCCTTCTGTACCCTCCACAGGGACACTTTCTTGCTCAGAAGAGCAAGTGACGGTCATTTCCAACTTCTTTCCACGGTAGCGATCCCTCCGCATTCTGCCCTAGTGGATCTTGGGAGCTAGAAAATGACATTAAAGCAACTATGTTTTCTTCGCTTACCTTGTATAACTTTGTGTACAGACATAGTTATTCAGAGGAAAAAGAATCTGCTTGTAAAAATATCTCGGAACTATAAAGTTAATGTATACTCTGCTAAAGTATATTTATCAGTTTGTTACACTGTAGAACTCAGACAATTGCTTTAGGAAATTAAAGCTGGCATCCTGCCATGCTGTCACTATTCAGTGGTATCCAGCTCCTATGGTTAGGAAGTTTTGTGGTATGTTGGAGCTGGGTTTTGGCATAGGAAGATTTAGGTTCCACTATATATTCTTTTTACATTTTACCTATTTATTTATTTATTTTTATATTAGAGGTGTAGTTGATTAACAATGTTGTGTTAGTTTCAGGTATACAGCAAAGTGATTCAGTTATATGTATACATGTATCTATTCTTTTTCAAATTCTCTCCCCTCTTAGGTTATTACAGAGTAACGAGCAGAGTTCCTTGTGCTATATAGTAGGTCCTTGTTGGTTATCTATTTTAAATATAGCAGTTTGTTTACTTATTGGGCAATTTAACCTAACTGGACTGTATAATTCATCAGGGATATGGAAGTGATAACAGTACCTATACAATGAGTTCTCTTGGGAATCTAGGAGGTACTAGTGAATTTACTCTGAAAGCTCTGAAGCCCTTTCAAGCAGTAAAAATCATTCTAAAATGTCCTCACACATGCCCATACCCATCCTTTAAGTGTGTAATGTCAATCAAGTTTTGCACATTACTGAAGTTTTCATACATCACGAAATAAAAATGTTTGTAGCTCCTGTGTTACTAATCAGAGATTGTCTAGAATCATTTAGTTCTTTTAACTCTAATTTTAACGAACTTTTTTAAAAGAAAAAATATTGTGTTCCATGATCAAACTATAAATGTCTTTGATGGTTCCATCTCAAGATACCCCACTGGCAGCAAATAATGACTCTTCAGTAAATATGTTCTGAGGAAATTCTGGGCAGAGAGTAACCAGAGTATGTGGTTCTGACCTTCACTCCCTCTTATCTACGTCTGCAGCAGGAGACATCCACCAGGGGAGGCAGGCTGGTAGACCTAGGAGAGGTTTTACATTTCAGTTCTAAGGAAAGAGCAGGGCCAGGATTTGGTTCCATGGGGAGAGCAGCCAGGATACCAGTTGTAGACAGGAGATCATGTTTGTCCTTACAGATGGGCTAGGGGTCCAGCATTCTGTACCTGCCAAAGTGGTCAGCTGATACCATTCCCTGTGGCAAATATTGCGTGGGCTAGTTTTCTGTCACACTAGGGAGGCTTGCCTGGTCCAGCTGACCCTGGTGGGTGTAGGGGACAATTATGAGGGTGGACAGACCTGCTCTCAGCCCCTGAGATTAGAAGAGGGCCGCCACATATTCCTAGGAGACCCAGGAGCAGAAAGCCTCCGCCGAGAGTGAAGTTTGTCAACTTGTTCTCTGATGGTCTATAAGGATGGACACTGCATTCTTTCCCTATTTTCCCATTGTTCGAAAGACCTTGTAATTTAACTGGACTTTTATACCATAATAGGGCAAAGACAAGTTATAGGGCACTGGCAATCGGAGAGGAGAAGACCTATCCGATTGTCTGGAACAGGCACCCCCCATTGAAGTAGAGACAATGAAAATGTCAATTGACATATTTCGTTAAAATCACAAGAGCTCTCAAAGGAGTAAAATTAGAGCCCAAAAAAAGAACTTCAGTTCTGAATTTAGGAAACATGGTCCATGACTTTAAAAATTCGGAAGATGAGTTGAAAAAGAAGATAGGTGATGTTGAAAACAGAAATGGTGAGTGGAAGGTCAACAGAAAGAATAGCTCCCCCCACAAACAGGCAAAGATACAGAAACCAAGAGAGGAAGGCTCAAGACTCAGACGGAAGGTTCAGGACTAACATGACATCAGCAGAAGTTTCAGAGAGGGGAAGGGTATACTGATATAGATGATTGAAGCAAATTTCTCTGATCTCAAAAGGACTTGGATGAGAGAACTGGCTGAGCTGACAGTCTCAGGCAGGATTAACAAAAGACACACATCCAAGATATTGCTGACTCTAAGGATAAAATGATTGTATCATAAATTTTCACTCAAAAAACTTTCACTTACAAAGAGAAAAGGATCAGACTAGCATCAGACTTCTCATCTACAGTTCTGGAAGCCCAACTATCATGACCAGCAGCAAATATTTAGAACAAAAAGAGAAGAATGCAAACAAGGTGCTATTTACCTAGGGAAAAATTCACAAACATATTTTAAATAATCAACAATGGATTCATAACAGCAGTGTGAAAATGAAGGAAAGTGAAATCATTGACAAGCACCAAATGATGCAATATGTAAGTTAATATAAATGGTTGAGAAACGTCAAAGCAAGTTTATAATATATTTGCTAAATAATGATTTTTGAAAGAGAAGCGGCATTCTGTTATGGGAGAAAATAAAGCTAATAGCCTGGAACTAAAGTTTATCTCCACAAAATCTAAGAATTGGGAGTGAAGATGGGACCCAGCAAAACAACTTTGGAAACCATATTTCATTTTGCTGAGCTGCATCGCAATGAGAAAGGGTTGGAAGACTACCTCTCATATTCAAATCTAATAATAGAGGAATGAAGCCTTAATATAATAGGAATGAGAGAATAATAACTATTCACATTAAAAAGCATAGCATCGATAGAACTTTCAAATTATTAAGCGGGACAAAGGGAATGAATAGAAAGTTAAGCCAAAAAAGTATTAAGAAAAGGAAAACGGGAAATGATAACAAACCACAATACACAAGAAACATAACATTGAAGGAATAAATTACTCATTTCGTTATTTCACTGAATGTGAATGGGATGAAACCCTCTTCTTTGGCACAAGATGCAGGAAGGGTGATCAAGTAATATGGACATAAATATTTTGTTGAATAAATAAATTTATATGTGTAATTTCCTAGGTCTATCTCCCCAGGTTAACTAATATGTCCACCACACTGTACAACCCCTTTTGTGGGTGTCGCTAAATATTCTCTTGTGGGTCATCTCAATAGCGGGGATCCCTATGTCTACCCTCTGGAGTGGACCTTGCTCTCCATGGATGGGACTGTGGACCGTGGGATGCAGGGATCACAGGGATTGTGGGGTCAGGGAGGCCTTGATCCCAATTTTGTCTCTCCACTTTTCACCTGCTGTGTGGTTTTAGAAGCGGGACTTTACCTTAGTGAGAATCAGTCTCCTCACCTAGTGATGCAAATGTTGATCTGGGACAGTGGTTGTAAGGACTATGTTTGTTCACATATGTAGAATTTTTGGAAATTTCTGGCACAGAGCAGGCACTCAGTGAATACCAACTGCTTTATTTTTTCCACTGTTTCTGTCTTCTGGGCTTACCTAATACCTCTTCCCAAACACAATTCACAGAGTAGGGTAACCCATGTGATCTAGGCTTAGCATGGCCAGGAAGAACATGGAAAGAGGGAGGATTGCAGAGACGCCAGGAGTCTTCCCACCCCTTTGGTTGCTGTGGCTTGGGTGACGCAAGGCATAACACGAAGCACACCCGTCTAAACAATGAATTTCATGTCAAATTGAATGTGTCCAAAGGCAGAATTTCCAATTCTGCAGTATCTAGGCAAATTTCCTTTACTGTTCACCTGAGTATTTTCGGTTTAGTAGTCAACCGGGTTCCATTTTAAGCATAGCTTTGACGATAACTTATATCTCACAGTTATGATGTTCCTTCGATGCCATCACTTGTTAAGATCACTGAATAACTGAAGTTATCGCTTTCTCCTTTGCTGTGTCTTTTAAAATTATCCTTTTGATTAATCTTGAAAAATTCTGTTTTGGAATTTTAGTTTGGTCTATTTCAACAAATATTTAGTGGGTGTTTCTTTCACGTTGGATCCTATTAAAAGGAGGATTTCAAAAGCAAACATGGACTCCTTATAAAACTCAGAATATAATGAGAACATAAGCAAGTAAATAAACCAGTTCATTATAGGAGGTACAGTTATGTGTAGAGAGAGACCTGGGGAAAACTCATTCATGGTCACAATAACAGATTTTAGGTTTTTAGATCAGCTGTCTGGACTGAAGTAGCAAAATAGTTATTCAATTAGAATACTCATTGGCGGTAAAAGATCTCTCCTCCTTATTTTGAGGTGTCAAATTGGTTTATTTAAAAGTAAATTTTAAAAAGTTGGGAGAGGGGAGAAAAGTAAAGTGGATTTTGTTATACTGGTAATATTATCAAAATTATATGTGCTTTTGTGCAGATACTGTCATTTTTGTGCACAGAAAATTTTCATTAAAGTGCGTGTCTGCGCACACGTGCACACACACACTCACACACATACACCCCAAAGCAAAAAAGCAAATAAACTTCTCTAATACAAGGCAACGTTCAAAGTACAGAAACATCATATCATGTGGGCTTTATAAACCATGCATGGATTATTTTTAGAAAGAAAAAAAATTGTTTTTTTTTTAAATTATAATCTTAATATATATCTAAATCTAATTATGTAATTCTTACAGCATCCATCTCTTTGTGGGAGGAACCCACAATTCTCTTTCTCTTATGTATTTCAGCAATTGTTCACATGCTCTGAAGCATCAGATGTCATTATCAAACACAGTTTTTCATAAGACTGGAGTCAATTTGATCACAGTTGGGAAAAACAGTTTTGTTGTTGTTTTGGTAGGGACTGTCCCCCAGTTATTTCTTTCATCTCTTTAATGTGACTCTAGTTAAGTCTGCAAGGCCAAACCATTAGTGGTCTCTCCTGCAAAGTTCTAAAAGCAGGGTTAGTAAGTGCTTTTATTTTCCACTGGGTTGTATCGTTGTGATTTAATAAAACAGAAGATTTACTCCTTTATTCATCCTGGGACAGAGAAGAAAAGGCAGAAAGGCCAAAATTCCAACTCCAAGTGTCCTATTTCTTCTTTCATAGACCTCTATTTCTCCTGATTTCTCATCTCCCAGCACCCATATTTCTTTTCCTCTGAAAACCCCACTGTTTACAAACCATGATCAGTCAGTAAATTCTTCAGCTTGGTGGCAAACCAAGCTGCCCCGAATGAGCGGGCAGCTCCCCACACCCCCAAGAGGTGGAGGTGGCTCTTCCAGGGGACACTTTCCAGAGGACTCACAGGAGATGATAGCTTTATGGGTTAGCATGAGACCTGTACAGCAACACTGATTCTGAAATGTTGGAATGAAGAAAAGGAGGTGCAGTGAGTAAGTCTAGATGGGAACCCCTTTGATTTTAAGTCTTCTTAAACTCAGAGCCTCGGAACTCCCTCTTCACTTTGAGACTCATAGCTGTGGAGATGAGGCTGATGGTGACTGCATTGATAGGTGATAAAACAAGATTGCAGGGGAGAACAAATCCTTACTAAAAGAAGGGATATTCTGAGAATTGGGGAAACTTTCAAAGGCCTCTTAGCTTGTCACATAAATAAAGGAATGAAAAAATAAATGAATAAGAAAAAATCCAGGTTGAAGGGCAATTCAGTCAAGCTACCCTAACATAGCCTGTATTTTTGTCTATTCAAATGTGTTTGCCCCGGAGCCAAACAGCCAGCTGTGTTCTGCTGGGTGATGTATGAAGCAGAAAGAACACTGTCTAATTTTTATATCCAGTTGAGCCTGAAGTACCTTGAGATGGGGAGGGAGGTGGTACATCTCACTCCCACTCAGGAATTATTATTCATGCAAGAATCACTCATCAGCTATTCTAGTAGCCCTCACTAATTCCATTAACCCCTCAATCACTAGGTGGTACACAGGGGAGGTTTGTGATCTAATTAGAATTAATTGGTCGTGTGCCGATTAAGGAGGAGCTTTCTGAGTTTTGTTTTATTTGGAGGTGGTGGCTGTGTTTTATTTATTTTTATATTTAATTTTTGGCCGTTAGATATCCTCTAACTCTCTTCCCATAAATTTCTTTCGCTTTTATTTTGGAAAAGTCACCCGTATTGGAATTAAGTACTTACGCAAATAAAGGAATGTCACAGACTACTTATTTAGTGACCTCCTTAAGTAGAAATTCTCATTGGATGGCTTCTCTACCTGGGCAATTTATTTCAGTCAACATCTCTTGGTTTTTATAGGATTCTAAGAAGTTGTTGCTGAGATGTTTTACTTCCCCAATCACTCGACAAAACACCTACATAGAAGCATTGAGCAATGACCTCAGAAATGAAATAAAATGCACAAGAAATTGAACAAAGAGGTTCTTGCCTTTGACAGAGACCAAACTGAGAATAGGACATGGAATTATCTGGCCGTGTCTAGATCATTATTAATTATTTTAATATTGTATTTACTTGACAGTGGAGGATGTTGAAATAGTGTCCAAAAGGGGTCTCTGTAGCATTTGTAGAGTTAAAAAGAAAATGGGGCTGCATCTATATAGTGAAATAAATTAAAATTCCAGCACGTTGTTACAGTGCACTCAGTCTGCTAAACCAATAAATAGGATTGCAGCATGTTTGATCTAATTGTGATGCAAGGTATTAAAGATTGCATAAAATACTTAATAGGTACTAAAAAAGTCTGTAAATTTCATAGCCATCTGTAGATAAGAACTTGTGGGAACTCAGATGTTAAAAGAAAAGTGACATATGGGTTTTAAAACTACACTGCTGCTTTCCAGCTCACCAGCCACCAGGAACACGGCATGTCCGAGCCATGCCATCCACTATCCAGAGGCGAATGGCAAGAAGGAAGAGTGGGCCACCTCCCAGCTTTGTTAGGTGTGCCACACACCACTTACTGCTTCTGGGGAGTTGAAATGACAGATCCTTCAAGAGGAGTTGCTATTCCAAATAGAATATGTTTGCTACATAAGGAAACTTAATAGCACTCTCTTGGCTAAAAGCATGAATTCTAGAGCCAGACAAACTGGGTTCAAATCCCCATTGCATCCCTGTGTGACCTTGGACTGATAGTTTAACCCCTCTGTGCCCCACTTTCATTATCTATAAAATCACAATAGTAGTGGTACCTGTCTCATATGGTTATCATGTGGGTTAAATGAGTTAGTATTTATAAGGAGCTTAGAACAGAGGCTCACACATAGTAGTGCTGTTTTTTAAACTTTTTACTTTAGAATAAGCAATGCCCTCTTAAGAGCTGGGCTTATACCAGTATTATTGTTGTTGTTGCTGCTGCAGATTTTAAAACCAATGTTTCTTATGAAGTGAAATGTCTTTAGCTCAAGTCCTACCTCATTTGTAAAGAAGTCCCAGCAAGCCACCTCTCACTGATCTCTTGTATCTGTGCTGGGAAGCGAATGAATTTTTGCTGATACAACATGCTTGGAGTTTGATATATGTTATTATTTATCTCTGTCACAATAAACCTGCAAAGTGAATATGATTAGTTCCACTTGACAGTTGAGCAAACTGCGGAAAACCTAATTTCACCTCTTCTCTTAGTCTTAGTTTGAGTATCTACAAAATGGGGCAGAAATACTTCCTTCTTAGGACATCAGCTAAAGTGACCCATAAACCTTCATGTCTTTATATGGCTTTACAGTTCTGAGAAGGAAATATCACTGCTTTACATGACAAATGAGTCTAGCTTTCTAGAGTATCAAATAAGTCAAAACAGTTACTATTTATGGAAGGTGCCTATAATACCTAGTATTTGGCCTTTCTAGCTCCAAGCTGGGTCAGAGCAGGTCAGCGTGTAGTTACTTGCCAAGGGCTACCATGGCATTCCTCTCAAGCGGCTCCCTCCTCCAGAGACAGCCATGCAGTGATCCTAAGAGTAGCCCCCAAAGGACTTCTGTCCTCAGACAAAAAAAGTTGAGTTGAGGTGGATTGGCATCATAACCATGAGTTCCCTCCATCAAATATGCCCAGTGCTTCTCCCTACCACATGGTAGGATTAGTACCTGCATCCTTGAGGTTCGGTGTGGCATGTGATTGCTTTGGAATGTGAAAAGTGATACTTGCCACAACCCAAGAAGGTCATAGAGATGAGAAAGAGAGAAATCTTGTTGTCTGAGGTCACTCACTGTTGGATGTTTGTTATGACAGCATAACCTAACCTATCCTGACTGGTACCAGTAGGACATGAGTTCTTCCATGAGGTGTGCTTAGAAGTCCTATAAAATTAAAGTAGCTACTCTTAAAATTGGCCAGTTCAAGCTGGGGAAGTGGTTGAGGATAGGGAAAGAGAAAAGAGAGAAGTGGGAAGTAAAATGTTCTATGACAACCTGCCAGGTTTGTCGTGGCCAGTCTAGCTTGAGATGTGGCACCTGGTTCTTTGTCAAGCAATTGCCTTTGATACACAGCTGCATACTCTTCCTGTAGAAGCCTAGAAGCCACCTACTCTCTTGATCCCGCACCCCCCTGACACACACACTTTCTGTTAATAGCGGAGTAATTCATGTGGAAAAATAAAGGCCATGTGGCAGGCAGTGAAAATAGAACAATGAAAAACATCAATAAATCATTTCAGACTGGTCACAGCAAAAGAAAGACACGGAAAAGAAATGCTTCAAATCAGTGTTGCCAAGAGGTCAACCTCAAGTTACAGAACACTTAAGAGTGTTGAAGATTGTTTAAGATGCCCATACATTGGGATGTTTGTTACCTCCTGTTTTCTGTAGTTATCAGACATAGTGGAACTTTTAAACATACAATTGAATCTTTTTAAGAATTTTTATTGAGATATAGTTAACATATACTAAACTGAAAATATTTAAAGTGTACAATTTGATATTTTTTTCTTATTAGTACTGTATATATGGCAATTCCAATCTCCCAATTCATCCCACTCCAACCCCACCCCTCCTGCTTTCCTCACTTGGTGTCCATATGTTTGCTTTCTACATCTGTGTGCCTGTTTCTGCCTTGCAAACCAGTTCTTCTGTACCATTTTTCTATATTCCACATATATGCATTAATACACAATATTTGTTCTTCTCTTTCTGACTTACTTCACTCTATATGACAGTCTCTAAGTCCATGTATGTTACAATTGAATTTTTGAAAAGAGAAAAAGAAAGACAATGAAGGGAGAAAAAGAGAAGGGAAGGAGGGTAGAAGGAAAGGAAGGAAGGAAGGAAAGGAAGGAAGGAAGGAAGGAAGGAAGGAAGGAAGGAAGGAAGGAAGGAAGGAAGGGGAGAAAATCCCCTTGGTGTCAGAAATGAAAACGGAGATTAAAACCAAAACATAGATCTCATGATCTGGTAGCATCAATGCCAAGAGGGATATCAGATTGAATATGGGCTTTAAGGAATTAGCGTGAAAGCCCAAATAAGGTCAAGGGATATGGCCTCAGGCCTGTCTGAAGAGGTGAACTTACATAAAGCCAGAACCCTTGAATGATAGAACTAGAAAGATTCTCCCCACCAGCACAGGGGAGTGACCTGGATGCATTTTTCTGCCCTGGGCTATGGGTGGACAAAAAGTCTCCTAGGAGAAATTGAAACACTAGGCTTGCCTGTACAAGCTGTGGGTGGGGCCTCTAATTTTCGTGACATGCATGCTACCAGACTTTCCTCAAGGGTATTAATTAATGTAAAACGGATCTTGGACCAGTGAAATTCCTAGGGTGCCAGCAAGAAACAAAAGTGAAGTTCTCTGTGTCAAGACTTCCACAATTTCCAGCTATTAAGGTTAAGAAATCTGTTAAGGTGAGCTTGCAATAAAAATTATAAACCACATGAGGGAATGATGGATCCTAAGACACTGAGATAGTGGAAAAATCCAAAAGCGACTTTAAATAAGGATGTTTTAAATAACTAAAAAAGCATGGAAGCCACAGGGAGGAAATTAAAACTCATTATGAACCAGAATAGGCATATTTGAGAAAAATCCAAATAGAACTTCTAGAAGCAAAAAATAGTCATTGAAATTGTATAAAACCTAATTTGATGTGTTAAGCATCTGGATTAGACTTAGCTAAAGCATTAATGAACAGAAAAACATATCTAAGGCAATTATTCCAAATGCAGCTTGGAAAGAAAAAGATATGACCAATGATGTAGAGGCTGAGATCTAAAAAGAGAAGATTCAGAGAAGAAGCAGAGAAAAACAGTAGCGGTGATCGGAGGATATTTAACTGAATCAATGATGACTGAAAATTTACTAAATCAGATGAAAAAATGAACCTTCAGACTCAAGAAGCACAGTGAGTAGCAAGCAGGATAAAGAAAAATAAATCCAACTAAGACTCACCTTGGGAAAACCGCAAAACACCAAATATGAAGTGATGAATAGAACCTACAAAGGAACAACATTTACATGGAAAATAGATTTCTCACCGGCAAAAGGAGAACAAGAAGACAGTAGGAAGAATATTTTCATAGAGCTGAGTGAAAAAAATACATCTTAGAAATTCACTTAGGCAAAGACTAGGAGGTTCCCATCCACGGAAAGTGGCTGAATGCGATATTTTAAATTAGGTAGAAAGAAATTAAACCCCAAAGAGAGGGTGAGAGGCAAGAAGCAATAATGGGCAGGAACATGTGATCCAGATGGCGTCTTGCCTGGGATGTGAGGTTGGTGGATGGACAGGGCGCTGGGTGATGGGAGAATTCCTGTCGGCCTCCATCTCTCGGAGGAGAGGGTTTGAGCAGGGAGAGAAGTGGGACCTCGTTCTCCCCAGAGGGTATCCTTCTTCAGTTTTTCAAAGGATTTTGAGATTTCCCTGGCGGCGCAATGGTTAAGAATCCACCTGCCAAGACAGGAGACACAGGTTCTATCCCTGATCCCGGAAGATCCCACATACCACATCTGTGGAGCAACTAAGCCTGGGCACCACAACTACTAAGCCTGCACTCTAGAGCCCGTGCTCCGCCACAAGAGAAGCCACCGCATGGAGAAGCCTGCACACTGTAAGGAGTGGCAACAAAGACCCAATGCAGAGAGGAAGGAAGGAAGGAAGGAAGGAAGGAAGGAAGGAAGGAAGGGGAAAAAGAGGCTGTTTAAAAAATTTTTTTTCAAAGGATTTTTTAATTTTAAAAGGTCAAATTTTAAGCCTTGATATGCAACAAACACAAGAATGATCATTTGCTGGAGGTCTCGATGCTTAGGCTCCTGACTTCCCTTTGAGTGAAACTTGTATGGGAAAGGGACCTCACGTCACATGGGGGCCTGGAGCAGTAAGACTTTGGACAACAGAGAAAACAGTCCTTAAAACACTGTGCATCCCATCGTGGGTCTTCACCACTCCCGGCCGGTCTCAGGTACCAGCAACCTCTGGAATTTGGGTTGTTGGTCTTTCACCTGTTTGGTTTGGGTCAGGCACTTACCCACACCTGCCTCCTGACCTTGCCTCCCTCCCACCCCTGGTTTCACTCTCCTCCTACTTAACTGCCCCACCCCCACTTTCTCCAGCCTGTTACTTCATGCATCCAACTAGTCTGTATTGAGCACTTACTATGTACCACCAGCTGCCAACATGGCTTAAACCAGGGGTTGGCAAATGACAGGCCAAATTCATTCCGGCTGCCTCCTTTTGTATATAAAGTTTTACTGGAATACAGTCATGCCCATTCATTTACATATTGTCTGCGGCTGTTTTTGCACTAGAGACCATATGGACCACAAAGTCAAAAATATTTACTATCTGGCCCCTGCAGAAACAGTTTGTTACCTCTGGCTTAGAGGACCAAAGGTATTATGCCTGGCTTAGTTTCCTGATCTGAATAATGAGGACATAAATGTCCCCCTTGTGCAACTTACAATATACTTCTGTGTACAGAAAAGTGATGTTTTAAAATAGGAAGTAACAGCAGCTGTCATTTACTGAGAGCTCCTTATGAGTCAGGTGTTTAGCTAATAAGCCCTTTACAAGGATCATCTCACTGAATCCTCACAAGATAGCTGCCATCATGGTTCCATGTGACAAATGAAAAAATTGGGGCATCGAGAGCTTAATTGACACGGCTGGAGTGACATGCCAGCAAACACAAAGCCTGGCTCCTCACTCGGGAAGAGCCTGTCTCAGCTCCCCTTATCTGTACGGTGAGGACCCAGAATCGCTCAGCAGGGTTGGCGCACGGACGGAATGCAAAAGCCAGTGTGAAGAGCTGGCACAGCACAGAGCTGTGACACTCTAATACTAGACTGCTTTAGAATAATCGTCTTTAAGGATTATTTCACCAGAGCTACCTCACCAATTATTTAAGTATATTTAAACAACTGTTCACTTGAGTGTGTTGATTCTTTATGAGCACTTAGGTCCAGCCATATAAAAGGAGTCTCACATTCTATGTGAGTGGTGTCAACTCATGTACTATCACTGTAGTGTCTGAAAGTCATAAATTCAGCTACTTCACTCACCCTGTTCTATGTGTCTAACAAAGTACTGAAGGCTACACACTTTTGGTAGAATGCTCAATATTAAATGCTCCACTTTACATGTTATACACATTTTAAAATGGCATATGCTGGGAAAGATACTTGGGGGAAGGGGAGGGCACGGGGAGGTAAGTAACCACCCTAGACGATTGATGAATCACTCTCTGCTTAAATGCTGTTGCGTTAATTTAAGTGACATTTTGACAATAGCATGCTGTCAGTCCAATGGTTTGACCTATACAACAACCTCTAATTATTACTAATTAAATAATTAATTATTCATAGACGTGGGTTCCATTAGCATAGCAGAGAGATGTTCGAATATGAGTTATATGCGGTTTATGAATCTTCAGAAAATAGATTCTTTAATAAATTAATAAAGGGGCTCTGGGGTTTCATTAAAAGGTGGCTGGAGGGTGTGCTTGCCTGTTTCCAAGGAGACCACAGGTGGTTCGTTGCTTTTTTTTTTTTTTTTAAGTTAAACTTGTTTGGGCTAGATGATTTTTTTTTTCACCCTTTTCTCCCTGCTCTGTCCTCAGGCAGAGAACGGAACATTTTAATGAAACCCCTGTTGTCTTCATATCACTTTGATCCCCTTGTGTTCTCTCCAGTCTACACATTGGCCAGTCGGATGAAGGGCTTCAGCTTCCCCCTCCCCAGTATTAAAAACTGTGGCCTGCCCTCCATGAATAAACAACGTTGCAGTGGAGACCAGCGAAGAGAAAGGCAGAGCAAACAAAGGGATGAAGGAAGATGCATAAATTCAAATGACACGGGCCTCATTTACCCACTTAATTACCCTGACTCCTGACTCTGTTCGCCACTGTGATTATTTTTCCAGTTAAGCCTGATTTAAAGAATTTAGAAGAAAAGAGGCCTCATCCATTTTTTCCCTCCTCAACAATCTCTTGGCCACATGGAGTTTCGCGACTTCGTTATCTCACCATAATAATGATCATGGTAATATTAATATCTTCCAGCACTGTTCACTAAATAGTGATAAAAATAGTAATATTAATGTTTTCTAACATCCATTTTTGATGCTCTGGGGCGCATTATAAATTCTGTCTTTGTTTAAGCAGTAGGGAACCCACAAAATATCATTACAGTTATCATTAGAACTCAAGGGCACGGTCCGGAATCTGAAGCCTAAGTAGGGCTGTGTCAGCAAGCATTCCAGGGCCATAGAGGGAACAAAAACTGAATAAAATAGAATTTTTTAATACTGTTTCAACATTTGACCTATTTTGGAAGAGATGACTTTTTCTTCTTTAATATATATACCTGCTGATTATTCTCACAAAAGATAGAGGAACTTGTTTTTCTGAAACCAGCCACAATCATCCCTTAAAGGTCACTGGAACCCATCTTTTTTTTCTCTCACTGCCTTTCCCTTTCCTCTACAAACAGGAGGGGAATTGGATCCCCACCCAGGGACAACAGTCTGCTTCCTGTGGTCCAAGAGCCACACCTCTCTGTACGTGGGTGGCACTTATCCAGGTGAGGGATGACAGACAGGACAGGAACCCCTCCAGGGACTGAGCTGATGCAGATCACAGAGGAAGTGCTGAGGACATCTTCATTCCTTGTGGGGCCTGCTGAGGGGAAACAAAGCTTTCCCTGGAAACCTGTAGAGAAAATACTCTTTAGCAGCGGGCCAAATTCTCTGACGTTTCCTTGTACCCTCACCTCCATATGAAGAACCAGCTTCGAGCTTTATGGTGGCCCCACCACTCTGCTGAGGGTTGTCAGCCACTGAGAGACTGGAAGTCCTCCTGCACACCTAGGGGGTGGTGTCAGTGGACCCTTCCTTAGTCCCACACTGCATTTCCAGATCACTGCCTTGATGGGGTTTGTTTTTTATTTTCTTTTGTTTTCTCATTAATTTATTTCTCAGTTTTTAAATTCTCTTCTTTCTCTTCCCAGCTCCTCCAGTACCTACACTTTTTTCTCATGCTCCCTCCTTTCCTTTATTCTCCCATTATTTTTCTGCCTGTTTATTTTTCTGAAGCTGTCTGCTAAGTGGGCAGTTGTATTTATTTATTTTTTTAACTTGGCAAAATATCTAGATGGCACCATTAGTTTATAGTATGTGGACTGGAACATACAATCAAGAGAGGTAAAATAATATCAAGCCATTAAAGTTAATTACTAACACAAACGGATGTTTACTAATACTTACCATAGGAATACGAATCATTTTAGGAAAATATTATCAACCCCATAGGCATCCAGGGCTCCACCCCCCTTTCTCAAAAATGAACTCAGGGAAGATTAAAGCCCTAATTAAACACATACTTTATTTCTGTATTTAGTTTTCACAAATGACATCGTTTTAATATAAAACTGACATTCTGGCATCACTCACATGCCCAGAAGAGTCAGATAATCAACAACAGTTTATAATAACATTGCACCGGAATAATTAATAAAGTCTGAAGTTCAGCAAAAAGTGTTTCCCCAATAACACAATGAGGAGATATTCATTTCCACATACGATATTAAGAAGATTCGAAGCTCTGAAAATTAGAGAAAGAAATTAAGTATTTGAGACTGTGCCATCACTGCACCCACTCTATCCAATGTGGTTTCCTATTTTTCTTAACTCTTCCTCTTCTTCTTCCTCTGTTCCTGTTCTACAGGATGAGATTTGCTCCTCAAATTTGCTGGCCTTCAAAATTACACAGATCCTGTAGCAAGTTCAAGCCATGTTAACATCAGGAGAAAAATGACAGGGTTCTATGTTTTATCTAATGATTATTTGCGTTCTTAAATATAGATAACTGCCTATTAGTGCCAGTTTTGTAAAGAGAAGGAACTAGGTGATCTCTTGAAATTCTTCCTAGGCTTCTCCGAGTCCAGATTAATTTACCAACCTTACGGCAATATCTGTGCAAGCTCAATGAATTACTGTATTTCTAGAAAATCAAAGTAAAATGTTAGTAAATTTAATTTGTTCACACAAAGGGTTGAAAACAGGAAGTGAGCTATTGGAGACACTGTCTTTACTTATCCAAACTATCAATAGTTACCAATATTAATTAGGATATAACATTACAGTATTTCCACCCATGAAACCTTTACCTCATGCTGTGAGGAAGTCTGCATTCTGAATTTATTTGCAGACTTAGAAAACGAAAATGGACACAGAAATGAAAACCTTGTGTGGTTTGGAATGCCTGATTCAGAAGCACGTTTGAAACCTACCTAGGATCTTGACTCGCCTGGAAATCTAGTCACCAATCTGCTCTTTAAAGCTGATTTATTTTGCTACTCTCAAGGCTGCATATTCCGTATATGTTGTCTTCTGACTCGCATGGAGCTGCAAGCAGAGAGTTGATGGGAAGCAGAGCCCCACCGTTCAGATTATTCCTCCCATGTGGTGTAAATGAGGTTGAATCATCCACCTTCCTCAACTCCTTCCCCCACCCTTCCCCCCTTCCTCTTTCCTATTTCCTTCCCACAGATACACATGCTCATTGCTCTGATAGAGTGAGACGGTCTGAAGGGCATAGTCTCTTTTTGTATTTCTGGAATGTTCACATTTACTATATTGTTGAACACACAATAAAATTTTGTTGTTGAATAAGTGGGTCAAATCAAGCCTATGGAACAATGCAGCACAAGTACATGTGGGTACAACAGAAGTTGTAAGCAAACATCACCCTTGCTAAGCACAGACCCGGCCAAAATTTTACGTCAAATGATTTTATTTCTGACTCCAGCATCCTCATATGCATTCTATTCGTCTTTGTAATCACTCCCTCATCTGCCCCCAGCTTCAGGGTTTTCTGGGTTTATAGCTGGACTCTCTCCACCAGCCTTCATTCACCTCTCCCTGTCATGACCATGCCCTGCTTTCCTTCAGATGACCTGACTTTTCATTCCATGCAATCACACACATTCTATATCACGTCTCCCCAGGAGCCTACTCCAAGGCGTTGACCTCTCTGGAAAAGATTATGTACCATTCTTGTAATGAATCTAATTAATAATAGTTTACATTTCTATATTCATCTACCTCTTTCTATGGCACTAATAACTGATGAGTGTTGATGCACTGCCTTTCCCAAAAGTATTTGTCTTTTAATAGAAAGTAATACCTTTATGAAAAATTAATTGCATAATAGTGGTTTTCATACATAGTGGGTAAAATAACTTTTTAACTGAGGAGCCTCCAGTGTCTCTCAAATTTTGCCACCCATTGGTCTTCTCCTGGTCACTTTGTTAGTGGCACTTAGTATTTTTCAGGTACCTGTATGATCAGATCATCATTTCCTGAGAGCAGAAAATCCTTGGACTGGATCCCAAAGAGGATTTTTATTGTTTTGTTAGCTTCCTGTTGCTATCATGAGAATTGTCGCAAATTAGTCACCTAAAATGACACAAATTTATTATCTTATAGTTCCATACATCAGGAGTTCAACATGGTTGGCACTGGGCTTAAACCAAAGCGTTAGCAGTCTGCATTCCTTTGGAGAATTCATCCACTTGCATTTTTCAGCTGCTAGAGGCCACCCCCCTTCCTTCACTTATGGCCCCTTTCCTCCATTTCCAAAGCCAGCCATGCTGCATATCTACGACCTCCTTCCATAGTTGCATCAGCCTCTGAACACAAAAAGAAAAGCTTCTCAGTCATTTAAGGACTGATGGGATTATACTGGGATTATATTGGGCCAATCTAGATTATCTCTGGCATCTCATCTCAATGTCTATACCCTTAATCGCATTTGCAAAGCCCCCTTTTCCATGTAAGGTAACATACTCACAGGTTCTGGGGATTAGGATACCTTTAGGAACCATTGTTCTGCCTACCATACTTATTATACTGCTAAAATATTTCAGAAGGAGAATATTGTTTAAAAAAGAAAGTTAGAAGATGGTAAGCACAGGTACTGTATCATTAGACTTTGAGACAAAACCAAATGGCACACACAAGCCAGTTAATGGAGGACCATTTAATGCAGACTATTTACAGAGGTGAGAAGAGAGGAAGAGGGACACAAGGATAGTTCAGCCCCTCCTGGCTGAGTGGGAGCAGAGGAACCATGGCCAACCCTCAGCTGAATGGGCAAAGGGAGTTACCAGGATGTGACTAGAGGGATGCCTGACAGATGTGTGGCTTGTGATGCATGCAGATAGGCAACCTGGGTGGCTCAGCAGGGAGAGAATATGGGGAACAAATACCCAAACACCACCCTCCTTCCATCCTCCTTCAATCTCTTGCTAGTGCCATTCCAATCTAACCCCTTCCCCTATTGTCGACTGGCTCCAATCAGTAGAAGCCAGAAAGGGAGCCCATTGTCATAGTCCTTGGGCAGGGTAAGATGGATGGAGTGAAAAGTAAATTTGAAAGGCAAATGGAAGATAATTAGTGCAATGGTAGACAGGGCTTCACGGTGGAGCATCTAGGATCAATTGGAGAACACGAGGATACCCAGAGGCAAAAAATAAAGATTATACACAAAGTGGCAAAAAAAAAGTATGAAAAGGTTTTTATACTTATTCTTACACCAGTGACCATAACTCACTAAGTCCATATGTCCCAGGTTCAGAGGGGAGGGACAAGTTCTTAAGAACATAAAGTCAGACCAGACAGTAGTGAAGCTTGATGACTACTGAGCTGAAATCTGCATGAGCCCAATGATATCAATAGATGGGAAATCACTGTTCCTGAGTACTTCATGCATACTATTTCTCTGGCCAGGTGCAACCAGATCCCTGGATTCAACCAAGTCCTGAATTGAAAGGGGCGATGGATGGGCATTGATATTTATTGAGCATCTTCGATGAGTCTGGCGCTTTGGGTACATGGCATTACAAAATGCTCACATAAATCCAGAGGCAGGCGTTATTATCCCTATTTTACTGATGAAGAAATGGAGGCTCAGTGACAGTTAGTCATCAACTTCTGTGTTCATTCAGTCAAGCACTGTTTATTGAGTGCCTACTGAGTGCCAGGTGGTACAAGAAGTACTGGGATACAAAGTTAAAGCACAGTCTCTGTTCCTGTCCTCTCTTAAGCAGAAAAAAAACTCTCTAACAGATCATTTCTATAAAACACAGAACATGAGGAGGAAATATGTTCTTAAAAGTCCACCTGGATTCTTCCTTTCACCTGGGCTCATGCTATTACCACAGGAGCACCCCTGCCCCTGCGTGCAGCAATCCTGGCCGCATCTGCTACTGGCCGTGGGAGGGTTTTTCCACAGACACACAATTCTGTGTTAACCAGGAGAAATGTCGGTAACTGAGAGTCAGACAGTAACACATATGGCAGAAGATGGACTGATTTTCCTTTTTTAGTGTGTTTATATCCTCTCTCTGGTGCAATGATATTCCATGGACTATTTCACTAGAGTCTGATTTTAAAGAATGCTTTGTGGCTCAGATCTATTCCATTCCATAGGTGTACATGTTTCTAATGGATCATATATATACACCCTCTCAACACACACACACACACACACACACACACACACCCCACTATGCAGCCTGAGAATCCATCTCAGCCCGGCATTCCAGGCAGCCACTTCCCATGGGTCAAAGTAGCCATTGAGATGTATTTAGACTAAAGCGGAGTAGTGGAACAGTTGGGACTATACAAGTCAGTGTTAGCACTTTAACAAAGTCATAAGGGGCTCCTAAGAGTAGGCTCTCAGGCTCTCAATAAAATATTGAAGAACTTGTTGATACCTTTTGGCTGCATCCCTTCCCTGTGGACCTCTCATTACGTACACGATTGCCTCGCAGCCTAAATGTAGATGATCTGAAGATTTGACATCTTCTAAAGTTTCTAGGTTCTAGGTTAATAATGAATAAGGCTCCAGCAGCTCTTGGTAATGTCTTTCTCCTTTGGGTCCTTGCTTTGGTCACCTCTAGTCAAGTCTATTCTTGAGAACCGGGGCAAATGGAGGACAAAATACATCTTATAAGCCCTCCCCAGGTTTTGAGAAAGCAAAATCTCTACTTAGTTAAGGCTAAAAGCCAATGCAAAAGGATAGATCTTGATCTGAACGTATCTTACAGTTTTGACTAGGCTACAACTAGGCCCAAAGCCTTCCTTAGCCTTGGTGACCCGCTAAGAAACCCCATTTTCTGTTACCAGATGAAGCCTGGGAGGGCAAATTTATTGCTGACCTCAGGGCGAACCACATGGCAGAGAATTACTGGTCTATTGGAAGGCCTAACCTCTGAGTCATACTTAGCATCAAGCCTTATAAACAGGGGCTAATTCCTTGTATAGGATAATGCAGTGACTTGTAGACCAAGAAAAGGAGGTGGAAGATTCACATGGCTTCTGTCAATGGACAGACTCTCTGAGAGATTGGGAGCCAGCCTCTTATGAGCTGGCACTCCCAGGATAGCTTCTGGGCTTGTTCCACCTCTAGTATATTTCAGTGAATTTATATCTCTAATTTCTCTAACTCTTGCTCTCTCTGTGTGTCTTTGGGCACTTCCAATGCTAGTCTTAGCTAGATATGGGAAATTGAATTATGTGCAAATAGGAAAATGCAAATGAGAGTCATGGATATTTCTGGGCCTTTTGCCTCTGGCTCAGACCTACAAATGGGAAAAGATGGGGATGTAAGCAAACTGACTAGAATGTTCTGGTTTCCAATGTGCCTTCAGTCATGTCAGTACTGATGAATCAGTAAGTACTATATTACCTCATCCGTATAGCTGCTGCCTTTTCTTCTCAAATATTTCTAGACTTGTTGAATCTCATTTGAAATACACCCTGAAAATATGATTCAAATGCTAAAACTTGCAAACCCATCAGTGTCCATTTGAGGAAAGAGATTAGACTGAATCAACATCAGAGCAAGGCCTCTCCAGCTACTTTATCCTCATAGGACATCTCCTTATCATAAAAAATATTTATAGTTATGCTTTTCTTTCTGTTATATATGAAACATGAATACAAAGTATAAATAATATATAACATGAATTTACAACCATGTATACCCATAAGTATGTACAAGTATAAGGCATATAATATGTATGTGTATTTAAAATCTGTCACAATCACACATGCTTCCAGCACATATATGCATGTACACACATCTGTGATGCAAGGACAGGCACACGTGTAATATGGCAGGTAACATACATGTGTGTAATGTATTTATGGATGCATTATAAGGCATGTGCACATGGTATGCAATGTATACATATAGGGAGCATGTTTATGTGAGTACATGAGCATGCAACATATATAAGATAAAAAATATTTATACCACAACAAATAATATCTACCTATATAGCACATATATCTAGAACACATATGTACCTACACTATATATTTTATTTATATGACATATATATGTAAATATGTAATATATAAAGCACAGGATGTGCTTCAGAACATATACATGAAACACAGAAATAAAATTTATGAAATATATGCATAATACATGTATAAATATGCTCTTCTTTCTATCCTAAATTGAAGATTCATGTATATATATGACTTTAGATGTAATTTAAATATTTAATAAAATACCCTTTTATAAAAGGAGAAACAGAAAGCAGTGGATAATAAAATAACACATATTTGAATTTGGAAGATCGTGGGCGTAACTGTACTAGAAGTCACGATGATAAATTTGATTTTTTTTTTTTACCTACTTAAAATGACTAACTCTGGATTAAGAGCTGTAAAAAAGATCAGAAGCCACTCCAGTCAAGCTAAACAGGAAAATGAAAGAACAGAGGTGGAAGCAAACACTAGACTAAAAACTAGCATTAGGCTACATAATAACAGACTAGATTTATTAGCATATGATGAGAGGAAGAGGAAAATCACCCTAACTGATGTAGGAATAACATGCCAAGTGCATCACCAGATCTTTGCACACATGGGAGTCCAGTGCGATACGGAAGACATCATAAAGTATGTAGGACAACTATTCATTGTGTTGAACTGTCCACATATTGCAGGATATTTACAACCCTGGGTCTCATCCATTAAGTTCCAACAACACACCCAATCTTTGGCACAACCAAAGTCACCCCTGCAAATTCCAAAGCACGTTCAGGGGTTGGATCTCTCTCGTTGAGAGCCACTCCTATAGGGAATGGATTAAATACTGCCTTTATCCAGAACTTCACTCTCCAATTAATGAATGTGAACAAGCACTGCTGTCTTCTCTAAAACACGTTCCTTTGAAATTCATAATTCTTCTCTGTTCACATTGAAAGCAATTTTATGTTTCCATATGTCGAGGTTTCTTTACGTTTCATCCATACACGTAATAATGTAGATGGGTCTGAAACATTTGGTATGTTTGGTCCACTCAGGGCAGTCTAAAAATCTATGATCAGTACAACATGTTTGCCTTACCATCCGTGAGATGGCTTGAGCAATAATATTGGTGCCACACTCGTATATATGTGAATTTTAAAAAGCATCCTCAATAATTAACACTCTTGTAGTATTCAGTCTCTTTACTAACAATGTTCACCACAGCCTGGTAAACATTTGTACATGGAGAAATTACATTAAAAACATATGAAGGAATTATGGGGAAAATTTCACCAAAGCATAATCCATAATCTCAAGGATGTCAGGAAGGAACAATCTTTTAGCTTTGCTTGGTGATTTTGGAGGTGAAAGTCAAGGAAGAATGGGGTATGAGTCAAAGACCTTTTTTTAAGGACTCATTTGCTCTCTCTAGAGGTCATTGACCAGATGTTACCAAAACCTCCAGAAACGGGGATGGGGATGACCGTCCTGATGCAAAGCATCCTCACAATAACTCTGGCTAAATGACAGAAAGAGTGAATAAAGATTCGTGACTGGCACTTCCGTATCCACCCTGGGGGACAAGTTACATTCAAATGCCTCAAGGTCATAGAGAAGCTACAGGTATGATTTACATTTTATTCTGAACAAAATCTTAAGCATTCACAGTGTCATATACCAAAAGAAGAAAACTTGGAATCAGCACCACCGCTCACAGATTATCTTCCATGACAAAGGACGGGGAGATGCTAGCTCTCTATTCCACAGTGGTTCTTTCATAATAACAGCAAGCATTTATCCAGCACTTGGGATATGCCAGGCAATCTTCTAAGTACTTCACCTATGCAAACCCATTTAATCTTCACAACAGTCTTCCGTGGTACTATTATTATTTCCAAGTTTTATATAGAGAACGGAAGTACGGGGAGGCTGTGTATCTTGCCCAGGGTAATACATTAATGAATGGTACAGCTAATTGAATCTACGTAGCCTGGTTCCAGAGTGTCTCTTTGAACCAACATGCCCTGCTGACTCTTTAACGTGTTCTTTCCTCTCCTTGAAATGCATCTGCTGCGTTTTAAGAATTAAAGAGAAAAAAAATGGTGACTAGTCAATCTGGTTTTGATGCCTGATTGTAAAAAGATAACTTGTAAGACTTGACAAGAATCTATCCCTAAAAGGGCTTTAAACTTTCTCAATAGCTTTTTTTTTTTCTTTTTAACATCAGCTGATTGCCCATCCTATGAAATGTCTACCTTGCATAATGGCTGAGAAATTCATTCTAATGCTTTCCAGGAAAGCTAAGGCTAACTGGGGTAGCTTTGTGCTAAAGGCTACAGAAAATATATTCTTCTGGTCACCAGATCAGCAATTCTGTCTGCATCAGTTATCATCCTACCTATTATTCTGGCTCCCAAAGATATTAGAAACCCCAAGCCCAGCTCCCTCTTCTCTTTTTGTGCCCCATCCCCCACCCACTTCCCCTTTAACCAGCATTAACTTGGGGCAGATTTCACAAGAGATTTTCCAAAAGGCGGGGCCTTTCCTCACTCTGGGCCTTTCCTCACTCCGGGCCTTTCCTCACTCCACCCAGCTCCTCCCTCCTCCACCTCCTGCTTCCCTCCTGATGGAACACATCAACCACACCCCTCATCTTTTTTTATTGTGTGCTCTCCCCTTTCATTACTGCTGAAGGCTCTGAATGAGCCTCCTGTGTGAAAGGAGAGACAATGGTCCTCATTTAATGGGATTACTTACAATAGGAAAAAGAGCTTAAAAAAGAGAAAGCAGGAGCGATAGTTCTAGCAAGAGGCCTGACTGTGGAGCCATTCTTCTTTTAGGAGTTTGGCACCCTCCGCACCTTTTCCTGGCCAGCCGCCAAGCTCTCCTCCGCTGGAGAGGGCCCTTGAATTGGGTTACAGTTTCCGTGTGACGCCGCAGCAGCGGGCTCGGTGGTGGGACTTGTTTCCGCAGCGAGTCCTCTGGTACATGAACAGCTCTGTCTTCTTTGATCAAGGGACACCAGGGCATCCTGTTCCATGGCCAGTGTTTTCAGATGATTAGTCTTTTCCTGGACCCACCCGCTTGGAGAACAGAACACTAGCTATGAAGGAGGAGCTGAGCCCGGATGCCTTGGCAGAGGATGATCGATGCGGAAGATGAGGTAGCCTAGACTCAGGACCCGCCCTGGACCAGGCTGCACTCTCGTGAGAATTGGGAAACCCTGTCCCCTCTGGGCAAGTGGATTAGGAAAAGTTGCCTTCTCTCACTGGAGCCAGCCCCCTAGACCCGCGGTGGGGCTCACACTTCACAGATGCAGGACTATGTGGGACAGCTTGAGTAGATGATGACACCTCCATCTGTCTCCAGCCGACCTTAGCGGCAGTGTGATGCACGGGTGGGGCACACACAGCCAGACTGATGTGGGAGTTTGGATATTGGGTTTACCATTTGTTAGCCATGTAGCTCTGTTATCTTAGGCAGGGCACTTTTTTTTTTCATTAGTCTTTTTTTTGAAATGATTTTATTTTATTTTTTTATTGAAGAATAGTTGATTTACAACATTGTGTTAGTTTCAGGTGTACAGCAAAGTGATTTAGTTATATCTTTTTCAGATTCTTTTCCATTATAGCTTATCACTAGATATTGAATATATTTCCCTGTGCTATACAGTAGGACCCTGTTTTTCAATCTATTTTATATATGGTAGTGCATATCTGTTAATCCCAAACTCCTAATTTATCCCTCTCTCCCTTGGGCAAGACCTTTAAATGCTCCATGTCTTGGTTTTCTTATCTGTGAAATCGTTATGGCGATAGTAGCATCTAATCAGAGGTCATTCTTAAGATGAGGTGAGAAAATTCATAGAAAGCAGGTAAAACAGTCCCCAGTACAAAGAAATTTCTACCTAACTGTTGCCCGTTACTATGTGTGACAGCAGGGAGCTAAAGTACCCCAGACCTTAGTCAAAATGGGAAGTGCGTGGCTTGATCTCTAGGGTTGCTAGCCTCATCCCTTCTGTAGATTGTTCTTTGACCCCAAGAATTCTCCCCATTGTTGAGTGAAAAACTATAATGATAATAATGCCTGAATTTTATTGTGCATTTATCATATTTCAGGTCCTGTGTTTAGTACTTTGCGTATATGATATTGTTTAGTCATCCCAACATCTTTCTAAAATGGATTCTTCTTTTAACCCCATTTTTTAGATGAAGAGCCTGATACTCACAGAAGCTAAGCAACTTGTCCACGGTCTAAAAGACAGCTAGTAATTGAGGAGGCATTTGGGAAAACCCCTTACTCCAAGACCCCACTACTGTCTCCACTACTGAAATCTGCTTCAATCTGAAAAATTCATTGCCCAGTCTTTTCTTCTTCCTTCTTTTCATGTCCTGAAGGTGTATATTTTCCTGTCCCTGCTCCTTCCTGGAAGCAGAGCTCATGACATTATGAGACTTGAAAGGCTGTACAAAGTGTTTGGTACAATTACCTTATTTACAAGTGAAATGGAAAAGGTAAACTTATAAATAAAAACATCCTGCCCACAAGGGTGTGAGTTAAAAATAAAGCATAATGTATTGCCCCCACCACCCAAGGGGCAAGTGAGTAGAGGACAAAGGGATCAATCACATCCTCTCAAAAGCCAGCCAGGCTGGTGAAAATGGGGTGGGCTCTGGGGACTGTTCCTCTGCCCTCAAAATCAAAGCATTGCTGTCCCAACTAGTTTGGTCTATTTTAAAGTCTGGTTCTGTCCTGTATAATGGCTAGTTTTACACTCACTATTCTTCTTATTTTTAATGTACATGGCTTTGCTAATAGGCTAATTTTTTTCCTCATTCCTTTCCTGGACTATTGTTTCATTTGTCTCCTCCTTATTTTATTTATTCAATTTTCTTCAGATTGCACCGTTTGTTACTTGGCCTTAGGGAGCACTGGCTATTAAAACTACACTAATAATTTTAATTGACTTAAAGTGATGTAAGAACAGCACAGCTGCCGAGAAATACAGGGCCTCCAAATAGGTTCTACAACAGGAAGAAGGCATTAAACAAAGCAAGACGCCAAACACTCTGAACCCCCAAATTCAGTGCAGTGTTACCGAAGAAGAGATATTCACATCAGAAAGCACACGCGGCCCTGTCAGAATGCAACTTCTACTCCAGCACATAGCATAGTAAAACTTTAAGTTTCCAGAACAAATCCCTGGGGGCAGAGGTGGGCCATGAGGTGTTATTATTCACTGTATAAAAGTTCTCGCCATTGAATAAGCCATCAGTATATTTAAAATTTGATTAAAAGAACTGTTCATATACAATTTTACTCAAGTATGTATCTTTGTTGTAGAGTGAGAGGCATCTATACTCATTTGTACTTCTGACCAACCCTGTTGTAACATCAGATCTCACAAATAGCTTTAAAAAAGAAAAGGAAAAAGGCAAAGGTGGTTGGGTGACATCTATTTCAGGAAAGTAGCTGAAACATAGGTACCTGAGAAGTAGGGGAAAGACAATTGCCTTTCACATGATATTGGGTGGTTGTCATAGCCTCAGTTTTCTCTTTAAGAATATGAGAGCACTAATACCTGCTTCAGCTAGCTGTGTGGATAGAAAGAGACGATGCCTGAGAAATTATTTTTGACAGTCACAGCAAGACATGATATAGTTATGAGGATTTCCAAGGCAATGCTTTGGGGAGAGCCCCATAATGTTTTAGCATCAGCTCCCGGAAAGTGGAGTCCAGCAGAGTCATCACAACACAGGAGATTGCAGCCACCAGGTGATGGCAGCCATTTACTCTGCCTGAAGCTCGGGCCAGAGGAAAGTATAGTCACACAACGTATTAGAAATCTTCAAGATTATTGAGTCTAACTCCTTTATTTCACAGTGGAAAAAAACTGAGATCCAGAGAAAAGGAGTTACTTGCCGAAGGTTGCCATCAACTTACAGACAGGGGCAATACCAGAACTCATGTGTCTCAGTGATACATCACGTGGTTTCTCCCTGCAGTATCACTCTTATGCTTAGAAAGAGTGTGATGATCCCATTCCCCAGCACCACCTGCCCTCAATTTAATTGTAGTCAGGACTTACTATCTGACCTCCGTTGGAAGGAGTTGTACATCCATGTGCAGTGCCGTGTGAATGAAATATTAATTATTTCATCCAAAACACTAGCTCAGTTGCATAGTAGTCTAGAAAATAACAGATACCTAATCAAAAGTTATCATGTGCTTCCCAGTAGGTAACTGATATCATAGAACTGCTGTTCCTTGGAATTTAGCTTTTTAGTCCTGACTGCTACTGTCTTCCAGTCTTAGCCATGATGGAAAACACCCCCCTTCTTTCTTCTAACACCCTGTAGCATGTAGCGTGTACCTCCATTGTATCATACATTACCTCTATCAGGACAGCAGCTAGAGTTATCAATTATTATATTTCTGGAATCAACACCATGTCTATATACTTAATAGGTATTAAATAAAAATTTGAGGAACAAAAGAGAAATAGATGAATGAACAGACAGACCCAGGAGCTCTGGCCTATTGGGCTGGAATTGAGGTGGGATAGAAGCCTTGGGAAGGTCATGGTCGTACTGAGGTCTGGATCAGACTAAATTACTGCTAAGCTGGGCTGAGGCTGGGGGATGGATCACACATGGCAGGACAGCAGGAAGGGCAGAGGAGACACAACCAGGCATCAGCAAGTACAGACACTGAGAAAAGTCTTCTCCTGGAGGATGAGTACAAGAGATTTCATCAGCTATTCTCCCTACTTTTAATGTACATGAAGTTTTCCCTAATAAAACACTTGAAAAAGAGGTTATGTTTTGTTTTTGAGCAACTAGGCTTACAAAAAGAGTTTTAGAACTGGAAGAGCAACATATGCTGGGTTAGGGAGTTAGATCAATGCTAGAGCAGCACCAGGGAGAGCTTCCCACAGCTGTTGGTGCTTCTCTAGATGCTGGCCGTGCAGACGCGCTGGTATCTGAAGGCGCCGTTGAGGTCTCCCCCATTGGCTCTTGTGCCTGTGAATGCAGTCTTCATTGGTGCTCAGAGGTTCAGTCTTGTTAGGGGCAGTCCTGCTCTTCTACTCCAGGACTTCAGACTCATCCTTTACCCCCTGGAGCTTTGTAACCATTGCTATGACAGCCGTAGAACGTCTGGGCAGGCTGGGGGCTCAAGGTTGAAGTTTGGTTTCTCTTGAATGGGGAAATGGATTTTGCTCTTTCCTGCAGGACCTTCTTCATTAGACTCTTCCCCACTGGGCCCCTTCCCAGCATCTCAAAAACTGAGCTCTTGGTTAGAGCCTTGGTAAGAGCTGGCTGCTGTTCCATGACTTTGAGAAGGCAACTCTGCCTCTGGGGTTTTCATCGCATTATTTTTGAAAATAGGGCATCTGAACCTGATCCAACATTTCAAAGGTAGACACAGCTGGGGCTTCCCTGGTGGTGCAGTGGTTAAGAATCCGCCTGCCAATGAAGGGGACGTGGGTTCGATCCCTGGTCCGGGAAGATCCCACGTGCCACAGAGCAACTAAGCCTGTGAGCCACAACTACTGAGCCCTCATGCTGCAACTACTGAAGCCTGTGTGCTTAGAGCCAGTGCTCCACAACGAGAAGCCACCACAGTGAGAAGCCCACACACCACAACGAAGAGTGGCCCCTGCTTGACGCAGCTAGAGAAAGCCCATGAGCAGCAACGAAGACCCAACGCAGCCAATAAATAAACAAATAAAATTATTTTTAAAAAAGGCAGATGCAGATAATCAATCTTACTATTATTTGTTACTGAGCACAGATTTGATTTGGAAGAAAAATATCAAGGCAGTGTGACAGTTGGTAACTCCATCACATAATTTCTGCATTTCCCTTAAAAGATCATGGTAAAAAACTTAAGTGCCCAAGTTCTGGCTTCTTATATTTTTTAGATTGGTCTCTGGTCACAAGGACAGGTGACTAAAATTAGACCATCTTCTCATTATAAGAACTGATAACATCTGGGTTTCCTACACCCAAAATCGAATCCATGACATATCATCTCTCAAAATTATCTACCTTTACATATGTTCATTAAATGAACATGGAATAACTCCATTGTGCATTGTATTCTCCCATTTGCTAGATACATAAAAAGCTGAATTAGACAAACACCTTCCCCCTGGGGGTTTTCAGTCTAGTAGAGGAAATAAAGGAAGTTCTATGAATACTTAGAGTATGAGGCAGGATGTGATAAATGAAAAAAATTGAAGCACAGATTAAATGTTTGGGAGTTTAAGAAAAAAATATGTCTCATGGGTGTCAAGCATGAAAAAAAATGGACATGAAGAAATCTATTAGAAGCTCGTTCGGTTTGGCTGACCTAAGATCTGGCTTTTGCAAATGATGACCGAGTCCATCATTAGCCAAGGAGAGTGATTTGATGGTCTGCACCAAGCTTGGATATGTACTACTGACTTTCCTCCTGTTTCCCATAAACTCAAAGGGACAATGCTGTGTGAATGTCCTATTGTGCAAGGTTACTTGCTACAGCTTGAATTTTATGGGAGTTGGCATTAGATTACAGAGGAAGCCATAGTGCTGAGATGCAGTGAAATGTGGTACATTTGTCTTGGCCTCTAAGAGACATGCACTGATGGAAGGGGTGGGCATTTGGGGGGGCAGGGGGGCGGGGACAGGGTATTTGTGCTCTTTCTGGAAATGAAAGGATTAGTGCCAGATTCAGTCTGATACTTTTGCAGTAATAACTTCTATCACTATAGTATTTAATAAACTTAACACTAGTTTTATCCCTTCAAGCGAAGACAAGTAGATGCAGAGAAATGAGATGTATTTCTTAATCAGCCACTTACACGTCATAGAAAATCTTGGACCAGAAAGCACAATCCTTGATTTTCCAAGCTACCACAGAGTCATAGTTTCTACTATTAAATAGTTTCATCTTTCCATTAACTTTCCATGCAGCTGCCATCTCCCCCTCACACACACACAACTGACCCAAATCTTTCAGATGTTACAGAAAACGTTGGTCTGTGATTCTTGATCAATCTACATTGTAAAGTATCTGGTAATCCTGACAAGTGTCGCAAACATTGTGCCAGAGCTAAGTCTGTGGTTGTGACTTGCACTGTCTTAACTGCCTAGAAAGTTTCAATTATAGGGGTGTTTCAAAGGGGCCCCAGATGAGCGCTATTAACAGGGTGATGGATGGTTGTGCTGAGCTGAAGGTTGCTGAGGTGCAGTTTCAAATTGCTTTCTGTGTGCACTGAACAGTCAGACTTAACTAACTTTCTAGCAGACTGCTTCTGTTTTCATTTTCTTTAAAAAAAAGTGGAAAAGCCTCATGTTAGCAATGTTTTTGAAAGTATTGCATATATAATTTATCAAAGTATAGTATCAATCTATTCCCTTTAAAGGAAAAACTTTCCTTGCCACTAACAGCTCCACGTATTAAAGATGGCTATCACACCCAATTTTTATATGCCTATGAAAGACCTTCCCCCAAAGTAGACACAAAAGAAATCATTTCATAAATGCAGAGGTATCTAAATAGATATGAAAGAGAGAGCATTTACCATTTTAAAAGTACATGGATGGATAGCGTGTTTTGTCAGAGATAACAGAGAATTCTATGTGATGCACCTGGTGCCTGCTTTCTGCACCTGCAACCCACAGACTGAGCCAGAAAAATGCAAATGAACATGAGGAGGAGTAACGGGTATGGCAGAAAAAGAGTGTAAAAAATGCCTGAGTTCATGCCTGCCCTCTAAATAACTCTAGTTTCAATTTCTTTCTTAACATATTTGACAATGGTGACATTTCTAGAAAAGCACATATAATTGGGCCTGAATTAATAAAATTAGTGTGTATAAAAGGAAGAGGCCAGTGTATTCTTAGCCTCTTGACATTTTTTATCACAGTCCTAATTCCCTACTGCTTTCTTCTTTTTACTTTGTTGCAATTTAATTTTATCCATTTCAGTAAGTACTTACTGAGTGTACATTATGTGCCAGGCACTGGACTTGACAATAATATTCTAGAAATTTATAAGATAATGCCCATGCCTCCAAAAAACTCAGAGCTGAATGAGGAGACAGCACGTACCTTACTGTACTATAGTTAATAACATAAGACCTAATCCAGAAAAGGTTGGAAAAGAGGAGGTGGGGATGGTGGTTGGGGTATTGCCAAAGGAGAAAAATATATGAAATAAGTGTTCAGGGATGAACAAGGGAGGAAAAACATTCCAGAAAGGTGCAAAGTAGGGATAGAGCTAGGTTTCTAAGGGAAGTATATGTAGTCCACTGAGGCTGTAATGTAGATTTTAAGGTAACAGTTATCAAATAATGAACAGGGAGATGAATATGGGATCCAAAAAAATGAATAGAAAAAATAATTTTAAAAAAGTAGTGAATGCTACCTTTCCTGTCTTCTCTCTTTAAGATCTCCATCTTTAGTTTTCTAAAGGCTACATTGGATTAGAAAAAGAGAAGGCCAGAAAAATATTTTGTTTTATTTTGTATTGTTTTGTTTTGGGTATGGTAACAGAAACAAAGAAAGCCGCAGGCCACTAGACAGCCTCCTTGTGAAGTGTGGAGGCAATAGGGGATTACAAACCAACAGATTGGAGCTATGAAGGTAAGAGACCAGATTCTTCCTTCTAGATTACATCTCATGTGGATAGTCATAGCTCAAATTGACAGTTGAATCAATTATACATAGGGGTCACACCATTTTTAAGGATATTTAGATCATTTCTAATTATAACCGATTAAGAAAACTTGGGCGTGGTCCACATTTATCCATCTATTCAGGTATGTGCTGAGCATCACTCTGTGTCAGACCCTGTTCTCAGATCAGGGGATGTGAACATGAACAGGACAGGTAAGGTCCCTGTTCTGATGAAGCTGATAGTCAGATGGGGGGAGACTGATACCTAAAACTAAACAGAGAGATGAACAAGGTAGTTTTAGATGACGGTGACATGATAATGGGTGAGTGGAACACAGTGGTGATCAGTTAGAGAGGGTGGTCAAGGGATGCCCTCTCTGAAGAGATGTTTGCACACAAACTTGAACCAAGTGAAGGAAGGAGATGTATGAAGATCTGGGAGCTAAGCTTTCCAGGAATAGGCAGTAGAAATTGTCAAGGCTGTAATGTGGGAATGATTGAGAGAAATACAAGGGAGTCATCATGGCTAGAGCAAAGGGAGTATGGGAAAGAGTGGGAGGGAATGACGTCAGAGAAGTTGGAATGAAGCAAACCGAATAGGGCTTTGCGGGCCATGGTAAGAAATGTGAATGTTATTCTCAGTACCATGGCAGCATTGGTTAGTTTAGAGTGGAGTGGTGACATTGTATCATTTGTATGTTCCCTTCTTGATCAGTATTTGTGGCCACATCAATGTGCATAGAATCCACACCCCTCACTTAGGATCTACACGTTCAGGATAGAAACAAGGCTCCTATGAGAGTCTCCGATGATAACTATCAATTCCTTTTCTTTCTATGCACACATGCTGCTCCATGTCAAGAGATTCAGCCCTATTTTCCCTCCCTTTGAATTTAGGCTGCACTTAGTCACTTGCTTGACCAGTATAGTGTGGCAGAATTGATGATCTGGGACTTCAGATGCTAGGTCCTTACATTCCTTAGTTTTCACCTGGATTTCTTGGAAAGCTCCTTCTTGGAATGTTCCCTTTAAAATCCCAGCCACCACACAGTGTGAAACCTAAGCTATCTGGAGGAATCATGTGTAGGGCACCCCAGGTGACAGATCCAGGTGACTTCCCAGCCAACAGCTAATTCAACTGCCAAGCATGAGAGAGCCATTTTGGATTTCCAGTCTAGTCCAGACAGGAGATGACTATAATCCCAGTCACAGCGTATGACTGTAATTTCATGAGAATCCTCAAACAAAAATCTCCCACATGAGCACACTCAATTTATAAAACTGTGGGAGACAACCAATTGTTTTAAGCCACTAAGTTTGGGATGTTTTACAGTGCAGCAGTAGTTGGGCAAAACAGTCTCTTTTGTCAAAAAATTCACTCTATTCCAGCCATTATCTTGATGCCAAATCTGGACCATTAAGAATCACTCTCCAGGCGGGGGGAAAAGATGGCGGCGAAGTAGAGAGACGTGGAGTGCATCCCTCTCCACAGATGCATTGGGAATGCACGGAAGGACGCAGTAATTCCCACAGAGAACCAGCTGAACACCAGCAGACGGCCTCGGACACCAGAAAGGACTGCGGGGAGCCCGACATAGCCGGTAGGGAGGCATCTACGAGGGCTCAAAGAGGGTGAAGCAGCGGAGCTGTGGCAGACGGGAGGGAGTGAGAAACATACGGAGGGTCCGCAGCGCAGCTCAGTGTTCCCGGACCGAGACATCGATCCGCGGCTGAACGGAGGGTCCGGGAGCGGGAGCGTGGGAACCGGAGAGCTGGTTCAGGGTGAGAAACATTGTTGCCGGTAGGGTGACAGACCGAGAGGACAGGAGGGAGGAGGTCCGCGGAGAGGAGTGCCCGTCCCTGAGAGCTGCCCGGCCATGATGACGGCTGGAGGCTGCAGGCTCACAGGCGGGGGGGAGGAGCCGTGCGCGTAGCCTCTCTCTCTCTTTCAGCACCTCTGCAACAGGTGGTGGAGAGACGCCTGTGGGCCACCTAAGGCGCTCAGGGATAACAAGCACTCTCAGGCGCTCAGGCGGGGCTAGATTAAAACCCCTTGCAATGCCAGCAGCAGGGAGGCTGCCGAGAGAAAAAAAAAACAACAACAACAGCAGCAACAAAAAAAAAAAACAGAGAGAGGCCTAACTCTAACACTTTCTTTTTACGCCTGAGCCACCGGCATCCCTCTGCAACAGGCACCTCCAAGCCTGACTGAAACAACAGTGCGCCACTGCTCACTCACTCCCAGGAGAAGGAGCCACTATTGTACCCTCTCCCTCCCCACACACCGACGCTTACAGACGAATAATAAAGGAACCTCTGCTGGTCACAGAATAATGCAAAAAAACCCAAGGCAAGGAAAAGGACACTTACAGCTGAGACACTAAGGAAACAGAAATAGTAGTATTAATACCTATTGAACTGGTCCATTCTGGGATCAGTTCTGGATTTTTTTTTTTTCTGTTTCTTTTTCTCTCTCTCTTTTTTTTTTTTTTTCTTTCTTTATTAAATGCGATCTTAGCCTTAAGGGATCTACAAGTTTTATAACATAATTTTTTAATGATATTTTTTATTCTTTTTTTTTTTTTTTTTGCCTTTTTATATACTTCTACTTCTAGCTAAGTTTTTGGTAGTACGGACAATATATCTCTCATACTTTCCTTTCATCCCTATCTTTTATACATTTCTATTCTTTTCTTTTCATTTGCATATTTGCAACCACAGTACGCTCTTCTGTTCCCCTTTCTTCCAGCCATTTTAAGTGTATTTTATCTTAACATACTTATAAGCAACACTATCGGTCTGCTCAGACTCCTTGCTCTATTCTCCAGATGATGCACTGCCTTGGTATTTAATATTAGGCTTTTGTCTTTATCTTAGTTCTTAGTACAGTTGTCTAATTACATTCTGAGAATCTCCATTCTCTCTGGTGGTACTCTGGCTCTTTTCTATATTTGATCCTAGCTTACAAAATCTCCCTGGATTAATGTTTGTATGTGTAAGGTGTTATTTGTTTGTTTGTTTGCTTTTGCTTTTGTCTCTGATTTGTTCTGTTTCAGTTGTCCATTTCTGTTGGGTTTCTCTTTGAATATCTGATAGCACACTGGGGTTCTGTCAGGTCTTTCTAGAGCCTTATGTCCTAACGTATTCAGTAATTGTGTGTCTTATACATGTATGTCTTTCCTAGACTTAATATTTGTTTAATCCAATACTTGGACATTAGTCTGAGGCTTGGACAGTCTTCTATAAACACCTCTATCACCAGGACAAGCAACCCCCAAAGTTTGGACAACCATGAGGAAACAAAGAAACACCATGCAGGCAAAGGAGCAGGAAAAAACCCCACAAGACCAAATAAATGAGGAGGAAATAGGAAAAATGCCTGAAAAAGAATTTAGAGTAATGATAGTAAAGATGATACAAAATCTCGATAACAAAATAAAGTACAAGAAACAGTTCATAAGAACTCAGAAAAACAAACAGCAATGGATAACAAAATAACTGAAATTAAAAATACTCTAGATGCTATAACCAGCAGAATGACTGAGGCAGAAGAACAAATAAGTGAGTTGGAAGATAGAATGGGGGAAATAAATGCCACAGAGCAGGAAAAAGAAAAAAGAATAAAAAGATTAGAAGACAGTCTCAGAGACCTCAGTGATAACATTAAGCGTACCAACATTCGAATTATAGGCATCCCAGAAGAAGAAGAAAACAAGAAAGGGTCTGAGAAAATATTTGAAGAGGTTCTAGTGGAAAACTTCCCCAACATGGGAAAGGAAATAATTAACCAAGTCCAAGAAGCACAGAGAGTCCCATACAGAATAAACCCAAGGAGAAATACACCAAGACACATATTAATCAAACTAACGACAATTAAACACAAAGAAAAATTATTAAAAGCAGCAAGAGAAAAGCAACAAACAACATATAAGGGAAAACCCATCAGGATAACAGCTGACCTTTCTACAGAAACTCTGCAGGCCAGAAGGGAATGGCAGGATATACTGAAAGTCCTGAAAGAGAGAAACCTACAGCCAAGAATACTCTACCCAGCAAGAATCTCATTCAGATTTGAGGGAGAAATCAAAAGCTTTCCAGACAAGCAAAAGTTAAGAGAATTCAGCACCACCAAACCAGCCTTACAACAAGTGCTAAAGGAACTTCTCTAAGTAGGAAACACAAGAAAAGGAAAACACCTACAAATACAAATCCAAAACAATTAAGAAAATGGGAATTGGAACACACATGTCAATAATCACTTTAAATGTAAATGGATTAAATGCTCCAACCAAAAGACACAGACTGGCTGAATGGATCCAAAAACAAGACCCTTCTATATGCTGCCTACAAGAAACCCACTTCAGACCAAGGGATACATATAGACTGAAAGTCAAGGGATGGAAAAAGATATTCCATGCAAATGGAAGTCAAAAGAAAGCTGGAGTAGCAATACTCATATCAGACAAAATAGACTTGAAAGTAAAGACTATTACAAGAGACAAGGAAGGACACTACATAATGATCAAGGGATCTGTTCAAGAAGAACATATCACAATGGTAAATATCTATGCCCCCAATATAGGAGCACCTCAATACATAAGGCAAATGTTAACAGCTATAAAAGGGGACATTGACAGTGACACAATAATAGTGGGAGACTTGAACACCCCACTTACATCAATGGACAGATCATCCAAACAGAAAATAAACAAAGACACACAAGCTTTAAATGACACATTAGACCATCTCGACTTCATTGATATTTATAGGACATTCCATCCAAAAACGACAGAATACACTTTCTTCTCAAGTGCACATGGAACATTTTCCAGGATAGATCACATCTTGGGTCACAAATTAAACCTCGGCAAATTCAAGAAAATTGAAATCATATCAAGCATCTTCTCAGATCACAACACCATGAGACTAGATATCAATTACAGGAAAAAAACTGCAAAAAATACAAACGCATGGAGGCTAAACAATTCACTCCTAAACAACCAAGGAATCACTACAGAAATCAAAGAGGAAATCAAAAAATATCTAGAAACAAATGACAACGAAAACACAACAACCCAAAACCTATGGGACGCAGCAAAAGCAGTTCTAAGAGGGAAGTTTATAGCAATACAGTCCTACCTTAAGAAACAAGAAAATTATCGAATAAACAACCTAAACTTACACCTCAAACAACTAGAGAAAGAAGAACAAAGAAACCCCAAAGTGAGCAGAAGGAAAGAAATCATAAAGATCAGAGCAGAAATAAATGAAAAAGAAAGGAAAGAAACCATAAGAAAAATAAATAAAACTAAAAGCTGGTTCTTTGAGAAGATTAACAAAATGGATAAACCATTAGCCAGACTCATCAAGAAAAAAAGGGAGAAGATGCAAATCAACAGAATTAGAAATGAAAAAGGAGAAGTCACAACGGACACCTCAGAAATACAAAACATCATGAGAGACTACTACAAGCAACTATATGCCAATCAATTGGATAACCTGGAAGAAATGGATACATTCTTAGAAAAATACATTCTTCCAAGACTGAACCAGGAAGAAATAGAAACCATGAACAGACCAATCACAAGTACGGAAATTGAGGCAGTGATTAAAATCTCCCAACACACAAAAGCCCAGGACCAGATGGGTTCACGGGCGAATTCTATCAAACATTTCGAGAAGAGTTAACACCTATCCTTCTCAAACTCTTCCAAAATATTGCAGAAGGCGGAGCACTCCCAAACTCATTCTATGAGGCTACCATCACCCTGATACCAAAACCAGGCAAAGATGTCACAAAAAAAGAAAACTACAGACCAATATCACTGATGAATATAGATGCAAAAATCCTCAACAAAATACTAGCTAACAGAATCCAACAGCACATTAAAAAAATCATACACCATGATCAAGTGGGGTTTATCCCTGGGATGCAAGGATTCTTCAATATACGCAAATCAATCAATGTGATACATCATATCAACAAATTGAAGGATAAAAACCATATGATCATTTCAATAGATGCAGAAAAAGCTTTTGACAAAGTTCAACATCCATTTATGATAAAAGCTCTCCAGAAAATGGGCATAGAAGGAAATTACCTCAACATAATAAAAGCCATATATGAAAAACCAAAAGCCAACATCGTTCTCAATGGGGAAAAACTGGAAGAATTCCCTCTAAGAACAGGAACAAGACAAGGGTGTCCACTCTCACCACTATTATTCAACATAGTTTTGGAAGTTTTAGCCACAGCCATCAGAGAAGAAAAAGAAATCAAAGGAATCCTAATTGGAAAAGAAGAAGAAAAATTGTCACTCTTTGCAAATGACATGATATTATATATAGAAAACCCTAAAAACTCTACCAGAAAACTGCTAGCACTCATTGATGAGTTTAGTAAAGTAGCAGGATACAAAATTAATGCACAGAAATCTCTTGCATTCCTATACACTAACAATGGAAGAGCAGAAAGAGAAATTAAGGAAACTCTCCCATTCACCATTGCAACCAAAAGAATCAAATACCTAGGAATAAACCTGCCTAAGGAGGCAAAAGATCTGTATGCAGAAAACTTTAAGACATTGATGAAAGAAATCAAAGACAACACAAACAGATGGAGGGACATACCATGTTCCTGGATTGGAAGAATCAACATCGTGAAAATGTCTGTACTACCCAAAGCAATTTACAGATTCAATGCAATCCCGATCAAATTACCAATGGCATTTTTCACAGAACTAGAGCAAGAAATCTTACGATTTGTATGGAAATGCAAAAGACCCCGAATAGCCAAAGCAATCTTGAGAAGGAAAGACAGGGTTGGTGGAATCAGGCTTCCTGACTTCAAACTATACTACAAGGCCATAGTGTTCAAGACAGTATGGTATTGGCACAAAAATAGAAAGGAAGATCAATGGACTAGAATAGAGAACTCAGAAGTAAGCCCAAACACATATGGGCACCTGATCTTTGACAAAGGAGGCAAAAATATACAATGGAAAAAAGACAGCCTCTTCAATAAGTGGTGCTGGGAAAACTGGACAGCAACATGTAAAAGAATGAAATTAGAACACTTCCTAACACCATACACAAAAAGAAACTCCAAATGGATTAAAGACCTACATGTAAGGCCAGACACTATCAAACTCCTAGAGGAAAACATAGGCAGAACACTCTCTGACATCCATCAAAGCAAGATCCTTTTTGACCCACCTCCTAGAATCATGGAAATAAAATCAAGAATAAACAAATGGGATCTCATGAAACTTAAAAGCTTTTGCACAGTGAAAGAAACCATAAACAAGACTAAAAGGCAACCCTCAGAATGGGAGAAAATAATTGCCTATGAAACAACGGACAAAGGATTAACCTCCAAAATATACAAGCAGCTCATGAAGCTTAATACCAAAAAAGCAAATCACCCAATCCACAAATGGGCGGAAGACCTAAATAGACATTTCTCCAAAGAAGACATACAGATGGCCAACACACACATGAAAAGATGCTCAACATCACTAATCATCAGAGAAATGCAAGTCAAAGCCACAATGAGGTATCACCTCACACCAATCAGAATGGCCATCATCACAAAATCTGGAAACCACAAATGTTGGAGAGGGTGTGGAGAAAAGGGAACTCTCCTGCACTGTTGGTGGGACTGTAAGTTGGTACAGCCACTATGGAAAACAATTTGGAGGTTCCTTAAAAAACTACAAATAGAGCTACCATATGATCCAGTCATCCCACTCCTGGGCATATACCCAAAGAAAACCATAATCCCAAAAGAAACTTGCACCATAATGTTTATTGCAGCACTATTTACAATAGCCAGGACATGGAAGCAACCTAAATGCCCATCAACAAATGAATGGATACAGAAGGTGTGGCATATATATACAATGGAATATTACTCAGCTATAAAAAGGGATGAGATGGAGCTATATGTAATGAAGTGGATAGAACCACAGTCTGTCATACAGAGTGAAGTAAGTCAGAAAGAGAAGGACAAATATTGTATGCTAACTCACATATACGGAATCTAAAAATGGTACTGATGAACTCAGTGACAAGAACAAGGATGCAGATACAGAGAATGGACTGGAGAACTCGAGGTATGGGAGGGGGCGGGGGGTGAAGGGGAAACTGAGACGAAGCAAGAGAGTAGCACAGATATATATATATACTACCAACTGTAAAATAGTCAGTGGGACGTTATTGTATAACAAAGGGAGTCCAACTCAAGGATGGAAGATGCCTTAGAGGACTGGGGCGGGGAGGGTGGGGGGGACTCGAGTCGGGGGGCGTCAAGGAAGGGAGGGAATACGGGGATATGTGTATAAAAACAGATGATTGAACCTGGTGTACCCCCAAAAAATAAAAAATAAAAAAAAATAGAAAAAAAAAAGAATCACTCTCCAGCTTTTTTTTTTTTTTTTTGGTTTTTTCCTAAATTTCAGGTTTGTGTTCTTGTTTCTTGTTTCGTTTTGTTTTGTTTTTGTTTTCATTTTGCAGAAGCAGGTGCAGTTTACTCACGTACACTTGGCGCAAATTCAAGAATAAATCAGCCATACAGTTCTGGATGTTCCAGAGCTGAGCTCAATGATCTCTCCCAAAAGCCTGATCAAGCATTATCTTCCACGGCTCTCTCTGCTAATGCTTCCCCTCGCTTTCTTTTTTGCAGTTTCAGACATCTCCATTCCAGTATTTTATTGTTATTGTTAATCGAGCAAATGAGTTTCATCTTATCAGCAGGCGGTTCAGTTGGTGACTGCTTTCTTAGGTCACTGTGATTCTGTAGATACGTATATTACATCCAGGTTAGTTAGATATTCATGGTTATAAAACATAGGACAGTTCATTGATTAATTGATCATCACAGAGTGAGCACTCTTCCTCTTAACATGCCAAGACGACCCAAGTCTGATTAACCCATTTAGTATACACAGATTAACTTTAGCAATAGTGTATACCTAATATTAGTACATTGCTTTCTGCTTAAATATCTGGTAACAAAACTGTGGTTCTTAAAATCTTATTTTGAATGGACAAGTCAATGAGTTTATAGATAAGCATGGCTATGAATGTAGCTCTTTCCACATCCAGAAACACGAATAAAGGCAGGATTATGTAGAAAAGAACAAAAATAAAATAAAACCCTTGACTTCACATAACATTAAGATCATTTTAGAGAAAGGGGGGAAAATAGAGCTGATATCCTGTGGAACCTTTATGCCCATCAATTCTGGGAGGTAAAAGGCTGAAGCCAATCTTAAACTATGGAAATCATTTTGACTTGGAGTTTCAATGGACTTAGTTTAAGTAAACAGCGCCAGTAGTCTGTTGGCTCAGCAACCAATATGGAAGTCAGTCCTAATAAATTATTTTCTATGATGTTTCTAATCTTACACAAAGTAACTCTTCATTGTCGAACTGGGTTTTTCAAAAAAGGCTCTAAATAGCTATCAATTAACTTTCTATTTCCTGTTATAAAATGTGAACATTATGATAGACTTGAGTCAGCCATGGACTCAAGGGGGAAAATCACTCCTCTACATGGGGCATAAATGTAGCCTTTATATATTACTAATCATAACTACAATGGCACCAATCATATTCTGATACCAAGTTGAACTGAGGAATTAGAAGAGTTCTTTTTATTTTAAAACTTTGGAAATCTGGATACAACCCAGACATTACCCAGAGGATGTCTTCTTTGAATGCCTGGTTTTAGCAGAACGGAGTCTGTGGAAGGGGCTTTCTGTGTTTGGTAGCACTCTGGTGTTGTTTCACATGTTGCTCTTGGAAATATTGCCATTTCTTTTGAATTATTTTTCCTCACTATGAAAAACAGCTGAAATTAATGAATGTTGTGAATTTAAATATCATCACACCATTAGTCACAAATATCTCAACAGTAAAGAAGCATATAACCATTAACATTTAAAATGATCAACAAACTGCTCAAGCTACATTTTTTTACTGGACAAATTTATCAATTTGAGGTCGGCTTCTATTGTTTGCCTTGTTGATCCATTTCATTTGGCTGCAAGATACTCCAACATATTTTATTTTGAAAAACTGCTACTTTTTTTTACAAAGTGATCTATTTGGGAAGGAGGTGGCCAGAGGGAGAAGTGAGATAATAGAGTTAACTTAATTACAATATAATGTTTTTCCTTTTTAGTAATTTATACAGGATGTCTTGAAATGTCTCTTTTTGTAAATGTAATGTCTCAGTGTAAGGAAACTGTAGGCTTTTCCTTTATCAGGGCAAAGTAAATGAGAATGCTAATTGATTTCAAATGAAATTATTTGGGTTAATCCTCATTTTTTGATGTGAAGGAACAGTATTCTTATTCACAAGAAAAATGGTACAAATCTGATACTAGTTAAGATTATTTTGGTTAGACCATCTAAGTTTTATGAACAAGTTTTTATAGGTCTTAGGGGCCTTCACAAGAAACACAGAGACTAATGTTCTCTAGGGGCTTTAACCCACCTGAGTTTCACTGTCTGCAGTTCCCTCCCTTCATTTGATACATTCATACTCCACTGTCAGTATCAGCTCAGAAGTTACTTCCTCCATGAAGCCTTCCCTGATACATTAAGATTCTCTACTACTGGGATCCCAGAGTCCCTGTAACATATCTCTAATTTTGTACTCATCTGATATGATTTACATGTCTGTCTCCAATGCCTTCTTCTTCTCTGACCAAAATAATAAGAAGAAAATTTTGATTATATCTTCCCCAGTGTGGAGATCAGATTTTATCCTTCATTATAACACATGGATTTAGCGCCTAATACCTGGCGTGTGTAGACAAAATTACTAGCTGGTAAAAAGCCAAAGGGCTGTTCTTAAATGGAAGCCATTTTGGGAGAAGCAGGGTTCTCTTCCAAACATTACCGTTATGCTGAGAAAATATTGACGTTTCTTAGCTCTCAAACCAATCATTGATTTGGGTTTCTTATCTGTAGATGTTAACTTTGGTCCACAAGATTAAGAGGTTTGAGTGCCCCATGAGGGGTGTGAGAGTTTCCTGAAAGGATAAGAATCATTCCTCCCTAAAGCTGAGGAAACAGAATAGTCCCAAACAGTTAACAGCAATTCTAGTTCTTTGATTATGGATGAATATAGATGAATATAATCACACATAATTATTTAAAATAAGGAATGTTGTAACCAATGTGTTGCAGGTTGACTGAAATGCTTGTTAAATATTCACATTCTGATTTATCAGGTCTTGGGTGGAGCTCAGCTACCTGCATTTCAAACAACTGTTCAGCTAATTCTGATGCCGGTGCCTGAGGACTTGGACTTTGAAGAGACACTGCCAAAGATGCTGAACTCACTTCCTTTGGAACGAGTTTTCACATATTTTTCTATGGAAGTTTGTGTGATTTTTTTTTTTTTTCCTGTCCTCCACTTAGAACATATCATCAGGACAAATGTCTGGTCTTTTACTTTCCTATTAACTCCATTGCACTGAATTCAGAGCTCTGCGCTCATGGTATATCAGGACAGGCACAGACGAAACATCATTTCTGCTCTCAGTTTATGAGAGAGAGGGAGAAGGGGCAAAATCTTAGGTAGCTAACGGGCCACAGAAGGCTTCACTTTTCTCAAGTGCTGTGTGAATATTTCTAGTTTTTAGTATCTGCTTATACCTACAGGGCACGTAAAAACAAGTCCTTGGGAGTCAACAGACATTAGTGTCTGTCTTCACCAGATGCCCCTGCCTCAGTCAGCTCCTGGGGCTTTTGATCTTGTATCAATCCACTGGCATCTGACCATCACTGTCCTGCTTACAGGCTGTCCGTGGCTCTTCCTGCCTCTAGGAAAGAGTCTACATCCTGAACCAGACTTACAGGCTCCTCATAAGCTACCTCCTGTCTTCCTTTCCAGCCTCATCTATATCATCTACCTCAGACACATGACTCTCTAGCTGATGGGACTTTGTGGAGTTTCCCTAATATTGTAATAGGCTCTTTCATAGCTTCCAAGTACAAGTCACCTCCTGCCTAGAAGGCTGTCACAACTTTGACTTTCTGTGAATGCCTACTCAGTCTTCATTTAGCACCTCCAATGGGAAGCCTAGAGTGACAAAGCCAACTAGCCTTAAGTGTTTAATTTTCTCTACTTGCATTTAATTTCATTTAATTGTTTTAACATTTAATCACTTAACAACACTATGGGGCCGTTTCCCATTTTACAGTTGAGAGAGCAGAGATACTGACAGGAGAGGTAACTTGCCCAAAGTTATGGAACTAGTTACTGGAAGAGTTAGAATTCAAACTGATATATCCCATCTCTAGCTCCATGCTTTTAGCTTTACACCATGACTAAGTGGGCTTTAACTTGTGCACCTTCTTCACTAGAACACAGAAGCCATGGCTTAGTTTTCCCTGGATTCTCCTTTCTGAGCAAACTGCCTTGTCCACAGTAGATGTTCAATTAACATGTAATTGGATAAGTTTGTCAATGAGAGCCTGTGTTTTTTTCCTTGATAAGGATGGCAGGATCAGTGGAAGCCACAGTAAACACCAAACTGAACCATCCAATCAGAGCTCATTAAGACCACCCAGTTATAAACTATAGGGGCTACCCAGAGACTTTGCTTTCTACATTAAGCTAAAAATTACTAAAATGCAATAAAATGCAACATTGATTGATTTGCATTTGATTTCTAGAGACAGAGCTATAGAGTTAGAGATGATTTGATCTTTCAGTCTCCAGCAGCTATTTCTGGGTTTCTTTGTGGCGAGAGACATTAGTTTCACCTTGTGTGGTGTGGGACAGCAATGGGCTCAGTGATCAAAGTGCGGATGGTATTTTGGGCTCAGAGGCCTCTGACTAGCTCTCTTTCCTGTCAGTGTTCCCAGATAGCACAGGCCAGCTCAACTGGAGGACAGCTGGGTCTTCAGAACTTTCAGCACATGCCTAATCTTGAAGGTCTCTTGTTAGTTGTTCTAGTACCTGATCAATTTCAACCTTCCCCATGCACCAACTCTTATGCTTTTGGGTTGGGTAGACCTGGGTTTAAATTGCAGCTTTATTGTTTACCATAAATGACTTTGAATAATATGTCTGGCTGCTCTAAGCCATGGTTTCCTCCTCTCTAAAATGGGATTAATAGGAGTATCCACCTAATAGGATCATTATGAGGATGATGTGTATCAAGCATTACCCTATAAGGTCACATATCTAATTAAGCTGGATCTAGAAAATAAATTCAGGTTGTCTGATTCCATTGTCGAACTCATAACCATTAGCTTCTCAACAACACGCTCAACTTGCTCAGTTATTTCCCTTCCTTAATTCTTCTACCCATTCAATCTCTGTTCTTTCATTGCTGAAATTCACAACAATAGAGTCTATCCTCACTGCTTTTACATCGTGAGCTATTTTTTCATCCCACTGTCTGATGGACTCTGCCTCCTGTCACCACAAATCCATAGCCATTATGCTCTAGGTGGTGAACCGTGACCGTTGATTATGTTGATCAGCAGCTACTCTGTGAACTCGCAATGTTCAGACTTTGAATTTATTTCTTGCTCATCTAACAGTGCTGAGTGGTTTGGGGTTAGCAAGGTGGCTCCGCTCCACGCATTCATCTAGAAAGCCAAGCCAATGAGGGCTTTCTTTGATCACTCAGGGCTTCCACTGGGGTCATCTTTGTTTGGTCAGCCAAGGGAAAAGAGTAGGGAGGAGCCAGGGAAGTGTTCTGTGGACCAATGGTGCATCACCTTCACGCCACATTCCATTGCTAGAACACCTAGAATAACACCAGAGAGGAGAGGGGAATGTGGACTTTGATGCACAGCCAGAAACTCTTTGCCACGCCCATTGAAGGAAATCAAAACTATTACTAACTTTAAATTTCTCCAACATCGGGGCAGTATACCTTTCCTATCTGTTCTTGAACCATTTCTGTACTTTCCCACCATACTGTCTCTAACACTATCTAAATGTCTATTCTATCTAAATGTTCAAGATCACTTTCTTTCACACCAAAACCCTTGATGGCAAAGTATAATATCATCTCTTTCACTAAGCCTTCTTTCATCCTTCCTCTCAGAAGGAGAACGACAAACGTGGACAGCAAACTTTTTCTAATTAAATCATCTGAGGTCAAATCATAGAATGTTAGCACAGGAAGAGGTCCCCAGCAATGCTTAGCCCAAAGTTTTCTTTATATGAAAGAAGAGGCTAAGAGCTAGAGAGATAAAGGGATTGCCTACGGCTGACCGGTGACTAGAAACCAAGTCTGTTAGATTCCAGTCCTGTCTCATGTTATCTAGATTCCATTCCATCCTCATGTTATCTTCTGGTGGTGCAGGGCCAGCCCTATGGGGTCGTTGTATTCATATATATTTTTCAAAATTTTTCCAATGAACCCCAAATATATATTAAAAACAGCAATATGTTAGGACTTTAAAAATAATGATGATAAAAATCTTCCTTACGTAGACTGACAGATTAAAAACATTTTTCCCAGTTCTACTTCATGATCTTGTAAATTTTGAAAATCACTTAGTTTTTCCTAGCGATGGCTCAATTTCTTTGAGAATGAATCTATCTCTATCTGTCTATCTATATATATCTTAACTCTCGGCAATTAAGTCTTGTGATAATTGTTTTTGTGCATTAGTCATAATCACTTTTTAAGCAGCCAAGCCTATTACTGTTACAGAGTGAGTTTCAGATGCCCTGCAGATTTGAGTAATTTTGGGTAATGCAGCTGTGTGTGGTAAAAAGATTTTACAACGCCTATAAAATGTTGCCTCATGACATGTTCGGCAGTGAATCTGTGGCACCGTATAGCAATTTCAGTGCTTTTCATGAAATACCCAATACCATTTACATTGTGCAGTTTTTAAACAAAAGCCATCCTCCGAGATCAGGAGTGTCTGTGAATTGCAAGGCATTTGGGCATCCTGAAAGTGGTAGAAGGGTCTTAGATATTTTTCTGGGAACAAATATAAAAACAACAAGCCAACAAACAGAAAACACTACACACAAAGGAATTGTATTTGATTTACGTTGATTTTAGTGGGGTCTCTCATCTTCCCACAAAAGATGAGATCTGACTTGCAGCAAATAGTGTGCCTGAAAATACAGTTTCCCATGAAAACAGATCAAGAAGAGAATAAGAAAACCACAATGAATCGTATACTATTTCTTCTTGTTATTTGAAATATTCTCTCTTAGCTTCAACTACCTTTGGTGGTATTATTGTTATTACAGGTAACAGAGCAGATATAATTATTAAATCTGTCACTGATTCATTCAAACAATTCATACATATTAATTTAGCCCCAATATATGCCAGGCAAATGGATAGAAGCCCGGCATAAAAGATGGCTGTCAGAAAATAGGATGAATTTTTAAAAATGGTTTCTGCCCCACAAGAGACCACAGTGTTATAGCTTGAAGCTCTGACTTCTCCCCGAAAGCTGAGGCCCACCTGATCATTTTTCACTTGGATGTTATAACATCTCCTTAAACTCAACACATTCAAATCTAAATTCATCATTCTTGTCTAAACCAGCTTTTATCCTTGACTAAAGGAAATTACTATATCTTATAACAGCAAAGCACCATTACAAGTGTTCACTTTTCATTAGAATTATTCTCTAGAGTGATAATTACCGATCTAAGACACACAAAAAATAAGATTTTGGATTCATCATCCTTCCAGACCCCTAGTTCAGTCAAATAACAGAACCTAAGCACATCTTTTCTGGAAGGCTGTCCTTACATCTCAAGGGCTGCTACCTTCTAATCCACTTCTAATCCACTCACTAGTTGCCACTCTGTTGTCCCTGTTTCTCAAGCACTGTGGTGTCATCCCAACTAGGTCACACACTCTTGGAATTCAAAGCCTGTATCTTAAGCCTCTTTTCTCACCTGTGACGATAACTGGGCATAAGTGTAGATCTGAATCACGAGTTCAAACCCAGGTCCTGAGGCTAACCATCTCTGCAACCCAGTAAAATCCAAATAGCTTTCAAACTGGAGTTACTTCTTCTGTGATGTGAATAGGAGAACAAGGCCCAACTCACAGAGCTATATTCAGAACTAAAGAGGAAGTAGAATCTACTCAAAAGTCACTTAGAAATCTAGAGCCCACACGTGTAAATCCTTAGTATTATTTGCCATAGTTTTGGCTCAGTACAATAATTATTAGGAGATTAATTGACTCATTGATGTTCAGTGAATCTCCTAAATGTACTAAGACCATGGAACATTTAGTACCAATTGTTTGCTTATATTACAGTACATTTTGAGGATAAACCTATGAAACCAGTCCTTTTGCTTTCCAAACAATATGTTCCCTGGGCAGAAACATGAGATCCACACCATCCTTAATCCCGATGCACCTTCTCTCATGTGTTCCACAGCAGGACAACTTTTCCACCATATCTGTCTTCTCTCTCTCAGTGCATCTTCTCTCTCCAGACACTGGACTCTGTCAGTAAAAAATAAGCTGCCTATCAAGGAAGAGAGCAATGTGATAGGACAAGGAGCCAAGACCTCAGCTTGAATGCCATTGATCACTTTTTCCAATCATATCATTTGTGTTGCATTTGTAAAGACAAGAGAGAGATGATATTGAACATCAAAGAATGACACAGACTTATAGCAAGCTACTTTTAAAAATAGGTGATGATGGTGATGATGGTGATGATGATGGTGATGGTGGTGATGGTGATGGTGGTGATGTTGATGGTGATGATGGTGATGATGGTGATGATGTTGGTGCTGATGGTGATGATGGTGGTGATGATGATGGTGGTGATGGTGATGATGGTGATGTTGGTGATGATGGTGATGATGGTGGTGATGATGGTGGTGATGGTGATGATGGTGGTGATGGTGATGATGGTGATGATGGTGTTGATGGTGATGATGATGGTGATGGTGATGATGATGATGGTGATGATGATGGTGGTGATGATGATGATGGTGGTGATGATAGAGATGGAGGTGCTTACTATGGCAACTAGATGGGAGAAGATTTTTATTTTTGACAAGTGTTTGCCCTGAGCTTCTCATAACATAGGGGAAGTAGATAGGTCATCCATAAATGTTTGGCTCACTCCAAAGTTTAACCTGATCCACAGATGCAGATACTTTTAATTTGGCCATTGCAGGTCAACTTAACTGTTTTTTTTTTTTTTCCTTAAAGACAAGGCAATAAACTAAGGTCTTTATTGTGAATGTTGAGCAATTCTCATGATTGGAGTATTCTTCAAGCCTCGCCTAACTGAATGATATTAAAACTTAGCTGATAGACTTCTTTTTTCAAGTTCTGAAGGTCCCAAAGTGTTTACATTTATTGTAATTTTTATTTAATCTTTTTAAGAAGTAAACCAATCTTGTAATATAGTGATTTAGTTTTACAGATAATTAAAAGGGAAAAGCCTCCTTCTGCCCAAATGATCCATGTAAACCAATAAAAGTCACTTTGGGGCTGAGATAATTATCTGGATAATTATCACAACCCTTTTAACTGTGCTGTTCTGGGCTTATCACAGGCGCTCTGTGGGGACTTGTTGATTAATTTGCTTTTGACTATGAAGACTTGACCCAATAATTCTTTTTTTCCCCCCACGTTTGAATAGAAGTCTTCTTTCTCTTTTAATTGTGGTATATTTGACAAAAGTTTTATATATTTAAGGTGTACAACTTGATGATTTGGTATACATACACATTGTGAAATAATCACCACAATCAAGCTACTTAACATATTAATCACCTCAGATAGTTGTCGTTTGTGTGTGTATGTGTGTGTGTGTTAAGATCTACCCTCTTAGGAAATTTCAAGTATACAAAAATACTCTTCACTATAGTGAGATTGTTGTATGTTAGATCTCTAGCACTTAATCATTTTGTAAAACTGAAACCTGACCAATATTTCTCCTTCTCCCCTCCCCCCAATCCTCATAACCACCACTCCACACTCTGCTTCTATGAGCTTGATTATTTTAGATTCCACATATAAATCAGATCATGCAATATTTATATTTCTGTGTCCGGCTTATTTCACTTAGCATAATGCCCTCCAGTTTCATTCACTTTGTTGTAAATGGCAGGATTTATTTCTTTTTTAAGGCTGAATAGTATTCCATCATATATAATCTAATATATGTATAAATATATATAAATATATATATAAAAGCTAACCCCCAAATTCTAATAATTCAGAAAGTCAAATGCCTTGAGCACTCAAGAAAAATATATTTATTTCCTTTTGCTTATGTTAGAATCATAAAACCCTATAGAGAGTAAAAATTTCTCCAACCATTTACCCAGAACAAAATGATGTGTAAAGACACCATACTGGCTTTGGTAACAATTTCTGTTGTCTTATATGCCAATGGATCAAAAATTCTCTCTTACATCTATTCCCAAACCAGATTTAATAATGTTATCATTCTCTGGTTGATACATTTAAATTCTGACTTTCTCCCCACTGAAAAATATAGACAGAAATGAGTTTTCATCTTTCACTTACATGCTAGAGATAGTAACCTAGAAGTTCATGATGACTCCTAATGCTTTGGTTCTTAAGGATGTAAAGGAGAGATGATATCAACTTTGAATTAAATTCAAGATGTAAGGATAGGAGCTCTCTCCCTATTTCTAATGGTGCATGAGGTGAATCCCTTGGCGTGTCCAGTCTGTACATTAGACTTCAACTCCCTTCTAAGATGGTAGCAATTGACGTGAAAATTTGGTTAAAAAAAAAAACTTGATAGGAATAATCGTATCTTATTTTTCAATGGAATTTTTGAGGCATCATTTATATACAATTAAGTACACAGCTTTTAAGTGTTCAACTTGATGAGTATTGACAATTGATATACAACATTTTCATTCACCTAGGAAGTTCCCTGTGTCCTGTGCCCTTTTCAGGAAATTCTTAACATCTTAGGGGCAAGCGTATTTTAATTTCTCTTACCACAGGGCATTTTGCTTGTTCCTGTACTTCATATAAATGGAATCCTACAGTAAGATACCTTACTTCTGAATTAAAATTTACAAAGCACTGTTAGTTTCATTACTCCATTAGATCCTTGGAGTGAGGTAAATGTCCTAAGATAAAAATTTTTGTAAATGGGACACAAAATCTCAGACTCACTTAATGTCACCCAGTAGAAGGATTCTGAGGCAGAATTGAAGATGGGTATTCTGATTCCAGGTTCAGGACTCCTTCTGTTGAATTCTAGTGGATCCTGGAAAGATATCTGGACTTGTCTTCATTATAAGAACAACAGCAATAATAAAAATACATACCTGAATGCTGAATGCCAGCATTGCCATTCTCAATGCATGTGACTTTCAGTTATTTGATTCATTTCAGACTCAGTTACTTCATCTATAAAGTAAAGATGGTAATAGCCTCATTCCTGGACCTGACGCTCTAGTTTGTACTCCAAGACTTATATTTCTTCATGATTTCTGTTGGAGGTCCTATAAATCCTAAATACCAACAAGCAGAGTCAGAAACTAATTGTTGGGCTATTACATACTTGGTTTAAGTCTTTCAGATCACTTTTTATTTCCATTTTTCTCTCTCTGTTAAATCATGAGCTCCTTGAAAGTGAGGTCCAGTTCTTCCACATCTGTCCCAGAAGTGATGTACGCTCTGAACTTGTTACAAGTAGCCAGAAATAAGGATGGGCAAATCTCCTTTGGAGAAAAAACTGGCCTCCACCTTTTATGTCACCACTCAGACTTGCCTGAGTGGGTCTTACCAGATCTAATAAAAGGGTATGAAAAATATGATGAGATTATTTTCATGGTCATGCTAAAAATGTTAAAACATACCATAAATCTCTGAGTCATCAAATCAATGTAGGAGTAGACAGTCCACCTAGCTGTTGGAGTTGGATGCCTGTAGGGGCTGGGGCAGGACCGCTTTGCCTCGTGCCCACTTCCTTAGCTTGCCATCTCCTAATTCCCTAGCACTGCCTCGTGCCAGCCACCTATAGCTAACTGCAGTGCTGCAGTGGTATTAAGGGAAACAGTAATGTCTGCTAACACTGTCAACACCTTGGCAATATCTGCCTTTCTTCAATTACTTTTGTTTACAAATTACTCCTAATTTTGTTCTTAAAAGCTAGTTAAGAACAAATGCTGCTAGGATTGATGGGAAGCTAACTGCATGATTAAGTAATTACGTTTTTAAAGCTTGCCTTACACTGGGACTAATGATATGTCACCCAGTAGCAGAAATTCCGGATAATGAATGAGAAATGTTTCTATGTACTTAGTTGCTTTTAAATTTCCCTTCACGCCAGAGCTGGTGCTATGCATGAGGTAGTGGGACGAAGAAAAGGAGTGACAGCTCGGCCTCCCCAGCCTTTGTGCAGAACCACACACTCACACCCAGGGCTCTTTTCCACCCTCGACAATGCTTTATTTTGTGTAGGGCTGATTGCTCAATTGGTTCACTGATGAAAATGCAACACTTTTTGTTGAATAAAGAGCCAAATGAAGTTAACGAGCAGGGGACTGTCCTTTCTCTGCAGGGCCCAGATCAAGAGCAGGTCTTTTGAGTGTATAATAGAATAGAATTCAAGTCGGAGCTGAAGGGGCTTTACCTCCCCTCCTCCAACTGGAGACTTTCAGTGGGGTGAGGACTGGCGAAGTGAGTGTTGGGTAAGCAGGGCTCAAGGGATGGGAGGAACGGGAAATGAGGTCCCTTCATGTTTACATTTGGGGATTCTTAGTTATTCTTTAGGGGCGCATGGCTTTTCGATGCCTGACAAGCATCAGCTCTCTTCTTTGGGCTGCAATCCTGCAGTTAGAGTCAGAACTCATTTTTTGGTGACTGGTGACGTTTCCTCAACTAGTACATAGATTTTCCAACTGCCCAGCAGTTTTCTTTTCTAGATAAGGACAGTGTGAAAAAATGTTATATGTGTGTATAGTATATCTACGTTTTAATCTATTCTGTATATAATAGTATGTGTAAACTATATATGCATATGCATTCATATGTAACTTATATTTATGCATTATTTAATATATGTCTATATAGTGATATATAACACACGCATATAAAAAGCATAGCACAGTAAATATTCAGTATGTTATTATAATTATATGTAAAAATTTGTTACTATAATGCATGTCTATATATCACACATAAACACATTGGTATAAAATAGCTATATATGTACACTATACCCACATAGACGTGTATGTACATAATGCATATCTACATACATATTCTCAAAAATATATGTAATTCAACAATAATGTTAGAAAATGCTTCGGTTACTGGGGGTGCTCTAGTGTGATAAGTTATCATCAACTGGCTCACACTGAAAGGTGAGTGAAAAGCAGTTCTAGCTTTAAATCTAGATTTATACTGGCCAGTTACTTCACCTTCTTAACACCTTTCTCAGCCTCCTTTACTTTGCTGTGAGGAGTAAATGAGTGTATGTATGGAATTCACCAACGGTCTTGAACATAGTAGGTACTCGATAACTGTTAATTTTGTTTCCCAAGAACTGCAATTTCTTTTACTCAAACATTGAGTAATAGTGACCCCTAAGAGAAGCAACAGAGATGCAATTTTCTCTACTGGTGAAATTCAAACTAGTTATCTCTTACTGCCGAGTAATAATGACTGTAATAAACTGAGATTTCCGTTTAAATAAGTGGATGATTTTTTAGCTGACTCTGGAAATGTAAATGGACCCTAATTAACGAATGCCTTAACCATTCTTCCTGTTTATTCTTTATAGACACACTATTTCCTGCCTAAGGGTGAGTGCATTCAGGGTACATACGTTTGGACATGAATACACATGTGCATATACATTTTCAAGGTACCAGCTATAGTGGAGATGGAGTAAGGAGAGTCATTAACTAGTGCTATAGACTCTCTTCAAGGACTTCTGTTTGCACCAGAACAAGTCTATATTCCTTAGGCTGAGATTCAAGGCCTTCTGAATCTGACCTCAACTATGTCTCATGAGATATTCTGATTTCCCTCAGCAACTAGTACTCTCTCTTCTGAATTGCCAAATTGCCTGTACTAATCATTTGACACTTTATGGCTCTATTTAAAAGTTTTTTGCTACCTTACTTCTCAGAGCAAGGAAATTAGCTATTGAATTTAGCTGATGAAGAATTTTCTTATTACTTAAAAATAGATATAAATTTGGGGGGATATAATTTTTTTCTGGCTTATGAAAGAAAAATTTAAACATATGACACAATATTAAAAAATTAATATTTTTAATTAAATTTTTTCATTTAATTAAAAAATTAAACAACCGAGGATTTCATCACAGAGATAACCCTTGATAACAACACAAGATATACTGATTAACTTCCATCCGAGATTTTTCCATGATTGAAACACAAAATAGATCAGGCTCAGGTTATTTATAGGCAAGTGCCATGTTGAGTTTTTGAACTTGAGGGTCGTGCTATGTATATATATTTCATATCATTAATTTTTATACATGGTTTCATAATTTTATGAAGTATTATTTGAGAACATTTTTAATAACTATATAATAATCTTATAGGAAAGAGTACAACAGTTCATTTATCCCACCTATTTGTTTTTGGTTTCACACTTTTACTCCTTTCACCAATAATGATGAGCTGTCTCTTTCAATCAAAATCTTTGTTTTCAACTCTGATTGTACCCTGAGAATAGATTTTCTCTAAATTGAATCTAAAGTTTTGAGAGTCTTGACACATATAAACGGATTGTTTTCCAAAATACTTCCACCCATTTACACTGCCTCCAGCAATACTGAATAACTCTGTCATGGCCACCTCAAAATTCTGGAGAGCATTGTTTGTTAAAAACCTTTTTGGCAGCATAACTTATTGTAAATTTCATCTTTCTACTTACCATTAACATAGAATATTTTCAAATTATGAGCTCTTCCAGTCAGGAAGAAATATCTGAGATTAGCCTAAATTCATTTATTTAAAATTAGCTTTGTTTTTATTTGTCAATTATATCTCAATAAAGCTGGAAAAATAAATAGATAAGTAGATAGATAAGTAAAAATTAGCTACTCCCACCCCCAGTCTGGTACTAGAACTTTTTCTTCTTTATTCTAGGAAAGTCAAAGTTTTCCTAAAATAGATCTATTTTCTTCAACATGATCAGTGATTTCGCTGTGCAAATTCTAACTCTGGGGAGGTTGATTATTATTTAAGGATATTTAAAAGTGGTCTGTGGTCTCCTTTTGCTAGATGTCTTCGAGTACTCTCACTGTCCTTCCTGCCTCTGCCCCATCTAACTCTGGACGCACTTTTTAGGATGGTGGATATGAGTGTTCATGACCTTTCACTCCTGGCCACTGCAGGCTAGACATCACAGTCTCTCAAAGAGGGACCACAGCAGAGGTCCTGCTAGGACTGAAAACAGAGGACTCTGAGCATCTGAATCAGGGGAATCACATCCAGGTTAAGTTATTGATGCAGCCCAATTCTGTTTTAAGAGAATTTGGGGGATGGGGGCAAGTGTGCAGGGGAGCAATTGTGGGCTCGTTAACATTTTACCAGGTCTTACCTGTTTAGCTATTGTTTTATAGGTTTGGGCATGAGTTGGTGACTAAGATTTCCCAGTTTATCCTACCCATGCTATAGTTGAGGTTAATTTTTACATAAGGAATTCTCAATTTATTCTTACATAAAACTGGTATGATGAAAAATTTGTGACTTCACCTATTTTTCTGTTTTCATGGGTGGATGAAAATGAATCAGGTACATATTTCTAATCACCACCACACCCTGGATCTATTTTAAGAAAATAACTTTAATATTAAGAAAAACTTATAGTTGGAGACTAACATCTCAATGGCAATCATATTTCTTAATCCAAATTGTTGTTCCTCACAAGCAATAACTGAAATGATCATTCTTCATAGTATAAATAGCCTACTTCACTATTTGCTTTTTTTTTAAAAATTAAAAGTACAAAAAAGAAATGCTGGTTTGTTGATGTTTAATGGACTGGTAAAAAATAATTTTTGAGTTGTAATTTTGCTTTCAATTTCTAACACATTAACACCTAATTTCACTTTCACGTCTCAGGAAGAGTTACTACCAGACAAGTTATTTAAGGCAGAAAATCACTTAAGGAATCAGTTATAGTGATGCAATTTGCAATCCCTTAACCCACCTCCACCTCCCATGTGCAATTTCTCTCCTAGCCTGTAAGGCCACAGGGAAGGAAGATGCAAGGATTAGTTTTCATTCATATTCCACAATGTCAGAGCTCCTTAAAGATAGTTACTTACATTGTAGAAGTCCATGGGGATACCCCAGACAATGAAAAGTCCATGTATCTATCTATCTATCATCTATCTATCTATCATCTATCTATCTATCATCTATCTATCTACCTATCTACCTATCATATACAAGTTTATTAATCTATCATCTCTATCTAATCTACTTATTTGTATGTCTAACCTATTATCCCATGTCTGCATTATTTTCAGTCTACATTAGAGATAGCATTTGAAATGTAAATAACCCGCAAGATGGTGGAGTAGGAGGACGTGCGCTCACTCCCTCTTGCAAGAGCACCGGAATTACAACTAACTGCTGAACAACCATGGACAGAAAGACACTAGAACTCACCAAAAAAAACCACCCCACATCCAGAGACAAAGGAGAAGCTGCAACAAGATGGTAGGAGGGGCACAATCGCGTTAAAATCAAGTCACATAAATGCTGGGTGGGTGACTCACAAGCTGGAGAACAGTTATACCGCATAAGTCCTGAGGGTTCTGAGCCCCACATCAGGCTTCCTAATCTGGCGGTCCAGCAACAGGAGGAGGAATCCCCAGAGAATCAGACTTTGAAAGCCAGTGGGATTTGATTGCAGGACCTCCACAGGACTGGGGGAAATGGAGACTCCACTCTTGGAGGGCACACAAAAAAGTGTGCTCACCAGGACCCAGGGGGAAGGAGCAGTGACCCCACAGGAGACTGAACCAGACCTACCTGCTGGTGTTGGAGGGTTGCCTGCAGAGGTGGGGGTCAGCTGTGGCTCACCGAGGAGACGGGGCACTGGCAGCAGGCGTTCTGAGAAGTGCTCATTGGCGCGAGCCCTTCCAGAGTCCACCATTAGCTCCACCAAAGAGCCTGTAAGCTCCAGGGCTGGGTCACCTCAGGCCAAACGACCACCAGGGTGGGAACACAGCTCCACCCATTAGCAGAGAAGCAGATTAAAGTGTCACTGAGCTCCACCCACCAAATCAGATTAAAGTTTTACTGAGCTCCATCCACCCAGCCCAACCCACCATCAGTCACTCCCATCAGGAAGCACCCATGAGCCTCCTAGACAGCTTCCTCCACAGGAGGGCAGACAGCAGAATCAACCAGTATCAGCACTATTTCATCTTGTGGAACTGAAAATCACAGCCACAGAAAGACAGAGAAAATGAAAAGGCAAAAGACTTTGTACCAGATGAAGGGACAAGATAAAACACCAGAAAAACAACTAAATGAAGAGGAGATAGGCACTCTTCCAGAAAAAGAATTCAGAATAATGATGGTGAAGATGATCCAGGACTTTGAAAAAAGATTGGATGCAAAGATCGAAAAGTTGCAAGAAAAGTTTACCAAAGACCTAGAAGAATTAAAGAACAAACAAACAGAGATATGCAACACAATAACTGAAATGAAAAATACACTAGAAGGAACTAATAGCAGATTAACTGAGGCAGAAGGATGAATAAGTGACCTGGAAGACAGAATGGTGATCATCACTGATGCAGAAAAGAATAAAGAAAAAAGAATGAAAAGAACCGAAGAAAGCCTAAGAGACCTCTGGGACAATGTTAAATGCACCAACATTCGCATTATAGGGGTCCCAGAAGGAGAAGAGAGAAAGGACCTGAGAAAATACTGGAAGAGATTATAGTTGAAAACTTCCCTAACATGGGAAAGGAAATAGCTACCCAAATGCAGGAGGCACAGAGAGTCCCAGGCAGGATAAACCCAAGGAGAAACACGCCAAGACATATAGTAGTCAAATTGACAAAAATTAAAGACAGAGAAAAGTTATTAAAAGCAACAAGGGAAAAACGACAAATAACATACAAGGAAACTCCCATCAGGTTAACAGCTGATTTCTCAGCAGAAACTCTGCAAGCCAGAAGGGAGTGGCATGATATATTTCAAGTGATGAAAGGGAAGAACCTGCAACCAAGAATACTCTATCCAGCAAGGATCTCATTCAGATTTGAGGGAGAAATCAAAACCTTTACAGACAAGCAACAGCTAAGAGAATTCAGCACCACCAAACCAGCCTTACAACAAATGCTAAAGGAAATTCTCTAAGCAGGAAACATGAGAGAAGAAAAGGACCTACAAAAACAAACCCAAAACAATTAAGAAAATGGTAATAGGAACATACATATCGATAATTACCTTGAATGTAAATGGACTAAATGCACCAACCAAAAGACACAGACTGGTTGAATGGATACGAAATGTAAACAACCCTAGGAAAAGATGTAGGCTGACAAAATTTTGCTAAGGAAATGACATCTCTCGGATCCTTTTAGGGAGATAGATTTTCACTGGTGGACTTAAATCCCAAATGAGAGGCAGGTCAGTGGAAGAGAAAAGGACCAACTGATTCTGGTCTTTGTCAGTCTTCACCCACCTACCCCCTTAGTTAGAATATGTAAATGCCAAAAGAAAAAAATATGGAAACTATGACCTCAGCTAAAATGAAACTTACAGAGGGCTTGCCTTTCCTAACATCTGCATCACCTCTGCATACAAAGGGCAGCACCTTTGTGCTATTGAATAAACAGCTCTAATGCACCTTTCCCTCTCAGATTGTAAAAGTCCAAATTGGGCTAGGCTCAAGGTGACCCTTGTCTGTATGGGATTCACAATCAAACTTCTGGCTCAAAGAAAGGGCATAGGAGAAAAAGGCAGGAAAAGGTGTGTTCTTAGCCCCAAGTGACTTGTTGGATGGGTCAGGCTAATTCTTTTAACCTTGCTTAGCTTCAGGTGCCACCATTATAAATATAAGGTTGAGGTAATAAAATAGGAAAGGCCTTGAACGTCTTGGGCAATATAGATTTACAGTGTTATTATAGTGAAAATTATACCTATTTTCCAGGGCATTTATTCTTCACTTTCAGCCCTCTAATGTAGTGGTCCTCAACCACTACTGGAATCAGAATCATCCAGGGCAAATTTTAAGGTATGTCAATCTGTGTTCCACCCCCGGGCCAATTAAATCAGAAGCACCCCCCTCCCAGGGGCCAGGAGGTAAATGCTCAGGTGATTCTACCATGAAGCCAGGGTTGCGGATAACTCTTCTAATGGCACAAAATGCCAGTGGCGTTGTAGCTCTGATTAAATTGGGGTGGGGTTGGTCAAGAAGGGAGTGGTTTTCCCGAAACATGACTCCCAGCTAGCTCTGGCTCTTAGCACAAGGGACATCTTTAAACTGAAATCAAGTAAAGTTAGTGCGAGTCCCCTGTCATTTCTCTGGCCATTATAAGTGACATTTCTGTGCCTGGTGTTTCAATCCCAAACATGTCACTGTTTTCATGTCATCACTCCATTCCAGGCTGTAGAGATCACTCCTGTCAGCTCCCATTCATCTAGAAGAGTCAGGCCTACACTCACAACCTGAGGCTCTCCCGTGCTTCTGGCAAGCTCTGTCACACAGCGGCTGTTACCAGGCCCAGCACAAGTTGGCTTCAGTCCACTGCCACCTCAGACCATAGTCAGTTGATTGTTAGGATTTCAACTCATCAACCACACTGTCCAACACTAAAACTGAAAATCAATGGCAAAGTAAATCACTCAGGGGAATAAGAGACGGTTGGACTTTTGGCCAAGTCACCCAGAGGTGATTTATAGCCTTTCTTGACTCTGCCAAATCCCCTCCAAGGCATCAAGCATATAAACACAGGGTGGCTGGAGAATCTTTCAGGTAGTCTTGCAGAAATGTTCAGAAAAGTACTTGGTTGTTTACTTTCCCAGCTAGGTAGTAAAACTGGAACTTGGGAGAGAGTCCAAGGGTTGGAAGAGAAGCCATGCCCAGAGGCATATACACTGGCATCCCTTTCTGTCTTATTTCCGTCCACTGGGGATGGGAGGAGTGGAGGCTATATAAGAAGGTACTCAACAACTGTGCATTGTTTTTCTACTTAATCATCTGTATTTTCTTAATGCCTATGGGAGGTGGTATAAAGTGGAAATTAGAAAGGTAGTATGGATACTTACAGATGATAAGGGTACCATTTAATATCTCAAACCAGAAATGATCTCATCTTGCATGAAAGTACCTGCAGAAGATTGAGACTTACCTTAAGAAAGATGCCAAGTGCTGCCTCTCACTATGTGCCCCCAAAATCACCCATCCCAACAGCTTAGAGAAATGTAGCTGCAGACGACTCACTCAACATCACTCCCAACTGAATCATTCAAAGGTAAGATTATCCTTGACCTCTAATCCCAGAGTTTAACAACATTCAATTATCAATGAAGCAAGCATTGATAGTTCCCAAGGTTTACAGAATGTAGAAAACCATAATGTGAGTGACAAGAACATTTTATAATGTCTAAGATATTTAAGAATAAAAACTTTCAGTTGACTTTTTCAGTTTAGTACTGTCAGAACTGCTGATTTAATAAGCAAATCCAGTGAAGTCCACAGGATCTCCAAGGACACAGTAATAGATGTGTACTCCTGAGAGAATATCTTGAGTTCATATGGATTATCCATTCATCTGCCTAATTCTTGGCAAATTGATTAAGAAAGTAAAAGTCACAAAGGTAATATATTAATAAAGTAAAATGCACTTGGAAAGGAATGTTGGAAATTTTATTGTCTATTTCCTTACTAAATTCCACATGGGAAAGCTTCTCTAAAATGACCATGAAAGTCAGTGGAAATATGTGATCTTATATATAACATATTTTCTTAACTCAGTTATATTTTCTGGAAAAACACATCTTGAATGTCATGATCTCTATAAGAATATATTTACCATGTCAAACAGGTTAACCTAATAAAAGCCTGGATTCAAAGAGTAGGTGCATAACAAACACTTATTAGTTGCTAAGGAGGTATTGACATTTTTAAAGAATGGATCAATCTCTTGTTACTTAGTTTAATGATCACATATATTAAAATTCCCATTTTCCTAATGCTTGCTCGTTTCTCAACAAGGCAACCATTTGGATGGTATTATAGAATCTGCATATTCCAAAGACGACACCCAAAAAATGATGACTCATTGTGATACATACATAAATTTCATTTCTTTTTTTTTTTGAGGATATGTTAAGAGAAATGCAAACCAAAGCCACAATGAGGTATCACATCACACTGGTAAGAATGGCCATTATAAAAAATTTAGAAACAATAAATGCTGGAGAAGGTGTGGAGAAAAGGGAACCCTCTTTCACTGTTGGTGGGAATGTAAGTTGGTACAGCCACTATGGAAAAGAGTTTGGAGGTTCCTTAAAAAACTAAAAATATGACTGCCATATGACCCAGCAAACCCAGTACTGGGCATATACCCTGAGAAAACCATAATTCAAAAAGATACATGTACCACAATGTTCATTGCAGCACTATTTACAATAGGCAGGTCATGGAAGTAAACTAAATGCCCATCAGCAGATGAATGGATGAAGATGTGGCACATATATACAATGGAATATTACTCAGCCATAAAAAGGAATGAAATTGAGTTATTTGTAGTGAGGTGGATGGACAGAGTCTGTCATACAGAGTGAAGTAAGCCAGAAAGAGAAAAACAAATACCGTACGCTAACGCATATATATGAAATCTAAAAAAAGAAAACAACACCAGCAACAAATACGGTACTGATGAACCTAGTGGCAGGACAAGAATAAAGACACAGACGTAGAGAATGGACTTGAGGACACGGGGTGGCAGGAAGGGGAAGCTGGGATGAAGCGAGAAAGTAGCGTTGACATGTATACACCACCAAATGTAAAACAGATAGCTAGTGGGAAGCTGCTGCATAACACAGGGAGATCAACTCGATGCTTGGTGATGACCTAGAGGGATGGGATAGGGAGGAGGGGAGGGAGGCTCAAGAGGGAGGGGATATGGGGATATATGTGTAAATACAGCCAATTAACTTTGTTGTATAGCAGAAACTGCGCAACATTCTAAATAAAAAAAAAAGAAATTCTAAACATTCATAATAATAGAAAGCTGGAAATGTAGAGGCTGGTTATTTAAACTTTATAAACACTAAGCCTCCAACACACTCAGAATGTACACAGCTGGCACAACAGAGAGCTGACACTTCCTGGCAGTCCTTCATGTTCTCTGGACAGACAAAGACTCCTTGCCTGTCACAATGTTCAGAGACACTTAAGTGTCTAGCCAAGGGCCAAGGAGCTCCAAGGGCAAATACTTGAGTTTTGTCTACCACTGGACTTTAAATATATGTTCATGCCAGCCCATCTCAAGGGAGAGTAGGGGGCTGGGTTGAGTCCAGACTCAAGTGGAGTAATAGAAAAATTATGAGAAAAATTTTCCCTGTTTTGCCACATGAGTCTGCAAGGCGGGTTAGATTCAATAGCAGAGCCAGAAAGTAGAGACAGACAAGTGATGCAGGATATATGCAGTAAGGGTCTACTTCTGCCTCCTTTTCCAACCCCTTCCCTAGGAAGGATATACCCTATGAAGACTGGGTAGTGGAACAGACTGAAAGAACTGATTACTCGGGACCCTGATACTTCTGCTGTGGGTATCTCTTCTGAAAGAGTCGTGCACTGGAAAGGGTATTTTTTCCCTTTTACCCAAAGAAAAGGTGAGCATTGGAGACTTGGAGGCGCCCAAAAGATGGCAAGGAACTCCTTATAGTTGCCAGAGAAAGAGCAAGTGAGAAAAAGGAACAATGCTGACGAGCAGGTTAAGGAGCATCAAAGTCCTAGTTTGGGCCCATCCCACTGGGGGAGCAGAAAAGGTGGGCATCTAAGTCTCAGAAATCCATAGCAAGATGGCTTCAGGGAAGGCTTGCAACAGAGCTGCAGTGGGGCGCTGATGCTGCATGAGGCATCTCTCCTTCCCCTACCACTCCCTTCTCCTCCATTGCCTAGAGATTGAAGACAGGAGATGCTGGTGAAGCTGCTGAGATTCTGCTACAGGGCTGATGGAAATGTTGAACAGCACACCTGTGGACAGACCACGAAAGTGACCTTCCCCTGGAATTTAGGGGATGAGACCTAGAGAATACTTGGCTTAAATGGCTGGTAAAGGGAACTTCTATAGACCTCGCAAAAACACCTGCCATGTTTGATTAGCAGCTTATTTTCCAGTGTCCCTAAAATATATACAAAAATTCCTTGAGTAAATAATATGCAAGAGTGATGTCCCCAGATTAGACTCCCTAGACTAAGAACTGCAGGTACTGTGCTCTCGGGTCACTGTCTCCTCAATCACCAGCATGGTGCCATGCACACAAGTGCTCAATAAAGGTTTGTTGAAGGAAAGAATAAATGAATTGAACGAAAGCATGTATGCATGCATGAATAAGTAGTCCACCAGCTCGTATGTGGAGTTAAGATCCCTGAAGTTACAGATGAAAATATACAATATTTAGGGCACAACTTGTATGATATTATTCACCATGTGCATCACAGATCAAGGAATGCATTCGATTAATTTCAAAATTACATATGTGTTTATGAATGATGTTCCCAATAGTCCAGAATGCTTTATTAAGGAGCAGTTCCTTGTCACCAGACAGTGGTAACGTGTAAGCGTATACAGGCTGTGTACATTACCTGGAATTGTCAGTAGCTTATTGGGAGCCTGCAAATGATGGAAAACCAGAAATCCTTCAATCACCTTCCTTCAACACTCCAAATCAAGTACACAATATTTTAAAAACTGCTTCTGCCCTTCAGGCATATTGGCATAGAAATAAAAGCACTTAGTCTCCCTTTCCAGTTTTGTTTTATATTCTCAATAGTGAGAATTGCTCACATCATAGGCTCCCAATAGAGAGGAACTTGTGTGTACAGGATACATCGGTGGGTAAAAGATGACTTTGTTGTAAGGGGTGTGGAGTAAAGGATGCAGTGGGTTTGCATTTATTGGCTGCATTCTTTTCTAGATGTTCATCTCCCCACGTGTGCCAGGTCAGATATTCATTAGATAAATGTAGAGAGAGGTCACATGGTTGAGAGCTGTGTTGTCCAATATGGTAGCCATGACCACATGTGACTACTGAGCGCTTGAACTGTGGCTGATCTGAATGGAGATGTGCAGTAGACATAAAACACACACTGGATTTTTGAAGACAGTTTGAAAGGAAAGATAAATGTAAAATATTGATTACCTGCTAAAATGATAATATTTCAGGTTAAGCCAAATATATCAATATTATTAAAATGAATTTCACCTGCTTGTTTTTTACCTCTTTGTGACTTCAAGAAAATTTAATTACATCCATAGCTCAAATTTTGGACTCACTGCATATACATTGTGCCAATTTAGAGGGGCCACCAGATGGGGAGATACATTTTAGTTATTTATATGTATGTACTTATTTATTGAACTTATATGATGTGCCAGGAATTGGGCAAGAGGTGGATCTAATAGTGAGCAAAGCAAATGCATGGATCACAACTGTCCTCTGGTGCCTCCAGGTCTACTTGCTCTCTCTCTCTCTCTCTTTCTCTCTCTCTTTCTGTCCCCTGCTGCTGCAGAAAGTTCATTCCTTGCTGCCGTCTTTGACCTGCATTCAGGTGTCTGGTGCTCATCTTCCACTCCAGTCAGTAGTGAAATCATGTCATCTTCTAGCACCAGCTCTGTCTTGACCTGGAGACAGACCCATAAGGATACTTTGGACCTCTGATAGCATAGTTCTTTGTTTTTACTTCTAAGTTCAATCTTCATGGAGTGTAATAGGAAAATAGAGACATTTACCCAATAATCACACAACTTAAAAATACGAAGGCAAACTGGGTTTTAAGTGCTATGAAAGAACAGTGGAAGCATAAGAGTGGGTCTGAAGATAAATTCAAATTCTAAAGGATGCATATGAGTAGACCAGGCACATGGGAGTTGGGGTTGGGGAAAATGGGACTAGAAAAGAAAAACTCTGGGTAAGGGAAAGAATGTATTCAAAGTTTGAGTCAAGAGAGAGCATGCTAACTGCAAAGAATGGAAAAGAAGCCACCATGGACAGAGAGTGACAGAGGAGGGACTCCTGAAGGTGGTGGACCAGACAGATAAGGGTATTCTAGGTCCTTGCTACACAGTGTCATCTGCAGACCACTGGCATCAGCTCCCCAGGGCACTCACCATCAAGGCAGAATTTCAGCCAAGTCTGACACACTGAATCAGAATCAGCATTTTGAAAAGATCTTCAGATGATTTGCATATACATTAAAGCTTGAGAGATGTGGATCTAAAATTAATTAAAGATTTTTGGTTAATGCTTAGAGCAATGGAAAGTCATTGAGGGATTTTTGAGGTTGGTGGAGTGCTCAAATTTGTATATTTTTAAAGGCTGCCCTGGATGTAATGTGGAAGAACAGACTGGAGTGGGTGGACAGAGCAGAACTACCAAGTCCAGAGAGGATATTGGTACAATAAGGCAAGAGACGATGGTAGCATGGACTAGAGTGGGCATGGTCTACGTAGAGAGAGTGAGTGCAGTGGAGAGACATTTAGATGGCAAAGCTACTGGGCCTCCTTGGGGATGAATGGATACAATGGATGAAAGAGATGCTCAGAGGGAGTGCCAGACTTCCAGTTTCATGAATGGGGACATTCTTCACCAAATAGGAAATATGAAGTAGGTCAGGTGTGGGGCTGCTTGTTTGGTAGACATAATGAGTTTGGCTTTGGGTATATTGAGTTTGGAGTGTGAAAGGGTGAGGAAGAGGATCACTCTCTTTTACACATGCACTCATGCACACACATTCCCTCTCTCTCTCCCTCTGTCTATCTCTCTCTCTCTCTCTCTGTCTTTCAGCCTTCATTCCTTCTGTAGAGTTGCCATGCTCCCTTTCAACTCAAGTGTTTGAACATGTCCTTCCCTCTGCCTGGAAATGATTCTGTTGTTGTTGTTTTATTTCCATTTCTTTCCATGCCCACAACTTTTATTCACCTGGATTACTTGTATGTATGTGTACATATGTGTAAAGACAAGTTCTGAGTTGGCAACATTATCTATATTTGACTTTGGGGGGAATGGAAGAAATCATTAAGGGAAAGATGGCAGATATGCAAGTCTTAGTCTGACTTGGCTGTGAACTAATGCTACGATGGAGTGTAAATAGGTGTATATAAAAATGCTTTGAGAAATATGAAGTATAGTAAATTGTGTTAATGTTGTGAGACATTTTGCCTAGATATAGTATAAAAAAGATTTAAAATCAAGTTACATATTATAGAATCTCAGTTTTCTCACTTATTGAAAGAAGTTAGAAAAAAATTAGCTTTACAATTTCTTCCAGCTCAGTCTAGATCTAAGTATGAAATATTTTCTCAATTCTACAAAAACACAATTCTTTCCATCATCTTTGGTTTTATGGTATAGGGATTAGCTAGCTTCCTGATCCTTTTATAGATATAGATGTTCAATATCTTATATTTTTCCTTCTCTTTAGTTTAAGTCCAGATTCGGGAAATGGAATGATGATACTACATGTGCTGTTTAAAAGAAAGTTATCAAACATTTATTGGGTGTCTGCTGTGTGCTAAGTACTGTAAGAGGCAAAAGATGAGGCATGCTTATAACTTAATTAGGGAAATAAAGCATTAATGAGTAAAATGGTGCTGCCAGAATAAAATAACAATAAATATGAAATATAGAAATGTCTTGAGGCAAAACAAAACATGGTTTATTTCCCTGGTACTGGGAGCAGAGCTTTATGGCATGGTACGCATACTAGAAGCATTGAGGTCAGAAAAGGGAGGCACTGTGGTCAACCAGAATAGTCTGGTTGAAAAAAGTAAGATGATAGGATATGTGAAGGGTATCTCCTGTGAAGGGAGTTGTGTGTACAAGGTCCGAAATGGAATGTATATGCATGTCTGCACAGTGTGAGAACAGAAGTCTAATGACAGAATTCATGTAGGGAAATAGTGAGGAATCTGGCTGAAAATCAGCATTGCACCTAAAATAGGGACAACATTAATACCAGAGTAAGAAGTGTGAATTAAGAGATATAAGGCAATTTCCTGTATTTGGAAAAAGTACCCCCAAACCTCAAGGACTAAACTATAAAATTCAAACAAAAATGTAGCTTGAAAAGAATGATCCAAGGTATTCTTTGCATTTATAGTATCTACTTTCTCTTTTTCAACTGAACAGAGCAGATAATGTTCTTCATCTATGTTAAATGTGAGGATATTAGTAAACTTAGAATACAATGACTATGTAAGTCGGAGGACAACATATTATTGGACCCAGACGCTTTCCAATTGTTTGGATTAACGATTTCCTGCAATCACCAGGTATAAGAGACTAGAGACATGGAAGAGTGGGATGTGTGGATTATATCAGCTCTGTGGTGGTTCTGTAAGCTTGCTCTTATGGAGGGAAAGCCCTAAAGAATAAGCAGGGGTTTCCTTTTAATGGAGAAATCTCTTGACGTGAAGGAGCATCTTGAGCTTTGACAAAGATCTCGTACTTCTACAGCATGATTTGCCATTGTCCTTCTATGATGCCAAGGGAGTGTAAAATAGCCTCTTTCTGTGCAAGCAAACAGAAGTTACAGAAATCTTGTAGCGACAGTGTTCCATTTCTCCACCTCTACCCCACCAACCTCTATCACCCTCATAAGCCTATGACTGCAAGAAACCTATAGCAGAGTTTTCCTGTAGTCACCTTCCCCTAAAGCAAGCTACACTTAGCCAAATAACTGACTAGTCTTAAAAATAAATAAACAGATACTGTCTGGGGCCTTTATGATAATTTGTTTCCAGTAATTCATAATACTTGTAGCCTGGAAGATTCTGACAGTGCTTAGACTAAAATTCTTCTAAGCTATTTTACTTTTTACTTTTCTGTCTCATTTAGACACCATCTTCCTTCTTCCAGCTTGTGTGTGAAGCCACTGTCTCAGTCTCCATTTTACATTTCACACTGGGAATCATAGGACCAGTTCAATTTGATGTACACATAAATAAAGTAACTCTACACATGGTTCTGGGACCAAGAGGAAACCACCAGATGTATCTTTCTCCAGGGATTTGCAGTCTAGTTGGCGAGGCAAGACACTTATGCTTGAGTTGATATTTGGAAGTCCCAGGATATCTGTCTTTCAGGCCAGAGAGAGAGCCTTAAGCCACGTGGTCTTCAAAAGATGAATGGCAGGCTGGAATGGTTAAGGAAGGCTTCATGGAAAAGTAGTGCCTTGGAGAGTAGAGTAGAATCTGGAATCCAAAAAAAAATGATACAAATGAACTTATTTACAAAACAGAAATAGACTCATAGACATAGAATACAAACTTATACACCCTAAGAAAACAAACTTAAACACACTAAGAAAACAAACAGATACACACTATTATATATAAAATACATAAACAACAAGGACCTACTGTATAGCACCGGGAACTATATTCAGTATCTTGCAATAACCTATAATGGAAAAGAATCTGAAAAAGACTATATATGTGTGTATAATATATACATTGCAAGAATCACTTTGCTGTTCACCTGAGACTAACACAACATTGCAAATCAACAATACATCAATAAAAAATAAAAAAAACTCTTAAAAAAAATAACCAAAGGTAGGCCTATTGTTTAATCTGCAAGAATGTTTGTCAGAATGTTGTTCATAATAAAATATGAGCTGTATATATCCACTATTGAAAAATCAAGTATATTAATTTTGATAAATTGTCATGATAGAATACTAAAAGTCACATTGAAGAACAGTATGTATACCAATTATGTAAAATAAGACTATTTGTAAAAGTAAAAGCTGAAAATATATACTATGTAGAATAAGATATTAATAGCAGTAATCTCTGGATAGTTTTTTTTTTTGGTAGTAATTGATTGTATGTAATCTATATCACATTTTTTAAAATAAAAAAAAAAAAGGAATAGAATCTGATTAAGCCTAAAAGAGCAAAGAAAGTGATCAAGATGAGAGTCAAGGGATGGCAATGTAATGACTGCTGACAGATAAAGTCCTGAAATGAACTTGACTCTATTAGAACATTTCCATCCACCTGAAAGCAAACCTCCTCTTCTAGCTGCTTTGCTAAAGATGGCCAGACTGCCTCCTTGTGCTGTACTCTCTTTCCATTTACAGCAAGTTCCACTTAGGATGAGATGAGAATGCATGTCCCACCCCTCAGGGTGAGACCAGGTACCAAAGAGACCAAAGTCAAAGAGGAGCTTTTCACCTTGACTCCCCTTGATCTACCTCCCCACGCTTACCACAAGCACCACCCACTCTGGGGACATCAATAGTCTTCACATTCCCTGCATCTTACAGTCTTTCCAGTTTCTCCAAGCCTTTGATCTCTAACCTGCCCATGACTATAACAATTTTAAAAAGAAGAAAAAAAAATCAAAACCACAAAGATCCATTCTTTTAAAGTCCTTTTATTCAGCGTGGTGCAAAAGTTAATGCTTTTCTCCTGCTATGCTACTGTTTTACATTCTTTTCCACTGTTCTACAAGAAGTGCCCATTGTAAATTACAGAGCACATGCATGCACCCGTGTGTGTACACACACACACACACACACACACACACACACACACATATCCCAAAATTTGGATTCTGCCCTTTCTAATTACAAATCACTACCTGTGGTAAAATTATTGAAAAACAGATGAGCTTTTCATTCCAGCAATAGCCTTAAAACAAGCAGCAGTTTCAACTGCCAGGGTGATGTATAGACAGCACAGAGGGCAGATGAGGGATTAATTAGGTCTGTCCTTGCACATTGCCAGGGGAGCACTTCTGTAGAGGTGATTGAAAACTAGAAAGAGTGGCATTAGTCTTCATTGTTGGTTAAAGGCAACAAAAATAAAGATGCAATTGAGTTGACAAAGCTTCAAGGTATGTGGCTGAGTCATTTGGAGGTGTCAAAACGATCAAACTATAATTAATTAGCTAAAGTGTTATATTTAATCCCTCAACTTTAATGAAGAATTCTGCATCCAAGAACAAATAGCAAAGGAGGAACCATCGGTTTCTGATATTTGTTAGGTTTGGGGGGTTAGTCGTTGGGGGAGAACGTGAGTTTTTCTCAGGCTGTAATGATCAACATCCCCTGCTTTTAATCTTATTGTCATTTCCCTTTCTCTTATAGAACAGTGATGTTGTTCTCTGCATTTTTATGAGGGGAGCAGTTCTAGGCATACAACCCTCCCTGCAGTCTGGGAAGTCTCTTTAAGGATGTCTGGAAGACTGAGTATGGGGGGTCTTTGGCTTTTGACCACTTGCAGATTTCTTGTCCAATTTTCTACTGAACAGTATTTTAGAGCATTAGGGAATGTAGCTTTGAGCCATAAAGTCACAAATAATTCCTAATTATAATCAGGAAACACTCATTGAATACCTATTGTGTGTGGGGTTCTGCTTCCTTGTCTCAAAAAATACTTACACATAGGACAAGCACATGACGTAAAATATTATCTAGAAAGAATATGATTTCTTTTTTTTTTCCAGTTGCTCTGTACATTTTTGGCCCACATTATTATTTTATAAATTGGTTTCTGAGCCCCAAGGGAACATGGGTCTGGGTTGCTCTCTTAGTTTAGGTCCTAACTTGAGACCCTAATGGTTCTTTGATGAGGCTTGTGATTCAGCCAGTTCAAAGGGAAGGCAGACTGAAATATACTCATATTTAGCATTTTAATGAATTGGCTATAAATTAGCAGATTTCCTTCCTACTATTATGTAGACTTTGTGTTTATTAGCTATAATTTAGCACTGGTTAGCAAATTTTGAAACCTATAAAGTGATTTCTTTCCTATCTTATAAATTATTACCCAAAAGACTTAGGAAAAGCACAAGCTTTTATAAAATGAAATAAACAGAAATGAGGATGAAACAATGAGTAATATTTGAAACAATCATTCTTTTTCACTTTTCTACCTGTCAAATCATTAAAATATGCAGAAAACCCCTTAGAACAGGATTGTCTCATGTCATCTAATATGGATTTGGTGTAAAAATGGTGTCCTGTCTTTTTTGAAGGATCTATATTAAAACTGGTGTTTTAGTAAGTTTTAAAATATATATCCCTATTAAAAAGGAATTATATGACTTTGATAATTATTATGCCTAGGACAAGTATTAACTCAAATATATTAATTAGTTAATGAAGCAGTTTAGATATTTTTTCTCTATAAATATCTTCTTGCCTAGAGTAACAACATAAAGTAGTATAATCAGTAAGGTGTCCTTTCTTTTGTCCCTCTCTTAACAAGTAAAATGTGACGGTATGCATTTTGTATCTGAAAGCTGGAAATTTTCTGTTGAAGAAGAGCTATTGCCAGGGAAAGGCAGATATTCAGCTCTTACTGCCAAAGAAATGTTTCTCATTGAGAATGTTTTCAAAGCAAAGTCACCAAGAAGTTAAATACAGAGCCATCTTCCCTTTCTAAACCCTTCTTCCCGTTTCTACACATTACTTTGGACCAATGTTTAAGGTTTTTTAAGCATGTGATCTGTCACAAAATTATCTATTTACTTGTTCCTTTAATATTTGCATTTGAACGTTCAAACGTCACAAAGCAAGCAAAAGTTACAACTAAGATGTGAAGGCAGGGCAGCTTTCTGTGATCATTCTATACACCATGCACCCTCTTCAGTGGTTTCCTTTGCTCATGTGACAAAAACAAGCCCAGGGCACAAGTAACCTCACGCATTTAATGGTAAAGTCTCCTTAAACAATGAATGCAATTAACATACCACCACGTCCTTTAACAGGTTGACAGGTAATAGTGAAGAGAACGCATACTTCTGAATATCACCCAGCTTACCTTCATTCCACATCTATGATCTGTCAAAATAATGCACTAGACCCTGAGCTGCTATTTAAACAAATAACCAGTGTTGTTAATAACATCTTACACTTAAACACCACTTTATATTTTCCAACTGCTTTCATAGGCCATCACATTTGATCCTCAAAACATCCTCAAAGATCCTCTGTAAGATAACTGATATTACTCATGTTTTACAGATCCCTCAGAAACATCCCCCACAATTTCTCTAGCTGCTTTATCAACTAGAGCCACATGGCTCCTCTTATATCCACCTCTGTTGAAAGGAAGTTTGGGAAAAAACATCTTGCCTCATTTAAATCCCAAGCACAACTTCCTCTTATAGTGGTGGTTAAAAGTATCCTTAGAGGTGAAAAGTATTTTGTGAATTCTTGAGGTATTTACAATGTATGTTTTGTTGCTCTTTTATTTTGAAGGATGAGTCTGGCTATGACTATAACTTGTACGTGACTGAAAATACCAATAGAGGCATCTCTTCTCTGCTCAGGAAGGCCTCTAACCATCCTTTGGAGCCCAAAGGGGTGCCTTTACTTCAAAAAGGGACCTTGAACCATTCTTCATCAGTGAGCAGCAAGGTGCATATACTATCACTGATATTGATTGGAGTGAGGAAGAGGTTGGGAAATGGTTATATCTAGATTCCTTATAGGAAACTAGGACAAGAGATTGGAAAGGGATGAGTGATCAGTTAGTTCTGAATTCCAGAAAAACTCCCACAGGAGAAAAGTCTTACTTTGGGACCAGCGGGTTGCCTTTTAGTTGATGCTGAAATGATGAACACACCGCGTTCTCTTGTCAGGAATAAATAAATAACTGGCAAATGATGAGGAAGGAGGGAAACTTACAAGGATCTTTCAACAAATGGGTAGAAAATATTTTAATCTAGCCCATCTTTCTCATCTCCTTCATCCCCTCTTTCTACCATTCTGTTTCCAGTTACCTTTTCCCAGGCCACTAGCACAGGCAAAGTAGGGGAGCCTAAAGGCATGAATTCCCAAGCATGTTATTCCTTAGTGACATTTGAGTCTGGGTCTAAAGAAAAATGTGAGATTTAGGACAACTGTGAGCGTGCTATTTCAGTGCACAGCACACAAGCAGAAAAAAACATGTCAGTAACATATTTCTGTAGCTGACATGTAACAACACACAACTGTAGAGGCCTGGGCAAGCTGCCAAAGTACCTGACAAAGTTACCTGGCGATCAAGGGTCTTTGCAAGACATCAGTTACAAAGGGTCCAGAACAGAGCCTGCACTGGGCAAGTGCAGAGTGCCGGGCAGCCAGGCAGCTCTCAGTCCAGTTTCACCAGTTTTATACTCTTGCTCTAATGGTGTGGCTCAGCCATTTACCTTTTCCGCCCCCTGAGTTATGGAGTCTGCTGTGTAATCATTTTCCTTGCATATATGCAGCACATTTCTGTTATGATCTTCACAGAGTCACTCATGTTAACGTTTAAGTGCCAGTCAATCTTAAGAGAACACTGAATCTATCTATAGTCTCAGAGTTCTAGACGTCGACGTCTGGTTGCGAGGCAAACATCCTTTATGTCTCTGATTGCCTCCTCCCAGGCTCCAGCTCTGCTTTGTTTTGTCTCTGAGTTACTACTTCCTGTGGCAGTGTTGTTCCTTGGTGGCTAAATTTCTAATACACTCTTTTTTTTCTGGATTTTTCTTGGAAATTGCTATACACACACACATATATACACACACATATATATACACACACACATATGTATACACACACATATATATACACACGCATAGATACACACACACATATATACACACACATATATATGCACACACATATAAAAACACACATATATATACCCACACGTATATATATACACACACACATATATACACGCACATAGATACACACACATATATACACACACATATATATACACACACATATAAAAACACACATTTATATATACCCACACGTATATATACACACACACATATATATATATTTTTTTCTGAAATCAACAGCTGAGCTGTATGTTGTTGCTCTGTGTTCCTTCTGGAAGGCATCAAAGATCAATAGACACAGAATCTCAAAAACTGTCAAATGAAAGCAAACACCAATCCTCCAGTTCCTGTTTCTAAATGCCAAGGTACCAAGAGAGCCCAACATCTATGTTGACAGCTCTCCACAGGGTTTGAAAAGATGAGAGAGACAGCAACGGATAACTGGAAAGCTGGGTGAACCCAACACAAACTGCAGCCCCTTTGCATTCTGGGAAAATGCCAACTACTTATCTTCCATTGGTGTTTTCTTCCCAGTTGGTTTGAAGAGGGGGGAGGGGTGGAGCCTCTGGAACACCAGTTCTCAGCCCAGCTGATTTTGTCACCCCAGGGGACATTTGACAATGCCTGGAGACATTCTGGTTGTCACCAGTAGGAATATGCTGTTGGTATCTGGTGAGTAGAGACCAAGGGTTTTGCTAAACATCCTAAGATGCACAGAACAAACCCTGAAACAAAGAATTATCCTTCTCAAAATGTCAATAATGCTGAGGTTGACAATTCCTGTTCCAGATCTATGGGTGTGAAAATAAGAATTTAGGTACTGAAGAGAGAACTTCGTTTATCTTCCGTAAGTTTTTTTCTGTTATTCACGAAATGTCAACTGATTGGGTGCAATTTGGGTGCATGTACTTGGAGGAAATAGGATAGAATGGGCTGGAGTGAACACACAAGCTGAGTCCAAAAAAGAACTAAAGCCATTTGCAGCGGCTCCAAAGCCACACACTCAAGTTGAATTTTCCCTCCAGTAGTCTCTCATTTAAAAAAAATTATCCAGTTTTGAAAATACATTGAGTTTCTTTCTTTGTACTGACTAAAGTTTTTCTCAAGCATGTTTTTTTTTCACTCTATCAATCTTCACAATCCTTCAAATTAAGTAGAATAAGCATCTTCACTTTATTCAGAAGAAAGGTTGTGATGATAAAAAACTGGCACTCGTTCACTTTTTCTGATTATACAGATCTGAAAAAAAGATAAGTTCAATTTTCAGGAACCCTGAATAAATCAGTGAATAAGCAGTACCAACTCTAAGGGTTCTGGGGTGGAGGTGGGGGTGGTGGTTGAAAGAGGTTAATTATTAACAAAATGTCTACTATTTATTAGGAATCTACTATGTACAGGCACTGTGCGAGGTTCTTTATCCCCTTCAGTCCATACTGTACTTGGAGGTAGGTATTATCTCCTATGTCATGGGTGAGACATCCGGGGCTCAGGAAGGGAAAGGAAGTCCCCTGCAGAAGGACACACAGCTGGGAGGAGCAGAGATCGATTTCAGAGCTTACTTTGGTGACCCTCAAGCCTGGGTGTGGGTCCCACATCAGAGATCTCAGTTGTGCCTTGGCTGGGGCATGGAGAGGGGGCAACACTGGCCCAATCAGGGAGTAAAAAATTATTTGCATACTAGAGCTCAGAGCTCTCAGTATAGGAATCATGACTCACAGAGCTAGTAGGGGCTTCGGAGGTCTTTTTACTAAACCCTTCATATTACAGAGGAGGAAATAAGGTCCAGAGAGCAAATGTGATGAGTATTACACCCCGACCCCAGAGCCTTTGTCTTCCTATTTGTGCCACGATGGGTGCCTGGAAGCATCCCTCCCTGTCCACGCCACAGCACGAACATCCCCCCCCCCACTCCCAGCATCTTTGGCTGATGTCCTTGCTTTGCAATTCAGGGAAGTGGAGCCTTTTTTTTTGGAATTCCCTTGCTCTCCGTGAAGACAAAGGCTGGGTTTGTTTCCCTTTAGGACACACTACGCAGCAGTTAGTTTTGTACAAGCAGCACCGACTTTGCAACCTTGTCTTTTTCCTTCCTTCTTCTCAACTTGGCTGCGTAAAACTAAGTGCTAAATCATAATACCAATGGGTTAGGATTAATTGTGATGTTTATTTTGGTACCTTTGCCTGAGGACCCGAAGTGTGTTTTTACAAATCTAACAAACAATTTTACCTAGAGGACCAGACACTCTTCAGCGCCCATTAGCCACGGTTGGATTTGAACCACTGACCTTGAGGTGAGAGGCCACTCATCACATTACAGATGCCCCAGGCCATGGAGTTCACTCGCTGGCTGTTTCTTTAATGTAATTGCCAACAGCAAGATCAGCAGTGGGAATTCTCCCCAGTCCGTAGATCCTAACGTCTCAGAAATTCAGCCTTTGAGAGCTCTTCTTTTTGCCCTGGAGTTTGGACCTATTAACATGGCTAGAGAAACTGCAGAGGAATAAAGGACAGTGTACATCCCACACTGTTCTCCTGGAGAAGAAGTAGGCTATCAGGTTATAACCATCTGATTTCCTGTCAGGCTGGCGGATGGCTCAAGTCACCAATGCCCATGTTAAAGGAAATATTCGAGAACATTAATGATTTGCCAGTACCAAGAGATGTGATGAACAGTTTAAATATACTGCCCCTCGATGGGAGGAAATGTATTTCTATTAAGGGACCAGAATTGGGCTACGCTTGTTGGAATTTTTGCTTGTGCACAGGAATTTCGCTCCAGGTCTATGTCTGTCACTGGAATTGACAACTGCCTATGGCTCTGCACAATTGAAACGTAGATCTTAAATTTCACATCATTATCCAAATAAAATATATCTGCCAAGGGGGACTGGTATTACACAGTTAGAGAACTGTGATACCAGTTGTCTGATTAACATATTGAGAGGAAATAGAAGAATTTCTCACCTACTTTCCAGAGGGAGGCTGGCTGGGGAGCTCCTGTTAGATAGACTAATTGATCAGGCTCCCTGTGCTAGGTACAGAGATGCCCAGCATCTTGACTGGCTGGGGGAGGCAGGGTTTCCTGTGATAGAAATTATCTGTAATGCAGCAAAAAAGGGGAGGGGAGCAAACCAGACATTTACGAATCCTGTCTTCCAAGAGGGAAAGGTGGGAAATCATTAGCCCCTGATTACCTGGCCCCTTTCTCTTGGGCCTTAGATGTACTCAGCAGTACTCAGAAGGAAGATGCACACCTAACTTCCTCTTCTCAAGGCCTTTTTGTAAGATCCGACACCCTGATCATCCTGACTTTGCAGTATTCATGAAAAATGTCATGCGATACTAAAAATGCATCTCTGATGTAATAAAACAAAAAAATAACTGGAGGGAGTGGTTTACACTAAAAGATACTTTAGTGCTCATTAACGTGTGTTGTCTCTACTGTTTGCTCTGTGTTAATTAGGTCACTTGGTTTCTGACTTAGTGCTCAATTCTAAACTCCAATGGGCAGGTTAGTATCCAAAGGTCACATGAGTATAACTCTTAGGTTTAGGTCACAGCAAGTTCAAGAATCTCAGATGTGTTTAGTTTTTCAACTGGAAGTAACCTGAATGATCAATATTGGTGCACTTTTCTTATTGTTCCAGATGAGACAATTGGAATCCAGGAGCTGAAATGACTGACTTACTGCGTGCACCGACCCCCCCACACAGTTGAAAATCCATGTATAACTCTATAGTCAGCCTTCCTTAGTATCCACAGTTTTGCATTCATGGATTGAGCCAACCACAGGTCATGTAGTACTGTAATGGTGTTGAGTGGAAAAATTCCACATATCAGTGGTCCCATGCAGTTCAGTGCAGTTCAAACCCATGTTGTTCAAGGATCAACTTAAATGCACTATCAATACCTTTACAAAAGACACTTTTCATAGTCTTGTCTTGTATTGCAGTTAGGGGTTGATCCCTTAACATCCTAACTAGATTGTAAATTCTTGGCGAATCTAGAATTCCATCCTGTATACATTTGTTTCCGTACAGAATCAATCACAACCCTTTATTCACATACACATTCAGGACAATCTCTCTCTACTTACCAAATGAACGGAAAAGATGCAGTCAAGCTAACTGAATAATAGTCCTTCTAGGAAACAACACTACAGATGAAAAATTAACTGAATGGTTCTACTTTGGATTATATTAACTGCAACATTATGTACTAGCATCAATAATGGATGAGGCATTTTTCTTCACACCATACGTCATAGGGCATGGTGTAGACAAAGGCTTAGCAAGTTATGGCCCGTGGGCAGGCTGCCATCTGTTTTTATACATAAAGTTTTATTAGAACACAACCACATCCATTTTGTTTATATAGTGTCTGTGGGTTCTTTTGCACTGCAAGGGCAGAGTTGAGTAATTCAGACAGACATCATACGGCCTACAAAACCTAAAATAGTTACGAGCTGGGTCCTATACTGAAAAGCTTTGCTATCCCTGGTATGGACTAAACAAGACTAGACAGACTATGCTATACTATCGTAGAGTTTCTTGCTGCCATAAGGAAAAGAACTTATCAAACAGAAGTGAAGTTTTCTCGTGGCTCATTCAAAGGAGGTAAGATTAATGCTTATCAATTTGTTCTTTAAAGGTGACTGCAAAGTTATAAATATATACATATATTGAAATTTATTGTTAGACATTCCAGTTTTTCTTTGTGGCCAGCAAAGCTGTAAGGTAGGAGGAACAGGCATCTCATGATTTTTTGGAGTCCACAAATTACCTTAAGTATGTGTTTATATCCAGCTATTCACAATTATATTACACCACCACATCCACATGCATGTGCTGAAATCAGAGCTGAAAGTTTGAATTGCTTTACTTGCCAGGGTTGGGTAAGACAGTCTTGGATTCCAGGAGCAACCTCCTACTTCCTGATATTCACAAGGCTCCGTGGAAGGAGTTTGTTAAATTGGGCCAATAAAACAGACTGTGTACACAAGTATAGCCTTTGTTTACTCTTAAGACTCACTGAGTGTCATTTTTGTTGTTGCTGTAACCTTGGGAATTGTGTATTTCCCTAGAGAAATGTTGGAAGGGTGGGGCTACAAAGAGTGAAGAGAAAACAGAGAAAGTGAGACAAGAGAGAGAAATCTAATCCCTTGGGCATTTTATTTACTTTGCTTTAAAAAAAATTTTCCCCTGGTCTTTACTGAGATTCATCATTACCTTTTGAAATCATAAGATATGTTACCCTGTTTGGGACCCAAAGAATTTTATAGTACATACAACTTCCCTGTGGGTCTTAAATTTAGTCTGATCAGCATTCATCATTCCTTTGAAGAACAAACAAAAATACAGTCCCACTGGGAAGACAGAGAATCTCAAGCATGAACTGGACTCCTTTTGTTCTTTTCCTCTTTCCTTCCCTTGAATCCATAACCCAGCTCTGTCAAAGTTAAATAACTAGTAAGCCACACGAAACAATAAAGCATCAGCCATTTGAAACTTCCATAGGGAAAGTAAAGTAGAAGGATTGAGAACAATATCAAATTATTTTCCAGAGAAAACATGTTTTAAAAACATATTTTTGAAGACATGCCATCAGGATGGAAGAGAAAGAAAGGGCAAGGATGAACAAGAAAAACAAGCAAACAGATCAAGGATTTGAAATAGTTATAGATTTACCAATTGAATACCCAATTTGGTGACACTATCATGTACATTTCCTTTGAAGGTTATTAAAAGTCAGAGAAAGAGAGAGAGAGAAACCTGACTGACCAGGTACAAAGAGGGAAGAATTTGGCAACATAGTAATTTGCCCTGCCAACAAATTAATTGAAAGATGGAGGGAAGAGGATTCCAGAAAGACTAATTCCTTTTCCCTGACTGCATCTGAACAGATGTCATTTTCCTAATTCTAACCTTGAATTGGAGGCTGTAAGACAGCTCGTGTCATCGGGTACTTCTCCCCCATCCCTTACTACCCACCACCAGTTGGGTGAGAGACCAAACTGAACAGACCTGGAATGATTCAAGAACTCATTTTGGTCCATCACCTTTTTTTTTTTCCAGAATCCTTAGTTGACTATTTGATTTTCTAAGACATCCTGGGGAAATTGCCTATCCTTCCTTAATTGACTAATTTATGATTTTAATGAGCTGGATTTGCTCAAGGATTTAGTTTTCATCTTCACAATCTTCCATGACTGATGCTGTGTATCTCCTTCCTCTCTTTTCTGAAGTGGAACCAGAACCTCTGAGAGAAATATCTCTAGTACCTTCAAGGCAGGAGAAAGAAGGTTGTAGCTGGGCTCCTCACAGTCCTCACAGTATAGACTAAACATTCCAACGTGGTCCAGAGACACAATTAGAATGCTAGGGTTGAAAGGAAACTAACTTCATATAATTCAGTTTATCAACCCAGTTCTCATCATAGCTTTGTTCACACATTCTAGGAAAAGTTCACACATTCTGTCAAGATTAACTACCATGAATATAACTTGAAATGATAGAAGTGCACTGGATGGGGACTTAGACGATCTGGGATCGAATCCTAACTCTGCCATTTAAAGTTATGGGATGGTGGGATGGTGGGCATCACTTGAATTTTCTGAGCTTGAATTTTCTAATCTATAGATGGAGATAACCATACCTTTCCTGTATATTGCATGGATGGTATGGAGAGAAGAGTGTAGAGGCAGTTTGTAAACTCCAGGTGAGATGCTCTGTGAAAGCAAGGACTTTCTCCCTTCCATCTTACACAGCACCGGCACGGCATATTGAACACGGGGGTGGGAAAAGGGAGTCAGGGTTAGAAGTGGTGTCCTGACTTGCATACAGGATTTCATCCACAAACACAGGCTGCTCTCTTGCTCAGACAGAAATGGTCTTTTGTGCAATTTCCTTGGAAAGGGGTGTGAGGGAGGAAGAGGGTCAGAAGCAGCATAAAATTAAGTTCCATGATGTCTTACCTGGCGATTCCAACCTGGATGTACCAAAAAATTCTTGTTTTATTTTGCACCTCTTGGAAAAATAACTAGATCCTTCTCAATCTTATCTTAGAAACATGTATCTTAACTTCTACCTGACCTGTTTTAAATATATTTAAGTGTTGGGTTTACATTTGGCAAGAGTGTCCACGGTATAAAAAATTGCAGTATGTCCTACACAGGAGAAAGACTAGGAGTATAGTCAATGACGCGGTCATGGGAAACTAAGCTGCACTCAGAGATCATGACCACTTTTCACAAAGCTTTTCTTCAGAAAGCTTTTCTCGAAATGCCAGTTGGCTTTACACAGAACCAATCAAAATATAAAAATTATGAAGGCTGGTGATAAAATTGAAAGAAGAACATTGAAGAACTAGCATGAACAGGGAAATCAAATGTATATGCACATTGCCCAACTAACTAAACGCAAGCTTTTGTTATCAGAACAATGGGGCTTCTGGTCGTTCATTTATCCCAAAATAAATGCCGGATAAGAGAAGCACGCTCTGTCTTATTCACAGCCCTGATCTGTTCTACAAACATTTGAATGAACTACTACCTTCTAGGACTCTGACTGGTCTGACTTGATAATAAAGCTAACATCAAATGTTGGACTTTAAGGCAATAGTGATGTTGACCCCACCATAGCAACAGGAAGCCTCCTTCCCAGGAAAAAGTCTAAAGGATGGGCAACTAGAATTTTGGATACACGATCAAGCCACCAAGGCACTTGAAATCAGCTAGGTACATTTATGGTTTTCTTTGTTCTGGAAAATTTGGAAATGTTTGATCAATACAGAACACTATAACAAAGAAAACCCCCAAGCACCTTGGGACGACTAAACTCACAATGACCCTTCAATTGCAATATCTTCTTTTTTTTTTTTTTTTTTTTCAGATCTTTATTGGAGTATAATTTCTTTACACTATTGTGTGAGTTTCTGTTGTACAACAAAGTGATTCAGCTGTATTTATACATATATCCCCACATCCCCTCCCTCTCGAGCTTCCCCTCCCACCCTCGCTATCTCACCCCTCTAGGTCTTGCGGACACCAGTGGGGGGTGGGGAGAGGAAGCTGGGACAAAATGAGAAAGTAGCATTAACATATATACACTACCAAAAGTAAAATAGATAGTGGGAGGATGCTGCATAACACAGAGAGATCAACTTGATGATTGGTGCAATATCTTCTAAAGAGAGACACCACTGCCACATCCACATAGTATGGAGCTTTATCAAGTCTCGAGTATGTCACCACAAGTCTAATTCCATTCTACTGCTTATTTTAAGATACAATTTACCAATCTGTGAATCTAGTGGGAAGAATGCCCAGCTCACAGATGTGAGAAGCGAGTATTTCTTTAGTGAGTTTCAAGTCAGGTGATCATTAGTTACATAAACACTTCTTTATCTCCAGTCAAGTAGAAAAGTGACAGTAATCTTTGCCACGCTTTGTCTCGACTGAGTTTAATTTTGAATTTGGACCCTGATAAGCCCCTTAAATTAAAAAATGAGTCCAAATATTTTTTAAGCACGTGCAAATTCACAAAGGTGCTCAGAAGGCTCTATGTAATGGTTAGCTGAGAATTCTGTTTGCCTTGCATCCCTCAATTGTATGAAGCTGGCTTCAAGATTTGTAATCTATGACATCAATACAATGGCCAATGAGGTCTAATCTCCAGCAAAATCAAACACATGCAATAAGGCATAGAAGTTCCATCAAGCAATGGGCAGAGTCATTTTCCTGGAAAGGACACGCTCAAAAAAAAAAAAAAAAAAAAAAAGAATACCACATGGTTTGATTCTAATTTACACTGTGTTAGGAAGCGACAGGGTAATAACAGGATTCTTACCATAGTCTGAGCTTCAACTCACCGTCCGAGCTTCAACTCACTGTCCTTCATGGAGACTTTTCTCTCATTAAGTTGCATCACCCTGAGAAGTAGGGATTTTTAATCCCATTTTAAAGATGAGGAAAGAGTAGGTTAGGGAAGTTAAAGAACATGTTCAAGCTTATCCATCTTGTGGATGGTTAAGTTAGGGGTTAAAATAAAAAATAAAAGGATCAAATATTTAGTGACCAATTTTATAGAAACCAGTTTTCCTGAGAAGAAAATTAAAATTCCCTCCCTCTTTGCTCCCCAAGAATTTCATTTGGTGGGAAGTCAAACTTAGGAACTATTGGTACTGTCCAGAAGTCTGCTTATCCTCTGAAATCACAAACCAAATTCCTCCATTTACCAAGAAAATAAGGTAAATTGCCTAACTACTGGGGGCACATGAAGGACATTTCTCCTTACTCTGTCCAGAGTTCAGGGGATGCCTTGACCATCAAGTACGTGGAGCTTGAAAGAGCATAGATATAGGCACATAGTGATGAACCAGACAGAGGATTTCTTCATCTATCCTGGCATAGATTACCTCGAAAATTAAGGTGACAGCCAGACCCTGGAGCCCAGCTCCCACTAGTAGTATGTTAATGGCCTATAAAACTCTTCCATATGATAATGCCATAGAGATATCATCAGAGAGGATTGTCTTAGGTGAATAAAGATGCATGCTCTTAGTTTTATCAAAAAAAAATTCTATACTCATCAAAGGTAGAAGTAAAAGAGGAAATAAGTTATTTTCTGAGTCTTTGATATTGGACATCGCAAGCATTCTGTAGGAACACTTTGGTGGTGGTTTCTGGCTTGTGTACTATCAAACCCTGAATTAATTTTCATTCTCTATATGATTCAGGCAGGGAGTGGGGGAACAAACTTCTAAGGAGGAGGATAGATGTTGGCATTACCAAGACACCTTGGTTAACTTTAAGCTCTGTAAGGGTAGAGCTATGCTGTTTGTATTAATCACTCCTTCCTCAAAATATAGCCTAGATCCTGACTCATGCAAGCCACATAGTATACACCGGTTACACAAAGAAGCAATTTAATCTAATGCAGTGATATTATTCCAATTTGTCATAGTAAAAACAGCCCATTCATATACTGTTGTACTTTTAATGTCAGAAATCCTTTTAAGCAGATGAGAAACTGATAATGCTTATAGTTGAAAACATAAAAGTTGTGTCATTAATAAATCAATTGATTCTGGAATCAATTCCCCTTGAAACTCTTCCATTTCTATACGTAATGTAACTATTTATCATAATCCAATGTGAAGTTAACCCCTTAACATTTTTTTTCATTTCTTTGAAGAATTGAACCCAGACTTACTTTGCGTATTAATTAAAAGTGAGGTTTCACATCAGTTTATGTCAAAACCATTGCACCAGAAAATAGCTCTAACCTTGTCCTTCAGAGATTAATGCCACTAGGATTATTGTTTATTTTGATTACAATGGATTTGTTATTAGAAACAATATTTTCTCTCGTACCAATTGCATGCAACCACTCCCTTTGAGAGACAAAGTAAGTTGTTGTCAGGAGGACCCACGAGTTCCTATTTTCCTGCCTTTCACCTTGTGATCATGGTGAACATTTTATTCATTTGTCCAGTTCCACTATTGTATGTCTCCTTTCACTGTTTTCTAGCTGTTACTGCTGACAATTCCTGTCTCCAATTTGGGCTGCTATAGTCCCTTTTTTTTCTTCTGGCTTCAGATTAAACTGGCTTTCTTCCCTCAGATGCAACTTTATGTCAACCAGAACAATCAACAAAAGATGTCCAAAAGCTTGCCCTTACTCACCGACACCTAATAGCTTGCTCGTGTTACCTGCCAGCGTTCTTAAAAACACACCACACACCCATGGCCATAAACCCACAGAAGCATTTTCCCTGATGGATGAAATCCTAAAACGTGGAAGCATCTTGAAAACAAATGGTAATGAAACACTTGTCCGAACACTGGGACGCTGGGGTGGAGAAAGGAAGCAGGCCAGGGATTGGAATCCATTATGTGGCTGAGGCTTCTGTCTGGTCGATTTAAGCAGATTGAAGCCGAGGCGGTGGCACAGAACCGCCTCAGGTGAGGGCGCGCAGTGCTCCTGTGGGGTTATCAAACTGGCCAGGCCTTGAAGGCAGAGCAAAGCTCTTCCACTGGGAAGTTCCTCCTAAGTGCTTGCGCGGCATCCGCGGGATTATCCCACCCCACTCACACATCATCTGGCTTTAAACTTCAGGCCCTCTGGCAAAGAAGGGAGAATCGTTCTATTCGAGCCCTCCTCCTTTCCCATCCCGTTTCCTAGCAGCCGCTGGCTGAGTCCTGCCCTCCTCTGCCAAGCACCAGGCTGGATTAGCTGCAAGCCAATAGCTGGGGGTCAGGATTAAGAGGCCAGCGTGCACTTTAATACAAGCTGCCTATAATTAATGGCATTATTAATAGCTTGACTGAAAAATTCATTAAAAAATCCATTAAAAATAAATACCCTTTTACAAAAGGCATTGCCTTGGGTAAGAAAAACAGAAAAAAAGATAAAGGAAAATTGATTGGTGGCTTTCAGTTCACAGAAAGACAGACTATAGTTCAAACTGATTAAAATTGAACATTTTTAGATTAAGCACCCTTGCCAAAATATTCTCTGTAGTTACCCAATATGAAAATATGATGATGGGCCACATATTTATATTTGTATGCACCAAGGGTTGGGATATAAGATACACAGGTAGCTGCTTGAAATAACTTTCTTCAAGTGAACATTCTTGACCTTCAATTGTAGAAAGTCCTGGAAATGTTGGGTAACTGTATCTGATTAACTCAGAGTCTTCAATGCAATGAATCTGTTCAGAGGTGGTTTATACCCTACAATCTCATGACATGTTTAGCGACTTGACTGTCGTCTGTTAGTACAGATCCTTTTTCTTTTCCTTTCTGCTCTCTCCCTCTCTCTCTCTCTTTCTCTCTGCATTCATACCACGGCTCTCCTCCTCTGTATATCTGGCTCTGTAACTTGGAATCGATCTTATTGAGTTTTGCCTCAGCCCAAGTAAACAGTGTTGGTGGTGATTGGAATGTCTGTGGTTTGGAGGTTCACTCAGAATAAAGTAGAGATGGAAAGGGGAAAGTCCAGTTGGGGAGGCAGCCTCGCCCTGACTTCTCCTCTATAAAGATTTGTTTGTGTTGATACTAAAGCTGATCTTTTGGGTCAACTTTACTCTGGGTCTAATCTGCTCATTGGTGTGAGATGAACATTGTCTTCCAGAGGTCCAGGCGACCATGCCCTCTCGGAAAAAGACCCCATTCATGAGCACATTTGCTTCAAGAGAGCTTTTATTCACTTCACCTGTTATGTTGGGCCTATAGAGCACAAAGCCAAGTGGAGATTAGGCAATTATCTGGTTAATAGGATCAACAGAGACAAGAAGTTCATTCAATAGGCATTTCTGACTGCACACCACGCACAGCTCAGCCCTCCATGGGATGAGAGGCGCGGGGTGAGGAGGAAACATGCGCCTGCTTAGTTGTAACATGATAAAGGAAATGAGACATAAACACAGCCGGCAACTGACACGCAATTTACAAGCAAGGGCAGAATTGCATAGGATTCTATGCATTAAAGTCGGGAATATAACAAGCTAAAAATTATAGGAAGTGGTTAAGCCAGGGTAAATTTCTTGGAAAAGGCAAATCAATGTCTATCTATGTTCAGAGACCTCCATTTCACCACTTTTAAACCTAATCATTCCCAACAGTCTATGGTCTTTTGCCTTTTAAAATGCATTAAATCCCCTTTGTTGCTCCTGCACAAAGTTCCCACAATTTTTTTTAACTGAAGATTATATTTAATTCCTGGAAATATTGAGAAACTTGTTTTTATCTGGGTTTCACAAAGTTACTCACAGATGTTTTGTGAAAATTCTGGCACTGTTTTTGGCTCTCACTTTCCCTTCCCTAATCTCTACTTGGTATTGCAATGCTCACAGAGGTCTTCAAAGTCATCAGTGCCAGGTAGCAAATATTCACTGAGCAGGGAGCTTCTTGATAAAGATACTGATTTAGAAAAAAATGCCCTTGCTCTGTCAATTGCCACTTTTGTTCCTAGCAGGATATGGTCCTAATTAGCAAGGTGTTGAGTAACTTCCCAAGTAGGAAGTGTTGGGCTGGCTGGCATTTCCATTCTCTTCCATTTTCTTTCCATAGCTTAGACTGATGGGGAATTCTACCTAAAGTACAACATTCGCATTTCTGAGAGATCTGAACTTAAAAATGCATTTTTGGGGTCTAGGGTCTCTTGCTCCTGGGAGTCTTCAACTGATAGCTTTTCACCTCTATGTTAATATGAAAACCTACACTACTGGTTGAAATCTTAAAAATTATGGCAGTTGGTTATTTTGTTTATGTACACCAAACATATTTAACTAATATATTTTTGAAATGTCTACTGATGGAATCAAATGATTGTTTTGAGACATGTTGGAGACAGGCTGTACTGGGCAATATAAACAGAAAAATTAGAAGGGAAAGGATGGCCCAGGATGAGAGAGGCATGAAACAGGATGAGGGTGAAAGGCACTTGGGGGGATTAGATCATTGTCTTGCCCCCTCACTTAGCACCTGGTGGGTCCTTCATCAGGTTGATTTGGGGTAATAGGAGACATTGGTTTGGGAAAGGAAGGTCTTGGCACTTAGGAAAATAAGGTCTAGCAAAGGTTGATGAGGTTGTTTTATTTTATTTTTTTTCAATTTCTGTATTAAAGATGTCTGGATTTGCTAGGATGGTTACCAAATTTCAAGCATTTGGTGACCAATCTTTACTAAAGAGGAATCAAATTACAGATGTAGGATGGAAGACATGTACCCAAGGTGTGAAAAAAAAGTAGCAAGGATTAGGAAATGCAAGAAGTTTCAATAACACAACCATCAAGCCCTCCCATTTTCACCAAGGTCAAACAAAACAGTATATGGGATTCAGACAGATCTCAGTTCAGATTCTACCATTCATTCATTCAGCATTCCTTACAGCAGTGTAAAGTCTTTGAGGATGGATTGTGAGTGATGATAATGATAAGGCTTTCTCTAAAGTTGCACATATCTAAGGTCATCGGATGCGAGCAAATACACTCTGAACTCTAAGCTGCATCCGATATTCAAATGGCAGCCTATGTTGATGGCATGTTAAGAATCCAGCCAAGTACTGAGAATCATTGTTTTAAGTCTTGTGTTAATGGGGGTTGCCATCATTCTAAAAGACTGTCTTATGAATTAGTATTATACATTGAATGAATTTGAAGGGTGTTAATTCCAAAACCTACTCAGTTTCATTAAAAAAAAAACTGCCAAAGATGTTTCATGCACAAAGTGATAATTCTAATACTCTCTTGTGTGATGTTCTCTCACAGAATAATATGGGGAAATAGCTAAAACTCCTTCCTCACGGAAAAGTATATTAGAATGAAAATAAGTGAGAGGGCCTTCTCATTAAGTATTTTTTTAGAAAATTCTTTGTGACCAAAAATTGTTTGGAAATTCTTTGTAAAACAAACAAACAAAAAGCCATCCTACATGCACACGGGGACTTGGCCATGTTGACCATTGTATTCACAGTGGTTAGAACAGTGTTTGGCATAAAATGCCTGCTCAGTAGATATGTACTGAATATATGAATAAACACTGCAGTGCAGTAGGACACCATGGCTGGTAAGCGCTGCTCTGTGACCTATCAGAGTGCCTAGCTAGCAAAAAGCATTCAATTTCTAGATACATTGGATGAATGAACACTTGTTATAGGCAAGTTATATGATCTTAAGTGGTTTGTGAATCACCGAATCCGCATTATGTATTAAATTAAGGGAATGTGGAGGATGACACTACCAGTCTGACATGGAATGTGGGATTACTGGAAGATAAAATGGCTCTTTGGGTTGCACCATTCCATCAGAAGCCCTCTGATTCTCAGACAGTGAATCACAAGGTTTACACTGGGTGTGTGTAGGGGGATGGGTATCTTCAGGGGAAAGTACCATGGTAACAGTTTTCTCACGCAGAGACGACACACCCAGGGTATTGCCTACCTTGCACAAGGTTAGGGGTCTTGGTTAAGCCGCTCTCTCCCTAACTATATTCTCCTGTGTTCATCCCTGGAATTCACATGGACTTGCTTTACTGTTTTCAATCTTTTTTTTTCATATTCTTAAGTATCATGTATGCAGTTTTCCTTCTCCACACAACTGCTATCACTTTGATCGTTTAGTGTAAATTAATATCTAACACTTAAATGAAAGATTTTGGAACTGGAAGGAGAAAAGAAAAAGTTGAGAGGGAGAGAGAAAGCATATGGACACAAGGAACCTGAGAGGAATACCATTGAAGGAAGGAAAAGTGCTGTATGGAGCAGCGAAAAGGCAGACATCTGAGGCTCAACACATCCCTTCCAGTAGCAGGGGTCCCCAGCCCCTGGGCTGCAGATGGGTATCTGTCTGAAGGAGGTGAGCAGCGGGCCAAGTAGCAGTGAGCGAAGCTTCATCTGCTACTCCCCACTGCTCCCCATCACTTGCGTTACCACCTGAACCATTCCCCTCCCCATCCCAGTCCATAGAAAAATTGTCTTCCATGAAACCCGTCCCTGGTGCCAAAAAGGTTGGGGACCACTGCAGTGGAGGGAAAGTAAAAGACTTTTTGGTACATTGAAGAAACTAACCCAACTCTTCAAACTTTAGGCATCCCTCAGTCTACAACTTTGAGTTTCTCTTTCTGGCACTCGAAATTAGTCCAAGCAAATACCTCATACCTTCTTCAGTAGCTTGTGCAGAAAATGTCAGAGTCCCCTTCTGGACACAGAGTCCTGAGCCTGTCATGAGATCTCACCTCAAGGAGACCAGGCTGGAGGAAAGCAGGAGAAGGCTCTACCTGAAGCTGGGAGTGGTTTCCCTTCCTGGTTGGCTCACCTCCAGGACAGAGTTCCTAAGGGACTGTTTACAACACAATTCTTTTTCTCACTGACTTCTATCACCTTAGGCCAGAGCATCAAGTCAGTCCTGGGTATCAGCTGCACGATCACATGTACCTGGGAAATCTTTAGTGCTGAGTAGGCTTGGAGTAATTAAACCTGCACTGGGAATCCAGAGAGCTAATAGAAGAGAGATAACTCTTGGCACCTTCCTAGGTCTTGGATTTATAGGGGATAGATCCAAAAGAGAGAAAAAACAAACAATAAAATGGTAGTATGTGGTGACTACTAAATGAACAAAGCAAACCCTAAGTGTGGTGAGAGGGGACAAGTAGGAGTGAGGCTTGGAGGTTTGGGTTCCAGACCTATTTTTTTTTTTTTTTTTTGATGGGTACATTTAAATGGATGCAATAAAAATACATTTTTCTGAGAGTTGGGAAAATATTGCCTATTTCAAAAGAGAACACATTTTGCTTCTATCTAGGTCAAAATGTATTTCAGTAAACTCTCAAGGAGCTATCCATATGCCTCTATAAGTTCAGAATTTTTTTTTTTTTTTCCTTTCTGGCTGTGCCATGTGGCATGCAGAATATTAGTTCCTCAACCAGGGATCAAACCTGTGCCTTCTGCAGTGGAAGCTCAGAGTCTTAACCACTTAACCAGAATTTGGTTATTTAAGATTTTGCTTAAAGTAGTTTTGACTATGGCTAGGATATTTAAACCTGTTTTCAGAATTCTGTTGCAATAGGATGTGACAGGTAATCATACAGATGTGGGAGAATCTGACTAGAGAACTTAAGTTTTAGTCAACCATGTCCTTTTTAAAATTTCTTTTTATTGACGTATAGTTGGTTTACAATATTGTGTTAGTTTCAGGTATATAGCAAAGTGATTCATATGTATATATGTTTCAGATTCTTTTCCTTTATAGGTTATTACAAGATATTGACTATAGTTCCCAGTGTTATACAGTAAATCCTTGTTATTTATCTATTTTATCTGTAATGGTGTATGTCTGTTAATCCCATACTCCTACTTTATCCCTCACCCCCTCTTTCCACACCACGTCTTGATGTGGAGCTGGGGATGAGAAAGCATGGAAGACATTTTTAAAGGTTTGCGGAGCCTGATCTTCCCAATCATTGGTAAGGCACATTATAAGACACCTTTGTGAATGAAAATAATTCAGTATACATGTAATGAAAGCTAGCTTTTTTTTTTCTTTCACAAATTGGGAGAATCAAGACACGTATTTATTGAGGACTCCCAGAAGATGAACAAAAGACACATGCCCAGTGACTTGGCAAGAGCTCTTAAGGAAACAAGAAAAAGCACCATCTCCACTTAAACATGCTGGGACGGGAGAGGAGACCAAGAATGCTGACTTTCAAGTGAAACCAAGCCAGAAAACGTCAGACACTGGCTTGCAGGAAGCTAATCTGAAGGGAGCAAATGTTTTCTAATTATTTCACAAGTGGTCCTGAAGTTGCTTGTGGAGAATATAGAGGACTCCTACTTCTCAGAGTGTGACCTGTCAGGCTGGTGGTCCTAAGGAGATGGTCATAAGGCACAGAAGGTCAAGACTGAATCACAGAGTGAGCAGATCTGCTGGGCTCTGTTTAGGCAGCACACCATTCAGCTGCCCTCCTTCCTCTCTGTAATCGACTCTGCTCCACTCCGCACTTGCCAGGCAGACACACCAGTTCTTATAGTACGTGCCCTGCTCTGTATGCAAAAGAGATCCATGAGTATTAACTAAGTTTGCAAGAGGAATTAGGAATCTGTAATAAATGCTTTAGCAAAGAGGCTTTGGGGACTAAAATTGTGTCTTCAGGCAAAATTCTCATAAACTAGACATCATCTTTCATTTACAGTTTATAGTATTTTCTTCACTGTATCCAATATCCCCAGCTTGAGGGCTCCTGCCCCATGTGGCATGATTGACTGCCCAAGGTGGGAGGGTAGTTCTATGCACTGAAGCGAAGTCAATGAAATTAGAAATTCAGGAAAACACAAAACAAGCAGAACTTTAGATTTTTTTTCTTTTTTGGCGTTTGTTTTGTTTTGTATTTTAGTAGATCCAAAAACAAACAAAAAAATAAAACCTTTGTCTATTACTCCACTCCCCTAGCAGGAAACCATTTCAAACACCTGACTGCTATTTTAGAAAAGGTGACCCAACTATCTCTTTTGATATTCGGCACAAGATGAAGGCCATAATCGGGAAGGTGTGTGGTCATACTTTTTACTGTGGACGTCAGAGATTCATTTACCCAGAGTTTTCAAATATGGAAAAGAGAGGCCTTGAGTAAAGATCTTTCAGATCACTCAACTCTCCATTAGATTTTAAGAGTAAACAAATTAGAGGAGGAAATGAGACATAATTAAACAAACTTGATTTAGCATCAATTCTGCTCCGGGCACTGTGGTAGGCCCATTGGCAAATTGTGTACACCAGGTAATACAATGGCTTAGGGTAGAAAAAAAAATGTCAATATCTTATAAATCTCCGAAAGGGGATAACAATCATTAATAAATAAACACGTGCAAAGGACAGGAAAGGAATCATAAATTTTACAAAAAAAAATTGTACCTTTTTTTTGAGCCACGTATATACTCAATATACAAGATCATCAAAATAATTACCTTAAAGACACAAGAATATTATTCCTCAGAGCCATATAAGTGGACATATAAATAGCTGAAATACATATTTAGGGCTGTCAATTTGGCAAATGAGTGCATGGGCACATATGATTTATAAGTTCCTTAGCACTCATTTATTCAAAGAGACAAACAGATGATCAAAAGCATCTCTGAGCATATTTTACACTAGTGATTTTAATGATATTGTTATTAAACAGTTTATAAGCTAATATATACTTCATGAGCAGGTTCCAAAATAATGGTCTCCTTGTCCTTCTTTTCCACACTTCAAAAGTTATTTATAATTGGCTAGAAGCCATGGGAAAGCACATGGCTATTTCCGCAAATTGTTCTTGTGTATGTTTGTTATATGAAGAAAAGAAAGGACTTTCCTGGTGGTGCAGTGGTTAAGAATCCACCTGCCAATGCAAGGGACATGGGTTCGAGCCCTGGTCCAGGAAGATCCCACATGCCATGGAGCAACTCAGCCCGTGTGCCACAACTACTGAAGCCCTCACACCTAGAGCCTATGCTCCGCAACAAGAGAAGCCACCGCAGTGAGAAGCCCACACACCACAATGAAGAGTAGCCCCACTTGTTGCAACTAGAGAAAGGCTTCGCACAGCAATGAAGACCCAACACAGACAATAAATAAATAAATTTTTCAAAGAAGAAAAGGTAATGAATGTGCTAAAAAATTATTCTGTAAAATTAAAATTTCTTCCAAGAAACCAATAATTGGCAGGAGGAGATATCCTTGGGAACTTTGAGATGTATGATCCAATAGCCTGCATTAATGCAGACAGGCAGAACAAAATAGTTCCATAAGGAAATTGGATAAGCCACCCAGACCCCCAACCAAAGGCTGAAAAAAATTTTTTATGACAGCTTTGCACCAGGTTTTGAAAGGACTTATGGGACTTTAGTATGTATATTTGCTCCAGATTATCAGCTCTGTTTCTGGATTTGCATTTTCTCATCTCTTAAAAATTGTTGTATGAATTCCTGGGAAAATCCCTGCTCTCACAAAATGTAGGTTTTCCCTAAAGCAGATATGCCAATACCCAGACCAAAATTTAATTTCTTATTTCTTCACAGGATACTTCCTGGAGAGAGGCTATTTTTTACTTTCTTTTTCTAACTATACTTGAAACCATCAAGTATGAGACACTGTGAATATTTACAATCAATATTTATTATTTTGACAACTTCCTATATTTTTACTTCTCTCAATTTCATGTCATTTGTCTCAACTGCAAAGGGGCACAAGTATTCTTTATTTGAATAAAAAGCTTGATAATATCAAGAAAAAAACCCAACATATTCTGTGGCAAATGAGTAAATTAAATGTATATCAACACAAAATCTAACACCAAGATTTCCCAAAATGTATAGGGCTAAAATTAATCAAACTGAGTAATAAAATCTAAGGAGGAAAAAGAAAAAAATTCTACTTTTTATTTTCCACATCCTACAGTAATGATTCAGATGGATGCTATTGAAATTTGCCCACTGATTCATTTTGGTATGAAATTGGGGTGGAAACATGCAAAAAACAAGAGATGCCAGGTAAAGAAGATAAAGTCTTATGGGACTGGATAGGTTTCAGAGTGGACAGTTGCACTTTAGGGTTTACTTGGGCTTAGACTACCTGAAAACTTTAAAAAACAAATATGCATATTCACCTACTAGCCCAAGAGAAACTGTCTCTAGGCAACTTATTTTCAAATCATTTTCTAATTCCATTGTTTTTAATGTGTGGCTAAAAAAGAAGAACAAGAAAGTCTTGTTAGATCAGACTCCTCTGCTCTTACCCTGGTGGCCTCCTTTTCAGCAGAAACTAAGAGGAATCTTCCATTCCTGCTGCATAAGGATGGGGCTACACAAATAGACACAAAACCCATGCCTGTAGAGATCAGTTTCGCTCAGTTTCTTCCTGTAAATTTTATGATATAACCAGCAGAGTGAAGGTACAAGAATGAGGAAGGTTATAAATAATAACAACAAAAGGATATGTAGACATTAGAAAAGTCAGCAAGATTTCTGCTTTTATATCTGGATCTGGGTGAATCCTGTTCTCCTACAAATCCTCACGGGATTCTTCCCTACCAATGGCCTCTGAATACCACCACAATTCAGAAACAAAAACAGCAGGCATACTTTCAAGATGGTTTTTCCCTCCTGCTTAAAAACAACAACCAAAACAAAAACAAAAACAAACCAATCTGAAAACCAAATTAGTCAATCTCAGGATTTTTCAAGAACCTATGGAACTTTCTTCTCGTGGAGTCCCAGTTGAGTCCTAAAATAAAGATAGTTAGAGTCCAAGACACAATTCTGGTCTTCCCACGCTGGGTTTTGGACTACTGTGTAGCAGCTGATTCTGTGAACTTGGCATCAATAAGGGAGGTGCCCTCCCTGTTTGTATTGTGTGGGTGTGTTAATCTACCACCCATGTCAAATTGCCTCAGCAGTAAGTATATTTGAAAGGTTCAGCTTGTGAGGTGGCTGAGGATTTGGGGGAAGGGTAGAAAAAGCTTGGCTTTTCTTATCTCATTCAAATTGGTTTGTCCATCTCTGCGACCATGTGTCTCACAAACATGAAGATGGGTGATCTCCTGGGGGACTTTTAGTACTTTCCCCTCTGTCAGTTGAGGATTATATCCTACAATCTGTCCCCTAGCGCTTTAAACACACCCATTTAAAATAACTCCAGTAACAGGATCTTTAATTGACTCAGGGGATGGTGGGGGGCTTCCCAGTATGATTGTCGTTTTGGTTCAAAGGAGAAGAATGAAGTTGATTCTGTGCCTTGTGTCCGAGTAACAATATGTGAAAAGATTCATTTAGTCCTTAATCCTTATGGAGGATCTGAAAAGAGCTGATCGTTTAACAGCTACACAGTGTTCTGCTTTCGAGCTGTTTTTCTTATTTATGTCTTGGTTGTTAAAGCTCTAACCATTCCCTTTATTGTTCAGTGGAGAAAAAAAGAAAGAAAGACAAATTGGTATTAGCAATTCACAAAGCCATGACTCCTCACTTAAAAATGAAATCTACTAAAGTCTTGCAGGAGGAAAAAGTTTGGTTTGGCATATTTTGTGGGTCATTAGAGAACAGAGTCTCCCGGCCTGACAACCGGTTTCTTGTGGAGAAATATGAAACAGTAAAAAAAAAAATGGCTAAGGAAAACCTCAGCTTTGAGCAATCTGATGTAAATAAAGTGAACCTTGGCTTTACCCCAGCTGGGTCTGGTCCAGTCATACCGCCTTAGTTGGGCACAAATGAGTTTTGAAACAGGTATGGGCTGCATTGTTCTAGGTATTTATAGCAGAAATACTTAGCAATTTGGAATTTCCATCATGAAATGTTTTGGGGGGTACACAGATAAAAGTTTCCTTTTAATTCCCATTTTTCCACCCCATGTCCGGTACTAAGTCAAACTAAGAACATTTTTTACAAAATTGCGAAAGTGTAAGGTAAGGGATTATGCAGGCTAGTTACTATAAGCAAAATGATTAGTGTTTTCTTTTATTCTTAATAAACAGTGCTTGCGTGTCTTCATCTACTCTCGCCAGGTTGTACTGCTATTCATGTCACCTGAGAAACTATCAGAGAACAATCTAAACAAAAACTCCCCAGATTTCCTAGGATGGAGGCAGGCAGAGGCTTAATGAAAGAATGCTAATGGAGAGAATATATTCCTAAATTTCCCTGGAAAGGTGAGTGGCTCACCCACTCATATCAATGTGACTCCAAAGTTTAGTGTATGTGGGACACAGGTTGAAAAACTCAATGTGGCTGGGATATGGATTTTTCCTACTGTATTGGGTCATGATTTCAGATATGTGTATAAGGATGAATCCAGGAAGAACAGTCCAGGAAGGTAAATAAATGAACCAAATCAAAACAAACAGAAGGGGCATATGTAATTAAAGTAGCATGAAATCCAATGAGACAAGGGCCATATTCAACGCACACATATGAACTACATCCAAATTACTAAAAGAACAAGAGATGGTCTCTAATATCTACTAAAATCCTGATTTGAACTTTTTCTTTACTTTTTTCCTGTCTTTCCTTCTTTTTCAAATTTGAGAGAATCAAAGAATTTGGGATTCAGTATATCAAGATCAAATTTCAAAGGAAATAGGACATCTAAGAAGAAAATATTTATATACAAATGTAACCCTTAAAACCAAATGACCTAAAAATGAATTCTCAATTGAAGAAATTCTAAGTTATTATTGAAGAAAATTCTGGAAAGATAGTTTAGAAAGAAATCAGTGCTATAACCCACCTTGGCGACCTAGATCTTGGCTGCATAACTAAACATTCAGCCAAAAAGAACAGAGACCACAGACACCTCATGGTCTTTAGTGAACAACTAAATGGCCACTTGGTTCTTCCCCTTGGGAAGATTTTATTATTTGATATTATAAGATCAATAAAGTGTCTTTTACGAGTCTTCACAGAATATAATGCAGAGGGGAAATAATTCAGGTTTGGCAGCTTGTCTGTCTTGTCCCATGAATCACCTAAGTTGGAGTTCCAGGGTCCACAGCTGACCAGAGGAGTGTGTAGTAAGCAGATGGCCTTTATGGTGGGACGTCTAAAGGAGTCTCTAGGCATTGAAATATCTTCTTTAAGAGTGTTGAGTATCCCATGCTCATGGCCTCTCTCCGGGATAATTCTTTAAGATGAAAATATTCCTTAAAACGGTGGCTCTCCTTTCCCTAGGGCCATATCAAAGAGCTGTTCTTTTTTTCCCCCCTTCCTTGTTAGACGATAATAGGGAGAACCCATTGATTTTGTAGGGATCCGTTCTAAGGTCGCTAGAGGTCAATAGATGAAGGAGAGGTGTGTGGGGGAGCAAGTCTCATGATGGAGACTGCAAAATTTTCTCTACTGCACTATTTCTGCCTTAGGGGTTCTGCCAGGCCCTTCAGTTGTTAGTGAGGATTTGGGCAGCTCCCCAAAGGACTGTTTTAATACTTGCTTTACCTAAAACATTTTCATGTGTGTAACCCATTTTTTTGAGCAGCCTTTATGGCAACTCCCCAACTATATAGATCACTTTGACAAAGTCACCCTTATGTTTCCTTTAAGAGAAGCCATAAACAAATCCTTACAAATCAATTCAAATGAGTTCTCTAAAGCAATAGCCTTTAGGATTCAGTTCTCTCTTTATGCATGTTGATAGTGTTCTACCTAAATCCACTCTAGACATATCAAGTATGTGATAAGATTTCCAGGAATCCTAAGCTTCATAGATATTTAAAATAAAAATTTAAAAAATAAAACATTTATTTTTCTTTAAAATAGATACATACTACTATATATAAAATAGATAATTAATAAGAACCTGCTGTATAACACAGGGAACTCTACTCAATACTCTGTTATGGCCTATATAGGAAAAGAATCTAAAAAAAAGTGTGAATATATGTATATGTATAACTGATCCACTTTGCTATATACCTGAAATTTACACAGCATTGTAAATCAACTATACTCCAATATAATTAAAAAAATAAAATAAAAAAGAGAGAAAGACACTGGACACTTGATTCTAAAATGGTCATGTTCAACCACAATTTAAGAATATTTTGTGTCTTATGATTTACTGTGAAGTTAACTGAATCCTCACCAAAAAAAAAAAAAAAAAAAATAGAATAACAGTGACTTTGGTTCAGCTTGCTCTTACTCTGAAATCTGAAGTCCCTAATCATGTACCTCTCCAAAGTCCATCCTCAGTTCCCCAAAAAATGTCTCTCATGTTAATAGAATGATAGAAGGGTTTTGTAACTTCCCTAAAGGTAGAGCTGTGTCTTAGCTTTCTTTATAATCTTACATGGCCCCTTTTATCATGCCTTGTACATAGTAGACTTCTAATATATTTATTGATTTGAGGATTTAATATCAATAGGTATCATCATCATAATAGTACAGTATTGAGGTAGAAAAAATTATTTATGATTCTGAGTAAAGCAATCTCATTTTTCTTGGAGTGAGTTAATGTTACTCAGTGAAACAGATGAAGGAAGCTAGGTTACATATTAGCAGAAAAATGATCAGTTTTCATTACATTTTCAAGGTGCGAAAAGATATGTCAACATAATGCTCTAAACTCACAGACAGCAACCTGTCAGCAAGGCAGCTTCAACATAGCCAAAGGAGTGAAGCCCAGAAGATTCAACACAGGCAGCCATCACCAGAATGTCCCCCCACCCCCCGCCCACCGCCGAGATATGCAACTCATTGCCACTCAGCATGCCCAGTTTTGATTTTGTTTGTTTATTTTTTATTTTTTAAATTTAGTTAATGGTTGTGAACTAGCAGTTACAACAGGATATTATACCACTGCCAACCCAAGATAGCTATACTGGTCGATGCAGAAATAACCATCAGTGTGGTCATTCAAGAAAAGGCATCAGGAAAGTTGCCTGCTTTTTAATTTTTTTTTTAATTACAGAGACAAAGCTAATTGGCAGACTGACCAAGTAAGAGCAGTTCATATTTCAGTAATGCCACCAAGGCTCAGAGTGAGAGCTGGAAGATTTCTCGATGTTTAATCATTGTGTTAAATTCTGTACGTAATGATCACAAGACAGATGAAGAGTGTGGCAGAAGTCCTTGGATCTCCTGGATGGGAATGTTGAGTGGCTGAAAGCTGCTGAGATATTCACCATCCCTCTCCCGGGTCTAGAATTAGTGCCAGTCATGGAAGTTAGCTCACATCTCGGGTTGAAAATTTTATTTTTAGTAAAAACACAATTGTCTCTTGCCAAGAGCATGATTTATTTTAGTCTTAGTCAAGCTTCATATATAAACATTTAGGTCTTGCTTGAACCAATAAACCTTTATATTCTTTGAAAAACTGTGATGGATTATATGCCTGGAGAGTGTGCTCTTCCTCAGGATGATAATTAAAAGCTTGTTCTTTTCCCATGTGAATCAAAAAACAAACCTAGATGTGGCTTCCTAAGAGGATGAAGATACAAATTACCAAGACTTGAAGCATATTTGACAAGGGTTAGTCTTGAATAACAAAAACAAATTAACAAAATACATAAAAATGAAACACAAATATCAATAATCGCCATCTATAGAATTGTTATGGGTAAAAAAATATGAAGAAACTAGATTCAATTTGTCAAATATTTTAATCCTTAAAACAGTCCTGCAATATATGTATTCTTATCCCCATTTTCAAATATAAAATGTTAAGTAATTTGCCCAAGAATTCAAACTAATTTTTTGGGATCCCCAAGTCTAGATTTTATTTCATAAATGTTTTGTATCACATATACATTGTAGTAGAGATAGATTGCGCAGATGTGGCAATCAGATGTTTGTGTTCTCCTAGATTCACATTGAGTCACTGTGGTGGGGAAGATACTTACCCACAGGGATGCCCATTTCCTCATCCCCTGAACCTATGATTGTTAGGTTACATGGGTATGGTAAATTAAGGTTGCAGATGGAAATAAGGTTGTTCATCAGCTAACCTTAAAATAGAGAGATTTTTCTGAATTATCTGATTGGGCTCAATGAAATCACAAGGGTCCTTAAAAGTGGAAGAGGAAGAAGTGACCACAGAAGAAGGATCAGAGACATGCAACGTGGCTGACAGTGAAGATAAAGGAAGGGGTCAATGAGTCAAGTTGGAAAACATAAGGAAATGGATTCTCCCCTAGAGCCTCCGGAAGAGGACTACACCCTGGCAGCATCTTGCTTTTAGTCCAGGAAGTCGAGTTCAGACTTCTGACCTCCAGAGCTATAAGACAATGAACTTGTATTAGGCCACTAGGTCCGTGGCAGCCGTAGAAAACTGATAAAGCTGGTATATACAACAACCCCTCCTTCATCCATCTTCATTGGCTTTGTACCCAACCCACAGCTTCATCTTCCAATCTGGTCGCCTATTAGCTTCTAACCCTGGACCCTGAAATTTGTTAAACACTGAAGGCCACCTCTCTTGAATTGCCCCAACGGGCAGCAGTGAGAACCTTGTGACAATCCCAGGACGTATTCTTTTAGGTTCAAGTTCCAGGCGTCTAATGTTGGATAATTGGACACTAATAGCAGAACCCATAAGCATATAATGCTACATCAACTAAAGAATGTATTGTGTCAAGGTGAAAGAAAAATTACATGCTTTGAAATGTTCATAGCTTATTTAAGGCTGGAGAGGATTTTTTGTTTTTTTAATTGAAGTATAATTGATATAAGTCATATTAATTTCAGGTGTACATCATAGTGATGCGATATTTACATACCTTAAGAAATGTTCACCATGGTAAGTCTGGCTACTGTCTGTCACCATACAAAGTTAATGGTGTTACTGACACAATATTACTGACTGTATTCCCTATGCTGTATATTACATTCCCATAACTTATTTATTTTATAATTGGAAGATTGTACCTCTTAATTCACTTCCCCTACTTTGTCCACCCATCAATCCCCTTCCCCTCTGAAAATCACCAGATTGTTTTCTGTGTCTATGACTCTGTTTCTCTTTTGTGTGTTCATTTTGTTTTGTTTTTATGATTCCACATATAAGTGAAATCGTATGGTATTTGTCTTTCTCTACCTGACTTATTTTACTTAGCATTATACCCTCTAGGTCTATCCATGTTGTCCAAATGGCAAGATTTCATTCTTTTTATGGCTAACTAGTATTTCATTATGTATATATATCACATCTTCTTTATCCATTCATCTATCAATGGACACAGGTTATTTCCCTATCTTAGATGTTGTAAATAATGCTGCAAGGAACATAAGTGTGCATATATTTTTTCTAGTTAGTGTTTTTGTTTTCTCCAGATAAACAACCAGAAGTGGAATTGCTGGATTGTATGGTAGTTCTATTTTTAACTTTTTGAGAACACTCCATACTGTTTTTCATAGTGGCATACTAATTTACATTCCCACCAACTGTGCAGAAGTGTTCCCTCTACTGCACATATAGGCCAACACTTATTTGCTCTCTTCTGGATAATTGTCATTCTGACAGGTGTGAGGTGTTATAGTGGTTTTAATTTGCATTTTCTTGATGATTAGTGATGTTGGGCATCTTTTCATGTGCCCCTTGGCCATCTACATGTCTTCTTTGGAAAAATGTCTACACAGGTCCTCTGCCCATTTTTTTATGGTGTCATTTTTTAATGACATTAAGTTGTATCAGTTCTTTATATACTTTGAATATTAATCTCTTGTTGGATACACAACTTGCAAACATCTTCTCCCATTCAGCAGGTTGCCTTTTCCTTTTAATGATGTATTCCTCTTCTTTGCAAAAGTAATTTTAGTTTGATGTAGTCCATTTTAAAATGTTTGCTTTTGTTGACCTTATCTGAGATATGTCCAAAAAAAATATTGCTAAGACCAATGTCAAAGAGCTTACTACCTATGCTTCTAGGAGGTTTATGGTTTCCAGTCTTAAATTTAAGTCTGTAATCAACTTTGAGTTTATTTTTGTATATGGTATATGATAGTGGTCTATTTTAATTCTTTTCTATGTATCTATCCAGTTTTCCTAACATCATTTATTGAAAAAACTATATATTCTTGCCTCCTTTGTCATAGATTAATTAACCATATTTGCATGCATTTATTTCTGAGCTCTTTATTTTGTTCCGTTGATCTGTGTGTCTGTTTTTGTGCCAGTACCATACTGTTTGACTACTATAGCTTTATAGTATATTTGAAATCAGAGAGTGTGATACCTACAGCTTTATTCTTCTTTCTCAAGATTACTTTAGCTATTTGGGGTCTTTTGTGGTTCAGTGTAAATTCTGGGATTATTTGTTCTAGTTATGTGAAAATGCCATTGGTATTTTGATAGGGACTGCACTAAATCTGCAGATTGCTTTGGGTAGCATGGATGTCTTAATATTAATCCTTCCAGTTCATGAGCACAGTATAACTTTTCATTTATTTGTGTCATCTTCAATTTCTTTCATCAAGTCCTATAGTTTTCAGAATACAGGTCTTTCCCCTTCCTGGTTATATTTATTTCTAAGTATTTTATTCTTTTTATGCAGTTGTAAATAGGATTTTTTTCTTATTTTATCTTTCTAATATCTTATTATATAGCTTATTACTGTACAGAGAGGCAACCACTTTATGTATATTAATTTTATATCTTCAACTTTACTGATTTTATTTATTAATTCAAATAGGGTTTTGTTTTTTTTGTTTTTTTGTTTTTTTTTTTTTTTTGGTGGGTTCTCTAGGATTTTCTATATATGGTATCAAGTCTTCTGCAAATAGTGACAGTTTTACTTCTTCCTGTCCAATATGGATGCATTTCATTTCTTTTTCTTGCCTAACTGCCATGGCTAGAACTTCCAATACTATGTTGAATAAAGTGGTGATAGTAGACATCCTTGTCTTACTTCTGATCTTAGAGGAAAAGCTTTCAGCTTTTCATTGTTGATAACTATTTTAGCTGTGGGCTTGTCATATATGACTTTTATTATTTTCAGGTACAGTATCCCTATACCCAGTTTGTTGAGAGTTTTTATAATAAATGGATGTTGAATTTTGTCAAATGCTTTTTCTGCATCTATTGAGATGATCATATGATTTTTATCCTTTGTTTTGTTGATGTGATGCATCAAGTTGATTGATTTGTGGATGTTGAACCATCCTTGCATCCCTGGAGTAAATTCCACTTGATCATGGTGTATGATCTTTTTATTTTTTCTTGAATTCAGTTTGCTTACATTTTGATGAGGATATTTGTATCTATATTCATCAGATATATTGATCTGTAATTTTCTTTTTTTATGGTGTTTTTATCTGGTTTTGGTATCAAGGTGGAATATTGGCCTCATAAAATGACTTAGGAAGTGTTCCTTCCTCTTCAATTTTTTGGAATAATTCAAGAAGGTATTAATTCTTTTTTAAATGTTTGGTAGAATTCACCTATAAGCCATCTAGTCCTAGACTCGTTTGTTGGGAGTTTTTTAATTACAGATTCAATTTCATTACTAGTAATTGGTATATTCAAATTTTCTACTTCTTCATGCTCCAGTCCTGGAAGATTGTGTTTCTAGGAATGTATCTGTCTTTTCTAGGTTGTCCAATTTATTACCATAAATTGTTTGCAGTAGTCTCTTATGATCCTTTATATTTCTGTGATATCAGTTGTAACTTCTTTTTCATTTCTGATTTTATTTATTCAGACCCTCTCTTTTTCTTGATGAATCTGATTAAAGGGTTTATCAATTTTATCTTTTCAAAGAACCAGCTCTTAGTTTCATTCATCTTTTCATTGTTTTTTAAGTCTCTTTTTTGTTTGTTTTATCTCTGATCTTCATTATTTTCTTCCTTCTACTAATTTTGCATTTGTTTGTTCTTTTTCTAGTTCCGTTAGGTAAAGCTAAATTGTTTATTTGAAATTTTTCTTGTTTCTTGAGATGGGCCTGAATCACTATGAACTTCCCTCTTACAACTGCTTTTGCTGCATCCCATAGATTTTGGAGTGCTGTGTTTTCATTTTCATTTGTCTTCAGATATTTTTTGATTTCCTCTTTGATTTTTTTCATTGATCCATTGATTGTTTAGTAACATGTTTTTTGTTCACCATGTGTTTGTGCCTTTCCCAGTTTTCTTCCTGTAATTGACTTCTAGTTTTGTACCATTGTGGTTGGAAAAGATGCTTGATATGATTTCAATATTCTTAAATTTATTGAGATTTGATTTGTGGCATAACATGTAATCTATCCTGGAGAATGTTTCATGCTCACTTAAAAAGAAGGTGTATGCACTTTTTGAATGGAATGTATATATCTATCAAGTTCATCTTTAAGGCTGATGTTCCCTTATTGATTTTCTGTCTGGATGATCTATTCATTGATGTAAGTGGAGTATTAAAGTCCCCTACTGTTATTGTGTTATCATCAATTTCTCCCTTTATGTCTGTTAATATTAGCTTTATATATTTAGGTGCTCCTATGTTGGGTTCATAAATGTTTATGAATGATGTATCCTCTTCTTGTATTGACCCTTTTATCATTATGTCTTTTGTGACAGTCTTTGTTTTAAAGTCTATTTTGTCTGAGTAATGCTACCCCTCTTATATCTTCATTTCCATTTGTATGGGATATCTTTTTTCATCCTTTCACTTTTAGCCTGTGTGTCTCTTTAGATCTGAAGTGCTTTTCTTGTAGGCAGAATATGGATGGGTCTTATTTTTTATCTATTCGGCCACCTTATGTTTCTGGATTGGATAATTTAGCCCATTTGCATTTAAAGTAATTATTCATAGGTATGTACTTGTTTCCATTTTGTTAATTGTTTTACGGTTGTATTTTGTATTTCTTCTCTGTCCTTTTCTTCTCTTGCTCTTTTCCCTGTGGTTTTATTTATTTTATTTATTTTTTTCAGTTTCATGTTTGGATTTCTTTCTCTCTATTTTTTGTGTATCTATTAAGTTTTTGGTTTATGGTTACCATGAGATTCATGTATAACAATCTATATATAAAATTCACTATTTTAACTTGATAGTCACTTAAGTTTGAAGACAATCTAAAAGCACTACATTTTTATCCACCCCCCATGTTTTATGTTTTTACACCATATTTTATAACTTTTTACTTCATGTATCCCTTAAGTACTTATTGTAGATATAGTTGATATACTATTTCTGTCTTTTAACCTTCATACTAGCTTTATAAGTTGTTGACCCACTACCTTTTCTGTATATTTGCTTTTACTGGAGAGTATTTTTCTTTTATATGTTTTCTTATAACAAAGTTATGGCCTTTTCTTTTTCATTTAAAGGAGTCTCTATAACATTTCTTGTAAGGCCAGTTCAGTGGTGCTGAGCTCCTCTAATTCTTGCTTCTCTGTGAAACTCTTGGTCTCTCCTTCAATTTTGAATGATAACCTTGTTGGGTAGAGGATTCTTGGTTGCAAGATTTTTTTTTCCTTTTCAGCACTGTAATTGTATCATGCCACTTCCTTCTGGCCTGCAAAGTTTCTGCTGAAAAATCCATTGATAGTCTTTTGTGAAAGTTCCCTAATGTGTAACTAGTTGTGTTTCTCTTGCTGCTTTTAAAATTGTCTCTTTAACTTTTTGATATTTTAATTAGAATGTGTGTTGATGTGGATATCTTTGGGTTTATCATGTTTGAGACTCTCTGTACTTCCTGGAACTGGATATCTGTTTCCTTCCCCAGGTTAGGGAAGTTTTCATTATTTCTTCAAATAAGTTTTCTGCCCTTTTCTTTCTTCTCCTCTGGGACCCATGTAATGTGAATGTTAGTATGTTTGATGTTGTGCCCCAATGTCCCTTAAACTATTGTCATTTTAAAAAATTCTTTTTTTCTTTTTGCTGTTCTGACTTTGTCATTCCCTCTACTCTGCCTTCCAGAGAGCTGATTTGTTCTTCTGTATCACCTAATCTGCTGTTGACTCCCTCTAGTGCATTTTTCCGGTCAGGTATTTTATTTTTCAGCTCTGATTGTTCTTTCTCACATTTTAAAACTTTGTTTTTGAAGTTTTTACTGTGTTCATTCCTTCTTCTTCTGAACTCAGTGGGCACTTTTGTGACCACTGCTTTGAATTCTTTATCAGGTAAATTACTTACCTCTATATACTTAAGATCTTTTCTCTGAGGTTTTGTCTTGGTTTTTCACTTAGAACACAGTTCTCTATTTCTTCATTTTGCTTGGCTCACTGGGTTTGTTTCTATGTGTTAGGAACCTACCTTTCTCAGTCTTGAAGGAGTAGGCGCGTAGGTGATGGCACTTCTTGTTCAATCCTGCTCTTGTTTCTGAATTTGAGTTATCTATATCTATAGTGTCTGATTTATTCTTTTTTTTTTATGTGTGTGTCTTTCTTTCTTTCTTTCTTTCTTTCTTTCTTTTTGGTTGTGTTAGGTCTTCATTGCTGTGTGTGGGCTTTCTCTAGTTGTGGCGTGTGCGGGCCATTCTTCGTTGTGGTGCGTGGGCTTCTCATTGCTGTGGCTTCTCTTGTGGAGCATGGGCTCTAGGCACATGGGCTTCAGTAGTTGTGGCACACATTCTCAGCAGTTGTGGCTTACAGGGTCTAGTGCACAGACTCACTAGTTGTGGCACACGGGCTTAGTAGCTCCAAGGCGTGTGGGATCTTCCCAGCCTAGGGATCGAACCTGTGTCCCCTGCATTGGCAGGTGGATTCTTAACATCTGCACCACCAGGGAAGCCCTATACTGTCTGATTTATTCTTGATTCACCCCTGTTGTTGTTGTGCTGAGACCTATCAGTGTTCCAAGGGGAGAAATCTCATTCAGCACCTAGCTTCAGGCTGATTGGATACCAGACCCTTAGGCAGTAGCTTTTAAAGTATGCAGATCTATACTGTGCTTTGGGGTTACAAGAGTAACCCTACTGGCATTCGGACCAGAATATCTGGAGGTGTCTCCTGAGTGACAGTTGCAAAAAACTGGGACTCCTTACAAGTGTATAAGTTCCTTTCTGGGGAGGCTTATCAAGCTGTAGTAAGGCCAATTGTGTCTTGCATGAGCTGGGTTCCATGGAGCTCAGGAATGTCAGCCCCCTTGGCAACCAGGGCCAGGAGATCAACAGGTGTTCTCGTATGCATTGCCTGCACCCACTGGCTTTATGTAGGCAGCTGGAGTGTGTCATCAGCCTTGTTGGTTTTCTAAGCCAGATATTTTGGGGGCTCATCTCTCTGGTGTAGAGCCCAGGGACTGGGATGTCTGGTGTGTTGTGACAACCCCTCACTCCTCCTAGAGAAGCACCCATCTGGCGAGATCCATCTCTATTGTGTGCCACCACACGGGGAGTGGATGTTTTGACAAAAACATTTTTCTGCCTTTCCTATCTATTTTGATATGGTCCTTTCTATCTGTTGTTGTGGAGCAGATGTTCAGGTAGTTCTCAGGTGCCTTTCAGAGGGAATTGATCCATGTGCATATTAGTTGGTTCCATGGGAGGAGGTAATTTCAGGATCTCCCTATGCCACCATCTTGAACCATCCTCCTGATTAGGATTTCTTCAATTATTTGGTTTAAAAGTCTCATTTCATATCCTGAACTGTAAGGTAAGTAAATGGGCTTAGAGAGGTTAAATGACTTGACAGAGATCTCACATCCAGTTAACAGCAGAACCAGATCTAGAACAAACTCTCCTGGTTCTGAGTGTAAAGCACTTTCCTGGCCTTCACTCAACCTGAGTTTGATCTTATAGGTGAAGTCTTAGAAAACCTAGTGGAATAAAGTGTTTGTTTTCCCCATATCTCTGAAGACAGAGTTTCCTTAATCCTGATATTCCAGCCCAGTATTTATTCTCCTAACCTACTATGATTAACTTGACTCTCCTCCTGTTTCCTCCCTCACTCCCCATCATACGTAAACTCTGATTTACATCTGGACAGGAAATATACTCAAAATACACTCCTCAGGTGTTTACCCAATGATGCCCCAGGCAATACCAATGATGAAGAACAAAAAGTCATATATTTATCGTTGGTCATGAAAGTTTACTTTATGACACAATCCTAATCCACTCCCAAGTACTTACTACATTCACTGGAAGAATTTTAAGTTTTTAAATAATCAACCTCCATCTCAGGCCCACAAAATAAAGCCTGCTCCTGGTCTTTAACCATGACTTCTGATGAAAACTGGAGTGGTCCATGCTTAAATAATTTTAAAAAGTGTTCTCTTTGTAAGCGATTGTTATCTTCAACAAAGTTGGCATTTCAATGACCTTCAAACAATCAGGCACATAAAAACTCCTTCCTCCTATTGCATATTTATTTGAATTAAGCTTGTAATTCTTAGCCCTGAACTATCCTATCTTACCTCACTTCCCCTACTCCCCACCTCAGATTTCACTTACTGAATTTCTACTAGTTCCTTGACTTCACTGCAGTAATTCATGCCTTATTGCCATTGCTCTTACTGATTAGTTTCTCCTAAAATACAATATTTCCTTGTAACTATTCATTGATCGCAGAGTGCATTTTCTAAAGATCACATATCAGTTGTGAGGCGTTGTGCTGGAGAGGTCATGAGCAAAGCACAAAATCTGTGAATTCATGGAATGTAGGATACAGTCATGAAAAGGCAATTACAAAAGCACATAAAATAGGTATAACAATAGGATAAGTATAGATCTGTCCTTGGGGGAAACACCCAAGCCTGCTTTTGTGGAGGGGGTCTGTTTGAGGGTGAAACCATCGCTACCATCATCACTGTATAGCCTGGGAGTGACCAGCATATAATACACATGCACGCAATATATGTTGATAGTATTAATGAGAAAAATCTGTGATGAAATGCCTCCTGAGACACAAAATTACTATGATTCTTTTATTTACAGATGACTTTGTATCATAAACATTTATTGTCTGTCTAGGTACGGTTAATCAGAGAGAGGCAGAATTACTTGGAGACTTCCAGTTTGTAAATTAAAAAGCTTTTATTTCCCCCATTGAGTTGTCTAAACTTCCTGTTCAACTGAATAAATCTAATCACTCCAAGGATGAATAAAAATTTGGGTGTTAGATACAACAGGTATTGAATCCTGGCTTTGCTATTTATGCATATGTGACATTTGGCAGGTTACTTAAATTCTATACATTCAATAAAATAGGTATGATAATGATATCTTATAAGAACTAAAAGTAATAACATGCAAAGGACTTGGAACAGTGACTACTACATAGTAAACACTCAATAAATTTTTTTTTTTTTTGGGGGGTACACCAGGTTCAATCATCTCACTCAATAAATGTTAATCCTCTTTGTATCCCATAACTTCGATGATATATATTTAGCATAGATTTTTGAAATAGCTGAAAGTAGATGGAATTATGCACAAATAATTGAATTTCTACTCAGCATTTGGCACAGTCAATATCTAATACTAGAATGAAAAGAATCAAGAATTGGAGCTTGGTTAATTACCTGCCCTTCCTGTCCCCTGTATGCTACAGCTCTCAAACAAACAATAGGCAGACAGGAGCAGGATCCTCCCTCCACTTATCTTATTCTGTAAGATTTCCATATGTAAAGGGTTATCTATATAATGTTCCTGGATTTTAAAAGTTGCCTACAGTTTTAAACAGCATAATGGTATCATTTGGAAATTCAATTAATTGGAAAGTGGTTGGTGTAGGGCTATGCCACAGAGACCTCTGGCTAATCATCAAGCCCATCTTCTCTTCTTCCTGGACCCACAGTGAGGCTACACTTTCCAGTCTCCCTTGCATCTAGGATTGGTCACATGATTGAATTCTAATTAAAAGAATGTGATTATACATGATGTATGCCACTCCCCAACCTGGCCCGTAAAATCCTCCCATGAGTGATTCTCCATATCTCTACATCTTCTAGGTGACTGGAAAGGATGAGTCCTTTGGATAAATTTGTGGAGATGGCAGAAACACAGGTTGGAAAGTTCCTAAATTTCTGCTTGGATAACTGTCCAAACAGGAACATCCTATTGGATTATTGAATGGTAAATAACATATTACGCCAAGTCACTGAGATTTGAAGGTTTCTCTTTTTCAATGCCTAGCGTTATTTTTTTTAAACACGTGACCTAAAAGATAAAGGTTCAAAGTTCCCATCCTCTCTTTATTAGCAATTGGCCTCATTTTAAATAATGGCTTACCTTTTCAAGATTTTAGATAGACTGTTTAAGGGGAGATATCACTTCTTAGTTTTCTTCTTTTTCTCAGCTCATAAACATAGTACCTAGAAGATAGTAGCTGCTCAATATAAATTTGATAAATGCAATAACTCAATTCAATAAGCAATTTTTGAACTCAGCCTGGGTTCAAATCCTGGCTCAAATATTTAATAACTGACTTTGGCCAAATTACTTAACTTCTCTGTGTCTCAGTTCTCTCATTGGTAAAATGAACATAAAAATAGAAACCTACCTTGAAGTTATCCTCTACTGTTGTAAGAGTTAAGGAGTTAATATATGTCACTCTTAAAACAGGTTTCAGCTACAGGGAGAAGTCAGGAATATCATCCCATATTGAGTATTATTTGTGCCAGGTAGTGTTCTAATATCATTCCTTCACAAAAGACCAAGAGTGTGCTCCTTATAACCTACACCTGTATTTTGGGATGATAAATTGGAATTCTATTGGAGTGTGTGCTTTATTGATAGTGATTTAGGCTGGGTATCTGAAACCAAGGATTAAGCGTAGGAATATTTTTTTTGGAAAAATTACGATGACAACAGAGCTTCAATCTTTGGAAGAGGAGATTTATAAAGGCAAAAGCTACCAAGAAGCTGCAATAACATCTTTGCCAGAAATCATGGCTCTGACCTGGCTGGATGTTCACATCTGATCAATTCTTGAAAGCTCAGCTCAAATGTTACCTCTTCCTTAAAGCCTCAGTTGAGGGCTCCATGAGGAAATTATAAGTTCCTCCTCTGTGCTTTTCATATTGTTCATATGTTTTTGTACCTTGAACTGCAGTTGCATATGTGCTTTTGTTATCTCCCATACTAAAATAGAAGGTCCTTGAAACCTGAGTCCATGGCTTACTCATTTTTGCATCCCTAAGTCCTCTCCTGGTAGCAACCTTAAGTTGAAAGCATGAAGAACAATGAAAAAAATGGAACAAACTAGACATTTCTTCTGCCTTCTAACTTTTAGGCTTTCCTGAAGGAACACCAGAGAAGAACAGCACACAGTCTTTGGTGGAAGAGGCAACTCTGTAAGAAAAATTGCTCTCCTTATTCTAAGGAAATGATTGAGGGTGATTTTTAAAGTAGAACATGGGGATAGTTTAAAAATAACTTCTGTGTGATTAAAAAAAAAAAAAAAAAAGGCAAAGCAAAAGGAAAGGCTGAAGAGCCACTGCTGTAGGGACTCTGGGAGTAGCACTGACGGCCTCCAAGCCCTGGGAAGCAATCTTTTTGGACTCTGCCCGTGCACTTCCGCTGTGGCGGAGGCTTCCGGTCCTGTACACACAAGCCAGTTCTCAATTTCCAAACCAATGACAGGGATCAATGATTCAGATAAATGCATCCAGCAAATGGCCATTTGGGTTAGAATCACCAGCCTGTTTCAGAGATAAAGGCACCTGCCTGTGAAGGGAGAGTCCCTTTCTCTTTAGCAGAGTCTCAGCTGCCTGGCTCAGGTGGGTTATGTCAACACTGAGAGTAGCCCAGTCTGAAGGCCAGGAGATCTGAGCTCTGTCCTTGAGCTAGCGGAGGGTCTGGCACAGACGAAACAGACAAAGGCCCCTGACTGGCTCTGGACAAGGCATTTAACTTTTCCGGACCCCAGTTCTCTCTTTAGGTGAAATGTGGAGGTTGAACCACATTCCTTTTCATCTGGATCGCTTTTGATGATATCAGAGTGAAAGCTGATACCCTTTCATAATGAAAGGACAAAAAAAGTGTTATAACTTCCTCACTCTCTACCATCAAAACATATCTGTGTATGCAAGTGTACACACACACACACACACACACGCACACAAACACACACATGTGCTTGCCAAGGCATCATTTGTACAAGAAATCTCAATTAAAAATTTTTTAAACAGTTTACTGAATTAGGCAGTCTGACCTAATACTGCATCTCCCCAGGTAGCGTTCTAACTATGTACTGGATCCCCCCCAGGTGCCTGGCACTGTAGGCAGTGGCCAGATGACTTTGAGTTAGGAGCTTTTAAGGGTTGATTCCACAGATCAGATTATCAGAACTGGCTGCAAATATCACCTCAATAAAAATCTTCATCATAGCCCAGAGATTTTGAAGCCATATGAATGCCTAGGAAGCAATTTTTTTGAGGTCAAGCATCCAGTTAATTAGAATATTAAGCTATGCCTTTAATAATATTTGTTAATTTCTAATCAACCCTTTTTCCTTGGGATGAAAAATAGCTGGTGGGGTGCAACCCATCTCTAGGATTCAAATCCAAGTGTGTTTTTTTTTTTTTTCCCCTAGAGCCCTTATGTCTTTACCAGCTACAGAAACTGGTGAGATCATGGGCTATTCTTATTGCTAATTTATTGAGGAGAGAGGGCTAATTAAAAAGCAGAGAAAGAGGACTTCATCTCACATACACACATGCAAACATAAATGCCACCTCCACCCTGTCCTGCTTTGCAGCCCTTCCCATGCGGGCCCCTGTACACATTCTCACTGAACAGGACAAATGGCCTATTTTCAATCAGCTGGAGTCAGCTGCCTCCCACGTGCCACCGCCTGGCCGCCTCCTCATTGTCCTTCGGGTCTCCAGCAGCAGGAGGCAGGGAACATGTGGAGCCACTCTCACCCTCTGGCCCCACGTCCAGGCCCTTTCATCACACCACAGACAGACTCTTTCCAAGAACTTGAATGGGGATCCACAACCTCCCCTCGGATTGCTCATTAATCTGCCCATTCAGACATTCCTCTGCCTTTTGGCTGGTCTGGCCCACCCCCCTACCCCCCAGGAGGATAACGTTCAGAGTGGAATCACTTCTCGTGAGCGGTAAGTACAATTCAAGAAGGCAGGCCGTCTAGTGGTATCTGAGTGTTAAAGATATCTGAGATCCCAAACTTGAGCTGCTCTCTGGACCTGAAATACCCTGAAATAGTCACTTTGGGAGGAATGGATGTGTATCTACTGGCGGGGGTAGGGGGGGCTGCCATGAGCCAGACTCTGCTCCGTGCCTGGTGATGCCAAAGGGAAGGAGACATTTTGCAGTTCAGACTTGTCTTGAAGAAGCTGCCCTTAAAGAGCCTTGGCAGAGTTAGTTTTTGCCTTTAAGAAGCTGCCTTTCTAGTTGGGAAGATAAAACATGACCACATGAAGAGGAAATAAATTATGAATTTCAATGGAATACAACAGCATCAGGGGAGGAAATGTGAATTTCCAAGCTGAAGGCTCAAGAAAATCTTAAATGAAGAAGTAGAATTGGATTTGAGCCTTTAAAGGATTGGCAAGGTTTACACAAATAGGGTGGAGAAAGGGCAATGCTTTGAATAACAACCATGAGAAAGTACAGAGTATGCAGCTATGGGGTGACTGGACAGAGGGTTGGCTCAGGGGGTGAGCTGGCGCCAAACCTGGGAAACAGGGGTGGAGGGCAAGGGGTTCCAGGGACCTTCATTTTCTTCTGTGATTGCTGTTGGACAAAGATTCATTTGCCAGCTCTGCTGTTTCTAAGATGAGCTAGGAACACTTCCCTTTAGTCTCTATGATATTGTGTGGGTGACAAAGATGCTGTCTGTAAAGCACTTAGAAATAGGCAGCCCATTTCAAATAAGAAAGATATTCCCTGATTGTTTCAAACTGAGCCTTCTCTTGTTTAATGAAGCAGCTTCTCACCTAAGCTGCTCCCTGGGTGTTCACCAGGCAGTTTAGGAAGCAGCTGGAAATTTCTGCCATGCCCCAGGCTACCATTTAGCACACTGAAGCAGCAACTTCTGGAATGGTCCCCCAGTGGCCTGATGGGGCCCTGTTCTCTGTAAAGTGTCCATTTGACTCCCAGGGAAAGGGCTGCATCAACAGTTATAGTCGAGCATGCTCAACTCGGGAGATGCTGAACAGGGCACAGTGCCTACTTAACACAGCCCTTTTGCATCTCACGGAACAGAGCACAAGTGCGTGGATGGGAGATGTTGCTGGGAGTCCAGAGAGCACAGAGCTGGGGTCCCTCTGGCAAAGGGAAACCTCACAATGTGGAGTCCGTGTGCCAGATGCTTACTACGTCAGCCACCTAACATAGATCTCAATTTTGACTTCTCTATGGGCCACATTGCCTGTGTGAAACCTTCAAGAAAAGGAAGCATGCGTGTTATTTTTTGAGGGGGCCACACAAACACACACTCTGCCCTGCTGTATATTGTGTGTGAGACCATAGACTGATCTGAGCACCGAAACCAGAGCAAAGCCATCATATGCATTTGTCTTTATCTTTTAAAAAGAAATACATCTTCAAATGTGTTTTAAAAGATCATTTCCTTAATATTACCATCCTATCTTGTTCCAAAAACCATCACTTTTTTTTTTTAACAATTTTAATGGGATGAAAACAATTTTTAGTAGATCAGGGCAACCATTTTCATTCTCACCTCATGGACTTGTATATATTGCTTTAACAAGTTTCCTGAATGTCTGCTACAAGGGCATGTACACAAAGTAACAGTCTCTCTTTTTTACCTTTAGGTCTGGGAAATGCAACTTTACAGGAATTCTTCATAGGAAGAATTGAAAGAATAAATAAATTATCTGTAGAGTGCTGCAGAGAACATTTCAAATAAAGGCATTGGGCAACTATAAGGTAATTGAACCCAGTTCTCCCACCAGTGGTCCAGGAAGGGCAGGTGCTGGACGCTGCAGGCCTCCTAGATGGAAGACCCCCTCCCTCTTCCTTGACTCATGGATTCCAGGAGGCAACAGGACTCCTTCCAAAGTGCCCCAGCAGAATCACTCGGCTGATCATATGGAGCCTGCCCCCGACACACTCAGCTCTTAGAATGTGTGAATCTTGGTTTAGGTTATTGGGAAGAAGATGAGGGTCAAAGGACGGAAAGGATTATGTGATACCAGCTTCAAAGTGATGAAACTCCCTGAACTGCCTCCCTTCCCACGTCTGGGTAACAGAGAACTCTAGGGTCCTAAATTCAAGGACAGAGCAATCATGTAGAGATCTTCTTTATTGGCCTCTCTCCTCTCCCATCCCTTTTTTCCACCAAACCACAACACTAGAGAGAGAAATATTCAACCAACAAGCCTCTTTGTTCATTTCCCAGGCAGAGAGAAGGCCTCATTGCTGACACCACTGATGCTCTCAGAGGTGAGGACTAGCTCAGATGTCAAACAAGGCTGAAAGGTCAGGTCGCATTTGTCACTTATCTCAGTTTCCACCCTCTGGTCCCTGTGCTTTCCTCCAACAATGTTTGGCCAAAGGAGGAGATTCTTCAAAAGCCACAGTACCACCTGGCTGGATGCTAGAGCTTCTTGAAATTGGGCAGAGTCACACTGAAGGCACCCTTCTACGAGTTACCTTATCTGGGTTCTTGAAGAAAAACTTTTGGAGGTCACTACTATTTTCCCAGAATTCCCAAATGGGCTTAACATGCTCTGAGGTGTTTTGAAATTTCATGACCTCTTCTTAGGCAGTGCTTTGGAAACAAATAGCAGTGGAAACCCACCCATGGATCTGGTTAGCAATAAAACAGACAGACAGAGAGTGAAAGAGAAACAGAGACAGAGACAGAGAGAGAAGGAAGAAGAGGAAGGTGGGGGGAGGGGTAAGGGGGGTGGGGAAGAGGAAGAGGAGGAGCAAGGGAAGAGGAGGAGGAGGAAGAGGAGGGAGAAATAAATACCTTACAGAAAAAAAATCAGAGCACATTCACGTAAAGAGGATGGGTATTGTTTAATGAAATGTGTTGTAGTTCTATATACGTACGAACACACACGTGTGTAACGTGTGTGTGCTGGGTCATTCTTTAAAAATCTGTTTATCACTAAAAGTCAAACTCAACTTTTTGAAAGCTGCAGCTCTGGGGTAAATAAAATGTTCCCAGGGAATCACAGCATAAAAACAGGCCCCCTGGCTCAGTGACACACTCCTACTGGGCTGGAGGGTACAATTTTATACTCTCTTGGAGTTTATTCAACAAATCGTACCCCAGTGCCCCCTAAACTTAGTGGCTGAATAATTTAATCACATGTGCTTTATCCACACTTACACCAAAATCAGGTATTATCACTCCTTCTAAGATTCCATACATGGGAATACAACCAATTCACATTGAATGCCGTTGCTTTTTGAAACGCTTACTATTCCTCGTGATTAAAGTATTTGCACCAGCCTAGGCCTAAGCACCGGCTCTGGGCTAAGCATTCGTACATGGGCCAGGTGACCTCATTTAATTTCAGCCTATGCCAGGCTGTAGCAGAGCCCAATGAGAAGTTCTGAGGTGCTTGGAGAAGGGGTGAGGCCAATCCACCAGACGTTTATTTACATGGAAGTCTGAGAAAGCATCTGGGAAAGAACACCACCCAGTAAAAAGGAGTTGGTCGAGACAGACCTGATCAAGGAACAAAGCTTTAGTCATCGGAGTACACTATTGTTCTTCATGCTTGCCTTTTGGCTAAAATGACAACTGAGTCATATTTGAATCCGAAGAGGCCAAATGGCATGGGAGGAAGCAGGAAGAATAACAGCAACCAAAAAGAGTTGAACTCAACCTCTATGCAAAGCAGCAGTGCCCTGGCATCCTTTTAGCAGAGAATCCGTGGGTGGGATAGGAAACATATTCTGCCACCCACCCCCCCACATGCTTACATGGCTTTGATACCATTAGAGTTCCTGTGCTTGGGCATCAGTATCAGAAAGGAATCTGTGGTGTCTGGGGGAAGACAGCAGTGTGTGATGGACAAGGTGGTACCTAGAAGAAGTGGCAGTAGTACCTGGCAGGAGCAGTGGGTGATAACTGATTGAATGTTCAAGAGCACAGTTGAAACAACCTCTGAAAACTCTCAGGTGGTTTTTTTTTTTAATTGAAGCATAGTTGATGTACACGATTACATAAGTTTCAACATAGTCATTCATGATTTTTAAAGGTTGTATTCCATTTATAGTTATTATAAAATATTGGCTACATTCCCAGTGCTGTAGAATATATCCTTGTACCTTATTTACCTTTTAAAGAACTATTTATTTAGTTAGTTATTGGCTGCGTTGGGTCTTCCTTGCTGTGTGTGGGCTTTCTCTAGTTGTAGCGAGCGGGAGCTACTTTTCATTGCAGTGTGCAGGCTTCTCATTGCGGTGGCTCTTGTTGCTGCACCCAGGCTCAGTAGTTGTGGCGCACGGGCTTAGTTGCTCCGCGGCATGTGGGATCTTCCTGGACCAGGGATGGAACCTGTGTCCCCTGCATTGGCCGGCAAATTCTTAACCACTGCGCCACCAGGGAAGTGCCTACTTTATTTATTTTATGCCAAGTAGTTTGCATCTCTTAATGCCCTACTCCTATCTTGCCCCTCCCCTGCTTCCCTCTTCCCACTGGTAACCACTAGTGTGTCCTCTATATATGTGAGTCTGTTTCTTTTTTGTTATATTCACTGGTTTGTGAAAACTCCCAAGTTTACTTTAAAATTAGGACTTTGAAATGTTGAGAGAAATAGACAGAGAAATTGTGGTTACTCATTTTTAAAGTAAGTATTAAATGGCAAGAAATATATCATAAATCAAATGTTTCCTTCAAGTGTCCTTTGGAGAATACAACCTATCATATTTCAGCTACTTGTTTTTCTCAGTTACTAATAAGGACTACACAGCATGTCCAAGGAGATGCTCTACATAATTGGAAGCTAGATATAGACACGCAGATCAGAGAATCTGGGTCACAAAGGAGAAAATGCCTCAGACATCCTGGACGTGCGCTAAGGAAGATGCATGGCTTCAGGCAAGCTCTGATAAGAAGTTACTAAGGAAAGAAATATGAATTGATCATTTCCAGATTCATTAGTTTACAGCTGACTCCAAAGGCCCAGAGAGGTGTCAGAGCATTTGAAAATTAAAATGATCAAATATTAGTTTTTAAAGCTCTGGCTGCAAGGAATTTCAACAATGTGAGTTATCAAAATGAGATATCGCGTTCGCTTACTGGAGTGTTCTGTTTATGTACAAATAGGTAATCTCTTGATATTAGATAATGTAATATTTCTAGTCATTTTCCCCCTAGTTTTACTTTTGTGTCATTTCCCACATTTAAATAAGAACAGCTTTCATCTCATTGGGCGTGAGCAAAATGCTATGATTGTTTCTATTTTTTCACGTATTTTTGTATTTTATGATCTTGTGACCTAAAATTATCAAACACTATAGCAGTTGGGACAAATGGTACCTGGATATTAAGCTCATTTCCTAGTGTTACACTCTGGTTTTTGATACTGAGGAATGGTGTATAGTAAGCTGAAGAAGAGAATTGTTCTTCTTATTTATTCACACAGTGAATGCAGCCAAAATTTAAAAGCATGTAGGCAAGCATCTTAAATATTAAATCCATCCCTGTTGAACATCATTTATTAAGTGAGTACCTGTGCAGGATGCTGTGCTGAGTATAATACAGGCGAACCTGGTTCAATACAGTTGTGTCCTTGGGGCACTTGTGATCAGCAGAGACCAAGTAAAACACACCAACCATTATTATAAGGCAAATTATGAGAAGTTATGCAAAAACTTTACAAGGGCTTGATATATAGCTAGGAGAAGAACAGGAGTAGTGCAGAATTGCAATAAGTAAGAGTCTAGGAGCTTAGGACCAAAAGAAGTAAATGCTTCGGGGAGTTTAAAGGAAAGGAAAACAAGAAAAACCTTTTTTTGAGATTTACTCCATCCCCCTTTTACAGATGAGGAAGCTGAGACATAAAGAGTTTAAATAACTTATGTAGGTTCATAGGACCAGAAAATGGCAGATTCAGGATTTAAATATGTCTATTTGACTATTAAAGTGGACCTTTAGGTAGCATTGAGGATCATGCTGAGGTTAACATTGAAAACTGCAGAGGATCAAATCAGTACTTTTCTTTAACTTTGTCCAATAATTCTTAGTATCCTGCAAGCTAGAGTAGAAGAAGTTACTAAGGGATATACCCAGAATTGGAAATGGCATAAGTTCAGAAATTGAGAAACCTAGTGGTGGAATTGGTTCCAATGACTGAGTGATTCTGGGTTGTAAAATGGAAGAACAAGAAAGTGTGAGATGACAAATTAAGTGAACATGAGCTGTGATTGGATCTTTCCATAAGCGCAGAAACAAGTTTAATAGGGGTGAAAGAGTAGAACAGACATATTCAGAGAGAGCTATGTTAGAGTTTAAGGTCCCATACGTGGAGCTGCAAATTGGTGAGCTCTGACCTATGGACATTCAGGCAGTATCTGCTGAAACAGGTAGAAGTGAGGTTTCTGAGTTTGAAGAACTGAAGTCAGGACAAGAGAGGTGATGCAATGAAAATCTACGTGATCCATTTGAAGTTGCAAGTTAGATATTACTCTTGCACTGAACAAGCCAGGAAGTCTCTTATTTTTGCCAGGAGCAGGCACTGGGGTAATTTGGGGAAGCAAACTGGACATATGGAATTCTCCTTTTTCTAGTTTCGGCCCATGTAACCTATGATTGGATTGGAAGAATTTGGAAGAATAACAGCCCCCATGCTTATATTGTTCTTCCTCATTAAATTCTGAGTGACTTATCCTACCATTTTAGCTCACGTGGTTATTTTATATTTTTCGTGGATATATGGGAGAAACTCAGGCACAAACAGAGAAATTCAATCACAGAGAAGCTGCATTCCTTTAAAAGAACCCTCAGCCCAATGTAAACCTGACCCATACCTCTTTGTGTTTGGATCTGCCAGTAGAGAAAACTTCTTAGAAATATACACAACTCAGAAAAAAAAAAAAAAAATGAATACTTCCTTTTTACAAACTGTGGTGCTAACTGCTTTATATGATATGATAGTTTCCAAAACAGCTTCCAATGACCTCCACCCCTGGTGTTAAAGCCCATATTTCATTCCCTCCATCGTGAGAATGGGCTGGATCTAGCGATCTAGTTCTAGTGAATACAGGACAGCAAGAGTGATAGGAAAGCATTGCCAAGATGAGTTAGGAAAGGTGGTGACTCCTGTCTCACTCGCCCCCCTCTTTCCCCTCCCCAGCTCTCTCTGAGGAACGAGTTGCCATGTTGCGAGTGGCCCGATGGAGAGACCCACATGGTGAGGAACTGGAGGTGGCTTCTGACAACATTCAGTGAGTAACTAAGACCATCAGTTCCCCAGTCTGCTGACAGGCATGTGAGTGGGTTTAGACGTAAATCCTTCCCCAGTTGAGCCTTGAGAGGATCACTGCCCCAGCCAACACCTCAATTGCAGCCTTGTTGAAGATTCTGAGTGAGAGAACACAGCTAAGCCATGCCTAGAGTTCCGACCCACAAAAACTGGGATATAACAAGTGTTGTTTTTAAGCCACTAAGTTTTGGAGGAAGCGGTCATCTGTGACACAGACATAATAACTAATACACATGGCATATTTTGCTTAGTCTCCACAATAACACTATGTGGTAAGCATCATTATGTCTACTTTATAGGTTGGAAAACTGAGGTTTATGTCTTAAATGATTGCCCAAAAATTGCATAGTGAGTAGGTGGTAGAGCTGAAATACTAACCAAAAAATGTGACTGCTCCCTAACACAGTAGGTAGGACAGTTATAACATGTACACTTGTAGAAAATTCTTTTCCTGATTTTATGTGATTGTGTGGTCAGTCATGACACCAGTGCCCCAACGGGATTGAGGTAATTCATCTTAAGACAAACTATCATCACGCAAAGTTTTATCGTTCTCAAAAGTCTTCATCTCCATTAAACTTATTTTGGAGACTAAACTGCAATTTCTTTAAAAAGCCCAGAGGGTGTAGTATCCTTTCATTTCAAAAAGTGGTGGGAAGTGTGTCACCCAATCATCCAATGACCTCTGGTGGATGAATCTAACTGGCTATAAATGCAGCCCACTGCGAAATTCTTTCTAGAGTTTTGTCTTCTATTGAATCTTTTTAACCTCAAAAACTCAGTTCAAAACCTTAACTCTTTTTCCGGTAACTCTTGAGATGCTTCTCTATGGTCTAATTTTACATACATGCAAGAAAAATAGATTTGAAATTCTCTGTGGATTTCAGATGTGCTGAAATCTGCTTCCTTCTTCTAACCTCTGCCCTGAAGTGTTTTCCTAAAAGTCAGCATTTCCAAAAAGCTACTGGCATGGAAAATTGTGGTTGTTATATTTCCTGAAAGTATTTTGGGGTTTTTTTAAGCAAATGTTAAGGAAATAAAACAAACCTCAATTTACTATGAGAAGCAGTTCCTTGCTTGTTGATGTCTGATGACCATAACATTAAGGTTTCTTCAATAGATGATACAAGTTGATGCCAAACATGGAATGTCTGTGTGAAAATGTGAGAGTGAGTGTGTGTGTCTGTGTGTGTGTGTGTATGAGTGTGTTATGTGTTTGTGAAAGTGTATGTGTAAGTGTGTGTGTGGGGGGGGGGTGTATGTGTGTATCCAGGTGTGTATACTACCTCTGTCATCTCTGCTTTTGACCAGCCCAGTTTCACTATCACCTTCTCTTATTCTTTCCACTTCTTCCCATATCCCCCACAAAATTATAACAAAAAAAGTAAAAACTCTAAGATAGATAGACCATTCTCCTACAAACTCCATTTTAGACAAAATAAATAAGGCTCAGAAAGAAGCTAGTGCTGGATTAGGAAACAGAAGTAGTAATTGTCATTTATGGAGCCAAGCACTGCCCTGAAAGCTTCATCTGTAGGAACTCACGTGCTCATCAAGACAATATTACCAGGTGGCATTATTAGTATCTCTATTTTGTAGATGAGGAAACCGAGGAACAAAATTGTGAAATAAGCTTTAAAAGTCACACATGGTCTAAGGGATGGAGCCAAGATTGAGGGTCAGGGTCTAAATGTATGAATATTAATCCCACGCTCATAACCTCTCCATTCAGAAACCATGCTAATGTTTTTTTTCCCCACTATATCAACCCCCTTTATGTAAATCTAGACAGATCAGTACTCTTTAGCCTCAGATATTGACTGTGTTTAATCTTGAGAAGGATCCTGAAACACTGCCACCTACTTCTATTCTATTTTTTATGGGTTCACGAAAGCATATTATGGACAAAAGCGCTTTTCTATAATACTAGCTAAAATGTCAATCTTAATACTTAACCCTAATCCACATAGTATAAACATAGCTTATGAAGGATGTACACATGTTTTACCTGTGATACCACAGAAACCTACAATCTACAAAGTCTAAAATTGTCCGATAAATGCGTTTGTAGGGTAATAAACACAATCATAGGTGGTGTAACTTTCCAATTTGAAACCTCTGTGTATAACTCTGTATATGACAAGAGTCTGAGGACAATAAACATTATTCAGAGGAAAAAAAGATGATTTCGGTATGACGAAAGGTCACTTCATTCTATTAACATACAATATATTTGCAAATATCATTAAATCCTTTATTTGTGTTTCCAAAACCAACCTTTTTTCACATCTCCCAGAGTCATCCATATCTAGGCTAAGACATTCTAAATATTTGTTATTTGATCTAACCATAGTTTGTATACTGGCATCTCAAAACACAACTTTCTATTCCACAGAATTAAGTATGAGACAGTTTTTTTTGGAAAACTATTTAATGAGGGTGGGAAAAGAGACTGTATATTACTCAAGAGCAAAGGAATATATGACAACACTATGTTTAGTTTAAGATATATGCAGGGACACTGAGTAACTCCTGTTAATCACATCACTATTAATACAATTGATCCCAATTCTCCGATCAGAGATGGAAGACCAGAACTCACAATCCTAGTAAGTTAATGTGAGAGGAGAAAAGAGGTAATCCTCTAAGTCAGTAGTTGGCAAATGTTTTCTGTAAAGGGCCAGATAGTAAATATTTTAGTATTTGCAGGCCATCTGGTCTCTGATGTAACTACTCACCTCTACCATTATAGTTCAAAACCAGCCATAGACAATACATAAATGAATGTGTGTGGCTGTATTGCAACAAAACTTTTCTTCTTTTTTTTCTTCAAAAATAGGCTCTGGGCCATCTTGGGCTAGTTTACTTATCTTGCCTTAAGTTATAGGTTCACTATTCAATTTGATTCAACGTGTATTTAGTAAGTTCCTACATTGTGTAAGGTATTATGTGGAATGTAAGAAAAAAATGTACAACTTCACCACATTCAACAATTTTATAATTTTTTTTGGATGGAGTATGATGCCTTGGGGGAAGAATTAGGTAAGAAGCAACTGTAAGATCACATGCAAAACAAAAGAGTTTATCTTAAGTATGCTCTCTTAAATTGACTGCCATAAGATCATAGATGTAAAAACTGGATGAGTTAATCCCACATTCATTCAGTCACTTATCAAAGTGCGGGGCACTCTGGAAGGCTTAGGGTGATGAACACCTCATAGGGTAGCAGAATAGAGGTGAGCCCAAGATCAAAGCACAACATGACACATTGTAAAGGCATCACGCAGTCCAACCCCTGCTTTCCTATATGCTCATTATTTTTATTATTATTCCCATTTTGCAGTTAAGGAGAATCAGGTTCAGACTTTTGCAAAGTCACCTATTTAAGGAAGTTACTCCAGATTCTTCAAGAGAAAGACAATTTTTTGTCCCCCACGTGGCCATCTCGGCCTTATCTTCCAGAGGGTCTCTGGCTCCGTGAACTGTTCTCATCTGCACTGTCATCATGCAGACCTGCAAAATGGGAGTAAGGATGCTTAAACTTTTCTTATCTGCATTCTGAAATCGGGCACAGTTTGTTCTAGAAATACTGGTCTCTTTACTATTCATGTTTTGTTTTGTTTTGCTGGCTAGGTGTTTCTTTTTTTTAATTGTGAGATTAGTTACTAATTGACGGGGATCAGTATCTCCAAACGTTGTCCTGGATTGGTGGGAGAAAAAGCCACCTGAACTCTGTAGTCAATTACCTTTTCTATACATTTACTTCACACATTTACTTTGAATTTTAAGCCTGTGGTCTAAGAAAAGCCATATATGCACACTTCTGACTTGCATCTTACTCACTTTTAGTACCATTGAATGGTATTTTAGTGTTATAGGAGAAAAAGACATAAGTTCAAACCAGGCATAAAAGATGCACCTTGTAAATAACAATCAGCCCATTTTCTGGGTTCTGAACCCACTCCCCACTTCTTCTTCCTGGACTCTGGGCAGGGACTGGTGTATAAGCTGCTTGGTGGCCCTCATAGCCAGGACACACACTATCAGACAATCTGGCTAATTTTACCTACCCACTGAACAAGAGGTCTTTATTTTTCATTGGAGAGGTAGGAAGAGGATAGGAAGTTTTAAAAACTCTTGTCCAACCTCAGATCCACAACCTTCCATCAGGGGGAGGGAGCAGAGAGAAAGGATTGCCATCAACCTGCCATCCATGACAGAAAATCCAGAAGGGCTGATTTCCAGCTGTGAACCTCATTTCCATGAGGGCCTTGGAGCAAGACCTTACCTCTGCCTGAGGTCCCAGCCCACTTCTATCACAATAACCCCAAGGAAATATAAAAAAATGAGGAAGGACAATGCTCATGCATTTAGTATACTTCCCTCTCTTGAAAGTTTGATATCCTCTTTCTTGGGTCATGGAGGCCAGATGTTCTTTTGGTCTTTGGTCTCATTCCGAGTGTGTAAGTGTTCATGAATATCAGAAACTACTTTGAAGAGTGTGGCTGTGGAAAATAGCAAGATAATTCAAAATGCACCTCACATGATGTCAAAGCCTTAAACTGATAACCTTCCCTCATACCACGGCTCAAGAGATAAAATGTAAAATTGAAGGAAATTTATAAAAAACCTGTCCTCATGCTTGTATAATCAAAATACCAAATTAATACTGAATGACTAGAAAACAGAAGCATTTAGAGTGGTTTTCACTTTGGGTTATTCTCAGTATACATCATTCGTTGTAATAAAGGGTAGACGAAGTTGAATAGAACCCGATGGTGATTTAATTCCGATCTTTAAAAAGAAAGAAGGGTTGGAGTGAGGAGGGATTTTGTTTTTTGTTTTTGTTTCAGTTTCTGAAACTCCTGTAATTATGTGCAATTACCTATTATGTCTGAAATTGGTTCTCAAAGACGTAGAACCTACTTTGTGTTCTTAAAAAAAAAACTGTACAAAATATGCAATTTAGGAAGGGAACAGTTTGAGTGGGGAGAAAAATGAGGCTACAGCTGTAGGATTTTGTTATGCTTTTCGTACCAAATCACAAAACCCATTAAATTATTTATCCTACAGGCAGGCGTTGTACTGCAAACGTTGAATACAATTGCAGAATCCAGGAAAAGAAATGTGTGCATTTTCATTGCCTCTGATTTAAACAATCCCTAATTTCATTAGCCTTAATTTTTTTTCTTCAAGAAATAAGAGTTCAGTTTTGGTACAGGGATGCAAATGACACTATTTTCTCTTTCCTTAAAGAAGCAGGCTATTGAGTATTAAGCCGTGTAGGAGCACATGTCCACACATACATGCAAGGTATATACATATGTATAGCAATCTTCAATATGCCCCCAAAGAATTCACGGTGCACCTAGCATCTTCTTGGCTCCTCATACATGCATATAGATTGGCTTACTGGATTTCACTTCCATTGTCTCTCCTGCTACTATGTTACAAATGAAGATATCCTCTAGGAGTCCCCTTTAAAAAAGCAGATTCTTGTTACCAGATGAAGAAAACAAATTTATCAAAGGTTGGGTCACATGGGGGAAAGCTCTCTCTCAAGTCATAGTTTTGGGTTCATTTGAAAAATCTGGGCTTTGCCATCCTCTGTAATTAAAACTCTTCTGTCTTAAGATTTATTGGCGCAGTAGTGAACGCATTTTCAAAATGTTTCTTTACAGCAGCTATTGGAAATCTCTAACTCTGCCTCAGGCAGGATGCCGCGGCTGCTGTACTTTTTGGGGTCTATTCTCCCCATGATAAATGAGCTTAACTTCAAAGATAAGTTACAACAACTCTCAGAGGGGAAACCCTTATTACTGTTAATATACGTTAGTCTCTATCACTGCGTTTCAAATACTGTTGCATGGAAAAGGAACCATACAAGACTGCTTACATGTTCCTTTGTCAATAGAGTCAGGGTATACATATGCAGAATTTAACTGAAATATTAGATAATTATTTCTTCCTTAAGTTCTAGCTATTTTCTTTGTGTGTGGGAAATGGGGATATTTAATACTGTACAATCCAGTGACATCACCCGTGTGTGCCTGTGTGTATGAGCAAAACTCAACCTTATGATGCTAAAAGTATTATTTTATTATCTGATGCAATCAGTATTATGCAGATTTGGCCCAACCCAGCGATTCCTTAAAGTGAGTTTTTTTTTTTAAATTACATTCAAATGCTACGTGATCTTTAAAACAGTGATTTTAATGTGATTTTGACTATTTCTGATTTCATAGTTTATTTTTTCCTTTCAGAGCCCTTTTTGTTCCTAGACATTTTTATACTCTAGCTCTTTCTCTAAAACTATGCTTCCCAAAGTTGTTTCCGTATGAGCATCCAAAAGAAAAAGTGAAACTTGTAGTTTTGGGAATTTGGGTTTCCCAGTTCCTGAGTTCGCCCCTCCCCCACCGTGCCTCAACCCTTCTGGGCACAGGGTATTTGTCCTCCCTGGTGATTAATGTTTCCCCTCTTCCTGGGATGTTAGCAGCATCTAGATGGATGGGTGTGTGCAGAGTGGAGCCTGGCCCCTTTCTCCTTTGAAAGGGTTAAATTGAAAAGGGGGCTTGTTGAATCTGGGGAGTCGGGAGGGTGGGGGTAGGACGGAAGGCAAAAGGAAAAAGAAAAGGTTAGTGTTTTCTGTCCATTAAAGAGAGTATTCTGTTCTGAAACCGAATTGGTCACGCATTCCAGAAGCGTTTCCTGGTAGAGCAGGGTCTGACCGCAGCACCTGCTTTGCTATTGTACTAGGTCTGCGCTGCTCTCCTCCGGCCCCTTCCTTTATACGAGGGGGAATCTGTCACTTATTACAGACAGATTGCTCGTGGGCCCAGAACGTCTGTGCGCCACCGAGGGATGGGGAAACACTGCAGCCGCCTGCACCTCCATCCAAGCCATCCTGGACACAGAGCTTTGTTTTTCCTCCCTTAAAAAATATTGACGTGAATTCCTAATGACATCACGTTGAAGTCCACCAGCAAATGAAACCATCTGAACCCAGGGTACAGATGAGTTCATATCCTAAGCTGAAAAGTAAGAAATACAAAGAAAAGATGGGAGTTAGGGGTTCAGGGTTTCCGGAGCTGGAAGAAAAGGGGGCGTCGTAGCCGGTGTGCATGCCGCAGGTGGAATCTATTAGCTCCGTAACACTGGAGGTAAATCATCGGACTTGTTCTGTTGGTCTTGGGAGGAATTCCCGGCTGTCCCAGCTGTGTTTTTCTGCGACACACAGAATAACTCTGTGGATTTATGCCCTGGACAACCCCAGCACTGAGGAAGGACACCTTATCCAGAAATGATGTCATAGCCCGACTGCTGCATACTTCAGCTAGTTATTTTTTAAAGGCATATTGCTTAAGAGACACACACATTGCGAGCAATTTCTTTTTAATGCATGCTTTAAGGGATCAGTCGTTTCCTTTCATCTAGTTATTTCTGTTTTCTTCTTCATTCAAGAAGTGCATAATGGAAAGAAAAAGAAAACTAGGTTTTTGTTTTTTTTTTTTAATTCCATTGTTTTTAATGTGTGTACATCGAAGGGAACTCGCTCTGATAAAATCCAGTTGTGGAGAATACACATTGCCCTGTGGCTATCTGTTCAGATTAATGAAAGGTGGCCTTTGTAACCAAATCTTCCAACCCCAGGGTCACCCTCTCTGGCCCTCCAGAACAGTCCTGCAGAACATGAGATAGAAAGACAGACCTTAAAGATGTTGGACTTTGACATCTTGAATAATGTCTCTGGATACATGTTAATTACAAGAAAAAAATGATAGTAGTAGAAATGTATATAGTATAGAAGACATCTATTAAAACTCAATGGTGTTTTTAATCTTAATTTTTTGTCAAAAGGTTTAGTTAGGGAGAGCACAGGCAAAGACTTACACAGAGCACCCCTACCCCCTTGTGGCAATGGCACTTGTAAAATGGAAATTTCATCCTTTTTTTAGAACTGTTGAGACTTGTGTACTCAGAAACACTTGAAATAGACCTTAAGACACTGCCAACTCTGCTGAAGATTGGAACACGTAAAAAGATAGATGACTTTCCAGCTCTCAGGGAGAAGGGAATGGGTCTGAGGAATTGTGCTTTTGGACTATTTGGATTTTTATTTTGGTTTAAGTTGCAACACATTAAAATGTATGTAGTCTATTTAATCATTGTGAATCCTGGCTAAAGATAAAACCTCACTATTTATTTAGTTAATCTTAAATATTTGTTATCCTAATTGAAATAAATGAAAATGTCATAGTATATAAAAAGTTATTGTAACTAATGTGAACGCCCCCCTCAGTCCAGAGGGTAGTTTGTAGTTGTTCTTATTTTGCAGGTGAAGAAACGAGCTCAGAAATATAAAGAGCCTTGCCCAACTTAACATCATGCTCATCAGAACCATCACAGGGTAACACACCTAGTCAAGGAGAAAGCACAGCTTGAACCCACATTTTAATAATTTAAAAAGTTTCCATCTGTTTATAGCCTAAACTACACAATTTTGCACATTGAGCTCTTTCATGGTGCTCCCCACCTTCTTCATCTCCAAGGTCTACATCTACTTCTCTGCCCAAACTCCTGTTCACCCTTGAAAACCCTGATGAAATGTCACCTCTTACATGAAGTCTTTTCTGATTCCCACAAGTGGTCATTCATTTTCTCCTATGTATTCTCTCTGCATTTCATTCATTCCTTGAATTTAGCAGTTACCATGTTGTATTGACATTACCATTCTACATCTACTATTTATATCTACTTTTAGCTTGTGAGTCTCCCCTGGGAGAGATCTTGTCTCATTCATGTCTGTGTCCCAAGCTTTACTATGGAACCTGGCACATAGTACCTGTCAGGAGATGCTTGGGACGCCATGTGATAAACTGAGTCATCCTTACTGGTAAGTAAACCCCTTGTTAATAATGTTGGTGTCTGGAAACTCGAAACAGGGCCTGTCTGTCTAAAGGGGCCTGCATAAGCTCCAGGATTCTTTTTCAAATCTCACCTGGTTCCCCCTTCCTTTCCTATCCTTAATATAGGAAATACCAGTTGCCTTGCATAGCTCTGGCTTTAATTCATTCATGCATTCATTCATGTATTAATTCAACAAATATTGTGTACTTGCTCCAGGGTAGATGTTATGTTAGGTACTGAGAATACAGAGGTTTAAAAGATTAAATAAATAGCTTCTGACCTCAAGAAACTCAAAGGATAACGGGAAAGACAGCACACAAATAAACATGATATTGGAAATATGTTTGATGATGGGCACAATTTTCTATGAAAGGCAATTCTAAGGGTAGGGAGATAGGTGGGAGGATAAATTTATAAAGTTTCCTGGAAGAGGTCATACCTGAGTAGTATTTTAAGTAGGCATCAACGGGACAGAGACCATGAGTGGAGCAAGGAGAGATGCAGGAACAAGGGTTTGAGTGGGAAATACATAGCGATTCCAAGAAAACACAGCACATTCAAGATATTCCAAGAAGTTTGATATGGCCATTATGGTATTAAGGAGAGAGCGGGTGAATGATGAAGCTGGTGAAGGTGGCAGGAAACTCACTATGAAATACTTTGAGAGTCATACAAAAATATTATTCTGAAAATAAAAAGCAGTGAGGAGCTACTGAACGATATTAAGGAAGTTGAGTATTGTGATCACATTCGCTTTTTTTTTTTTTTTAAGAAAATTCACTTTGATAGAAGTGTAAAGAACACCAGAATGAGTCAGACTTGGAGGAAGAGATGCAGGTGGGAAAGGATGTTTGGGATGTTATACTAACCTGGGCAACAATCCAGGTAATAATTGTTGAGGGAGAAAACTAAAGTGCACAGGAGCTCTTAAACATATTTGTAAGATCTAATTTTATATGGAGGATATAGAGGAGGTTCCTGGGGAAAAAAATGCTGGCAGAAGAAATAAATTTAGAGGGAGAAGTGAGAAAACAAACAACAAAGACCCACTCCCTCAAAATAAGCCTGAAAACCAAAGTTCCAAACTTTCATCATTTTGATGAAAAATCAAGTACTAATAAACAGTAAATTAAACCCAGACAGATGTATTTGATATAGCATCCTGACAAAGACTTTAAAATGTATATGTTTGGGGTTTTCTTTTTTTTAAATGTACAATTCAGTAAGTTTTAATATACTCACAGAGTTGTACAACCATCACCACTATCTAAACTCAGAACACTTTAGTCACCAAAAAAGAAACCCTATATCATCAGCAGTCACTCCCATCGCCCCCTGCTCCAGCCTTGCAACCACTAATCTGCTTTCCCTCTCTATGGCTTTGTTTATTCTTGGACTTTTCAAAGAGACAAATGAAAGTATAACTTCCGTTAAAAAACACAAGAAACAAATCAAAAATAGGTAGAAATTAAATGAAAACAGATATGACAGGGACCAATTGGAAATTTTACAAATTAAAAGTATAGTCATTGAAATAAAAAAAATAAAATTCAACAAATTAAATAAACTCTGGATTCAAATAGTTAAAGAAAGCTTAACTGACTGAAGTATTAGCACCCAGCACCAAGAGACTTCTTCCAGCATATAAAGTACATGTGTTTTTTGTTTAAGGAGGGTGAGAGTTTCTTACTTAAAAACTGACTCATCCTGACTAATGCTTTTCTATTTTAATACTAGCTTCAACTATCAATACCCCCTTCGTACGTCCACTCTAACCTCACTTCTAACCATCACTATGCATTCCATCCTCACGGTTCATTCCAAATACCAGACTTGTGTCCAGATATCCTGAGCCCTGTTATGAGTCTGCAGTCACCCAGTGCAGGAGAAGGCACCTGCTCCTCATGTTAAATATCAACTTCAAAATATAAAGGCACATATGCTCAGTTAGGCTTTGGGATTGGGAGGATTATTTTGAGGGAGAGAGGAGTAGTGGAATCATTCTCCCTGGTGTCCCTAAAATCACAGGGGCTAGGAAGCTGACTTTAAAAATGAAGAGTCTGTCATTTTAGGGGAAACATCTTCCTTCCTATCAATTACTTTATTTGAGTTTCAGAATAGCCCTATGAGATAGACAAGTTCGAAAATGTGATCCAAGAGGGAGCTATCACATAGACTTAGCCATTCTATCAAAGTAAGTGTACAGATATCCAATAAATCAGTGACAGGGGTACCTTGCATTTTATTTCATTAAGTCATAGGACTTAATATTAGACTAGATTCAGCCATGAAGATGCAGGGATTATATGGATATTGTGATCTTACAAGCAATCACTAGGTTCCTTTTGAATGAAGAGGTACTTGCAAATTTAAGTTTTCCACCTAATGGAATTTTCTGGGTTCTTCGAGTACAATAATTTTCACAACCAATCTAATAATTTTGTAGAATATTTGAGAAGTTCTTCAATTGATTGTTTCAGCTCTCTAGCGATAGCCTTTAAAATTAAGGAATATCTTCTTTTAGACCTATACTGTGTGGTAAACTACAGAGAAAATGAAAACTGTCACTGCTATTGATAAAGTTGATGTTCACCACCTGTGAGATGGTGGGCTGTATACTTTTCTGACTTAAGTTATGAAATGATATTTATTAATAAAGAGAGACTGGTGGGGGTTCACAGGAATACTTGGAGGTCAGGATGTCTACTTGAGCTAAAGAGTCAGGGACAGTTGAGGACATGAGAATTTGATGGCCCCTTCTCTTTCTTCCCTTTCTGACCCAGCTGTTCACTAAAAGCAGTTTCCATCTGGCACAAGGCAATTTGGGGGTCCCTTTTTATGAGGAGGATGCTATTACCTAGAGCCACTTCCCCACTCCAGTAATGGGGTGCCTCTTCATGAAACTCTATGGTTATCAGTATGGTAACAATATTTGCTGAGCACCTACTTGGGAATCTGTTCTGACAAATGACTGTATCTGAAATGGGCAGGCACTATTACTATTTATTTCATCTGTGGTTTACTGATATTTATTTAATGTACTGTTTATCAAATTTGTTTTGAGTCCTGACTTGTTTTCTGTAACACGAATTACTAGTCTATGGATCTAGTGGTGAGTGGAAAAGAACACATTTTGGTATATGTGGTAATAGATGATCTTTACAGGCTACCTCCCCCTGATGCTTTACCCTGCTTAGTTGTCACAGCAACCATATGAAGTTAATATTTTCATCACACTAATTTTACAGCTCAAGAAACTGAGGCGTAAGGAGCTTTAGTAACATGCAAAGTCACACAGCTAGCATACGACACTCTTGGCTGCAGACTCAAAAATGTCTGACTCCACAGATCACATTCTTTTCTTTTAAAATGTTTTTTTAAATTAATTTTTATTGGAGTATAGTTGCTTTACAATTTTGTGTTAGTTTCTACTGTACAGCAAAATGAATCGGCTATACATATACATATATATTCTCTTTTTTGGATTTCCTTCCCATTTAGGTCACCACAGCCCATTAAGCAGAATTCCCTATGCTATACAGCATGTTCTCATTAGTTGTCTATTTTATACACAGAATCAATATGTGTCAACCCCAATCTCCCAATTCCTCCCACCCAGCCCCCCTTACCCCTTGGTATCTATACATGTGTTCTCTATGTCTTTGTCTCTATTTCTGCTTTGCAAATAAGATCATCTATACCATTTTTCTAGATTCCACATATATGCATTAATATACAATACTTGTTTTTCTCTTTCTGACTTATTTCACTCTATATGACACTCTCTAGATCCATCCATGTCTCCCCACATGACCCAATTTTGTTCCTTTTTATAGCTGAGTAATATTCCATTGTACATTCCACGTACCACATCTTCTTTATCCAATCCTCTGTTGATGGACATTTAGGTTGCTTCCATGTCCTGGCTATTGTAAGTAGTGCTAAAATGAATACTGGGGTGCATGTGTCTTTTTGAATTATGGTTTTCTCTGGGTATATGCCCAGTAGTGGGACTGTGAACAAATGGGACCTAATGAAACTTAAAAGCTTTTACAAAGCAAAGGAAACCATAAATAAGATGAAAAGACAACCCTCAAAATGGAAGAAAATATTTGCAAATGAAGCAACTGACAAAGGATTAATCTCCAAAATATACAAGCAGCTCATGCAGCTCAATTAAAAAAAAATAAAATAAAAAAATAGGCAGAAGACCTAAACAGACATTTCTCCAATTAAGACTTACAGATGACCAACAAACACATGAAAAGATACTCAACATCACTAATTATTAGAGAAATGCAAATCAAAACTACAGTAAGTTATCACTTCACACCAGTCACAATGGCCATCATCAAAAATAATCTATGAGAGTGAGTCAAAAATTATTTGCACTCTGGCTGTAGAATTTACTTTATTTAACTTTTAGAAAACATAAATACATCATTATTCAACATAGTCTCCTTGCTTTTCAAAATACTTTGTCCATCTGTCAACAAGCTTTCGTATTCCCCTCATTAAAAATATTTTAGGCTGAGCTGCGAGCCACGAATGCACCGCTGTCTTCACTTCTTCATCAGAAGTGAATCTTTGTCATCATAGGGCTGCTTTCAGGGGACAGAACAGGTGAAAGCCTGATGGAACAAGATGCTTTAACACCTCAAAAAGAAGTTTTTGCAGGGTGTTGACAGTGTGGGCAGAAGTGTGCAGACATGCATTGTCATGCAAGATCACAATGCCCTTGGATATCAGTGCTCTGTGTTTTATCTGAAGTTTAGGCTTCAGCTCTTCAATAACCATCTCTCTCCATTCATACACACTCCTTCGCGACGAAACACTTTCTCCATACTGCTCACAAAGTCTTTGATAAATAACGGCACCAGGTACACCCTCAGACCACAAAAAACGAATCACTGCATGCTGCTCTTCTTTTGTGCAAATCACAAGTGGGACATCTATTTTTGCTCACACCTCAGTTACAAATGAACTGATGTAACATGTTCACACCTGCCTAGCAATGACTGGGGAGACAGTAGCCTTGAACAGAAAGTGCTGATGAGACAGTGCAGACAACAGAAGTTTTAATATAACTGGAGTGCGTATAATTTTTTGGCTCACCCACGTACAAACAATAAATGCTAGAGAGGGTGTGGAGAAAAGGGCTGCCTCATGCATTGTTGGTGGGAATGTAAATTGATACAGCTATTATGGAGAACAGTATCCTTAAAAACTAAAAATAGAACGAATATATGACCTGGATCACATTCTTAATTACCATGCTGTACAGCCTTTATTTAATATTACCTCATTGCTGGTTGTGCATTGAATACTCACCATGGTGGCCCATATGTAAATGCTTGAATAGAAATCACTCTACAGTCTGGCAGATTTTTATGGAGCTCATACCCTCCTGCAGATCTCGTTGGCCAGGCCATCACTAACTTAGGGTGTGACTCCAGATACCATTCGACCACCCTCTCACCCATTCAGCAGAGAATATCCTTCTCTGGAAAGTGGCCCCAGAAAGCAGCAGCCCCTCCCAGGGAGGATAATGACATAGGGAATCAGGTTAGCCGGCCTCATAAGCTCTTCCCTGGGAGTGAGCCAGGTCCTTGTAGAAGCTGAACGGTTTTCTCAGGTGATATGGGTGACAAGGAGCATCATCACACCTGTGCCCTAAATGATCACTTAGCATCCCAGAAGCCCCAACACCTGCCCATCCCAGGTGACACTCACAGCCTCCTGCCCTCCCAGCATCTCATTATTTATTGTGGTGAGATACCAGGTCCTCAGCAAGAGAGCTCACTCTTAACCAGGTTATGGGGTTTGGGGGCGAGGGGAGGATTGGAACTTCTTAAAAGTTAAAAAAAACAGTCTAAGAGTAAAGCAAGTGCATGCTGTGATCTGCTGGTTTTACTTTGTCGCTAACTTGTAGTTTTTAATATAGAAACATGTTTTATATTTTATTCATCTACTCATTCACAAAATAATTTCTGAGAGTATTCCACATGCATGGAGCTGTGACAGCAGACTTGGGATTCAGAGAGCTCTGATCCGCAGGAACTGTAATGAAGGGAGAACCTAATAATCTGTTCTTTTGCAGAAGTTACTAAATCTCCAGTATACATTTTAACTTGCATTTTATGGGAGGGAAGCAACATTACAGTTATAGAAAGACTACCAGGGTTTAGGCATTGTCGTAGGTCCTTTACGTAGAGCTGATCCTCACTTCAATATTATGAGATTATTATTTCTCCATTATTACCTACTATTTATAGATAAGGAAATGAAAGCTCAAGAAATTAAGAACGTAGTACAGGTAATGCAGCTCAGAGAGGGTGAGCAGGCTGGCTCCAGAAGTTCCCCCTCGTGTCGAAAACTAGTCTCCTGTTCATTCTAGTAATTCCGAGGATAGATTGTTGGTAATACTGGTTAGGAAGGGCCACCGAGGAAATATTATAGTAACCTTGAACCCTAAGCCACAAAACCTGGAATCATCAGAGAGAAACTTTAAGAGAAAGAGCTGTGGAACAGTCATGTTTTAAGTCCCATCATATAGAGTGCATTTACTAGGAGTTAGCATCGCATAATGTCTGAACTCTCTTCCCAGTCAGAACTCAAAAGGGAGGGGTCCTGGAAGACAGATAGATAGATGGATGATAGATAGATAGATGATAGATATATGATAGATACATGATGGACAGATAGATATAGACAGATGATAGATAGATAGTTAATAGATAATAGATGGATAGATGATAGATAGTTAATAGATGATAGATGATAGATATAGATAGATATAGATGATAAATTGATTGATTGATAGATGACAGATAGATATTTAATAGATGATAGATCGATGATAGAGGATAGATAGATAGATAGATAGATGATAGATAGATAGATGATAGATCGATAGATGATAGATAGATACATAGATAATGATAGATGATAGATAGATACATGATAGGTACATAATAGATACATAATAGACAGATAGATATAGATAGATGATAGATAGATAGATGATAGATAGCTGATAGATAGATGATAGATAGATAGATAGATAGATGATAGGTAGATGATAGATGATGGATAGATACTGGTGTGAAAGGAGTGGAAAGCGATGAAGGAGAGAGTTATTATCACATTTAGAAAAATAATTGGATATTTAAACCTGCAAGGGACTCTAGGGATTCGCTCACTGAATCTCACTGAATGTTACACACCTTCTCTAGGACATGCCAACCCAAGGATTAAAAAAATGAGCCTTGATAGTTTTATCTTTTTTGTTACCACTTGGATCTGATAGAGAGAAACCACCAGCCCAGTGTTTCTGGAAGTTATATAGATATCTCACCCATAGTACCAGAAGTCTCCTTCAAGGACTTTTAACCTCCACTGGTTCCAAGAGGTCCACCCTCTGTGACTCCCCTGAGGTTGCCTCCCCACAGCTACCCTTGCTCACCTCAAACCCTGGCTTCCTCCTGAGACTCCATCCCAAGCAGAGCTGCAAAAATGACTGATTACCCAGGGAGAGAGGGGGTGAGTCTTGCACTTTTTACTGAAGCCACCATCCCCAGGAGTTGAGAGACTTCTAAGAAATGTATCTAATTGTGCCCAAGATGGCACAGTGAGTTTCTTTAGTTTGTCTTTGACAAACAACTACATGTGTTTAGGGAGAAACTAAGGGTCATGGAGAATTCCAGTATCAGAACAGAGATCAAAGTCAGTATTTACGGGGCAGGTGATGTTTGTCTAGACTACAGTACGCATTAACTTCCTAGGGGCAGGGCCTGCGTCCTCTCCATCTTTGTATACCCAGGAATCCAACACATACTGAACAGAATTAAACTCTCCCGACACTTTCTCTGAAGCCTGCATTGCTGGTCAGTCACCAACATTGTACGCCTTACTTCCAATAATAATCATTTTGTTGATTTTCATAGCGATGAATGGGATCTCCTTTTCAGCATTTGGCAAATGATTTTCCAAAGTCTCATACTAGTGTTGCCTACAGCATCTGGAACTTCAGATATCCTCTTGGAACTTTCCACCCACGGCAGTATGAGCGGCTGATGGCAATTCAGAGGGAGGAAAAGAAGGGGGTGGCATGAGCCCACAATCCCCCAAATTCTTCATCCCAACACTCACCAAGTCAGGGGAGGATACAGATGAGGAGGAAACGGGGTGTATTCCACATAATGATTTTGTCAAAGTTCTAAGAGAGAAGATCACCTAAGGAAGAAACCAAAAGCCAGCCACTCGGGAGAAAGGTTTTGAATTATCAGACTCATGGACACAACACCTTCTAAAGGATGACATTTTATCTCCTCCTTCTTTAGAGTCAATAACTGGTTAGAAATAAGTGGAAAAATACACATCAACGTCTGAACACAAGGGCTTGCCTCTCTCACTTTCCCACTACCTCCAGAAAAGCTGACTCACTGGGGCAGAGGAGCTGCAATTGTATATGTGTGTGTATATAAACCAGGGTGGCTGCAAACAGCCCCAAGTTGTACCCTGGACCACTACAGGAGACAACATCTTATTCCAAAGTTTGCTATTGATCTCCTGGGATTCTAGGTTCTTTTTATAGCACTGGGCCGTTGGGAATCCACAATATTACATTAGTTAAAATTGTATCTGAGGTCTCTGTTTTTAAACTAGTCTGGTTAATACTTGACAGGTGGCAGCGTTTGAAGGCTGCCTTCTGAGAGTGAGTTTACAAGAGCACCTCAGGCACCCGCTGCAGAAGTATTTGTGCTAAATTCACAATCACTTTGTTATTATTTTTTTTCTTTAGAGTCCAGTGTCGTTTACATCTGTTTGCCCCATGAGTCCACTCGTAAAACAAGAGTCGAATTAACAGTTTGTGAGAATTCTTAGGGACTTTATATGTTTGTGAAAATGAAACTAATTCAGCCTAACTCCAATATAACTGCTGCTGCACGCCGCGCACAGCGCCCTGCCACACAGCGGGTTCCACTAACGGTTGTTGACTGACTGATAAACAAGTTCCAGGATTCTAATTGGCCCAGGGCCTCCCTAGATGCTCTGGTGATGTATTGCTTTGGGTGGAAGATCCAGCCTATATCACTCAGAAACAAGCCAAACAAAAGTAAACAAAAAAGGTTGTTTTGTACAGAGAAAACAGATCTAATGCTTGAGCCTCCACCAGCTCCTGACTCCCTCTACTTCCTGGGCAGCTCTGTGTCAGAGGCCCATAGATAATGCACCTGGACCCAGTGAGGGTGTGTTAATAGCATGAGCCCAGAGGAAGGACCTGAAGCCACCTGGGGAGTCAAGAGAGGGCAAGTTCAGTTCAAGGGAGAGCACTTGAACTCAACAAACATTCATTGAGCAACTTCGGGCCAGGCTGGACACTGGAGATGAGGAGATAAAAGGCACACTTCTTACTTCTCAGAAGCTCCAAATCCAATGGGGTAACAGACAAATACATATTTAGGAGACTGTACATTAAGTGCTTATTTGAGAGGTTATATGTAGGGAAACACCTTGGAGGGTCACCCAGTACACTGGGTGGTCGTAGGGGATACAGGAAAGCTTTCCTGAGCTGAGCTTTGAAGAAGAAATAGAAAGGATCCTGGTGAAGATGCCAGGGGGCTCTATCAAGAGAAGAAGAGGGTGGGCATAGAGGAAGGCCAGGAGAATGGGAATGGCTCAGTATTAACTAGCTTGTATAGGCACTCATTGTTCAGTTTGTAAAGGCCCTTCACAATACAATGCCTTCACAATACAGCCTTTCCCTGGTACTGGAACAGCCTATCACACTTGTAATAGAAAAAAACCAAACCTGACTCTACATTGGATCTACTCCTTTAGCTCTAACCCTTGTACTCTATTGCCCATGTCATGCTGGCTCTGCACCTTTGTGAAAGAATGTTGCCTATAGCCTGAAATATACAGGATAACCCATTTTCAAGGCTGACCTTTAAAGTTATAACACTTTGCCATTAAAAAGTTGCAGAACAGAGAATGGCAGTTGTCTTATTGGAGGTTTATAGGAACATTGTGACCAGACCTATGTGGACAGCTGCAAGAACAAAGGATTCCAGCACCAAGAAGTTTGCAACCACCAGCCACACACCCTCCCCTTTTAGTATAAAAGAAGCCTGAATTCTAACTTAGGTAAGATGGTTCTTCAGGATACTAGTCTACCATCTCCTCAGTCTGCTGGCTTTCCAGATAAAGTTTCTCTTCCTTGCCCCAGTACCTCTTTAGTGGTCCCCAGAGATTGGCATCCACCAAATGAGGCAAAGTATCTGGAAAGTTTCCCTTTATAAGTCTTTAACATGTAGACCTAGAATTCTAGGAAATTTCTACAAGCAAACCAGCATATGCTAACAGTGGAAGGCCCAGGTAGGGCTCATTACTAGGTAGCCCTACCACTAGGTAGAAGAGATCACATGGGCCTGGAGATTATCTATTTCTCCTGAGACCTGAACCAGAAGAAATGGGCTAACCAGATCACAGCAAAAATGCAGGCCATACTTTTATATCAGCTTTTTTATTGAGGGGGTTATAACTCACAAGGTTGCAAAAGAACTTTTTATATATAAGTTAGAATATCCACGAAATTATTTCAAAGCTAGAGCATCTGAACCTGAAAGAAAGCATCCCAGTCTTAAAGAAACCAGGCAGTAGAACAATATAATTGTTAATTTAAAAAAAGTTGTGACATGGGCCTTAGTGCTGTAGAATTGTACTTTAAGTTAACGGTCCTATTAGGTACTCTATTAGAGACTGTTGTTGGTAAGCATATTAATTGCCTTGAAGGCTTTTTAAACTAGTTTACAAAGCCAGTAGGTACTGGTCTAGCTGGAAAATTTCTGGTGCTACCTTGCCCAAGGGGGCAGAATGAAGGAATTAGATTATATATCCCTCTGGGATTCTTTCTAAACCTTTATGAAGCCATAAAATTCAAAATGAAAGCAAAATAAAAACAGCAAATTGCACACATTCCATTCACATACACTGATCCAACACCTCCAAGACATCAGCCAAAAAAGGAGACAAATGTGTAGTGCCTCCCCCCTAATATTCTTGCCCCAACCCCTCAACGTGTTAAAAACAAACAAGCGTCTCTCAAATCAGCACAGAGTGGAGACCATGATTGCTGTGCAGTAGTCGTTTAGTGAAGAACCAAATTAGCACTAATTATATTCCGGCTTGCTGTGGTGCAGCCCGTGTGACTTCACAGGGGAAAATGGCACCCGTGGCACTAGGTGGCATCATCCGACACATTTACAGACCATTAGCCAGCCCTAATGTCATTTCCAAGGGCTTGTGTCCAAGCAGGGAGAGCACCCTGGGAGAGCCGCTCAGCCTGCGTGATCTGTGACTGAAGCTCTGGGCTCCCAGTGGAGAGGAAGGGCTTGGACTGGGGAGTGGGGGTCCATTCCTAACTTACCTCGCTCCCTAAATGTAGGTCACTCCGGGCAGGTTGTGACCTGAGGCATGTAAAAGAAAATCTTCTAGAAACTTCTTTGTACGTTGAAGGGGCAGGGGGTTGTGTTTTCAGGAAGTGCCCTTGCCTCATTAACTCATAGAAGGATCTCAGTTCTTCCTCGGGGTGTCTGAGAGTAGTGGCCACATGATTCAGACACTGCCTGCATAAAAGTGGTAATTTGCTTCTGTAATTGGGGTTTCAGAATGAAGCCCCTTAACCTAGCAAATACCTGTCAGAGGAAGATGGGCAGGTGGACTCTGTGAACTAAAGGAGATGCTAGGCTGGTGGGGATTCAAAACTCTTAGTGGCATGTTGAGAACAGGGGCAGGAGAAGCTGCCACTCAAAGCACAGCAGCCCCGGGGAGTTTGTTAGAAATGCACTAAGCCTGTGCACCACAACTACTGAGCCTGTGCTCTAGAGTCCTCAAGCCACAGCTACTGAGCCCACACACCCAGAGCCCGTGCTCTGCAACAAGAGAAGCCACGACAATGAGAAGCCCGAGCACCGCGGCAAAGAGTAGGCCGCACTCGCCACAATTAGAGAAAGCCTGTGAACAGCAACAAAGACCCAATGCAGCCAATGAATGAATGAATACATTAATTAATTAATTAATTAAAAAATAAAAGCACTGATCTGGTCTACATCCTTGACTACAAGCATTTTTATAAGAGAAGGGGTCACAAAAAAAATAAAAAGAACCTCTATACTCACAGTTCTTTCATGAACTCAGAGCCAGCCCTCCACCAAACCTCTTCTCATATAGGCCTTATCTCCCCTTTCACCCCTCTCTCCCTCTACATCCTTCTCTATGCCCGCCTAGCTCATACATGCTGTCCTCCTGGCCATCTGCATCCTGCCAGGAGAATGCCCATTCTGTAGTTAAAGCAGTGGAAGTGGGGAAAGCACTCAACTCAGATCAGAAGAACCAAATCCAAGCCTTGGTTCTACAGAATCCTGAAAAGAAGTCTTTTCATTTCTCTAATAACGCCCATTTTCCTGGACGCAGAGACAAAATGAAATAGTGCATGTAAAAGAACTTTACGAGCTATAAAGCATTAAAGCTATGCCTAAGGTCTTGTTCTCCAAGGGGCTATTTTTGAATTCATGCTACTCATAAAGGGGCCAGTATTGCAGTGTAAAGGTTAAGAGTGTGGACTCAGAGCAGATTGCTGAGGTTCAAATCCTAGAGCTGCCACTTGCTGAGTTGACCACATTTAACTCAGCTTCCTCGTTTGCAGCAGAACCTCATTTGTAAATGCCCCCTACTACTAAGATCAGGCTGTCATGAGGCGTGAAAGAATGAATGTATATGGCTAGTCTAAACATGCCTTACAAATGTCAGCTGGATTACTACTTGTCCATAAATGTTTGTAATTTCCGTAAATATCGGCTATGATTACTGCTACGTGTGGATAACTTTACATCTGGGAATTTTATATACATCCTCTGTAAGGGAAACACAGAGACTTGGGATGAATGATCAGGGAAAATACTCAGAGGCACTTCAGAGTGGACAGAAGAAAAGGAAAGAGAAAAGACAGGTAAATAGAGACCCAGGGATGCAAAGATTTAGAATAAGAGGTAGGCTTAGTTAAATGGGTAGACTTTATTTTATTCCAGGAGAATAAGCATTTGAAGGGTATCACTGCAAGCAAATGATTATTTGGCATAGCTCAGAGCAAACGTACAGTAGAATCTTACATCAGGTGACTGGCCACCTGCAATGACAGAACTGACACTGTGCATGGAGGCTAATTCTATATATTATATAAATAAGTCATTGTTCCATGTCCTTAAATAAACCAACTCAGTTGATAAGAGTGGTTTTATGCAACACAACAAAATTATGGAAATGCATTGAAATGTACCTACCTGAGATCTCCAGAAAGAGCTCTATATGCCTATGTTTAATTCCATCACTCTTCTCTCTGTATGGAAGTTTTTGATGTCAGTCACTAAGCCAGACCCTTGACCTTAAGAGTTCCCTTCCTGGCCACCTAGGAGACCACAAGGATTCTGTAAAACCCTGCCGTTGCTCTTTCCCTATGGCCAGGGAATCCCCATTCCAGCCATGGCTCCAGGGCCATCTCTCATTCCAGTCACGGCTCCCAGCTCCCTACATCTGCTTTAAGTCATGGTCCTCCTTCCTAGAATCTTCTTCTGTCTGGTCTCCTTGGAGGGAGTGTTTGATGTCTGTCTGGGTTGTGATTTTTCCAGACCACTGACTACTTCTGATTTATCACTCTCTTGGCTACACACAGTTGTATCCCAGCCTCATCCCGCTCCAGGGCTTCTGCTTTGGGGGATTTAGGCAGCCACCTCCAAATTCCTTGTGTACTTCCCCTGTGCTCCTGGCCATCGGGTTATAGACAGTGGTCTTGAATGGTGGTAGACTCCTCCTACTTTACAAATGCCCCGGGATTGGATGGGGCTGATAGGAGAGCAGCGATAATGATGGTCAACACTAGTCCTGGGAGAACTTTCCACCCAGGGAACTTTAAGTGCTGTCCTTCCCTATTTTACAATCGAACGCCCCTCTTCACTTTGGAGGCTCTCTTCCCATCCCCTAATGTCCTCCTTCTGTCCTACGTTGCGCACGGTGCTCCGTCATTGTGCTCTATTCTACTTGCATTGGTCTGCCTTGGTGTCTGAATTCTACCCTTATGCATCCATTTCTTAATGTAAATACCTCTCAGAGGAGTGTCAGTAATTAAGCCATTAATAAACATTTGGGAGAGGTTGGTGAAAGGGGATCCAACACCGTAAATGTCTAAGATTCAACTCGATGGAACAATATTCTACAAGTTCTTGTTGGGACAAATGTCACTTTGCCACGAGAAAAGGTAAGTGGGCTATCTAGTTAGGCCTCAATCCTTAGGCAGCTCATTTTGCAATAAATGAGGCATAATGAGGGGATTCTTAGAAAACTCCATTCTGCTTGCAGCAGCAAGATCATTGCCAGAGTTCTCTAAAATAACCTTACAGAGGAAATTTCGTGGATTTGTGTTTGAAGTATTTAATTCTTTCTTGAGACCAAAGGACTACACACATCCACTGAGAATTCAGGTACTAGCCTTGCCCACCGGAATCAGGGTGCTGGATCAAGTGTTAGTAAAAACATGTGCCTTGAATGCAAATCAAACCACAATGAGATATCCCCTCACATGTGTTAGAATGGCCATCATCGAAAAGAGAAGCGATATACTGTGCTGGTGAGGATATAGAGAAAAGAGAACACGTGTGCACTGTTGGTGGGATTGTAAACTGTACAGCCACCCTGAAAAACAGTATGGAGGTTCCTCAAGAAATTAAAAAAAAGAACTACTATGTGATACAGCAATTCTGCTTCTGGGAATGCATCCAAAGAAAATGGAAACACTACATCAAAGAGATATCTGCACTCCCATGTTCATTTACAAAAGCCAAGATATGGAAACAACCTAGGTGTCCATCCATAGATGAACGGATAGAAAAGATGTGAGCTACAAGGAGATGGAGTATATACAATGGGATACTGTTTAGCATTAAGAAAGGAGGAAATCCTGAAATTTGCCACACCATGGATGAACTTGTGGGCATTATGTTGAGTGAGATGTCAGACAGAAAAATAGAAAAAATTGTGTGATCTTACTTACATGGGGGCTCAAACAAAAAAACTTACAGGAAAAAGATCTGATTTGTGGTTACTAGAAGCAGGAGGTGGGGGGAGGAAAAACTGGATGAAGATGGTCCAAAGGTATACATGTTCAATCATAAGATAAATAAGTACCAAGGATGTAAAGTACAATATGATGACTGCTGTCTGCTATAGAGGAAAGTTAAGAGAGTAAATCTAAGAGTTCTCATGGTAAGGAAAAAAATTTTTTTCTATTTCTTTAATTTTTATCTATATGAGAAGCTTCATGTTCACTTGTGATTATCATTTCATGATGACTGTAAGTCAAATCATTAACGCTGTACACCTTAAACGTATACAGTGCTGTATGTCAATTCTATCTCATTAAAACTGGAAAAAAATAAGTGCTTTGCTAAGGAGTAATTTAGTAACGTTGGCAGACACTATTCCCACACAAGTTCTGGGAGACAGCCTTGGATCTGCTGGTCCAAAGCGTGCAGGAGGGAGCCTAGAGGGATGCTACAGTCAGCTAATAAAAACGATTGGGGTTAATAATCATTTCTCTTCCTTCCATTTGTGAAAGTGCTGGCTCTGAGAGGACTGTATTCAGAGTATGGATTCATGAACTAGAAGAACATAACAGAGGATGAAACTCTGCTGAGTCTCCTCTCCTTTGATTCTTCAACAATCTCCTGTCTCCACTGGCTGTGAGCACCTTCACACATACATTTCAAGGCATCCGTGTGTTTTTCATTTCATTCAGGTGTGAGCCTTCTCTGTCTCTCTGCTACTCACCTCTCTCTCTCTCTCTGACTCTCTTGAATTATTTAAAATTTTTCCCCAGTTAATCTAAATTAGAGTCGTTGTTGTTGTTTTTGAAGGAGGTGGGGGATGGGAGGAAACTAAAAATAGTCACGGAAAGCCAGGATTTATTACACCAACTGCTTTTGCCTCTGGTAGTGGAGTTTCCTTTGTTGTCTTGTTTGATTGTTTCATTTATATGGCAGGTTAGACAGCAACAGACTTCTGTTATTGCCTTTTCTCAGTGGTGGATTTTTTAGGCTCAGATCCCCTGAGGCAGCCACTCCCCATCCACAGCTGGTACAAAAGGTGCTGTTGCTCTCAGTACTTACACCTACTGGAGGAAGATCAACAGAGATGCTATTAAGTGGCATAGGGTGTCTCCATTTTTAACTGTTTAGGCTTTTGGTGAGAGATAGAGAATGAGAGAGAGAGAGGGAGAGAGGGAGAGAAAACACTGAATAAGTTGCATCTTCTCGCTTCTTTATGGACCACTTTTGCAGATGTTTCATTATATGTTTCTTTATTCATGTCTTCTCACCGCCAGCTTCCACATCCCCTCCTTGGAGGATGCTCTGATGTCTGCTGCTATTTTTCCATCATCAGAAAAGATTTTTCAATCAAATCACAATAGAAGTATGTTCAAGTGACAAAGACATTTGTCAGGGGTGGGGTTTTCGCGACAGTGAGGGTATGAGCTTCAGAAATCCAATTCTTGGGGCTATTTTAAAAGTTCTCCCAGGAAACTTTGGGTCATTAGTTACTCTCTAACTTTCCATTACTCTTTTAGTTAATGCAGGCACAGAGTGTCATCCTTGGCATAAAAGTGGGAATGAGGAGATTTATGGATGGAAAGGAAATAAAACTTTGTGAAATTAAACAGATTAGATGGCTCTGGTGATACTTCAGGCAATAAATTAGCACTGCAAATTGAGGAGAGACCCCAAAGAATCTTTGGGAGAGGGTTACTGCCTTCCAATCTTATCTTCTTCAGGATCTCGACTGCCTTTTTAATCCCTTCTAGTCCACAGAGCTGAGGGCCAGGATAAAGAAACTCCAAATGTTCACTAAGTTTTTTGTTTGTCTTTTGCCAAAGACACTAAAAGCAAGGTAAGGAAAGGTAATCTTTTCAGAGCAAATTGAGACTAAGACAACTTTGAGCACCTACTGCAGGCACAGCACTGAGACATACGCAACCATACTCCAAAGGAGACATTTCACAATTTTTTTTTTTTTAATTTTAAGGCCCTGGACCAGGAACCTGAAGTTTAAACCATAATATAGAGGATAGCAAAGATCTTTAAGGCGATTACAAGAGAAAGGCAGGAAACTCTTATAATAACTGTTCAAGTCACCAGGTGACAAAGAGGCCAAATTCAAGGAGGCTGAGGTAGTTGGAGATGGCCTGGGTATGGTGATATCATCACTGTGAATTGAAAAAGGAGTAGGATTTGGAAAAGTATTATAGACAGAAGAAGGCACTTCAAAATGTCTTTAAAGAAGATGTAGCACATATATACAATGGAATATTACTCAGCCATAAAAAAGAATGAAATTTATTTATTTGTAATGAGGTGGATAGACCTAGAGACTGTCATACAGAGCGAAGTAAGCCAAAAAGAGAAAAACAAATACCATATGCTAACTCATATATATAGAATCTAAAAAACAAATGGTACTGATGAACCCAGTGACAGAGCAAGAATAAAGTTGCAGATGTAGAGAATGGACTTAAGGACACAGGGTGGCAGGGGGGCAAAGGGGAAGCTGGGACGAAGTGAGAGAGTAGCATTGACATATGTACACTACCAAATGTAAAATAGCTCATGAGAAGTTCCTGCATAACATAAGGAGATAAACTCGATGATGGGTGATGACTTAGAGGGCCAGGATAGGGAGGGTGGGAGGGAGTCACAGGAGGGAGGTGATATGGGGATATATGTATAAATACAGCTGATTCACTTTGGTGTACCTCAAAAACTGGCACAATAGTGTAAAGCAATTATATTCCAATAAAGAGCTTTTTAAAAAAAAAAAAAAAAAAGGCTCCCTCCTGAAACCACAAACTGTGAGCTACCCTTGGCTCCATCTTTTAGAAAATGCCTTAAGTCCTGGCTGTTTCCTCTTTTGAATAAACCTAATAGGTGCCAATAAATATTCTGAACTCACCTTATGAGCAGAGTGAAACCTTGGTGGTATCAGAACATAGAACAGCAGCGTGAGAAAAGGCCTTCCACATTCTGTGACTTCCACCACTTCTACTCTGCATTAGTCTGTAATGGGATTTTGCAACATTTAAAAACTGTGAATCCCTTTCACAGAAACATAATCTCGAGAGCCTCCTAAGTCATTTATTAATCATTTCACCTTTGTTGCCTGGTACAGGGTAAGAAAATTTTACAAATAAAATATATTTAAGGACTGTATATAATTTGAAATTGTCTTATAAAGTACATTCCAATGTAGTATTTAGTAATATTTATGACATGTAAACGTAAGTTTTTACTTATTCCCATTTAATAAGTATGCACTGTTAAATTTACTCTTTTCTTCTTTTCTATTACTGTTTATTACAGGATATCAAATCTAGTTCCCTGTGCTATACAGTAGGACCTTGTCTCAATCTATTTATTTTTAGTAGTTGTACCTCAAACTCCTAATTTATCCCTCCTCTACTGCCTTTCCCCTTTGGTAACCATAAGTTTGTTTCATATGTCTGTGGGTCTGTTTCTGTAAATAAGTTCATTTGTGCCATATTTCAGATTCTGCATGTAAGCGATATCATGTGGTATTTGTCTGTCTGACTTACTTCACTTAGTATGATAACCTCCAAGTCCATCCATGTTGCTGCAAATGGCATTATTTCATTCTTTTTGGGGATAGGTAGTATTACACTGTGTATATATACCACATCTTCTTTATCCATTCAGCTGTAGATGAACATTTAGATTGCTTCCGTGCCTCAACTATAGTAAATAGTGCTTCTGTGAACACTGGGGTGCATGCGTCTTCTTAAATTAGAGTTTTCTCAGGATATATGCCCAGGAGTAGATTGCAGGATCACATGCCAGCTCTATTTTTAGTTTTTTAAGGAACCTCTGTATTGTTCTTCACAGTGGCTGCATCAGTTTACATCGCCACCAACAGTGTAGGAGAGTTCCCTTTTCTCCACACCCTCTCCAGAATTTGTTATTTATAGACTTTTTAATATGGTCATTCTGACCAGTATGTGCAAGGCATTGTCTGTGCACAAAAAAGTTTTTTTAAAATATATCAAATTTGGTTGGGGGGGGCATTTGTATTAAAATGTGGACTAAAAATTAACTGTGTTTTACGGCATCAAAACCTCTAAAAATGCTATTATAACCTCTTGTTTGGAATTTTGCACTTCATTCTAAAGTAATTATCTTTAAAACATTTTTTTTTTCTGTTGTGTTTATAAAGGACAAGACAAGAGAGAAGATCTGGGGTTTCTACTTGCATTGTGTCTCTGAAAATAATACATCTTAGATATGGGTGGTCTTTGTTCCCAACAAAGGAACAGCGAAACCGGCCATAATAAGTGCTGCATTCCTAATATTGGTTTTGAAGGACTGGAGATAAAGTAATATAAGAACTCTGATCAACTGAGTGCATGTGGGTTCTGGGGAGGCTTTATAGAGAGCTAGCACAGTGTTATGTTAAGAGAGGGACCCTAAGTCCAGGCACCTGAATTTAAATTCCCTTCTCCACGTTCTAGCTGTGTGACCTTGAGTAAGTGACTTAACCTCTCTGTGCCTCAGTATCTTCATCTGTGAATTTGTGATAACAATAGTGTCCACCCTCTGTGATTACTAGGAGAATTTAATGAATTAGAAGTTTTAAAGCTATTAGAGTAATACCTGGCATATAGTGCATATTGGTATCACAGATAGTAAATAATCATTTATAGTCTTCTCGCTAATTTGTATTAAAATTAAAATCCCAATGGTATTTTTTGATGTCTATGACTTGTATAAATTATATCTTAAACGTGTAAGAATAAAAATGATTTTAAAATGTGTAATAAAATAACAGTGGATTTTTTCTGCTGGATGGCCAGCGTCAGTGGCCGGGTCTCATGCATGCTTATAGAATCTCTCAGCCAACATGCAAATTCTGTGTTTATTTGCAAATGTTCAAGCTCCTCCTTCTTTAAGGGAAAACATTTAGATAATTATTCTTTAATTGAAATTGAAACTAACTTCACTGTAACATTTTAAAATAGGAATTTCCTGAAATATGCTTACAAACCTCATGATTTAGAAAAGCAGGTGGACAATATCTCTAGATCTGAAGGCAGCTCATAGCCTCTTTGGAAAGCTTGATTTGATTTTCACTCAAAAGTTTCCATTCCTTTCAAGCTTACATACTCTCAGGGCTGCTTTGTGCAGTTGCACAGGCTGTGTACTACACATCTCCAGCACTCTTGAGCTATTTCCCGTGTGAACACTGCCACCAGAAATGTGTAACTGGGAAGCCCTGAATACAGCAGCCACCTGTGTAACACTGCACCATTAGGACCCATCTCATCCCTCTGTCACATGGCAATCCTCCTTCAAATACTTGGAGATAGTAATCATATTATTCCAACTATTCTCTTTTCCAAGTTAAGCATCATGACTTTCATCAATCCTACTTCACTTGACATGTTTCCAAATCCTAAATTTGCTCATTCAATGTTTATTGAGTCTTGACTCTGTGTCAGGTGGTACACTAGGTTTTGGTGATTCCACACTTAATAAAGTACAGCCTCTGCCCTTGATCACCATACAGTCCATGCCCCAGTATGTCAAATCCCCCCATATACTGCCCAGGACTCAACAACATACTGGGTTGATGGAATTTGAATGGCATCTATTTTTCTTGATTGCCTTGGCCTCCTGCCAGGCTTGGTGAGTGCCCCAAATCAAGAATTCTGTGCTTAGCCTCACTGCTCTCTGCCCAGGCTTTCACAGCTTGGTTTGTAAAGCTAACATTTGTTCCTGCTGAATTTTATCTTCTAAGATTTAGTCTATCAAGCCCCAGTTATCGTTTTAAAACTATTCAATATATTCATTGTCACTCTCAGTGATACGACATTTTAAGTCATCAGTTAAAAATGTTGGACAGGACAGAGTCAGGACAGAGCCCTACCACCCAGCACTAATGCCGTTCAGTAGCCACTTTCCTATAGCTCCTGCTGTTTGCATGCTATTTACCCATAAAGAATCAGTGGTCCTCAAACTCATCCATTGAAAGCACAATGAAAGCGCTCATGAGAGGCTTTTCAAATGTTTTCCTAAAGTCCCACTTCTATGTTGATCACATTTCCCTCATTCCTGGTCTAAGGATCCTATCAGAGGAAGAACTTAAGACTGAAGAAGTTGCTTATTTTTGGTGACCCTGTATTGGTTCTTAAGGATCACCACTTACATTCTTCAGGGATTCTTAAGCCAGCCCCTTAATAAAAAGGTCTGATTATTTTGTGGGTGAGGGGGAGTACTAGAATAAAGTGCCTTAGTAGGTTGTTTGCAAATTTTTTCTTTATTCCCCTTAAAAATCATCCTGGCAACTCCAGGTCATCAGTTCTTCTGGCACTTCTAAGATTCCTCTAACATCAAGAATTACAGTTCCACCATCTCACCTGCAAATCCTCTTTGCCGAGATAAAGGCCAGGGTAGAACTCTCCAAAGCTGACAGGAAGCATCCGCAGCCTCTGACAGGATCATCCTAATTAATAATAATCACAATAATATTGTGCTTTGCATTTTATCCAGGGACACCTGAACAGCCGAATGCTTTATGAACATTATTTAATTAAGCCTTATGACAATCCCGGGAGGGGAACTGGGAAACTGAAAGATTGCCTTAATCTCCACTTAGGTAAGGAGATGTGTCAGGAGGAGTGGGGCAACAGTGCAGGAGGAGACAGGCTGGCAGGTTAAGCAGAGAAGGGGGACTGACGGCAGATGTGCAGCGAAACCTTACTAACCAGCCACCAGCCTCACACTTGGAGGAAATCCTCATGTCTGAACCTTTCCAAAATGCTCCTGTGGCATTTTACATTTGTTGCTCCAAAAAAAGAGCAATGTTCTATGTGATCCAATGTTCTAGGTGCGATTTTAAATTTACTGAAGAAAATGCTGATTGAACAATGCTTATATTTATTTCTTCTCCCTCATGGTGTTCCCCACCTCCTTGGCCACCTCTCCAGGGCTCAAATGTGTCAGAAACAAGACTGACTGAGGCACAATCAAGTAAAGCAAATACCCATGTTCATTGTCAATGCCAAGCCTAGACCCAATTCCTATCCCAGTGGTCAGAGCCTCAAGGTCTAGCCCAGAGAAAACCATTCTAGAGTCTTCAAGGGCAGTTCCATTCTTGCTCAAGATGATCACATGCATGTACAAGTGTACGGCCCCCGGGACACAGGCTGGTGCCTGCTCTGCCCGGGAAGCCAGACGCTTTAAAGACTCCCCTAAGAAACAAGCAAACAACAAACAAACAAAAACAATCAACTGTTCAACCTCCTCTTTGTGAAACTCCCTTGAGAAATAAAGTCTATGTGATGTTGAATAATGGGAAAAAAATAATCTGAAATTTACTATACTTGACTTAAAGATAACATGTAGGAATTTTTTTTTTTTTAATCATGAGGACTTTTGAAACAAAACTTTAACCTCTCTGAAAGGCATTTGCTAAGCTAAATTGTCTTAACTTAGCACCCCACCGCAAAATCGAGGGGCACTGAGTTGAATTAAATTAAAATAAATTGAATGGCATGCTCTTTGAGTTCGTTGTTTCCCTTCCCGCTTCACTACCACCTAGCACTCACAGACCTGAGAAGTCTCCTCCTGTGTTCCCTGGCCATGACTTTCCTCTGCTGTACTGCAGCTCACAATTCTAGCTCCCTGGACCAAATGATGCACAAGAAGAAAGCAGAGGCATGAGGAACTGGTTGCTGAGAGAAACACCAACAATTGGTCGTTTAGGTTACTTGGTGCTCTCTGTTAAATATCAGGTGCCCTCGCCTGCATTTTATGGAAACTTCTCATAATTTTAACTTTAACCTTTCCTCCAGGGAATAAAACCCATACAGCAGCTAGCCATGGGTTCAGCATATGCAGAATTGCCCACACCTATTCCTCTATTACAAACTTCTCATGCATATATTTGAACACGGAGAGAGAAAACGTGCATACATGTAAATATACACGTAAAGGATCTACATCCTCTTCCTATCCCCTTGGTACCCACAGCAATTGCTTCAGTAATGAGGAAATGAAGTGCTCTTTTTGGAGAAAAAACTGATCTCATATACCGATTGTCCAGAGAATGACCCAACCAGCCACGCATTCAGACCTCCAGGCCGTCAAGCGCTGCTTTGTTCCCATGCGCACTTCCATACGAAATTCACAGTCTCAGATTAAATGAACCTTCTTCAGCCAAAAGAAAAGTCTCCACGGGCATGGCTGCCGTACTCCCCGTGTCTGCCCGACACTGGAGAAAGAATGAACTCGGGCTATTCAAAACTGGCTGCCAATTATATTTTTAAAAAGATGTTTTGCTGACATCTAGAGGCATTTGAGTAATAACACTTATTAATAATAATTCTTCACACTTATAGGGTGTCTTGCGTCGCGTGATCCCCCAGCTCTTTACACACATTAATTAATTACTCATCACAGCACCCCTGTGAGGTAGAGTAGGTAAGCATTATTATGTGCAAAGGATTTATTGATTTTTTTCAAAGCAATATATAGCTGTGGCACAGAGGGGGAAACCATAGGAGCATGAATTAAGGATGGAAAAAAAAAAAGAGATACGGTGAATGTAAAAGAAAACAAATAAAACTAAGAATTACCCCCGACTGTGCTCTTTAGAAAGGAATGATTACTTTACAAGCTCCAAGGGCCTGAACAGTAACTAATTTGGTTGTTAGCAACATAGGCAAAGCAACATAGGCAAATTGGAGGGAAAGAGTCCTTAATAAAAAAAAAATCCCAGTTTTCCTTTTTGGTCCCATTCACAAAGTCCCTTGCTAAGGGTTTTCCTCTGCCTGGGCATTCCTGTGACAGAAGGACAGCCCTTGGATTCATGACGGAGGCACTGTGTTTATGGCGGAGGTAGGAACATGGGATGGGGTGCAGAGAAAAGGAGAGAACAAGAAACTCCAACCAAGTTTCTAGGCAAAAACATGCTTGGAGGCTGTGGAATTTAAACTATGTCCCTGAGTGCAGCTATATAAATTGCCTCTCTTTCGGAAACCTTCTAGTCTTGTTTTATGGCAGTTGCTCAGCTGCTATTTTTTTTACGTGGTAACTATTCTGGGTTCTTATTTTAGGCATGATTCTTATTTATTTTCATGGAGCTAAAACTTCTGAGGCTTACCATTCATTTCTAAGCTGAAAGGTAATATTCTGCTTAAAAAGAAAAGTGTTGTAAAATCACTAGCTTGCAGACACCAAGACATGATAGAAGACTCGAGAAAGGCTTTATATTCTTCACAGAAGTCATTGTAATGTGTTGTTTTTATGAGACTGACAATAAGCTACCTTTCAAACAACTTATTTTGCTCAAAACTCTTATTCTTATTGGGTTTGAAAAAAGGTAACAGCAAAGTGAACTGAGCCTAAGTGAGCATAAATGGCTGTCAGGGACTTGGGGGTACTTATCTTCTGGAGTTGACACCAAAATTAAAAGTTATCACCTTGACCTCGACCTCCCTGGGCACTATGACTCTTCCTCCCACATTATCAGGCACAACAGAACCCACAACTGTCACCACAAACACTGCCACCTCATTTGCAAATTTGTGGAAAATTAAACCCTAGACCTAGGCTGAAAGAGAAAAAGGAGATACTTAGACAAGCAGAGCCAATGAAGAGAGCTGATACCTGGGCACACTTTCTGGTGGGTCCCCTTCTTCCATTCTCTACTAATATGTTTTTTTCTTTCACTTCATATTGCCGTACTGATAGAAATTGTACCAATTCTAAATGTATTCACTCCAAAGCGATTCCATCTTTAAGGCTTTATCAGTCATTCACCCATTGGAAGGAAATCATTGGTTAATTTCCCTCCCAGTGTGTAGCTGGGACCAGGTGTCCTGGGGACGGTGGAATTTGGTTTGAGGTGGTTCACTCTGGGGAGAGGCAGGCTGAAATGTTACATGATACTGCACGTAAGACCTGCAGGGACTTGGGGGGGGGGCTGCTGGTTGGAGGGAAAGAAGTGTTTACTGGGAGAGGAGACAGGTACCCAATAAACCATCACTCTCAAGATGTTGCCTGGCTCTGTCTTGATGACTCAATGAGGAAAGAAACCCCTTTCTCTTCCTCTTTCTTCTCCCTCTGTGCTTGGTTTGGCCTGCTGTTCCCAGACATCAGCTCTTTGCTATCATTTAACTATGATCTGGGTTAAGAAGATTTCAGAAGCTCACTGGGAGCCTAACCACCACCAATAATCTTGCTTATCAAGGAACATAATAAAGTTCCAAATTATGGGACAAAAAGACAAGTTTGAAAGCCAGGTCCTTCAAAAATTGCGGACAGCTTCATCATAAAATACTGCTGAGAGTCAAGGCATCCCATATCCATCAATATAGCACCAGGTTTCTTTCAGTTTCAGCACCTAGTTCAGCTCATGGGTATTACCATTTATACATTCTATCATTTAAGAGAAAAATTCACTATCAAGCTTTTTGTATATTATCTTTTCCTACAAACAGATACATAGCCACTTGTCTAGGACAGAAACAATTTATACCAGGTGAATATTAACAAATACGCATTCCCCTCTTTTTTTAAGGTTATATGTCTCCTGGGTGAAGAGGAAGTTGGATAGTTAAAACACTGTCATGCACTGGAAATACGTTCCCTTGTGCAAAGCAGCCAGTGACGTAAAGGAACATGTATCGGACCTAAAACTCAAGGGGTCTACTAAGAAGAACTTATTTTTAGGACTCGCAGCCTTGGAGGGTCATTTCCAGTTCTCTTTTCTTTGAAACAAAATTTTATTTCAAGAAAACATTTGGAATGAGTGGAATCAGGGAAGGGAGGTTTAAAAGATCTTTTTGCTGCTTGGCTTCATATGCAATTCTGGACTGACTTAGGAGATACAAAGTGGAGATGTGCTGTGGGTTATACATGGACATGGGTGTTGACGGCAGAAGTCAGCAAGTTTCTCCCTCAGCATTGCTGCTTCTCTCCCTACTCAGGACCCTCACTTCCTTCTCTTGATCATAGCAGCACCCAGTTGGTTCTGTCATCCAACAATGAGTATGGACTGTTCTCTGGTTCAAAAGATTAAGACACTCTTAATGTAAGCATTTCTCCCTTGTCCAAAACTCTCCAGTGGCTTCTTATCTCGTGTAGAATAAAAGCTGATCCACAGACACAGAAAATAAACTTATGCTTACCAAAGGGGAAAGGGAGAGGGAGAAATGAGGAGTTTGGGATTAATATATACACACTATTATATATAAAATAAACAACGAGGACCTACTGTATAGCACAGGGAACTGTATTCAATATTTTATGATAGCCTATAAGGGAAAAGAATCTGTAAAAGAATATATGTATGGACACACACACACAGATACATATAGATATGTGAATCACTGTGCTGTACACCTGAAGCTAACACAACATTGTAAGTCAACTATACTTAATTTAAAAAAAAGTCAAAAAATAGAGTAAAAACATACAAGCAATGAATAATAGTTCCATGATGAGCCATGACAGTAAATAAGAAAAGCAAGGTATTCTGATTTTATCTTAAACACTGGCCTGTTACCTTAATATCAAAATAACTGTGATATTTGAGATTAGAGCCAATGTTCTAGACTCTGAAAAAAAGTGCAGTGAAGTCCTTACCACAGCTAACATGTTCCTGGCTAGTCTGTTCCCCCACTTCTCTGATCTCAGCTTCTACACTTACCCACTCATTCACTCCACTCAGGCTTCCCTGCTGTTCCTTAAGCACTTGAGAAACACCCCTGCCTCAGGGCCTTTGCACTTGCCATTTCTTCAATTTTCTGTTTACCCAGATATCTACATGGCTCCTTCTCTCACTTCCTCCAGGTCTTGATTTAAGTATGACCTTTTCAGGGAGATCTTCCCTGGCCTTCATCTAATTTTTGAGTGTTCCTTTCCCTTCCCAAACCCTGAATGCTTCCCATCCTCCAACTCTGCTTTAGTTTTCTTCTTGGCACTCTTATAAACCTTGTATTGTTTATATTTGACTTCTTTATCTTGTTTAGTACTGATATCCCCCAAGTAGGACAAAAGCTTATTTGGTCAGGAACTGTTGCTTTGTTCACTGCTCTATCTTCAGGACCCAGAACAATACCTGGCACTTAGTAGGTGCTCAAGAGATATGTGTTAAAGGAATCTTCGGAAAGTCCTGGGAATTAAAGGCAGAAATCATTCATAGAAATCTGATGTGTAAATGTGGATGCATCAGGCAGTAAGTTTAAGCACGCAGAGAAATTAACTTTCTTTAAAGTGGCCAGTTGAACAAATGGAAATCACAGACCGAATGATGCCATAAAGCCTTTAATGAAACTACCACAAGTTCATTCAAGACCGCCCAGATGATTTCAAAAGCAATGTGGCAAAGTGCATCTATTTCAGAGTGATGAATGCCTGCTCAACTGCTAATGTTTCTTTCAGAAATCTTGTGTAGCTTCAGTGAAGCTCATTTATAAACCTTAACTACTGTAGCTAATTTAACTCGCTAATTTTAGACAGTGTTGAATTAAAATCTGCATTTTATTGTGTATCATTTTGTCTACTGCTAACATTAATATGCATTTTGTAATGTGGAACCACAAATGTTTTAAATACATATTTAGGCTTTGGGAAGCGTCTGTGTTAACTAGATTTCTTTTCTTCTGTACGTTTTAGAGGCTGTCCTTCAGATCATACATCCACCAGGAAGAGCATGGGAAAACATGCTTAGTCCTGTGTGGAGCCGGTTGGGAAGGACACTGGGTCCAAAGGCCTGATGGAAAATCAGTAAACTCTCCCCTTCTCTCCTCTCTTCTTACTGGAGTAGCAGGAAAATGTAGTTTTGGGAAGCATGCTGAAAATCTTGCAGTTGGTGTCTACCTATGACCCCTCAGACTAAGGGAATGACAGCATAAAAGGGCTGTGTTGCCAAAAAAAAGAGGGGAGTGTCATTGGCAAATGTACTTAAGGCAATGTCATAGCTGGTCTGCAAGCATTTTTTTTTTGGCTGCACCCCACAGCATGTGGATCTTAGTTCCCAAACTGGTGATCCAAGTTGTGCCCCCTGCAGTGGAAGCGTGGAGTCCTAACCACTGGAGCACCAGGAAAGTCCCTGCAAGCATTTCTGAAGAGCATTATGTATTACGATCCTTTTCTTTGCTCCCACTTATTTATTTTTTTATTTTAATTTTTTAATTGCAGTGTGGTTGTTTTACAATGCTGTGTTAGTTTCAGGTGTACAGCACAGTGATTCAGTTTTACATATATATTCCTTTTCAGATTCTTTTCCCTTATAGATTATTACAAGATATTGAGTAGAGTTCCCTGTGCTATACAGTAGGTCCTTATTGGTTAACTATTTTGTATATAGTAGTTGTATATGTCAATCCCAAACTCCTAATTTATCCCTCCTTCCCCCTTTCCCTGTTGATAGCCATGTTTGTTTTCTCTGTCAGTGAGTCTATTTTTGTTTTGTAAGTAAGTTCTTTTGTGTCATTGTTTAATGACCTGCTCCCTTTTAAATCTCATTACTGTCCTATAACCCTGTCTATGTTGATAAAATGCTTTAAAACTTCCACCTGCATTTAATGCATGTTCATTCTTCTCCCTTGCAGACTTCTCAAATTCAAGTCTGTGACTCTCACCTCCTACCACTCCCCTTTAGACACGCTTTTCCTTCCCACCTTGAAACTTCTGCTGCAGAAAACGGTGCTATGTATGTGGAAATCATCTCAATAAATCATTGTTTATGAGAACAAAAAGTTATAGATGTATGTATGTGTGTGTGTGCCCACCTGCTCCTGACCTCTGTATAGAAACATACGAGGGTGAGTCAAAAATTATCTGCACTCTGGCTGTAGAATTTATCTTAATTAACTTTTAGAAAAGACAAATACATAATTTTTCGACATAATCTCCTTGCTTTTCAATACACTTTGTCCATTATCAACAATTTTAATTTCGTATTCCCTCATTAAAAATGTTTTAGGCCGAGCTGCGAGCCAGGAATGCACCGCTACCTTCATTTCTTCATCAGAAGTGAATCTGGCTCCTTCTTGATGGCTAACACTTGTGCGACCTTCCTTGAACTTCTCTATCCATTTCTACACATTTCTTCATGACAAAACACTTTCTCCATACTGCACACAAAGTCTTCGATAAAGACACCAGGTACACCCTCAGACCACAAAAAATGAATCACTGCACGCTGCTCTTCTTTCATGCAAACCACAAGTGGGGCATCCATTTTCGCTTGCACTGCAGTTACAAAATGAACTGATGTAACATGTTCACACCTGCACAGCAGTGACTGGGGAGACAGTAGCCTTGTACAGAAAACGCTGATAAGACAGTGCGGCCAACAGAAGTTTTAATATAACCAGCGTTCGGATAATTTTTGACTCACCCTCATAGATATACTCATATCACAGGGAGATTATCATATTCTCAGATTGGAGGTTAACTTATTTTTCAGGCTGCTTCTACAACTATTAATCTACCTACTTCTTTAGGGAGAGGCCGTATCTTTTCACAATTTATTTCCCCAGTTGTGAGAATTCACGAATGCTTTTGATGCTTATTAGTCGGAAGGGCTTGTATTATACCATCTGTAGACAGAAAATATTCTTAGAATAAATGTTGGAAAAGAATGGCTCTGTTATTTGCAGGGAAGTGTATTTTCTCATTTTTAAAACACAAGAAGAACAAAGAGTTCCGTTCCCTTTCCCTCTCTTCTTAAGCAGAATTTGCATTTCCTTTGAGAAAACATCTGTAAAATACCTTTCAGGAACTAGGCCAAGTTTTAGTGAAAGTGAGGAAAACATGAAGGAGAAATTAATAGTAAGTAAAAGGGTTCACGATAGACTTCGCTGGAAGAGAGCAAGGGGTAGTGGAAAAAGCGTGGTGTTGGGTGAGACAAGCCTAGTTTAAAGCTTAGGTCTGCCACTTACAGACTGTGTGTCATCTTTAGCAAGCTGACACTCGCTTCGAAATGGGTACTACGTACTTATTTTATAGAGGAGGAAAGAAAGACTTAGCGGGGTTACAAAAGAAAAATATGCAAGTAAAGTACTTACCACTCGGTAAAAGCTTGACGAATGCTCACTCCCCTAAAAACACAATATAAACCTTACCTGCTTTTATGACGCCTTTCCTTTCCCTGGGAAAGACCACGGAAGCGAGCTCTTGCCGAGGACTCCATCACGGCGCCAACACTGAGATTCAGGTTTCCTGATTTTTTAATCCCAGGGCAAAACCCAAACCCTTAAATTCCCTTCACACTATAGAAGGGCAGTGACACACTGAGTCGTTTTTTAGATCTTTCTAAATAAACCCCATATATTCCTGAGGCATCAACATTAAATAAGGTGCATTTTGCTTTGGAGAATCTGACTCGTAAGTAGTTGCCGATATTTGCAAGTTCATTTTCTGCAGCCAAGGACATCTCCCGTGAATTTCGTCTATTCTTAAGTAGTAAAGGAATAAGATACTCAGCCTTATAGAAGTGAACCATTTAGGTATCTTCTTATGCTAGGCTAAGACTGCCCTCTTATGAACGACTTTGTGCCCCATTCAGATAAAATCCTGTTCTGATTCTCCGTAGCAGTTCTGATATCCTTCTATCCTCAAATCAAAGTGTGAAAAAGAAGGCTGGATCAGTGCTGTTGGAGGACTTGCTGGTCTCATCCTGGTCAGAACGGGGTATTGAGAAGGACGCCAGGAGACCATGGGGACTTAGGAATTAGAAGTCCTACAACTCCTGGAGGATGGAAGCAGTCCCCAATGCCTCAGAGGTCAACACAGGGTCAAGGTTACAGCATGTATGTTTACTAGCAGCAGATTGATGGGGATCAATGGTGGCGTGAATGACTGAAGCCAGTGGTCAGCATGGCAGGTAGGAAAAGGGTGAATTATTTCTCAGTTCCATGTAAAATGGCTATTTTTCTGAGACGCATCCCATTAGAATCAACACTGGAACAAAAGGGAGGTCACAATTGTGGTTTTAGGATTTTTATAGCCGCTAACAGTTGTTGAGTGCTTTATACAAGGGTGAGTCAAAAATTATTATTCTACAGCCAGAGTGTGGATAATTTTTGACTCATCCTCATAGATGACATAGTATTTTTCTAACCGATTCTCACTTCTGAGCCTCACAAAAGCCCTGCAAGATTCTAAGGATCATTGTTCCACTTCACAGAGGAGGAAACTGAAGTCTCAAAATTAAGTGAATTTGTGGGAAGATTGGCATGGCCAGTAGGCATGATGCAAATGTCACCTCCAGACAACTTTGTGAGTTCGGATTTATCTTCCCCATTTTGCTGATGAAGAGAGAAGTTAAGCAAATCGACTGAAAACAGAGCAGACAAGCGGCAGATACGGAATCTAAGCTCTGCACTCCCAGCATCAAGGCCTACAACACAACACGCTGCCTCCCCCAAGGCCTTGCCTTTTCCTCTTTAAGTTCTCTTTAGCATCTGTGCACCTTCAGCCAGTTCCAACAGAGCTTTGTAAGGATCATAAATAGGAAGAGGTAATTTAAGGTCCTTAGATGGATATCAAGTTGGGTTCCAAGAGAGGTGAAAAATGTGCAGAGGCCAAGAATCCCAGGTAGCTCCTGGTGAGCAGTTTCTCGTGGAAAACAATAAAGTGGAAACCATTTGAAACACACGATAAACGTCTACACAAATCAAAGGCATGGAGCAAAAGGATATACATCCCTTATAAAAAGTGCCCAAAAGACCAAAAGGTACATATGTCTGAAGAGTTTTGGACTCACAGCCTCAGATGACCACTCAAAGCTCTTCTCTGCTTTGTGATTTCCTCTTAGCCATAAGTAAAATTCAGACTTTTTGACAAATCTGAACAACAGGTGTTTATTGAGAGTCTACTGTGTGAGAGGTATATGGAAATTAAGGCCTGACCATCAGGAAAACTTGCCTGTTTTCCAATTTTCCCTTAGATCTCATCAATGATCTCAAGTCACTGGAAAGCAAACTTTATTCCATTTTATTAAGCTTTCTAGCTTTTTTTTTTTTAAATGAAGAAATTTAATGAAAATCGGCACAGGTTTATGAAGACCCTTCTCCAACGAAGTGGAATGTGGATATCTATGTACCAATGTGTCTGTCCATGTACACACACATACACACAGGTACGTATGTATAATTAAAATTTATTCAAGATGATAATGGCCTTCACAAAAGTCGTTGTTTTGCAGAGAGCTAAGGAAACATCCTGACAAGTGAAAAAGGTTTAATTAAAGTTGCTGTACAGCAGAAATTAACACAACATGGTAAATCAACTATACTTCAAGAAATAAATAAATTTAAAAAATCATATCAGAAAAAGGATTGGCTGCATATATACAAATAATTCTGCAGTGCCCTTTCTTACCCCGCTGTGCGTTCTGCCTCACACAACTCTCCCTTTCTTTCTGCTGTTCTCCCATGTCCCCTGTCTCCTCCTCTCTTTCTTTTTGCCTTTATCAGGGAGTCTTTGTCCTTTAGCCAGAAGCCGGCCTCCAGGCAATACCCCCTGTTCTAATAAAGCAGCCCTTTTGTCAATGGCGGTAATGATTACCTCTTTTGCAGCTGCCCCTGGTGTTGCATTTTTGTAACACAATTTGGCCTCTTTGGGCTCTGGTTAGTCCTATTTAACTTACTGCAGGGGTTCCCTGTTTGATCTCTAATTGATATAATTGACTGGGAATAATCGAGAAGGTTTTAGGATGTTTATTGATAGCTAATTTTCCTTCTTCTATTGTTTAATTCGATAAGAGCATAACCTAATTTATTGTCACTCCAATAGGGATCCATTACCCTTTTGATAAATGCTTCTGGGGCTAACTTGTCAGTAACTGATTTCAAAGAGCTGTTTAGCCTACAGAGTCCATCATTAGTTAATGGCAGTTTAGAAAGCTAATGATGTTATAAATTACAATCAATAAGAACACAGAAATTACAGTAGTTGAGCGACATAACACTGTATTATGAAACCAACACTGGACCACACCTTTGCTTACTATACGTATGAAGGGTTTGCGAGTCCATTTAATGATTCTCACAATTAACCCAGAAAGTCACGAATCAGGAGGAAAACTGTGGGATGCAGGATACTCATACTTAAAGCCTGTTTCAAAAGGACAGAGGAATTGTGCCGTGTTCCTTGACAATGGAGAGTCTAGGGGACCTGCACACAAGCACAAACACGTACGTGGCTCTCCACCTTCTCATGGCTTTAATCTGATCCTAACACATTCTCACAAATCATAACTTAGCAAAAGCAACACTTTTGAATTCACGAACGCAGATGATGAATTGATTAACTCTTGGAATTTCTAGATTAAATTCACGTAACTTGTTAAGTGTCTTGTTGGCCAGGAGCAATTTTCTACTTTATACTTAGGAAAACTTCATTATAGTACTTTATGTAGCTGTGTCCAAATTTATATATACATATATTTAATTTATATATATTTAATATATATTATATATATTATATACGTTATAAATATAACATATAAATTATAAATTATATAAATATATACAGAATATTTATATAAATATAAAAATTATATATATATATAATTTATGTATATTTAATTTAATTTCTTCCCTAAATAGCACCACCAACCAATCTGGTAGAACTTTTGGTGTTCAAAATTGCATAGCATAGCTGTCTTTCTTAGTGGACCAGAATTGATTCTGGACATCACACTGTGTCTCCATCCTTACTTGCATTGGTGGCCAGGTGTTCCTTACTGATTTCTGGTTGGTTGAGACCAGCCAGCCTTCCTTCTGACCTAGAACCTCAGTCTTTTTGCTTCATTCTCTGGATCTCATTTGTTTCTGGCAGTCACTCATCTCCCTTAACTGCTCATAGAGGAATAAATGTTGCTTCTTCCAATGACACATTCCACTTTTCCCCATTCATAGATATTCAATCATTTCTCCCCTGAGGGAAAAAAAAAATTGTTTCTTATCCCTTCCCTTGTTCTTAACTAATAAAGCAATGGTCATGGTGAGCCCAAGACAAGAGTCGAGTTAAGCATCAGAATCTATCTTTTGGGACACTTGCTTTACTTTTCCAATCTTTTTTTTTTTTTTTTTCAAAGCCTTAGTTGCACAAGGTAAACTTAGAAAAACTAGTAAGGCACTATAGGTGGATAAAATACAGTTCAAAATGGAATTGTCAGAATGTAGAAAAGTAAAACATATTCTGCAAAATGATTCACAATAGTCACATAAGATAAAGAATAAAAATGTCTCTCTTAATTAGAGATTCATTTCCAGAAGTATTAAAACAGGATAGGGACTTCCCTGATGCTCCAGTGAGTAAGACCCCATGCTCCCAATGCAGGGAGCCCAAGTTCGATCTCTGGTCAGGGAACTAGGTCCCACATGCCACAGCTAAGAGCTCCCATGCCACAACTAAGAGCTCCCATGCCATAACTAAAGCTCCTGCATGCTGCAACTAAAAGATCCCATGTGCTGGGACCCAGTGCAGCAAGATAGATAGATGATAGATAGGTAGATAGATGATGATAGATGATAGATAGATAGATAATGATAGATAGATGATAGATAGATGATAGATTAGATAGATAGATAGATAATGATAGATAGATGATAGATAGATAGATGGTAGATATAGATAGATAGATAGATAGATAGATAGATAGATAATAGATAGATAGATGATAGATAGATAAATCAAGATAAAATACCACAACTTGGGGGTATGTCATACATTGTAAGTCTTTACTTCGCCTAAATCTATGAAACCTAAATGCATAGTTTATTGCAGCTACTAACTTCTGCCCTTTGAATTCTTCTTTATAACTCATGGGAATAGATGGAGAAGGAACGCAGTGAATATAGGAAGCTTCTACCTTTTTATGTGAGTTGTATTCATCTCTACATGGTCATTCTTATTTTTCAACATGCAGTCATCCCTTTCTGAGGAAGTATACCATTTTCACTAAGTCAAAACTATTTATCATCGACATGCTATGTAGATCTCAGGAAATTGTAAACACTCATCACAAATAGTGCCAATGTTAAAGTGATTAAAAGTCGTACTTTCTAGAGGGGGAGAGGGGGAATAAACAGTTACTATTTAATTGATATAGAGTTTCAGATGGAGATGATGAACAAGTTCTGAAGATAATGGTGATGGTTGTTTAGCAGTATGAATGTACTTAATGCCATTGAACTGCACACTTAAAAATGGTTAAAATGGTAAATTTTATCTTTGTATGCATTTTACCACAACACAAAAGTAGCAAGTTCTAAAGCAGTGTTTGCCTTCTATATTTATGTAATAGTTTTCATATATTAACATTCAATGATAAGAAATTTAATATGGATGGAAAATGTACAGAAAGAAATTTTGTTTGGAGAAGGCTTAAGCTACAGGTGACTATATCTGTATCCATTCACCTATTCCATCCATCTTTCGTACTTGAGAGGACTTAGCAAATAACATGATTCTTCCTTTCATTTTTGGTTCTGAAGCAGAAAAGAGATTCTTGGTGTGATAGAATGATACCAATTAAACTGACAGTTTCCATTGGAAAGTTTCTAAAGCAGGACCTGAACCTCAGGACTTCACTGTTCATTCACTAATAACTTTCACATTTAATAACACACTATTGGGTGGTTATCATGGACACAGGACTGGAGTAGGCACTGTGGAAAACACAAACATAGTTTACCTGAGGAGATCAGATTCTGATGAAAGAGAGAAAGCACAAAGTACAATATAAGTATGAAAAAATGAATTAGTGATATATATGGCCATGTAGGATTGTCCCAGGCAGAATATGATGAGCTACAGACCTAGAGCAAAAATAGGTTATTTCGTGCTCAGGTCAGAGAGACCTTTGTAAAGAAGATGACGCACCAAGTGAGCACTGACTTGAGTCAGTTCTGGGAAGAGGCAGGAATCGAGGAGGGAGGGACCCTCAGCCAAGAGAAGGCGACCAGAATGGATGCAGCATGTCCACAGGCAGCGAGGTCTCTCCTCTAGTCCAGAGGGACGCCAGGAGGAAACAGAATCAGACCGCAGTAATTGTCCATGTCTCAGATGATAACTCCATGAAAGCAAATGGTGTCAGCTAGAATAGAAACGCAGGGACTCTCAGCCCTATCTGGTGAGGAAGAATCAGGATTAGACAGAGAACAGGATAGGGTAAAGGAAGGAAGTATTGCTACAATACCATAGTACAACCACAATGCTGTAGTGACAGTGCAGTATCTTATATTCATTATGAGAATATAATATAGTATAGTATAATATAATTTATAATATAGGGACATAATAATTTATATAATTATTAATATATTATTAATATATCATTATATTATATGGTATTATATTCTCATAAATTCATATATAAGCACGTTTCATGCATAAGCATATATATAATTTTGTGTGTGTGAACCGAAGTCCATATTGACATCACTGTTTACTCTTGGTGTTTTATAGTCTGTGGATTTTTGACCACTGTTTGATGACATGTATACACTATTATAGTGTCATAAAAAGTACTTTCACTGTCATAATTTCTTATACTTAATTGCAAGAAATTATTATAATTAAGTTGCTATAATATTAATTATACGTGATTTCTTAGTGGTGCACTAAGAAAGCTGAAATGGAAAAAAATTATTGGCTCCAAAATATACGATCAACATCTAATAGAGGGGTTTATGTTAAAAAAACATAGCAAACAATATTGGTCATTATTTGCAACATCTTCCTTATTCTATTCACTCACCAAACATGTAAACTCTGCAAGGGTGCACATTTTTGTCCATCTAGTTCACTGCGGTATCCTCAGCACATCGAAGAGTAGCGAACACATAATAGATGCTTAAGAAGTAATTCTTAACCATATTTGTGCAGTGATTTGTCTTGCAACAATGCTGATTTAAAGCAATATTCTACACTATCTCTGTTTCTACAGGACTGTATAATTCAATTTCTCATTTGTTTATTCAATATTTGTTTAATACCTGGTATGTATTCAGTGGGGATACTGCAGTGAGAAAACCTGAAAGAGTCCGTGCTGGAATGGAGAATATAGTCTAATTAAGAACCTAGATATTAAGAAAATTACAAACAAATGAAAGAAAATGACAAACTCTGTGGTAAGAACGATGAACGCTAAGTACAAGGTTCTATGAGTGTACCATGAGATGTGGATCTCTATATTGACCCCAGAAACTGAAAGAGTTTGAATTACCTTAAATCCTGAAGAGCTAGACTTATTTTTGTCTTTTCGGAAAGTATTTATCTTAAGGTTCTGTCTACAGTAATTGATCAATAGGCATTTATTGAATGGAGTTATTTTCAAATTGATAGTCCAAATATTTCATTCACTAATCAGAATAGTCAGTTAGCCAGAATACTCTCTTACCTAATAAATCCAGATAAACAGGTACTTATTCTCATTTCTTTTTTCTTAAAAAAAAAAGAGAAAAAAATTAGATGTACAATTCCCCTCGTATATAACTTTGCACGGTGCAAAGTTAAATTCAAATCAAGGAGGATAGAAGTTAGTTACTTCCTGCTCATGTTGGTTTATTCCTTAAAACATCGTCAATTTAATTAATGCTATTTCTATGGAAGGGATAAGGGAACTCTATTTAATGATCAAGTGTGAAGTGGGTGTCATGTGTCATGTCTACCATCTCTATGCCTTGGATTTTCACTGAACCACTGCATCAAAGAAACTCTTTTTAACACATTTTTACTGTACAAAGCATGAATATACTATTGTGCATATTTTATGTTTCCCTAAGGCTTAAAATTGAGCCATCTCATACAGAATCTCCACTTAAGGGCAGATGGAGAAGTATTGGGAAGGGGAGGGGGGTCCCCACCCAAGACTTGTCTCTCCCTCCCCCTCCCGTTCTCTTAGCATCTCCACTCTGTCATTGGCGGCATCAAAGTCATTTTCATAGAAACCATTTGTAATCTTTGCGAAAACGGATTGTGATATTGGGTCGGACTAAACAGCAGAGCAGATGAAATCTTTAAGAATAAATGAAATATTCTATCCAGACATGGGCCATTAGCAATAAGCAAGGAAGCGCCATGCACGTCCCAAGGAGGGAGCGGATCCGAGGAGACCCTATATGCATCCATCTTCCGTGAGCCATTGGCAGCCCTTCCGCTGTGCGCTCTGTGGCTCCTCTGAAGACACAGCAGAGGGATGAGCAAGTGCAGGGAGCCGCTTGTAGATTGATTTCCTTGCTTCAGTAGTTCCTCGACATGGCAAAGTTTGGCTCCATTCTCTTTTCCAATTGCAAATGGATACAGAAATGAGAAAAACCACCACACCCAACAATGAATAAATAATAGCTGCCAACTAGCTGCTAGGGCCATTATATTCATAACGCTTCCGATGCTGTGCTCTTCGCCTGCGAAAGAGAATTTGTCCTAAAGCTGCTTATTTTCAAACTACATGTGAAGACAACAAATTGTATGGCATGTTGATCCAATAAGGCATAGCAAGAAAACTAAAGAATCAGCTGGGAGGGAGTGAAAAGAAATAGAACTTGAACAGCTAGCCAGCCTGAAATAAAGCAGGCGCGATTACAAGACACATGTACAATTCTCCACGGCCCCTAAAGTCTCTAGCGAAAAGGTAGAAATGAACTAATTTATTAGTAAAATCACATCAGGGGCAGTAATTTCATGTTAGTGAATTTACATGTAATAACATTAGGCTCCCCACCTCCATTTCACCAGTGTGGCCGCGTCCGGTGATGAATGAGGTGCCTAAAGAAAGATGATAGTTTGATTGTTTTCACAGCAAACAGATCAGCATTTTAATTTCTTGCCTCTGTGTTTATTGCTTATTTGGCCCCTTGCTCGGCTTGTAAAAACTTGGCTAAATGGAAATGAATAAATGTAATTACTGCGGGTGACAGTGGTAATCTGTGTAGGTTTTTCATATTGGCTTTGCCAGCGTTAATCTAATCACCGGAGAAGATGTGTCACGGCGCAAAGGCACTGACGGAAAGCAGAGTCCTCAGTCAGTGCCAAGTGCGCACGGGCTGGGAAGCTCAGATGCAGACGGCTGTGTCTGCACCCCCTGCTTGTTTCTCCTCCGCTACGGAAGCAGAAGTTACCGAAGGATCCTGAGAAATAAATGTGTGTGTAAGAAATAGGTCCTAGTTTGGGGGAACCCAAAAGGAGGCTCACAGACAACCCTGGAGCCAAAACCAGCGTTAGCCAAGATGGTAGCCAATGTCTTCCCCAGGGCATAGGGTAAGCAGAAGCTGAAATTTGCCACTTCTGCCCCATACTAAACGGCTGGTTCCTAAGTGGCTTCATGTTTCGGGGTTTTGTTTTCCATCTATAAGACAGAGATAAGGACGAGTCAGATTGCTTGATGTTCGCATTGCAGGAGGAGCAGCAGGGGGGTAACCAGGCAATCAGCGCGGAGGAGGAAGGATGAAATGAGATAATGTATGTTAAAGTGTCTTGTGAACTACAAAGCAAAGCTAAATGGAGCAGAAGAGAGTCCTCTGAAACCGACTTTATTATATGTAAGATTTATTTTATCAAAGCGGCAGGGAAGGGAAGGATTATTTGGTAAATGGTAGTTGAATGGCTGCTTAGCATTTTGGAAAGAAAAATAAATCAAGACTTGTAACTCTGAATGTTGGTCAAAAGTAATTCCAGATGGATAAAATAATTAAATATAAAAATAAAATTTTAGGAAAACCAGATGAGGAATTTAATATTCACTGGATTTGGAGGATTTGAGAGAGGAAACAGCACTGAAAAACAGTAAAAGAAATCATGAAGGAAGAATAAACAAATTTGATGACATCAAAGTTATAAACTTCTGCAGTCAAAATAAGGTAGGCCAAAAAAAGAAAGCAAATAATATTTTCAGCAAAGACGGCAAGGGCCAATAACTATGTTATATTAAAAGCTCACAGATGTTTAAGTAAAATAAGACCCCATAGACAATTAACAGAAAGGAAATAGATGAGAAGTGTCCAAACAGAAATGCAACTAATAAATGCGTTAGGACAAAAATGTTCAAACCTGCCAAGAATCAGAGAAAAGCAAATTCAAACAAGTTAGTAAAAATGGCTAATGCCTTATGCTTTCAAGGTAGGGACAGACTGAAAATTTCTGAACTGCTAATGGCCGTTGAAGTTAGTATAAACTTTTTGGAAACCAAAAGACATAAAAGTTTCTAATTTGGACCTAGTAATTCCACTTCAGAGCATACAATTTAAATAATATTTTTTTTAAAAAGGAGGTGACTCTATCTCTAAAAATATATATAATTTTTTAAAAATTAGAAATGGTTAAATGGTGCAGTGTATTGCCCATCATTTAAACAATTCAATGGATTAGCTACTCGTCCTGTACAAATAAAATTTTTGTAAATAAAAATAATGAAGATTTTCACAACGTGAAATTATGTGATAAATTGCCAAGCGAAAAAAAATCTGCAAATTGTCTTTTCCCAGAAGCTCCCATTGGACCTCTGAAACATCATAGGCCAGTATGAGGTTACATGCCTATTTCTAGCCAATCATTGACAAGAAAAATAGTGCAAGCATGACTGACTTAGATCAAGCATTTTGGGGAATGGATATTGGGCAACACTAAGAGAGTAAAGGAATGAGGACCAAAAGACAGTCTTAGAGGAAAAAATAGGTATTAGACATGTATAGGTAGGAGAAGAGGGTCGTGGTATATAAGAAGGTAAAGGGAAATTACATGTATTTAGAAAATTGAAGAATTAGGGGAATAACTCTGGTTTCTTAAGTGAGATACCAAAAACAGTCTTTGTCCTAAATTTCAGGAAGAAAGTAAGAAAGAAGGAAAGAGAGACAGAAAGAAAAGAGGAAAGAAAATGAGATGAAGAAAGGAAGGAATAATAATAAAGAAAAAGAAAATTGCTTTCACAGAGCCTCAATCGTAGGAAAAGAAACCCCCGGCATCTAACCCCTTCTATGTAAAACAGAGACTTTCATCATCAGACTTTCAGCCTGAAGGTGGTATCAGGAATGTAAGGCCTCAGGCAATCTGCTAGGAAGATGGCTGAGAGGCTTAGAACTTTCTTGTGAAGCCTAAAAAGCATGACAAAACCAAAGTGAGACCCTCTCTAAGGAAGGCATACAAGGTCTAATCTGACCCAAAGTGTAGTAGGTGGACCTCTACTCTTTTAAGATGTAGTGTGTGAACTAAGCCATGATGAGAGACAGGGAACTGGGAAGGTGTAGCAGTCAGCCAGACCTCTCAACAAAGAGCATCTTCACTCTAGAGAGTCAAACTTTAAAAAAATATCTCAACAAATATCCAGTCAGAGCAGCTAACCTCCAGAGATAAGGCATCAGAGACCCAGGCAGCAGACTTTGTTCGTAAAATGCCTCTTGTTGGCAGTTTGCGATTTGCAGAGAGGATGAGGACCCGTTTTTAAATCCTTCCCCTAGTCAACATCTCTGGAGTGCATTGTGATGAGTTTAAATAGGAAAGCACAGCACATGTGGTAATCACTGGGAGAAAGATTATACATCCAGGAATACAAACCTTCTCTGTTGCCTTCAGGGATGCCTTGGAGCTGTCTTCCCTGGAAGCGAGTTTACAGTTATCTTCATAGAGTATCTATACAATTCTTTCCAGATAAGGGAAACATATTCATTGAACCTTCCAAAAATTGCACTGTCTGGTTCTTTAAGTCAGTGATTTGGATTCTCATCTCGTTTGAGAATCACAGAGATGGTTTGCCTCCATTGATACCCAGGAAGATGGAACCAGTGGTCCCAGGGGCAGTTATGTCACCAGCCTCCCAAGTTCACAGCCAGTGAAAGGAAATCGAGTGAATCCACTGCCTCTGGTTTTGACTGTGAGCCCTAAAGTACAAACACAGTCCTCTCACTCGACGAAAAATAAAGATGGGGAAAAGTTTCTTTTATGTTTTAGGAAATTATTACATTTTGGTGAAGGGCTTAGAGGTATAATATGAGCTGGATAATTTTCACAGCATTTGATGTAGCGAATGTTGTGAGGCTCTTCCATGACACATAATCAGTATTAAGCCAACATTTATAAAATAAAAAATGAAACCAAGTTTCTCACCAGGAAAATTGGTTTCCGTTCAACACGATGTCCTACGGCATCCTTATAATTTTTAGGTTTCAGTTTTCAGTACTAACTTTTACCACAAGGGATGAGACATTTAGAAAATAAAGAATCCTAGATGTCCCCTAAAAGGAAGTGTACCAAAATATTAGGAGAGTATCTGACCCCAAGTAAATCAATATTTAATTATAACCATTGGTTTGAACCTCCTTCTTGCCCTCTTTATACAAACCCCAATATTGCTGTTATCTTTGTTTTTCCCTTTTGAGTAACTTTACAGATCAACTCTTTTCATAATATTGTACTTAATATTCAAAAAAGAACTTTTGACATGTCTAAGGAGAGCTACATAAATTAGCGCTATTAATATTATTTAAATTTAAGAGATTGCGTAAAATAAATAGCAGTATGAAATATAATCCCTGTCCTTTAATAGCATGTAATTGAACAGGGAAATAAAACATATATGCTTATAAAAGTAACAAATGTAAAAAACATTGTGTTGATACGTCTCAAAATATGGTCTACACGTGATCTGTATCAGATGCATTTAGTATGCTTGTTAAAACAGATGTGCCTAGGTCCCATCTCAGATTTACTGAGTCAGAAATTCATGGGAATAGGGCCTAGGAAGCTGCATGTTATAGGCACTCCAAAGTTTGCACACTTTTTTTTTGTAGTATATGAACTACCAGAAAATATTAAAGACTAGAGGTTCTCTAAGTCAGCAATAGAAGGGGGAGATTGTATCTAGATGATCAGGAAAGGTGGCTGAGTACATGAGATTTGGACTTGCTTTTGAATAACGAGCAGTATTTTGGCAGTGGTGGGAAGAAAATACAGAAGATAAGGATGTAACATTAAAAAACTGCTGATGGGGGAAAAAAGCCAGCTGGTTTGGCTAAAGGTGAGGAGTATTTGGAGAAAAATCTGGAAGGATAATTTAAAGAACTTTTGAATGCCTAACCATGATCCCTAAACTTTTCCAGTTTTTAAAACAATAATGAAGTAAATGTTTAGTTATAAATAATGCAGTTACACTGATAACATACTGCAATTACACTAATAACATAAGATTATAGACATTTCTGAGTTGTGTGGATAGAGGTGGCCTTCACAGAGCATGCACTATCTTAAGAACAACAACAACAAAAAAAAACCCTCAAAAACCTTTTGTAAGTACCAGCCCCAGAGAAATCAGGAATTTTGTGAGAACTACAAAAATAATTTCTCCTGCTCCTATAACTGCCACAGTGGCCAATTGATTCTCTTTTTGCTATTTATAGTTCAGGGAAGCTGATGTATGGTTCGAGTCCTTCTTCCTCAAATGTGTTTTCTCTCTTTCACAAATGAAAAAAGGGGAGCACTGTGGAAAAATCTATTCTGATCCTGAAAACTAAAACTCCTTCCACCAGTTGATAAGAATGAAAAACAAGCTGAAAAGTTAACTCTTGGAAAATTGGCAGAGTGAATTCATTTCCTGCTCTGCATAGGTGTCAATAGGTGGATTCCTACTACTGCATTTACCTGCCAGGGTGAACCTTGACCTGAGCAGTGGCTGCTTTCTTGCTGGTGGCAGCAGGGGAGTTAGAAAACACAATTCACAATTAGGTGCCCAGCAGAGGGATGGTGCTGGCAGACCCGGGTAAAAGCGCATCAGGCTCTTGGAGAGATGTGGCCCCCGGCTGGGGATGCCTCGCTAATTCTGTTGAAGGCTTTCTCCTCAGGAAGGACGAAAGCAAGATCTAGGTAAATGAAGGAGGAAAAGAGAATGAATGGGATGGCAAGACACTGAAAGAACAGAAGAGAATGTGATGTTGAAACCTGGAGAGTGCTCTCAGTCCTGAATTAACAGGACCAAATTTAAAAATAGATCTTGTGCACTTAAGTCCCAGTAGGATTTATGATACCACAGGAAGAAATATACATGGGGGTGAGGCTTAACGTACGCCTTTAAGAATATTTCTGTGCGACTTTTTTCTCGTGTCAACATGAAGCATGAGAACACAGAAGAACTCCAAGGGATGTAGTACTAAAGGGCAGTTCTTTACTACAGGCAAGAACTGAGGATATCAAAATAGATGGAGATAGTAAGAACAAGGGTGGGTGGGAAGGAGGGGAGGAGTCCAGAGATTTCTTAGTAACTAGGGAAACACACCTGAGGGAAATACAAGGAACACAGATAAAGAAACAGCTTCCAAAAACAAACAAACAAACAAACAAACAGCTTCCTGGGCTCTTCTCTCTCATCTGCAATGCTAATGCCATTTTCCCTGCACCAGAACTTGGCACTTTCAGAGCAATGTCTTCTTCTGCAACTCTCACTGTACATCCAGTTTCATCTGCAGCTGCCCTTTCTTCTCCCCTATCCTCGTAAGACTTGAGACTTGAGACTTCTGAATGTAATTCTCATCCACAGTACCAGGGATGGTAGGAGCAATCACTCTCCCAAGAAAATTTTGTGGTTTTTCAGCCATACGTGTGCTGGGGAGTGTTCTTCATCCTGCTTTTTAAAAGTTTTATTGACATATATTTAATGTATTTTGTAAATTTAAGGTGTGCAGCATGTTAATTTGATACATTTGTTTAGTGTAATATGAATGCCACTGTAGCAATAATTAGCACCTCTATCAGGCTACATAATTATCATCTCTTTTTAGTGGTTGGACATCATCATACTTTTTATTTAAACTTTACCCACATATAAGAGGCATGTTGAGAGTAATCCTGTCCCTGGATTTTGTCCTGCATTTCTTTCTGCTGTTTTGTTCACCTACTTATTTTAAGTGAACTTGAGTCTTTCTTTTCACTTCAGGACTATATCTTCCTGGTTAAAAAAAAATTTTTTTTGAGCTTGCTCTCATTTTCTATGTGATACAGTGTAGATAAGAGACTTGAGGTAATAGTCATTTTATCCTGGATATTAAAATACTAGAATCATTATTTTATTTTATATATAGTATGCAAGTCAAGTAAAGTGATTATAAAAATAGTAAGTAATTGTTTTTCGATCTTACTATGAGCAAGGCACTGTTTAGGTGCTTTTCACACATTAACACATTTAATCATCAAAATAAAACTGGGAGGTAGATATGATAATTATTCTCATTTTACAGATGTGAAAACTGAATCATAAAGAACTGGTTTGCCCAAGATTACACAATGAAGAAGAGATGAAGCAATAATTCTGACTGTTGAGTTCACAGTCCTTAAGTCCTAATAACTACAAATGTGTTGGGTTTTTTTTTTTTTTTTTTGACTTAAAAAATCATAAGTGGAATATATGTACCTACACACCCCAAAATCACAGGCAACAAATACATACAACTTTGATTTAAGGAGAATGAGCACTCTGTGTTCAAATGAAAGGGTTATAGAAAACAAACCCAACATATATGATCATGAGGGACTTCATAATAAAGAGTTTGGAGGAACTGGGTGCTAAAGGCATGACAATGAGACTAAAACGAATTACCAAAAAGGTCAAAGACCTCGGTATTTTCAGCAGCTCAGGTTTGGTTGGATCCTCTGGGTGTTCACCCTGTAGGCAAATATTGGAAGGAAGGATGCACTCCAAAAATTCCTCGAATTGGAAAATTGAGAGTCCACTTTATAAAGGACATGAAAGCTGGCGGGCTCTCCTGCCTGAAATGCCTAGGAAAAGTCCATGGTGAAAGGCTGGCTGTGGAGGTTCTGTGGAACTAAAACTGAGGCTGGGGTGTTTTTGAAGTCTTCTGTTCATTAGGGCTAATCACTTCCTGTCCATGCCCACTGCCCAGCTATTGGTTACTTTGCTTTGCATGTGTGAGAAGGTGCAAGAAATGACCCAGGGAATATACTCTTGCGTTGGTATTCTCTGTCCATTGACAATTGTCTCAAGCCTCCCTCCCTAAGGTTTCAATTACAGAAGATAGTGTTAACTTTTCATGGGCTTCAATTTAACATCTGTTCCTGCCAGGTTTATTTCATCTGGCCTGGGAGAAATAGCATAAGCAACACTTCCCCTGTCTCCTGCGTGGCCTGATGAAATGGGGTATAAAACACAGAATGGTGGCAAACAGGGAAACATATCAGAGCTTCTCTACCTTTGCTCTGGATTAAGTCTTTAGAGATCATGAAGACTATTAACAACGACTTAAGAGGCAGACAAAAGGATTATCAGATGGACTTTTTTCCTCTGATGGGTTAGAGAGTATGTGTTATGTGTCATTATGTGACTATCATTAGCCCCCTGGTTTACAGCTATACTATAAAGACTACATAAAATGAAATAAGAAATAAAAACAGTAAGTGAGAATAATAATAGATGCAAATAAGTAGGCATGAAAAAGCAGAAAGTATATACTATTTCATTAATCCTTACTCCTATTTAATACTCATAAATGTAATAGGAAGTCTTACATATCCTTTAGAGATGCGTGATAGCAATCCCTTGGCCATCAGACAGAGGTGCATAGAAGGGACTCTTGCTGATTTTGCTGTCTAGACTGGGGCTTACATTGATTAGTTTATATAAAAATAATGAAAGAAGAACTAGCCAATTAAAACAGAATTAGCTAAAGAAAGACTTCTCAACCCAAATGCAAGCCAAATGCCTGCAGCTCTGGGATGAGAATAGGTTACCGGTTATTTGAATTTTGTTTGTTTGTTTGTTTGTTTGTTTCCTGACCATAAGTATTAACAGATTAGTTTGGGCATATCTTTTGCTTTTTCAAATCAATATTTTCCCCAAATATTATTTCTTAAGCTCTATTTATTGAGACAACACAAAGGTTCTAGGTTATCTATTTCCTTTTACTAGTGTATGTCTGGAAGGACAAGAAGTAAAGTGGAAGCAGTAAATTAAGACAGGGCACCTGACATTCTCTAGAAAATGTACTAGTTGGATCTTTTAAAAAATCCTCTCAAAAAATGTGAGGAAAAGTAAAATTTTGGGTTAAGGAAGAGCCTAACATTTTACAGAAATGATCATGTGTCTCTAGGTCTGGACTAATTTCCTACAATAAAAATGTCAAACTAGAAAAATCATGCTCTCTTGTGAAATTCAAGTATACCCCCTCTTAAGCAGAGGCTATGATAAATGTAATTAAATGAGACAAATTATTATGGAGGTTATAATAAAAGTACAAACCTGATCCAATGAATTCACCATAGCTATTTAAATACATCATTAACAGGTCCTACATGTCACTGTATATAAGACATCCATATAAAACTTTGGTTTTATAGGGATGTTGTCCCCACAAGATGAAAAGAGAATACTTTGTGGAAGGTGGCATTGATGGAACTCTGGATAAATCCAAAATTCTGATACTTAGTATGAATAGGATGATCAGCCTAATGAATGTCACCCATGGAATGGAAGAGAATCTAATAAACTCAACATCATTTTTAAGGTAGATAATAAATATATAAAATTATAACAAGGTGAAAGCTGATTAACTTCTGTATGATCAAAAGATTATAAACCACCCACTGATTTTTGTCACACACAAAATACAAAATGTCAAATGGTAATTACATTTCTCTATATCAGTAACAGTTGGAAAAATTAATGAAAGTGATATATTATGTAATGGTATTCCAAAAATGACATGTCTAGGAATAAATCTATAAAAATACATGTAAGACTTCTACGGGGAATGTTATAAACTTTACTGAAAAACATTTCAAATATCTACATAAGGTACATACTATGTTCATGAATACAAAGTCTCACTGTCATGAGGTCAAATTTTCTCAAATTATGTGCAATTTCAATAACATTTCAGTCAAAATACTAGGGTTTTTGTTTGTTTGTTTGTTTACAAAAAAGAGAGAATTGACTAGATGCTTCTTGAATTTGAATGGAAGAACAAAGCCTTAAGAAAAAAAGTCCCAAACATGCCTGAAGAAGAACAAAGAGGACTAATGTATGGCACGAGGGGTGCACGACACACATTAACAATGAGAGACTATTGTAGTATTGGCCCAGAGATAGCTAAAACAGGGACCAAGAAAACAGAAGCTGAGCCACAAAACAGGCCCCGGCATGTTTGGGATCTCTTTTTTTTTTAAGAACTTTTATTGAGATATAATTGACATACAATGAACTGCATATATTTAAAGTGTACAATTTGATATTTTTTCTTATTAGTAATATATGTATGGCAATTCTAATCTCCCAATTCATCCTACCCACCCCCACCCCCACTTCCCCCCTTAGTGTCCATAAGTTTATTCTCTACATCTGTGTCTCTATTTCGGCCTTGCAAACCAGTTGATTTGTACTATTTTTCTAGCTCGCGTATATGTGTTAATATAGGATATTTGTTTTTTTCTTTCTGACTCACTTCTCTCTGTATGACAAGCTCTAAGTCCATCCATGTCTCTAAAAATGTCCCAGTTTCATTCCTTTTTATGGCTGAGTGATATTCCATTGTATATATGTACCACATCTTCTTTATCCATTCCTTTGTTGATGGACATTTAGGTTGCTTCCATGACCTGGCTATTGTAAATAGTGTTGCAATGAACACTGGGGTGCATGCATCTTTTTGAATTATGGTTTTCTCTGGGTATATGCCCAGCAGTGGGATTGCTGCGTCATATGGTAACTTTAGTTTTTCAAGGAACCTCCATACTGTTCTCCATAGTGACAGTATCAATTTACATTCTCACCAACAGTGCAAGAGGGTTCCCTTTTCTCCACACCCTCTCCAGCATTTATTGTTTGTAGATTTTCTGATGATGCCCATTCTAACCGATGTGAGGTGATACCTCATTGTAGTTTTGACTTGCATTTCTCTAATAATTATGATGTTGAGCAGCTTTTCACGTGCCTCTTGGCCATCTGTATGTCTTCTTTACAGAAGTGCCTATTTAGGTCTTCTGCCCACTTTTTTCATTGGATTTTTTGTTTTTTTGATACTGAGTTGCATGAACTGTTTATGTATGTTGGAGATTAATCCTTTGTTGATTCATTTGCAAATATTTTCTCCCATTCTGAGGGTTGTCTTTTTGTCTTATTTATAGTTTCCTTTGCTTTGCAAAAGCTTTTAAGTTTCATTAGGTCTCATTTATTTTTGTTTTTATTTTCATTTCTCTAGGAGGTGGGTCAAAAAAGATCTTGCTGGGTCAAAAAAGATCTTGCTGTGATTTATGCCAACATGTATGGGATCTTGACATATAATAAAGCTCACATTTTTGGGTAAAGGGTGGGCTATTTGAAACAAGGTGTGTGGGGAGATTATTTGTTGGGAAAAAAATTAAATTTCTACCTCATACTTACGGAAATCAATTCCAGGTAGATTAAAGACATTTAGTCTCATTAATTTTAAGATTTACTATTTAACAAAGGATACCATGAAGGCAACAAAATACTTGAAATACATAATACATATAACAAGAGGATTAGTATACAGAATATAGAAAGGATGCCTATAAATCAGAAAGAAAAAATGGCTAATAGGAGCAGGCATTTCACTTATAAGAAAATTCAATCAAACAATAAATATGTAAAAAGAGATTGATCTCATTAGTTCTATCAAGTACAGATTAAAGCCAAAATGCACTAGTATTTTATATCCTTTAAATTGGAAAAAAGAAAAGAAAAGAAAACTAGCTATGCATTAGCAAAGACTGATGCATTCAAAGTTTTCATCTTCTGCCAGTGGCATTAAAGCCAACTACAACTTTGATATGGAGAAATCACAAAAATATGATGTTGTAAAAAAAAAAAGACATGTCACAGAAAAATGTAGACCACATTAAGTTGTTTGTATAAAAATCAAAACAAGCAGGACTAAACAATATATTACCAAAAAATACAAAAAATATAGTTAAAAAAAAATTAAAAACATGTAAATGATTAACACCAGATCGGGATTGTCATTCCCCAGAAAGAGAGAAGGTTCATGAGTGGTTAGTGAGGAGGAGGTGGCTGTGTTTGGACATACAACAGGCTAGTAACGTCTCATTTCTAAACCCAAGTGGTAGGGATATAGTGTTTATGTTATTATTTCTTAAGCCGAACATAAAAGTTAAGGATGATTTATATATGTGAGGGACAATAGATGTTTTATGATTCATTTCCAGAAAATGGAGTAAAGTTTGCTGACGTGACCAAAGGTTCACGCCAAAAAGTAACAGACAAAGGGAGGAGTGGTAACAGTCATGTCATCTTAGAGGAAGTCTAAACCCTCCAATCAAATAACAACAAAGTACTTATTTTAACCTCATCAGATCAAAAACTGCTTAGGCGACATCTGGGAAAGAGTGTAAACCCTGTAGTACTCAGCCAATGAGGAACCAGGGGAGGGACCTGCGAACTAGGAGACAAAATGCTTCCTGTAACTGTCCTGCGTGTGCCTATCCAGCAGACACCGGCTCTTGCAAGGCCGACATTAAAGTCTCTCTTTGCTGTACTCCGGGCTTCCATGTCCTTTCTTTGGTAATCAGACAAGCGGGCTTGTTTCTCACAATATGTAATATATTTTACCCTTAAAAAATTGTTCATATGTAGTGGAATTTCAAATTGAGTCTAAGACACATTTTTTGCTGGGGCTTAAATAAATTTAGAGATTTCAGGTAAACCAATTAATAAGGAGAACTGAGGAGCTCCTTGGGAAATAATGCACTCCTAAGTAAAAGAGGCCATGTATGTTACCTCTATTACTGGAAAAAATTAGAAAATATAGAGGGTAAGTCCTTAATTTTACAGAGGGCTGGGGCTCTTGGTAGAGAGAGGAGTACCAAAACATGTTAGGATATCCACAGGTATCTCATTCAATGCTTGTAAGAACTCTTTAAGGTAGGTAGAATTTTCTCCATTGGGGCAAGATGGGCTTGTCTTGCGTTCCACAAGGAGATGGACTCAACGATGTAATTTGTCTTACGGGCACATCTTAGTCAGCAGATCTGAGTTCTAATCCAGGTGCCCAGTACCTTTTTCCCTTACCCTAGAATTTTTCAACTTCTGCACTATTGACATTTTTGTGCTGGATATTTCTTTGTTGTGAGGTCTTTTCTGTGCATTATAGGATGTTCAGCTGCCTCTCTGGCCTCGACCCACTAGACGCCAGTGTCACCCTGTCCTCCCACCTCCCACCTAATGTCTCCAGGCATTACCAAGTATCCCTTGGGCAACAGAGACACCCTTACCCCTCACCCCTCACCCCCCAGCTGGCAATCATTGGCCTACACCATACTTCAAATGAGACCATCATTTTAAACGTGTGCGTGCATCCTTATACATTCTTATACTAGTAAGATTTTAAAAGCAGTTTGCCTTATTAAGCTCTGAGCCTCCAGAATTCATACCAAAATTACTTGTAGTTCATGCTTATTAATATTGAAAGTCTAAGTAAATGCAAGTAGAGACACATCGGATGAGATATATGTACATTATAGCTATGAAATGAAATACCAACGCACATCATTTTTAGATGCTGATGTAGAAAGAAAGTCCTTTTTCTTTTTTGATTTCCATCACAAAAATTTTAGATCGAAGAAATCCAGAGCAGTTGTTGAAATACCTCCAGACATTATGAGGGCAAAACTAAGGAAGTAAAAGTGGTGGCTCATGCACATTTTTTTTCATTTTATTTATTTATTTTCTTTTTTGAGGTACACCAAGTTCAATCATCTGTACCTATACACATATCCCAGTATTCCCTCCCTCCCTCGACTCCCCCCACCCTCCCCATCCCAGTCCTCTAAGGCATCATCCATCCTCGAGCTGAACTCCCTTTGTTATACAGTAACTTTGTTATATCAGTAACTTTATTGTTTCCTGATTATTTGGTGTATTAGAGGAGTAATCCTTTTCATACCAATCTGGAGGATTCTCCTATCTATATCTGTGTCACCCCATTAATTAATTTAAGGTGCCTTGTAATTTGTTAACTTGCACATTGGAAAATTTATTTCTGTGATGCTCCATGAAAAGGAGGAATCGGAGAACATAGCTGGAAGTTGAGAATATACTCTTTTATTTATTTAAAAATATATTAGCCCCTATTTAATACCAGGGTCTATATTGGGTTTAGGTAGAAATGTGATGAAGATATTTCAAGATTAATTCAAAGCTGTTTAGCAAACAGTGGTCAACCTATGGGTAGGAAAAATAGCAGAGTGACTTGGCTGGTTTTGTTCTGGAGGAAAAAGCTGCCTTCTTGGGGAATTACAATAGCATCATGTGTTTTAAAGCCTAGAGGAAAAGAGACTTTGAAATCTGTTCATGATCTCCATCTCCACTGTGCTTAATCAAGACTTCAGAGTCGTCATTAAAAACAGAGGAAATATTACTCTTTTATCTAGTCTCCACAGCAGACCAATTTTCATCCCACCAAAAAGGAGAAGAAAACTGAGAAAGATATCATGCACCTGACAATACTTTCATGCAGTGATTTCTCTTCCCATGAAAACATATCTTCAGTATGCTTTATCTATATTTCTAATCTATCAGTGTACGCACCCACGTGGGTGTGTACACACAGAGTTTTCTGCAGGAGTCAGAAAGATAAACTAAGCCTCTTATCTGAGGTTTTAAAAATAATAATAATTACCTTTATTCCCAGCATGAACTTGAACCAACGTACCCATCTTATTCATAAATGTGTAACTGTGTGGATGAATATTTGTGAAGAGAGAGGTGTTATCTGCTTGACAAACTGGTAATTTGTTACATAAACTTTTTGTTACCAACATGAATACGTCTTCCCCCTTAAAAACCTCAACACTCAGAAAATGAGATAGGTTGCCCACTCTCTCAATCTTCTAAAGTCTAAATGTCAAAAATTATCAAGGATTCTTCATTGACACTAACTTTATTTGAAGTGCATCTATTGATTGGGAAAGTGCAACTTTGAAAACTATAGTTCTATGAGTGAAGTCATGTTTTAAATACATTTACATTTTATTTTTCCTAACATCTACACATACTTGAAAAGCAGTAACTATATGTGAAACATTTAGTTCAGAGAAAATACCTGGTGTGCAAAGGAATTCTTATTCTGAAGTTGTTCGTTTGTCAGTAAACATTAGATGGGAAATACTGAAAGAAATAGAGACCACACAAGGAATTTTTCTCTTGGATCTTGGGAAACACAAGGCCAGAGACAGAATTCACAGGGTCCTCAGAGTATCAATTTCCTTGGCCATAAGCTCAGGACAATATTTGTCTTCAATACAAGAAAAGTTTGGTAAGTCAGATATTAAGTAATTGTTAACTAAAAATTGTCCCTTGCCATCTACCTCTACAGGGAAATTGCAGGAAAATTGATCTCCGTTGCCCTGTCAGCACTTCCCTCTACACCTTTCCCCATCCTACTTTACTGCCAGGCATCTGCTCCTCCCTTCCTAGGTGCCCTTGGAGTATCAGGTGCCAACTAAAAGTTGTCACTTGCCATCATCCCCTACAAGGATAAAGCCACTAGCCACTGCAGTCGCTGACCTTCAACACACCCTGGAAAGAGTTCCGGGTGGAGATCAGGAATGAGGCACTCTGTGCTCTGGGAAAAAGGAGCAGAACAGGTCTTCAGATAACTAGATATTGTCAGGAGAAGATTTTATGAGCCCAATTTCTTGCATCTTCTCATACCTAGGAAAGCACTAAAATTATTAATAAAGACATCTGTTCCTCCTAACTAGCTGCAACCTTCTTGTGACTAGCAGCAGGCATGACCAAAGGGTTCAAGTGAGCTGCACAAGCAGGTAGCCAAGACTCCGCTATCATACCTGTCACTGTGATATTGCACCTCTCCTTCAGCTCACACCTGTGGCCACATGGGGCGTATTCCTTACGACCATCTGACAGAGGAGAGAAAAAGCCAAGCTTGGTTCATGGATGAGTTGGCTTGGTATGTGGATGCAAACTGAAAACAGACTGCCCTATAGTAAAGTATCAAGGATGGCCTTAATTGATAGAGGTGAGGAGGAATCTTTCTAATGGATGGTCCACCTTGCCATCTGCTTTTTGTAGATTCTTAAGGGAACGGGGCCTTGTTTACCTTCTTTAACTCTGTATTCTAAGTACCTAGAAGGTTACTGACAGAGGAAAAGGTACTCAATAAATACTTGTCGAATGAATGAGTTGACTCACAATAGTCATTGAGCGTATATTCTAACCCAGGAACATCATAAATATTTGGCGGCTTATTAAGACTTTCATTGTTTTTGTGCCTGGCACGCCAACACAGAAACTAGGAAATGTGCAGAATCAGCTTTAAAAAAAGCATTGGGTAGATCTTGAGTCTTTACTTCATAAAATAATTCAAGCCAAGATTGGAGGGGAGGCCCAATGAAGGTATCCAGATACAGGAACATGGATAAAAGGTGTGGATATGATTTGACACTATTTTCTACTCATATTTCCATAATTCTAAAACTTTTAAAAACGTTTTTAATTTATTTTGAGGTAGATGCACATACTGCCCTTATACTTCTTTTGGAAGGAAAATTACTTTTCCCAGTCATTATTTCATTGGGTTATCCCAGTATAAGCCAAGCATTTATAGATTTCTGCTGAAATGAATTAAATTTAGTTCAGTGACTCTGCAGAAAAGAAAATGCAACATGTAGCTTAAATCAGATATTAGTCTGGGGACTGATAAAATCCAATCAATTAAGTTGTTTTATTTGTGCCAAATGTGTACAACAGTTCATACCCTGCCCAGAAGTTATAATGTGGATAATGTACACACACGTAAGTACAGCCCTGGTTTTTGCAAAACCTCTGTTCAAAATTCCATCTGTACAAAGAAGACGCTAATCCAGCAATCACGCTGCTTGGTATTTACCCCAATGATTTTAAAACTTACGTCCACACAAGTACCTGCCCACAGATGTTCCTAGCAGCTTTATCTGTCACTGCCAAAACTTGGAAGTAACCAGGATGTCCTTCAGTAGGTGAACGGATAAATAAACAACCAGACTATGAAATATTATTCAATGCCTAAAAGAAATGAGCTATCAAGATAAGAAAAGACATGAAGGAAACAAATGAATATTACCAAGTGAAAGAAGCCAATTTGTAAAGGCTACATGCTATATGACTCCAACTATATGACATTCTCAGGAAAGGCAACACTATGGAGACAGTGAAAAGATTGCCAAGGCTTAGAGTAGCAGAAGGGATAAATAGGGGAGCACAGAGGATTTTTAGGGCAGTGAAACTATTTTGTATGATACTATAATAATGGATACAAGTTATTATAAATTTGTTAAAATCCATACAGTGTACAACATCAAGAATGAGTTCTAATACAAACTATGGACTTTGAGTAATGATGATGTGTCAATGTAGGTTCATCAATTGTAACAAACGTACCACTCTGATGCAGGATGGTGGCAGTAGGGAAGGCTGTGCAAGTGTGGGGGCAGGGACTATATGGGAATTCGTTCAGCTCAATTTTTCTAAAGCTAAAACCACTCTAAAATATAACATCTATTAAATTTTTTTTTAAAAAAGGAAGAGTAAAGCCAAAAAAGAAGTAATTTGCTATAGGGACACTTATGGTTCATGGACAGGATGTCAGCTAGGGGTGATAAGGGACTGAGGCAGAAAACAAGAAAACTATCTGGAATGTGGGCAGGCAGTCTCTTTTTTTCCCTCCTCTTAGACCAATCCCTAGTCTATGCTTTGAAAAACAAAGCAAAACAAATAAAAAAACTAGTATCTGTAACCCACACTAGTGGCTGCTTGCTCAGTGTCCATTCTCTGTATAGCTTTCCCTTCCTCATCACTAACAGAACTCTAGTGTGGTCAGAGAAGCAATATGTCTAGCTTTCCCAGGTACCTTTGCATCTTGGACATTGTCCAAGCTAATGAGATGGAAGCAGAAGCAGAAATCATAGAATGATGACCTCAGAAAGTTGTTAAGGAAACAAACTCTGATGGTGTGGACTTTTTTCTTTTCTGCCTAGAATTAAGCACCATGCAAGGAGATGGAGTAACTATCTGGTGGCCAAGAGAGTGACAGGCACATGCTAAGAGTGATGGAGAAGAAAACTGGAAGAATTATGGGTATTTTAGCAGCCCAGGACTGCCTAGCTCTGTACCTTTTATTATGTGGAAAATTTTAGAAAGTAAGCAAAAATAGTTGGGTTTCTGTTTCATGCAGTCAACAAATCTCTAACTGATTCAACATTTACTAGATCTTTCTTTCTAGGCAGATGCATTCTCTGCTGCTCTAATCCCTGGAGAAAGATGGTTGCCCACGTATTTGCAGTTTATGTTATCTCAGTTGGTGTGAATGGTCCAGCTTGAACTAGAATCTCTCAAACTCCAGGTAAGCTTCGTTAGAGAAAGAATCTGATGAGCCTGGCAGGTCCAAGCAACTATGCGTAGAGGCAGGATAACATGCAAATGTGGCTGCCAGGGCACTAACACTAAGGACTTCAGAGAAAAGGGTTCAACATGAAGGAAGAAGACAGTCTGATCCTATGAAGTGCTATCACTTTATTCAGATTCGGTGAATTCTACCTCAGCATCTGACTCTCTGAACACTCCTATTATGCGTGCATGAATACAACTATGCCTGATGATTTAAGTTCTCCTTAGCAGGGAGCATTTCTGAGTGGAAAGAACTTTTTTGGAAATTGAGTTGAAATCAGATATGTGTATAAGAGGGTCCTTGATCTGGCATCCATTTTTCAGAATTTCTCTGTGTGTGTATTTTCATTTATACGTAAGTGGAAGCTGATTTCAGTCAGGACACTATCTATACCACCTACTCTTTACTTTTTTTAATTAATTAATTAATTAATTAATGTTTGTATTTATTTATTCGCTGTGTTGGGTCTTTGTTGCTGCACGGGCTTTCTCTAGTTGCGGCTCTCAGGAACCACTCCTCACTGCAGTGCGCGGGCTTCTCTTGTTGAGAAGCACGGGCTCTAGGCGAGCAGGCTTCAATAGTTGTGGCACTCAGCCTCAGTAGTTGTGGTGCATGGGCTTACTTGCTCCACAGCATGTGGGATCTTCCCGGACCAGGGCTCGAACCCGTGTCCCCTGAATTGGCATGTGGATTCTTAACCACTGCGCCACCAGAGAAGTCCCACCACTTACCCTTAAAATGTGTACCACCTATATTCAAGGATTGGAAGATACTAGCAAAAGAAGACATGGAGTCTGTCCTTCCATACTTATAATTTACCTAAGGAGGCAGGGTATACACATAAAAGTAATTAATAAGGTAAAGTTGCAGTTTCTGTGCCCCAAATATGTGATTTAGACCATAGTTGTTATGAGAGATCAGAGAGAAAAAAAAAGATGGTTCCTTGTCATTAAAATTCGTTTGAAAATGACAAATCAAGTTCTATCCCAAGGTAAAGCATGTATTATATTTACACAAAGGAAAACCACATGGCAATGTTCTCCATTGAACCGCAATGTCGGTGTCTGATAAGATACATCTAGACACCGATGTACAAAGGAGTGACTTGTAACATAGAGTGGAATGGAACCTGATTGTCTGCAACTATTTGACACTGCTATAGTACCTGCCCATAGACCTGACAATCTACACTTACTAACTGTCTAAGGACCTGTTAAAGGAAATGATGTCACATGTCAGATGCACTTCACAACCTCAGGGTCTCCTGGACTTATTCTGTGAGATGTATTTTCTATCACTGCTGTTTACAGAAACATTATAGTACTGGCTACTCGACAGCTCATTTTTATATATTTTAAAGACAGCTTCTTTTTTTAGAATCCAAAGACAATAATCCCAAGATTGTAGTCAAAATTTTGTTAGCAATTCTGTGAGAATCATCATCTAAAATTTGCAGCATCCTTCAGAATATTACATCCCCCATCTGTCAGTTATATTTTATTCACACATTCAGTCCATATTTGTTGAGTGCTTAATCAACACCAGGAACAGTACTTAGGCACTAGGAGTACGGAAGGGAATAAGACAAATAAGGGTCCCTCGCTTTATGAAATTTACAGAGTAATGGGGAAGACTGATGTTAATAGTTCCAAATGTAGAAAATGCCATGAGAGAGAACATATACAGACTATGATGGAGTGACCTAAAGTAAGTCTCATGGGAGGGCAATGGTACCAAACATTTACACCCTTTCCCCATAATCCAAAGTTTAAGTGTTAGATTATCAACCTTTGAAACTATCTCTGGCAGGATAAGATATGAAAATGCTGAATTCCAAGAGCACCTCCACTTTTTGGAATGGCAACTTGGGCCCTTGCCAGCATCAACCAAAAATAAATAAATAAGCAACGGGCCGCATCTATATGCAGCTGTATCAAAAACTGTATTCCATATGTGACAACATGTTATTAAAGCACCAAAATCATGGCTCCCATCTGCCTGTTGAGATGCATGGCGTCACTCTTTTCCCTGTAATGTCAGACTTTATTGCATTTGTTGGCAGCATATTCTATTTTAATATTTGATAAATAGATCCAGGATGGATTGTTTCAAGCTACAATCCTGTACTGTTTCAGCTGTTCACCTCCTTTCTGAAGCAAACTCTCTATCTTCAAACTCATATCCCCCCAAAAGAAAAAATCAATTTTAAATGAATGTGAAAATGTGTTTATTTTTCTACCCTCCGGATTAAAAAAGCTGAGAAATGATTAATAATAATTTGTCTAGAAAGATAATGCAGGCATTTTAGGGAAATAGTTGTTTAGCATCTTTAATTTTCATCAGTTCTAACATTTTATCATTAAAACTGCATGAATGTATATAGAGAGAGATAAAAGAAAACGAGAAAGGTGGTAATACCTCCTATCTCTTAGGCGGTATTTCCTACGTTTCAGATTTCTACGTGGTCTGACCCCATTTCAGTCAATTTCCCATAGCCTGCCTGTCTCATATCCGCTGAGAGAACACACCAGTGCTGTGTTTATGCTAATTTTATGCTCTCTGAGTTGTGTCTGTTATTCAAAGCAGTTGAAGCAGTTATTGCCAGTAATCTTATTTCTGTGGGAGCCCCAGGGCAGACGAGGCCTCAAAATCAGGCCTGCAGACCGAGGCAAAGCCATCACAGCCTGCTGGTAAATGGCAGTTCTTTCCCTCCGAATCTGATATCAGTTACTTCGCAAACACAGTAATAAAATGAAACAAATCAGATTTTCAAGTAAATAAACCAGACTTCAGTGAGAAGCGACAATGGTCAGGGCAACAGGAGTTTAATAAGTGATACGCAGGGGGAAATACGAACGCACTGCGCCTCTTCCTCTACCCTCTTTATTTTAAAGCAACCTCCCGCACACTGGAAAAAGAAGGTTGCTTGAACCCAACGGCAAGAAGAGGGGAGGAGAGTCAAGTAAAACCAGCGGTAAAGTCGATGTCGACTTCCTCTTATCTAAAATCAAGCAACGGTACTGAAAATTGTGTTATCTGCTATTGAAAACCGGGGAGGGATGTAAAAACAAAAGATTCACAAAGACAAATGGACTTGTCCAGTCTCTTCACCCGTGAAAACTAACAGCCTTTAAAAACCTCAACAAAATGGAAACAAAGGTAACCAGTGTATTTCCTGATGAAGGGATTTTCATTCTCCGGTAACATGAGGGTTTTGACGCAGCAGAAGTGGTGATCAAGGTCTCTTTGCCTCATCAAAGAATCACAGACTCAGGGAATCATTCATTTTGGGCAACTTCTTGTTTCCAATACATTCTTAACTGTTCATTCTAAGCTACTTCTCCACTCCACCTGCCTCCACTGTTATCACTCATTGGTTGTAAACAACTAACACAGTGGCCCAATAAAAAAAAAAAAAAAAATAGGGTGTGGCTAAATCTATGGTAGTAATATGACAATTCTTCTAGAAACCATGTGGCATGCTGACTCTGGCTTCCTTCATTCAGCATAATGGACTTGAGACCGTTCCATAGTGCCTATGTCAATAGTAGGTTCCTTTTTTATCCTGAGCAGTGTTCTGTTGTATGGATGTACCACCGTTTGTTTATTCAAGACTTTTTTTTTTTTTTCCCAACTTGGGGCATTTATGGACAGAGTTGCTATAAACATTCTTGTACAGATTTTTGTGTGAACATTAAGTTTTCATTTCTTTAGAGTAAATATGCAAAGGGGAGTTGTTGGATCGTATAGTGACTGCATGTTTATTTTCGTAAGAAACTGCCAAGCCATTTCTGTAGTGGATGAACTATTTTTTATTCCCTCTCTGACATTTTTATTTCCTCCACATCGTCACCAGCACTTGGAATTGAGATAGTATTTTTTTAAATTTTAGCTACCAAAATGGGTGTGTGGTGGTTTTAATTAGCATTTCACGTATGGCAAATGATGTTGAACATCTTTTCATGGTAAAATCTTTGTCTTTTTTTTAAAGTGTCTAATTAAGCCCTTTGTCCATTTTTAATTTAGGCTGTTTGTTTTACTATTGCAGAGTTTGAGAGCTCTTTATTGTATTCTGAATACAAGTCTTTTGTTGGATATGTGACATGCAGATACTTTTGTCAATCTGTAGTTGTCTTTAAATTATGTTACTAGAGTCTTTCATAGAGCAATTTTTAAAAATTTTGATGAAGTCCAGTTTATCAATATTTTCTTTGATGAACTGTGCTTTTAATGTCATGTCTGAGAAATGTTCCTCTAATCTAGGTCATGAAGAGTTTCTCTTAAGTTTTCTTCCACAAATATTATAGGTTTACTTTTCATGTCTAGGTCCATAATCCATTTTGAGTTATGTTTTGTATAGGTCAAAGTTTACTTTTTTTCACCTTTGGATGACTAATTATGCTAATATAATTTGTTGAAAAACAGTTGGGTGTGGAAGAGTCTTATTAAGGAGATTTAAAACAATGAATTCAATTTTATCAATTATTATAGGACTTAGGTTATCTTTTTCATCTTGGATTTTTTTTCAATATTTTTCTATTGCTCAGATTAGATCATTTCTATTGATGTATGTATCTTCAAGTTCACTGACTCCTCTGTCATCTCATTCATCTGTGGAGCCCTTTGAGTGAGTTTTATCTTGGTTATTGTAATTTTGCAATGCAACATATAGGGAGAAACTGGGCTGCTAGCTATGAAAGTGACTTTTATGGGATCACTTGGCAAACTTGAAACATATGCCTTTCTGGGTAACGTGGAGGATTGGTGCATGATTCACATCGTGCAGAGCTGTAGCTGTAGCTGTAGCTGTAGCTGTGGCATGTGTCAACATCAGAATTGGCTTGCATTTACAAAGTTTGACAAAGTATGCATACTTCCTATGGTCCGGATGCTGGCCACATGGAAGAGAGAGGCAGCTTGGAGCTTTTCAGTTCTATTCTTCCAAGAGTGAATACATTTTAACAGAGAGTCTGTGTAGTATGAATTTATGGAAAAGTAGGCACTGAAGAGGGAATTGGGAGTCCCAGGGAACACATTACCCAGGAGAAGGGAAATGTAATTAAGAGGAGTTTTCACAAAGCAGAGGACTCTGAGGGTCCAAGGGACATCCCTTTGTTAAGATCTGTGAAAGGTCTGAGATTTTGCCTTTTTACAAGCCGGGGTGTTCACTTCTCACAGTTTCATGGATGCTGGCAGAAGAGACAAGTCTCCTTGGTCAGAAACCAAGGGCTTTATTATTCACATCACTAACAATATCCAGAAAAATCAGCATTTTCTCACACTAGTTCCCTAAGCCCCAGTTTCTACAGGGAATTGCAGAAAGGGTCAGATGACACTTACATGAGCAGTGGGTTGCATTGCAGAAGAGAAGCCCAGAGCTCAAGGAATCTAAATCTTTTACCCTGGACAGTACATATGACTATTGTTTTCTCTGGAGGGAGAAACTATTCCTATCTTCCGAGGCTGTTCACTATACAACCCCCCTTGAAAAGATAGTCTAAAAAAAGCAGTCAATGCCTCTACTCATGAGATATTCAGAAACAGAAGAGACCCACACACAATTGTCTTCTGACAAACACAAAAAAATCGGCTTTAAAAATCTGCTCAGAGAGGACTAGAAAGGGTAAAAGTCAATTTCCAATAGTACCTGTTAACTGGCCAAAAGGTACTTTTTTGTCTCTTTTCAAAATGCTACTTTAAATGCAGCAGCTAGAGGAGGAAGGGCTGAGCAGAGGGAGAAAGCAGAATCCAGGCACACAAGGCAAACTGTCCACAAGCACAAGCCAGCTGGAGGTGGGGAGACTCTTACTTTTCCATGAAGTTGAAGCGTTGACTGGTATCTTGAATGGAACACTTCTATTTTTTGAATAGAAGCTACATTTTTGTATCATAAAGTGCACAGAACTATTTAGTATAAGTGGAAGGACAGGAAAATCAGGTGGTCCACGGAGTTTGCATCTAGTGGCAAGAGAAAAGTTTTCTCTGGCCTATAAAGTATAAAAAGGAGGTGAAAGATAAACGTGAGTTACATTTTAATTACTACCACATTTCTTGTTCCATTTGCTGGTTACACTAATAATGATGACTACCCTTTATTGAAAGTTTTCACCCTCCAGGCACATGCTTTTTCCTTTACATAGATTAACTAATCTTAACAATCCACATGGTAGTGTCCACAATTATGCCCATTTAACAGAAAAGAAAAGTAAGCATAGAGAAGTTAAGCAACTTGCCTAAGGTTGCAGAGCTGGTAAGTGGTGAAGATTCAGACCCCAGTGGCTGACTCCAGATCCTGCCTTTCTAACCTAATAGCACCTGCCTGTGTGAAGCTAAGCATATGTGTGGGGAAAAAAAAGCAATTGACGAAGATGGGGAGGGAGAGATGTTGCTTTATGATTGAAATCCATACAAAATTTTACAAATATGCTAATGATTTTTGAAAGCCACCACTAAAATGTGTGAGTGGATAAGCAGAAGTCATACTTCTCATGGATTTTTAAATTGTCCCTTTGCTTATTTGTGGAGTTAATGATTTAACAGATTTAGATTTTATTCTCTGTCTCTAATACAAGGGTATTAAATGGGGAAGAAATCTTAAGTTCCTTACAATTTTCTAAGTCCAATCTATGAAGGCAACTCAAGACCCCTATGATCTCAAAACTTTGTAGGCAAAGGAAGAGAAACGTACTTAGGTAAATACGACAGAAATAGAGAAAGTGTGTAGCTACATAAAGAGACGGTATATGTGGACTATGTTGTAGAATGAGGAAGCTGGCACAGGTTCAGGAAAGAATAAAATATACTTTAGTTGAGATATGATCTTGTCCCAAATGGATATCATTTTGGAAATACGTTTGGCTAATAAAATTCGTGACATTTCCCACCAGAAATAAATTTTGGATCATGTGAAAGTTGAATACACAAATCAAAAAGGTGAGCGTGAGCATTTAGGAAGCCCAAGTTTTTGCAGCCTTGAGGAAGCGGCGGACACCCGGGTCCTGTCTATGGCGGAACAAAATGGGGTATCATCATGCCATTCTCCTGGGAGGAGCTGGTCTTCAGAACCAGTTTAGTTCTCTTTAACCAAAGCATTGGTGTCTTAGGAGGTTCACAGTCAAAGTCGAGACCCCAATTTATTCAAAACTCTGAACTAGCTGTAGTATGACAACGTTAGGCAAATCACTTTCCACTTCTTAGCCTCAGTATTCTCCAGGGCAAAATATAATAACAATGTTGTCAATAATTATACCAATAAAATACTTCACATTGTATAACATGAGATTAATAATAGACTATCTATTAAATAAGTTTGGTTTTTACAGTGGATTGGTTTAGATGCTATGATTTACAAAGCATTTAAAATTAATTATTAAGATTATTTCTTTTTATAGAATATAAAATAATACTGTACTTTTTAAGAATATATTATCCTAAGGCTATTTATATGGCACTCTATACTCAACAAAAATGCCTGTATTCAAAAGAAAGTATAAACTATCGGACTTCTCTGGTGGCGCAGTGGTTAAGAATCCTCCTGTCAATGCGAGGAACATGGTTTCGATCCCTGGTCCGGGAAGATCCCACATGTGGCGGAGCAACTAAGCCCGTGCACCACAACTACTGAGCCCGTGAGCCACAACTACTGAAGCCCAGGAGTCTACAGCCTGTGCTGTGCAGCAAGAGAAGCCCCTGCAATGAGAAGTCCGTGCACCACAACGAAGTGCAGCCCCCACTCACCACAACTAGAGGAAAGCCCAAGCACAGCAATGAAGACCCAACACCGCCAAAAATTTAATTAATTAATTAATTAAATAAAAATAAACTATCTGGTGTCCTATCAGAAAGGCAACAAAGTGAATATCAGGTGAATAATCGTCCTAGTATTGTTTCTAAGACAGTCGGCCTTTAGTTAACCCTACTGCCTTGCTCATATGAAAAATAGAAATTAAGCTATTTCATTACTGTATTTTCCTCACTGGAAAATATGTTTATCACTACAAACAGTAATTATTATTTTTACAATTCTCAATACAAGACATTTTTATCAAGAAAACCGTATGCTTGTCAATTCTCCTTTAACTTGCATGTTCTATTTAAAAAAATTTAATGTTTTTCAGTATTTATATAAACATCTAGAAAGAGTAACAAGAAAAAAGAATCACAGGGGCAATCTAATTATCACTAGCAGCTGTAACCTGTTGCATTCAATGCGGGGACTACAATCTAGGCTGCTTTAACCAAATGTTCAAGCATTTAAAACGCTTTTTTTTAATCTGTTCTTGTGATTCAAAAGAAAATTACAGAGTAAAAACCCTACACAGGACACAAATGTGTTTTCTACCACATAGAAAAAAATCTTCTTAATCCATCTCCAGGTAGCTTTGACACTTTTGAATATGAGTCCCTTTAGTTCTAAAACGAAATTCTACCTTCTAGAAGTAGAGATGTCAGGTATTTCATACTGTGTGGTCTCTTTATCTCTGCTCTATTATGTATCACTTTTAAGAAGATACCATTGCAGGTTGTCTTACTGCACAATGATTGGAATAAACCATTACAGTGCTTCATGGGAGAATAGTCTCCTTTTAACCAAACATGATCAATGAAAAGTTCAAATTTGGGCTGATGTTTTATTTGGAAATCATAATTTATTTGATTTAAAAACCACAATTTCAAATAGCAAGTCATCACACTTCATTTAGACGGTTTGATTTATATACACATATACAATTTACAATGTGCTTCTTATAACAATATCTCGTGAAGCAAGAGATTCCTCTAATGAAAGAGAAATCAAGCTCTATTTCCTTCTTTAGCTGCGATAGGTTGTATCTTTTCCCCTAAATACATCCCTTAAATGAGCTTACTTATAGCCTTTGCGTGGTAAATGAACAAAGCTTCGTACAAAAGGTTCTGTGTATCATGAATGATGCTTCATTCTCTTTAATATGAGAATTTTCTTCATTTGTACAATGGGAAAGGGGTGAAAGCAGAAAGAGGTTAGGTGTACGGAGAGAAAATTATAAGAAAGAGAAATAATTAAGACTTCCACAGATTGTTGTCTTATAAAAATGCAAACAACATGGGAAAAAATGTGAGAAAACTTGTCTTCCGCTGTTTTAACTGAAATTAATTGTAATTTCTGTTTCTCGTGGCCATCGGGTGGGGGAAGTTTAATACTTTGTCCCATAGAATTGGAGAACTGATATCGTTCCTTTCTGTTCCCTGTAACATTGCCAAGGGTCAGATAGTGAAAGTGTTTTGTATGGTGACTTTTTCCTTTCCCTTCCTCCTTCTTTAAAATAAAGTTTATTGCCTTTCTTGACCATAATAAAGGAGAAAAACATATATGATTGAATTTACTTTTTTAAAAAAGAAACCCCAAATGTTGTGTGTTCAAACATTTCTCCTCTCACATAGAGGCTTGGGAAGAATTTAGTGCTAAATAAATGCTGCCTCGAACCAGGCAAGATAAAACATAAATCATTGCATTAAAACCTCTAACAAGTCTATCTGCTTTTTGAAATGACTGGGAGATGAAAGCGAGGAGTCTCATTTAAGAAGGCCCAGCGGATCAGTTCTGCATTTATATAGCTGTTATCAAAAGCAATTCATTTGGAGATCAAATAGACTGACAGATAGGACAAGCAGGGGATCACCACTGCCTTCAGGCAGCCCAAAGCCAGGACGGCTCCCCAGCACCATCACTAATATTGAGTCTAGTCAATGCTCGTGTTATTACCACTTCCAACCTCTGCCAACTGCACAGTAAAGCACACTTCTTCCACCCCTTCCCAGCCAGGACACTGCGGGGGGAAGAGCAATAAGAATAACATTTCCCCAGCTGGGTCTGACAGAGCATCCCTCTGCTGTACCACCTTGAGCAGACTATGTTCATCCTAATTTTGGACCAGGGTAACCAAGGTGACAAGGGATAAAAGCAGGAAGTAAGAGAGGCTTGCCAAGAGACCTCAGGTTCCATGACCTGTCCATGGTTGGCATGTTCCCCAGGACCTCACCATGCTGCAGCTGGGTCCTCTTCAGCTGACATTGTCATGGGGGAGCAAGAGGGAGGCAAATCAGTACAAAGTGAATTTGTGCAGGTGGGCACCTCCCAGGCTAGCATGGGGGAGAGGTATTTATCAGTGCAGAGGCTGCGGTCTCTAGTCCTTTTAAAATAGGACTTACTGGATTTTTATTTTTTATCTGATTACAAGGTAACTTGTTAATGGTTGAAATTCTGAATAAAACTAAAACAAAAAAGAGAATGTAAAATATAATGTATAAATATGGGCATAAGATAGACACAATGTACATGAGATCACGCTCTATTTTCATCCTGTGTGTTTGACTTACCAGGGAAAAATAAGGATTTCTTATGCAATTATTATATAAAAACAATTTTTTTGATTACATGGCTGTATCAATGTAGTTTAATTATCTCATTTACTTAGTTCTTTATTTCTCTTTTGTCAATAGTTTAGGGAATTGGTTGTTATTGTGTTGACATATAAGTGCAGTGTGTTTTCCAATGAATTATTTAGGTAAAACTTTTATTCTTGAATCACCTAGACAAATACATTTTAATGTACTTTGATGATCAAATTGCCCCCTGTAAAGTTTATACCAACTGACAGCCACCCCACTAATGCGTGGGAACACTTATTCGGCTGCATATTTGCCAGCACCAAGCGTATTCCTATGTAACGGGTATTATAAGTTACTTAAGTATTTGCCAATTGGGTAAACGATATGTGGTATCACCTTGTTGTTTGAATTTACATTATTTGATCACATTGAAATGAATCTTTTTATATGCTTTTTTTTGTTTGCATTTTTTCTTTTGTAAACAATATGTTTACCAGTTTAGTTAAGGGTGGGGTTTGGCCATGGTCATCTTTTCCTAAACAATTTTAAGAGGCTTTTAGATATTAAGTATATTAATCTTCCTTTTCTTTGTTACAAATAGTTTTATCCAGTGACTAGAGCTTTGAGGTAGCATTAAATTAAAAATCTAAAAGTGGAGTGATAGAGAAATAGACACATTATTGACTTTAAGCCATGTATCTCTACCAAAGGCTTGTGAAACATCATGTAATTATATAAACCTTAGGTTTTAAAACAGTATTATATGCGGTATATGCATAAAGTACTTGTTTTTCACTCACATTGTCAGGGGGCAGAATAGAAGAGAAAAAAATATTATTGTAAGCTCCTTCCTCAACTTGTTTCGCACTTAAAACTTTAACCATTTTGGCATAGAATTTTGGGGGAAAATGGGTACAAAGCTAGCCGATGCCATAAAAATGAACACAGAGTAATTGTCCTTCTGTAGTACTTAAGCATCTATTTGTTGATCAATCAATCAAGACATATTTACTGAGCAACTACTCTCCTTCTCATTGCCTAGGAGCATCATAAATGTTTAGAAAAATTTATTTACAAATATGCTGAAAGCACAGATCTTGCCTCAAGTCTGGTTTAGGAAAACAGTTTTCCCATACTCATTCATTCAGCAACCACAGCCACTCTGTTACTAAGTCACTATATTAGGTGTGTGATGGAGACCTCAGGGATATGGGAGACATGGTCCCTGCTGTCACTAGGTTGATAACCTGCTTGAGGAAGCAGACAAAGTCTCTAAGTTGCCAACAGCCACTCCTCACCTGGGCATGGCCTCGTATGGTTAGGAGGGCAGTGTAGACAGTCCTAGGTAAGCGACAGGTCACTGGGGCCATGAGAGACCAGAGGTAGACTTTGTCTGGGCCCTGAAGAATGTCTAAGACATGAATTGTGGAAGGAAAGGAAGGGAAAATTGTATGTATATTAAAAAAAAAAAGATAAATATTCTCTCTTGGATTTCTTGAGCATTAAAACATACCACGTTTGTCTCAAGATCCAATAGGCCCAATGACTTTGATCTTTATGTCTGAGGCCCCTTTCCTGAAGCTCTTGTAACCCCATCCCAGCAGCACTGGGGTGCGGGGGCGGCCTTGGAAGGGAGTGGACAGAAGTGGACAGAAGGGCTTCATTCTATGACCTCTCCATTCTCACGACAACAGGGACCACAAAGGTATGTGTGCTATGCTGGTGGTTACCACCATGCAGGACTCCAGCCCCAATTCCCAAATTATATGCTCATCTGCAGGGAGGGATAGACTTTGTCATCACTATAGCTTTTCCTTTCTACAGAGCCAACCTGATCATAGACATAAATAACCAGAGAGAATATTATTTGTAGGAGGCTATGAATAACGGCCTCTCAAAAGCTATCCTCATCCTAATCCTAATTTTTTTAATTAATTAATTTATTGGCTGCGTTGGGTCTTCATTGCTGTGTGAGGGCTTTTCTCTAGTTGAGGTGAGCAGGGGGCTATTCTTCCTTGTGGTGTGCAGGCTTCTCTTTGCGGTGGCTTCTCTTGCTGCAGAGCACGGGCTCTAGGTGGGTGGGCTTCAATAGTTGTGGCACATGGGCTCAACAGTTGTGGCTTGCAGGCTCTAGAGCACAGGCTCAGTAGTTGTGGTGCATGGGCTTAGTTGCTCTGCGGCATGTGGGATCTCCCCTTGAACCCAGGTGCCCTGCGTTAGCAGGTGGATTCTTAACCACTGCATTCACAGGGACTGTGAACGCTACCTTACATAGCAAAAGGGGCTTCCAGATATGATTAAATTAAAGACCTGGAAATGAGGAGATTATCTAGGATTATCCAGAGGGGCGCTAAATGTAATGGGGGTCCTTTGAGAGGCAGGAGATCAGAAAAACAGTCGGAGATGTCAATCAAGAAGTTGAAGTGAAAGAGGCCTTGGAGTAATGTGTTTTGAGGATGGAAGAAGGTCCACAAGCCAAGGAACACAGCAGCCACGAGAAGATGAAAAAGGCAAGGAAATGGATTCTCTCCTAAAATCCTAAGAAGGACTCAACCTTGATAGCATTTTTATTTCAGCTCAATGAAACTGATTTCAAACTTCTGACACCCAAAATTTAAGAGAATAAATTTGTGTTGTTTGATGGCAGGAAGTCTGTGGTAATAGTAGCAATAGGACACTAGTATATTATTTGAGGGATCTCTCCTAAAATAGCCTTCTCCAGTAACTGGAATTCAACCTTTAGATCTTTTCCTTTAAGCCATGCCTTGAGAAATCTGTTAAAATGAAAATACCATAGAAGGGTGACATAAGTAACATTAAAACACGGGTGTGAATTATTCTATGAAACTATCTAGAAATTCTACAAAATGGGTCATTGGATAGGTAAGCTTGATGGAAGGATATATAAATGATAGGTCCAGAGCTTGAAATACATCTGGGATTAGCTGGTTTGAGTACCAAAGATTTGGAGACTAATATTGGAAAAAATAAAATAAGACAAAGGTCAGAGCAAACCCAAAATACACACATTAATGATTCCAAAAATTTGCCTTGAGTTAGTGCTGCTTTTATGCTCTTTATACATACAATTTGTACCCATTTTTAAAACAAAGTAAACTATTTTAATTAATGAGTACACAAAAATACCAAAAAGGGGAGAAGAATAGTGAAGAAATCAAATATATTTAATTAAGCAATCAAGGATCATGGATACCAATGTAATAATTCAAGTTAAAAATTTCTACATTACCATATTAACTCTCTTCTTGTGCAGAAAGCAGTGTGGCATTATTTTTAAGTTCTAAATATATAGCTCCCTCAATCTCAGGGGCCAGAGCTCTGCTAGGTGGGAAATGTTATAGCTCTTTTGGTAAATAAATGCACTGTTTAGCTCAATGCTAAACTTACATTTTTAGATCTTAAATGGAAAACTGTATCTAAACTGGGTTCTATCTTTTAACTAGAGGCATTTGTTTATGCAATATCAGTTATGTTCAAGCACATTCTTAAGTTTCTGAAAAGCAAACTCAGATTGCTTTGTGTTGATTACTTATAGATGTATCAGGAAAAATGTTCTTAAAGCTTAGCCACAAGGAAAGAAAAAAATAAGAATGCCGTTTTCTCAGCTATCAAGTGTAATGCTTGAGTTGTACCCTCGCCTATTTTGGAAGCCTGAACTCTACCTGCCAAGGTTGCCCAAGGCAAGGAGATCACTTCCAGATACAGCTATAAGTTTGTTTAGCTCAAAACCATTTCCCAAAAATAAAGTCTACAATACTAATTTGAGTACAAGGGATTACTATTTTATATTATTTATAATAGTAATGTATTAGGGTGACCAGCTCATCCAAACCTTCTGGGGTTTTCTGGTTTTCACACTGAAAGTCTTATAGCTTGGAACCTCCCCAGTCTCAGGCAAATCAGAACAGGTAGTCCAAATACAGATATGTTACTGACAAAATGTCATTTCAAAAATAGTTTATCCACTTCACATGAGCAAATTAAAAGAAAATAGACAATAAATTTTCTTTAAAAAAAAAAAACATAGAACAGTATTGACAGTTTTCATTTGCATTTGTCAAGCGAAATTTGCATAAATAGAGTGTGTATATTAAGTAGTCATGGTATTTTCAATGTTCACGTTTGGTTCAAATTTTGTGTTATTTTTACTTCAGTAAATATGCAATGGAAATTTGCTTTTTTTCCACTAAGCTAATCACACTTTTAAGATCCCAGATCAAGATTTTTCTGTACACACAGTGAGACATCACCCATCAAAATTCCAGACAAGCCTGTAATTGTGCACATACACCCAGAATGAAACATCTATATTTCTAATGCAATTTCAAGCCAGTGTATCAGACTTAAGATCTTTATTATCTCTGAGACAGGACAGCATGTAGATAAATGTCTGATGAGGCAAGCTTTCAAAGAATGTCGGCATTTATTCTGTGGCTATGCGTCCCTGCACAGCCACCAGCCAGGACTGTGCATGACACAGCTAAATACCCTCCTGCTTCCCAATCCCCTGCCTCTTCCCCCTTGCCCCTGAATCGCCCGTTGTCTCTTCTCTGCTCCCTCCTTCAAATGTTCATTTTGAAGATATACTTTTCACTGGGATTAATACAGGGTTTGCATTTACAATTTTCATTTACCAAACAGAAAAATATTTTACTAGAAGGGAATGGTATTAAGGAGAATGATTTTCCGTGTGCCCTGAGGCAGGGCATAGGCAGGATTTGATTTGCTATGTTCGGCTGGAATCTGGATTGATACGCAGAGATGAGAGGGGGTGTTTAATAAAATTTACATTTCATTTTCTCACTTGCCATCAGTCTCCTCTCTCTCATGGAACTGATGGGGATGCTGCAAATAACTTTTGTCAGAATCTAGTTGAGGGGACAGACTGGGAAATGAGAAGACAGAAGGGAAGAGAGGGAGACAAGGACAGTCTGGCTTGTTTCCATCTTGTGGTTGCAGGATGGGAACAAATACATGGTGGCTGGAGGACCTGAGAGCTGGCATCCTCCACCCTGGAAGGAGTGAGCACCAGTGGGACACCCAGGGAGGCACCAGGACTGATGCTGTCCAGCTGCCCACAGGGGAATCTACAGATTGAATGAGTGGTTTGCTTATTTATTTATTCATTCATTCATTCATTGGCTGTGTTGGGTCTTCCTTGCTGTGCATGGGCTAGTTGTGGTGAGCAGGGGCTACTCTTCACTGCAGTGCACAGGCTTCTCATTGCGGTGGCTTCTCTTGTTGCGGAGCATGGGCTCTAGGCACGGCACAGGGGCTCAGTAGTTGTGGCTCATGGGCTCTAGAGCACAGGCTCAGTAGTTGTGGTGCACCAGCTTAGTTGCTCCACTACATGTAGGATCTTCCCGGACCAGGGATCGAACCCATGTCCCCTGCATTGGCAGGCAGATTCTTAACCACTGTGCCACTAGGGAAGCCCTGAATGAGTGGTTTAAGCTTCTGGGGGACTGGAAGTGATTCATGCAAAAGAGATCAGGAGATGTCCAAGAAACCAAAGCAAAGATAAGACAAGAGGGCTGGGCTTCCCTGTTGTTCAGGGAAACCATAGCATCTCTATAGCTGCGTAAAAAATACCACAACTTAGTGACTTAAAACAATACCCACAGTGGAATATCACTCAGTCTTAAAAAAGATGGAAATTTTGCCATCTATGACACAGATGAACCTGAAGAACATTATCTAAGTGAAATAAGCCAACATAGATAGACAAATAATGTATGGTCTTGCTTATTTGTGCATCTAAAATAGTCATACTGAGAAGCAGAGAGAAGAATGGTGATTGCCAGGGGCTAGGGTCAATAGGGAGGTGATGGTCAATGGGTACAAAGTTTCAGTTATGCAAGATAAGTTCTGAAGGTCTACCATCTAGTGTAGCACCTACTGCTAATGATACCATATTGCTCTCACTGGTCCTTCTGTATCCATGGGGGATTAGTTCCACGAGGCCCCACAGATACCAAAATTCGCAGATGCTTAAGTCCCTTACATAACATGGCACAGTACAATTGCATATGTAATGACAGTCTTCTGAGAAGGGTAGATCTTATGTTGTGTTCTTAATACTATTAATAATAATAATAATAATGATGGAGTGGGAGGAACATTTAGGAGATGATGGATATGTCTGTTGCCCCCATGGTTGGTAATGGTTTCATGGATGTATATTTATGCCAATAAATATATACCACTTGATGAGTTATCCCAAAGTCATCAAGTGGTATACATTAAATATGTACAACTTATTACATATCAGTTATACCTCATTAAGTGGTTTGAAAACAAAACAAAACATCATCTATTTTTTAACTCTCAGGTCTCTAGGTCAAAAGACTGGGAAGGTGCAAATGAATTTTCCTCTTAGGGTCTCACAAGGCTGAAATCAAAGTATAGCCAGGCTGGGCTTTTACCTGGAGGTTCAGGGAAAGAATCCCCTTTTCAGCTCTTTCAGGTTGTTGACAGAATTCATCTTCCTTGTGCTTGTATATCTGAGGTCCTGTTTCTACATTGACTGTTATGAGGGGGCCACTCGTAGCTCCTAGAGGCTATTTGGATCCTTGCCATGTGGCCTACTCCCTTTTCAAAGCAAGGATGGCATGTAGAATTTTCCCACATTTGAAATACCCTGACTTCTTCTGCCACCAGCCAGAGAAAACTGTCTCCTTTCAAAGGGTCTGTGTGATTGGGTTTACCCAAATCATTTCCCTGTGTAAGGCCAACTGATTAGTAAGTTTAATCACAATTGTATCATTTTGGGCACTTAATTTAATCACAAATGTGACACCAAGTGGCTGAGATAAGGGAGGCATCTTAAACTCTGCCTATCGTATTGTCCTATGTACAACCCCTGGTGCCAGCCCAGGCGAGACAGAAGGCACATTACTGAGGTCAGCCAGTGGCTTCTGAGAAGCTCAGAGATCAAGAAGGTAAGAAGCAAGGCATGTGATGGGGTCCTCCTTAGGGAGGCATCTGAGAATCAGGAGGGCATATAGCGTTGCTGTGAATCCCAAATAGAACCCCTTTTGGGTCTGTTTTTGTTGAGCCTCAGAAATAACCAGGGTTATTTGGCAGAGACACTAAGGTCTTATTAAGCAGGTGAGGACCTATTGAGCGAGAAGATACTTGAGTTACATATTCATGAATGTCTTAACGTGTGTTCTTCATAAAAATAAATGAAAAATAGTCAGTGGGAAGTTGTTGTATAACAAAGGGAGCCCAACTTGAGGATGGAAGATGCCTTAGAGGATTGGGGCGGGGAGGGTGGGGGGGACTCGAGGCGGGGGGAGTCAAGGAAGGGAGGGAATACGGGGATATGTGTATAAAAACAGATGATTGAACCTGGTGTACCCCCCCAAAAAAATATCAACCGTAAAAAAAAAAAAAAAAAAAAAAAAAGAATAAATGAGACATAGAGGTTATGATTACTTTCTATCCATCAGAAAAGTAGCATCAACATCAGTTTGGCATGTTTCTCAGCACCATCTAACTCGAAGTGGTTCTTCCTTTACTTGACTTGATATGACAAGCAAAGGAGGAATCTAGAGAAACAACCTCTGCAAGCCCTGGTGGATGGTTCAGGGCTGTTTGGGCAGAAAACTTCATCTCAGGCACTTGGGGTAGGCATGGTGTGTGGGTGGGCACATCATCTTGGCTTCAGGTCTGCCTGCCTGTGTGGAAGAGTGCAGCTGGGGGTGGAGCCCTCTAGAGCAAAGGCTGGAGTGGAAACTCTTAGTTGAGTCTAAAGACCGTATTGACTGCCATTTATCTTTGATCCAAACTTTTGTTATGTGTAACAGCCAGGTCATGGTAGCAACCTAAATGTCCATCAACAGATGAATAGATAAAGAATATGTGGTACATATATACAATGGAATATTACTCAGCTGTAAAGAGCAGTGAAATTGGGACATTTGGAGAGACATAGATGGACCTAGAGAGTGTTATACAGAGTGAAGTAAGTCCAAAAGATAAAAACAAATATTGTATATAAACACATATATGCGGAATATAGAAAAATGGTACAGATCAATCAGTTTGCAAGGCCGAAATAGAGACACAGATGTAGAGAACAAACATATGGACACCAAGGGGGGAAGCAGGGGGGCAGGGTTGGAGTGGAATGAATTGGAGATTGGGATTGCCATATATACATTACTAAAGAGAAAAAATATCAAATTGTACACTTTAAATATATGCAGTTTATTGTATGTCAATTATATCTCAATAAAAGTTCTTAAAAAAAAACTTTCCTTGGCATATGAAGAAATAAGACTTTACTCCATGATCCTTCATTACGTAAATTAGACTAGAGAAGCAGCATTTAACCATGCATTAAAAATCTCAACAGAGTGGGATACTGAAATAATTGTGATATTCACTGACAATTTTTTCCAGGAAGTCAGAAATTTTTTCCCAATGCCTAATCTATTTAGTTATAGTGGGTATTCTTTAATCTGGCCCAGTTTAAGTGGAAATCACTTCTACCATCTTTTTAATATCGTTCCACACGTTAAATATAGTTAATTATTCATTCAGTATTTTATTCCCTATATTCAACAGCATTAATTCATTTCCTTAAAGCATCCATTATCTGGGATGAGTAACTCTTCTGGTCAAATCTATATAGTTTCTTCCACCTGAAATATCATTTTTAAAAATCTACTTAAGTCCGTCTCTTCTCCTACGTATCACTGAAGTTTCCCTTCCCTGTGCAGTCTTTCTTCCCTCATTACAAATATTATTATCCTCTCTTTGCAATGATTTTGTCTAGTATACAAAAAGACTCATTTATGGAGAGAATTGTCAAAATGTTTAAAGTAGCCTAGAAAAAAGATTCTATGGTTTTCAGTCATTCCTAGACAGGAACAAAACTCAGACTGGTTTCTGACATCTCTGAAACACTATAGTCAGAAAGTATCGGGATAATGTTTCTAGAATTTTGCAAAGTAAAGGTTGGGATTCAAATATTTTATATTCAGTCAGGTTGTTTTTCCATATGAAAGCCATATTCTATGACAAGGGGCTCAGAAAAGATACATCCTCTTTATCCAGATATTAGCTCTCCAATACGTAGGTCAAAAGCGTGGGCAGGCTCAATGGGATCTTTTTCTTGGGGTCTCGAGGTTTTGGATCAAGAATCAAAGTTCGAGCCTTCACTCTATGGCTTATTATGTTCAGTGACATAAGAGTGAATCAAGGCGAGACAGTATCACAAAAGCCAAGAGAGGAAAGTGTTTCAAGACAGAGGAAGAGAGGGCTTCCCCGGTGGCTCCACCTGTCAATGCAAGGGACACAGGTTCGAGCCCTGGTCAGGGAAGATCCCACATGCAGCGGAGCAGCTAAGCCTGTGCACCACAACTACTGAAGCCCACATGCCTAGAGCCTGTGCTCTGCAACAAGAGAAACCACCACAATGAGAAGCCCGTGCACCGCAATGAAGAGTAGCCCCCACTCTCTGCAACTAGAGAAAGCCCACAGGCAGCAACAAAGACCCAACACAGCAAATACATAAACAAATAAAAATAATAAAAATCAATTAAAAAAAAAAAAGAAAGTGGAAGAGGAAGGGAATGGCTGGGGTAGATGCTCCTGAGTTAGCATGTAAGATGAAGACAGAGAACTGTTTCTTTAGTATTGGCAATATAAATAGTTGCTTGTAATTGCCACAATAGCAGTCTCTTCTGTGGAGAAGTCACAGGCATATTGAAGTGCCTGGAAGAATAAAGGAAAACGGAGGAAGTAATGAAATGTGTGAACAAAGGTCTCAAACAATTTTAATGGAATGGGATTAAGAAAATGGGAAAGAGATATGAAGGGGCCTATAGAATCAAAGAATGTTTGGCTTTGCTATTTTTTTTCTTTTAAGTGGGAGCTACTCAATGGTGCTGGATAGTCATGGGGACAACCCAGTGGATGGGGAGAGACTGATGATGTTGAGAAGAGGTGAGAACTGAGGCAGTGGCATCCCTGGGAATAGAATAAAGATAGGTGGAAAAAATCTTAATGAGAAAAATTGGTATTACTACATGTACAGCTCAAATTTACAGCATTTCTAGAGTTGTCAAAGCTGTAGGTAAGTGCACAGGATTTTTAATTTATCCTCAAATTTAAGAAAACTTTGGAGCACCTTATTTCTCAGGCCACACCCATTATTTGCAAACAGAAGCCTATGGCCTTTTGACTTAAGGCTCTGTCTCAAGAATCTAAGTCTCTGGAACCTACCTAATAAGTGGGTTGTGACAGCTGCTACCAAGAGTCAGCCTTTTGTGTTCAGGGTATAATACCACCTACGGTGGGTTTAGAATAAGTTCTTTAGAATAGGGGCTGGAAGAAGTGCACAGTGTGGCACTAATCTAGGGGAGAGCCCTGTTATCCAGCAGGGATTCTCAGTGCTATGGGCATTGTGTTGAGTCCACTCATGACTTAGGGTGAGCAACTGCTTCCCCACTGTTTCCTCTGTATGGATGATGGAAAGGTAGCTCTTTTATATTTGAATCTTACTGAGAGATGTTGAGCCTGTAGCTATATGCAAGTGTTCCTCAGAGGCCCTTCACACAGACAGTCCCCAGGTGCCATGTCCTATATGACATTCCAGGGACACTGTGATGAGAAAGCAGATTTGGTAGCACTTTAACCACTGCCCACCATGGAACATCCTTTTCCTGGCTTAGAGATTTTCCTTACTTTTCTTTTTATTCCTCATTGGACTCTCTTCCTGGTTTACTCATCTTCTAGTCTGTACACTCTTTCTTTCTCCTATAGATATTTATCTCCTTTCTCTATATAAAAGCATTTCCTATGAGTACTTTCTGGGTCTGGAGATTGCTAACCTCTGGACAACCATAACTTGGAGAAAATACTTCTGAATTTTATTTTTAATAGTAGTACATTTTTATAAAAAATATTGAAATACAAAAAGATATAATATATAAAGTGCAAATCTACCTGTATTCCCGACTTCATTCACTAGAGACAGCTCATTTTCAAAAATTTATTGGCTATCTCTCCATAACTTTTCTATACATAAACCAACTAGAGGTAAGAACATGCTATACACATTGTTTTGCAACTTGCTTTATTTTTTTCAGCCTAACAGTATATCTTGAATAATTTTCTACATCAGTCATTCTACTGGATAGATGTACCATTAAATAAGGAAATTTTTTAAAATAAGCAAATACAGTACAAAAACTTTTCCAATATTGTCTTGTACCATTGTAAGCATTCAGCAACTGACTTTCTTCATTATAAAGTGGAGAGAAGAGAGGTATTTCTCACATTTTTCGAAAGGAAATTGATTTTCTTTCCTCTTGTTATGGCTACTCATTTTTAAATAAAAGATATAGATGTAGTGATAATAATAAATGAATCACCATTTTGAGACTGAAATAAGGGATGATATAGAGCAATCAATTCAAATCCCAGTTAATTCTAGAAAGTCCTACAAATGTGTTAAACAAATCTTCTGTCTCAAAACAGACCAAATTGATGGGCAGAATCTATTCTTTTCTTGAACTGTTCCAAGCAAAGAAATCCCCAGCCTTTTTTTGAGGTCTAAAGATAACAAATGCTAGAGGAATATTTGTAAACACTCAGATCTATGTATTCAACCATTTAACTTTATAAAAAATGTTTTATCCCTTTTTAAAAAATTACATTCTGGAAATGTGGTTTGTCTCTCAAAAATGTCTGTAACTGGTCACAGTGACATAGTATAAGCTGAAATCAACTGTTCTACACTCAGTAGAGTAATTCCTTCTGCTTATAGCTCTTTCAGAATTGACACTGAAGACATTACAAGTTCTGGAGACAAAGTATGGAATAAATGCATGAATTTAAATAACAGAATTAATTAAAATCCTTTACTGTTATTGACACGTACATGACATTTTATAGAAGTTTGGTTGAATAGTATTTGCATGTGATTTACATTCAATTTCCCCATACTCATTTTTGCATGTAATTTGCATATATTTCAATGTATAGTAATTTTACACATTTGGAGTTAGACTGCTAGATGGAAGGGAGTCATTCAAATGAATAATCCTTGAAAGGGGTGGTCCCCAAGGGATTAAAGCCTCTCGGTACTCAGCAGCCTCTTTGGGCAGTGAGATAGGCAAGTCTGCTTCAGGCCACAACCTTGGTTAGATTGGCCCAGGCTCTCACTCTGAGAGACACATGAAGCTCTGTCAGAGTCTGGTCCTTCCCTGAACACAATCCCCAAAACTCAAGAGATGGTGGAAACTACCCCAGCTCCCATCATCCCTCTCAGTTTTAATATCCATAAATATTTACAAATATTTTTGAACTCTCTAGAATTTTAGTTCAATATCTTGGGGGAAAGGAGTCCATCACATATAGAAAATCAGAAATAGGAGGCAAGAAGAGATTCTTTGAAATTACACAGCAATGAGACATTTTAAAATTACTTATTTGAATAAAGGGTAAGCTTTGTTACTTCTGGGAAGCATTTACTGGGTTCCCTGTGTTAATGGTCTGAGTAAGTTTAGGGTTGGCCTACAATGGGGCTTTATTTCATCATATCATCTCCAGACAAAAATGAACTAAGAACTGTTCTCTTTGCTTCCAGGATTTACCCAACTCTCCCATTTTTTGAGGAGGAGAAAGAGAACTGCCTTAACTCTGGGTTGGGGATTCTGGCTTAGACTTTGAAGCAAGAGCCCTGCAAGTTACTCTGGATACTTCTGGCTGCTGTTCAGGCACTAAGAGTCCATGCTGGTCTCAGGGATCCTAGGGTTTGGTAGCATAGAATTAATGGGTCAATTATGGTTGTTCCCAACCAGAGGCATAGGTTCAAACTTGCCTTCCAGAAAGATAAATGTTTAGCACACGGAGGATGGATAAGAAGACAGTAGAGATTGGGAGAAGGGTAAAGAAGGCATAGAAAGAACAGCTGGTAGATGACTTTTGGGGAAGGGTGAGATAGAAGGAGAAGTTGTGAGTGATTTCTAGATTTCTGGTCTGAATGCGGTCATGCCATCTGAACGTGGTCATGCCACACATTGTATGAGGGCAAGCCCGAGGAGAAGCAGGTTTTAGTCCCTGTTAACATCACAGTGGCTGTGGGATAACCTAGTGGAAGTTCTCAGTAGGCAGCTCGATAAATGATAAAGAGCTCAGGAAAGACATCTGGCCTGGAATTGGAGGCGGTGAAAGGGAGAATGTGTAGACAAACCCTTAGCGGGCAGTTTATCCTCCTCAATAGCCTTAACTTCTGAAATGTTTTTGTTCTAAAAGATCACAGCTCTCTGAGGACCTGGAGAATCTAACACAATGTCACAGAGAAGGCTGCCTCCCTCCTTGCAGGAGCAGCTTAAAGGTCTGAGATGTCTGCAAGACACCAAAAGAATGGACACAGTGGCTGAGAACTTTCCTGCCAGCTCGCAATAGAGTGAGACATACTTTCCCAGTGACGTCCTCGGATGATGACTTTCTGCCAGTAATACCTCCTCCGGGGCTAATTCCAGGACATCATTGTTTAAAATTCTGTAACAGAAGAGTGTGCTTCCTTCCTCTGCTCTAATTCAAACACAGGACAGCCCCTTCATGCTTTCAGAGATTGGAAAATCCTGGTTTAGATTTAGGGAAAAGCTCAGAGCAAGTTCTTTCTAGATATTTTCTTCCCCTTTGCAGTCTTGGCTTTACTCCCTTGGTGCATAAGACCTTCTGGATCCAGAGCCAAGGATACAGTCATGCTGCTTAAAGTATCATTTAGTTTTGACACCGATGGGCCCTCTGCAAATGTGTGAATTGGCTGAAACTGCCTTTCTCATGCTTACTGAACTTATCAACACAGTTAACCCTCTGCTCTGGTCTCCATTTGAATCCCTAGCACACAGTCTAGGGAGGCTGCACATGATATAATCTCTCCCATGCACTATCTTCTATAAAAAGCAGTTCTCTAATAATTAAGTTAGCTGATAATCCACTTGGCTACTTGGTCATTGCTGGTCTCCCAAAACAGTTTTCTTCCAGTTGCAAATTTGACTTAGTAATTAACAGAAAGAACTATTGAAAAATATAACTGTGATCCATGGACAATTTCCTTACCCAGACTTGCTGTTTTTATATTTTGTCCTTAAGTAAAATCTCAGCAAAGCCCAAGGGAATTTCAATTTCCATGTGTCAGTACTCATGAGGTGCAAACTTGATGTGTTTGCTCAACTGTGGGGTCCTAAAAAGGATTGAATTTAAGTCATGAAATAAAATCAGCTTGTGAAAAACCAGGCGGTTGCCTTGTGGTTGGAAGGTGAGACTGACAGACCAGGGAGCAGGGTCTTCTCCTGTCCTTCAAATATTCCCATAGGATAAAGAAATGTTTTGTTTTAACACTGCAGAAATAGCTGTAACAGACCAGACATTTTCATGATCCCTTCAATAAGAGAAGCCCAAAGCATTGTGGGTGATCATCTAGAGGATGCTTAATACCACCCCCTACTGGTATAAATCAGCATTACATGGTTACTAAAATTGTGAAATCAGAAAGATAACCAGCTTACATCAAAAACAAGTGAAAAAAATCAGTATTTTGGAATCTATTCTTTGCCTGGCATTGGACTAGGATTAGTGAGAAATACAAAAGATATATCAGATGCTGTTTCAATCTCTAATCATTCATATGACTATCTTTAAATCTGAAAACAGAGAATTCAGAATCCATATTCTCCCTCCTTAGGGTTCAGATTGGTCAGGCCTCACCTCCCCTGCTCATCATGATCCAGATATATTTTGTACATTAGGACTTTCAGCTCAAGTGCCCTCATGGCTCCTTGATCACAGCTGTTCCTGAACAGCCTCTGGACGAACCGGGTGCAGGCAGAATGCCTCAGCCGCCCCGCAGGAGGCTGGTTTCTCCTGGGACAGCCCCAGGCTGACCTGCTCCTTGCCCAGCCGACCCTGGCCCTGCAGTCGCTGCCTCTCTCGCCTGAGGTCTGGGCCAAGCAGCAGCGGCTGATGTTGGCCTGCCAGCTGGTATCTGAGCACCTGCTCCTGGGCCTCCTTCCAGCTCCCAGTCTCCTGCAGGTACACCTGCTGAGCAGGAGAGCCCGGAGCACAGGTGTTCCCATGTGATGCAACACTGGTAATGCTGGGAGCAGGCACAGTGATCTCTTCTCTGCTGCCGCTTTCATCCTGGACCACACGGCGGCTCACCTTCCTTCTGGACACGCCATTCAGTGACTGATGGGGGAGCTGGTTCAGCTTGCCCAGAATAACCTTCATCCTCAAATCTGTGAGAGAAAAAGGAGGAGAAGAAACAGACTTAGTTCTCAATCAGCTGATTGCACATTTTGCATATTTACGAGGGTAGCCAGAGTGCGAATAATTTTTGACTCACCCTTGTAGCATACCTGAAAAGATGTCACCAAATAATTAAAGATGGAGTTATATCAATTTATCAATTTCCAAATAGCTTTGGGAATATATACTTTAAAAAAAAAATGATATCCCAAGCTCAATTGATAATTCATATTAATTATCAAATACAAATTTGATAATATAGCTTCCCAGAAAAAACTTTTATGATTTTGATAAGTCAATCAGGAGTCTTCATTATAAGCATGGAAGCTTAAATATGAAAATTAGGCCAGAGTCAGACCCTACCAAGTGGGTTAACCCACACTTGTATTAAGAAGTGTGAGCTCTGATACGGGGGTCCGCACCGCAGCTCAGAGTTCCCGGACCGAGATGTCGATTCACAGCTGAACAGAGGGTCCGGGAGTTGGAGTGTGGGAACTGGAGAGCTGGTTCAGGGTGAGAAACATTGTTGCCAGTAAGGTGACGGACCGAGAGGACAGGAGGGAAGAGGTCCGCAGCGAGGAGTGCCTGCCCCTGAGAGCTGCCCGGACATGATGGCGGCTGGATGCTGCAGGCTCACGGGTGGAGGTGAGGAGCCCTGGGCATAGCCTCTTTCTCTCTTTCAGCGCCTCTGCAACAGGCAGTGGAGAGATGCCCTGTGGGCCACCTAAGGCACTCAGGGATAACAGGTACCCTCAGGCACTTGGTCGGGGCTAGATTAAAACCCCTTGGAACTCCAGCAGCCAGGAGGCTGCTGAGAAAAAACAAAACAAAACAAAACAAAAAACCTGAGAGAGGCCCAACTCTGAGACTTTCTGTTTACACCTGAGCCACCATAGTCCCTCTGCAACAGGCACCTCCAAGCCCCACTGAAACAACAGTGTGCCACTGCTCACTCACTCTCAGGGGAAGGAGCCACTATTGTACCCTCTCCCTCCCCACACACCCATGCTTACAGACGAACAATAAAGGAAGCTCTGCTGGTCACAGAATAATGCAAAAAAAAACCCAAGGCGAGTAGAAGGACACTTACAGCTGAGACTCTAAGGAAACAGAAATATTAGTATCAATCCTATTGAACCGGTCCATTCTGGGATCAGTTCTGGATTTTTTTTTCCTTTATTAATTACGATCTTAGTGCTAAGGGATCTACAAGTTTTATAACATAATTTTTTTAATGCTATTTTTTATTCTATTTTTATTTTTTTGCCTTTTTATATACTTCTATTTCTAGCTAAGTTTTTGGTAGTACGGACAATTTATCTCTCATACTTTCCTTTCATCCCTATCTTTTATACATTTCTATTCCTTTCTTTTTATTTGTATATTTCCAATCACACTACACTCTTCTGTTCCCCTTTCTTCCAGCCATTTTTAGTTTATTTTATCTTAACATATTTATAAGCAACACTATCGATCTGCTCAGACTCCTTGCTCTATTCTCCAGATGACGTACCACCTTGGTATTTAATATTAGGTTTTTGTCTTTATCTTAGTTCTTAGTACAATTGTCTAATTTCATTCTGAGACTCTCCATTCTGTCTGGTGGCACTCTAGCTCTTTTCTATATTTGATTCTAGCTTACAAAATCTCCCTGGATTAGTGTTTGTATGTGTAAGGTGTTATTTGTTTGTTAGTTTGCTTTTGCTTTTGTCTCTGATTTGTTCTGTTTCAGTTGTCAATCTCTGTTGGGTTTCTCTTTGAATATCTGATAGCATACTGGGGTTCTGTCAGGTCTTTCCAGAGCCTTATGTCCTAATGGATTCAGTAATTGTGTGTCTTATACATGTATGTGTTTCCTAGACTTAGTATTTGTTTAACCCAACACTTGGACATTAGTCTGAGGCTTGGACAGTCTTCTATAAACACCTCTATCGCCAGGACAAGCAACCCCAAAAGTTTGGACAACCATGAGGAAACAAAGAAAAACCATGCAGGCAAAGGAGCAGGAAAAAAACCCACAAGACCAAATAAATGAGGAGGAAATAGGAAAAATGCCTGAAAAAGAATTCAGAGTAATGATAGTAAAAATGATACAAAATCTTGATAACAAAATAGAGAAAGTACAAGAAACAGTTCATAAGAACTCAGAAAAACAAACAGCAATGGATAACAAAATAACTGAAATTAAAAATACTCTAGATGCTATAACCAGCAGAATGACTGAGGCAGAAGAACGAATAAGTGAGTTGGAAGATAGAATGGGGGAAATAACTGCCACAGAGCAGGAAAAAGAAAAAAGAATAAAAAGAATACAAGACAGTCTCAGAGACCTCAGTGATAACATTAAATGTACCAACATTCGAATTATAGGCATCCCAGAAGAAGAAGAAAACAAGAAAGGGTCTGAGAAAATATTTGAAGAGGTTACAGTGGAAAGCTTCCCCAACATGGGAAAGGAAATAATTAACCAAGTCCAAGAAGCACAAAGAGTCCCATACAGAATAAACCCAAGGAGAAATACACCAAGGCACATACTATTCAAACTAACGACAATTAAACACAAAGAAAGAATATTAGAAGCAGCACGAGAAAAGCAACAAATAACATATAAGGGAAAACCCATCAGGATAACAGCTGACCTTTCTACAGAAACTCTGTAGGCCAGAAGAGAATGGCAGGATATACTGAGAGTCCTGAAAGAGAGAAACCTACAGCCAAGAATACTCTACCCAGCAAGAATCTCATTCAGATTTGAGGGAGAAATCAAAAGCTTTCCAGACAAGCAAAAGTTAAGAGAATTCAGCACCACCAAACCAGCCTTACAACAAGTGCTAAAGGAACTTCTCTAAGTAGGACACACAAGAAAAGGAAAACACCTACAAATACAAACCCAAAACAATTCAGAAAATGGTCACTGGAACACACATGTCAATAATCACCTTAAATGTAAATGGATTAAATGCTCCAACCAAAAGACACAGACTGGCTGAATGGATCCAAAAAGAAGACCCTTCTATATGCTGCCTACAAGAAACCCACTTCAGACCAAGGGATACATATAGACTGAAAGGAAAGGGATGGAAAAAGATATTCCATGCAAATGGAAGTCAAAAGAAAGCTGGAGTAGCAATACTCATATCAGACAAAATAGACCTGAAAGTAAAGACTATTAAAAGAGACAAGGAAGCACACTACATAATGATCAAGGGATCCGTTCAAGAAGAACATATCACAATGGTAAATATCTATGCCCCCCACATAGGAGCATAAGGCAAATGCTAACAACTATAAAAAGGGACATCAACAGTAACACAATAATAGTGGGAGACTTGAACACCCCACTTACAACAATGGACAGATCATCCAAACAGAAAATAAATAAAGACACACAAGCTTTAAATGACACATTAGACCATCTCGACTTCATTGATATTTATAGGACATTCCATCCAAAAAACGATAGAATACACTTTCTTCTCAAGTGCACATGGAACATTTTCCAGGATAGATCACATCTTGGGTCATAAATCAAACCTCAGAAAATTCAAGAAAATTGAAATCATATCAAGCATCTTCTCAGACCACAACACCACGAGACTAGATATCAATTACAGGAAAAAAACTGCAAAAAATACAAACACATGGAGGCTAAACAATTCACTCTTAAACAACCAAGAAATCACTAAAGAAATCAAAGAGGAAATCAAAAAACATCTAGAAACAAATGACAATGAAAACACAACAACCCAAAACCTATGGGATGCAGCAAAAGCAGTTCTAAGAGGGAAGTTTATAGCAATACAGTCCTACCTTAAGAAACAAGAAAATTATCGAATAAACAACCTAACCTTACACCTAAAACAATTAGAAAAAGAAGAACAAAGAAACCCCAAAGTGAGCAGAAGGAAAGAAATCATAACGATCAGAGCAGAAATAAATGAAAAAGAAAGGAAGGAAGAAATAGCAAAAATTAGTAAAACTAAAAGCTGGTTCTTTGAGAAGATTAACAAAATGGATAAACCATTAGCCAGACTCATCAAGAAAAAAAGGGAGAAAATGCAAATAAACAGAATTAGAAATGAAAAAGGAGAAGTAACAACGGACACCTCAGAAATACAAAACATCATGAGAGACTACTACAAGCAACTATATGCCAATCAATTGGATCACCTGGAAGAAATGGATGCATTCTTAGAAAAATACAATCTTCCAAGACTGAACCAGGAAGAAATAGAAACTATGAACAGACCAATCACAAGTACAGAAATTGAGACTGTGATTAAAAATCTCCCAACACACAAAAGCCCAGGACCAGATGGATTCACAGGCGAATTCTATCAAACATTTAGAGAAGAGCTAACACCTATCCTTCTCAAACTCTTCCAAAATATTCCAGAAGGCGGAACACTCCCAAACTCATTCTACGAGGCCACCATCACCCTGATACCAAAATCAGGCAAAGATGTCACAAAAAAAGAAAATCACAGGCCAATATCACTGATGAATATAGATGCAAAAATCCTCAACAAAATACTAGCTAACAGAATCCAACAGCACATTAAAAGGATCATACCCCATGATCAAGTGGGGTTTATCCCTGCAATGCAAGGATTCTTCAGTATATGCAAATCTATCAACGTGATACATCATATCAACAAATTGAAGGATAAAAACCATATGATCATCTCAATAGATGCAGAAAAAGCTTTCGACAAAGTTCAACATCCATTTATGATAAAAGCTCTCCAGAAAATGGTCATAGAAGGAAATTACCTCAACATAATCAAAGCCATATATGAGAAACCAAAAGGAAACATCGTTCTAAATGGGGAAAAACTGAAAATATTCCCTCTAAGAACAGGAACAAGACAAGGGTGTCCACTCTCACCATTATTATTCAACATAGTTTTGGAAGTTTTAGCCACAGCAATCAGAGAAGAAAAAGAAATAAAAGGAATACAAATTGGAAAAGAAGAAGAAAAATTGTCACTCTTTGCAGATGACATGATATTATATATAGGAAACCCTAAAGACTCTACTAGAAAACTGCTAGCACTAATTGATGAGTTTAGTCAAGTAGCAGGATAAAAAATTAATGCACAGAAATCTCTTGCATTCCTCTACACTAACAACAGAAGAGCAGAAAGAGAAATTAAGGAAACTCTCCCATTCACCATTGCAACCAAAAGAATAAAATACCTAGGAATAAACCTGCCTAAGGAGGCAAAAGATCTGTATGCAGAAAACTTTAAGACACTGATGAAAGAAATCAAAGACGACACAAACAGATGGAGGGACATACCATGTTCTTGGATTGGAAGAATCAACATCATGAAAATGAGTGTAGTACCCAAAGCAACTTACAGATTCAATGCAATCCCAATCAAATTACCAATGGCATTTTTCACAGAACTAGAGCAAGAAATCTTACAATTTGTATGGAAATGCAAAAGACCCCGAATAGCAAAAGCAATCTTGAGAAGGAAAAATGGAGTTGGTGGAATCAGGCTTCCTGACTTCAAACTATACTACAAGGCCATAGTGATCAAGACAGTATGGTACTGGCACAAAAATAGAAAGGAAGATCAATGGAATAGAATAGAGAACTCAGAAGTAAGCCCAAACACATATGGGCACCTGATCTTTGACAAAGGAGGCAAAAATATACAATGGAAAAAAGACAGCCTCTTCAATAAGTGGTGCTGGGAAAATTGGACAGCAACATGTAAAAGAATGACATTAGAACACTTCCTAACAGCATACATAAAAATAAACTCCAAATGGATTAAAGACCTACATGTAAGGCCAGACACTATAAAACTCCTAGAGGAAAACATAGGCAGAATACTCTATGACATACATCAAAGCAAGATCCTTTTGGACCCACCTCCTAGAATCACAGAAATAAAATCAAGAATAAACAAATGGGACCTCATGAAACTTAAAAGCTTTTGCACAGCAAAAGAAACCATAAACAAGACTAGAAGGCAACCCTCAGAAATGGAAAAAATAGTTGCCTATGAAACAACAGACAAAGGATTAACCTCCAAAATATGCAAGCAACACATGCAGCTTAATACCAAAAAAGCAAATCACCCAATCCACAAATGGGTGGAGACCTAAATAGACATTTCTCCAAAGAAGATATACAGATGGCCAACAAACACATGAAAAGATGCTCAACATAACTAATCAGCAGAGAAATGCAAGTCAAAGCCACAATGAGATATCACCTCACACCAATCAGAATGGCCATCATCACAAAATCTGGAAACAACAAATGTTGGAGAGGGTGTGGAGAAAAGGAAACTCTCCTGCACTGTTGGTGGGACTGTAAGTTGGTACAGCCACTATGGAAAACAATTTGGAGGTTCCTTAAAAAACTACAAATAGAACTACCATATGATCCAGTAATCCCGCTCCTGGGCATATACCCAAAGAAAACCATAATTCCAAAAGAAACATGTACCATAATGTTTATTGCAGCACTATTTACTATAGCCAGAACATGGAAGCAACCTAAATGCCCATCAACAAATGAATGGACAAAGAAGATGTGGCATATATATACAATGGAATATTACTCAGCTATAAAAAGGGATGAGATGGAGCTATATGTAATGAGGTGGATAGACCTAGAGTCTGTCATACAGAGTGAAGTAAGTCAGAAAGGGAAAGACAAATATTGCATGCTAACTCACATATACAGAATCTAAAAATGGTACTGATGAACTCAGTGACAAGAACAAGGATGTAGATACAGAGAATGGACTGGAGAACTCGAGGTTTGGGAGGGGGCGGGGGGTGAAGGGCAAGCTGAGACGAAGCGAGAGAGTAGCACAGACATATATATAGTACCAACTGTAAAATAGATAGCCAGTGGAAAGTTGTTGCATAACAAAGGGAGTCCAACTCGAGGATGGAAGACGCCTTAGAGCACTGGGACGGGGAGGGTGGGGGAGACTCGAGGGAGGGTGGGGGGCGAGTCGAGGGAGGAGGGAATATGGGGATATGTGTATAAAAACAGATGATTTAACTTGGTGTACCCCCCAAAAATAATAAATAAATTAATTAAATTAAATAAAAAAAAAAAAGAAGTGTGAGCTCTAAAAACCAGTCTTATTAATACTTTTGGCTTTTATGCCAAATTCACAATTTGAGTATTTTCAATTTTATAAAACATACATATAAACATATACAGAGATAAATATATAAGCACGTATCCATATGAGTGTGTATATATAATTACCCAACTATAAGCATTATCTTAAAACACACCTTAGGCCTGAAATATTTTTTCTATCCTGTCTTTCAAAACTCTCTGCCTTCTTTTACACACCCCCCCAAATTTCTCATTTTCTTCAGAAAGTATCTCCTAACTCATTAATGTCTCATCCTCATAATTCATTGGGTGTTGAGGAATGTATCAATCTATTTTTACAAACACTAAAGTGCTATAGTTCAATTTTTAAAATATTTTTATTAAATTATAGTTTTTAATAAAATTAGAGGAAATTCAAGATTATTCTACATTAATGACACCCATTCTTTTACATTCCAGTATGTGTTCTTTAAAGAGAGAAAGGGTAATAATCATTTAAAGTAACACACAGCAATTATAGCAATTATCACACGCTGGGCACCAGGTATTACACACACACACATATATATATACATACATACACATATGTACATACACATATACATACATACAGATGTTATATATATATAAAATTTAATCCTTACAACAACCCTCTGAAGTAAGTGCTATTATTATCTCCTTTTTAGAAGTGGGGCCATTGAGATACAGAGAGATTAAGTAACTTCTCAAGACAATGTATAAAGCAATGGCAGATCTTACTTACTTTACAGAGGTCACAATTTGTGGCTCTAGAGTCTGTACTGTGAGACCCACACAATTGTGTAAAATTAAAGACAGCAGTGCGGAGTTAAGAAGAAAGTCAGGTTGGATACAAGCATGAGACTGGGGCATGACATTTCCCATCCCTGCTTTTCTCCTATTTACCACCAAATGCATAATGTGAATTTTTTATACACGTGTACTTTTAAATACAAGGTAGATGTTAATTTAGGAATCTGTGTATTATATTCCTCTCCCAGTTTACTGAGACCTGTCTTGGCCTGTGTTAGGAGACAATCATGTCTATATCATAGTGCAAGAGACAGTACTGGGGCAAAGGGTAACAATTTCCTACCTCAATTTAATCCAACAATGAATGGGAAATGAGGTGAGGAAGAAAGAAGGTAATAACAACATAATATAAACATGTAATCTATCTATATCTATCGATCGATCGATCTATCTATCTATCTATCTATCTAATACATATAATACCCTTTTGATTTGGAACAGTAAAATGAGATAAAGTAATCAGGTTGTTCATATTGTTTGGATGATGTGTCAGTTAATATTCTGCAAAACCCACGTTATCCATATCTTCTCTCTCTTCCACAGTCCTTTTGCCTAGCACGTCCCCTAACTATGGTCCCCTAACTATGGGGTAATTCTCTTGCTTAGAGCAAGATTATCCTAGTCTCCCTATAGGATCTCCAAATCCTTACAGAACTGTTCCTTAACAGCTCAAACTACATTGATCTGTGCCTCAGTCCTTGCTGACCAGAGTTTCTCATTTGACTTGTGCAACCGTTTCTATTATTGGTCACCTTTCCTTGTATGACAGTCTCATCTTCCTCTTAGGATTCTGAGTTCTTTCAGGGAGGAAATTTTTTGCCATCAACCTTGTCCCTCTATTAAGCCCACTCCTATGCCAAGTACTGAGCTTGGTGTCATCTCTATAATTACCACTCCCACCAGGAGGAAAAGACGTAGTTTATCAAGATCAGCAAATAACCAAAGAATGAGAATAATAAATTGTCAGGTAGAAGCAAACTTAAAAAGAGAGAAAGGGCTTTGAATTTTTATCCCTTGGTAAAACCAATACCACTTCATGTAAGGGGAATCAAACACTGCAAGTCACCTATTTTCAATCCACTGAAGATATTGTTATCCTGTTTTTGAGAGACCGTCTTTGGAAATCTATCCCCCCTTGTTTTTCAAGTCTGCATCTATTCATAAAAGACTAACAAAAGCATAGCTTTCCTTTGTAGGCCTAAAAACATTTAAAAATCTCCTATGAATTATTTACACGCCCGCTCCAATCAGCAACATACCTGACAGACTCCCCAGCCGAAATGAAAGTGCACTGTGTAAAGGTGCCGAGGGTGGCTGGCCGCCTCCCACTGTGAGGTTATAGACAGAACTAAGTCAGCACACATTATATGTCAGTGCCGACATCAGAAGGAATCCGATCCTTTGATCTTGGACCTCCACAGGAAGCTTAGATCTCAGACAAATTAGATAAAAAATGAATTTATAGCAGATATGTGTCCTAAGGCATTCAGCTGAATGTTTGGGTTTTAGGGAAGGAAGAATAGTGAGTATCAAAACATATGAAATGGCATGCCTCCTTTCCACCTCCACCTTGTTGGTGAGTCCCCATTAAAATGGAAGGATAGGATTTCACTTTGCCCCTGCATGTCTCTCAGAGTCCCATTGGTGGGTCTGATCAAGTTTCAGGAAGAATGGGGTAAAATATGGGAACATAGATCCTTTCTCTATGAAAAGGAAGACTCCACGGTTTGGGGTAAATGCAGATTCATCCACCCGAAAAGATCCTCCGTAACTTGTCCAGGTAACCTGAATCTCTTTTGGCTTCCAGAACTTTCTTGGGCAACAAATACGTTGACCCTATGATTTTAAAAGTTTCTGTGGGTAGTAGTCATTGGCTTCTTTTTTTGTTTCATTCACGAGTTTGTTGTATTTTTTAGATTCCACATGTAAGTGATATCATACAGTATTTGTCTTTCTCTGTCTGATTTCACTCATTGATTTCTTTTGCACTCGGACACTTAACAAGGAATCTTCCTTCCCCTCCCCACTTGCACTCTTTATATTTTCATAGCATAGTCTCCACGTTCTGCATTTAGTGTTGGATGACCTAGATTCAGTACAAAAGACCCAATATAATCACCTCTATTTTGAAGCCTAAACAGGATCTAAAGCAGAAAGATGGACAGCTCATCAACCAACATAAAGAATGGACTCCACTTTGGTTTCTCATTTGTCAATAAGAGTAACAGTCCTGCCCACATATTGAAGATATACATAATAATTAATAAATGATATTAAATTATTAACTATTAATTGATAAATATTAATACTAATGGGTAAATAGTATAAATGCTATCACCAATGTCCTTTCTAGGCTATTTGTCCCTTTAAATGAAAATTTATTATTTATTTTTAATAAGCAACACATGGCAAATCAGGAAGTATGAAAATTTTTAGAAGATAAAGAAAAAATGCCTTTAATCCCACATTATATCATAAGTGATCTCCACTTTATTATTTTTGTAATACTCTACCAGTGGCTATGTTTTAGTAAACCTAATTTAACTCATTAATCTATCTGAAGTTTACTTTGTTATATTTTTTGAAGTGTGAGTCTGGATTAATAAATGTTTTAAATAGTCAAATTTACAGCCCCATTTATAGACTGATGCTTATGTTTTCCTTTATTTTTATCTTCTTTATCCTGTATTACATTTTTATATCTAATATCTATATCTATACCTAATTGAGATTATTTCTCCTAATGTGCTCATATACTCTTGTGTCAGTATCACATTGTCTGAAGAATAGTGACATAAATATTATCTTTCTGGTTGAGGTACTTTTTCCCACTGCCAAAAAACCAATTTCCCATAAAAAATTAGTTTCCTATTATTGATCTATAGTTTCTGAAGAATTTTAGAATCATCCATGCTGTTCTACTCTGTATAAAATACTTGGAAGTGTGTTAAACCAAAGTTAATTTAGAAATAACTGAGGTCTTTGCAATATTAGTCAATCTAATTAGAAAGTGTTGTAATTCCCTATGTATTCAAGTCTTCTCTTATAACTATTCAACAAAATATAGTTTATTTTTTATGTACGTCCCATATATTTCTTGCTTAGTTTTTTTTTTTCTCTAAGGCAGCATATTCTCTGTCACTATTGTGTATTTCTTTCTCTTTCCTATATGTGTACCATTGGCTTATACACTATGATTTTTGCATAGATTGACATTATATTTGAGTAGGTTACTCAAGTTATTTATAAATTATAGCAGTTAGTAGTTGACTCTTTATCATTAAACAACCACCTGCAAACCATCATGTATTTTCTCCAAAATTGTCCTCAATTTTGTTTTATATCTGACTTTGTTTCTTTGCATATCAAAATATGTTATAAAATTATTGTAAAAATGAGTTCTGTGTCTTGTCCTCATTTAAGTAGGAATTCTTCTAATATTCCATTGTCAAATGTGATATTGTATCTCAGTTGCAAATGGCATTGGAATCCTCCATCTTATTTACCAAGAAGGTTCTTATTCCTGGTTATTTTTTTAAAAGTCTTCTCAAAGAATAAGTGGTAGATTTTATTTATGTCTTTTAAATTAGGAGAGGTTCATATCTTTTTATTACATAGCATGGACGTACTACTTATTAATAACTTCTAAATATAGTTTTACTTTCTTGGAAACTTGGGACAATTTCTGGTCCTGAACTGTTTTGCTCTTCACTGTTTCCAGACATCTTGAGGCCAGCCCTCTTCCCTCCTCTCCTCTCCCTGTCATTCCTATAGATTTGTACTTACAAAAGGTAAATTGCCAGTCTTTTCTATTTTATATTCACAAAACACAGCTTATACAGTCAATAGGATTTGAACGTGGTAGAGAGAAGAAATCCATGAAGTTAATGTTTATGGTCACACTTGCATGGTATGGAACCCCTTTTCACATGTTAGTTTTTCATTCCCAACATTGGAGGAATGATTTGACATACACACACACAAAAGTGATCAGTGGCCAGACACAGATCAGGGTACTACCTGGAGAAGGCAGCACTGAGACCAGCAGCAGCTGTCCCACAAAGACAAAGGCAGTTGCCAGGAAACTGGGAGAGGAAACTCAGGTGGCCAAGAAACAGCATTGCCTGGAAGGAAGGTGTCACATCTTGCCCGTTATTAGGACTCAAAAGATGTACAGCCATTGTCCTGTTGTTAATCTTATGAAGCAGAATAAAATTTCTCCATCTCTTTTAGATAAGATGAGGGACTGTTCTTTTTTTGTCAGCAGTTGTAAGAACTGCTGGAATCCAGGGGTCTCTGGAAAAAAGGAGAGGGAAAGGAGGAATGCTCATTTCATCTCTACCTGCACGATTCACTCAACAATGGGGATCAATGCTCTCATGTCCTAACTCCCTCTGGTAAAGGTGCTGCTGGGATTAGAAAAGATACAGAACTAATACAGAACCATCTGAACAAGATGAACACAAGTGGTTATATTACATATAAAAGGTATTAAATGAATAAAAGGGAAGTGTCACAAAAGTTGAGAGAAGGGGACTATTCCTTCCAGATATCAGAATTTGAAAAAAGAGAAAAAAGTATTTGATCTGGGATTGGAGGTAATGGAAACTTTAGATCCATGGGTACATTAGAGACAGGTATCTTGAAACCAAGAGTCTTATTCCCAGTACAGAGAATACTGTCCTGGAGGGAAAAGAGAAGGAGTGAAGGATGAACATCTATAGGGACTGTGTTAACTGACACTGAACTGAAAATGTATCTGGGAAATGGAGGGAGTGGAGGCCGGGGGGGAGATGAAAACCAAGACACTGCAGAGGTAGAACTGACAAAACCTAGCAAGCAACGGGGCAGGGTGGTAATGGGAGACTAGGACTTAAAGATAACTCCGAGGTGTCTAGCCTGGGAGATCTGGGGGGCATTAACCAAATAAGGGGAACAAGGGAAGAGCTGAGAAGGAACGGTTCAAAACTGAGCTTCAGCAGAGCAAAGCAGGGCTCCTTCCCTGCTCGTCTGTGAACCTGAGTTTGTGCAAACTGTACAATTAAGCCCTTAGCAAATGGGATTTGAAACAGTGTGATATGATTTAGGAGCTGGAGGGACTAAACATGTAACTTAGGATAATGACATTCTTTCTCTCCTTTAGCATTCTCTCCCATCCTTAAATTCTTCAAATACATATTGTTTGTTGTGACTGTTTTACATTTAATTGTCTATTGCTTGGAATTGTTTTTTCATTTTTCCCCAAAATATTATTCTTGTGTCCCAATCATATTAGAAACTCATACAGGATAGGTGCCCAAATATCATCTCTTTGTAACTATACAGAGAGGACCTTATAAGGTACAAAAAAATCAGGAGATAAATAAATACTTATTTAATATGTACTGGAAGATAAAATTTAAGTTCATTTATTGTAATTCCAGCAGTCTCTCATCTAAATGTTACAAAGACGAGTAATCCCTCCTGCCAGGATTTCTCAACCTTGGAATTACTGACACCCTGAGCCAGATCATTTTTATGGTGCGGGTGATCTCTTCTCACTAGATGCTAGTAGCATGCCCCTCCCCCAAGCTGTATCAACAAAATGTCTCCAGACCTCCACTGGAGGTAGGATGATCAATTGTCTCAATTTGTCTGAAACTGAGGGTGTTCCTGGGACACAAGGCTTTCATCTTTAAAACTAGGACAGTCCTAGGAAAGCCAGGATGAACTAGGAGACAAAATTGCCCCTGGTTAGGAACCATTGGCCTGTGGGAACAGAGAGCCATGTATATACGTATACACAGCAAATTGCAAAAACCATTAAGTACTACTATGGAGGTATGCATTCAGTATTTGGGAAACCTCAAAGTGAAATACTCATTTTCATTGAAGTAGGGAGGATTTGGGAAGATTTTTCCAAAAAAAAATAAAAGGCATTCCAGCCAGTGCTGAAAAGCTTGAGGAGGTTTTAACAAGTGAAGACCAGCAATCCCATTGGAAGAAACTGTTCAGGAAAGCCTGTGTGTTAAGGTGTTAGACCAATCCCGCCAGGAAGAGTGAACTGGGGAGGGGTGAGTGTGAGGAGGGGGCAAGAAGGTGAAACCCAGAGTAAGACTAGAAAGATAGGGTGAAGTCAGGTCTTGGAGGGCTTTGAGTCCTAAGTGACAACAAGAAAGACTGACAGTAAGTAACACATACACAGCACATACAATGTACCAGGAATATTTCATTGCTTTATAGCAGTATTAACTCACTTAATTAGCATCACAGCATCTGAATGTGGGCAGTATTGTTAGGACACTTTTCCTGATGAGGAAACCAAAGCGCACAAGAGAGGACAGTTGACCTGCTTGAGGCCACGAAGTAGGTCAACAAGAGAATCGGGATTAAACCCAGTCTTGCGGACACCCAAGTTTCATGCTCTTAACTGTCACCTTCTCCTACCTCTCCATTAAATCTTCTGAGCAGCAGAGTGAGAAAAGCAGATGTGAATTTTAAAAGCTGGCTTAGATGCTCCCTGTGTCAAAAACCCTGGTAAAAGTAAAACACAAGGGATACATAGCTTACTCCCTTCACTGTTGCATACATTCAATTTTTGGTAAAAGCCATAACATGGTGAATTTACAGTCTGAATCTATTAGACAGTGGAAATGCTCAATCCAACCAACTAAATAAGTGATGGTGATGCTCTGTGTTTACAAAGTGCTTATGAGAGAGATGGCCAATCGCTTGATCAGCAAATGCCACACGTTTAAAAACACGGAAGGAAAAGGAAACTAAAGTAGCATGGTAATAATAAAATAAAACCAAATTTAAAGCTAGTAATAATTAGGTGTTGTGTAGCTGGTAATAATTTCCTAAGAAAAGCAGGAGATGCCTCATTACTTCCCTTTGGAAACAATGCTCTTAAGATTTGGACAAAGCTTAGCAGATAAGAAAACAAATCCGTTCTGATCCCCAGGGGAGAATTCGGATCACACATCTTTCTATTTTTAACTTGGATGTCCTAATAAAATGGCCTCTTTCCCATCTCTTCAATCTAAACTCTTCCACAGGAGCCCCAACCCTTGTTTCATTCTTGATAATTTATTAATAAGCCACCACATAAAAAATGTCCCTTAATAAAACATCCAGGCATTGTGGACTGCTTAATGTAGTTAATTTAAGCCAGGAAACTGAGATTCATGTAGATGGCCATATTAGATTAGGGGAAAGATTAGCATCACTCTTGCTGTTTGCTAGAGAATGCAGCTGAATATGCCCTTCTTCACAAAGCTGGGTTCAGAAGACCGTTTTCACACACCTGTCCTGAATTTGCATGCCATAATATGGACAAGAAGCTTCTGGAAACCAAAATCAAAGTTGTCTTAGATGAAATCTAGAAAGAGTTCCCACCCCTTCTCTCTATCTCCATCCTCCACACCCCACCCACTCACATTCACTACTACTTTTTGATGCAAGTCCAAGAGCTAAATGGAGTATGGATGGCTAATTTGATGGGAAATTAAAAAAAAAACAAACAAAAAAGCCAAAAAAACCCTCATTTCCTCTGTGGGAAAAAATCCCAACAGGCAAACAAACTGATACACAGATACACACACAGTCACCAGAGTTCATTAAACTCAAAGGCAGAACAAAGTCGGACAGCTATGGTTTGGTTAAACAACCACTCAGAACCAGTAAGATTTGGATTCCTTTTCAAGCAGAAAATATCATGATAATTGGCTATTACTTAGGGGAAAAAAGGAATATTCTTCTCCGTAGAGCATATATTTCAAAATGTTTCAAATCCATGGAAGTTATATGAGTATTTTTCATACACCGTATTCAGACTTGGAAAATCCATCCTGTGCTCTGCCCGTTGTCTTTGTAACCTCAGAGTCCTTAGAAGGACAAAACACTGGTCTGAGACAAATGCTTATCTTTTCTCTGCTTGGCAGCAATTCTAATGGCAGTTTAACAAAATAAGAAGCAAAATCATCTGGCACCATGTGTATCATAGGCAAATAATACCTTTTGCTAAAAGTATGACTAAACAGCAAAGCAGAGCTTAACAAAGCTGACATTTCTTGAGGGGTCTATATTTAATCTAATTTGCATAGCTGGTATTTGGCAATTCCATTCTCTTCCTTCCCAGATTCAATTACGTTGCCAAACTGGCAGCTTTGCACTAGCTCAGGGAAAGATTATATGCCTGTATGCTGGTTTTCCTTTTCTCTACGTAATGAATTCAGATTAAACCAATAATTTTCTCGTAAAAAAATATATATATAAATGTCAGCTCGAATAATTGGTTAATAGTTGAGTGAGTCAGCTGGACTTGTGTGTTCTTATGCTGGGGTATAATTTCCTTAAGAAGAAGTAACAAAGGCTAAAGAAGGGGCCATCAACTAAACTGACTCAGAGACTGGCAGCCAGCGGAAGGCTACAGTTCACACACAATGGGTTTGTTTCTTCTGTGGGAATCATCCCTTGTCCAAGCTCACCTTCTGCCATCACGGTGTCTTCTTTTTCATTCTCTACTTGTGATCCTTGGTGTTTGGGTGAGACGTGACTATGATTCTTTTGATCATTAGTCTGGGATTCAGAAATCTCTTCACTTTTTATTTCTGTATTAATGAAAAAAGAAAAATTTTTTTTAGAATAAAATGACATTTTTATTATAAATGGGCCCTAAATGTTAGGATATTTCCATTGTCCGCTCCCCCAAAATCATTGTGATGTACATGCAACAGAATGCATACAATATTCCCAGAGCTAAGGAATAATGAAATAAAATCCCATATACTGACCACCACTGAGGTATAAAACTACCATCCAATACAGCTGTCACCACATACGGCTACTGAACACGTGAAATGTGTCTAGTTCAAAATCCGATGTCCTGTAAGTGTACAATACACACCTGATTTTTCAGAAATGTAAGATATCTAATATTTTTATATTCATTACATGTTCAAATATTATTTTGATATTTAAGGTTAAATGGCTACTAGAAAATGACACTGTGCCTCACTTTGGTTGTTCATGTAATCTTTCTGTTGACCAGAGCTGGGATGTTACTAACATTTTTAAAATTTTTTATTTTGAAATAAGTATAGGCTCACAGAAAGTGTCAAAGAAATGTACGGGGTGACCCATGCACCTTCACCCAGCCTTCTCTCCACCATCAACAACTTGCATAATTTTAGTATGACATCAAAACTAGGAAACTGGCATTGGTACAATCCACAGAATTCATACAGATGTGTGCTTTTGATTGAAGACTTTACATCTTCAGTCTGCTCTTGACTGGAGTGATGCTTTTTCCTCTATTCATTTGTTCATTAAATACATTAATAAAAATACATGTACATTCTTCATGCCAAGCACTGTTGTAGGCACTGGAAAGCCAATGGTAAGTGTGAAAGACTAGGTGCCTGCTGTTACAGAGCTTTTATTCTAGTTTGGATGGTAGAGGATAAACAAATAAATGTGAAATATAATGTCAGATAATGCTATGCCATGACATGATGATTTTCTCAAGGAAAAGCACTTTGTGATTGAGTTTTGAGCTGTACTAGTTGATTTTTTTCATGGAACACTGTTTTTACATTGAAAGAACTTGAAAGAATGATTGAAAGACAAATTATGGTTTTTCATACTTGGGTATTTGGGAGTTTTTTTTTAAGTAAATGAAATGAGCCTGTAACTTCAAAGAAACAATTGACAGTATTTGTTGCCAGTGATATAAATCAAGCTCACATGGGAAATTTTAGGACTTTAGAAAATTTGTATCAACTATTATGAGCTTCACAGATTTCTAATTCTGTTGATATTAACATGTGATATTTTTAAAATTGTAGAATGAAATATATCAGCATTTGGTAGATCTACATAGCTCAGAGAAACATTTCCCAAATGCTCAAAGTATAACATTTCAAAATCATGCATGGGCAAAAGCTCCAGTCAAAGTATAAGGTAGACTAGTGCGTTTTCATGTAACAGAATAAAAAAAGTATGAGGGTGAGTCAAAAATTGTTCACACTCTGGCTGCAGAATTTACAGAAGTTTTAATATAACCAGAGTACGGATAATTTTTGACTCACCCTTGTTCATTGACATGTACCTTTATGTATCTTCCTTTTGTCCAGTTTGGGTACAATATCAAAGCATAATATCCACAATCTCTGTAAAGGCTATTAAAATACTCTCCTTTTTTCTACTATGTAACGGTGTAAGTCTCGAATTTTTGCATATACTTCAGCCAAAACTATATACTGCAACAGACCGAATGCAGAAGCTGCTAAAAGAATCCAGCTGACTTTTCTTAAGGCAGACATTAAAGAGGTGCATAAAAAAATGCCATTCTTTTCACTCTATGTTTTTATTTATTTTTTAATTTTTTTATAAATTTATTTATTTATTTATTTACTGTCTAAATTGGGTCTTCTTCGCTGCTCACAGGCTTTCTCTAGTTGTGGAGAGCAGGGGCTACTCTTCGTTATGGTGCGTGAGCTTCTCATTGCAGTGGCTTCTCTTGCTGCAGAGCACAAGATCTAGGCATGTGGGCTTCAGTAGTTGTGGCACATGGGCTCAATAGCTGTGGCTCACGGGCTCTAGAGCACAGGCTCAGTAGTTGTGGCGCACAGGCTTCGTTTCTATGAGGCATATGGGATCTTCCCTGCCCAGGGATCGAACCCATGTCCTCTGCATTGGCAGGCGGATTCTTAACCACTGTGCCACCAGGGAAGCCCCCACTCTATGTTTTTAAAACATAGTTTTTAAACTAAAAATATGTTAATATATAATGCATGTTATTGTTATTTTAAAATAAATTAACAAATAAGTTTTACATGTTCCCTCTTAACTTCTAATTTGAAAATACTGATAGATAGAACACACATTGATGTAAACTCTTTGGGGTTTTTGATAATTACTGAAAGTGTGACAAGGTCCCGAGACCAAAATTTTTTAAATGCTGACCTAAACTGTACTGCTGAATGAGAGAATCACATTCTAGGAGGAAGATGGGGAAAAATATACTTTCTGATTCTAAAGTAATAAATGCTAATTTTAGAAAATACAGAAAGATATAAAGAAGGAAATAGAAATTACTTATTCAGGAACTTCCCTGGTGGTGCAGTGGTTAAGAATCCACCTGCCAATGCAGGAGACAATGGTTTGATCCCTGGTCTGGGAAGATCCTACATGCTGTGGAGCAACTAAGCCCGTGTACCACAACTACTGAGCCTGTGCTCTAGAGCCCAAGTGCCACAACTACTGAAGCCCACATGCCTAGAGTCTGTGCTCTGCATCAAGAGAAGCCACCACACTGCAAAGCCTGCATACCGCAATGAAGAGTAGCACCAGCTTGCCACAGTTAGAGAAAGCCCATGCATAGCAATGAAGACCCAATGCAGCTCCCCCCCAAAAAAAAAAAAACAATTACTGGTACAGAGCCTATTACTGTATTTTTTTTCATGAAGTTCCTCCTGATCTCTTTACATTTTTTTTAAAAAAGTTGAGTCTGTGTTTGGTCAGGAAAACATGGAAATTAAATATGGGGAAATGTGCCCAAAGATATTGAAAATTTGAAAAAGCAAAAAAAAAAGGACACTGAGATAACTGATATGTTAGTAACTGCAGGAAGAAGCTTCCTCTAGAGTTAAGTGGACAAAAGAGAAGCGATTAACTGAGCAGAGCTTAGTGGACAGTCTCTCCATGGCTAGAAGGTTTAGCTATGAAATGGAGGATGAGAATTAAATCACCTACTTCACAAGTCATGAGATTAAAAAATATGAAAGGTGTTTGTTTTCAAACTAGAAAGCACTACACACACATGCACACACACACACACACACATACACACACACACACATTTTTATATTTAAAAACAAAGACCAAAACTGATGGTTCAACAAATCACAGGCAATGACCCAGGATGAGATCCCATTCTTCTTGAGAAAGACAAGGATACCTCGAATTCTCTTGTACTCTGTGCAGCCCCATGATGACAAGGAGAGAGGCAGGGACCGGCTGCAGCTTGGTTCAAAATAAAGAGCATGTAGTGGAGCTTCCATCCCCCAGCATCTCTCAGAAATCCAAGCACAGTGGTTCGTCTACTGGTGACGCCATGCTACCACCTCTTTCTTTTCTTTAGTTTGACTTTCTCTCTCTGCCTCTCCTCACTTCACCTTTTTACACTCACTCTTCCTTATCACTTTGGTTCCCCAGTACCTCCTAATATTACAAGTGTTTCATCCGTGTCTCCAGCCAAAAGAAAAAAGAGAAAGAAAAAGATTGGCTTCTGGAAAAATGTCCAATTTCTATGCTTCTATGAAAAACAAACAAACAACAACAACAACAAAACAAAAAAAAACCCCACCAAGCGCTCTCATCCTTCTGAAAAAGCAGAAGACATTTCCCCTTGATTACTGAACTATCCATTTGGAGGGTCACCTGGGCTGTAGGGCACAGTGTTTCAGAGAGTGGGGTCTAGAGAGAACCAAACTGGCCAACTTGATCCTGCTAGTGAGACCTTGAACTAGTCACTTAGTCTTTCTGTGCTTCACCCCTGAAACAGACATAGTACTTAGTACCTGCTTCATAGAGTTGTTGTGAAGATTGAATGAATTCACATCTTAGTACTTAGTACTAGTACTTAGTTCTTAGTACTTGGAACACGGTCCATAGTAGGTATTTGCAAAATAAAAGCTGACGTTATTATTGCTATTATTATTATTTAGCATTAGGCAATCCTTGTCTCCACTGTATGAAATGAGCAATTTGGCTCCATGTAGTTTAATATGTTGCAGAGGCTCATACAAATTTCTCTTTGGGGGAAGAAAAAGTATAGTTAATATATTATACATGATGGCATTTTTTCAGATATTTTGTTTTTAAAAAATCTACACACTTCTGCTTTTGCTTTTCTTAAACCAACAGCATACAAGGCAGCACAGAGCCAGCCACGAGGCCCCCGAGCACAGCGAAGCAGCCAGGATGACAGTGGACCTCTCGGACAGAGTTGCAGGCAAGACCGCAAACGGCCTGGAGCGAGCTGTAAAATTGACCCCTGTTAAAAAAAACAAATAAATACAAAATAATAATAAAAACACATTAATAAGATGCCGATATAATAAAATATTGTGCAAGAGATATGGTTACAACGGTACCTGGCATAGAGTTGGTGCAATAAATATTTATTGAATTAGATGATTCAATATATGAGTCAATAATAAATCCAAGACATACATTTCTGAAAAACTCAAGATTCCAACAATAATATACAATTGTTTTTTCTAAGTCTGTGCGTTATGATGGGGCATTCTTCCAATGCTCTCCTATTTTCAGACCGACTTTCTCCACCAGGGCAAAATCGTAGCTTCACCCTTATGTTCCACTAATTAGAACAGAAGCACCCTGGGCTCCAGATTGTGTGAAACTACTTGCTATGACATATGTATCTCATTTCAAACATGACATATAACACCTCCAAACAGGGGCACAGGGACTCCTACTATGAAACCAAGAGAATTTTGTTATCTGGAAAACGAGGGTTAGAGCAGGGGTAGAGGGATAGAGCCACCATGGCTGTGGATGATGGGGCAGAATGGCCATTCCCTTCACAGGTCACGTCTCTCTAAGCACTCATCTCAAACCACCACCACCCCTTTTTGTGGACTGAGAAATTTGGTTCTCACTCCATTAGTACTTTTGAATCAAGGCAAGAAATAATTTTAAAAAGAAAAAAAAACCCAACCAAAACAACAACAACAACAAAAACCTTGTCTATACACACAAAATCCTGTGCACACATGTTTACAGCACCTCAATAACCACCAAAACCTGGAAACAATCCAAATGTTCTTCAACAGATGAATGAATAAACCAACTGTAGTTTATCCAGACAACAGAGTATGACTCAGCCAAAGAGAGAAAGAGAAAAAGGGAAAGGAGGCAGGTAGGAGAACGAAGAGGAGAGGGAAGGGGGCGGGAGGGAGGGAGGAAGGGAAGGAAAGAACTATTAATAACCTGTAACAACTGAGATGAACATCCAAAGCATTATACTCAGTGAGGGAAGCCCATCTCTAAAGGGTACATACAATATAATTCCATTTATATGACATTTTAGAGAAGACAGAATTATAGAGATGGAGAACAGATCAGTAGTTGCAGGGATTAGCGGGAAGCTGTGAGGACAGAGGAAGAGCATAAGGGAAACTTCTGGGAAATGTTCTGTATCCTGATTGTGGTGCTGATTACATGAATCTATATATATCTTTAAATTCATAAAATGACACACCAAAAGTAGATCATTTTTACTGTATGTTATTTCAAAAAATAAAAATTTAAAAACTTTGCCTATAATTTTGGGAGTGACAGATATGTTCATTATCTTAATTGTGGGGATGGCTTCATGGAAGTATAGATCATCAAAGCTTATCTAATTGTATGTTTTAAATATGTACAGCTTATCGTATGTCAATTATATCTCAAGACAAAAATTTGAAGTTAAAAACACTTGCTTGTGAACATAAGTTAGTTATAACAAGCATTTTTGAGTAGCTTGTTCAAAACAAACCCCAAATCTCTGCTTTCATCTGAATAATTCAGGCAAAAACATTGTTTTTATTTTCTCTACTCAAGGAAACACCATGTTTTCTTTGCTGTGCTTTCCTTGGGCTGAACCTAACAGTATGATTGGAAGTCACAGTTAGAGCTCCAGTCTCTTGACTCCTAGCTAACTTGGTCCCAAAGCTACTATAACAAAATTATCTAGAAATGTTTCTCCTGTGTGTACATCTTACACTTGAGCCATATTTGGCTTGTTGGTTATCAATTAGTTGCTTTTGATGGACAACTGAAAAAGCTAACCCCCGCCCAGAGACAGGGAGATGGATTTTACTAGGGATTCACAGGAGTAAAAACAAAATTCTTTATTCTTTTATCCATTTTCCAATAACCGCTCAGTGATTGTTTACTTCACCAAGTAGATAAATTACTGTTCTCGTTCTTAAGATATTTATAAGCAAATAAATGGAATAAGATACACGTACAAATGTTTTCCATACAAATCAGAATGTGACCCAGGCCACCAGAATAAGGCAAATCAATTGCTTTGGAAGGTTATTTCCCAGTGCTATGATTGGGGAAAGCATCCCAGAGGAGACAGTATCTAGATGGGGATTTGAAGGTTGAGCAAATAAAGACAGAAAAGAGAAAAAAGCAATCGATGTTGAAAAAATTACTGCCGGGAAATACTAGGAATTAATGTAAGAAATCATGTGAGGCAAATTTTGGTGGGCATTAAATGTCAAAAGCCAAAAGGCTCTCGACAACATTTGGAAGGCAATGAGGTGTCATAGATGGAAAAATTCTGAGCTGAAAAGTGGCATGAGCCTCCTGGGATGTAGAAGATCAGGCCGTGGAAGTGTTTAGAACACAAATAATGACAGAGATGCTGAAGTCAGGCCTAAGCTTTATAACCCTACAGCAGTAACCTGGCTCCAAGGGTGGAGCCCATCAGTTTTTAAATATTTTTAGCAGCAGAACATTATTTAAATGCAGTCTTAGAATCTCAGCATACTCACTTATTTGTAAACAAATATTTATTTGTGCATATAACATGCCAGGTTTTTTTGCTTGTTTGAATTTTTTTTTCTTTTTAACACCCTGAGGATGCAATGCTGAACTAAGCAGAATTTCTGTACCTTTTGGGACTTAGGTTCTGATGAGAACAGGCAGGCAACAGGCAAACAAGCAAATACACAGATACTCTGGTGCCAGGGCACGATGAGAGCCACGCAGAAGATAGAGCATGGCTGGAGCGGGGAGCAGCACTGAGACATGGTGTAGACAGAGTGAGGCAGAAAAGGGCTCTCTGAGGAGATGACATTTGAGAAGAAACCTGGGTGAACTGGTGAGTGAGCCATGTGAATTTAGGGAGGAGGAACATTCCAGACTTGGAAATAGCAACTGCAGTTGAGTTTTTCTGGGTTAGGTGGCAGGGTACATCCCATCTCAGCCCAGAACCCCCTAAGAGTCCCACAGTTCCAGGAAATGGTTAGAGAAATCACAGCCTAGACCACGGTAATGACAGTGCACTTGGAAAGGCTGGGTGGGAAGTCAGTAGAACAAACTTACAGACATCCTGCCATCTTGGCAGTGCCTCAGGAAGTTCAGAAACGAATAAATGAGCTGGATTAGTCCACATGGTAGAAAGACTTATGAGGATTCCATACACACATAGTCAGACCTATGTAACTTCTCATTTCCTCAACTTCTATATTTCCAAAATAGCATCATGATTATAGTCAATGATACTATATAATAAAATTCAAAGTTGCTAAGAGACTAGGTCTTAATTGTTCTCACCACAAAAAAAAGAATGATAATTATGTGATGTGATATAGGTGTTAGCTAACGCTACAGGTATAAGCATAAGGCAATATATAAATATATTTAACCAATATGCTGTATACCTTAAACGTATACAATGTTATGTCAATTGTATGTCAAGAGAAAATAAATTATATATGTGTATGTGTGTGTGTATATATATATATATTAAGTGAACTAAGTCCTTAATTATAAGTCTTTGGTGTATCTACAGAGCTAAAGAAATGTATGCCTTTGTATACCCAAAGAAAACCATAATCCCAAAAGAAACTTGTACCATAATGTTTATTGCAGCACTATTTACAATAGCCAGGACATGGAAGCAACCTAAATGCCCATCAACAAATGAATGGATAAAGAAGATGTGGCATATATATACAATGGAATATTACTCAGCTATAAAAAGGGATGAGATGGAGCTATATGTAATGAGATGGATAGAACTACAATCTGTCATACAGAGTGAAGTAAGTCAGAAAGAGAAGGACAAATATTGTATGCTAACTCACATATACGGAATCTAAAAATGGTACTGGTGAACTCAGTGACAAGAACAAGGACGCAGATGCAGAGAATGGACTGGAGAACTCGAGGTATGGGAGGGGGCGGTGGGTGAAGGGGAAACTGAGACGAAGTGAGAGAGTAGCAGAGACATATATATACTACCAACTCTAAAATAGATAGTCAGTGGGAAGTTGTTGTATAACAAAGGGAGTCCAACTTGAGGATGGAAGATGCCTTAGAGGACTGTGGTGGGGAGGGTGGGGGGGACTCGAGGTGGGGGGGAGTCAAGGAAGGGAGGGAATACGGGGATATGTGTATAAAAACAGATGATTGAACTTGGTGTACCCCCCCCCAAAAAAAAAAAAGAAATGTATGCCTTTGTATGCAGCAATTAATGAAACATTGATTAAAGCAACACCTATTTCCATTAAAACAATAAAGACATAGACAATCTTGGAAACCTTAAAAAGACAGATTGCCAGTTTCCAGGATCTAAGATCAGGAATCACATCTGTCATTACCTGCCATCTCTGAGCATTACGTAGATGTTGAATTCTGTCCTTTTTCTTCATTTGTAAGAAAAATAAATAAAAAATGAGACAAAAAATAATAAAATAGGAATAATGATGTGTTGCTCTCTCTAAGGGAGAAGAGGGAAAATAATGAAAATGATTGCACGTCCTCTGCTTGATTCAGGGAGGAAGCAGCAATAAGAGCCCCAGGAATGCTTGTCACACCTATTCTTTTGGAGCTTGTTAAAAAGGAGAAATGTCACTGGGTGGCCTATCAATGCGAGGGTGAGAGCTGCTTTCCCAAATGATTCCAGCCCTAGACACTGATACAGTGACTCCTGCAAACAAGGAGTCACTCTCAGGATCTGTACTGTTAATGAAGAGGCGGCAGTGGGGTCACGGAGGTGCGGGCCTTCTGATGTTTTCTTATTCTTCTCCATCTTTTCTCTCCTCATTTAAACAGAGCCTCACCTCCTAGAGTCCGTCTTGAAAATTATGAAGAAGAATTTAAGGAAAATGCTAAAGGAAAACTTCCCAAGATGATTCCTCAGTGAGGGGACTTTACAAGCTGTAGGTAGGAAGCAGTAGTCCAGGAACACCGGGGTCAGCTCATGACCACTGTGTCACCGAGAAGCTTCTGTCTACACTACAGCTTACATTCAGTTTTATAACTTATGCCTTAAAATAACCTCTATGAAGTATTTAGTCTTAGTTAACCCCTGAGGAAATTGGAGGGCAAAGGTCTTTTAAATATCCAACAAGTCAGGACCAAAATATCCAGCTCTGCATGTGTTACGCTTCAAAATATATCCTTAGGAATCCCATGGTCAAGGCACTGAAGAGTCTTCTCCATGAATCTGTACTTACATTAGGACAGTGTCACAGGTAATAAAAGAATAGCTGCCCTACAAAATTAATAATACTACCTGACCCTAGACGACATTCCCCCTGTGAAGAAAAATGGCCCAAAACTCGGAACTAAGAGAAAAAAAATGATTTACAGTTCTTATCAATGTCATACTGAAGCGTTTTTGAACAAGCCCCTCCAAGGTTTATCAAATTCTCTGAAACACACTTTTGTTTGACTTAATATTTAATATTTAGGGTCCAGTCTTGTGAATTTGCAGAAGATTGGTAAGGTGCAATGATTTTCGTTCCGTAAGAATGTGAGTGATATTTGTAGACACACAACTCAAAGTTTGATTGCCCTGTAGCCAATTTAGCAAACTGATTTCAGCAGTCTTTTCCAGGCTAAGTGATCTACAGACCTTGCCATTCTCCTGGCTCCCTCATTAAAGGGTTAAATAACTTGACAAGTACTCATATATTTTCATGAAAGCTGTATTTTTAACTCTTTGAAAACTATTCTGGCAGTTTGAATTTAAGTTTCATGAGAGAGGATTAACATCTGGCCTTAACTACATATTTGTTGTTGGGCTTCAGATACCTTCCATCAAAAGATTTAATTTCTTTTGCCATTTCCAATATCTAGGAGGTTTAAATCCACTCATGATTGTTCTAGTGTATTTTTTTAAACTTTGCATTCTCACAGGTGTGCATTAGCTACTTTCCACAGCTGCATGTATGTCTTAAGTATCAGACTAATTTCCCTGACTCTAATTAATAATTGATTATAAATATCTACTTTTCAGTTCAAACATGATGTTAGTATTTTTAGAATTCTTTTAGATGCTCTCTTAGGTGAAGAGGGGTTTTTTTGTCTGGTAAATTACAATATTGGATGCAATATTTAAATCATTTTTTTCAAGTGGTAATTCTGTGTCTCTATCAGAGTTCAATCCTTTATAAAAAGGATGTCCAAAATTGGACTCTCACCACTCCTCTGTAGGGTGGAGACTGGACGCTATCCTTCATGGAAATGGGAGAGTAGTATTTTTCATAAGCTCATCTGGCTTTGACATTTAAGTAACATATTATTTACTACCAAGTTGTTGAATAGTATTACCCTCTAGTAAAGCAAAATTTGTCAAGAATATTTCAGAAGGGACAAGGTTTCTATTTAATGTTTTGTCAAGGAGAACTGGATCATATAAGCAATTTACACACACCTTATACCCACACTTCTAAAATGCCAGGATTTTGAATGGGTATAGTTACCATTTTAAAGGTGGGGGTGGGGCAGTGGATGAGGAGGGCGGGACTAAAAGATAAGATTTCATAACACTCGATACCCCATGACTCTTTTTCTTAGAAATTAAAATTTTTAAATTAACACCCAACCAAATTCCATCAAATGTCATAGAAAAAAAGTAGAACATTCAAAGTAAATTTTAACAACTAGAGGAAAATGTACATTTGGAGTCTTGCTTAGCAGGATACTCCTGAGGCTTAATTTCTGCATGTGTTTTTTTGCTTCTCACCACTTTAATGATATAACCAAGGGAATTTTTTCTCTAAACTACAGTGAATTCTTATTCATGATGGGGCTAGTCCCATTATAAAGGAGAAGGGGCTATATTTTTTTAAAAAAGAAAGAGATAATAAAAAACACACTATACTAGAATTACCTGGAGGGGAAGTGACAGTAAAAATAAAGTGCCAATTTGACCCAGAGATCAAAACTGCCAAGTTGGAGAAGCTCACATAACCATCTTGAGTTTCTGCCTGAGTGCATCCTACAAACAAACAGAAAACCAAAAAGTGAAAGTTAGTTACCTACACAAGAGCAATTTCTTCAGGTCTTCTCTGTAGAGAGGAAATTGGACAATAAAGAAAAAGTTTGTAATTAAAGTTACTAAATCCATCAGGCTTCTCTTAGACAAATCTTGGAACCAAATAATCCAAGATGGAATAATAATAATCATAATAACAGCTAAAATATATTGAAAGCTTACCATGTTAGACATTGTGCTTTATAGTCATCATTGTAAATAAACTACACAACCCTATAAAATATGCTATTATCTGTATTCTAGAGATTAGAAAATAGGCTCAGGAAAGATTAAATTACTTGGTGTGGAGGTTATAGCTCAAATCTGCCTGATTTCAAAGTTTGTCTTCTTAGTCACTATTGACTCTTTTATTATTAAATGTCTCTGAAGAGAGAAAAGTCTATTATCTTTCTACATGGTCAGTTTCTAGGCTCTGCCTCTGTTCCATTCACGGGATCTGTGGTTTATGGAGTGGCAGAGTTAGGCCAATAGATCAGGACCACAGCAATGCAACAAATCAGGACTGATAAAGGCAACCCTGTTTAGCAACTGGGATTGTCTGGGCTATGTTTCCTGGAATAAAATGCAAAGAGGAAAGCTTACATCTCCTTACAATAGGCCATCCATTTGTAAAGTGAAACAAGGAAACTGAGCTCTAGATTCCATTCACAATGCCTTTGATGGCTCCACTGTCCTCAAATTACTTAGCAAATTAACAGCTGCTCCAGTTCACTCTGGAAATGTCAGTATGATTGGTATGATGGACAACGAGACAGCAGAGAAGTCCTAATGTTTACAACTTGGTTTTAAATCTTTAAGGCTGAAAGGTATCATAAAGATAGACTATGCACAGTGTTACATTTTTCAATTCAATTGCTCAATTCTTTTTGGGAAAACATTGTCTTTCCTCTTCAATTTTGCAGGGCTAACTAAAACTTCCTTTTTCAGAAACGTCTTTTCCTTCATCTCTTCAGAGCCCCCAAATAAATAAAATGCCCAGAAAAATGGAAATAAATAAGCCAAGACTCAAATAAATGATAGGCGCCCAAGATAAATGCCGTTTATACTCTTTAAAACCTATATGCATCAAAATTATGGTCAATAAACTCTTGCAAACAATGAACTGCAGAGTACAGATGTTCAACATGAAATCGTTTGCTGCAGTTTTTCCTTTGACAAACGTCCTTATTGTTCACATCTTTGGAGGAATACAAAGCAGCATTTAATCAAAACGTGTCCGGCGAGCACAGTGAGTCTGCCTCATAGAACAGCCGTCAAACTGCCTAATGGAAAGTACTTTAGCTCCAAATGGGTTTGCTTTTGTGTTAAATACCAGCTTGCCTCAGAGATCTCTACAAAGATACTCATATATACCTATGATATTCTCCAATTTGAAGCATATGTGCCCAAAAGCTGAGGCAGTTGCTGCCAAGTACAGTACATTACTCCAGGGTTCATCATATCTCTGGGATGGTAATTGTAAAATAGACAAATGTCATTGATAGGCTCCCTGATCAAGCTGGTACTGGCGGAGGGAACCTGGGAGGAGATGGAGTGTTGGGCTTGAAGCAAGATTGAAATTGATTACATGATTTATCAGGGAATGCTACCTGAATGTGATTCTGTAGGGCATAGGGTTTCTACAATACTTTTCAGCCCAGATTCTCCTCCACAACTATCCCTCTTACCCCTAACTATCCACATTAGCAAACTGTTACATCATTAATGTTGAGACTTTATTTTTTTAATATTAAGAACTTTTTTTCTACAACTATGTATAGTTAAATATCAAAAGTTAAATATCAAGTTAAATACCACAACTATCTGTAGTTAAATATCTAAAGATCTGAAGGGCCCTTAAATAATTGTTTTTGAGTATACAAACCCACTTTTTGGTTAAAGATTATAACCTTTTTTTTTTTTTAAACTGAAGAGGATTTACTGAGGCAAAAGAACATGAAGTGAAATTGCAGAACAAAAGATTTAGGCTAGACATATAGATAGGGTTTTGTTGTTGTTAATTTATTTTTCTGCAGGAAATACTTAGAATAAATTAGATAATCCATGCCAAATTGTTTTGGTTCCATTCTTTCTGAAGGAGAAATATTTCAAAATAGCTTTAAGAGAGACTTTTAATCATTTAAATAGGGTATTTGGTAATGTGGGCTTTCTAAAAAGAAAATAACAAGATTTTTTTCCTAATTCATGACACATACACCCACCACACACACACACAAACGTGCATACAAGACGACCTCCGCCCATTCCTCATATGTTCTCCTTGAATCTCCCAATGAGGACAATGGTGACAATACTGACCCAGGGGAGTCAGCTGGCTTGAGCGTGACTTGCTGTTAATAAAGGAAAAGAACAAGAGGTTTCATGCCTCATTCATTTTGCGTGATCCAATATGATCCTGAGCTAGTCAGTGATATCCTTGGGATAACCAAGAGGAAACTAATGAAGAATTTGGGGGAGTATGTGTTAAAAGTGGGGCACAATAGAGTATGGAGGCTGGGAAAGGTACAGTAGAGGAGTAGGTATGGGATGTGGTAAGGTCTGGAGTGTGAGTAAGGTAGTAGGTACAGGTAAAGTGTGAAGTATGGTGAGGTATGTATTTTACAGGAGGCACGTGAATGAAATTAGACTCAAGGCCAGGGTGGAGCAAGAAGCAACTCTAAAATCAGAGCCTATTCCCGGAAACCAGCAATTTTGCAGATAGGCTAATGTTTAAACTGGTAGGTGAGTCATTTACAAGTTTATAAAACACACTACAGAAAATCCAAACCAATATAAATGTCCTAACCAGTTCATGAAGTGCGTAAGAAATCTGATACGCTGACTTTTTAAAAAGAGTTATCAATACATCTTCTAATTTTGCTTTTGTTGCCTGTGCTCTTGATGTCATATCTATGAAATCTTTGCCAAGACCACTGTCAAGAAGATTTCCTCTATGTTTTTTTCTAAGAGTTTTACAGTTTCATGTCTTATGTTTAAGATTTTAATCCATTTTGAGTTGATTTTTCTGTATGGTAGAAATAAGTGTCTAATTTCATTCTTTTGCATGTGGCTATCCAGTTTCCCCAACACCATTTGTGGGAGACAATCTGTTCCCCATTGTACATTCCTTGTTGAATAAGGGGCCATAAGTGCATGGATTTATTTCTGGGCTCTCTGTTTCATTCCATTGGTCTTTAAGTCTGTTTTTATGCCAGTATCATATTGTTTACTATAGTTTTGTAACATATTTTGAAATTAGGAAGTGATGCCTTCAGTTTTGTTCTTATTTTAAGATTGTTTGGCTATTTGGGATCTTCTGCAATTCCTTTCGGGATCTTTTGGAGTTCCATATAAATTCTAGAAATTGTTTTTTTTCTGTTTCCGTAAGAAAAGCAATGGAGATTTTGATAGAGATTACATTGAATCCATAGATCACTTTGGGTAGTATGGACATCTTAAGCAAAATTAGACAAGTGGGATTACATAAAATTAAAACACTTCTGCATAGTAAAGTAAACAATTAACAGAATGAAAAGGCAATCTACAGAATGGGAGAAAATGTTTACAAGCCATGTATCTGATAAGGGATTAGTTTGCAAAACATATAAAGAATTCTTATACCTCCATAGCAAAAAACCTAATAACTGGATTAAAAAATAGGCTAAAGACATGAACAGACATTTCTCCAAAGACCTAAAAAAAATCGCCACCAAAAGATGCTCAACATAACTAGTCATCAGGAAAACATATCAAAACCTCAATGAGATATCATCTCACACTTATTAAGATGGCTATTATCAAGAAGACCAAAAGACAACAAGCATTGTTGAGGATGTGGAGAACTTGGAATTCTCAAACACTTTTGATGGGAAGGCAAAATGATGTAGCTGTTATGGAAAACAGTATGGAGGGGCCTCACAAAATTAAAGATAGAAATGCCACATGATCCAGCAAGCACACTTCTGGGTATTTATTCAAAATAAGTGAAATTGGGATCTCAAAGGGTTATCTGCTTTCCCCATATTTGTTGTAGTGCTATTTATAGTGGCCAAGCTATGGAAACAATCTAAATGCCCACCAACAGATATATATATATATATACATATATATATGTGTGTGTGTGTGTGTATATATATATATATATATGAAATGGAATGTTATTCAGCCTTAAAAGAAGTTCTGAAATACACTGCAGCATAGATGAATCTTGAGATGTTATGCTAGGTGAAATCAACCAGTCACAGGACAAATACTGTATGATTTCATGTATATGAAGTATCTACATAACAGTCAGACTTATAGAAGCAAAGAATAGAATGCTGGTTTTTGATTTTCATATGCACAAGCTCCAGGGAAGTAAATGAAGCTAGTGGTGGTACTGGGACTGAACGGGAAGGTAACAGAGGACAAGCAAAGGTGGAGAGGAGAAAATAAGCTCTCAGGGCTCGTTCTGGGCCAGTCGCTTGCACTTGCCATCACATTTATTCTTTAAAACATTGAGAGCCAGTGTTTCTGTCTTCCCATAGAAACCACATTGTGCCTATGACCTGATACTGTACCAGAGAATCATCTGTACATGATTAGGGGACCATGTCCTTTTCCTTACACCATATTGAAGATACAGGTGTGACAAAAATGCTCCTCACCATGCAGGCAGGGGGATGGGGCAGACAGTTTCTTAAGCATTTCCTGCCAATCTAATGTTCCTTTTTTACAGACATTGGCATTGTAGACTGGTGGTGAAGGGGATTTCTTCCAAATTACGGAAGATACTAAGCATTAGCGACTTTGTTGTAAATTCCCAAAGGCTGCAGACATTTTTGTGCATATGCAATTATAGTGGGTCTCTGAATGTCACTGGTACCTACCTCTCAGCACAGAATGTAATGTCCCTTCCAGGGAAACAGAAATGACCCAAGGCTCTGACGGAGGCCCCAAGGACTCTACTCTGCGATTCTGGAAATAAACAAAAAAAAACGGAGAAGTTGGACTCAGAAGAGAATCTTGTGAAGTTATCTGAAAAAGAAGAGGATTCAAACAGAATCTTTTATAAAGCACACATTCATGAGAAATAAGCAAAGGAAAAAATTAATAAATAAATATTTTCTTTCTCATGTTAAGAATATATCAGATTAGCTCATTGAGAGAAGAGAAGGGAGATTACTGCAGGAAAAGTTGAGGCAGGGCAGTGAAGAGGAGAAAGGAAAGCTAAGTTTATAGAAAAGGAGAGTGGCATTGCTTGCTGAAGGTTAATAAGGAAGGAAAGATTAAGAGGACCAAAGCTGGAGAGAGTTGGCCCAGTGCCAGACTAGAGCAAAAGTGTGGACCTCAGCCCCATGGACTTCACCCCTCTGCAAGCAGTCAGGGGAGGCATTTTTGAAATAAAGATTGGAAAAGCTGATTTAGCTGTCATATTTCACTACCTCCCCATGACATTAGTACATATAAAAAGATAAAATAGAATCAGAGGGCATCAGAGGACACTGAAATTAGAATTAAGCACAGAAGCCTCCTGTTGATGCTGTACTTAACCACATACCGGAGAAATCATTTGAAATAACATAGAACCATAATGCAGATATGATGGCATAAATTCTTTCATTAGCATATGAAATGACTTGTTCAGATAGAGACCCAGCACTCTGAGAAGCCTAAATTTCTGAGAAGCTACATGAGACCTACTGTAAGAATTTGCTTGGGGAGAAAAAGTATCAGAATTCTATTCTTACCCTTGATCAAATTCTGGATATTTATAGAAAGTGGAAGGAAAGCAGGCTGTGAAATGGAAGAAAAATAATGAAAGTAGTTAGATGTTCTTAAGTGCACCAAATGTCACAGGGTGGGCGCTCTGTATATGTATATCATAAAGATGATGGAGTCTGAAACATGCACCGAATACAACATGGTACCCGGCTCTAAATAAAGATTGTTACCTGTGCGCAAGGTACCTGCTTATCCAGAAAAATGAGCTGTGGTTGTACTGTAAGTTCTTTTCCCACTTCTCCATCTGAAGGCTGGACTAGGACTGAGAGACCATAGGGCCGTATATATATCAAGTCCTCAGTTTCGAAACCGCTTGTATTTCTGGCACATGTTAAAAAAGAAAAGAATACATGCCTAAGAATACAGATATCAAATCACTGCAGTAGCTATTTTCCATAATACTTTATTACCAGTGAAAAGATTTGCATTTGCCTTTGTTTCTAGAAACTAAACAATACACTGTATAGCAAACATGACCTTAATAACCAAAGAAAAATTATATATTTATGTGTTTGCTTCGCCATAGGAAAGGATGGAGGAGGCAGAAGCATATATTACGAACTTAGATTTTTATCATGATTTATTAATATCAGCTCCAAAAAAGCCTCAATGAGGCATCTTACCAGACTAAAATACTTAGAAGGTGGGAATGTGTTCTAAGTATGATAGTAAATCAGCTCTCCCCAGAAAGGACCAGATTTTAGTATTTTCCAGTTTCCACAGTATAAATGTGTTCACCATGGCTGATTCTGTGGTACCAATATGATGTTACCGCAAAGAATTAGGAAGAGATGCCTGGGAGCAACCTCACCACACCACTGTTTCACATGGAAGAACTCATTTAATCTCACAACAACCCTTTCACATTCATAGCCTCCCCAGGATGCTTGCACTAAATAGAATCGATAACTGTGGAATTCATTGATTAATTGATTTCAATTGAGTGAAGCCCTCAGGGAGAATAATACTTATTTATAATTAATATATGCTGAGCACTTACCCTGTACCAGGTACTATGCTATGCTTTCCACCTATAAACTCATATCTTTAAACTGACACTATGACACAGGTACTCTTATTTACTCATGAAGAAACTGAGGTCCAAAAAGGCTTAAGTGATTTGCCAAAGGTCTTACCAACAGCAAGTGTATGACCAAGGTCTAGAGTTATATTGTTTTTCACCTCTTTTGAGCATATTAATTGCTCTTAGCAATAATATGGAATAATTATAAAATAAAATAGTTATGTAATTCACGACACCTCAAAACATCTTTTTTCCCAGAGCTTTGGTATTTTTGAAGGCCAAGGCAGCTTTATTAAAAGAACATTATAGGTGATCTACCTATTGTCCCATTAAGCCTATTGTGTATGACACATCAGAGGCATGCAATAGAGTTTTAGCAATTAAATGGAGATATATAGACACCATATGGCACACATATTACCCTAATATAGGATAATAAATTACCCTCAAAGCACCCTAGGTCAGGTCTAACAAGGCTTTGATTTAAAAAAAAAAAAAAAAAAGTAGCCTACCCAGCCCTCAATTAAATGCTTGTGAGTCAACTACTTGATTCCATGTTTTATTTTTTTTTTTCTTCTGTGAGGAGAAAAGGATCAAATATTTATTTAACACAGAGAATGTATGTGTGGCAAAGGTGGCAATTAGTCCAAAGAAGAGGCAACAGTGGAAGAAGAAATACAGAGGATCACAAACTATGAAGCTTCTATAGGGAGAAATTTCCCTCTCCCCTGCAAATCCTCGAAAATGGGGCTCTGGGCATGTGTGGTCCTATGAACCCGCTTTGGTCATCTACCAGCTAAGGCCCTGACCTCTGCTAGAATCACTCACTGGAAATTCAAAACACACCAGTCTGATCATCACTTATTAGTTTGCTTAGCCTGAATGGGTAAGGCTCCTTTTTTTTTTTTTTTAAGAAAAATTTAAATCAGATTTTAAAAGTCCGAGCTTTTCATTCCTTCCTTCTATGGCTCCCAGGTTGTTGGAAAATTCTAACATTGTTACCGGATCCTATTTCTCCCCTAGCCTATTTCTTAAATGGTTTCTGATGCAAGACAGGATGCAGGCTGGCCGTGTAGCTTAAAGAAACCAAAAGACTCCATCCAAGATCCTGACATAAGTACGTTGATGTCTGAGAGACGAAGGGATGGGAACAAACTGCCTGAACACTTGCTAAAAGGCCCATCCCTGACACACTTTAAAGTTTATTGTGAGCAAACATCTCTGATTAAATGTAAACAGCATCCCACTGGAGGTCAGAGACTTGCTGCTACAGCATATCCCAAGGTAATACCACTTTAAGCTCCACATAAACTCTTAAGCAGTTTCTAACCTAAAACCTGACCGTAGGTGGTGCAGTTTTTTACGATATGTTATAATAGTGCAATAAATCTGTTAGCTTAAAATCGAATCTCCGTGGCCTTTTAGAGAAATCATCATTAAATGCAGGGTCTTGTTAATGATGCCATCGAAGTGAAATTGTTTAATCTGCTAAGGGGGTGAAAGGTCACCAAATGAATTTTTTATAATACATCAACTTGACACGCAATAGGGAAAACTGTAATAGATAAAAGCAAAGGAAAAGGGCACTGTCTTCTTCTGATAGGTCAATAGCAGCCAAGAGAGTCACTCATCCACTTTCCTTTCACGATGGGGCTCCTTTTGCATTTAATATGGACACCCAATTAATACCTCAGCACCACAGACAACCTCATTTTAGGTGACTTATAGCAATTTCTCCCCCTTCCCTGAAATGAAAGTGATCACAATACATCATAGCATTGTGCGAATTAACGTTAATTGATTCAAGTTACCAAGCAATGATGGGCCACTTATATAATCTAGGCGTTATTGGGTGCTAGAAGGGATGGAGGGAAGATTAGATTCCAGTGTCCGTTGCTGTGACGACGGGAGTCACCTGACGCCTTGTTAGACAGTTGTAAGGTTCTATTGCTGGCCCCAGTGGGGTCGTCAGTAAACTGGAGTGATGTCCAAACATCATTATATGCTGCTCCGATATTAAAGCAAAGGGATTAGCAACTTATTGCAAGCAACCTGGATTTGTCATTGTGCTGTCGTTATCCAATTTCCAACTGCTAATGTAACTGTAGCCTGCAGGCAGAAGGACCTAGAGCCAAACTTTAAAAAATGGGGGAGGAAAGTTCCCTCCAATCCTCCCAGTTTAACCACTATTTAACAGCTTTCAATACCCAGCCAGGTATGTGGAAGAATTTTTTTTCCCTTCAATGCTTAAGAACAAGCTAAAAGAGAAAGACCAAGAAAATACAGAAATGTCTCAGTTCAGAAATCACCACTCTTCACTCCAACTTTTGGTTTTTAATCTGCCAGATCTGAAATGTTTACGCTACAGAGGAGGGGATTGTTTCTCTTTGCATGGCAACCCAAGCAAACAAATAAACAAATAAATCCTATTGGTGAAGGTTGGCTCTGGGTGGTGAGGTGGGATGTGGTGGGGGGGTTGGATTTGAGATACTTCCTCACTTCCTCTCCAACATTTGCCTCCTCAAAGTTACTAAGTCAGGTTCCTATAAAAGAGCCCCATTTTTCATTACATGTTTTAGGGGATCCTGAGCATTCTTGTTTTAAATGGGCTAGCTAGAGCAGAATCATATGTGCCATGAGGGAACTTAAATTCCAAAGGAAATTGCGAGATTCTATACCCTAGAAGAAGAAATCTCTCCACACAATTCAGTTTAACGAATGTATGTTAACACTTCCATTATGTACAAATATTGTTCTAGGCACTATGAGATACTCAAAGATAAATGCCACACCATACCCTCTGTCCCTCAGGAATGTTCTTCCATAGAGTCCGTAAGGCAAAAATGACTTTCCGGGCTATCTTCAGAGCTGACACATACCATTTTATTTCTATTTCATAGCCCGCATGCTCCCTGTTAAACCTAGCCAATGCCCTTCACTGCCATCAACTCCTAAGAGGGAAAAACATGTCTTATGATCTCATGGTTTCTTGCTGGCACTATAGCATAGTGATTCCAAACTTGGCACACTGTAAGCATCCAATACATGTTACTATTGTAACACGATGACCAATCAGTGCCCACCATGCACTTCCTCTGCTCTTAGGTCATTAAATGCCTATGGAAAGCCGCCACCTGTCTTGGGCTGGCCAACTTCAAGTTCTGATGCTCTCTTGAACTGGTATGCTTACTGCTATGCTCTAACACATTATTAAACTCTTCTTGTTCTTTGGAATTTTTTGTTTTTGAGTAACGCTAGGCATAGGTTGCATTGTGCCAGGAGTATATAAAGACACAAAATAAGCATGGCACGGTCTTCCAACAAGGTCAGTTCAGGGGTTAAAACCTAAGTACCTTAGTCGGAACATCATTTAAAATAATATTTTATAATAAATCCAGCATGAATACCTTATCTGGGATAATAGAAATCCTGAATACATTTTTTTAAGTTCATACACAAATATTCAAAATTTCCTGTTTGTAATGGCATGTTGCAGCAGTCATAGTCTAACCAGGAAAACACAAATCACTGAAGATCTTTCTGATGGAAGAGATTTGTTACAGGGTATTGGTTGTACAGGGGTATTAGAATAGCAGAGAAGTCAAACAGGTTACCTTTCACTATTTGTAACATGTATTTAATGATCACTTACAGTGCATGACACTGCTTAGGTACTCTTGAGACTATAATAGTAAGTTGAAGTCTTGACCAGCTAATGAAAATTATAAAGATAAAAATATACGAATTTTATGAAAAACTGGATTAATAGTTAAGCAGGCCCACATTGAGTTAATGATTTCCTTGCAATAGATATAGAATAATGAGATTTAATATCACATATTCTTATTAGATAGTTGTGTAAATGTTTGTTTTCCCTATCTATTTAAAATCTCTAGATTTTCATATGAGCCATATAGTTTTTTTAGACATAATAGCTGGTCAATTAATGCTTGGGGAATAAAAAACATTCAAATGTAAGCTTTCAGGAGCCTTTATTATATTTAGCTACAACTTTACCACTCGTACACATAAATCTTAGATTACTTGATTGTAAGGTAGTGAGGTTCAATTTTGGAATTAGAACTACATGAGCATGTGGGTAGAAAACTACTGGATGCAGGTAAGTCAACAGCAATAACGGATTAGAATTAACTCCTGTTTAAAAGGGAGATAGTAGGGACAAAATGTAAACTGCAGAAGTGGAAACAAAGATTTGGTGGTCTGGGCCATTTAGTTTGAGAACAAGGGTCCCTAAGGGCATCACTGCAGAAACAGGGCTGTGAAATAAATGATAGCTTTAATGATAACCATGAATCATCAATAAAAATGTGAAAGGTCTACATTATTTTCCATTTAATAAGTCTGGATAATATTTTTTTTTAGTTTAAGAGATGAAGTCTTTTTAAAAATGCAGTGATGAAGGAAACAATTTTTAATTAAATGGAAAGTTTACTTATGCATTTTCCCACAAAGCCACATATATAAAATACCATTATGATAATTTTGCCATCCACCTAACTCAAAAAAGCAGTGAATTTGTATTGTAGTGAAAAGAAGAAATGGTGCAGAAACACTGTTTAATGGCAAAGCTGTGGTTTTGCCAGGAGGGAGGAAAGAGACAGGCTGGCAGTATGGGAATCCCTTCCAGGATGAACGTTCTGCCAGTCTTGGGAAGAGTGTCCTCCCGTGTTGACAGAAAGATTCTGTCCTTGAATACTCCAAACAACTGTTTCCTAGAAAGCAGGTGCTGAGGGGGAAAGGAGAGGTTTGCACAAGAGAAGATGCTAAGTGAGCCTGAGTGTCAGCAATAGACTCATGTCACCAGTTGTCTCTCCTAGTTTTCTTCTCTATTCCAAGTCAGGTTGATAAGGTGCTCCTTATACAGAGTGAGAAAACTTAAAAAGCTACTAATGTGATGGGTATAAAAACACACAGATATACACCATCACAGATCCATGGTCACCTTCCCTATAACTGTTTTTAGGGTTCAAGGTTCATGGCAATGTCATAAACAGAGAGTTTTATGTGAGATAGCATATTAGTTTTCTGTGGTTGTGTAACAAAACTCCACACACATAGTGGCTTAAAATATCACAAATCTATGAACTTCAGGTTGTGGGTCAAGAGTTTAGACAGGCTTGGCTGGGTTCACTGTTTAAGTGGAGGCTGTCAGGAAGAATCCACTTCCAAACTAAATCCGATTGTTGGTAGGATTCATTTCCTTGTGGCTGTGCGATGGAGGGCCCTGTTTCCCTGCTGGCTGTCAGCCAAGGTCCACTCTCTGCTTACAAAGTCCACCTGATTTTTTTCTCATGTGGTGCCTTACATCCTAAAAGCAGTGACACTTCCATTCCTTCTCACACTTTGAAGCTCTCTGCCTTCCTCTTCTGGAAGGGCTCCTGTGTGTAATTGTGCCATCTTGATAATCCTGGGTATTCTCTCCATCTTAAGGCCAATTGTGCCACATACAGTATCTTCATAGAAATGCTATCTGATCATATTCATAGGTTCCCAGGATTAGGACAGCACACCTTTGGGGTGGTCATTTGAGAAATTCTGCCAACCACAAACAGCCTTAGCATTTCAATAGCTAAACTTTCATAAAAGATACAGATATATTTACGGTTACTCTATGACAAAGAGTATTATCTAGAAGTGGGTTTTTTAATGAAGCAGAAGAAAGGAAAGGAGAAGAAAAGACAAGAGGGAAAGAAATTCAAGAGAGCCAAAATCAATTTCTGCAGTCAGGATTCTGGATAAAAGGCAGAATATAAAAATAAGACCCCCGTGAAGAACCCCAAGTTTAAAAAGGGCAGGTTGAACATATGTTTATCTCTCTTCCCTCTACTCCACTGAAATTACTTAAGTGAACAAAAATGAATAAAAATGATATACATCAACAAGGATAAAGAAGGCAAGAGAGGAAAGAACAACAAAAAACAGAGGTTAACAAAGTTTTGGAAGATGTAAAACTGGTTTATGGAACTGACTTAGCCATGCAGAAGACACTTAAATCTAGATGCCTCTGGAGGAGGATAAAGACCAGGAGAGGCCGATGCATTGTATATAATTTAGTTTAAAAAAAATAGACAGCACTCCATTTCTCTCCACAAAGCAGAAGTCAGTAGCTTTTTGAAAGCAGGTAGTACTCCTCTTGGTAAGTAAATGCCAGATATGGCCTCAACTTGTTGGAATGCATGCAACTTTATTAAATTAACAAGAGTGAACCTTTCAAGAACATCCTAGATGTTTCCACGGAAAAGCTTATGTCCTCAGACTAATTTCTGCAATCTCAAGGTCAATTCATTAGCTTGTCAATGACTCTCCAGTGAGTCTGATGGAAGTTCCAGTTGACACTGATCAAAGCTGAAAGAAACAGGGCTGGCCCTGGGACCTGCACATGGCTTCAGGGTTGTTTACCAAACTGTGCAATTCTTAGGACCATGGGAAAACTTGCTAGTTCTCATTAAATCCCTTAGGACATAGCACTTCTCATTCTGCAGAGATTTATTCAGATATACTTAAGAAGCAGTCTTTCCTTAGCTTCAGAAGATTTGTTTGTTGCCTTATGTCTAGGAAACCTCTTTTAAAATACTAAAGAAACTGAGAGAGATGGGGACTATAACACATTCCAACAGAAAATCGATGCTCTAATATACATGTTCAGCAGTTTCCTATTAAATCAGAAATACCTGAGTCAAAAGTGAAACCATGATGGCTATGACAGACAGTGGGCAGTAAAGGTGATCTTTTCTCTGAAGCTCACAATCAATATGACAACCGTCACACAGATGTGCACGTACCTACTCTTGGGTTGGATCCACTCTCTTTCCTGGGCTGCTTCTATTTTACCTCCATTGTTTCTACTCTTTGACTTTGCTCTCCTTCTAGTTAAAAGCTAAATATGCATTGAGTCTCTTTTTATATAAAATAAAAATCAGTCATTTTGGAAGGATGACCTATTAAGAAAGCTCAGTACTATAAAATCTAAATAAAATTTAGGAGGGTTGGGGGGAATGAATTGGGAGATTGGGATTGCCATTATACATTACTAATAAGAAAAAAAATACCAAATTGTACACTCTAAATAAATAAATAAATAAATAAATAAAATTTAGCAGTGAACTGGCCCTATTTCTCTCTAGTCAACCATACATGGACTATGCTTGTAAAAACTCAGTGAGATCTAAATGAAATTGGGCTAAAGGAAAGAAAATATATTTAAACATAAGCTAAGGTACATTAGCATCATTTTTTTCAAATTCCTGATTTTTATATCATCATCTGTAATATGATAATTACATCAACAACATGGTGAAGGGGCAGCGATTGGTAAAAACATTCAAAATTTAATAGATTCTAAGCAGTTATGCAACCTGGAATATGTTTTAATTCTAAGCTAACAATTTCCAAAGCCCTTCAAATCAATCAGAATCCAGAAAAAACATTACTCGAGTTTTCTTTTCATATCTTCCATATATATTAGTGTACTATAAGGAAGAAGAACACCAAAGACAGATAAAATATGATACAAAAACACTAGCTAAGCTTTCATTTAGACATGTTGCTCTAAGTATAAAAAGGCAATCAATGTATTTCTTGAATATTCCTTAAAATGTGAAGGTGTGTCTTTTTGTTTTGCTTTTTATCTTATAAAGAATCCCACATCTACTGGAGGTAGCAGTAATTAATAGAAGTAATTAATACCCATTAAATATTAATTATTTATTTGCACTACTACAAATACAGAGAAAAAGCAGCAGTAACATAAGCTAAAAGAATATGAATGTTCTAAAATTTCATTGAGTAATATGGCTCAGAATCTAAACAGTTTTACCTATTTCAGGGACCCAATACCAACTATATCAACTCAAAATGTACGTGGGTTTGAGCTTATTTTTTCCAGTGGTGATGACAAGCTTGCAGGGAATATCCATGTTTGACTACTTTGAGTCCTCTATAACCAAGCAGCGTGCATGTGTGAAATGATTAGTTTATATATGTTTTCTAAGCATTATGACAATTTCATACTGTCTCTCAGTTTGGGGCATCATTTCTGGTTCTTTTGCATCTGCTCAAAATTGGAGCTTGGGACTCTCAACAGTCTTGACCTCATGACAGATGTCAGATGAACTTGGGCGGGACAATTCCTCTCTTGGGTAACACAATGTATAAAATTGAGAGTAATTTATATTTGCCTTCCCTAATTGTGTACTTCATGTACTTCTTCATTTACTAAGCTCAGGGAAATATTCAGGTAAATTTACTTCTGAAGTGTGTAGTAAACCGCGATCTGGTACAGAACTTCAAAATACAAGCCTGTAGAGTCAGAATAGCACAGCAAAAAGGATATTATGGGTCCTACTTAGGTCTGTGCCATAAATGTAGTTGGTGACAATTTGACATGCTTTCAGGGCTTTAGAATCCTAGGTTAAATAAAACCCAATCAGGGTCACTGCTTTCACTTACTAAATTCTTGCTCATTCCTCCAAAATTTTCCTAAATAGAGGTCCCTTCCCCAGCCCCTACAGGCAGAATTCTTATCAACTCCCTGAGTACTCAAGTTTTAGCTCATAGCTCTATGGGATTGTGATAGTGTTTTTGTCCCATAAGGGAAAGATCATATCTGTTTCACCTTAGCAACCCCAGAATCTAGCCCACTGCTTAAATGCATTATATGATAAATGAATGAAAAAACAAATTGAAAACAAGTTGCCTTAGAAAAATCTCTTCCTCCATGCTTTTCATTTTAAAGTCCCAAAATAGAACACCTACACTACCCAGGAAATAGAATAACCATGAAGACTATAGATCCAATAAAGAATTTTAAAATTGAGAATTTGTCTACAAACGGCTCTTGATGTTTTTATTCTTATCTTAAGAAGCAGACAGGTTATGTGATTCAGTGTAAGTAGACTGATATTTGCAATATGCATCTAAGAAATCGGCTCTCATTTAGATGTTATTATAATCAGTACTTACCCATAGCTGATGACTCCCTTTGACTGAGTCACCAGTAAGGCCCCAATAGTCACATTCAGAACATTCTCGAGTACTCCAGTCTGTTGAGCGGTGATAACCTGGTGAGCCAAAGTCTGTAATTTGTTACTCGATAAGGATGGAATCTGTCCAGCATTCCTTACTGTTGGCAGATCACCAATTACAACGACCATCACTTTTGAGATAGTTTCCTTAGTGGTGGGCGGTAGGACTCTATATGAGCTCATTTCCATCATGAGAGGTCTGCGTTGACCAACTCTCTCATGACTGGCACAAGTAACAGTTGGGCAATTGCGCTTTCTCTTTGCCCTACTGTCAGCCATGGCCTTTAAGGTTGCTTCATTGCCAGGCATCTCATGAATAAATCTGACTTGGTCTTGGCTAACCTGCAAGAAGTCAGTTAGTCTTTCAAGGATCATTATTTCCCAGCCATTTTCTAGAACTGAAAACATCACAGTGAAGGCCAAATGAATGGAAACACCTGAGCGTGTTTCAATGCGCTCCTCTCCTTGTAGGACAACATACAAGAGGTTATCCATGATGCTGAAATAGTTGGAGCCAACAGACTCATTCAGCAGTGCGGAAGTTGATTGAATCTGAGTAGGGGGAATGAATCTTTCCCCTAAGAAAACATATGGGCTCTGGAGTTCATGGTAGAATACAGCCAAAATGAGCTTAGAGGTACTTTTGTTCCCCAATAAAAAAAACCGCAAAACTTGAGGAGTCTGATCCACAAAGCAGACCTTGGTGATTTCCCTGGTGGGTAAAACAGAATAGAAAGCAGATACAGACCCTGAAGTGGAGCAGGGAGTATTGGCATTTACGCTACTAAAGGTGTCAACAAAACCACTAGTCACAGATACAACTGGATATAACTTCCGCATTGTCCAAGTGGCATCTGCACTGTCAAGAATTAAGATCACTTGGTCAGTCTGTTTGCAGATGTAGCCTTGTATCAGCAGTCGGTATGTGCATTTCTGCTCTTCTCTAAATGTGCCTATAAAATAAAGGAAAACAAATTAGTGACATAAGAAACAAAATCCCTCAAAGATGATTTAGAATCTATCACTCTCACTATCATCTGTGACCTCAGGAAACATTTATTGAATATTCAAGTGTGCTAGATACTGAGCATGCAAAAAAAAAAAATTGGGGCAAAATATAGAAAGATACATGTATTAAATAACCGCTCTTTAATATAATTTAAATGTATATGCTACATAATATGTTATTTAAAGTTAATAATGGATACAATATCTAAGTAGTGAAAGAGCTGAATAGGAAAGCAATTTAAAAAAAAAGGAATAATCACTAAGGCCTCCAAAATGGAAGAAGGATAGGTGAAAAGAGGGTAATGGTATTTGAGTCAATGGGAAAGAGGTAGATTTAAGGGGCTGGAACAGAGATCTTATGGAGGCATATTAAAATTGGAAAGGTATATTGTGACCAGATTGCAGAAGAGTTTGGATGTCAAATTATACAATTTTCTCATACTTTTTCTCTGAACATGAAGAATAAAGAAATATAAGAGGAGGAAAAAAAAGAAAGTAGTAATTTGGGGAATGTTGACATTAAACAGAGCCCAAGTTGAGGATGATTGCAGCTAATGAAAACATTTAAAGAAACAGTGTTATTCACTATTTCCACCATTCCTAATCTTTCTTTCCATGAACCTAGAATAGTTCTTGTTCTGAATTCAAAGGTATATTTTATCTTCCAACAAAGAGTTCCTTTGACTTTAAGTTAATGGTTGGAAAATCGTCTTGTATTGTTTTCTACATATTTTAATTTGCCGTATTGCATTTTCATCCAATTAAAAAGTCCACAAACAATAAATGCTAAAGAGGGTGTGGAGAAAAGGGAACCCTCCTACACTGTTGGTTGTAATGTAAATTTGTGCAGCTACTATGAAAAACAGTTTGGAGGCTCTTTAAAAAACTAAAAATAGAACTACCATATGATTCTGCAATCCCACTCCTGGTCATATATCTTTTGGAAAACTGTAATTCGAAAAGATATATGCATCCAATGTTCATAGCAGCACTATTTACAGTAGCCAAGACATGGAAGCAATGGAAATGTCCATCAACAGATAAATGGCTAAAGAAGATATGGTACATACATACAATAGAATATTACTCAGTGTTAAAGAAAATGAAATAGTGCCATTTACAGACATGGGTGGACCTAGAGATTATCATATGAAGTGAAGTAAGTCAGACAGAGAAAGACAAATATCCTATGATATTACTTATATGTGGAATGTAAAAAAATAGTACAAATGAACTTATTTACAAAAACAGACTCACAGACATAGAAAACAAGTTTACAGTTACCAAAGGAGGAAGAGGGTAGGGAAGGAATAAATTAGGAGTTTGGGATTATCAGATACAAAGTACTATATATAAAATAGATGAAAAAACAAAGTCCTACTGTATAGCACAAGGAACTATATTCAATATCTTGTAATAACCTATAATGAAAAAGAATATATGTGTATAACTGAATCACTTTGCTGTACACCAGAAACTAACACATTGTAAATCAACCATACTTCAATTAAAAAAAAAAAAAAAAAAGAGTGTCATAGGGCACTGAGGAAAGCTGAAAGAAAAAAAAAAACTTTGCCAAAGCTGCAATGGTATCAATAAACTTAATTACCAAAATGCTGCTTTAGGAGTAGGACACATTGTTTACTTATGTCTCAAAAATAATAGCAACAAAATGGTCAAAATTATAAGGAAAATTGTAAAATATTTCAAATGGACATGTCAATCCCAAACTCTCTAACTATCCCTTCCCCCAACTCTTCCCCTCAGTAACCATAAATTCATTCTCTAAGTCTGTGAGTCTATTTCTGTTTTGTAAATAAGTTCATTTGTGTCATTTTTTTAGATTCCACATATAAATGATATCATATGATATTTCATTTTCTCTGTCTGACTTACTTCACTTAGTTTGAGATGTACACACTGTTATATTTAAAATGGATAACCAACAAGGACCTACTGCACAGCACAGGGAACTCTGTTCAATATTATGTAATAACCTAAATGGGAAAAGAATTTGAAAAAAAATAGATACATGTATACCTATAACTGAATCACTTTGCTGTACACCTGAAACTAACACAACATTGTTAATCAACTATAAAACTATAAAAACTATAAAACTCGAGGTTTGGGAGGGGGCGGGGGGTAAAGGGGAAGCTGAGATGAAGCGAGAGAGTAGCACAGACATATATATACTACCAACTCTAAAATAGATAGTCAGTGGGAAGTTGTTGTATAACAAAGGCAGTCCAACTCGAGGATGGAAGATGCCTTAGAGCACTGGGGCGGGAGGGTGGGGGGGACTCGAGGTGGGGGGGAGTCAAGGAAGGGAGGGAATACGGGGATATGTGTATAAAAACAGATGATTGAACCTGATGTACCCCCCCAAAAAAATAAAATAAAATAAAATAAAAACAGATGATTGAACTTGGTGTACCCCCCAAAAAATAATAAAAAATTTAAAAAAAAAAACCTTAAAAAATATATACTCCAATATAATTAAAAAGTTAAAAAAAATTTTTCAAATGGAATGATAGCATATCAAAACGAGTGGGATGCAGCAAAAACAGTGCTTTGCAGGAAATTTATAATGTTAAATGCTTACATTACAAAAGAACTATGCAAAAGCAATGCCTTAGGTACTCCCTTATAAACTGAGAGAAAGAACACAGCAAACCAATAATAAGTAGGAAAGAAAGGAAATCATAAGCATAACAGCAGAAGTCAATGAAATAGACAATAGACAACAAACAAACAAAAAACAGAGAACGTGAACAAAGCTAACATTTGATTCTTGGAAAATGTCAACAAATTGATTAACCCCTCACTAGGCTGGTCAAGATATAAAGAAAGAGGACACACCACCAATTTCAGGAATGAAAGAAGGATTATTACTTCAGATCCTACAGACAAAGATTATGAGACTCTTACAAACAAACTGTATGCCAACAAACTCAACAACTTAGATGAAACAGGCAGATTCCTTGAAAACTGACACAAAACAGAAAATTCTAATTGCTCTATGTCTCTTAAATAAATTGAATTCGTTAAATCAAAGACTAAATTATTAATTTAAGTAGAGATTTAATTATAAAATATTTTTAAATAATCACCTTTACATAGTACGTTTTTTTCTCTGTGTTAATATAGAAACACTAATGGGAAATCAAGAATTATCTTCAAAAGCATGGAACCAGTATGAAGGCAATTAACTGCATGATCTTAATAGCCATGGAAATTTTGCTTTGAGACCCTGATACACCAATCTCTACTACAGGTATATCCTTTTCAAATGAGATAGATAGCTTTCTCCCATGGAAGATCTTTGAATCACACTAGTTCCTCTTTTCTAAACTTACTGCTCACTCCCCTTCTTTTCATGCATTTTTTTTCAGCCATGCTGATGCCATTGATGAATCATTCACATTTCATCCAATTTTATAGATCTCTGACTATATTCTTCCTGCTTCTTATCTAGGAGTTATAAGGTCTTTTAAAGTGACATCTGTAGATTGCTAAATTCTTGGAACTGTCCCTAAATAAAACACTTACTCTCTTAGTGGATATGATTCTCAGTCACTCTGCTGCTAACCATATGTACTTTGATAAATTACATAAACACTAGGAACCAGTCTCCTTAAGGGGTTATTTCTCAAGGCCTAAAATGATATCTCATATTTAAATTACCACAGGGTTTAACATCCTACCTCAAACACAGTAGAAACTACTTACTATGTATTAGTTGATTGCTATGTAATGTACTTTTCAAAACTCCTGTTCTTCAAATAATTTTTATCTATTTTTTCCAGATGTCTAATTATAAGATTATTATTCTATAGCTTGCATATCATTTAAACCAACTCATCACAATAACAGAGTATATTACAAAAGTGTATTGCGAGAACTGCCCCTTGAATTAATGTTAATAGTTAATAGCTCAACACGGTGAGAAATCCAACTATTTCACATGAAACCATAAGATTGAAATTATGGCTGATTATATTTATATGAATCTCTGCTCTTGAACCACATAACTGATTTGTCCACACAAAAAAATTCTGTTATGACAAAGCACTTTCTTCTCGGCTGATTCACTCATTCATTAAACAAGCGGAGGAAAAGAGTATAAGGTTGGATGAGCCTATGAATGAATCCGGAAAACAATGTGTCTTCTGGAGATAGTAAACAGTATGTGATAGTGGACTTGGCAGCAGGCAAGCAGGGATATTAAGGAAAACACTGTATCTTTATACTCTGGAACAGTGGAGTGGAAACTATCAGAAGGGCCCTGAGAATTTTGGCACGGTTTTGTCAATGGGAAACTCTGATGGTCATCCCATGATTATTGCAAATAATATGTAATGATTGCTCAGAAGAGCTTCAGATAGAGAAGTATCTGACAGGAAGTCCATAGACTCGTGGGAGTGGTACCTGGAAGGCAGACAGGATTAGAATGCAAAGAGGAAGACTTGACCTCACTACAAAGATATCATCAAGCTATAAAGTTGGTGATCCTTCCTTCCTTCTCTTTTTCTTCCCTTTCTCCCTCCCTTCTTTCCTTCCTTCCTTCCCTTCTTCCTCCCCTAAATTCCTTTACCTAAAACTTGCTAATAGCAAGTTTAATTATCCGTAGTTTATAGATAGAAAAACAGACTCACAGCAATTATGATTCACACAATTACTTAGTAACAGCCATGAGGAAGAGGAGGAAGAGAAAAACACATTTTTTAACTTCTACCTATGCTTTTGGCAAAATAAAATGGAATCCTATCAACTTAATTTGGGGATTGTATTTAGATGTGGGGTCAGCTGTGATGATTAACCCCATGGGAGTTAATGCTGTATAGTCAGGAGTTCTCTTTACACAGACTATTGACAGGAACTCATGGAAAGATTTTTGGTTATTTGTCAATTCACATATTTGGCGAGAGTCCATTTGCTTTTTTTCTATTACCATTTGGCCTTTTTAATATTTTAGCATACTATCCCTGAAGTATAAATGTATAGCCACACATTTAACAAAGGCAATAGCCTAAAAGTTATCGGCAAGTAACATTATTTAGTTTTGTAGCCAAACATGGAATCCTGGTGTTCAATAATAAGAAATGTTGCTTTTATTTCTCCTAAACTTACAATGACTAAGAGACGGCGGTTTATCATCATCTTACCATCCGTTTCATTTTCCTATTTCATCTTCAGAGTTAATCAATTCCAGTATTTTAATTTTGATGTGAGGCAAAATCAAGCACAGGAAAGCAATGCACTGGAGTTTCAAAGCTGCTAAGTGGGTGTACTCTTCACTGTGGGAGAAAACTGACATTAACTCCTTAGGAGGGGGCTATGCACACAGCCAGGCACACACCACGTCCCCTCTCCCAGACACAGCGGGCAGCACCCACAGGCGCCGTCCCGCTCCCCTTCTAAACAGCCATCCATCTTTTCTTTCCCTGGGTTTCTCTTCCTCCTGCCTCTCTCCATTGGGGAAGAATTTAGTTTTGAGTCATGAGTCTCTTTCTCACTTGTTTTTGTCTTTTCTTTTCCCACTTCTGCAAATGGCCTTATCTGCCACTCACAATTTTTGTGGTCTGCAATTCTGATCATGTTTAAATGAAACCCATGCTGGCTTTGGTAATCATAATGTCATTTACAATTTACTACGAAACACGTTTATTCGGTTAGTAGCACACTGGAGAAAGAGAACTCCATATGAACTCACCATGAAAGGCCTAATCTGATTATTTCCTCATGAAAATCCAGGCAGGGGTGCTTGTAAGAGGGGCTGAGAGAAGAAGGGTGAAAAAAAAAAAAAGAAAAAAGAAAAACAAGGTCTGGCCACAGCTGACTTTCATAACCAATGTGAATAGATAAAGTGACCCAGCCTGTCAGGGGCAGCCATCCAGTCACCTCAGGGCATTCCTCTCCAGAAGGCAAGAGTGGACAGGACTTAATAAATGCTGAGTGACCAGTGAGTATTGGCTTGGCATATGCTATTGCATTCAAGATGGACAAGACCAGTGATAAAGTCCAGAAGCTCCTCTCTAAGTGGGTGCAAATTAAATGAAGCAGGTCATATGTGTGTGTGCATGTGTGGACACATGCACTTGTTTTGCGTGTACTTTGACATCCTAAAATATCCTAGACATACAATACGCTCTGTCCACCTTTCCCTGGATTGGAAACCATAGACCTAAAAACCCAGAAAGGAGGAGCTTTAGGGACGTCTGGTGGAGGAGGAAGCAGAGCAGAAGGTGGGTGGGTATCTACATGAATGTATGTGAGTGTGTGTGTGTGTGTGTGTGTGTGTGTGTGTGCGCGTGCGCGCGCGCGCACACGCGCTCAGGTTGCTTCCAGGGTTCTAACAAATATTAACTTTATGTCAATATTTGTCCTTCCTGTCGTGAAATGAGGATTTTCCACCTCATTTCACGTTTGAAAAGAAAATATGCCAAAGGGGTCGTCTTTGCTAGGAAAAAAATTAAAAGAAAAGGAAAAAAAAAGAAACAACTTCTATCCTTTATTCAGAAAAATGGATCAGAAGGAAAGAAAAAAGTATTTGTAAAATAAATGTTTTGACTCAAAGGCACATAGAATCCTTCCATCTTCCCTTTTTCAACAAAAGAGAAAAATTTATATGTTTGAAATTGAATGAAATACATCAACATTAATGATTTTTTTCCTCGAGGTTAACACCACCATTTCCCTTGATAATATTTTTAGCCATTTTGTGATAGATTTCACAATTCACAGTACACTGAAGTATAGCAGATTTTGACAAAAACTAAATATATAATCGTTCTCTTTTTTTCAAGAAATGAAAAGAAATCACTTACAATTCTTTTCTGTCAAACAACATTTACACCTCATTATTTCTAATTGAACAAATATAAATGGCCACAGATCAAATAAAGTGAAGACAGGTTGAATTTATCCCCATTTATAAAGGTTGTCATAGACCCTCAGGCTATGAGGAGTGAAACTCCAAAATCTCAGAGCTCTGTTCCTAAATATACGAAGGGAGTAACTGAAATCTTGCAAAGAAACATTAAAGAAAATATATTTTTGGTCATATTAGAAATAATAGAGAAAAACTGTCTACTCTTTTGAATTGGGAAATTCAAGCTAAAAAGTATTTTTTAAAATCTCAAAACTAATGGGCACGTGTTATATTTGTAAGGTGAACGTAAATTGAGGGGTGATGTCCTTGTGCATAATAGGTTCTATACGGATGATGAAAAACACAGCCTTGCTAATTCGGAGTCTAGAATTACTGGTCTTAAAATGTATTGTGACCACAATATGATAGTTCTTATCCTTGTAAAAGAGATGAGGTATACATGCTTGCACGTATACCCATACGTACAGATAGTATTATAAGAACATGTAATTTGAGAAACAAATTTCCATGAATTGGAAAATTTAATGTGTTCCAAGTTCGGGTCCTGGAGCTTCAAAATAAAGGCATTTCCAGGTTGGTTTTCATACATTGCTAGGCAGTGGCACTCAGGGGCTGAGTTTCCTCGCATCATTCTTAGTGAGGAAGACACTAACAGCTGTGGCTGGCGGGGCGAAGTGACTCCCATGCTCAGGAATTAAGAGAGGAGAGAAATAAACCGTAATTGAAAAGAATACAAAAAAAGAATGTACATATATGTATAACTGAGTCACTTTGCTGTACAGTAGAAATTAGCACAACATTGTAAATCAACTATACTTCAATTTAAAAAATTAAAATTAAAAAAAAGAGAGATGTCCAAGCATGAAGATGGATATAAACAACTGAAGATATTGCATGGGCACAAAAGGCTCTCCGTGAGGAATACACATCCACAGGGGTGATGGGCTAACAGACTTCAGGAGGAACAGATTCTAGCATCTGTCCCCATTTTGTGAGCAATCTCACCAAAGTTCTTGAACTTGAGTCTATTTTCTGTGGGAATGCATTTCCAAACTAATGTGAGAAAAATGGAAAACCATATAAGACCAACTGTCATATGAAGCAAGGATGCCTGTAAGGCCTTCTGTAAAAGGTCCTTCTGTCTTTACTAAGTTCTCTTGGTGAGTATTTTGAAATATTTGTCCCCTTTTTACAAAAGTGTCACTTTGATCAGGAGATGAAATTACTTTGAATGAAGTGTTAATGAAGATGAGGGAGAGAGTCAGATATATATCAAATAGACCTTTTCTCTGAATCAACCATTTTTCCTTTTTCCTTTTTTAAATTAAAAAAAAAATCTTATTTTTGGTGATTAAAGTCCATTCAAACTAATTTTAGAGGACTACTTTATATGATTTCACTATGTCAAAATGTCATTGTCTATATATTTTGCTTAAAATAAGTGGCATAGAAAATATTTCTGCATTTTTGTTATTTTGTTGTATTATGATTTGACCTGCAAACATCAATGGGTGTGGTCTCAGTTATGATTTTTTTATTCAGTGAATACTGCACTGAAAACAGCCAACATAAATGCAAGTTCAAGAAGCATAGTTTTGGGGATGAGAGATCAGGTTTTCAAGTTAGAGAAACCTGCACTGCGTCCTGGCTCTGCCACCTTCTAGCTGTGAAACCACAGACAGTTTACATAAGTATCCTCTCTCTGACTCAGTTAACTCATCTGTAAAAGTGATTGAGAATGATTTCCAATCCATAGGCTGATGGACAGGATTAAACTCAGAGTCAGGAACAAACGGGTGCTAATAAATATAAGCTGTTACATTCGCTGTAATTTAAAAAGGAGTATTTTTTAAAAAATACTTTGTATTCTCCTCTTGTCTTTTTTTGCACTAATAACATTTGCCAGGTAGGAGTCTAAAACAGCACTTGTAAGTGTTGCAAGCATTTGTAATAAAAGATGTTGAAAGAGACGAGTTACAGGTGAAAAAAATGCTAAAATGTGGACATAAGATTCTACGATTTAAGAAAATACGGGTCAAAAAGAAATACATATATACATGTATACATATGTGTGCAGGCACACACACATGTGTCTCTAAGCAGGACACCAATTTCTTGCCATTAATCAAAAAATAAATTAAAACCTGCAAAATTCAAGCTGGTTTCCCTCTCATCTAATCTTGACTTTTCCCTTCATTCCTTTTGTAATACTCTCTACCCCGTTCCACTTTTTCTCACCACCCACCTATTTGTTTTTTGCTAGGAAATCTTGCCTGCCAGCTTTGAACAAAGTGATGTCCGTGGGTTAGATTAAAGGAAGGGACAGCCAACAGCCTTCTTTACAAATACGATTCAGGTACACTCTCTCTCCGCAATGATAAACTTATCACCTCGCCAGTCCTCGGTGTGAAGCTTGAGCAGTAATTCTGTCGGATGCCAAAACTGAAGTGGATGTAGCCATGCCATGCCCAGCACTGAGCTGTGGCTGTAATGAGATTTGAACGGGAAACCCCGGACACAATAAATCTGCACCATATGTGACCGTTTCCTGTGTCAGTTCCTTTCTCATAACCAGTGGAGACTTTTTTTTTCCCCTCTCATGACCCCACACCACGACTCTGAAATCTTTCATGGCTGCTTATGGGCCGCAGGCTTTTTCCAGCAGTTGTATAAATAAATGAATTTGACAGCAAACATCATAACAGTTAGCAGTAATGTGTGTTCACCACAAGTGCCTATACCACTCAGTGGAGAAATGGCAGAGGAAACAGCTTGTTTTGTTACCTAAACAAAAGTAGTTTCATTTGACAAGTGGTGAAAGAATTAGTCAAATAAACTTGAAATCCACTGGGACTATTTTTGCCAACTCCTCCTGCCAGTGTAATGTTCCCAGCTCCTCAATGCCCATGACTCATGAGAGATAAATTCCCCCCTTTTTTCTTAGATAAAGATCTGGGCTGGGAATACCAAACCTTTGGCTGATATTTTATTTTAATCTTCTTTGTCATGTATGGGAATTCATACATGACAAAGTACAGCAAAAGGTTTTCAAGGAAGCTTGTGGCAGACAAACCAAGGACAGTGCAGATGGGAGGGAGAACAGGTGACAAAAACGACCCAGCTCACTGATTGCCTGTTGACAGCCTCTGAGTGCTTCCTTTTCTTTCACATTTCCTTCATTCCAGAAAGAAAAATTTCTACACCAGACAGTTGCTGAAAGAAAGGGGGATAGCATTTCCGCTGTATCTCCACAGTTCCAGGAAAATGAAGTTGCCTCTGATCTGCGGTCAGCACCAAAACAGCACAGCTTTTCCTCCATGACATGGGCTGGTTGTTTAGAAGTCCTTAAATTTTGCTGCTTCTCCACTGGCATCTCAAATGCTAATCCCCTCTTCCCAGCTGTGAAAGATGTTAGAGCACAGTTGTTATTCTTACAGACCCTGGTTATTTATATGGATTCTGATGCAAAGTGCAGTGGTTCAAATTCAGGCTCTGCTACTAACTCTCTGTGTAATATTAAGCAGGTAACAACTTCACTGTGCCTCAATTTCCTCCTTTGCAAAGTGGGAAGAAAAATGGAATGGTATTAAGCTCATAAGGCAGCTGTGACAATTAAATGCATTTTAAAAGGCTCAGAACAATGCCTGCAACATGTGGCATTTATTATTATTATTATTATTATTATTATTATTATTACTACTACTATTATTATTCTGAACAGAGAAACTTAGCTAATAGTCTCATTAGAAACACTAAAGCTTTTCTCTATAAGAGCTTGATATTGACAGTTAATCTGGGAAATGAAATTTAAAACTGTAGCACCTTCAATCAATTACAAATAAAATTCAAGGTATAGTACAACACTACTTTGAGTAAAAATATCACCTGGACCTTGAAAATCCTTTTTTTACATGTAGGTTATTCTCACTCTTTTTACAGCGGTCCTCTTTGTCATGGTCAAGCAATCTTTGTCTTTAGAATCTTCTCATATTCAGAGGAAATATCACTGATTAGGAGGATGAAAGTGAAGGTCTATCACTAACTAATGGATCCTAGTTCAGGTGTATGTTTTGCTCTCTGTTTTTTATCTTTTTGAAATGTAATTATTAAAATGGCTTACTAAAGTGCTTTGCTGTCTGATAATATAAAAAGTGCCTTAAAATTCTAGAAGGTGTGGATTATAATCAACATGAGCAGATATTTCATGTATAGACAGCCTGCTATCTATATAATAGATTCCTAGTGTCTGTTTTAACAGATCCACACAAATATACATTTCTCTATATCTAGTCAAACTCTTCCTATGGAGAAAAGTCAGATATATTAATGAATTGAATTGTGTAAAAATAAATGCACTCATTAAGTTTTGCTCTTAGAGCAGTAAGTATTGATAAAACTTGAAAGAGGTGAGTCAACTGAAGGCACAGAACCATCTGACTTTATAAAACAATGGTGAACCAGGATGGGGTAAGGTGGGGTTGGTTGTGATTTGAGGAGGGAGGTGGGTTTTGCTGGAAAACCAAATATATAAAGTGACATCGTCCTGTGGTACAATGGGTTTAAGTGAAACTTTATAGTAAAATGAATTGAAAACGCTATTACTGCTCCCTGTAATCAGGTTGCATCATGACATTAGGAAACTTCCCAAAAACTTGTCTGAGAAAAAATGACTTATCCCCTAGGCAACTTCACTGTTGAGGAATGTCATCTGATAAAATCCCTCCCTTGTTCCTTCCAAATCCCTTCCCAAGATGTTTCAGAGTGCCTATCCTGACTCACTCTGGGATCCCCAAAGGTGAAAATACGAGGCCCCCAAGGCTGCGTAAGCAGAGCTGAGCAGCATCCTCTCTGACCGACCAGCCACTTCCACTGCCTCTTAACGAGCAAATGAACACAGCACCTTGTAAAGTCTGATTTTCTGAGTTAAAGAGAAAATTGAGGGGATAGAGAAACTTTAAAAGACGAGTAGGTTTAATCAAGCATTGTGGAGCTGTGAAAATAACTGCTCACCTGATTCTTCATTTTCCAGGTATGTGTGTGAACACATATAAGGCTAGGCTAACCTTGGGAAGTGACAGGCTTGTACTTCCCCATCCTCTTGCAGTTGAGGAAGATCATTAGCTAGTTGTTAGTCATTGAGCAGAGATGCCAAGTGTCCCTTTGGGGCTATACAACTTAATTGAAAGAGCTGGCAACCTACAGGCTATAGGCCAAATCCAGCCCACCGGCTATTGTTGTAAATAAAGTTTTATTGGAACATAGCCCATACTCATTTGTTTATGCACTGTAAACTATTGTAAACTCTGATTTCGCACTGCATTAACAAGCTTAGGTCATTGTAAGAGAAACTCTATGGCCTGAAAAGTTGAAAATATTTACTACCTATCTGGCTCTTTACAGAATATGTTTGCCAACCCCTGCTCTAAGAGTTCCAAGTTTGTCTCTAAGACAATGACCAGCCAAGTATAAGATGAAGGTTGATTTCTCAGACTGGGTCCCTGCCAACCAGAGATAAATAAGAAGTTAAGCAAGAAATAAACATTTGTGTTTTGGGGGGTTATTTCGTTTGTTTTTTAGGTACGGAGATTTGCAGGGTGTGTGCTATGGCATCCTGATCCAGCCTACTCTGATGGATACAGCATCTTTGCTATTGTCACATGTATCCTTTTCTCTGAACATATATTATATATGCAGCTTTAGGGAAGGGAACAAAGAGCATAAAAGGTCTCCTTTTTTGGTCCGCAGGAGACAGGATAAGGACACGAAATGTTTGAATTCTCAGTTAACATTTGGACTAGAACTTTCCCCTTTCTAAACATAACTATTCTTTACATAATTGATCCTAATATCTGCTTCTAATACCTGAGAATCAATCTTCTCTGCTAAGGCTCTGAAAAACTAGTCCCATGAATCTCTACAAATTTACATTCTTTGCTGTAAAATTGCCTCAATATAGTGCACACAGAGGTTATTAAAGTATTTAGGGGGAAAGCTCTGTAAGCCTAGAATTGAAATGCTTATGTCTTTCAGAATGAGTTCTTGCATTTGGGCTCTGGCAATTTTAATAAGGGTGAAAAATGCATACTGCTGGCCCTATTTGCTCATTTTGCTATGTCTAGATCTTCTTCTTTGGAAGAAAAAGAAAAGGTCCATTTGGGGGACAGAAAATAATATGGTCCTTTTCAACTTCACAGAAGGGCAAGTTGAGTGGACAGCCTGCTGCTGCTGCTCTTTGGAAGCAGGAAATGATGGAGACACCATGATAGAATAATGTTCCTAGTGTCAGACATTGAAAGGAGAGCCAAGAGGAATCTTGCCGAGAGAAGTGCTGTGATCAGATAGATAGAGACACTGGTGTGAAATGTCAGTTCCAAGTTATTCTCTTCCTATTCCTGGTGACCTTTGACAATACAGACCACCATATACCACAGTGTCCTTAACACGCATTCCAAACAATACACATGGATACTGATCTACATGGAGATGGCATAAACATTAACTGCACTAACGCCTAGGAAATGTGGCAGCGGGAAGTGGGTTGAGAGGGGAGGCAGTCACCCAAGCAATCTGCTCACTGAGGGCAATAAATAGGAGCCAGGAGGGAGAGCGGATGGGAAGCATGATCGGGTTAACCAGACACTGTTCAGTCATTTGAACAAATTATTTGTTAGGATTCTTACAAAGAAGGTAACAGACCAGGGGCTTGCAAGTAAACAACTTCCCAGTCATCCTTTAAATTCAATGTTTCCTTTTGAAACCTGGCGCAATACAGTTCAGAAGGTAAAGTGGTTTTAAGGACATTTTGGAATTCAACTTTGAGTAACTTACACATAGCTAGATTACTGTGATGCACAATCAGCACCAAACATTCAGACAGAAAAACAGTGCAAATGAACTTATTTACAAGACAGACTCACAGACATAGAAAATAAACACATAGTTACCAAAGGGGATAGCCGTAGGGCAAGGGGATAGATTAGGAGTGTGGGATTAACAGATACATACTACTATATATAAAATAGATAAATGACAGGGATTTACTATATAGCACAGGGAATTATATTCAACATCTTATAATAACCTATAATGGAAAAGAATCAGCAAAAAAGAATATAGATATACACACATATAGATATATAATCAGATCACTTTGCTATACACCTGAAATTAACACAATATTGTAAGTCAACTTTACTTCAATTAAAAAAAAAACTGAAATTTTAATCTTCCTTTAAATTCTACCCTTCCACTTGTGTACCCTATCTTGGAAAAAAATAAAAAAGATTCAGACAGAATGGCTTATTTATAGCAAAGGCTTTATACAAAATGGGAGACAAAGTAGTAGCTAGAGCTTTAAAAACAAGTACTCCAAAAAAGATCTACAAATGCCAACAGACACTATAAAGAAGCTTAACATGAAAAGGATGACAGATTAAGCAAAAGTTTAGTTATACACAACCATATACAAGATTTTAAAATTATAAGCAGTTGTGTACTATGGTTTGCATATAGGGATCCTTCCAGATAATCTCTTCAATTTGGATGAAATCTGATGTACAATCAGGAAATTGATAGCCATCCTAGGCATTATCATCTCAGATTTTTGTAAATTCTGGGGGCATGTGGGTGATGCGGAGGGAAAACAGGAAAAGAATCTCATTTTCTAGTTCCTTCTCTGTCCAGTTCTGACATTTTAAGTGCTGATTTAACCCTATTTATTGAGCTTTTATCATTATCCTGATATGATTTAGATTTGGGGGACATATAGTGAACAAGAAAAGGAGAGACACAGTGTTTGCTTTCATGAGACTTAGTCAGGTTTCTAGTAACAAGTGTGCCTCCTCTTTTAGAGACAGTGAGCTTGTGAGCAGTTTGAATACAGGTATCAGCCCCACTTCTTCTTGGTGTGTCTCCCTCCTGCACTCACACCAGTGCCTGATACACACAGAGGGAAGAAACGTCAAAACTTCCTGACCATGTACTATGTGCCAGGTCCTGTGAGAGTCAGTCAGCGTGTCATACTCTATTTAGTCATCACGACAAATGCAGAGGTATGTGTTTACTGCTTCCATTTTCCAAATAAGGAAACCAAACCTGAAATTGGACTTGAAGGAGAAGCAGCCTCAATCCCTGCATCACTCCCAGGAGCACAGCTGCTGGGGGAGCCAGCACTCTTCATCAGGCTGAGATGTGAGTGGAGAAGAACTTTCTGTTTTGTTAAAAAATTGAGATGTGCAGGTTATCTGTTAACTGGAGTTAATTACTCTGCCCTACACAGCGTTCATGTTTTACCTAAGTAAATGAAGTCAATTTTAAAAGTGAATCAGTACACAGAGGCAAAAAACAAACAAGGTTAAGGTCCCAGTTGGTTTAGAAGCATTAGTAAGAGGAAAAGCCAAAAGCCCTGACTCTGACCTAGACCATATCTACCATTTTAAAGAAGCTGCATTTAATAAGAGTAGTGTGGCTTTCCTGTTCTTGGAAGTTCACTAAGAACTGCCTGCAGATGAGTTCTGTCCTCCTAGGTGATCACCACTTTGTGGCCAGCTCAAAACTGACGCAGGAGCTTTTAAAGACAGCTAAAGATTCAGAGCTTCACTATGGTGTGGAATACAAGAGTTCCAGCAGCATCCTACACATAAAGAAAGTCAGAAGATACAAGCAGCTAGTTTGAATGTTGAAAAGAGTTTGGTAAAAGGGCAAGAGCATATTTTTAATTCCTAAGGGGTAGCTTATTGTGCTTTCCATTGGACCCGCTCTGTGTCAAAGGCCAATTTCCATCCATTACGATACTCTAAGTTAGTTATATGAGTATTATGTTTAGACACATTCACTCACTGGGTCAAAAGCAAAATTAGACCGTATCTGTCATTGGGAAGTTTATCATTCCACCAAGTACAAAATTCTTTTTGTTTGGATTCAAGGCTGATTTCCCCTGAAGTACAGGATTTTCCAGATAAAACTAGCCACTGGTCTTTCAAGAATGATTTTCCAGGTTAATAGAAACTGCCTCCTGGGAAAGTATTACACCCCATAATGCACCTGGTCAATCCTTTGGTGCCATTCAAATTGTTAGGGGTAAGAGCGGGAAAATTCCTTCCTGTCCTCTGAGATGATCATTTTATGCCCCAAAGCTTCAACCTCATTATTCTTATCTTAAGGCATAATTACAATGTTATTATTGGTCATAAAATTAACCAGATTTCCCTCTCTTTTCTTTTCCTCTTCAGCATTTGACTCCCTGACCTCCTCAACTGAAAAGTCTATGGACTTATTATGCACGAAGTGTAGAAGTATTTCCTTTTATTTGTTTTAAATTTTCCCACTGTTCATTTCATTGAGAGCATACTTGTTCTCATATTATGAAATGGAGTAAAGAAAAAATAAAAGAATTTCTACCACTCCTTTGAAATGTGAAAATGTTTACTCTTGTCTCCCTATGATGCCAAAACTTTTCACTTTTGTTATCACACCATCCAGAGGTCCTACTCTGAGTTTACTTCAACCTGCAGGTACACGGTTAACACTATAATCCACGGTTCTTTGCCAGTTGTTCCACTGTGCAAACTTCACCTCACTATTTTCCAAAGCGACGTCTTTGCTAAAATGGCCAAAAGGTTTCACTCCAAAGGCTGGTGCTCATCTGTGGCAGTGGTTGCCAAAGTATTGTCTTAGGAGAGATAAAAAGACCATGTAAAAAGTCATTAGAGAAAGTGTTTTGATAGATCAGTAGTCTACTTGCCAAAGTACTGTCTCAGGAAAAAGTCATTAGAAAAAGTGTTGGGATAGATCAGTAGATCAGGTGAAGGGTATATCTATAGTGGGTCTTCAGAAAAATTTACTCTCAGTACAAATACCACTACATCTGCTCGGCAAACACCTTGCTCAATAGAACATATGTGTGCTTCCCATGGTCATGGAGCCAGAATTTCATCCATATTTTACCCACTATCCAGAATTCTATGCAAATTCTATTCCACCAATCCACACCTTCTTAAGCTTCTAAAAATATTTTCCTCATACGCTTTCTGTGCTGATCACTGGCTGGCAAAATGTATTCCATCATTTACTCTTAAAGTTGAAAATTACAATTACTAGCTGACAGGAATCATTACAAATTGACTAAAATTGAAAGTGTCATCTAAGATGGATGGCAGCTTTGGCTGACACCCCCAAAACCCTACTTTCCTGAATGTAGAAAAAAGGCAGCAGAGACTCAGGGTGAAGAGCCTTACGAACGACTGATTTGGGCTCCTTTGTAAAGACGGAAGATTGCCCTTCTGCTTTATATGTGAAGAGAATTAGATCTGGTAATCTTTAAAACCACACCAAAAGCTGGACTTCTTTGCAAAAAAGAAAAAAAAAGGGGGGGGGATGCCTTACGTCTGACCTCATCTTTTGATAATTCTCCTCTCCGTCACTCTGCTCAGACCATTCACCCTCTTTGGGGCCTCAGGCAAGGCAGTCTCTCCACTCTTCTCCCAGATTAGTCATGTGGCCCATCTCTACACATCTTTTTGCACTTTTCTCACAAGTCCCCCTCCATGAAGCTCACCTTGATCATCCTATCCTCACATACGCTCTTGTTGCCTCTTATGACTCTCTGCATTTTAACATTTTGTCCACGGCATTTTTCACTGTATAACCTAGTAGATAATTCGCTTATCTTTTATGGAGATCACTTAGTGTCTCTCGCCTCTGGAGAGTAAGCTCCGTGAGGGCAACGATCTTTGTCTCATTTTACACTTACGTACACCAACTAACTGACATCTTAGTCCAAAGACCTTGCTATAACATAATGTTCTTCATGTTGTCTGTAAAACAAGTAGCGGGCAGACTTACGAATGAATAAATCTCCAAAGTTACCCTGAAATTACTGTATTTTCATATTTTCAAACCATGTGGATTAATACTGAAAACATTTTTATTTAGAACATAGAGGATAACTAAACTCTCAGACTGAATTCTACAAATACAGCCTTGAGGTCCATCCACTTGAATTAATCAGAAATTACCACTAATTAGCTAGACTTAAGCAAGGGCTGGTGCAAGGCAATGTGACTTTTTTATGCCACATGTCACCACGATTACATTTTCTTTCTGATATACAAGCCATTGGTCAGGATTTGACACCATGGATCTATCTGATGAAGTGTGCAGAAGAGATTGATCTGTTAATTTCTAAGCACAATCTAGAGCCATTTTATGAGTGTTTCCACCTTCACTGAGCAAATCAATACTTCAGAGTTTCAAGCATATAACAGTGCACTTTATTAAATATAGCCCCATACTGGGAACAAAGGGGCCTGGGTTCCTGTCTTTTTTTAAAGTGAATCTCAATAATGCCTTTCTTTTTTAAAACTTTTTATTTTATATTGGAGTATAGCCAATTAACAACATTGTGATAGTTTCAGGTGCTCAGCAAAGGGACTCAGCCGTACATACACACGTTTCCATTCTCCCTCAAACTTCCTTCCCATCCCAGGCTGCCACATAACATTGAGCAGAGTTCTCTGTGCTATGCAGTAGGTCCTTGTTGGTTATCTGTTTTTAATACAGCAGTGTGTACGTGTGGACCCCAAACTCCCTAACTATCCTTAGCTCTCAGAACTTCAAATTTACCACCTTAAAAATAAGATTAGGCTAAATAAGTTATTGTTGAGATCCCTTTCAATGTTCATATCAAAAAGAATTTTATCACTTAGACATCATGCTAGTATCCCCTCAAATAGCTGTACTCTGGCCCTTTTGTTTCTCTGATGTCTGAGAAAGGAAACTCCTCTTTCTAGTCAAACCTCCTGACTCACAAAAACACAGGAACAAGCAAACTCTTTGTGTTTATACTCTTGCTACACCTCACTGAAACTTTAGTCTTGGTTCTTCACGCTCTCCTCACTTCCTTCCATTTCTTACCTAATGGTACCTCCTGTTTCATCACTTCTTTGACCCTGTCATCAGCACTTTCTGTCCTCCCAGTATCTCTTCCCTCATTCTTCTCCCATATTTACACATAAAATCCCCAACTTTGACAAAGCTATACATCTACTTCTACCACTTTGGCTCTTGGAAAGTTTAAGAATTCTGTAGAAAATCACATAATTAAAAAGAAGAAAGAAACTTCCAGTTGCAAAATAAATGAGTCATGGAATGTACAATGTAGCGAATATGGTCAATAACTGAGTAATATCTTTGTGGTGACATGTAACTAGACTTATCATGGTGATGATTTTTGAAATGTGTAGAGAAAAAAGTCACTGTGTTGTGCAGGAACTAACATAGTGTTGCAGGTCCGTTATACTTCAAAACTAAACACTCATAGAAAAAGAGATTAAGTTTGTGGTTACCAGAGACAAGGGGTTGGAAGCAGGGGAATTGGATGAAGGTAGTCAAAAAGTACAAACTTCCACTTACGAGATTACTAAGTACCAAGGATGTAACATACAACCTGATAAATACAATTAACACTGCTGTATGTTATATATGAAAGTTTCTAGGAGAGTAAATACTAAGAGTTCTTGTCACGAGTTTTTATTTCTTGAATTTTGTATTTATATGAGATGATGGATGTTCGCTAAACTTATTGTGATAATCATTTCATGATGCATGTAAGTCAAATCATTATGTTGTACATCTTAAGGTTATACAGTGCTATAGGTCAAGTCTATCTCAATAAAACTGGAAGAAAAAATAAATATAAAAATTACAAGCATAAAAAAAGAATAAAAGCTCACATAACTGAGAACTGATTCATTTGGTACTATCACAAATATTTTATCTCGAACCTTTATGGAGCTTTCAGTATTAGCCAAGCCCTCTTCCATTCACTTCTAGCTCAAGTTTTCTTCTATTCATGGCTTTAGCTGCCCCTACCCTCCCACCTTCTCGACCAAGTCACCGACTTCACAAATACATATGCGGACATGGGGAACGAATTCTCCCGCATTTACCCCTAACATTTTCAAATATTCACTCTTCTTTTTTCTTCTTCTCATCTGACTCAAAGAAACGAGTATCTTCCCTCTTTCCCAAGCTAACTTCTACACTGGCGACTGGTCTCAGCCCTTTCTCCTCCTCCTTGAAAGTCACAAATTAGCCTCATCAGCTACTGCTGGTTTCTTGGGTCTTCAAACCTCTTTCCACCACTCAGAAGCATGTGTAAGTTTCCCACCTTCCTTTCTTTCTATTTACTCTCAAATTCCTTGAAAAGATAGGTTTTCTTTTTATTTTGTCTTACGTTATTTATTAATTTTTCCCATCTTTTTGACAGATCTCAATCCACTGAAATCTACATTTTGCCCCACTCATTCTATTGATACTATTCTCAGGGATGTTACTAGAAGCTTTAGTTCCAGTTCTAAGATCCAGTTGCATTTTTCTGATTTAATCATAGCTGGCTTCATTATAGCATTTGTTATTGTTCTTCATGAAATACTATTTTGTCCTAATTCCTAGGATATCATTATCTCCTATTCCTGCTACCCCTGTTTCTCCTCAACTGTTGTTGTTTGGGGCCTCCTTCATCCAAGATGTTTATGGGAAGTTATTGTTTAGGGTTCAGTTCTTTGTCTTCATCTCACAACACATGACCCTTGGACAAACTCACATACAAACAGAACCAGAGAGAGACAGAGAGAGACAGAGATTGATTGATTGATTGATTGATTCATGTGCTAATGGACCCCAAACTCATCATCTCTCCTGAATGACTGCCCTTTGTGTCAACTACCCTCTCTTTCAAGGCATTACACATACACGTCAAACACATCCACTGTTCCGCAGCCCCTCTATGCCTCTATATGAACTACAGGCTCATTACCTTCTACTTAAGAATGATTAGAGCTGAGAAACCCAGAAAGTCCATAGCTTGCTTATCCCGTTTCATATATGTAAGTTTATAGGGAGAGGTTCCTATAAAATAACTTCTAACATTGAAGCCCTGACTGTATGCCCAAGACTGTAGGGAGTGGTTTTACAAGGATTGTAGCAAGTCCAATCATAACAATAAGCCTAAAAAGTCTATGCTACTTTCATCTCCATCTAAAGATGTGGAGGCAGAATAAAGAGAAGTTCAGAAATTTGCTGAAAAAATACGTGATAAAGACAGGACTCCCATCTAGCCCACCTGACTGCAGAGTTGATCAGTGTGCGATGCTACCGCCAGGAGACGTGTGCAGCTTCATTTAATGCACTCAATGACAATGGTACAGCCATTCCCTCCTTTGCTCATTGAAAACAATCAAAACAAGAACAACAATAATAATAGCAGACTACATGCACTGAGCGCTTATAATGCGATTCACGCTGCTTTAACGGCTTTACAAGCATTAACTCATTTAATCTTCACAATGACTTTACGGCATAAGTATTACTATTACTCCCATTTTACAGATGAGGGAAATGAGACATATATAGTTTAAGCATCTTTTCCATTTTTAAATATTGGGTTGGCCAAAAAGTTCATTCAGGTTTATCTATAAGATGTTATGGAAAAACTGCAACAAACTTTTGGACCAACCCAATAGCTTGAGGAAAGTGAGCACTGGACGGTCTGTTCCAAAGCCCATATCCTTGACCTCTGTGTTACACTCTCCAGCTATTTAAGCATTGTATTGTGTTTCTTAGAATAATATTGAGTGCTGGTTCCTATACATCCTTTCCCCCACTAGCACCATCACCAAAACACCTGGCTTTACCCTAATATTTATAGCCCTGCTGTTATGATGCTTATTTTTGTCTTTTCTCCCTCTCCCTTTTTGCCTTGTTAATTTATAGCAGTGTCCACAAATGTTTTCTTTCTCAGTTCCCACAAAACCCTTCCATGTTCTGTTTCATCCTGAATCATCTAATTTTATTAATTTTTTTCACAAGCCATACACTCCAACACAAAAAAAAATCCCCCAAAACAAAAAATAAACACAATCCAATTACCATTCTCTCCATATAGCCTTCCATGTTGAGGGTGACCATATAATTTATTGTTTAAACCAAGACACTTTTAAGAGTGGATGTACAACAATTACACTGGGACAGCAGGTATGAACGTAGGTTGTCCTGGGCAAACCAGGAGGTATGGTCACATCACTTCTGACACACAGAGGATGATGCAGCTGTACAACCACATTGTGAATGAAGAGGTTTCCTAGCTAACAGCTTCCCTGCTGGCAATGATATCACGTCTTCTTCCAATAGCACTGGCTACAGAAGAATCAGAATTCTGCTGGAGCCTCTGAATAACAACAAGCACAAAGAAAACAATCTTGCCAAAATTTTAAAACAAAAAAATGAAGAATAAAAGAATAAGCTTTAAGGTTCTAAGTCTATTATAACCAATAGCAAGTAGACAGAACTGAATAAAAATGGACTTAAAAGTATTTAGTAATATTTCTTTAAACCAGCAGGGTTTAAAGAACAGAGACCTTACTTCTTAAAGTCTTTCCAATAAAATCCTCAGTTTAATCTTATTGAAAACACTCATTTCTTGTTAAATAAACATTATCTAATGAACAAAGGATTTTCACAAAATCCTTTCATATCTTGTTATTCTCAAGTATAAATCAAAGCTTTTAACTTGTCTTTATAATGCAACCTCAATGTCAACCCTCTAACCTTTCTCCATAGCATTTAATACCATTATTTCTGAAACATAAAGGATGGCCAGCTTGCCAATTAAAAAAAAAGAGAAGAAGAAAAAGAAAAGACGAATAATATATAAAACGAAATCCTGATTTCATTATCTATTAAATTGGTACTGATCAAGAAACAAGTTGGACCTATTCAACTGATTTTCAGGGTTCATTTCTATAGTTCTTCAGATTGAAACAATGTTGCATTTACCTGTTTCAGCAATTGATACTTGAGAACATTTTTTTCATACATTATGAAAATGATAACTGATGGCTATTTAATGTCATTGGTTTAAAATAACAGTATGGGTATATGTAAATATCTCTGAGAAGTATATTAATTATAAATTTCTAGGTTTTGCTGAGGCTTTAATGAGCATGAAATTCTACTAGCTAACTGTGAATTCTAGAATAGAAATCTTAATCCCGTCTCTTCCCTGCCCTACTATCTTGTAACTGTTGTACATCTGGATAAGAAAAGTAGAAGAAAAATGGCACAAGCCCAAAGTGAAATTTTGAAGTAAGAAAAGTTTGCCTTTGATGGCCATTTTGGTTCTTAAAGAAAAAAAAATTCTCCTGCTTTTGGGCTCCCAAAACTATTCTCTATTCCTACACAAGAAGAAAGAATCTGTTCTTTATTTGAATTTTGATGAAAATTTGTTCTAACAAGTTGGCATCCCCTGTTTGCATTTACAAGTTTAACTTTTAAACTCTCTAGCAGATTTGAACGTCTACCTTCATGTAAAGAAATTATAAACAGCAAACTTCAAGCAGTGCTGTAATTTTTAGAAAGGGGCCTTCCCCAGTCTGCAAAGCTGTTACACTCTGAAGGTGGATCTGAAGCCAATTCTACTTTAAGGATTTGGCAGTGATGAACAGACACTAACTTAGTCAAGGATTCTTGTTGGTCTGCAGCCCATAGGCTCATTATTGATTTCCAGGAAAGGGAGAAATGGGGCTGAAGATTTTTAGAAGGCAAGTTCTCAGAAGCAGCACAGCAAGATTCATCAAAGCCATCAGGAGCACCACCCAACGAAGCAAAAATCTGCCCAATTTTTTTTGGACAAAAATCATCCAAACCAAGGGCTGAGATACCCAATTCTGTCCTCATGCACTTTCCCCTGGACAACACACTATATATAATCATCTCCTGGTCCAGATACCCTACTATGTACTGTCGCATTATAAAAAGTTTATTTTCAAAATCCAGAATTCAGAGAGAGACAAATCAACAGGATTTTTCTACTCTAAAATCCCTCAAGTTTAAGATCAAACAGTTAAAGAGAGGATTAGCAAACCAGAAGTTAGAGGTGAAACAGAGAACTCTAGCCCTGGAGAACTGTCAGGGGGAGCAAGAGAACCCCAGCTGGTGGGACAAGTGCTCCAAAAACTGTGTGCCACTGATTATGGGAGACAGGGAAAAACTGATGACCGATCCTTGAAAACTAACTGAAACAGAGAAGAGAGGAAAACAGTGCTTAGTCTCACAGGTTAAAATAATAGTAACAGCCCACTTAATAAGCTGCTTTGCATGTATTCTTAATCAAACATACTATGAAATAATTGTAATGAATATCATGAAATTTGTGGTCAATTAGCATTGCTTTGCAACTTGCCTGATTACAATAATAAATACCCTTCCTTTGTTTCCTGAGTCTGATTTGAAAGGTCCCTTGCGAAAAATCTTCTTAATACATTCTCTGCATCTGCCATGTTCAAGGCACTGTGCTTAATGCTAAAAACACATCTTCTGCACTTTATAGAGTAGGGGGTTCTCAATCTTGGCACGATTAACGTACTGGACTGGACAGTTCTTTGTTGTTGGGACTGTCCTGGACATTGTAGGATATTTAGCAGCATCCCTGGCCTCTACCCACTAAATGCCAGTAAGTACACCTCCAAGCCCCGAGTTGTGAAAACCAAAAATGTCTCCAGATATTGCCAAATGGTCCCTGGATGTTAAGCATTCTGATTGAGAAAACACTGCTATAGAAGGATTCTCTACATACCCTGTCCTTAGGTTATTTACTACTCATGTGGTGTAGTTGCCTCCTTCCCAATCAGACACCTCAACTAGAACTCTGCTTATAAATACAGCAACAACAAATATTTTCATTGAGCAGGAAGCCTAAATTCCAACTTCTGTCTGTTTGTAAAAGAAAGTGTCTCTCACCTGGCCTTCATTTTTAAAAAGTCTTCGTTAAGAAAATATAAACATTAAACAAGTTGCTGATGACCCTAAAATAATGCCTATGCTTTTAACATCTACCTAGGATATCGGAAGACAGAAAAGAATCACATTATGCCAGCCAATTAAATTGTTCCATTCTTAAGGAATAAAAGCACTACATTAGAAGGAAAATGGTAAAAAGTAACTGTCTAAAGGGATATTAGTTATCAATTATTTGGGAATAATTAGCTCTGAGACCATGGCACATAAAGTTCTGAACAGTCATCCTACAAACATGGAGAGGCTCATTTGTCTTTTGTCTTATAAAATATAGGACTGGGATTCTTAACTAGTCATTCTAGTAGCCTCAGAGTGGAGTAGAAAAATCAAATCTTTGAGAATGAGATCAAGTGTATCACATCATTTCTTATCATTTGGAATCTAACCAGTATGGTCAAAACAGCCAAAATAAAATTAGATTTTGAAGATACAAATGAACTTAATTGCACTAAAAGAAACTTCAGCCCAATTTCTCATCTACAGCTCAACAACGAGAATCAACACTATGTGAAACAACGGTCAAATGCTTTATAAGAAAGATTTAAACGTCCCTCAAAAGCATCAGATAATTACCTAAGAAGCAAGATGTTAGGCTAGGCAGACTAATGATCTGATCTAGGATGGTAATTCCCATGGTTCCTGAGGAGAACAAACATCAGTCATTTAATAAATATGTGGTTTCCATTGGACTCCAGACTGGGTGAAAAAAAAACCTCAGCAGTGAGAAAATTGTCCAAGTTTTCCTGGCATATCAATATGCATGTCCCTTAAAGCAAGGCTATTTCTAACATAACACATTTCTAATCTTTTTTTCAGATTCTGTTATATTAATTAATGCCAGAATAAGCACCAGAGGGGAAAATCTACATAACTGGACAATAAAGTGATGGCCTCAAACAAGATCTCACAATTCTGCTTTTTGAATAAGTATAGGAGAGCTTCCTTTTTGATAATGCTACCTTATTTCTTTCGTAAAAGGTATACTAGAGTTGACTTTTCTACTTTTCTATCTCTCAGATAACTAGATCATGGCTTTCAAAACCCATGGTCTCCAGATGTGATGTGCCTGGGAAGATACCACTTGACTGTAAGTGAGCCTCAGCTGGTTACACGATTACTTAAATCTTATTGACACAGATTTTTTTAAGTTACTTTTTAAATTATCATATGGTAATTTTTTTTTTTTATTTTGGTGCACAGATCTATGGAGTTCAACAATGTATGGATTTGTGTAACTACCTCCACAATTAAGATACAAAACAACTTGCTAATGCCCTAAAACTCCCTGTGCTACCCTTTTATAATACTGTTCTCACCACACCCAGACCTTTGGCAATCACCAACTTTTTCACTGTTTTTACAGTTTTCCCTTTTGCAGAATATCACATAGTTGAAATCATACAGTATGTAGCCTTTTCATATCGACTTCTCTCACTGACACATCTTTGAGAATCATTCATCTTGCCTGTATCAGTATCAAAATGTACCAATAGTTTGTGCCTTTTTATCTCTGAGTAGTATTCTACTGCATGGATATATGACAGCTTGTTTATCCAGACCACTGGTGAAGGACATTGGGTTGTTTACAGCTTCTGACTATCACCAGTAAAGCTGCTCTGAACATTTTGTAATAGGAAAGAACAAATCTGACTCTGTTAGATCTGGTCTATTGCCTATGCTTAGTCATGCTGGCTCTGCACATTTTGTAAAAGAATGTTGCCCATAGCCTGAAATATACAGGATAGCCTATTCTCAGGGCTCTGACCTTTAAGAGTCCATTCATATACAGATAAAAAGTTGCAGAACAGAGAATAACATTTGTTTTATTGGAAGTTTATAGGAACATTGCGACCTGACCTACATGGACAACTGGTAGAACAAAGGATAGGACACCAAGAAGTTTGCAACAACTAACCATGCCCCTCCGGCACCTTGCCTTTAAAAGTGCTTTGCTAAAACCCATTGAGGAGTTCAGGTCTTCTTGGGTATAAGCCACCCATTCTCTTTGCATGGCCCTGCAGTAAACCTTTTTCTGCTCCAAACTGCAATGTTTCAGTTTGTTTGGCCTCACTATGTGTTGGGCACATGGATTTGTACTCAGTGTTAACAATGTGTGTGCATGCTTTAGTGTGAACATAAGTTTTCATTTCTCTAGGATAAATTACCAGAAAGAGGATTGCTAGGGCATATGTTAAGTATATGTATAACGTTGTAAGAAACTGCCAAACTGTCTTGAAGAGTATCTGTAAAATTTTGCGCTCTCACCAGCAATGTATGAGAGTTTCAGTTGCTCCACACCCTCATTAGCACTTGTTATTACAAGTTGACAGTTTTTATTTAAGACTTCTAGAATGACTTTATTTTAAAATATCTTTATCAACTGTTGTAAGATAATACATTTTAGCACTCCAATTGGGAAATAGCATTATTTTCCAAAAAAGTGTTTTGTAGAAAGTATTTTGATACCAAACATTTGAAACCATAATAAAATGTTTTATTCAATATGATAAGATCCTCTAAAATGTACTATAAAATTGGTCAGGGAAGATGTAATGGCTCTAAACTACTTATTTAATTCTTTTTGTATCTATGACAACTATAAAAATGTGAACCTTGCTTTTTGGGCTGCTACAAGGATCAGAACCACAGTCATTACATCAACAAACAAATATTCAGTAAGAATTATGATCCTAGGAATAGTCATGAATAGAACAGATTTGGCTTCTGTGCTCATGAGGCATATATGGATACACACATACAATAATAATAATCAATTACCTGAGTAATTATTCAATCTAAAAATATGCATAGGGTATATGAGCTGTGGATGTTTTAGAACTTTACCTTAGTTGGATCAATGCCAGGTACTCACTCATAGGAAGTATAAATAGAAAATGTCAAATGTGCTTTAATTCTGATTTCATAGCAAATAATGTAATTCCCAGGTGTTCCTGAGAAACTAGTACAAATTAGAACCTAAAATATAATACAAATTGTGATAACTGAACAAAACCTCCAATTCCAAGTTTCTGGAAAAAAGCAGAGCTAGAATGCAAACAGAAAACCATGAATGGTACTTTAAAATATCAATCCTTTTTTGATAAATGGAGGGAACAGCTGAGCGTCATCAATAGCTAAAATTCGATTCTCCTCTCTGAGGAATGTCACCAGGCCCCACAGCTTTCCCCTTTTCTTTCTCTGAATGCTCTCTTGTCCAGATTCCCAGTTTTCATCTCATTACTAAGGATCATACCAGGGTTCTCATTTTCTAAGTCCTCAGGAGTGCTGACTCTGGATCATACCTGGAGCTTCACAGTGGCAGACAATAGCCCACGAAGGACTGGATTTGTCCCCATCTCAGACTCCTAACTTGGGGCATCGCAGCCCCTCAGCTGGGTCATCCAGAAAGGGAATCAGACATGAAAAGCTCACTTGTGATTCACTAAGGGAAGAATAATGTTCCAGAACCATGCTTTCCATGTGCACTTAACATCACTCCCTTCGCTAAAATGCAGCCCATTACCTGAAAGCCCTGTGAAATTTGCAGGGAATTGAAAACCTCATGCTTGTACAAAAGGCTGAGTCATTTTCTAAGAGTTAGGCAAGTCACTCAGAGAGTTCAACTGCTAACAAGATTCCTCAGACATGAAGCCAGGGAACATAATCAGCTCACCCTAATTGATTGCATACAGTTTTATTACAAAACTGATGGTTTTAAACCCCCAGCCAATTAGTTTGTCAAACAGAGGTTAAATTCTTGACTGGTTTATTCCAACTACATTTAGGCAGGATTTACAGTAACAACCCGCCTTATTCAGGCAGCCGAAAATGGACTCTTTTAGCAAGTGAAATTAGGAAGGAGTTCCCAGGAACCAAAAGGGAAAAAGCGAAGTTTCACTAAAATGCTCATCTTAACTAACCAAGACATTAACTCTGGGTTTTATTTCACTCGATGTAATTCCTTTGCTGTGTAGTTAGCCAATTTTGAGATCTTTTAAAATATTTTTGGTTGGTGTCACTGGTAATGCTGCATTGGAAAATATTAAATTAGAATTAAGTAACGATCAATCTATCTGGCCTGACATATTAATTCAGAGCTGTCTCTTAAGCTGTGTGAGTTATCACCTCCATTTCTTCACAGATTTCGCCAACTTGTAACGTGTGGCAGGGAGTTAAGTCTGCCTGGAGATTCTAGCATTTATTTCTGAGCATACGCTTCACAGTCCAGCCCAGTCATTTAAAATAATCTTTATTATAAATATCTGGGTTTCGGGAATTCCCTGTTAGTCCAGTTGTTACAACTGACTCTGTGTTTCACTGCCAAGGGCCCAGGTTCAAGCCCTGATCAGGAAACTAAGATCCCACAAGCCGAGTGGCACCTGCCAAACAAATAAATAAATATCTGGGTTTCCATTGCATTTTTAGGATGCCATTCATTAAAATTCTAATGGGATAAGGCAAAATCTTTTCCTAAAACTGAGCAGCTTGAGAAATAAATCAATTAACCACTTTTTAGTAAGCACCCATTCTGCATTCAGCCCTATGCCCAGTTGAGTAAGGTACAAAAAATGGTCAGACGTAGCTATAGGTGAGAAGCAGAACTCACAACTTCAATGTCCAGACTAGTGTTAAAATGTTGCATTAGAGAAATTTTTACAAATCAGTCATTTCTTAAACTTATATAAAGTATTTTATAGAACAGTGGTCAGCAAACCTTACGTGTAAGAGATCTGATAGTATTTTAGACTTCACAGGCAAAGAGACAAAGTTGAGGATATTATATACATACCTATTTAATAAGAGAGAAAACAAATTCCCACAAACTTTTATGTTGAAATTCAAAAGTTGTATCAAATTTACTATCTCAGCCAATGTAATTAGCAGAAGGAACTACATATATTTTATCTTCTAAGACATCAGTAAATAATACAATATGTACCAAACTTTCTCTGGGACTTGGAATTATCAGAAATCCATTTTTTACTTGGAGTTACTGTCAATTAAATATTATTTACTATAATTCTCCTGGAATTTGTGTTAGGTGATGGGGATACAAAGAGAAATGGCCTCCTGCCCTCAAAGCACTAAAATTCAAGAGCAGAAACAAAAATGGACAAAGTACAATAATGACATGTAATGCGTCTGCAATAGAAGTATGTATATATAGCACTACATAAACATTTGTTTAAAGTGCTATATAAACACAGAAGGAGGACTTAGGAACATACTGTTGAAAGTTTCTCTAAAAATGTATATTTCATCTCTTGCAATCTTAGCAATAAGGACACTGGATCTTCAGAATATTTAATGAAGAATCCCTGTGTCACTTCTGAATAACCATTCTGGTCTCTTTTCACTGTGTAGCTTTACAGGCAGGCATTCCAGGTAATTCGACTGAATTGGAAGGGATAATGAGGACACAGTCAAGAAGTATTTTATTTATATGTTTTTACTACATCTGTCACAAAAAAATTTCTTTTATTCCGAAACTTAAGATTCTGTTTATTTGAAAATTCCAGTTAATGGAGAATTGTCCCCTAGCCATCTCAAGAATTAAAATGAGGATTTACAAAACAAACAAGGAAGCCCCACGTTATTCAATGCAAATCCAAGCTGGAAGAAAGAAGGGAGAAAACTTTAGTATTTTTTTTTTAATCTTTCAAACATATTTTATAAATTTAAAAGGAAACCAAATTCTTACATCTCCTCTCTCCTGAGGAGGCTGGTGGTGAACTATGACCTAAAATGTGGCAACCTGGCTGATCAATGAAGCATTAAAAGGTTCATAACATATTCCTCTTCATATATCAGTCAGATGATGACTTCAGCATCTCCCTGTATTACATCGAAAGGTCCACCTTTGGTTTTAATTCCTGGAAAGCTTATCTGGTAATAAACACAAATACAAGGGTTTAGAAGATGCTCTGTTTTTTCTGAGGGATGCAGGCTACTCACATCTCTGCTCTAATGATCCTAGTTTGGAGGGTTCTTAGTGCATTTCCAAAAAGTTATTTCTACCTGAGTTCTACCAATCCTGCTAATTACTGATGAGAGGCAGTAGTAACCAGATGAGAAATGATACATCCTCTGCTCTTCTTTGTTCTTCCCCTGATATTTACGTCAATCAATCAATACCTGTATAAAGAGAGTTTACTCCACAATCCCGTCTGTAACAGAGAAGAACCAAGATAAATGGCCTTTTTACTTTACTTCCTCACCTCCTCCCCTTCTCTGTTCTATAAAAGGAACTGGCATTTAGACCCTGAGACAATGGTTTTGGGGGGACCCTAGTCTGTCTGCCATTTTCTCAGTCTGCTGGCTTTCCAAATAAAGTCATATTCCTTGCCTCAACACCTTGTTTCCTAATTTATTGGCCTGTCGTGTGGCAAGCAGAGTGAGCTTGGCCTCAGTAACACTTCTAGCATGGAGTCTATATTCTAGATAGGATATAGACACTCATGAAACTGAGAGAATGATCCAGGAGAACATACTGTCCAAAGGTATGGAGGCTTCAAGCAACAAGAACAGTTTAGCTGTACTGCTAAGGGATGTGGTACTGAAGGGGAGGGCGGGTTTTTGTGAGGGAGGTTCCATCACAAAGCCTATCAGATGTTATGTTAATGAACTGAGATTTTATTCTGCAAAATAAAGGGAAGCCAGTTTTATGCTGATGCTTACATGATTTGCATTTTAGAAAGAGCACTTCTTCCTTGTGTAAACTGTAGAATTATACAGGTTTAGAGTCCGGAAAGGGAGAACAATATTCACCACTATAGCTCAGATAAAGGCTCACACCAAGGCAGTAGGGAGAAAATGGGAAAGAGGATGACTTTAACAGCTTTAATGGATTTGGCAAGCCTTTGTGACTGCATGGAGGAAAGGGTTGAGAGGGCAAAGCAGCCAAGGGTGACTACTGATTTGGGAGATTTAAGAGCTGGAAGGCTGAAGATAAGGCATTCTAACATAGGTAGAATGAAGATGTCTAACAGATAGTTGAATATTCAGACCTGGAAGGTAGGGTGAGTCTGGTAGAGGTAAAGATTTAGGACCTAAGAGTCGAAGGCTGCGGCATTGATAAGATCAGAAGGGGAAAAAAGGAAACGAAGAAGATTGTTAATGACAAAACTTTAAAGATCACTAACATTGGAGGTATGGGGGGAAGAGGACTCAGATAGGGAGTAGGAAGAGAAGGCAATCAATGGCTGGGACAGTGAAGACTCCAAAATTTCTATTTTGAAAGGACGCAGACCAGCAATCAGGTCAGAAGAGAGCTTGAATATTTGTTACAAGAATATTTGTTACAAGAATTGTTATGCGTGCACCCAAGAGTGGGGATACTGCTGGACATTACATTTCCACCCCAGCCCCCTCTTTCAGTTACACTACTACTGAGAGGTTGGAGAACCAGGGGAGCAGGTTGCCTTGGAAACCAAAGCAGGATGCAATGTGAAGAATCAGGGAGCAGACTCAGAGTTAAATTCTGCAGAGACCATATAGATAAGAAGAATCCAGTAATTTGCACTTGCTGATATTGGCCAGCCACAGTGCAGCAGGAGAAACTGAATGAGACGTAAGGAAGAGTCAGTCAGGGCACTTTTCCTTAAAGAAGTTTGACTATGAAGAGATGAAGAGGATACGGCAGGAGCCACAGAGGAATACAGGGTCAAAGGGCCTCAAGAATAGTTTGAAGACACAAGTAGAGATCCGGTCTCAGAGCTGTTCCTCACAACCCAATATGACAGACTTTCAGTGCCCATCGCACAAATTGATAGCTGCCCTTCTTCAGAAAACGTCTCTCCCATAGGGCCCCATTTCCATCTAAAAGTCCACTATGAAAGATTCATTAAGCTGGACCTTAAAGGCTTTTTACTGGCAGCAATTTTCTATTAAAGTGCAAATACTCAAGTAACAACTGCAAATGAAGCCAGGATAGATGCTTAAAGTAGAAAAGGGAAGTGAGAAGGCAAACACCAAAGACAATTGGTGCCTGCCTCACCATTTTGCTTGAGTTGGCCCTGAATTCAATCAGCAGTAATAACAGAAAATTACATGTGTTCTGTAACGGGCAGAGAACACTGATTAATCACTGGTGCTGTTTGGCTGAAATTATCCTTTGTGTCTTACATACAGAGAAACATCATGCACAGATTGTCAACTTCCCAGAATAAAAATTCAACTTAATAAACTTAACACTAATTTGGATAAAAATTAAATCTATTCAGTTATACACATGATACTTAAAAATGTTAAATGCCCAGGGTCAAACATATAGGAATTTATTGTAATTTCCCCTAATTATAATCACAGAAGTGAAATAAGGATGTGGGGAAATCTAAGTCTGACAGTGGTTACTAGGTGAGTTTTGAAGGGTAGCAGAATATGCTTCCCCTCCAAAAATGCCAGTTTGGTATATTGATTATTTTGAGCCAAAGACAATTTAGAAGTAGCAGATACAAGAAAAGCTCTCTGCCTAAAAGCAGAACATAAATTTATAAAGGCGCCTCCCTTCCCCTCTCTACCATGAAGGACTGAAGTTAGTCATCTGAGACGCTAGACCCTTATCAGCCCAGATGTGGTACAGAGGAATCCAAATTACAAATATTACCACATAACCCTTATCTACCATTTGTGTCTCTATACATTTATCTTCTCACAATTTACCACCTCTGAAAGCTCAAAGTCCCTTTCATTTGTCTTATCACTTTTCTTTGGAATTACTGTTCTTTGCTAAGATGTTTAAGTTTTAAGCCCAAGTTCTAACCACCCTTTTGAGTTACTCATCACTGAGTACTTCCATGTGTATGCACAATGTACACATTAATAAACTTCTATTTGCTTTTCTCTTGAGTTATAATCTGTCTTTTGTTGGTCTAAGTTGTAGGAATGCAGTCAATGAACCTAAGATGGGTAGAATGTTTCCTCCCCTACACATTCTTCTCTTGATATTTCTTCAACAATTGAAACAAAGCACTGATGTTTGTGTCTGTTGTGTCTGCTGCCCTCCCCATGCCCAGCTCTTATTTTTTGCATCATAGATCCATAGGAACAATATTTTTCTCTCATATACTGAAGGCAGGTCATTCATAATTTAGGTATGCCCAACCTATCCAGGTCCCCTATGTGCACGGAAGCAACTGGAAAAAAAAAAAACACTTTTAACCTATAGCAGAGGTACTGCAGCCCCAAGAAGGACCTTCCTTTCTACTTCCAATTGAATGTTCTTTCCTATCCCTGTCAAGGACAATTTCATATGCCATCTCTAATTCTTACCTCATCCCAAGTTAGGTGTATATTGGTAGAATATGTGTAGCATGACTAGTTAAGAGACAAAGAAGAAAGAAGAAGAGGAGAAGCTGGTAGAGTAGGTAGAAGGTGACTTATTAAACACTAGAAATCATTTTCTGTCTACTTGCCCAGCTGTTCCTTCAACATTGGGAGGCTCTTCTCATCCTATACACATAATTTTATTCAGTCTCTTGGCCTTAGTTCCCATCTATATGATGAACCTTTCATCTTTGACCTCTCATGTGAACTACAGAGCTGTACATCTAACTCCCTATTGGGCAACCCCACTCGGAATTCTAGCATATACTTCAAATTCAGTATATCTAAAACTGAATCCTTCTTCTTCTCCAAACTTGCTCCACTCCAGGGTTTTCCCTCAGTAAATGGTAACACCAGTCAGCCATTTGTTTAAGGAAGAACTCAGAAGTCATTCTTGCCTCCTTTCTCTTCATCTCCTACACCCAATCGACAAGTCCAGCCTTTTTACCTCACAAATCTCACTTGAGTCTCTATATTTCTCATGTCATCATCCTGATTGTGCTGCCTCATTGTCTGTCCTTTGGATTTTTGCCACTGTACTGGATGTCCTGCTTCCTCTCTTGCCCCATCCAATCTGCTCCCTACAGGGCAGTCAGAATAATCTTTTAAAAATGCAGATCTCATCATGGTACTCCTTCTTTTTAAGTCCTTTATGAATGCCTCTCGACCCTTATGATCAAGTTCAAAATCCTTAGCAGGGTTATAAAATATTCTGGGAACAGATCTCACACATCTCGACATCATCTTGGGCCATTCTCAGCCAGGATGGATTTCTTTTCATTCTTTAAAAACACAGTACAGTCTCTGATCCCTGTGCTTTTGCACATATTATCTTTCCATCTCATATCCTTTTTCCTACAATTCTTTACCTGGAAAACTCACTCACCTTTCAAATCTCTGCTTACGTATCACTTGCTCCAGAAAGCTTTCTCCTAGAACAAGGATTGACAAACTACAGCCAAATTTGCCTATGGCTGTTTTGGTACAGCCCTCAGGCTAAGAATGGGTTTTTAAATTTTTGAAGGATTTTAAATGAAGAAATAGAGAAGGAGGAAGAGACCGTCAAGGAGGAGGAGAAGGAGGAAAAACAGAAACCATCTATGGTCATTTTAAAGGCTAAAATAGTAACAACCTAGAATATATCCTATCTGGCCCTTTACAGAAGGGACTTAGAGCATCAATTTAAGGTCCCCTATTGTGTGCTCCCCTGGTGCCTGGACTTCCTCAGTCATCACTTATGCTTTATTACAATTAGTTACTTAATGTCTCCTTTTCACACTAGACTCTAAGCTCTGCAAAGTCAGGTACCATATTCATCTTTATCACACTATACCCCCAGCATGTAGTACACGGTAGAAACTTAGTAAACATTGTTGAATGAACTGCAGTGAAAGTGAAAATAAATAACAGCTTTCATGTTGCTGCATCCACAGACAGGCTATGGAAGTACTTCTGGAGTGTACCACTAGGACAGCCCTATCCCCAGTGCTCTCAGGACAATGATGATTTATGCTCATTGTCCCAGAAAAATTACTAATAGCTCCTCCATCTACTTTCAAAAGTGTCCCACTTTGGAGGAGTTAGGAAACATAGAAAAAGTTCGTAGGTCGAACTGCCTGGGAAGAGAGAAACTTCCTAAGATGACTTGAGCAGAAACCACAGTGGCCATTGTAATCAAAAGGTGGAACTCTTTCTATAGAAGAGTTCAAAGAATCATTGTAACACACAGTATTCAGAAACCAGACAAATAGTACAAAAATACTGTGTTTGGGACTTCCCTGGTGGTGCAGTGGTTAAGAATCCGCCTGCCAATGCAGGGAACACGGGTTCAAGCCCTGGTCCGGGAGGATCCCACATGCTGCAGTGCAACTATGCCCGCGAGCCACAACTACTGAAGCCCGTGCACCTAGAAGCCTGTGCTCCACAACAAGAGAAGCCACCGCAATGAGAAGCCCCCGCATCGCACCAAAGAGTAGCCCCCACTCTCTGCAACTAGAGAAAGCCCATGCAGCAACGAAGATCCAACGCAGCCAATAAATTAATTAATTAATTAATTTAAAAAAATACTGTGTTTATGGAAGATCATGATTAAAAAAAGACTTTTGTTTACTGACCTGAAAGTTTACTTATTATTTTTAACATAGTCATTGTATGAAGACATTCCACATTGTAATTAACCAACTTTCAAAACTCAATCCACCTTGAGTTTGGAATGGCCAGTATAATTACTAGAAATAAATACTTTTATGACAAGCTCTTTTTTTAACATACACAAATGAGTCATTCTTTTTTCTTTTAGTATGAGTGGGAAATCAGATATCCTAGCTAATTAATATACAGGAATGATACAATAAGTTATTTGGGGATGCAAAATTTAGGAATTGAAACAAACTTCAGAAATCATCTGGTTTAACACCTTTACTTTACAGATATGAATATGTAGGACAAGGGAAGCAAATGTTCCTGCTGTATATAAGCCCCCTTTGGAGCCAGGGACAGGCCTGTTTAAATTTTTCCCATAAATTTAAATTAAACATTGTTAATAATCAAATTTATCCTGTATCTCTTTCTTTATGATTATGAAATTACTTTGGAATCTTCATGCCTGAGATTCACCTTCAAGAACAGAAGTCCATATTGTACTTTATGTGTACATGAATCTCACCTATCTAAAGAAAGGCATGAGTCCTACATCCTTCTTAAATTTCCTTTTCACTTTTTCTCTAAATAGTGTTTGCCACGTTGGTCTGCACTGTAGGCCAAACTCATCAAACATATGTTGATTATTCATACTAATAACAATGATAGTGAGTATTTATTGAATTTGTACAAGGCACTAGGCACTAAGCTTATGTGATTCACTTTATCATCATGACAACCAGATGAAATAAGTCTCATTAAACGAAAAGGGAGAAAGCTCTAGGAGCAAACAACTTGCCCAAGATATAGAGCTGATAAGTCATCCATATGGGGCCTCAACGCATATCTTTTGGAGCTGACTATGAACCACCAGCCTATAACAACCAATTCCTTAGGATGCTGTGCTGGCTACCTGTGGGTACAACGTCAAATCCTCTCCATCCCATCTCTTATTCCAGCCACAGATGTGGCTCCCATTTCCATGCAAAAGAAAGCTGACGGTGCCTTGCCTTCTGCCCCTGGGCCTCTCTGATGCTGCTGCATGAGATGAACCACTTATAAGGTATTTATACATGTGCAATCAGGAAGTGTTGGGGTTGGGGCTTTGACCGACTGGAAACATGAACCAAGTGTCTTCTCTTTTTGCCCATGGGTAGGATTGAGATACACTTCCAAAGGGTCTTCACAAGGCCTCACAGGATCAGGCATCTCCTGTAGACATCTTGAGTTGCTCTCCCTCCTTTGTTTCACTATTTCTGCCCCCTGCTGCTGCTCCCTAGGATCATCTCCCAAATAAGCAACCTGTGTACAAACTTTGTCTCAAGCTCTATTTCCAACAGCATCCAGAATCAGAGGAGGCCACTTCCCCCAGCAGCAGACCATCCTGTCTCTCTCCTCTTGAGCTTTATATCACTAATATGCAGCAGCTAACATACTTTATCTGAAGAAGAAATCCTCTGTCTCTGATGGACCTGACTTCTTCATTTCCTGTGAATAGCAGAGCTATCTGCGTCTGTAGAGTCTCAGGACAGCATTGACAATATTTGTCTACCTCTGCTGGAAGCCCTTCTGATTAGTCAGGCTCCTTGAGTTGGAAACATAAGGATTTATAATGAAAAAGAATCACACAGTAAAAACAGAAAGAATGAAAAGAAAACAAACCAATAAAGAACCTATCCTATCATAATATTTGAGGTTCTGGTATTTGCTGGCTTTGGAAGGAGTTCAAAATAAATGAAAGAAATGTGTATTTTATTAAATGCTAATATTTAGAAGATGTAAGGGGGGAAGGAAAGATAAATGCTTCCAATCATATTTGCAAATATGAGTTGTCTCCTAGCCCCTGCAAAATGGTTAGATGTTTTCCTTGCATCTGAGCCACCTATGCCATTTTAGAAGTAACACCTGGGACCAACGAGAAAATTGTGTGAGGGGTAGAGAAGTTGCACGTGTATCCGACCCACAGAGCTGGGCACCACACCGTGCTCTCAGCCTGGACTGTAACACAATAACGAGCCCTTTCTAGCCAAGTCGCAGCTGCCCATCCGACTTCCTCCCCAGGAAGAGCCTATTGCTCCTGACCCCACATAGGTCTGTCTGTAATAAACTCTATCCTTCTCTTGCAACATCTGCTGTTGTTAACATGATCTCTGTTTGTCTTGAAGTATAAATAGGCCCCAAATTTCAAGAGTTCAGAATACACTGAACCGTAACAGCATAGCTTTTTCTTTTTCTTCTTGGTAAGAGTCTTATCCCTCTCTCAGGTTTTGGAATTCATTTTAAGAACAACAGTGAAATAAAGTGGAGAGGAAGAAGATTTGAGAGGATCAAGAGGACTCTAGGGGGGTCAGAAATGAAGAGTTGGCCCTGGCTTTTGTTTTTCCTATATTTGCCAGAATACATGTTGATGGTCCATGTGGCCACTTTCTGTATTCTCATTTCTCCATACTTAAGAATCTGGGGCAAGAGAAGGAATTCATTTCATTACTAATTAGTACCCAAAGTGTTTCACAATGTTCAAATTGACAAACTTTTAATTTTGCTTGAATGAGACAATTTCCTTGTTCCTTATATAGTAATTAATGTACTTGTCTTCAAGAAGAGAAAATAGGTAAGCATTATTCCCGGATTCAGATATGGGGTATTGGTGAAAAGCAAGACACTAGCCTGACAGCACTAGATTCCCAGCCTAGGCCTGCCAGTAGATAAACTGACCTCACTTCTCTGAGTCTCAATTTACTCATGTATAAAATGGATGAAAGAAGTAATTATTTCATAGAACTGTTAAAGTAGTAAATGAAATAATGCATGTGAAGTGCTTATTAAGTGTGCTTAATAACTACCAGATAATGATTTTTCAGCACATGTGATTTTATCTTCCAGTGAGACTCAGAAGCTCTTACAGTCCAGTTATCAGAGCTCCCTCAGACAGAGAGGAATCAATTCCATATGCATCTCCAGCTGAGGGGTTAAAACAGATAAAATGCTTAGAAGAGTGCCTAGCAGGTTGTAAATACTTGATAAATGTTAGCTATTCATCACCATCATTATCAATGCATCATTAATAATGTACAATTATCCTTATTATTACAATCTGTTTACTGAGTGAGCTGGACTCAGCAGGTGCAAGAGAGGAAATTTAGTCTTCCTAAGCCATTCCCATTTAAACTCATGCTGTCAAATTATTTTTCTGAGATCCTGGATGAAACCCCAGGTAGATGACATAGCTTTTCTGATTACTTTCACATATGAAACATTCCAGCCCAATTCAATGCAATCTCAAATCCTTTTGAAACCTTCTTCCTTCCTTCAGCCTGGGTCAGCTTCAAGCTGAGAAATCTGTGATGGGGAAACATATGGTTCACTTTGCATTATTTCTCCACCTTGCTTCCTCTTCCTTCCCTCATTATGAAGCCTCTGGTTTTCCAGGGTTGAGCTTGGGGCCTGAAGTTGAGAGAGACAAAAGCCACATAGAACAGAAGAAGTCTTCCTGGACTGAGAACATTTGTTTTCTAGCTAATCCAGCACTGGTACCCGCTGAGCATTGCAGATGTCTAAAACTGACTCTTTTCTGAGTCAGGCCCTCCTGTGGATTGCACAGAGATTTGCATGAAGGATCTGTGGTTGCCCATCTGCCATGGAGATGCCTGTTCCTGGTGGCGACTTACGACTTATCTGAAAGCCCCCGATGCCCAGTGTCCACTCCTCACTTGAGGTCACCTCAGACTTCTTGAATGGGTCTCTGTTAAAATGCCTCCTATGCTCTCCTAACAGGCCCACACCTGGAATACTGTGAGCCTGCCATCTCTGCTCAGCAAGCTGGGAAATGGAACCGTCTTCAGCACAAGTCACTTCAGCCAGTCTCTTCCCTGCAGACTCTTCTCCAGAGTGTCAGAAAACAGTGTCTGTAAACTTCTAGTGGTGCTTTAAAACCCAGCTCCTTCAGAGAGGGATACAAGCTCTGCCCTCCTGTGAGCAGAGACAAAGAGTTCATTGCACATTGAAAATTACCTACAATGTGATCCTAGAGCCGTCCCCTTCCACCTCCCAGTGAATTATCCTCCTCCCTTATACCTGGAGGTACATGAAGGGTTAGAGTCAGAGGCTGCACTAGGTTCTAGCCACTTCCTCTACAAGACATGGTAGCCACTCACCACATGTGGCTATGTAACTTTAAATTTCAATTAATCACAATAAAATAAAGTAAAATTCAGTTCCTCAATCTCGCTACTCACTTTCAAGTGCTCAATACCCACATGTGCTTAGCAGCTAGTGGCTACCATATTGAATAGCACAGATACAGAAAATTTTTGTCATTGCAGCAAGTTCCATGGACAGAGCTGGAACTCTGGAACCTCATTTTAGAAGGTGAAGGTTTTGTCAACTACTGTTTTGTTCTCAGGCCTTGGAGCTTCTCTTCAAGTCATAGTACAAGAGAAGATTCATATTTACCAGTTTTTTTACATAATCAATAAGTAGACAGATTTTGACATCTGGGTTATGGACTAGGAATGTGTTAAAGCAAATGAATAGAAGACCATTTTTCACGACAGTAAAATCTTAGATAAAACAGAAGAAAATTAATGGGGGGTCTTATGTTCGAGCCTCAAGGCTAAAAAATATCTACTAAAAAATAAAATAAAATACAAAGTAACAAAAGTAACCCATGTCACTATTTTTTCTCACCTGAATCACTGCAATAGAATGACTAACTCATCTTTCTCTTTTCCATTCCTACAAACAAGTTATTCTTCGAAAGTTTTAAAAATGCAAAGTAAATTTCATCAGTTTCCATTGCAAGTAGAATAAAACCTCATGCTCTTAAAATGTCCCATAATCTCCTCAGGATCTGGCCCTCGTCCATCTGTCCAGCCTCTTCACAGGCTACTCATCTGCAGGGAAGCCCACCATGATTCAGTCCCTGTGGCCTTTCCTCCTCCAGGGCTCTGTTCTTCCAGCCCTGGGCTTTACACATAAACTGCTCTCTCTGCCTTGAAGGCTTTCCCCTCCACACATCACCTGGCCAACTCTTATTCAATTTTGATTTCAGTTTTAATGCTACTTCCAAGAGCAGCCTTCACTGACTCTCCACCACCACCGCCACCACTGTGATGCACTTATGGCACTCCTGTTTTCTTCTGTATAGCATTTATCATATATTTATTTGTGTATTTGTATATGTATATTTCTTATTGTTTAGCTTTCCTAATAAGATATGAGGATAGGAATCATGTCATTTTGCACACTAGTTTCCATCATGATACCTGGCATACAGAAGCTGCCCACTAAATACTGGCTGGGTAAATGAATGGATGAATAAAGGGATGTGCACATCTTAACATTGACTTTCTGAAGGGAAAAGCTCTAGCAGCAAAGGTAGCATTTTCAGGCTAGAAAGGAGGACACAGCACGGAAAGGGGAAGTGTTTGGGGGTCAGCAAGGCCCTGGGTGAACCAGTTCCTTAAATCACCTTGTATCTGCACCAATTTCCTCCGTGCATGCACAAGACTGGCCCAGCTTCTCCACTCATAGAGGACGTCACACTCCATCTTCATCACAGATCATTGTTTTTCTTCAAGTACCTCAGAACCCAGCAAAGAAGCACAGAATGAGAGCTTTCACTCCTCTGGTGGGTAGTCTTAGCTCTGTGCTCCCTTGTCTCTGCAGCAAACGGTAAAATATTACGCCTCACTTATCTGCTTGCACACTTTCCAACAAGGCTCTCCTCAATGCCATGCATTCCCCAAAGTTCTAGATTGTTTCTTTTCTTTCTTCCTTCTTTAGCAATCATTTCCTCTATAGTTTCACCTACCACCTAATTCCAGGTAATTTTCAATTTTCTCTCTAGCTGCACTTTATCACCCAATCTCTAATCCCAGAGATTCCAATTGCCAGCTGGATATTGGAATAGCTCTTCTCCCCTATAGTGGGCACCTGTAACTCACTAAAGACAAAGCTTAGGCCATCAATCTCTTCTTTCTTATTTCCCCATATCTACTGTTGGAACCTTCATTCCCTAATATATGCTGACTATGGACAATTGAGTCACTCTTGACTTCCTCTCATCAGTTCCCAACAGTTAGGAGTGAGCAAGCCCTTTCTATTTTCTCTCTTTTGTATTTCTTTGATCCCTTCTGATGGCCATCAATCTCCTCCAGATCCTCAGTGCATTTACTCTAAAGCTAAACAATCGAAACAGTGCCCTAATAAGTCTTTCCATTTGGTCCATGCTCCAACTCAATCTTCACCCTGCTTCCTGCAGCTTGAGTGCACTACAGCTTCTCAAAGGCTCCTTACTCTCTTCTGGACCCTTCAAAGTCCCCCCATCAGCTCACGAAGTAAATAAAGAAAAGTACTTTCGTCTGGCATTCAAGGCTCTTCAAAACTACAAGTCTGTTCTCCCTTTCTTTCCAACATGTTTCCCATTCTACAGCCAACTGAAAATTCCCCACACCTTGTGATGTCAGTATCCTGTATTTACGCCTCGATAGGGGAAGTTTTTTCTTCCTTCTGTCAACATCCTGTCCAACCAGTTCACACAGAGTACTATTTATGTATTTGCAGGTTCTTATCTCACATTGCTTCAAATTAGCATTGAATACTTGAATTATCATACTAAATTATCTCCTTGAGGGTTAAAGATGAATCTCATCTATACATAAATCTCCAGGCAGCCTATATCCAAGAAGGGTCACAGACATTAAAAAAAAAAAAAAATAGGTACTGAACTCAGACAGCTTTCACTTTATCACATGACATACATCTTAAACAAAACTCCTAAACTCTGTAAGCCTCATTTTCATCATATTTAGAATGATGAAAATGAGGCTTACTTTCCAAGTTACTGTAGAGATATGATATATAACACAATGCCTGGCATGTAAGAGGCACCCAGTAAATGGAAACCACTGTAACAGAAGTAAGTATCATTAAATTGTAATAAAGAATCAATATATATTGGTTAAACTAAACTAAAATGAGCATAATAAATCTGTCCTGCCCTCTGGAAGGTTATAATCAAGTCAGGGAAAGAAGTCACCACCACACGCTAATATAATTAATCATGCTAAGCAAAATGTAACATGAATGATGACATTCCAGTAAGTTCCAAGGCAGTCTGAGGAGGAAAATTCACTTCCTCCTGGCGTGGAGAAGGCATCCCCTGGAAGGACGTCTAGGACCTCAGTAAACTCTTGAAAGATAGAGGAGCCAAAGAACAGGCCCACTCTAAACAGTAAAGGGTTACCCTCTATTGTTTTTACTTTTAAAAAAAATGAAGTTTGTTTTACATAAGCCATCAGTCAGTCATTTACTTCACTAATTACTGATTTCTTTTTAAAATAACTTTTTATTAAAAGGGATTTTAATACGGGGAAAAAAATACTGGCTTGAAAAGGAACTAAAAGTTTGGTCTGATAGGCTATATGATTGTGAATGAGTCACTTTGCTCCTGGGGCCTCTGTGATATCAGCTGCGAACAGTAAAATGCCAGATACGTTTTCCAGGATAGAACGAAGTGATGAACCCCATTTTACAACAGATTCAAGAGTGAGTTCACAACATGGATGGACCTAGAGATTATCCTACTAAGTGAAATAAGTCAGACAGAGAAAGACAAATATCACATGATATCACTTATATGTGGAATCTAAAAAAACAAAAAAATGATACAAATGAACTTAATTACAAAACAGAAACAGACTCACGGACAGAAAACAAACTTATGGTTACCAAAAGGGAAGAGGGGGGAAGGGATAAATGGGAGTTTGAGCTTAACAGATATGCACTACTATATAGAAAACAGATAAAAGGACCTACTGTATAGCACAGGGAGCTGTAACATCTTGTAATAATACATATATGTTTATAAATATATATATACATATGTGTATAACTTTGCTGTATACCTGAAACTGACACATTATAAATCCACGATGCTTCAATTAAAAAAAAAAAAGAGTGAGTTCATAGGGAAGGTCTAAACGGCCTTTCTCCTTGTCCTCTAGGGAGACAATCTCTGCTAGCACCCAGCCTCCTGCAATATTCATTCCCCAGTACACACAGCACACATGACTCTGTGTGGAGGGCGGATGTGGAGAATCTCCCAGTCTTCCTAATCACCACGTACTGTCACACAAACCAGTGCCAGAGTTGATACCTACAAAATAATTGACTATTCAAGAATAGTTCATGTGTTACTGGAACGATTTTGACAGAGGTGGGAAAATCAACAGTTGAGAATTTCAAACGGTGATGATAAACCTACCTCCAAAACCAGAAGTGAAAATTACAAAGTATACAAAAAATTAATAGTGAGGTGTTATTTCAAATTTGTTGAGTGTGTGTGTGAGCAAGAGTGATTTAGAATATTTTCTTTCCCCTTTCTTTTTCATTCCTCTCAAGTGGAGAAAGGGCAAAGAAAATACCCTAATTGTCAAGTCTGGACTTTCTAGATTGAAATATATATATCCTGTATTATCCAGGTGGGCTCTGTTGGAGAGGGGGAAATTTCCCCTTCTACTTCTCTTGAGCTCTTTTGGCTGGACTAATAATAAAATTGACATAAAACAGATTAATAGTAGAAAAAGGAACAAACTTTAATTCATGTGCACGGAGGTCTCATTAAAATGGGAACTAAGAAGTGGTCAAAGCAGACAGCTTTTATACTTTTTAGACATAGAAACAATAAATTTGAGAAGAATTGGCAGGAAAAAGGATCTTAGGTTTGGGTGCCCAATCAGTAAGAAATTTAAGCAAACTTTGGGCTTGGTTAATAAATTAGGAAAGAAGTAACAAAGTTTATTTACACAAGCTTCTTGGCCCCAAATTCCCTGTCCCTAGTGATAAGGGTGTCCTTCTCCCTCCAGAAGCAGAGAGGCACCCTTCACATGAGAGATTTATTTCTTCCTTTCAGGGAGAGAGAGGAGGGTCAGAGTGGCCCTCTTGTATGGATCATTTCTTGAGTAACTTTAATTCAAAATAATCATACGCTGTTAAGGCATATTTTGGGATAGTCTACCCTGGGCCCCAAAGTTCTAAATATAATCACAAGTGTCCTCAGAAGAGGGATGCTGAGGACATTTGATGGAAAAAGAGAAGACAATGTGACCACAGAGGCAGAAACAGTCATGCAGGGACCCTGCAAACAGCAATGTTACTGAACTGAACTTGGGCCCCCTTGCCCGATGCACAGCTGAGTCAATCTACTGACGCTGGGCTATGGAGAAGGAAAGTACAGCATTTATTGCAGCATGTCAAGCAAGGTGAATAAGCAGCTCATGATCAAAAGACCTGTACTCCCTAATGGCTTCCAGGAAAGGGTTTTTTAAAGGCAATATTTGGGGTGAAGGCTGTAGTGCACATGACTTTCTTCTGATTGGTTGGTAGTGAGGTAACAGGGTGGTGTTTCAGGAATCTTAATCATCAATCTCTGATTCCAACCAGCCTGAGGTCTATGCGCTTGTGCTCAACGTGTATTCACCCTCCTTCACCAGGGTGGGATGGGGCGTCTTAGTTTCTGCTGAACAACTCAAAGATGTGTATCAGATTATTATGTATATCTCTTGAGGAGGAACTAGGACTCCGTTTTATCACTGAACTATTGTTTCTTGACTGCTTTTCCTTTCTTTCTGCATTCCCTCACTTCCGTAATTAGCAACTGCTTGAGTCTGCTATTTGGAACTCTGGGAAGGTCTAGGAGACTAAAGCCATTTTCCTACAAACAAGAAATGGGGGACACAGAGGGGCTCTGCTTGGTTTCAGAAAGATGCAAAATGAATAGCAAAGCATTCCAATCACACAGTGAAAATAATTAAGACAGATGCCAGCTATGAGGCTGTAGGCAGAAAAGGGTCAGAGAAAAGGAATGCTCCAGAAGCAGCTCTCATGCGGTGTGGTTCAGTGCTTCCTGGTCGGGACCTTTGTTATGGGGGAGTTAGAGTAGGTCCTAGGCTAAGGGAAAGCAAGTGATTCAAAACTAGTTAGGTTCCTGGAACACAGAGGGGCTTCCTGTGACCCGTGTGTGTTCCTGCTGTGAGAAGAATCCCTCCCCAGGCCAGAGAAGGTGCATCACCATTCACACGGTTGGCTTACCTGGTATACTGGTTACTCCACAACCAGTGTGGGAAGACAAGCGCCTACCCATCTGGAATAGGCATCTGGATCTCTTTTAAACAAGACTAAACAATTGCTCCTTGTTTTTCAAAACTCTTCTGTTTCTGTAGCTATTTTCATGTCCAAGGCAAACAGAGAACCAGGTGGAGGCTTAGCAACTGAAACCTTGCCCCTGCTTTGGAGGAGATATAACTCTGAGTGTCCTTCGGAAGAATGTCCCACCATGGATTCCATGATCCCCTATTCCATTTGGAGAAATGAAGGGAAAGAGGAAGAAAAGGAGAAATACAAAGTAAAAGAAGGAAAATAAAACAGGAGCATGGGGGCAGGAGAGGCCAAGAAAGAAAGAGAGAGACCATTCTGCACTTGTGCGTGACTCTCTTTCATATGGAATTAATGGTGGTTTAATGGGGTATGAAGGGCTGTTTTACTGGAAACAATGAGGAACAATTGTCTAGCTCACGTTTCATTTCACAGGTCATTATTGCATTAAGAAGTAAATCGACCAAGTCCGGTAAATAACAGTCTGCGTATTGCCAAGAGCTTCAAACCAACAATTTTAGCCATCGCCAACTAATATCTCTGTCATTTTAACCCTTGCAGGGGAGTGCTAGGGGGCTAAACAATTACAGACATCACCCAGCTCTAGCAGGTGAACATAATTCATTGCCCCCTCCTGTCCCTCCTTTTGCAAAACCCAGGAGGCCATATTTTAGCATTGTTTTGTTGATGAACCAGCCTGTGCCCACTGCAGCTCTGGTGGCCTTGAAAAACAGCCCCCATTTTAGTGAGTGCTGCAGGCATCTTTAAACAGACTGCTTCCTCTGCAAAATTAATTGCTGCAAAATGCGGTGCTCCCTCATCTAAGCTTTTGCAAGTTCATACTCAGCTCTTTGGGTGGGCCATCGATGTGTCTGAGAGAGCCAGGGAAAATAAGCTGCTTTCCCTTATTATAGAAGTTCATGTTTGTGTCACCAAGCATCATCAGGCACTGGACATCCAGGAGTTCCTAATGCCTAGATTCTGGTTCCCTTAACTCAGGGGCAATTTGGTGACTGAGGCTGTATTTCGAAGTGGTAGCATGGTAAATAAACATATCAAAGGCAGTTTATAATAAAGTTGTAATTAAAACACATGTAATAAAATACATATTTGAACACATATCAAGATACAAGCATACCTCTTTTTATTACACTCCTCAAATACTGAGATTTTTACAAATTGAAGTTTTATGGCAACCCTGCATTGAGCAGGTCTGTCAGCGCTATTTTCCCAACAGCATTTGCTCACCTCGTGTCTCTGTGCTCATTTGGGTAATTCTCGCAATATTTCAATCCTTCCACCAGCAAAAAGATGACAACTCACTGAAGGTTTGGATTACATTCAGCATTTTTTAGCAATAAGTATTTTTTAATGAAGGGATGTGCATTGAGTTTTAGATAAATGCTATTGCACACTTAATAGACTAGAGCATAATGTAAACATAACTTTTATACGTACTGGGAAACCAAAAAATTTATGTGACTTGCTTCTTTGCGATATCATTTTATTGGGCGGTCTGGAACCCAAACCATACTATCTCTGAGGTCTGCCTGTAAAATATTTTTTGCTTCAAATTCTAACAAAGATGAGACATAAAGGTTAAGAATCATAATGTTACATAATCATAACAAATAAATCCAGTTATATTAATAATTTTTCCATCAAAACCTGATGTTCACCCTGGAGAGTGGGTACGGAGTCCTCCATATTTCTACAATACCTCTACAATAAAGCAGGTCTTCCTTCCTTCCTGAGAGAAAAGAAATCTTTCAGAGACAGCATCAGTATTCCATCGTACTATTTCTTGTTCTTCCACCTTCCAAAACTAACACTAAGGCTATACAAAGAACTATGGTAGGCTGAGTAATAACCTCCAAAGACATTCATACCCTAATCTTGACCATGTGAATATGGCAAAGGGACTTTGCTGGTGTGATTAAGCTTATAGATGTTAAAGTGGGGAGTTTATCTGGGTGTGTTCAATCTAACCCTATCAACTTTCTTTTTCCAAAAAAAATTTTATTTATTTATTTGTCTACGTTGGGTCTTCATTGCTGAGCACGCAGGCTTTCTCTCTAGTTGCAGCAAGCAGGGGCTACTCTTTGTTGTGATGCACGGGCTTCTCAGTGCAGTGGCTTCTCTTGTTGCAGGGCACAGGATCTAGATGCACGGGCTTCAGTAGTTGTGGCACACGGGCTCAGTAGTTGTGGCGCACAGGCTTAGTTGCCCCGTGACATGTGGGATCTTCCCGGACCAGGGACTGAACCTGTGTCCCCTGCATTGGCAGGTGGATTCTTAACTACTGCGCCACCAGGGAAGTCCATAACCCTATCAATTCTTAAAAGCGAAGGACTTTCTTTGGCTAGAATCAGAGAGATGCAGCACAAGAGAAGGCAGGAGAAATTCAAAGCATGAGAAGGATACAAGCCACCCTTGCTGGCTTTGCATGCACAGTCAGGGAGTGTAGGCAGCCCTAGAAGTTGACCCCACATCCTACAACCAGCAAGGGAGCGGGAACCTCAGTCCTACAGTCACATAGAACTGAATTTGGCCAAGAACCTGAGTAAGATTGGAAGTGGATTCATCTATAAAGACTCCAGAAAGAAATGCAGTCCTGCCAATATCTAACTTTCAGCCTTGAGAGGCTCTAAGCAGAGAAACCAGCCAAGTATCTCAGACTTCTGACTTGCAGAATTGTGAGACAATAAATACATGGGTGTTTTTTTAAGTCACTAAACTTACAGTAATTTGCTATGGCAGTAGCAGAAAACTGGTAAAAGAATCAGTTAAGATGGGTGCTCGAATGTTCAAGTCATCACCCCAGCCAGAGGCAGGATAAATGGGGGCAACAAAACAGTGGTCACTAGTACTTACTTAGTACTTATCCCAAGTCAGGGTGAAGGGCTAGTATATAGGCATTGTGAGTTTTATAGCTCTAGGATCTGCTCCTTTGCCTCCAAAGTGCTCAAACAAGAAGACAGAATATGGCCTAGATGTAGGGATAGGCTGTTTCCACACGGGCTATGCTTAAGGAAAGTTGCATCTCACCAATATCACCCAAAAGGGAAGAGATTATTATCCACAGCCACAGAAAAAAAATCAGCTTCAACTCCCTTTCTCCATGGCAATTACTTTCAGGAACTTATATTCAATTTTTATTAATATTTCTCCTGTGAGGGAATTAAGCAAATTGGAATTGGGTCCTACAGGGAGTCCGTAATTCCATAGTAGAGAGATTGGCTTCTAGGTCTAGGAAAATTTCTTTTCTTCTGTGTCCCTTCTCCTGACATGCTTTACATAATAACCAACTCATATGTCAGGATTCCCATTTGTTCTATAAATGAGTTTTACTATCATTATTCTTATTAAAATAATAAGTAATGCATATACATGATTTTAAAAAGTGGCAACTTCCCTCTAAGCTGCAGCACTGAAGATCAGGATAGCAGAGTGTAAAGGCAAGAAGTCTTTTCTTTTTCATTGTTTTACTGTCTTATTTATTCATTCAACAAAAAATTTTAGGATAATTTCCTAAAAGTGGAGCTGTGGAGTCAAAGGTATAGGCTATCAGATAGTTGCCAACACGACTGCAAAAATAATCATATTAATATTAAATATAGTGGCAATGGTCATCACTGTCTTAGTAGTAGTGGGGGATACTTTTGTTGAGTTGCTGTCTTTTAATCCTTAAAATAATCATATGAGTATATGCTATTAATATCTCTACTTTCTAAATGAGGAAACTGAGGTGCAGAAAGAATAAGAAGCTTTCTCGTAGTTGCCCATCTAGTAAGTGAACACAGTTCAGACAGCTCAACTCAATGTAAAAACTCTTACCCTACGCTCTGATTATGAGATACCGTCTTTCTCTTTTTGTATGCTTCGTATGACTTTTTGTATGTTTTTTGGCATTTGTGTTTATTTCCTGTGAAAGGCACTTTAAAATCCTTTGAGTATTTTTTGAATTGGCTTGTTCTTTATTGATCTTAATTATTAGTAAGAATCTTTTTGGTATATTAAGGAAATTAGCCCTTTTCTATTTGAGTTTTAATTTTTTCCCAGTTTTTTTTTAGTTTAGTTTTTAATATTCTTTGCAGAATTTTTTAATTCTTATAGCAACAAATTTATCAAATATTTACATATGTGTCCTAGATTTTGATTCATGCTAAGAAAAATCTCCATAACTCTAAGAATATGTAACCTCACCAATATTTCCTGGTAATTCTATATATTTTTTCATCTTGAATCCATATGAAATTTATTTTTATAAAGAGAAATATATGAATTCCTAATTTTTTTCCCTTAGTGATTAGTCAAATCCCTCAACATCATTAATTGAATAGTTTCTATTTTCCCATGATTTAAAATGTCCTCTTTGTTATACATTAAGTTCTTAAATGTATTTGGTATCTATTTCTGACCTAAAAAAATTTTTATTCCATCCACATATCTATTTCCAGAATATTTTAATGGTTACATTCAGATGGTCACAAAACAGCATTAATTTTATACCTAGTGAGTGTGCAAATATATGGAGAAAAAACTTAGAACTAAATCAAAGAATCTTTCTGATCCATAATATTGAAATGAGAAGGTCTGAGCCATGAACTTGTTCAGTACCTATTGGTAAGGCACAAGCACTTTATTTATTGGTGGGTCTACCCAAGTATTTCCTTCCATTAAAACGCACATATGTACAAACACACACACACATAAAATAATCAAACACGCAGAAAACATCCATCCGTTTTAGGCATAAAATAAGCTAAAGTTTGAGCTTCTGCCTTCTAAATCTTTCAATACTTCTTGTACCAAAAGAAAGAAAGCAGCATTGAAGGATTCCTCCATTATGAAAATCTTAAAATAAGACCACAGTTCACTATTCAATGAAGTCCTGGAAATAATCCAGGGGTAGAGGCTGAGAGAGGAAGCGCAACAGAAAGAAAAGGCAAGAAAATGGAAAATAGAAAGGAGAGAACCAGTATATCATCATGGCAAAAAAGTCAAGAAATTTCACTTAGTTACGGACTATTCAAAAATAGCCCCTCTTGTGGAACCTTGATGTTACTGTTTCTCATGTAACAAAGCATAGAAATGTGAATAGATTTCTCAATAAAGGATTATACCCTGAGCAGTAAAATTCCCAGGCTCAGAAAACCTTGATGCTTTGTTTGGAGGACTGGATATTTAAACAATAGTTTCTGCTACAGGCAGATAATCCAGGCAGCTATGCAAGCTTCTCTCTTCTACTGACCAAGTTATATGCCTGGAATCAATTAGGTGGTCTCCAGAATGGTTTCTAATTCTGTGGTTAGTTTCTAATTCTAGAAACGCAAGATGCATCTGATGACCTATAAAAATGACTTATAAAAGTGAAATTTAACAGAGACAACTAGTCTAGCACATAGGTTTTAGAAAATCAATTCTCTTTAATATTTGTCCCTCCAGATCAAAGGAAGACATACCCATCTGCGTGTAGCTATTAAGTCCTTGAAACATGATTAGTGCAACTGAAGAACTAAATTTTAAATTGTATATAATTTAATCAAATATAATTTAAAGTGTAAAACTGATCATTTAGTTGCAAAACATGTTTAGGTATATTTGGAACAACTTGTATGTGCACCTACTTTCAATTGTAAAGTTTATGAAATCGACACAGATCAAATATTTCTGATGAAAATGTAGTTTCTGAATTGAGATATTCTGTAGCTGTAAAATACATGTGAAATTTCAACAACAGTATGATAAAAAGGAATGCAAATATCTCAATCTTATACTGATTACATCTTAAAATATTTTGAATATATTGGATTAAATAAAATATATTACTAAATTAAATTTCATCTGTTTCTTTTTTCCTTTTTTTAACTTGGACACTAGGAAATTTAAGTTACACCTGTGGTTTGCATTATTATTTCTATTGGACAATGCTGTTCTGGATAGGCAACGCTCAGTTCTGGTTTCTATATTTTGGAAAAATCATTGACAAACAGAAGAACATCAAAATAAGCCAGTTTAGAAAATGAAAGCCTGAAAAAAAATTGTCATATGTTGACTAATGAAAAAATTTAGAATTTCTATGTTTGAAAGAAGTATATTGGGTTATTATAAGATCACTGCTTAACTGCCTTTGAATATGTAAAATAATGCAATATGGAAAGAATTACTTATACTTTGTACACCAGAAAGCAAACTAGGTTGCTGGGTAGAAATCATAGAAGGAAGATCCTAACAATTAAAATTATTCAAAATATATTAGGCAGTCTTGTAAGAACATGAATTCCCACTTCCTGGGAAAGTTAACAATAGATGCCATCTTCTCACTGAATGAGAAGTGGATCTGATTGACCTTCAATAAACCATCAAAATCAAATAAAATGCTGCAATTGTATCATTTCTTTACAACTGGCATGTATTTCTGCAGACTAATGGATTAATATAAGACAATATCCCCCGAAATGCATTCTGAAATATACTAATTCCAAGGAGTACTAGTGTGTTGTATGAAAACATATTCTGTAGTCAAAAAGTTTAAGAAATACTGGATAGCACAAAGTTAAAAAGTATTTTTTTAATCATAGGACTTATCAGAATCTTTAATATTTTAATGCACATGATAAATCTCCAAAACAGGAATAGTCAGAGGTTTCAACATTTATCTGGCCATGCATCACATTTTTCACAATTTCCTGAGATAAGTGAACGGGAAACATTCTTTTAAAATGCTAAAACAAATTACACAGTAAATTTGAGTAAATCTACGAAACATTTTGTGAAACAGTTGACTGGCAAACTTCAATTCTTGACTTTTTCACTCATTTATTCACCCATTTATTCATTTATTCCCTCACTTAGCCAACACTTCCTGGGCACAAATTATGTTCCAAAGATTGTACAAAAATTTCAAAGATGTTTGCCTTTAAGGTACTCAGTCTGATGAGAAGGCAGGCTTGTAAAGTGATGACCGTAGAGCATGGGATGAGCTATAATGGAATTGAGTGATAGATGAAGCAAGGACATAAAGAGGCAAAGTCCCAACTGCATGTGGGAGCCAGGGAGCATTCCACAGGGGAGCTATCATACTGCAACACACAGGCAGCCCTGCGTCTGTTGCTTCTAAACACAATTCTTTACTTGCCTCTTTCATATGTGCCTTCCGTTCTTATCTACCTTGATGTCCTTTCTAGGTTACTCCAACAGTACACAGTGCTTCACCCTCACTGGGTACTCGATAACATTTGTCTAAGTTGGAAAAAAAAGAAAAACCTACATAAATTCATTGGGGGAAAAGGAGAAACTACTGAAAAATTACAATATACTTTTGATCTCACGACCAAAGCTTCTCCTCCATACAACTCTATTGCCATCACACAACCTCCAGTGGTTAACACTGGAGAAATGCTGTTCTTGGATGTGACAGAGTCCATTTAGTTTGTCCATATGGAAAATGGCTCCATATATACATATATGTGTGTGTGTGTGTATATATATATATATGATAGAGAGGAACTGAAAGAGGTTTTTGTGTGGTTGTTATTACACTGTCTTTGAAAGATGTTATAGTAATTGACAGATATTTTTAAAAATCTAAACATCTATTTCCTACCACGTAAAATGGAAATATGTGAATTATTCGATTAAATATATCTCTGTAGAGTGCCCCACCAGATGATTCAGACCACACGATGATAATTATCTAGAAGTGGTTACGAGCCCAGACTTTGGAGTCAGACAAATACAGATTTAAATCTTGGTTCTGCACATTCTAGCAGCAGGACCATGAAAAATTAGTTAACTTTTCTAAACCCCTATTCCTTCAAATGCTGAAAGAGATAATAATCCCTACATGTTAAGGTTGTTGGAGGGATAAATGGGAATGTTTATAAGCCACTTAGCATAATGCGTGGCACATGGAATATGCCAGATAAATGGTAACTATTATTATTGCTAGTTGGGGTGGATAATTGCTGGAATAATTGCAGTTTCAGTTTGCTTTGTTCTGTGTAGACAGAGCTTTGTGTGTAAGAAAAGCTGATAGATCTCAGACAGCTAACATTGGGCAATGTAAAGAAAGAAGCAAGAAAACGTTGAAGGAGGATACTGTATAGTGTTAAAAACACAGGTTCAGTCCTGAATATTCCATTAATTAGTCGTATGACTTGAGCAAGTTGCCTATGTCTCTACATCAGCTTCCATATTAATAAAATGGAGGGGACAAGAATATCTGTCTCTTAGCGTAGATCTTGTCCATGGCATTAAATGAGATCATTCATCTGAAGGTCTTAGCAGAGAGTCAGAAACATACTCAACGAGTATTTGTCGTTAATGGAAGGGCAGAGGAGCAAGAGAATCACAGGAATAAGATGTCTAGATTGAAAAAAGGAAAGGGATATTGTTCCCATAGATCATAAGCCTCTTACGTCACCCTTTACAATCACACAGGAAAATCATTCCAATTCACAGTATGGATTATTTCAAAATGCGATCAAATATTGTTACGCCACTCACTGCCTGCAGACCAGACAAGTCATGGGGGAGGGAGAGACTCAGGTAGAAGAAAGGTACTCTTTGGGTCTTACAAAGCATCCCCAGAAGCTTTATCCTTCTCTGCTCAGGATAAAAATCCCTGCAGTCACATATCCCAAAGATTCTAATATTTTCTGAGACTCCACTGTGCCTTTATATTTTAATACCCTGACATCTGGAATCCTAAAAGTCTAATGTTTAACCATAAATATCTGCTGAGATTAAAGAGCTATATACCAAGTTTCAATCTTTGGGGCCTATAATTGCTTGGGAAAAGAGAATGGTATTTCCCCCTCTAGCTAGAAGAAAAAGACCTCTACAAGCACAGATATTGGCAGACAAATTTTCTAACAACCGTTTCCCCTCTCCGTTCTGTCCTCTCATTTTCTCCCTCCCTCTCCTTCCATTTTATAATACCATCTTGCTGTCATTCCCAGGACAAATGGGAAAAAAAAAGAGAAGCCTGGAAAGCTTAAAGAAAAGACACATTTCTAGATCTAGCAACAAAGAGTTGAGAAAATGCTGGCTGCTCTCTGTCTGTTAGGCAGCTGAGCACACGTCTCCACATTGAAACCTGAGTTTCCCCATTATTCAGTTAGAAACCACTTCATCACTCTATGGGCTGACAGTCAAATGCCAGCTTTATTTTCTTTTTTACCAACCTCATCTTTTATTTTTGATTTGAGGCTAGTCACTTTTAAGGTCTCCACAGTGGTTTATAACTTTCTTTCTCAAGAAGTGTCCAAGAAGTAACACGATTTGAAAAATGTTTCTTACCCTTTCCTAGTAAAGAATGGGAAACTCTCACCTGCCCTGAAGGTGGATTTGGTCAGAAGTCCTGCTCAGACCACAATATTTTGCTGGGAATGATATCGAGGAAAGTGTGGGAAAAGCTTATCACAAGTTTAGACTTTGAATATAATGATTCAATATAGAGTTTAAAAAATAAACTTAGAATTGAACCCATTTTTATCCAGTGATATGTTGTGAAAGTGACATGCTGAGGTCATTTAACTCACTTCACTACCAGGAAAAATAATCTAAAAATTTTTTAAAGGTTTAATATATTCTTATTATGCAAAGACTCAATTTAGATTGTAAGTACTCCCACGTCTTTTTAGTTAATGTTCTTTTCCCTTTCAGAAATACATCCAGTGTGTATATAAACAAGTATGTTTATGTCTGCTGGTATTTGGCACAGAGAGCTAATTCTTGATACTTCATGAGAAACTGAAACTGCCCGCTTTTTTAATTAAAAATATTAATTGTCTTCTTACCATCTTCTCTATTCACTTCAAAGGGGGCATATAACTATAACAGTGATTCTCAAACCTTAGCATAGCAGAATCACTTGGGGAGGGCTTCTGTGTGTGTGTGTGTATGTATATGCATATATGTGTATATATATGTGTATGTGTGTGTTTGTGTGTGTTAAACACAAAGGCCTGGGCTTCACACACCTATCGACTCAAAATCCTCCCACATGCAAATGAATGCTTAATGTCCTAGATAATTCTGATAATAAGACAGCTTTGGGAGCCACTGTCCTAAGAACATCAAATTTACCTCCTAAATTGAAGAAGGAGAACAAGGGCAGGAGAACGAGGGGGGTTTATGTTCTGTTTGTTTGTTTCAAAATTTCCAGTCTACTGAAAACCAATATATTTAAAATACAGTGCAAATTATCAGACAGATTCGGCATGCAAAATGAAAGCCTGCATCTTGTTCATTAGCTCCAAAAGAGGTACCATTACCATCAAGTAGCTCTGGTTTTCCACGTGACATTTCTATAGTCACCTCACTGTGAACCAGCACATTCTGTGGGCAGCACAGGGCAGTGGACCACTCGAGGAGTCCTGCCTCTGTGGTCCCCTCACCCCCAGCTTTCTAACTACCCCGCCTGCTCCCAGCCTCCCTCCCACCATGATCCATTCACTCCACGGCAGCTTGTATGATCTTTCCAGAGAGTGAATAAAATTCTTGCACCACCTTCATAAAAAACCTCCGACACCATCTTACTAAATTACTCTGGTCTATAAAGGGGCCAGGCCCTGGCTACCTGCAACTACGCCCCCTCTCACTGACCACACACTACCCCCATGGGTCTTTTTTTCATCCACCCCTCAGACACTATGAGGCCATTCTGGTATCAGAGCCCCTGCTCCGGCTGGTCCCTGTCCCTGGAAAGTGCCTCCCTCTGCTCAGAGCATTGATTTCTTGCTCCTCATTCAGGCCTCATTGGAATTGTAACTCTATTTCTAATAGCCGCTCCCTTACACACACATACACACACACACACACCCCCCACACACACACAACCTGAAACTACCTCTCTAGCCCAAAACTGTTTTATTTTCTTCATACCTCTCATCACTATTGAAATATTTTATTTATTTGTTAATATAGATATAATAGAGAGAGAGAGAGATGTAATCTCCACTGGAACATAAGTTTGATGAAAGCAGGAATGTTATCTTATTCACAACGATAGCCCACATCCTTAGAAAACCACTGGTAGACTATAGATGGTCAAATGCATTTGCTGAATGAGTGAAAATGCCAACTTCGGCACATTACATGCAAAAGTGGCTCAACGAATGCTAGCTTCCATTACACCCCCTTTCTACTTCCTGTATCATGGCTAAGAAATTGTAAAATGCCATTGAAACCAAAGCTCTGACTTCTTTCAGTCTTCTCCCAATAACACCAGTAGCCCATCTCTATGAACTGGGCTGAGAGGTGATGCCATGCATCTGTAGACTGGGGCAGACAGGAAATGAGTCAGAAGCCAAGGTGGAAAGCTCTAGTATCTGTCTAGTCCTACCTAAATGGGACATTAATTTCAAGACTTTGTTTTTATAAATACTTCTGGATTTTCAGGTGATTAGACGCCTCCATCATCAAAAGAAATTCTTTCCAGAATAAAATGCAAATGGTTCTTAGAGGTTCTCCTGCTGAGATTAGCTGCCTTGCACTCTATTGCCATGTGTGTTTCAAAGTTGGCTGCAAATGCAAACTTACAGATAAGTACAAAACAAAATTAACAGCTCACTTTTCCCCTGGCTACACACCCTGCACTACACAGATAGCAAAACCCACTGGCACAGTATCCCTCACAGCTGATCCACGTGGATAATTTTTGCTCCCAACGCCAGAGCATATGACAATACCTTGGGACCTGTGGATGTCTGTCTGAATTTTGCACATGAACTTATATGTGCAAATAAAACCTGTATTTTTCAAATTAAAAATAAACCTCAAAGGCAATGGACTCCAAACTGTTTGTTAATGAAATGGAGAAAGGCCAAAAGGGTGCGTTAAACTCAACACCATTCGGAATAAATATAAGAACTGGTTCCAGCGGCCTCCATTTTCATCTTTGCTGAGCTGCTTCCACTGTTTTATAGATGATCATAGATCATCTATGTCCTCTTGTCTTGAAGAGGAAAAATACAAAATAGACATTTATTCTCTTAAGATTAAATGTGTGCTTTTCTCCTCCACCAGATTGTGGACAGGAATTGGAAAGTAGCATAAAAGAATGGTTTAAAAAATGAAAAGGGACTTGAATTAGGGAAGGAGGGATATATTCCTATTCTGGAAATCAAAGGAAGACACTCCAATCCTAGTACCCGGAAGGCACCATTTACTATGTGCTGTCCTCTTCGTGGCAAGAAGACACAGTCTGTATTTGTAGTACAGTAAACAGCGGATTCTATTGAGGGAATCCTTACAGTTGGGACCTACAGCAACCTAATTTAAAATAGTATAAAGCTTTAAAACATCAGGAGTTTAAGGCAGTCCGTCCTACACACCTCCCAATAAACCTCCAGCCACTCACACACATGCTCACGCTTGTCCACACACTGATACTAAGTAGCATGTAATATTATAATACCTGTCAGAGTTTTACCATTGACTCATGTATCACAGCCAAGACAAAGAGTGGTGAAAAAAATAAAATATACAGCTTTTCAACCAGCAGCAAGAATATGCTAAATATCTATATATCTATGTATCTATATCTATATCTATGTTTGTGCCTAAATAGCATATTAACACCACAAGGTAAGCACCACCAAAGAGTTCATGGAAAGAACATTATTATTCATACCTGGAGTATTTGATGGATATTTTAGAGTTCCTGTTTGTAAGAGACATTTTCAATGTCACCCCATATCTTCCTGGCACTTACCTTCACACACCAAAGACAGTTACTACAAAATCCTAAGACTCCTTTCTGAGAAAGGTTTTTCCTGGCCATGGGAAAAAGCACGATTGGTCTGTTCAGGGAAAGCCAAAGGGCTGAAGAGATAGTGTCCCCAGGAGCATCCCTCAGTCAACATCTCACCTTCTTCACGGCTTAGCTGGGACAACTGTGGATCACACTCCCGTGGTCTCCTGGAGTCCCCACCAGATGTGAGCCCCAGCTGTCCATGGTCGTAACTGGCTGGATAACATACCCTGTCCTGGCTTCATCCCTTTCCTCATCTCACTGCCCCACCCCCACCCCCATTCTCTATTTCTCTGAGTTCACCCCCCTCATAAACTACTCAGATTCTTTTGAATCAGCATCTGCTTCTGGGGCAACACAAACTAAGACACCATCTTCAGTCCTTATGCTTCTTTGAATTGTAATTTTTATTAAACAATCAGACATGTATCCCTTGCTACTGATGGCACAGAAATGGAACCCTCATCACAACCCACAAGTTTAGAAAAGCCTCGCAAGAATTCATGTACTCATTTTAAAGTAAATGATGTTTTCTTGATAGCATAAACACCTGTAACAGTGAGATGATGCTTTAAACCAACAGAGTAACTTAGTACAGAAAGCTATCTGAGTAGATCTATTGGTAAATGAGAGTAGCTGCCTATATTTTTATTGTTACTTTTGCCACTCTGCACTTATTCTCTCAATAGGTACGATTCCCTGAATTTCATTTTTTGTGCAGAGATATTTGCTGGTTATAATCAACAGATGTAACCAACACATCAAAATTAATATTTGCTCAGCATATTTTATGCACTCAGCACTGACTTTTTAAAACCTACACTGTAATCCAGAGCTTGTCACTCTGTTGCAAAGATAAGCCTTCAACCTATGAAAAAATTTAAGAAAAATATGAAAAAATATTGAAGCATGAAATTGTATGGTAATTAAAAGACTTACATAGAAACGCTTCTAAATGCCCAATGCTATCTAGTAGTAAGAGTTCAAATGGAAGAAGGGTGAAAACAAATAAAATGATACGTAGAAATGTCTTGGTTCTAGAATTCCACAGTGGAGATAAACCCTTAACCCAATGGCCTAAAGTCCTCAATTTCTTCTACATGTTCTTAGATGGTTTGGGGCAAAGAGTATGAATAACCCCTTGGGTTATCAACAATTCATTCATTTGATCAGTCCATCACTAATATTTGTTGAGCATCCCCCAAATACATATCAGTGAACAGGACAAAATGCATTCTAAAAGGGCAAATAGTAAATCAACAAGTAAACAAGTACACTTAGAGTATACCTTCAAAGTATTAGAACTCTGACAAAAAACAAAGCAGGCATAGTAGGGCTAGAGAATAAGGCAGGAATATTTATTTTAGATGGGGTGATCAGGGATGGCCTCCCCGAGGAGTTATATCATTTGACCAGAAGGAGCCAGCTCTGCAAAGAAGGATATTTCAGGCAGAGGAAATAGCCAATGCAAAGGCCCTGAGATAGGGATAAGCTTATTATGTAAGTAAGGGAGGTGTCATAGAAGATGAAGTGAAAAATGTAGGCAGGAACCAGATACTACAAGGTTTATAATTTGGATTTCATTCTGGGAGATGGAAAACCATTGGAAAGCTGAAAAGATCGCTTTGCTTATTGTGTGAAAAACAGACTACAGGGTATAGAAGTGAAAGAAAGAAGACCAGTTAGGAAGCTTGTCAAGTGAGAGATGGTGATGGTTAGAAGTGGGAGAGTTTGACTGTGGAAAAAGAAGAATATAGGATCGCTCCTAGATTTTGTTTTACTTAAGTAACATCATGAATGATGAAGAATGATTACTGAGGCAAGAAGCAGATGATGGATAGGGGCAGAGATCAAGAACCCCAATTGGGCCATATTGAGTCTGAGATGCTAATTATAATTCCCAGTGAAGTAAGGTGGATATAACAGACCACAGTTCAGGGTGGAGTCTGGGCTGGAGATATAAACTGGAGGTCATCAGCAGTAAATGGCATTTCAACTTTGGACTTGGGAACAGGGTAGGAAGAGAAAAGGTCTGAGGATATAATCCTAGAATATTCAAAATTTCAAAAGAGAAAGGGAGACTAGAAAAAGAAGTCTAAAAAGAATCAACCAATGAAGCAGAAATAAAGTTGGGAAAGTTCTTTGGATATACTTGCAGCAGTTTCCACCTGAACAAAAATGTAAATTCAGAGTCTCGTTTGTAGAAGTAGAAAGACGATGATCTCTCCAGGGATCCAGCTATAAAAACTGATAGTCAGATGGGCTTCAGTTGTAAAAAGCAAGAAGAATAAGAAGGGATTTTGATCACAGGTGCCCAGGAACAATTAGAAGATGGAGAAAAGGAAGGCAAAAAAGAAGACATGTCATCTACTCTACCACCCTTTCCAGAGTGAGAGCATTTAGCTCTGATGGAAGAAAAAGATAGATCCAGAAGCCAGGAGAATTGTCTTCAAGGCAGACGTGAAACGCTGAGCACAGAGAGTGCTGCTTCAGGCCCAGGAGTCCAAGCTAGTGAGAGGATTCTTCTCATCACAAGTGCACAGGTGGATGTTGGGAGTCTGTACCTTTGACATGGAACACAGGCAGACTCATGGAAGGCAAAACAGTGGTGTGCTGACATCTCTTAAGCACCCAACATTCCCGAGATAGAGGTGAGTCAAACAGCTTATTGTCACAGACTCCAATTCTAGAGCCAACTTCCTCTCCAGGATATTTTGTTCCCACTGGACCACACAGCCAAACCAGCTCTGTCTCTATTGGAGACACCGAGTTCAGATAGAACTGACCTGCATCGTAGAAGGATCCAGTCCATTCTGCTTCAGTTTTAGGAAATACAGAAACTGGTGGAGGCAGACCCAGGGCTCTCCCATCCAGATCCTTAAAGAGATATTTTCTAGGGTTTTCACAATCTGATTCAGAGCAGACCAGTATTCCTAAATCTCTCCTGTGAAGACAGATAGAAAGAAACTCATTTCCATGATAAGCCGCAAAAAGAAAACATATATTGGTAGTGCTGACATTATGAAAAATAAATTCAATAAAATATTATCATTAATAATGTGTTACATAGATATGAAATAAAACTCTATAGAAAATGTTACTTCCCAGTTATATAGTCAAGAAAAAACACACTGGGAGATTGGGATTGCCATATATACATTACTAATAAGAAAAAAATTTCAAATTGTACACTTTAAATATATGCAGTTTAAATTGTATGTCAAAAAAAAAAGACATTATCTATGGATATTACAATGCTGCATTGGATATTTGAGGAACTCTGACCCAGTCTCCAATGCCACTAACTTGTATAGTGAGAGAATAAAACTCATCCAGTTAGAAAAAAAAATATGCTGAGGTATCCAAACCAAGAAAACTTTTTGTTTTGTTTTTTTTAAATGTTTTTTGTTTACTGTGGTAAAAGTCACATAATAGAAAACATACTATTTTAACCATATTTAACTGTACAGTTCAGTGGCACTAAGTACATTCACCTTGTTCTGCAACTTTCAACATTCTCCATCTTGCAAATTTTTCACCTTCCTAAACTGAAACTCTGATACAATTAAACACTAATTCCCCATTCCTTCTCCCCATCCCCCACTCGCTGGCCCCTGACACCAGCCAATGTACTTTCTGACTCTATGAATTTGACTATTCTATGTACGTCATATAAGTAGAAGCAAGAAACTTTTAACCTAGAAACTAAAAATGTAGAATGAAATAGTGTTCCTAGATGGCAGAAGATGACCAACTATTTCCAAAGGTTATTGTTGAGGAGAGTTATCTAAAGTGACAGTCAAAAGTACCCCAATCCCTATATTTTCAGCAAGTACCAGAAGTTATTCTGAGGCAGTACTTGCACAGGCGAAGCACTAAAAACAGTGCATGATAAACAAACAGAATTAGACCTTAGAAACTGCTATTTCACATAGCTTTGGAAGTTTTAGCAACAGCAATCAGAGAAGAAAAAGAAATAAAAGGAATCCAAAGTGGAAAAGAGGAAGTAAAATTGTCACTCTTTGCAGATGACCTGATATTATACATAGAAAATCCTAAAGATGCCACCAGAAAACTACTAGAGCTAACCAATGAATTTAGTAAAGTAGCAGGATACAAAATTAATGCTCAGAAATCTCTTGCATTCCTATACACTAACAACAAAAAATCAGAAAGAGAAATTACGGAAACACTCCCATTTACCACTGCAACATAAAGAATAAAATACCTGGGAATAAACCTACCTAGGAATGAACCTACCTAAGACCTGCATGCAGAAGACTATAAGACACTGATGAAAGAAATCAAAGATGATACAAACAGATGGAGAGATATACCATGTTCTTGGATTGGAAGAATCAACATTGTGAAAATGACTATACTACCCAAAGCAATCTACAGATTCAGTGAAATCCCTATCAAATTACAAATGGCATTTTCCATAGAACTAGAACAAGAAATTTTGCAATTTGTATGGAAATGCAAAAGACCCCGAATAGCCAAGGAATCTTGAGAAGGAAAGATGGAGCTGGAAGAATCAGGCTCCCTGACTTCAAACTATACTACAAGGCTACAGTGATCAAGACAATATGGTACTGGCACAAAAAAAGAAATATAGATCAATGAAACAGAATAGAGAGCCCAGAGATAAACCCACACACATAAGGTCACCTTATCTTTGACAAAGGAGGCAAGAATATACAGTGGAGAAAAGACAACCTCTTCAATAAGTGATGCTGGGAACACTGGACAGCTACATGCAAAAGAATGAAATTAGAACCCTTCCTAACACCACACACAGAAATAAACTCAAAATGGATTAAAGATCTAAATGTAAGGCCAGACACAATTAAACTCTTAGAGGAAAACATAGGCAGAACACTCTATGACATAAATCATAGGAAAATCCTTTTTTGACCCACCTCCTAGAATAATAGAAATAAAAACAAAAATAAACAAATGGGACCTAATGAAGCTTAAAACTTTTGCACAACAAAAGAAACCATAAACAAGACAAGAAGACAACCCTCAGAATGGGAGAAAATATTCGCCAACGAAGCAACTGACAAAGGATTAATCTCCAAAATATACAAGCAGTTCATGCACCTCAATAGCAAAAAAACAAACAATCCAATCCAAAAATGGGCAGAAGACCTAAATAGACATTTCTCCACAGAAGACATACAGATGGCTGACAAACACATGAAAACATGCTCAACATCACTAATCATTAGAGAAATGCAAGTCAAAGCCACAATGAGGTATCACCTCACACTGGGCAGAATGGCCATGATCAAAAAATCTAGATGCAATAAATGCTGGAGAGGGTGCAGAGAAAAGGGAGCCCTTCTACACTGTTAGTGGGAATGCAAATTGGTATAGCTACTATGGAAAACAGTTTGGAGGTTCCTTAAAAAACTAAAAATAGAACTACCATATGACCCAGCAATCCTATTACTGGGCATATACCCTGAGAAAACCATAACTCAAATAGATATGTATACCACAATGTTCATTGCAGCACTATTTACAATAGCCAGGACATGGAAACAACCTAAATGCCTTTCAACAGGTGAATGGATAAGAAAGATGTGGCACATATATGCAATGGAATAATACTCAGCCATAAAAAGGAGTGAAATTGAGTTATTTGTAGTGAGGTGGATGGACCTAGAGTCTGTCATACAGAGCGAAGTGAGCCAGAAAGAGAAAAAGAAATACCATATGCAAACACATATATATGGAATTTTAAAAAATGGTGCTGATGAACAGAGTGGCAGGGCAAGAATAAAGATGTAGACATAGAGAGTGGACTTAAGGACATGGAGTGGAGGAAGGGGAAGCTGGAATGAAGTGAGAGAGTTCATTGACATATATACACCACCAAATGTAAAATAGATAGCTAGTGGGCAGCTACTGCATAACACAGGGAGATCAACTTGATGATTAGTGATAACCTAGAGGACTGGGATAGGGAGGATGGGAGGGAGGCTCAAGAGGGAAGTGATATGGGGATTTATGTATAAATACAGCTGATTCACTTTGTTGTACAGCAGAAACTGGCACAACAGTGTAAAGCAATTATACTTCAATAAAAAGCTGAAAAAAAGATATTATTTATAAAAAAAGAAAAAAGACAATTCTTATTAACCAAATATTCTGGATATTGAGTTATATAATCTTTACATAAATTGCTAATTTTTTAAGATGCAAGATACAATTAAATGCCCCTAACTAATATTTACTAAACATGATATAATCAATGCTTTATGGAACCTTGGGGCCTTGCAGTATTTTAAGATTATCATTATAAATATCAATTATATTTGTGATATATACGGACAATGTGGGAAAAAAAGATGTTCTCATTCAACAAATCTATTGCAAACCTACTACTTGTAGGTTGGGGAATAAATGCTGATAAAGATAAGCAACAGAATTTAGAGTCAAGCAGGGCATATAAACAAGTTACTGGCAATTATAACACTGAGTTATATGTTTGATTTCCTCTGGTCCATTGTTTTTAGGTGCCATTAGTAACAATATTAAATATTTATTGCCTGACAACCATCTGTCAGGTATTAATAATACAAAGAATCAAATGATAATATCATTTGCTTTATAACTATTTCATCACATAGGTGACTTGAACATAAGGAAGAAAAAATGACAGTAGAAAAAAATGACAGAATAACACTAATTGTATACCTAATAATGTTTAGGTTCCAAAAATGGTTCAGGGATGGGCATCATAAAGAAACTGGCATTGGGCCAAACACAAACTTTCTAATTAGGGTGATTTTTCCTGATTCCTTTATTCCAACTAAAGAAGTCTTCCCCAGTGTTATAGGAAAGAAAAATATGACACATTCTCCCTGCTCTGACTTTCCCACTCCCTCTTAGAGCAAAAAGAATTAAAAAAAAAAAAATTCCTTGTCTAGTTTTCAGATTCTTGAATAAAACTCTCAGATCATATATATATTCAAGAATAGTAATTATGCCTGGTCAGAGCACAAGTATCTGTCTAAGCCATATGGTTCATTTTAGGGATTCCTGACAGCAGACATGGTCTCCTTCCCCACCAGTCCCTGCACAAGGGCACCCAAGCCTCCTTCTGAAAACTAGTGACAACATACTCCATGGAATATTCAAGAATCAAGGTCAATGTTTTCCATTGATTTAGAAAACATCCCAAAGAAATATCTCTGATAAAGATAAAACAATTAAACAATATCAATAAAACTTGCATTCCATCACTTCTGCCCCTTTTGTCTGCCAGAGGACAACATGTGGTGGATCCCAGATTCAATGGCAAGAAAAACAGTCTCTTTCTCTTTAGGCACAGAGATTACAAAAATCATATCTCAAAGGGCACGAATATAGGAGGGTAAAGAATTGGGACCAATCAACCGACTGTAGCTTTTAAAGGGACTTATTTCTATTCCCACTGATGATTTTATCCTTTTTTAAAACCCATGTTCAGGTATTTGGAAAATTACCACATCCTTCATAAATATGGCTTACTATAAATACCAAAACTGGTACCTGGTTTGTAAAGGAGGAAAGTAGAACTTGTTTTTATCCTTGATCTTCAGCATCCTGGTCCTCTCTGCTGTTATTGGAGGCACGATTCCAGTGTTCTCTGCATTGGGTAGAATGCAGACGTCTAGATCATCGCTATAGCAGCTCTTCACAAAACTAGAAAAGGTCACATCTGAAAAAAAATGTTTAAGGTATTATAACATTATATCATGTAAACTACCAACCACAAATACAGACTACACAACTAAATATTCTTACACCAACATATGTCCAGGAGTAAGTTAAAGCTCCTGCCCAGGGTAGTTCCAGGAGTCTACATAAATCTTGACTTAAAATATCTTTAATTCTTGAAGACATAGACATTGTATGCAAAATAGAAGAGCATTCCAACACATTGACATCTTAAGAGCAATACTTTCCATCAAAGACTTGATCAAAATCCAATGGAGAGTGGGTACAACAGTACAAAAAAGACCTGATAGAAGATTCTCTGCATAAGTTGTAGTATAACTGAATTTAATCCTGGCTGCCCCACCAGATACTTAACAACCTCACTGAGGCACAACTTCCATGTGTCAATTTCCTCTTCTGTATGACAGGAAAAATAACACCTACCTAAGAGAATAGGCGTATAATCAAATTAACTATTGGTTTGGCCAAAAGTTCATTCAGGTTTTTCCGTAAGATGTTACCACTAAACAAACTTTTTGGCCAACCCAATATTTCCCTATGAAAGCTCTTCGACATGTATAGAGCTGTGACATTTTAAAGGAATCACTCACTGTCATTATAAACCACCATTGTGGTTATCAATGCCCAGTAGATGGTCAATTGGACAGCAAGCGCTAGACTGCACGGTACCCTTTTGTTGGTATAATTTCAAAATGCTATTAAAGCTTCTATGCACAGATGTATGACCCTACATTGCTTGGAAACCCAAACATCCTACCTTGAAGTTTCATGATGCCTGAAATTAAATGGCCATTCCTCACTTTGTGCCATGGCTCCTGGGGCCACCAATTTGGTTCTGAAGTGAATACAGGCCACAAAATACCAACTCGACCACCTCTGGGATTGGAAGGAGCTCGATCAGGTGACGTCAGGTTGGCAGAACGAGGCTTAATTCTGTCCTGAATGCAGTCAAAAGATGAGCTAGTGGCCACAATGACTGAATTCCTAAGCACAATCTGTAGATTTTCGATATAACACTGTGGAGCAGAAGTCACATAAACTACTGCCAAAAGGCCAATAGTATTGTCTACCAGAGTGAGGTTCTCTATTTCAATGCTGTTCTCCATGTGGACCATGGCACCATAGTCAAAGTTCTTGAAAGCCAAGAAGCCAGAGATACTGGTACAGTTGTTAAGTCCACTCTCCTTATAGAGATGGAGGCCATGAAGATTCGAGTGGGCCACATTGTCAGACCAAATAGCTCCAGGAGAGGAGCACCTGTGGCCTCGGATGTGAAAGCCAAGTCTCTCGGATCCTGCCACAACATTGCCATGGAGATGGATGTTCTCAGCCTGATTCACTTTGATTCCTGCCACCCAAACAGGAGACCATGTTGACTGTGTCATCAGAACCACAAGGTTATTAGAGAGAGAATAGTCCTGACCCTCCAAATCAATGCCATGGCCAGCTGTGCGAAACACTACATTGTCATTTAAAATAATCCCCTGACTGGCAGCTGCATGAATGCCCCCACCGCAGCTTTGGTGCAGAGTAGAAGATATTATCCAGGATCCTGCCAACACATTAGTGAGTTCGATGGATGAATACCATGGTGACCCAAAGTTCTGAATTTCCACATTGAAAAGCTGAAGGATACCTGCAAGCAAAATGCATGTAATTAGGTACTTGGTTCTTCCCTACAAAAGGTAGAAGGATGGTCCATTCAATGGCATCAGGATATACAGATTTTTCATTAAAATGTAATCGTTTATTTTTAGCACCAGCACTACATTTTGTTATTGAGTCTCAGGAAGAAAATCTGAATCATTAAAAATATCACAATACTGCCTGAAAAATTTCCTGTGCACACTGAAGAGTCTGGTGATAGGATAGAGAGAGATGAAAGAAAGACAGGGGAAGGAGAAGGCCTTGGAGGCACCTGTCTGCTGGACTGGCTCAAGGAGCTTGCTAAGAATGAAGGGAAGGTAGCTTCCTGGCCACTCACCTCAAAGTCATGTCTCCTTTCAGTGACCCCATGTGAAAAGGTCACAGTCACCCCCACAAAGATATTGCATGAATGAAAATAATGGCCAGCTATATACAATATTTTAAGAGTTTTTAAAGAAGAGTATAAGTGCAAAACTTCTCCTCAATGGATGTCCAGAAACATAACATTCTTCTTGATGAAGACATGATACAGGTGATAACATATTTTTAAGTGACTTTAAAGAATCTTAATTTTTTTTCTGTATTGTTATCCTAGCCATACATTCCATTTTCTATCCACGAGAAGAGAACTTCCACATTTTTTATGTCAGGGGACGATAGTGAATTATTTAGTCTTATTGGGAATCTTATTGGTACTAATTTAAGTAGATATTGTTAAAACAGTATAAAATACAGCCACTAGACTGATTTAAAAATACAATGAGCACTATTTTTCAGTGTATAAATTTTTGGTAAAATAGATAATAACATGAATAAGGTAAAAAATGAGGTGAATTAATAAATATAACACCTAACTCTAATATAGCACTCATTATATACCAGGCATATATGTATATGTGTGCGAGATATACACTCTTAATTTTTGTAAAAATCCTATGTGATAGGTTCAGTTATCCCATTTCACAGATAAAAAACTGAGGCAGGGAAAGGCTAATTAGCATGCTAGGACTTGGAGCCACGCATATGGGTGCAGAGGTTGAACTGTTAACACCCACGCAGGCTCAGTGGGGAGCGTGCAGGACAGGATGGAATAAACAGAACAGCTTTGCACTGAGATTCTGGTGACTGGGCTGTAGAGGTCAGGTGTCCTTAGCTAAGGAGGCCACAGCTTTGTCCCTCACTTCTTTTCTTTATTCCCCTTCATTTTTAAAGGTGAATTATAAAGCTATTCCCCTCATGAAAAATGGAGGGAGTTGTGGTATCTTCATATTTAAAGCACAAAGCTGGTCCCGCCTTAATCCACCACCTTCCCCACTTCCTTTTCACAGATGAGAAGCCTGAACCCTTGCAAATCAGCTGCCAAGAAGAACCAAGCTATTGTGAGAAGGACAGATGAAGTGTGTGTGTCTTTCTTGATGGTCAAACAGGATTCCAATATATCTAGATTTCTCAAATGACACTGATTAGGGAGACACTGGGAGGTGGTGTGGAAACATTCATAGAATGATAAAACATCCAAAAACTATTTGTCAGGTGATAACGCTCTTTGGCATAATTTAAAGCATCCCGCACCAGCAGCACATAGCTGATAAGGCCATGGAACCTGTCTCTGAGAGCTTTGGCACAAAGGATACCATGCCAGTGTATATCCACAAGTAAAAGCTTATTTTGTAGAATGAAAAGTGGTTCTAGAATCTCAGTCAAGGTGATGTACCATTATTATTTTACTTCGTGTTTTTTTTTTCTGTCATACTTGCATGGTTTTAATTCATAGTTTTAAACTGTACAAGATCTTTTTATCTGTGTGCATATTAACCAACAATCAAAACTAATCAATAGTAAATACAATGTTTTGAGCATTCTGATGGAGAATTAAGCAATGATTTTGGTCACAACTGTTTTCTCATTTTTCCTTTTGTTTATCACATTTCTGAGCACAACTAGCTGGATGTTACTGGTCAGAAGGAGGAGAATGACAGAGGTCTCTGATTTAAAAGCAGGAACTGTTAAGTCCTGGCCTCCTTTTCTGCCCTATAACCATTCAACACCGTAGCTGGCACTCTTGACCTATACCTGCAGATCCTACCTCATCCAGGCTCTGGAGTATGTTACAGAAGAATGCAAGGGTTCTTAATACAGTGTGGGGACCTGAACTGGATTCTGGAACAGAAAAGGGACATCAGTGGAAACACATGTGGAATCTGTATAATGTCTTGAGTTCGGTTAACACTAATGCACCAGCGTTAATTTACTGATTTTGACAAATGTATCAGAGTCATATCAGATTTTCACAGTAGGGGAAACTGGATGAAAGGTATACAGGAACACTCCATAATATCTTTGCAACTTTTTTATAAATCTAAAGTGATTATAAAATTAAACGTTTATCAAGGGCTTCAGAATCAGGCTCGAATGTGAATGTTACCTCTGCCGCTTGCTAGCTGGATGATGTTCTTAATCTTTATTTATTTGATTCACTCATGTGTATTGAGCACCTAATACACAGCAGTTACCATACTAGGAAAACAGGGCTGAAAGCCCCAATCTTACCCTCAAGATGTTCAAAAGCTCATAATGGAGTTTTATAAATTAGCAGTCAATTTTATTATAGACGCTGTTTCCTCAACTATAAAAATGAGTATAAAAATGTCTTTCTCACAGAGATATTGAGATTAAATGAGATAAAACAGGTGTGAAAACCAGCATAGTTCCTAGTCTATAAAAAGCATCAAATACAGATTCTCTTTCCCTTCTCTGGGGATGATTTAAGAGGCCTGATCAGCAAGTCAGAGACTCAGGACCAAGTCAGCATCGCCGGGGGTTAGGCTCTGGCTTTGGTGCTCAGCTGTAAGAATCTGCCTTCCTTCCTGCTCTTGTGATCAGGTTCCAGCCTGGCCAACAGTTACCATGTAAAGGGGCCCTAACTTGTGCTCCCTCCTTAATTCTCGGTCGTCAAAACTGCAGGGCAGTTTTGTTTTGACACGACCACAGCCAGGACTCAGCCTTTGTCTAGCCTTCCAGAGTAGGGTTCTTCCACCTCAACATGACTGACATTTTGGACCAGATGATCCATTCTTGTGGGAGGCTGTTCTGTGCGTTATAGAATGTTGAGCATCTACCCACAAGATGCCAGAAGCTCCACCAAAGTTGTGAGAAACAAAAATGGCTCCAGATATTGCCAAATGTCTTTCGGCGAAGAGAGGAGAGCAAAATCACTTCTGCTGAGACCTGATGGAGCTAAAGCTTTTGGAGAGAGAGCTTGCTCTATGGACCAGAAATCCTGAACTTTTGTTTTAAGATCCAAACACTGCCCTTTGCCATACTGGTAAAACAGATATACCCACAAAAAGTGTTCCATACTCAATATATTCGGGAAGGGGTTAGAATCTCTGCTCCAGGCTTTCTTAGAGCCTTTGCTAATTCGAGTATGTAGTGACTTTCTAAGATGGAGCTTTATTTGACTAAGAAAAAACTTTGGAATCCTTTTTAAGGAAACTAAGTTTAAGAAATAAGGTACTAATCAAATAATTTTGCAGCATTCCAGAAGAGCTAAAGCTTGCAAGAAATGAGAGAAATTGAACTGATCCCTAAAGCAGTCTAGAATATGGAAATCATTCTTATTTAAATTTACACTATTAATTTATAGCATGAGATGAGGCCTGCCATCAGATAGAGCATGCTACTGGGAAAGAGTAATAGAAATTCAGGAAAGAGATAAAATTCAAGTGTTCATTAAATCATCTATAATTTCAAAGCAGAGGAGATTTCACGTCTGCTGAAGCTTTTTTTTTTTTTTTTTTTTTTTTTTGAGGTAAAAATGTGCCTATGCTCTGATAGCTGGTACATTATTTTAACATCACACTGATAATTAAGCACAGATTAGGACTGAAAATTCAAAGCTTCTCAGACCATAAAGAAGCATCTATTTCAAACATTTTGTTTTATAAATGAAAATTCCTACTTTTGGAATTTCAGAGTGTCCCAGATGCATAGCATCCAATTGGTAGTGCTTACTAACTTAACATTTCAGTTACCTGAAAATTCTTCCACGCTGGACTTCCTGAAGGACCCCACAATTAGTCTCCCCCTGCATGGTGTATCACCCTGGATTTGTATATTTCGGGTCAAAAGTCCAACCTCTGCAGCCAAACGAATGTGTCGGCCATGCTCCATGACGTGGGCGCTTCCTGGGGCAAAGGGAGTTGGGGGAGGAAAAACTTTTAAAAACCTATTTCGGAGATCGCCAGCTGGGGACCCAGCGAACCTGACAAATGAAAACACTCCTTCCCCCGCGGAAGTCCTCCCAACATTAAGGTCTGCTTTTCCTCGGGCGTTCTCCACAAATGTCAGCTGAGAAATGAAAAGCCCGTTCACTGGTCTCTCCTTGGGATCAGAGCGAGAGTGTTTGAGCAAGAATTCATTTCTCCTCAAGCACTGTGGGTACTGGGACAGGGATGTAAGGGCAGACCGGTCCAATTAGTGGGGTCCCCAACCTCCTTCCTTCAATTCATCAGTGTGAGATGTCCGCGTTTGGTTGTGCGTGGTCCCTGGACCTCTTTCATGAGACTGAGGAATCCCAGATCCACTGAGGCAGTGACAGGACCAAAGCAGCAGCGGCAGAGCTCTCTCCTGGCAGGTCTGAAGCGCATCACTCCCAGAAGGAGCCTTCCCAGTCTTGCGGGTTTGTTCCACTGCACACCCCACCCCCATCCCCACGCCCACCCATCACCTCTGCATTGCACGTTGCATATTACAGGCAAGGGTCGCTGACGAGTTCTCGTTACCCCTTCACTCTTTAGAAACAAAATCATCCTTAAAACTATGATTTAGAAATAGCTTTCAATACAGTTCTACCGAAAGCATGCATTCCCTCTCACATATCAGAGATAAGAAAGATATCCCCTAATCCCTCTATTTCCATGTTTTATTATTTATTAGCTATATTGTCTGGGTTAAGTGTATTTATTAGGCTGAACCAGGAAATATGGTTATTTATTATTTATATGTAATATATTTTAAGTGCGTATAGTGTATTAAAATACTCAGTACTTTTTTTTAAGAAAGGTATTTGACTTTATATTTTGGGGCAGTAGTAGTAGTCAGTTCATAAAATGAACTTCATGTCAGGAAGGACACATTCCTAAGTATTGAAAAAGGAGTCATTATTTACAATAACTACCACATTCTAAGTGGTTGTGTGATTCAATGTGCCAGGAAATGAACTGGAAACTCATCTCCCATGAGGTTTATTCTGGCTTAGCCATGAAAATGCCCGGTGACCTTGAACAAGATTCTTAACCCTTCTGCTTGCTTCTAGGCTTGCCATTATAAATAAAAAGTTAAAAAATTCCCTCATATCAAAGTATTTTTTTAAAAAAATTAGGCAATAAAATTAATGAAGGGATGGAGATAAAGCCTTCTAGGATGAGCCTAGGGCAGCAGTAAAATATTATCCATCCCCTCTGAACGCTGATCGGATCCAAGGTCCCCAGGCAGGTTGCTGAACATGTTTTTCTTGGCTCATTCACTTCTCTTAACTAACAAACCAAAGCCTTACCGATGTGCCGGTGTCTGAGCCGTTCGTGGATGCTAATATGGTGCCCCCCGACTTCTTTCACGGTGAGGACCTCTGCTTCGTGAGGCTCATATGAAGAGGAGCTAAGGACAATCTTGTCACGGGGTCGCCAATCCACTGTGTCCTCTACTATAATTCTATAACAGCAGAAAGACAGAATGAAGTACACTGGCAGTGCAACACAGGTGATCTACTAACTCCAGGGAGAAGAGGAAATTCACTGCAAGCAGCAGTCCCCACCAAGGAGAGTAAAGAAGAAATACCAACTCAAGACAGAGAAAAAAGACTCTTGCAAAAAATAATAATAATAATGTTAATAGAGTTCATCTTCTGGCTTATGTGTATACAATACAGGGATAACAAAGATATTCTGTGGCCATGAAATATCAGCCAAAAAAAAAAAAAATCAGAAAAAGTAAAATCAGAAAGAGTAAAAGCTCCACAGTTTCCTAAAATGGAAATCTTCTTCCTCCATTGGGAAACAGTTGGAATAACAAAGGTATTTCAGAAGGGATCTTTTCTTAGTTTTGCTGAAGATCTCTAATACCATTTTCAGACAATTCAACATCATGCATTAAGGCTCATATCTTCATGGTCAAGCAGAGATAGTGTAAAACCTAGAGGTTCCATTTAGTAGCTATGTGACCTTGAGGAGTCACATAACTCTTCTGAATTTTGTATCTTCATTTGAAAAGTGACATTATTTTGAGTTTCCCTTCCCCATCCCTCTGTTATTGCAGGAACAAAGGTATGCCTTCCTTGAGGGTGCTAAGTTCCAACCACTGTGCTTTCATCACAATGAGTAATGAGTTCACTTTTCTTTTTTTTTAAGCTCTTTATTGGAATATGATTGCTTTGCACTCTTGTACCAGCTTATGAGGTACACCAAAGCGAGTCAGCTGTATTTATACATATATCCCCATATCCCCTCTCTCCCGCAACTCCCTCCCACACTCCCTGTCCTGGCCCTCTAAGGCATCACCCATCATTGAGTTCATCTCCCTTTGTTATGCAGAAACTTCCCACTAGCTATCTATTTTACAGTTGGTAGTATATATATGTCTATGCTACTCTCTCACTTCATCAGAGCTTCCCCTTCGCTCCTCGCCCCAAACCCGTGACCTCCAGTCCATTCTCTGCATCTGCATCCTTATTCTTGCCCTGTCACTGGGTTCATCAGTACTGGTTTTTTTCTTAGGTTCTGTATATATGAGTTAGCATACAGTATTTGTTTTTCTCTTTCTGGTTTACTTCACTCTGTATGACAGACTCTAGGTCTATCCACTTCATTACATATACATTCCATACATTACAATTACATTCTTTCTTATGGCTGAGTAATATTCCATTGTATATGTGTGCCACATCTTCTTTATCCATTCATCTGTTGATGGGTGTTTAGGTTGCTTCCATGTCCTAGCAATTGTAAATAGTGCTGCAATGAACATTATGGTACATGTTTCTTTTTGGATTATGGTTTTCTCTGGGTATATGCCCAGAAGTGAGATTACTGGATCATATGGTAGTTCTATTTTTAGTTTTTTAAGGAACCACCAAACTGTTTTCCATAGTGGCTGTACCAACTTACATTCCCACCAACAGTGCAAGAGAGTTCCCTTTTCTTCACACCCTCTCTAGAAACATTTACTGTTTCTAGATTTTTTGATGATGGCCATTCTGACCGGTGTTTAAGGTAATACCTCATTGTGGCTTTGACTTGCATTTCTCTGCTGATTAGTGATGTTGAGCATCTTTTCATGTGTTTGTTGGCTATCTGTATGTCTTCTTTGGAGAAATGTCTGTTTAGATCTTCTGCCCATTTGTGGATTGGGTTATTTGCTTTTTTGGTATTAAGCTGCTTGTATATTTTGGAAATTAATCCTCTATCCGTTGCTTCGTTGGCAAGTATTTTCTCCCATTCTGAGGGTTGTCTTCTTGTCTTGTTTATGGTTTCTTTCGCTGTGCAAAAGCTTTTAAGTTTCCTTAGGTCCAATTTATTTATTCTTGATTTTATTTCCATTCTTCGAGGAGGTGGGTCAAAAAGGATCGTGCTTTGATGTATGTCATAGAGTGTTCTGCCTTTGTTTTCCTCTAGCAGTTTTATACCGCCTGGCCTTATGTTTAGGTCTTTAATCCATTTGGAGTTTATTTTTATGTATGGTGTTAGGAAGTGTTCTAATTTCATTCTTTCACATGTTGCTGTCCAATTTTCCCAGCACCACTTATTGAAGAGGCTGTCTTTTTTCCATGGTATATTCTTGCCTCCTTTGTCAAAGATAAGGTGCCCATATGTGTTTGGGTTTACCTCTGAGTTCTCTATTCTGTTCCATTGATCTTCCTTTCTGTTTTTGTGCCAGTACCATACTGTCTTGATCACTGTGGCCTTGTGGTATAGTTTGAAGGCAGGAAGCCTAATTCCACCAACTCCGTCTTTCCTTCACAGGATTACTTTGGCTATTCGGGGTCTTTTGCATTTCCATACAAATCGTAAGATTTCTTGTTCTAGTTCTGTGAAAAATGCCACTGGTAATTTGATAGGGATTGTGTTAAATCTGTAAATTGCTTTGGGTTGGATAGTCATTTTCACAATGTTGATTCTTCCAATCCAAGAACATGGTATGTCTCTCCAACTGTTTGTATCGTCTTTGATTTCTTTCATCAGTGTCTTATACTTTTCTGCATACAGGTCTTTTGCCTCCTTAGGCAGGTTTATCCTAGGTATTTTATTATTTTTGTTGCAAGGGTAAATGGGAGAGTTTCCTTAATTTCTCTTTCTGCTTTTTCATTGTTAATACATAGGCATGCAAGAGATTTCTGTGCATTAATTTTTTATCCTGCTACTTTACTAAATTCATCGATTAGTGCTAGCAGTTTTCTGGTAGAAACTGTAGGGTTTTCTGTGTATAATATCAGGTCATCTGCAAAGAGTGACAATTTTACTTCTTTTCTGATTTGGATTCCTTTTATTTCTTTTTCTTCTCTGATTGCTGTGGCTAAAACTTCCAAAACTATGTTGAATAAGAATGGTGAGAGTGGGCACCCTTGTCTTGTTCCTGTTCTTAGAGGGAATTTTTTCAATTTTTCACCATTTAGAATGATGTTGCCTTTTGGTTTCTCATATATGGCTTTGATTATGTTGAGGTAATTTCCTTCTATGCCCATTTTCTGGAGAGCTTTTATCACAAATGGATGTTGAATTTTGTCAAAAGCTCTTTCTGCATCTATTGAGATGATCATATGGTTTTTATCCTTCAATTTGTTGATATGATGTATCACATTGATTGATTTGCATATACTGAAGAATCCTTGCATTGCAGGGATAAACCCCACTTGATCATGGGGTATGATCTTTTTAATGTGCTGTTGGAGTCTGTTAGCTAGTATTTTGTTGAGGATTTTTGCATCTATATTCATCAGTGATATTGGTCTGTAATTTTCTTTTTTTGTGACATCTTTGCCTGGTTTTGGTATCAGGGTGATGGTGGCCTCTTAGAATGAGTTTGGGAGTGTTCCTCCTTCTGCTATATTTTGGAAGAGTTTGAGAAGGATAGGCGTTAGCTCTTCTCTAAATGATAGAATTCGCTTGTGAATCCATCTGGCCCTTGGCTTTTGTTTGTTGGGAGATTTTGAATCACAGTCTCAATTTCCGTACTTGTGATTGGTCTGCTCATATTTTCTTTCTTCCTGGTTCAGTCTTGGAAGATTGTACTTTTCTAAGAATTTATCCATTTCTTCCAGGTTATCCAATTGATTGCCATATAGTTGCTTGTAGTAGTCTCTCATGATCTTTTGTATTTCTGTGGTGTCTGTTGTTACTTCTCCTTTTTCATTTCTAATTCTCTTGATTTGCATCTTCTCCCTTTTTTTCTTGATGAGTCTGGCTAATGGTTTATCAATTTTGTTAATCTTCTCAAAGAACCAGCTTTTAATTTCATTGATCTTTGCTATTGTTTCCTTCCTTTCTTTTTCATTTATTTCTGCTCTGATCTTTATGATTTCTTTCCTTCTGCTCACTTTGGGGTTTCTTTGTTCTTCTTTCTCTAATTGTTTTAGGTGTAAGGCTAGGTTGTTTATTCAACATTTTTCTTGTTTCTTAAGGTAGGACTGTATTGCTATAAACTTCCCTCTTAGAACTGCTTTTGCTGCACCCCATAGGTTTTGGGTTGTTGTGTTTTCATTGTCATTTGTTTCTAGATATTTTTTTATTTCCCCTTTGATTTCTTTAGTGATTTCTTGGTTGTTTAATAGCATATTGTTTAGCTTCTGTGTGCTTGTATTTTTTACAGTTTTTTCAGGTAATTGGTGTCTAGTGTCATGGCGTTGTGGTCAGAGAAGATGCTTGATATGATTTTCAATTTTCTTGAATTTGCTGAGGTTTGATTTGTGACCCAAGATGTGATCTATTCTGGAAAATGTTCCATGTGCACTTGAGAAGAAAGTGTATTCTGTTGTTTTGGATGGAATGTCCTATAAATATCAATTAAGTTGAGATGGTCTAATGTGTCATTTAAAGCTTGTGTGTCCTTATTTATTTTCTGTTTAGATGATCTGTCCATTGATGTAAGTGGGGTGTTAAAGTCTCCTACTATTATTGTGTTACTGTCGATTTCCCCTTTAATGGCTGTTAGCACGTGCCTTATGTATTGAGGTGCTCCTATGTTGGGTGCATAGATATTTACAATTGTTATATGTTCTTCTTGGATTGATCCTTTGATCATTATGTAGTGTCCTTCCTTGTCTCTTGTAATAGTCTTTACTTTAAAGTCTAATTTGTCTTAGTATTGCTACTCCAGCTTTCTTTTGGCTTCCATTTGCATGGAATATCTTTTTCTGTCCGTTTACTTTTGGTCTATATGTGTCTCTTGGTCTGAAGTGGGTTTCTTATAGGTAGCATATAGAAGGGTCTTGTTTTTGTATCCATTCAGCCAGTCTGTGTCTTTTGGTTGGAGTGTTTAATCCATTTACATTTAAGGTGATTACTGACATGTGTTCCTATTACCATTCTCTTAATTATTTTGGGTTTGTTTTTGTAGGTCTTTTCCTTCTCTTGTGTTTCCTACTTTAAAAAGTTCCTTTAACAATTGTTGTAAGGCTGGTTTGGTGGTGTTGAATTCTCTTTACTTTTGCTTGTCTGTAAAGCTTTTGATTTCTCTGTCGAATCTGAATGAGATCTTTGCTGGGTAGAATATTCTTGGCTGTACGTTTTTCTTTTTCAGGACTTTCAGTATATCCTGCCATTCCCTTCTGACCTGCAGAGTTTCTGCAGAAAGATCAGCTGTTATCCTTATGGGTTTTCCCTTTTATGTTATTTGTTGCTTTTCTCTTGCTGCTTTTAATATTTTGTCTTTGTGTTCAATTTTCATTAGTTTGATTAATATGTGCCTCAGTGTATTTCTCCTTGGGTTTATTCTGTATGGGACTCTCTGTGCTTCTTGGACTTGATTAATTATTTCCTTTCCATGTTGGGGATGTTTTCCACTATAATCTCTTCAATTTTCTCAGACCCTTTCTTTTTTTCTTTTTCTTCTGGGATGCTTATGATTCGAATGCTGGTGCGCTTAATGTTGTCACCAAGATCTCTGAGACTGTCTTCTATTCTTTTTATTCTTTTTTCCCTTTCCTGCTCTGTTGCAGTTATTTCCCCCATTCTATCTTCCAACTCACTTATTCATTCTTCTGCCTCAGTTTGCTGCTGCTTATACCATCTAGAGTATTTTTAGTTTCAGTTATTTTGTTGTCGATTCCTGTTTGTTTGCTCTTTAGTTCTTCTGAGTCCTTATTAACTGTTTCTTGTATTTTCTCTATTTTATGGTCAAGATTTTGGATCATCTGTACTATCATTACTCTGAATTCTTTTTCAGGCAATTTTCCTATTTCCTCTTCATTTATTTGGTCTCGTGGGTTTTTTTCCTCCTCCTTTGCCTGCATGGTGTTTCTTTGTTTTCTCATTTTGTCTAATTTATAGGATTTGCTCTCTCCTTTCCCTATGCTGCCTGGAAGTAATTGTTTCTGCCCTCTTCCCCCTGTGGTGGAGTTTGTCCAGTGTCTTGAGTAGGCTTCCTGGTGGGGGGGTCTGGTGTCTGCTTTCTGGTGTGTGGCTCTGTATCTTTTCTCTCTGATGAGCAGGGCTGTGTCAGCTGGTGTGTTTTAGGGTATCTGTGAGGTTAATATGTCTTTAGGTAGTCTGTGTGCTGATGGGTGTGTTTGTGTTCCTGTCTTGTTTGTAGTTTGGTGTGAGGTGTCCAGCACCGGCAGTTGCAGACAGTCAGACAAGGTCGGGTCTTAGAGACTCTGATACAGGGCTCCATGAGAGTTCTCTGCAGTTAATCTTTCCTGTATCTGAGGACTCCCTAGTAGTCTAGCATCCTGGATTCAGTGCTCCCTCCCCAGATCGTCCTACTTGACTTCTAATGGAGTAGTCCAGACTTCAGAGGTTGCTTGTCCCAGCAATAAAGGGGTTTAAAGAAGACTGTCCAAGCCCCAGACTAATGGCAGAGTGTTGAGTCAAAAAAATACCAATCAAGGAAACACATACATGTATAAGACACACAAATAATGAATCCAATAGAATATATGGCACTAAAAAGACCTGATGGAAGAACCCCAGTATGCAATCAGAAAATCACAGAGCAAACCAACAGAAATTCAAAACCAAAAAAAATTAAAAACTAAAAAAAAAACACCACACACACACAAACACAAATCCAGGGAGATTTTGAAAGCTAGGATCAAATATAATAAAGATCAAGAGTACAATCGGACAGACTGAAGATTCCCAAAACAAAATCAGACAATTATAATCAGAACTAAGATAAAGACCAAACCTAATAATAAAAACTATAGCAGTGTGTCATCTGGAGAATAAAGCAAGGAAACAGAGCCGAGCAATAATATTGATTGTAAGTATATTAAGATAAAAGAAACTAAAAAAGGATACAAGACAAGGCAACAGAAGAGCACAGTGTGACTGGAAATATGAAAAGAAAAAGAAAAAATAGAAATGTATAAAAGATAGAGATAAAAAGAAGATAGGAGAGATACTGTCAGCACTACATAAAACTTAGCTAGAAAGAGAAATATATAAAAAAGCTAAAAATAAAAATAGAATAAAAAATATGTTATAAAACATGTACATCCCTTAGGACTAAGATTGTAATTAATAAAAAAAAAAAAAAAAGGTAGAACTGACCCCAGAATGGACCAGATCAATAGAATTAATAATAATATTTCTGTTTCCTTGGGGTCTCAGCTGTAAGTGTCCTTCTACCCACCTTGGGCTTTTTGTATTACTCTGCAACCAGCAGAGCTTCCTTTATTGTTCATCTATAAGCGCCACTGTGTGGGTCTAGAGAGGGTACAATAGTGGCTCCTTCCCCTGGGAGTGCATGAGCAGTGGTGCCCTGCCTGGGTCGCAGCAGCTCGGGTGGTTCGGCTGGTGCCTGTTGCAGAGGGATGCTGGCGGCTCAGGCCAGAGAGTGACTACAACCATGGCTCCCCCTGCTCCTCTACGACTCCACTGTGGCACCCTGCCTGGGTGTGGCAGCGCCTGTTGCAGAGGGATGCTGGCAGCTCAGGTGTAAACAGAATGTCTCCAGAGCTGGGCCAATCTGCAGACTTTTGGCTCTCGGCTGCAGGCATTCTAGGCCAGCCCTGCCCAGGGGCCTTTGCTATCCCTGACTGTGTTAGCCAGGCCCAGAGTGGCCCTTCCTTTGTTTGTCACAGGCACTGAGAGAGAGGCTACACCCGTGGCTCCTCCCCTCTGCTTGTGAGTCAGCAGTATCGAGCCACCACCGTGGCCACCCAGCTTTCTGTGGTAGGCCTTCTCCGCTGCGGATTTCTTCCCTCCTGTCCTCTCAGTCTGTTTCCCCACTGCCAACAATGTTTCACACCCAGAACCAGCTCTCCAGTTGCCATGTACCAGCTCCCAGACCCCCTGTTCAGCTGTGAACTGACATCTCAGTCCAAACACACTGAGCCATGGTGCAGACCCTCTGTGTGTTTCTCAATCTTTCCCATCTGCTGCAGCTCAGCCACTTCACCCTCTTTGAACAGTCCCAAATGCCTCCCTTCTGACCCAGGGAAATTCCCCATTGGAGAAGGGGTTTCCCCATCAGATAAGGGACATTTCTCTGAATTCGGCAATCTCTCCTCTGTTTCAGATCCCCTGCCCCAGGGTGTGGGACCTATCTCTTTCCTTTCTTCTCTTCCTCTTTCTCCTTTTTCTCCCCACTCTGTCCCACCCAGTTATGTCAGGATCTTTGCAGTCCTTTCTGGTGTCCAAGGTCTTCTGCTGGTGTTCAGCTGGTTCTCTGTGGGATTTATTGAATCTTTTGATGTATTCCTGATGCATCTGTGGAGAGGGATGCATTCCATGTCCTTCTACTTCACCGCCATCTTTCTTCCTATCTATGATGTCCATTTTTCGTTTTTTAACTCACGTTTAATAAAATTTTTGTTCAGTCGTCCGCTGCTGCCTAGCTTTTCCCAGGGAATCTGTTTTATTCTCCATTCATAGTCATTACCAACTTTGATGGCATAAATTTATATTAATCTCCTGCCTCTTTTGCAAATGTCCACACTTTAGCAAGTGTTGACAATAGATCTCCTCTACCATCAAAGTTTCATTCAGGCAACAGGTCCATGTGTAGGTCATTCAATTGAGTAGCATATATCATCTGAGCAACAGTATGTGCCAGACACTATAGTAGGTGCTAGAGACAGAATGGTAAATAAAGCATATGCCATTTGCACTAAAAAATAACAACTTAGATTTTGACTAGTAAACATATTCAAAGAGTCTACTATGTAGATGGAGAATTCACAGATGTTTCATATATAAGATTAACACCAAAAAAAAGAAAACAAGAAATAAAAGGGGGTCATTCTTGGGCCAATGATATGAGTCTGTTAAGAACCAAAGATTATAATTAATTTAAATCTGTGTGCCTGAGGTTAGACAGAGAAAAAGAGAGAGTGAAAAAGAGAGAAAAGGGGCTTCCCTGGTGGCACAGTGGTTAAGTATCTGCCTGCCAATGCAGGGGATAGGGGTTTGAGCCCTGGTCCAGGAATATCCCACATGTCACAGAGCAACTAAGTCCATGCACCACAACTACTGAGCCCACATGCTGCAACTATTGAAACCCAGGAGCCTAGCGCCTGTGCTCCGCAACAAGAGAAGCCACCACAATGAGAAACCTGTGCACTTCAAGGAAGAATAGCTCTTGCATGCCACAACTAGAGAAAGCCCGTGTGCAGCAACGAAAACCCAATGCAGCCAAAAATAAAATAAATAAATAATCTAAAAAAAGAGAGAGAAAAGACTATTGTGAAGTGTTGCAATTTTAAGTAAAGAATTTAGTCTTAACCTTTGTAAGACATGATTTTCTGATTTGCTATGACATCCTAGAAAACTCATAGCTACAAAATAAAAAAGCAACTCCCTAGCTTTTAAAGGTAAAGAAACAAGTATTCAGAGAGAATAAATAACAAAACTCAAGATTAGATAACTAAATAGAGTCAGAGGTTGAATTAGGGCAAAGGAAGGCTCCTGATCAAGTTCTTTCCATTAAATGTCATCACCCCACCTGTTTGATTCTTAGTTCTTCACCTGCAATAAAAATCAAAACTCCCACATTTCATTGACTATATTATGACAATCCACGAATTTATGAGGTTTATGACACATACAGTGGATTATTATGTAGCCATTAAAAAGCACATTGTAGAGCTATATGTAATGAGGTGGATAGACCTAGAGTTTGTCATACAGAGTGAAGTAAGTCAGAAAGAGAAAGACAAATATTGTATGCTAACTCACATATACGGAATCTAAAAATGGTACTGATGAACTCAGTGACAAGAACAAGGACGCAGATGCAGAGAATGGACTGGAGAACTCGAGGTATGGGAGGGGGCGGTGGGTGAAGGGGAAACTGAGACGAAGTGAGAGAGTAGCACAGACATATATATACTACCAACTCTAAAATAGATAGCCAGTGGGAAGTTGTTGTATAACAAAGGGAGTTCAACTCGAGGATGGAAGATGCCTTAGAGGACTGGGATGGGGAGGGTGGGGGGAACTCGAGGATGGGGGGGAGTCGAGGGAGGGAGGGAATATGGGGATATGTGTATAAAAACAGATGATTGAACTTGGTGTACCCCCAAAAAAATAATAAATAAATAAATAAAATTTTTTAAAAAAGCACATTGTAGCAGAGCACTGAATTACAATGAATTGTGTTCATTATGTATTGACTGAAAATATCAGGATACAAAATAATATGCCCCATTTATTTTTTAATAAAAATAATGCATGCACAGAAAACAGAAAATAGGAAAGATGTGCATTAAAAATGCCAGTTCACCAATGGAAGTTCAGTTTATTAGTTATTTTCACTTAAATCTAAATTTTCTAACTTACCAGGTAGTATACTGAAGTAGGAAAAAAATGCTTTTTAAAAGGAAAATCAGGTGGGGGCTTCCCAGGTTGCACAGTGATTAAGAATCCACCTGCCAATACAGGGGACATGGGTTCGATCCCTGGGCCGGGAAGATCCCACATGCCTCAGAGCAAACTAAGCTCGTGTGCACAACTACTGGGCCTGTACTCTAAACCCCGTAAGCCACAACTATTGAGCCCATGTGCCATAACTACTGAAGCCTGCATGCCTAGAGCCTGTGCTCCGCAACAAGAGAAGCCACTGCAATGAGAAGCCAGCACACCACAACGAGGAGTAGCCCCCATTCGCTGCAACTAGAGAAGGCCTGCACAGCAATGAAGACTCAATGCAGCAAATAGATAAATAAATAAATAAATAAATAAATAAATAATTTTTAAAAAAGGAAAGAAAATCAGGTGATGAGTATAAAGTCACACCAAAGCCAATTAGCAGTATAACTGAAATCAATCCTTTCCTTCATGGCCATTGTCACTGGGATAATCTTTTTATTTTGTTTATATTGTTGAATAGAGCTTTTCAGACAATAAGTCACCACAATGTTCAGGAAAGATCTTTGTGAAAATGAGATTAAAACTCATTCCCTATGGGGATGGTTGGGGGGGGGAATGAATTGGGAGATCTGGATACCAAATTGTACACTCTAAATATACGCAGTTTATTGTAAAAAATAAAAAGTTAAAAAAAACAAAAAAACAAAAAAAAACCTCATTCCCTATGGAGGCACAGGAGATTTTTAGGGCTGTAAAAGTCTTCTGTGTGATACTATAAGGATGGATACATGTCATTATATATTTGTCAAAACCCACAGAAAAATACAAAACATGAACCCTAATATAAACTAAGAAGAAAATAAAGTCTCATCCCCCAACTCCCTTATGTAAGTGTTCTGCTCCAGCCTGATGAATCTACTCACTCTGCCAGGAAACAGATAATGTGTTTCTCACTTCTCACTTAAAATATCATTGCCCTTATTCTGCTCTTCAGTCTTAAAAACCTGCTGGAGTTCCTTTGCCTTCAAGAAGTCATCCATGGGAATCTCTTCTCCACTGAACACGCAGCCCCCTTTCTGTTTATCATTTTGACACAATAGATACTACTGCCCTGTAAATGATTTTGTACTCCTATCTTCTGTGGCTATTCAACTTTGATATTGTTAGTTAATATTTAATGAAAATTTGACTATCCAGCTATGTAAACCCCAGATCACCTCACAATTTCCTAGACAAAGATAAAAAGGAATTATTTAACTTATTATTCCAAACTTTATATTAAAAACATAAATGGAGAACCCCTGCTGCCAGTGCCTCTGTCTCCTAGGTGAGCCACAGCTGCCCCACACCTCCATAGGCAACCCCCCCAACACCAGCAGGACAAGCAACCCCAAAAGTTTGGACAACCATGAGGAAACAAAGAAACACCATGCAGGCAAAGGAGCAGGAAAAAAACCCACAAGACCAAATAAATGAGGAGGAAATAGGAAAAATGCCTGAAAAAGAATTTAGAGTAATGATAGTAAAAATGATACAAAATCTCGATAACAAAATAAAGTACAAGAAACAGTTCATAAGAACTCAGAAAAACAAACAGCAATGGATAACAAAATAACTGAAATTAAAAATACTCAGCAGAATGACTGAGGCAGAAGAACGAATAAGTGAGATGGAAGATAGAATGGGGGAAATAAACGCCACAGAGCAGGAAAAAGAAAAAAGAATAAAAAGAATAGAAGACAGTCTCAGAGACCTCAGTGATAACCTTAAACGTACCAACATTCGAATTATAGGCATCCCAGAAGAAGAAGAAAACAAGAAAGGGTCTGAGAAAATATTCGAAGAGGTTATAGTGGAAAACTTCCCCAACATGGGAAAGGAAATAATGAACCAAGTCCAAGAAGCACAGAGAGTCCCATACAGAATAAACCCAAGGAGAAATACACCAAGACACATATTAATCAAACTAACGACAATTCAACACAAAGAAAAAATATTAAAAGCAGCAAGAGAAAAGCAACAAACAACATATAAGGGAAAACCCATCAGGATAACAGCCGACCTATCTACAGAAACTCTGCAGGCCAGAAGGGAATGGCAGGATATACTGAAAGTCCTCAAAGAGAGAAACCTACAGCCAAGAATACTCTACCCAGCAAGAATCTCATTCAGGTTTGAGGGAGAAATCAAAAGCTTTCCAGACAAGCAAAAGTTAAGAGAATTCAGCACCACCAAACCAGCCTTACAACAAGTGCTAAAGGAACTTCTCTAAGTAGGACACACAAGAAAAGGAAAACACCTACAAATACAAACCCAAAACAATTCAGAAAATGGTAATTGGAACACACATGTCAATAATCACTTTAAATGTAAACGGATTAAATGCTCCAACCAAAAGACACACACTGGCTGAATGGATCCAAAAACAAGACCCTTCTATATGCTGCCTACAAGAAACCCACTTCAGACCAAGGGATACATATAGACTGAAAGGAAAGGGATGGAAAAAGATATTCCATGCAAATGGAAGTCAAAAGAAAGTTGGAGTAGCAATACTCATATCAGACAAATTAGACTTGAAAGTAAAGACTATGAAAAGAGACAAGGAAGGACACTACTTAATGATCAAGGGATCCATTCAAGAAGAACATATCACAATGGTAAATATCTATGCCCCCAATATAGGAGCACCTCAATACATAAGGCAAATGCTAACAGCTATAAAAGGGGACATCGACAGTGACACAATAACAGTGGGAGACTTGAACACCCCACTTACATCAATGGACAGATCATCCAAACAGAAAATAAATAAAGACACACAAGCTCTAAATGACACATTAGACCATCTCAACTTAATTGATATTTATAAGACATTCCATCCAAAAACGACAGAATACACTTTCTTCTCAAGTGCACATGGAACATTCTCCAGGATAGATCACATCTTGGGTCACAAATCAAACCTCAGCAAATTCAAGAAAATTGAAATCATATCAAGCATCTTCTCAGACCACAATGCCATGAGACTAGATATCAATTACAGGAAAAAAACTGCAAAAAATACAAACACATGGAAGCTAAACAATTCACTCCTAAACAACCAAGGAATCACTAAAGAAATCAAAGAGGAAATCAAAAAATATCTAGAAACAAATGAAAACGAAAACACAACAACCCAAAACCTATGGGACGCAGCAAAAGCAGTTCTAAGAGGGAAGTTTATAGCAATACAGTCCTACCTTAAGAAACAAGAAAATTATTGAATAAACCACCTAACCTTACACCTAAAACAACTAGAGAAAGAAGAACAAAGAAACCCCAAAGTGAGCAGAAGGAAAGAAATCATAAAGATCAGAGCAGAAATAAATGAAAAAGAAAGGAAAGAAACCATAAGAAAAATAAATAAAACTAAAAGCTGGTTCTTTGAGAAGATTAACAAAATGGATAAACCATTAGCCAGACTCATCAAGAAAAAAAGGGAGAAGACGCAAATCAACAGAATTAGAAATGAAAAACGAGAAGTAACAACGGACACCTCAGAAATACAAAACATCATGAGAGACTACTACAAGCAACTATATGCCAATCAATTGGATAACCTGGAAGAAATGGATACATTCTTAGAAAAATACAATCTTCCAAGACTGAACCAGGAAGAAATAGAAACCATGAACAGACCAATCACAAGTACGGAAATTGAGGCAGTGATTAAAAATCTCCCAACACACAAAAGCCCAGGACCAGATGGGTTCATGGGCAAATTCTATCAAACATTTCGAGAAGAGTTAACACCTATCCTTCTCAAACTCTTCCAAAATATTGCAGAAGGCGGAACACTCCCAAACTCATTCTACGAGGCTACCATCACCCTGATACCAAAACCAGGCAAAGATGTCACACAAAAAGAAAACTACAGACCAATATCACTGATGAATATAGATGCAAAAATCCTCAACAAAATACTAGCTAACAGACTCCAACAGCACATTAAAAAAATCATACACCATGATCAAGTGGGGTTTATCCCTGGGATGCAAGGATTCTTCAATATATGCAAATCAACCAACGTGATACATCATATCAACAAATTGAAGGATAAAAACCATATGATCATCTCAATAGATGCAGAAAAAGCTTTTGACAAAGTTCAACATCCACTTATGATAAAAGCTTTCCAGAAAATGGGCATAGAAGGAAATTACCTCAACATAATCAAAGCCATATATGAAAAACCAAAAGCCAACATCGTTCTCAATGGGGAAAAACGGGAAGAATTCCCTCTAAGAACAGGAACAAGACAAGGGTGTCCACTCTCACCACTATTATTCAACATAGTTTTGGAAGTTTTAGCCACAGCAATCAGAGAAGAAAAAGAAATCAAAGGAATCCAAATTGGAAAAGAAGAAGTAAAATTGTCACTCTTTGCAGATGACATGATATTATATATAGAAAACCCTAAAGACTCTACCAGAAAACTGCTAGCACTAACTGATGAGTTTAGTCAGGTAGCAGGATACAAAATTAATGCACAGAAATCTCTTGCATTCCTATACACTAACAACAGAAGAGCAGAAAGAGAAATTAAGGAAACTCTCCCATTCACCATTGCAACCAAAAGAATAAAATACCTAGGAATAAACCTGCCTAAGAAGGCAAAAGATCTGTATGCAGAAAACTTTAAGACATTGATGAAAGAAATCAAAGACGACACAAACAGATGGAGAGACATACCATGTTCCTGGACTGGAAGAATCAACATCGTGAAAATGACTGTACTACCCAAAGCAATTTACAGATTCAATGCAATCCCGATCAAATTACCAATGGCATTTTTCACAGAACTAGAGCAAGAAATCTTACGATTTGTATGGAAATGCAAAAGACCCCGAATAGCCAAAGCAATCTTGAGAAGGAAAAATGGAGTTGGTGGAATCAGGCTTCCTGACTTCAAACTATACTACAAGGCCATAGTGATCAAGACAGTATGGTACTGGCACAAACATAGAAAGGAAGATCAATGGAATAGAATAGAGAACTCAGAAGTAAGCCCAAACACATATGGGCACCTTATCTTTGACAAAGGAGGCATGAGTATACAATGGAAAAAAGACAGCCTCTTCAATAAGTGGTGCTGGGAAAACTGGACAGCAACATGTAAAAGAATGAAATTAGAACACTTCCTAACACCATACACAAAAATAAACTCCAAATGGATTAAAGACCTACATGTAAGGCCAGACACTATAAAACTCCTAGAGGAAAATATAGGCAGAACACTCTATGACATACATCAAAGCAACATCCTTTTTGACCCACCTCCTAGAAGAATGGAAATAAAATCAAGAATAAACAAATGGGACCTCATGAAACTTAAAAGCTTTTGCACAGCAAAAGAAACCATAAACAAGACTAAAAGGCAGCCCTCAGAATGGGAAAAAATAATTGCCTATGAAACAACGGACAAAGGATTAACCTCCAAAATATACAAACAGCTCATGAAACTTAATACCAAAAAAGCAAATAACCCAATCCACAAGTGGGCAGAAGACCTAAATAGACATTTCTCCAAAGAAGACATACAGATGGCCAACACACACATGAAAAGATGCTCAACATCACTCATCATCAGAGAAATGCAAGTCAAAGCCACAATGAGGGATCACCTCACACCAGTCAGAATGGCCATCATCACAAAATCTGGAAACAACAAATGTTGGAGAGGGTGTGGAGAAAAGGGAACTCTCCTGCACTGTTGGTGGGACTGTAAGTTGGTAGAGCCACTATGGAAAACAATTTGGAGGTTCCTTAATAAACTACAAATAGAACTACCATATGATCCAGTCATCCCACTCCTGGGCATATACCCAAAGAAAAGCATGATCCCAAAAGAAACTTGTACCATAATGTTTATTGCAGCACTCTTTACAATAGCCAGGACATGGAAGCAACCTAAATGCCCATCAACAAATGAATGGATACAGAAGATGTGGCATATATATACAATGGAATATTACTCAGCTATGAAAAGGGATGAGATGGAGCTATATGTAATGAGGTGGATAGAACTACAATCTGTCATACATAGTGAAGTAAGTCAGAAAGAGAAAGACAAATATTGTATGCTAACTCACATATACAGAATCTAAAAATGGTACTGATGAACTCAGTGACAAGAACAAGGATGCAGATACAGAGAATGGACTGGAGGTCCCCTCGAGGTATGGGAGGGGGCGGGGGGTGAAGGGGAAACTGAGACGAAGTGAGAGAGTAGCACAGACATATATATACTACCAACTGTTAAATAGTCAGTGGGAAGTTGTTGTATAACAAAGGGAGCCCAACTCAAGGATGGAAGATGCCTTAGAGGACTGGGGCGGGGAGGGTGGGGGGGACTCGAGGGGGAGGGAGTCAAGGAAGGGAGGGAATATGGGGATATGTGTATAAAAACAGATGATTGAACCTGATGTACCCCCCCAAAAAATAAAAAATAAAAAAATAAAATAACATAAATGAACTTAAGTCAATCTATTTCATGAAGGCTTCCAAAACCTTACATATCCATGAAAATTTCTTTCTCCTCTCTACTTCTGAAGCCTTGGGATTCTATATCTCATAAGAACATACACAGATGGCAAGGGAGCATGGCCCTTTCTGTGTACACATAGCCAGGATGGTAACTTCAGAGAAAATTTTGGTCCTCATGTCGATAGCCTAGAAAGTTCTGCTAGTCAAAGATCAGTATTCAGGATTCCTTAAATTGCAGTATCTACTCTTTCCACTTGCAGTCCTTGACTGCCCTTCAACCATTTCAAGAAATCCTAGCTTAAGGATTTGAATCCCAGTCCTATTTCATGTGTCTGATTAATACTAATAAGAATCATATAGCTACAGGGAAGAGCAGAGACCTGCTCGTTCTAAGCAAAATACACCGAAATTAATAAATAAACAAAAAAATTAAAAGAGTTGTTTGCAACATAATTGGACCTAAATGGAAACCATATGAGAAGAGAGAGGAAACAGTAATCACTGCAGAAGTCTCCTGAAAGATAACTTTTGAAAAGTATAAACAAAATATCAGCAGTTTCCTTTATTCTGGCATTATATTTTACCTAGTTTAGGGAAAATATAATACTTTTGGTCAAAAGAACATAATTACAAAGAATGAAAAAAATATACTTCCAATTTGATTTAAAAGTGTTTACCACCATGTATAAAACATTCATATAGAAGCACCTACAACTTAAATGAATTTAACTAAACTTTGGGGAGGTCTTAATGATAATAGCGGTGTTTGACCACAGGCTCAGAGTGTCCAGATGCCAAAATGTTTTCCCCTTAGGAATAAGAGTGGCCATAGACTTCTGAACTCTAGTAATACTGAAGCTTTTTTTTTAAACTCCAGTTTAAACTTTCTTTTGTCAATTGTCATCAAAATCTGCTGAGGACTCTCAGACTGCACTGGACTATGTGAGATGTTTAAAGAAATTGAATCCTGTAATGATGTTGATGGTGGTGATGACAACAAGAATAGCTGTTGCGGGCTTCCCAGGTGGTGCAGTGGTTAAGAATCTGCCTGCCAATGCAGGAGACACGGGTTCGAGCCCTGCTCCAGGAAGATCCCACATGCAGCGGAGCAACTAAGACCGTGCACCACAACTGAGCCTGAGCTCTAGAGCCTGCGAGCCACAACTACTGAGCCCATGAGCCGCAACTACTGAAGCCTTCACGCCTAGAGCCCATGCCCCACAACAAGAGAAGCCACCACAATGCGAAACCTGAGCACCAGAACAAAGAGGCACCCCCGCTCACCACAACTAGAGAAAGCCTGCCCACAGCAATGAAGATCCAATGCAGCCAAAAATAAAATAAGTAAATAATAAAATAAATCTTTAAAAAAAAAAGAGAGAATAGCTGTCATAGGTGTCAACTGTCTACCTGACCTCCTTTCTCCTTCATTCCAGGAAGTCCATCACATCTCTAAAGTGAACTGCTCTCCTCACGCACCATGCTAAGTGGTCCTAGTGAGAGCTGCAGAGTATAATCTCACAAACCTTTTGCCAAAGGGTGGGCAAAGGATCCCACCTGACTTCGTTGGTGAAAACCCTTCCCCTTTTCCAGCTTTATGAGATATAATCAAAAACAAAATTGTAAGATATTTAAAGCGTATAATGTGATGATTTGATATATGTACACATTATGAAAGGATCTCCCCCCCTCCATTGAGCTAATTAACACATCTGTCACCTCACATATTCACCCTCTTCTCTTGTTGGGTGAGAACACTTAAGTTCTACTCTCTTAGCAAATCATACAATACAGTGTTATCAACTGTAGTCACCTAGACTTTTGAATTGAAACTAAGGGAAAAGAGAAATGTCCTCTCTGGTGGTAAAGCTCGGAAAGCCAACAGCTCTGGGTTCATTTGCACCCTATGGAATGTGCAAACCTCTCAGCAGAAACAAAAGAGGTTGAAATAGAGAAACAGGAGAGATGGAGGGAGGGCCCAATGCAATCTCCCAAGTAGACGAAGAAGGGTTGCCTTTACTCTAACTTTCGACTGAAAGAATCCTGATTACCACAATAACTACCATGTCTTGAGGCTGACTTGGTGCCAGAAACTGGGCTAAGTGCTTTAAACACATTAATTCACTTAATCCTTATAACTACTCTATTAACCAGGCATTATTATTCTCATATTGTAGAAAAAGAAACTGAGACACAGAGAGAATACCCAAAATTGTACACTTAGTTAATTGCATAATTAGAAGTATTTTAATCTGCCTTCCCTCAAAGTTCAAGCTCATTTTCATTGTAGAAATCTATTTCCCTCATCCCTTCCTAACTCATAAGTCTTTTCCTAGCGTGGACACAGTAGCCAACCTGAGATGGGGACCCACTAGTTCATTGGACCAGAAGGAACCATCTTCTTTTGGAGACTACAAAAGTGATCCTGAACTCCTGCTAATAAATGAATAAGGCCACCAGCTCTACATTCTAATATTCTAACTAAATTGTTATAATATAATAATGTGACAGTATAATATATAGCAAAACAATTATAGATTCAAGATTCTAATTTATTAGACAAGATGCCATTGAGTCAACAGTCTCAATAAGTTTTGATTTCCAGAAAAGATACAACAATCTAATGTAGCAAGCATTTATCGGAACTCCTCTGTGTTCAGTTGTGCACTAGATGCGAAGTAATACAACAAATCAATTAAAAAAAAACAATATTTTCCTCTCCTATAGAAGCCAGAGGAATAGGACATACATACCTGATGCAGCTTAGTATCAACCACTAAGAAGCATATTTTTATTAAAATTATAAATCAGAAAAATCACATGGTGTAGTGATTCAGACAGTGGGAAAATCAGTGTGTGCTGGCGGAGAGACTGAATGTCTTCTGGGAGATGTGATGGAAACTATAAGTATCAGTATGAAGCATATAGGTAAAGAGGAGATGCAAGGATACTTATTTTTTAATATATTTATTTATTTATTTATTCATTTATTCATTTATTGGTTGCATTGGATCTTCATTGCCACACACGGGCTTTCTCTAGTTGCTACGAGCGGGGGCTACTCTTCATTGTGGTGCATGGTCTCCTCATTGCAGTGGCTTGGGCTTCAACAGTTGCAGCACATGGGCTCAATAGTTGTGGCTCATGGGCTCTAGAGTACAGGCTCAGTAGTTGTGGCACACGGGCTTAGTTGCTCTGCAGCATGTAGGATCTTCCTAGAGCAGGGCTCGAACCCGTGTCCCCTGCATTGGCAGGCAGATTCTTTTTTTTTTTATAACTTTTATTGAGATACAGTTAACAGACAATAAACAGCATATATTTAGAGTGTACAATTTGGTATCCCAATCTCCCAGTTCATCCCCCCCCAACCCTCCCCACTTTCCCCACTTGGTGTCCATGTGTTTGTTCTCTACATCTGTGTCTCTATTTCTGCCTTGCATTTCCTCCTTCATAGTTGTTAGCATTTGCCTTATGTACTGAGGTGCTCCTATATTGGGTGCATATATATTTATAATTGTTATCTCCTCTTTTTGGATGGATCCCTTGATCTTTATGTAATGTCCTTTCTTGTCCATTGTAACATTTTTCATTTTAAAGTCTATTTTATCTGATGTGACTATTGCTACTCCAGCTTTCTTTTGATTTTCATTTGCATGGAATATCTTTTTCCATCCCCTCACTTTCCATCTACATGTGTCCCTAGGTCTGAAGTGAGTCTCTTGTAGACAGCATATATATGGGTCTTGTTTTTGTATCCATTCAGCCAGTCTGTGTCTTTTGGTTGGTGCATTTAGTCCATTTACATTTAAGGTAATTATTGATATGTGTGTTCCTATTAACATTTTCTTAATTGTTTTGTTTTTGTTTTTATAGGTCCTTTTCTTCTCTTATGTTTCCTGCTTAGAGAAGTTCCTTTAGCATTTGTTGTAGGGCTGGTTTGGTGGTGCTGAATTCTCTTAGCTGTTGCTTGTCTGTAAAGCTTTTGATTTCTCTGTCGAATCTGAATGAGATCCTTGCTGGGTAGAGTATTCTTGGTTGCAGGTTCTTCCCTTTCATCACTTGAAATATATCGTGCCACTCCCTTCTGGCTTGCAGGGTTTCTGCTGAGAAATCAGCTGTTACCCTTATGGGAGTTCCTTTGTATGTTATTTGCCATTTTTCCCTTGTTGCTTTTAATAACTTTTCTCTGCCTTTAATTTTTGTCAATTTGACTATGTCTTGGCCTGTATCTCCTTGGATTTATCCTGCCTGGGACTCTCTGTACTTCCTGGACTTGGGTAGCTATTTCCTTTCCCATGTTAGGGAAGTTTTCAGCTATAATCTCTTCCAGTATTTTCTCAGGTCCTTTCTCTCTCTCTTCTCCTTCTGGGACCCCTATAATGTGAATGTTGGCACATTTACCATTGTCCCAGAGGTATCTTAGGCTGCCTTCAGTTCTTTTCATTCTTTTTTCCTTATCTTTTCCGCATCAGTGATTTTCACCATTCTGTCTTCCAGGTCACTTATTCACCCTTCTGCCTCAACTAATGTGCTATTGGTTCCTTCTAGTGTATTTTGCATTTCAGTTATTGTGTTGCATATCTCTGTTTGCTCTTTAATTCTTCTAGGTCTTTGGTAAACTTTTCGATCTTTGCATCCAGTCTTTTTTCAAAGTCCTGGATCATCTTCACCATCATTATTCTGAATTCTTTTTCTGTAAGGGTGCCTATCTCCTCTTCATTTAGTTGTTTTTCTGGGTTTTTATCCTGTCCCTTCATCTGGTACAAAGTCCTCTGCTTTTTCATTTTCTCTATCTTTCTGTGGCTGTGGTTTTCAGTTCCACAAGATGAAATACTGCTGATACTACTTGATACTGCTGTCTGCCCTGGCAGGCAGATTCTTAACCACTGTGCCACCTAGGAAGTCCTGCAAGGATGCTTTTGACCCCCTAACTGCATTTATCAAATATTTAGGAAGCCAGTACAGAAGCTGTTATAGAGAGCCACACGGAAGTGCCAAAGTGAGAATGTAGCAGAAAGCAGACAAACAAGAAATATTGCAAACAGAGTGTATCCATAGAGCAGCCACTGTGGAAAATAGTATGGAGGTTCCTTAAAAGACTAAAAATAGAATTACCATATGATCCAGCAATCCCACTCCTGGGCATATATCCAGAAAAGACGAAAGCTATAATTCAAAAAGATACATGCACCCCAATGTTCATAGCAGCACTACTTACAACAGCCAAGACATGGAAACAACCCAAGTGCCCATTGACCGATGAATGGATAAAGAAGATGTGGTAAATATACATAATGGCATATTACTTGGCCTTAAAAATAGTGAAATCTTCAGCCACATGGATGGACCTAGAGATTGTCATACTAAGTTAGGTAAGTCAGACAGAGAAAGACAAATAATATATGACATCACTTATATGTGGAGTCTAAAAAATAATACAAATGAACGTATTTACGAAAGAGAAACAGACAGACATAGAAAACAAATTTATGGTTACCAAAGGGGATTGGGGTGGGATAAACTGGCAATATGGGATTAACAGATACACACTATCATATATAAAATAAACAACAAGGATTTACTGTATAGCACAGGAAACTACATTCAATAGTTTGTTCAATAATAAACTATGATGAAAAAGAATAGAAAAAACCCAAAGTATATCCATAGAGTACCATCACTGATTTGATATGGGAGATTACAGAATAGATACCATTAATGATGACCTTAGAATTAAAAGCCTAGGTCCTGGGGAAAGGTTGAGATGAGAAATAATTTGTTCTTTAGGTCAGAGTTATTTCCTTATAAGTAACAAAATAAATTAATAAACTACTTAAAAAACATAAAAATAACAGGACAGAGGTCAGTCAATGTTTTACACATTTTGTTTAAAAAGTAAATGAGATAAGAAATAAGAAAAAAATGAGAGCCTTTGAGAAGTTTTCCCCATAAGCCTACTCTTTTCCCTATTGTCTTCTTCTAGGTAAATTATACCATTCTTCACCCAGCTGCTCAAGTCAAAAGTTCTACCGTGACCTTTGAACTCTTCCCTTTTGCCCAGCCCACTAGCAAATCATGTTGGCTCTCCCTCAACCCATATTTAGCCACTTCTTTCCTCCTCCGTCATTCCACCTGAATCTAAGCCATCAGCATGTGTCACCTGGAAGATTGCAATGTTACTGCCATGTTTTAACAGTTAATCTCTCTGCTTCCACCTTCGTTCTCCTAACAATCAATTGTCCACACAGTGTAAATCATATTCAAACATAAATTGGACCCTGCCCTGTTTAAAATCTTCCAATTACCAGGATAAAATCTAAAACCTTTTTCACAGGATTGATAAAGTAACCATTTAACTTCAAAGAGCATGTGTTCTCCCTAAAAAGACTCACAGTAAACCATATTTAACAATACTTGTAATGGATAGAAAGCAAATTTCTCTTAATCTAGGTATAACCTCCTTTGACTTATCTATAATCCAAATATCCAACATTTTTATTCATCAATCTCCCAAAAGTCAACTGAAGCAAACAACAGTAAAGAGTAATTTAATTTAGAGAGAAATTGATATAATAATATATAACAAAAGAAACTAATTTTTTTCAAATATCTGGCTAAGCTTACTTTGGTTGGTAGTATAAGAAATGAGTCTAAGTTTATAAAGTCTAAGTTTATAGAATAAACATTTTCCTCTGAAGATTTCATTCTAACATTCTTCATAAAATAAATGAAGTATATAAAAATAAATTCAGATCTACAGTTCTGTCAATGAAAGTTCATAAAGGGGTCCAAGTATAATCTGGCCCCCTAACAGTATATTAGGAAGACTTATTAAACTGGCTTTTAACAGAAGAAAGATGGTAGATCAATGTTTAAAGAAACAGTTTGAATATGTTCTGTAGTTCAGTTAATACTGTACTAAGATCAACTTGTGGGATTTGATGAAGTCTATGGCTATGTAAGATACCACCAGGGAATGCCAAGTCAAGGATACATGGGAACTCTACTATTTTTGCAACCTCTTGTTAAATTAAGTCAAATTATTTCACAAATTTTTAAAAGGTTAAAAAAAGAAATTATCCATAAAATGAATACACTATGATAATTATACATCACTCATATAAAGTCATTAAAGTATTCCTCCTCAGGACTGATACTAAATAATTTTGTTTTTAATATGATTTTGTTTTTAATATTTGTAGTATGTAGAACACAAACCATGGTAAAAATTCAGCCTCAGGAATTCTAGCTTTATGACCTTGGAAATTTTACTTACCTTCTCCAGCCTCAGTTTTTATATCTGTAAAATACAGATAATAACACCTAACTTATAGCCCTGAGAGATTTAAGTGAGATAATATATGTAAAATGCTTGGTAGATGCCTGACAGAGTGAGCCCACATGATAAGAACTCAGTAACTGGCAGCTAGTTAATTACTATTGATAGCTTTAGTTAATAAAATTGAGTTTCTTTCAAAATAGCCTGTAGCTCAGATTCTGAATGAGGTTTTTAACACATTCTTATAAGAAAAATCCATTCATATGGCTCCTGCCAAATTCCAACTTGCTAACCAGATAATAATTAAAGATTCTTATTGATCGGTTGGAAATGCCTCCCTCACACACCCTTTTGGGGATCAGAAAAGCACTTCAAACTCAACATGACCAAATCTGAACTCATAATCTTTTCGCACAAATTTAGTCCTCCTCTAGTGAATGGTGCCACCATCCACTTATGCAAACCAGAGCTAAGAAAGCACTTCACACCCAATTCATCCTAAAGATTTTATCTCCTGTCTATACATCTGTCCACTTCTCTCCATAGCCACTGCAGCTCCTGACCACAAGTTACACTCTCTCTCACTTGCACCTCCTAAGTGATATCCCTAGATCCATTTTTGACTCTTCCTTTTGTCTGCATTGTAGCTAGAATGATTTATTTAGACATAAAAATGTGATTATCGGTGCTATCTCCCACACATACTATCCCCTTGGAAACCTGAATCAGCTGTACAATGATCTTAGCAGGCTAAACACTGAAATTCTTGATATCACCAATGAATGTGGCCCTGACCCATTACTACCCCTCAGAGCCCTATCATCGTGGTTTGATCTGTTTTCTCCTCATCAGCCTTCTCGCACTCTTTCAGGTCCCTCGTGTTCTCCATTCTTCCTCCCAGCACAGAATCACCTCTTGGGTCTCTGTTTCTAAATCACCTGTGCTGAACGAAATTGAGTTATTTGTAGTGAGGTGGATGGACTTAGACTCTGTCATACAGAGTGAAGTAAGTCAGAAAGAATAAACAAATACTGTATGTTAACACATATATATATGGAATCTAAAAAAATGGTACTGGTGAACCCAGTGACAGGGTAAGAATAAAGACGTAGATGTAGAGAACAGACTTGAGGTCATGGGGGGTGAGGGAAGGGGAAGCGGGGTTGAAGTGAGAGAGTAGCATTGACATATGTACACTACCAAATGTAAAATGGATGGTTAGTGGGAAGCTGCTGCATAGCACAGGGAGATCAACTCCATGCTTGGTGATGACCTAGAGGAGTAGGATAGGGAGGGCAGGAGGGACGCTCAAGATGGAAGGGATATGGGGATATATGTATACATATAGCTGATTCACTTTGTTGTACAGCAGAAACTAACACAACATTGTAAAGCAGTTATAATCTAATAAAAGATCTGAAAAAAAAACTAAAATACAAAAAATAAAAATTAAAAAAAAAATCACCTGTGCTGTCTCCTCCTCTATCAGTTTCTAAAAAATCAGACTGGCCCCACTCTCATTTCCAGGCTCCAGTTTTCTCCTCTACCTATTGATAGACTTCTTGATAAGTGACATTATCTGCTTCCAGGATGACTCCCTGTCATTGTCTCCCTGAGCCCTAAGTTGTGTATTAAATTACCTTCTTCACATCTCTACTTGGTGTCTCCAAGTTAACACATCCCTGCCACCTTCCACTCTGACAAGCCTGTTCATCTCCCAGTCTCCCCATCTCAGTGCATGCTTCCACCACCTACCAAGTTGATCAACCAAAACCCCTGAAGGACTCCCCTCACCTCAACATTCAATTCATCAGCAAATACCAGACAGCATCATTTCTTCTCTCCATCTCCACTGCCTCCTCCCTAATCCAAGCCACCATGATTTTTTCCCTCGACTGACCTCCTGATACCACCCCCTCCCCAACAAAAAAATGATAGTTTGGATTCCTTTTATTAGTTACAACTAATGCATTTTTTCTTGACTCAATATATTGGCTAAAACTTTAATAACAATATTTAATGATTGTTGTAATACACAGTGATTTTTAATGTCAGTTTTTCCGTAAAATAGAAGTTGCTTGTTTGAGAGAGATTTTTAATTATTTATTTTGTATCATTATTTAAAGCAGCGATTCCAACTAATGGCTAAACCACCCTATCAAGAAACATTGATTTAAAGGAAGTATGCGTATAGTCTTAATTTACCATTTATTCCAAGAATGCAAGCTGAATTTTACTAAATTCATTTCTGTTTTGTACCAAACTGAACACGTTCTTACTCTTTATATTTTTTGTTTAGGTAAATTATATTAATTAATTATTTCATTTTGAACCATCCTTCTTTACTTAAATAACTCACACTTTTATTTTTAAGAAATTACTGGATTTCATTTGTTGCTGTTTTACTTAGTATATGACTTGGAATGTTGCCTCAGTTTTCTTTTTTTGAGTTACCTTTAGCAGCTGTCTTATAAATTACTTTATGCTTGCTTGCTAAAATGAACTAGAAAGCCTCACATATTTTCCTATGCTATGGAATAAATTGTACAACACAATAAATGTCTGATGACTGAATGAATGACCAGAAAAACATTCCATAAATTTATTTGAGCCAAATGTATTCCTGGGAATAAATTTCTGATAACTTTATGTCTTTCACTGTTATTGGTTCTTTCAGTTTTACTCTTCTCTAGCCAACTATGGTCATTTATATTTCTATGTATAATTTTTTAAATTTCAGAATGGCACTGTATGGATATACACATTTTTAGTTTACAATTTTAATCTCTTCGATATCTATTATTTGAATCCCCATTTCTGAGTTACATTTTGTTTTCTCTGTATGGTTAGTTGTTAGAGATTAAACCAGTACCTCTAAAAAAAATTGTCAATTAATTTCCCACTTTGTAATTCATCAATTTCTGCCTTCCCTCACATAGGGATTGATTTCATTAAACTTGTTGGTTATTTTGTTTCTGGTTTCTTACATTGGCAACTTTGTTTATTTTTGTACTTTCTTATTCAACAATGAAAGCATTTAATGTGATGACATGTATGGCCATCTCTCAAGCAATAATCTCATTTCTGTTATTTTCCATATATTCTATTGATAAAGGTTTGATCTCCTCTTAGATACAAAAGTTATTTATGAGAGGGCTTATCTTTTCTTTTTTTCTTCCATCTTGCAAGAGATTAAGGTTGTTGGCTAAATTTTTTTTAATCTCTATGTTTATTTTATTGTGATTATATTGTATCAACATATAACTTCCGTTTATTAAAATTTATTAAGGTTTTTAATTATATATATGGGGTAAAGATATAGTATACATATATACAAATTATAATACCTCTATTATATATCATATTTCTTAATATTTTCTTTATAATTTTAATCTAATTTAAAGGTTAAAAACCAAAAGAGGTAAGCAAATTTCATTTCTCTCATTACTATTTTTGTTTCTGTTAATTTCCTCTCATATTTTTTACAGATTTACTTTATATATGTCTATATTATGTTACCTGGGGTAAAACTTTTCTTACTACAGGGGTCTCACTGAATATTGAAATCTTTATTAATATAAAATGTATTTATTTTGACTTTTCTTGTGAATAATTTTGAAATTCTTGCTTCTGTTTTATTTTTATTTTAAGGATTCACTTTGTCCAATACTTAACTAAACATTTTTCTGAACTGGTTTTGGTTTCCTCTGATATAAAAAAATTGTGATTACATTTTCATTCATTACTAAATTTTTTTTCTATGTAGATTCATTTCTAACAAGCATATTTTCTTTTTATAACTGGCAGACTTATTCTTTCTTTTATTGTCTTTTTACACCTTTTTGTTGTTTTAGTTCGCTTACTATTTCATTGTCTTCTCTGTTTGTATTTCACCCTTTATTTTATGGTTTCTTTCATCCTTTTTTTCTCTCTGGTGATTTGGAAGGTATACCTCTTATATTAACTTCTGTTAGAATTAACTCATATCTACATATTTACTTCCTATGGCTCTCATATCTCATCTCCAGTTTCCTATGGCTCTAGTCCCCAATTTTAAACCCAGATTCTTATTTGAGAATTATAACCTGTGATGGTTAGTTTATGTGTCAACTTGTCTAGGCTGCAGTATCCAGGTATTAAATCAAACAGTAAGCCTGGTGTTGCTATGAAGGTATTTTGCAAATGTGGTTAACATCTGCAATCAGGTGACTTTAAGTAAAGGTGATGGCCCTCAATAATGTGCGTGGGCCTCATCAATCAGTTGGAAGGCCTTAAAAGCAAAATTGAAGTTTCCCTGAAAAAGAAGAAATTCTACCTCAAGATTACAGCATCAGATCCTGCTCAGGTCTTTGCAGCCTGTCAGTCTGCCCTACAAAATTTTGAACTTAACAGCCCTTTTAAGCATGTGAGCTAATTCCTTGAAATATATCTCTTTATATATAATATATAGTATATAATATATATGTACACATACATACACAGATAAACTACTATTATATATATTTTATAGAAACAGAACCCTCACTAATACATTAACTTTCAGATTTTATGTAGTTTCTTTTATAAGAACAATTAGAACTTGTCCTATTTTAATAACCATAGTTACAATATTATATTTGACTTATTCCAATGCTTCGCCCTTGTTATCTATATTTTATCTATCTTTATACGATTCCTGAATTTTATTTGTATTCTTAAATTTTAGACTCAACTTAATGTCTTCATTAGAACAGATTTTTGAATTTTTTTCAGTTCTTGCAAAACAAAAGAAGTCTTTTGTTTACATTCACATGTGAACAGCATGTTAGCAGGGTCTATGTCTACAAGCCAAGGCTTTGCTTATAATCTTTTTTCCCCTAAACATTTATAGATTTTGCACCACTATCTTCCTACATTTAATGTTGTAGAGAATTCTAATGTTATCAAGCTTTATGTCCCTTTTTGTTTTTCTTTTACTTTTTTCACTTATTTTTCTTATACTGTGCGGATATGTAGCTTTCATTATTCTCAATGTTGTTCCAATTAAATAGAAATAATCCCAGGTTTGTTATGTGTATTTTAGTTAAGTTTTAATTATTCTTTGTGTTGTCATTATTCTGGACTCATTAGAAAGAGCAGTTATCACAATGATCTTCATATGTTCTGTTCTCTATTCCTAATAACTTCTCTTTTATTATTTTCATCTCTTGCTCTTGTCTTCTTCATTTATATAGACACCATCAGTTTCTTCATGTTGCCTGCTCACTTTGAAGCAGTGGTGATTTCATTCTTTACTGTCTCCAATGCATTATTAAATTCTATTACCGCAATTTAAATTCCATAAGAGTCTTTAAATGCTTCATCTCACTCATTCATTTCTAAATTATCTCTTCACCAGCTACCATTTTAATTCAGACATTGTGGTCTTTCCTTATATTTCATCTATTATCTCATAGGATTCATATTTTTAAAGATTTATTGACAGCAGAAAATGTGTATTATCTAAAATTTGCTCCTTAAATTAACCATATCCCCCCTACCTTTAGCTTGTTTTGTTCTTCTTCCATTATGTTACAGAGAATATTTTAAATTCCTTCTAGGTTTTTATTTTTCCATTTATTTATCCTTGAATTATGATTCTTAATCTAAAATTTAATTTCATATTGTAACAAAAACCTCCAGCAGAAGCAAACCAAACCAAGAAATACATCCCTAACTTACTCTCATTCCTTACCTCTCATTGCCTGAGGCAATGTCAGCCCCAAGATGTGTCCAGGATTTCTCAGGATAAGCACTATGAAGTTGAACTTTTCCAAACACCCCTGAAAATAAAAGGAGCAACAGTTGGATAGGAAAATCCTTCTGAGAAATTAAGGCCACATAAGCAAAACTCATTAGAGAGCTTAATGTGCAAGATACATGATATAGGAACTATATATGAAGATATCCACCTTATCAGAAAAAGAACATTTAACATCTCACATGGCTATGAAACTACTTTTTATTCTCTCAAAAGCTACAGAGAAATGAATGCTATACCACATCTAGCAATCCAAGAGCTGGGAAATAGACCACTCTAATGGCTAACTAGTTAGATTTCCACCAGTAAGTGACTCCAAACCATTTGCAATTCTATTGGAAGTTAACTGGTTTTGATATTTTGTGTTATGCAGTAGACTTTCCAAAAGCAAGATAATTTTGTTTCCTGAGGAAAGAGATTTGGTGCTATTAGTTTTGTTTTCCATAGCTGGACTTCAGATTTTTTTGCATTACAGATATCAAAGGATAGATCTCTAGCTCCTTTGTTTCAAAATATAATTTATTTCAGACTCATAAATTAAAGTCTTACCAGGGACATGCTTGATGCAGTGCAGTTTTATTCTTTCAGGTCTTTCCTCTTACACATTTTATTGCCATTTAAAATCCCATGAAGCAAAATTCTTCATATACTAGTTGTCTAAACATGTTTTGAACATGAACCCAAGCAGTAACGAAATTATCATCATGCACTTCCTAGCACGTCTGTCTGTTTTTAGGTAAATAACCACACCAACAAATGAATATATTCATACATGTTTGAATAGAAGTTCTAATATTTTCTTCCTGCACCCAAATGGGTTGATTGTCTTCACACCCCTGGGTTGGTGTGCCCTATTTTATTGCAAATCACTAATCTTGAAATCTAAAGATGTCACAATTTTTAGCAAAAAAAAAAAAAGTATAAATAAAGGAAGTAAACACCAGTAAGGTACAAATAATACGCCTTGGTTTTCATCCAATGTGAACTAAAAAAGCTCAGTTAATTAGAACCTAACCAACTGTTTATGTCAACATCCATAATTTTACCATACTCTAATTCAGCAAAAAGTCAGAAGATAATAAAACTAAAGTAAGGATTAATGGAAATGGAAAAAAGACTCCCACTTTTAGGACATGTCCTAGAATCAATCTTTCATAATAATAATAAAATATCATCATCATCAAAAAATTAATCTTTTCCACTATTAGCTAAGTAAGCTAGACAGGAGAGTGGAAAAATTTAGAGAAATTTAACAAAAACCAGTTTATTTCCTTTAATTTACCAGAAAGCAGATTTCTTTATCATTCCCAGTCACCAAAGATTTACTCTAAAATGACACCATTTCTTAGTTGTTTCAAGGAGATTATAATACTTGAAGAAATTAAAATATGTTATTTACTTATGATATCACCAAAATTTAAGCTTGCAATGACAAACATTTCATTCCTTATTCAACTTCGTATCAGAGAAATTTTCAAAAACAGTTGTTTGGCAATACAGCTGGCATCAAAGATCAAGATAGGCACCCTCGTATGCTCCTAACACAAAGCCTAGTTCAACGTGGCACTCCATGAAATAGAGTGGACACCACAGGCAAAAAGAGTCCATGCTCTCGTTGTGATCCACCTAGTTTGTCAACTTGCAAAAGTAAAATATTACTTAACCTCATATTCTTAAAAAAGATAAAATAAATAGCATATATGAAAAATCATTTGGAAACAATAAAGCACTATCAAAGTATTAGATGGCTATGGTTATACTTTATGAAACAAGGTTACCAAACTTCATACTATCCTAACATGATTGTTTCCATTTTACTGAGTCATTGAGATCTTATAAAATTAGGATTGCCATACAGAGAAAATAAGAAAATGCTAGAACCTATAAAAAGCCTCTTATACCTTTCCTTTAAAAGTAAGTTATTGTGTGGTCCTTGCATCATAGTTATACAAGCCCAGTCCTAGTTTCTGTGCTCTTCTGTGCTTTAACACAGGATTTGGTTTTGTGGCAGTATCAAATGAAGAAATTGTCAACGGTTAATATTTCTTAGTAATCTGCAGATCTGTCAGTTTAAAAAATATATCAATAACCACACAGTATTTATTTTTTTATTAATTAATTAATTAATTAATTAATTTTTTTATTTTATTGGCTGTGTTGGGTCTTTTTTGCTGTGCGTGGGCTTTCTTTTTAGTTGCTGTGAGTGGGGGCTACTCTTCGTTGTGGTGCATGGGCTCCTCATTGCCGTGGCTTCTCTTGTTGCGGAGCACGGGCTCTACGCAAGTGGGCTTCAGTAGTTGTAGCACATGAGCGCAACAGTTGTGGCTCACGGGCTCTAAAGTGCAGGCTCAATAGTTGTGGCGTACGGGCTTAGCTGCTCCGCGGCATGTGGGATCTCCCTGGAGCAGGGATCGAACCTGTGTCCCCTGCATTGGCAGGCAGATTTTCAACCACTTGTGCCACCTAGGAAGCCCCCACACAGTATTTAAAGCTAATAACACAGACTTTTCGTCCAGCCTTTGGTGTCTGACCAGTCTGGATATAAATCTAAGTTCTGACAGCATAAAACTGTGTGGCTTTCTGCATATTGGTCATCATCTCTGAGTCTTAGTTTTGACATCTGGAAAATGTATACACCTTACAGGAGAGTTGGTAAGTGAAATAATAAATATAAATTCTCTAGAAGAGTGCCTGGAATTTAGTAGGTGTGCTATGAATGGCACTTCTGTATCAGAGATACGTACACATTTCATTTTTAATAAAAACTGCATTATACTCTTACCAATTGTTCCTGGATCAATACGAATTCCACTGAAACGGTCACAAAAGACTCCCTCTGAAGCTCTAAGGAGAATCAGAAGCTTTTTTTCTTTTTCTAAGGGATTTTCTAAAGTACCTGTTTACAAAGAAAAGTATATCATGTAAATTAATTTGAAATTTAAGGAGAGAGAGGGAAATTGTGGTGTAATTTTGAGAATGCAAAGTAAATGCTGTAAAGTAGACTAGATGGAGAAAAACCAATGCTGCATAGATAAAATAAGAAAAGATGGGAAAATGAGATGCAGTAAACTTCTCTGAGGGATACTGGATTACTGTTCAGCAAATATTCACTCTTCTTAAGGCAGAGCATACTTTCCTGACCTACTAATATTGACACTGGTCACATGACTTTGTTTTGGCCAATGAAATTTAAGTAGAAGTGACAGTAAAGCCAGTTCTGAGTTGGTGCTTTAAGATGCTTGGCAAGTTTTACCAGATCACTTGCAATAACGTTCCCTTCCATGAAAGGAGAATTCCTTAAATAGCCTTTAGGGGCTGGGCTGACCCGAAAAGAACCCATGAGCTAGAATCAAGTCACACTGAGACTGGCAACAATATTTGTTGTTGTGAGCCACTGAGACTTGAGGATTATTTGTTATACAACATTATTACAGCAAAACCTGACTGATACACTCTCTATGGCTAGATCCCCACGTTGCTCTACATGTATTTTAGCGTTTAATCTTCACAACACACCTGAGAAGTATGATTATCTCAGTGTTAAATATTCATACAGAATGAAGCTTAGGGGTTAAGGGACTTGTCCATATTTATCCAGCTAGGAAGTAACAGTCTGAATTTGAACAATGGTCTATTTATGCTGTGTTTTATTAAACAAGCAATAGGTTATTATCTAAGCCTAAATTCTTTTAGCAGCATAAGGACACAGTCTTCAGGCTGTGATACTCAAACAGCAGTTAGGAATTACTTCTGACCTTAATCTGTTAATATAAACAGCAGAGTTTGGTCACTTCTATTGTATGAAAATTGTTTGGGGGAATTACTGAAATTGTGTTACTGAGTATGAACCTAGCAAAGATTATTTTCTTCAGAAAATATATCTTAGAGTACATAAAATATTACAAAGCATTAGATTTTTTAAGAAGCAACTAGTGAGAAGATTGTCTCCAAACTACATACTAGATCAGAGAAGTTGACAAAACACATCTGCTGTCAAACATGCCTTTCCACTTAGAAATTCCTGAACACATAACCCAACATGAGGTTGCCAAATATGGTACGAAGTAAATGGAAACTTAAAATTGCCTGGTTGTGCTTTTGGTTAAGTGGTCTTTCAGGGGCATAAAATCATTTTCCCCAGTTGGCATCCCATATATACCTGGTTAGCCAAAGTCTCTGTGTGGGTTTCTAGCTTGCTACATACCTAGCTCTGTAGTCCAGACTTCACAGCCGTTGGTCTACAGGGATTGTTGGAAGTAAGATTCAGAGAGGTAAGTAAACTTCCCTGGATGCATACAGGAGGCCAAAGGGCATGCAAGGATTAGACCCCACAGCCTGTGTTTTCCCAATAAAACGCTAAGGTACGCAAGGCTCCGTGTAGGTAATGCCAATCCTCAGTTAAGTGACTAATGTATCCTCTTAGCCAAAACAAAGATGTGCTAGAGCAGAAAGGAGGGATGCAGGGGAGGAGGAGAATGTTAAGAAATGTGCGTGGTGTAGCTCTTATCTGGCGGTTAGAAGTCTGTCCAGTAAGCAGTTTTCCAACTGTGATTTCATTTATTTCACGGAGGGTAGTTTAGATTCTTGGGGGGAAAAAATGGCCTAGCACTAAACAGACACCAGAGAGAAAAAAAGTAGGACAGTTTTTGCCCTAGAGAAATGTATGCAGAGTCCCATGAAAAGAGTTCAGCGTTCCTCTAAAATCAGAGATTAAATCAATTATGCAACCCAAAACAGCAGCACATGTGGAGCTTTCACAGAAAGTCTGGGCAAAATTAGTCAGCCTGCCATGATCTTTTGGTATCTGAAATGACCAGAGTTTGGATTCTTTTTTTGTGATGTGGGGGAAGGGAAAGATGGAGACTAGGGACTGAGTAGAAAGAAGGCAAGGGTGACCTAAAAGAAGGAAATACATGCTATTTTAACATAAAAATGCAGTGCATCAAATGTGTGAAAGTTGGTAAATGGAAAGCCTTAAAGTCTGAACTCTTCATTTTATTCTCAAATCTATCACTCAAAGAAAGGTGAAACGCTCTCACCAGCTTGAGCTTTGTCCCTAAACGTGAGAAGCCACGGCTAAGAGAAGGCTCTCAGGATCAGGCCGCTCTTCTCTGATTTCCCTTTTTAAAGCTGCTTCAAGCTGCTCTAAACTATAACAAAAGGCAGTTTCAACCTGGGTGAATGCAGATACTCATAACAAGAGAAAATCGTTGTCATGCTGCAGAGACATACCAGGTGTTTTTGCATACATGATTTCATTTAATTTTCACAACCCTGTGATGGATATTGTTGTGGTTCTCATGAAGAAATGGAGACTGAGAGAGGTTCAGGAACTTATCAGAAATTACATAGCTAAAAAGTGGGGAAGCTGGGCTTAGACTTAAAAGTCCCATCTGAGGACACGTGGACATGGGGAATAGGAAAGAAGTAAAAGGAAGTTGTCACAACTTGGGATGATGGTAGGCAATGGAGGGGAAACAGAATATGTTCCAGATGCTAAAATCACCTGAGGAGATGGAAGGAACATAAGTTCTGGTATATAAAAGATACCTGTTATAATGATTTGAGGAATATGGTACAAATGGATTCCATGAACTTCAAAGGTAAGAAAAAGGGAAAAGGACTTTATGTGATTTTATTAAGTGAACCTCTTTGATGCAATCAAACATAAACCTAGTTCACACTTAAGTCCACTCTTTGAACACGACTCCCCACACCTTGTGACTAAGCCAACCCACACTGAATTACTTACCTTTCCCTCCACCCTCCTCTGTGCCTGTGAGATTCCCGAGGCTTTTATATGCCTACCTTCATCCTAACTCCTAATCATCTCTCAAAACTTGGCTTCACTGTAATTTATTTCTAAAAGCATCCTATGACCTTGAACTAGAGGCCCCCTTTTGTGCATAAAAATGTCCGTGCCCCTTGTTGCAGTAAGTCTCCTTCAAGGACCTTGCCCTAAAGAAATAGTGTGGAACATAGGGAAAGGTTAGAGCCCAAAGTTCTCCACTGCAGTGCTATCTATTTATAACAGCAAACATTGGAAAATGCTTTGAAATAGCAAATGATTGGAAACAGCCTTGTGCATTTAGAACTCCTTCATCCTCCCCTCCCGCTCCCCCCAGTTTCCTTGCCACACTCAGGAGCTGAGCCACCTTGAGTCCCCAAACGAGACCAAACCTAGCTCAGAGGACACCTCCTCTGGGATCCTTCCCTGTCAACTATGTCTCTGTTAAGTGGCCCTCTGCGGGCTACCACACATACCATGTTTTACCTCAATGCTTCACAACTGTACTGTGTCTTTTATCAGACTGTCTCCTCTTTACAGTATGCTCCCTGAGAGAAGGAGCTGTGTTCACTTCTATTTTGTCCCCCAAATTGTTAGCTAGATAATTTTAACCAATCATCTTGCAGAAAACACTTAGAAATAAAGAGGGATACTCCACAGTAAAAAAGACTCATTTCACCAATGTTATAAGAATATTAAGTATGTATGTGCCTAGCATCATAGCTTCAGAATAAAGCAAAAATGAAGCAAAAACAGAATTATAAGGAAAAGCAGATATCTCTAAAATAACTAAGAAAATAGTAAGGATGCAACAGTTTTGACTAATACAACTAGCAAATAACATAATATGTGTAGATGGGAAACTAGACTCACAAAGAATACATATTCTTTTCAAACTTGCATAAAACATTCACAAATATTGGTCATATGAGGACCCTAAAGCAAATTTAAAAGAATTAAAACCAGACAGCATATGTTCTCCTACCATAGTTTAATCAAAATGTACAATTCATCTTGGGAAAAGTCTATAAACTGAACTGTGTTAAAATAAATGTTTTCCAATTATCTAGAGATACCAACCATTAAGAGAGTGAAAAAGCAAGCCACAGAGTGGGCAAAGGTATTTGCAACTCATATAACCAACAAAAGGTACATTCCAAAATATATAAATGACTTCAACAAATAAGTACTAAAAAGATAATGAAAAAAATAAAAAATAAAAAGATAATGTATCATTTAAAAAGGGCAAGAGAACAGCTACTTTACAAAACAAAATACCAAACAGAAAATAAAAATTTTAAAAGGGCTCAAATCACATTAAAAACTAGAGATATGCAGATTAAAATAATCATGAGGTCCCGCCACATATCCACTAGAATGGAGTCCTATTTAGTTGAACAGTGTACTTGTTACTTTACAAACTTTTCTGTACATGTGTCATATTTCACAATGAACTATTATGTTTCAAGGACACTTGTCAAAAAGTTCATCAACAGAATGGAAACTAATCAAAATTATATATTTTTTCTGCTTCTCTAAAGCATTAAATTCTTTTACAGCTTTAATGAGATATAACTGATGTACAAAAACAACTGCATATATTCAATGTATATTGACCAAAATTTTAGACTTGTCCCCCTAATAAACTTTTTGTTGGGTCCTGCTCACTGAATCCAAAACAACAAATTGTGTTTCTAAATAATCTGTATTTCACTCCAAGTTAACCTTGAAATTCCATAAATATCACAATTGCCCATAAAAGATAGGTTAAGAAATTATCCCCAATATCAATTTTACACATTTTCTCCTGTCCTCAGAAGTAGGTTATACGCTCATGACTGAGCTTCCAGCTGGAGCATGACTATTTTTCTCATGTCTTGCTATGGCTATTTTCTTCATAGCAGAGCCTCTAGAACATTCTGGACAAACAGTGCTAAATCAATTAAATTGTGAAGCTTGTTTTATTCTGAATTAGCTTTTAATTCCCAGTGTACACTTGACCTACTAAAACACTCCTCCCCAATGGAATCAATCCCACGTGAAAAAAAAAAAAATGAAGGGTGGAAGAGTTTTCAGTCCAATGAAATGACATGGTTATAAGAATAACCAGCTGGCATTATCAAACGATAAATCTCCAGCCCCTCAGACAGTGATTTATTCAAGCTGACAAACTTTTATTAGTGATGAGAGGCCTCTCAATTTGTTAACAATTGATAAAAATTAAAATTAAAGTTAATATATAATGTATACACTCACATATTTACAAAATATATAAAAACCCTTAAAATTCCATAAATAAGACTGAACTAATTTACTTCTGTAAGCCTCAGTTTCTGCAATTTCACATAAAGTAGGCACAATAATAGATCCATTTTTCATTAGGGTTAAATGATTTAGTGCATGTTAAAGATACACGGCAGGACTTGCATTTAATACAAGCTCTGTAAAATGTTGGCTCTTAGTAGTAATAACAGTATAAACAGTGCTAGTAACAAATAGAGAAATGAAACATTTTAAAATCAATGTTTAAATTTGGAAATTAAGAGAAAGAAGGCAAGCTTTTCCTAGCAAGTAATGTATTATTCTTCAAGTGCTAAAAACTAGACATATCGCAGGTAAAAATATTAGGTGATCACTTATTTGAATGTCCAGACCAAGGAACTGCAGGAAATACAATTAAATTTCTCAAATTCAAATACTCTCATAAGAGTTTTCTAACCAAGAAAATAAATTATTCATTCATTCAGTCACTTGTTTGCTTAAAATTATTTAGCTTTTCCATGAAAAAATAATTAAATAATATTTAACAAGTATTTTATTTATTATATAATTAACTATTTAATAATTTTAAAATAATAAATTTCTAAGGAATTTTATGTTATTGTGATAGAAGTTCAAGAGTCCAAAATATAGTTTGGGAAAAGGTGACTGAGAAAATATTAAAATATTAAAGTAAAAATGGTTACTGTAATTGTGTTTAGTAGAAGGATCATTTCTTGTATCAGCATTTTGCTTAAAAATACATATACATATAAGAATAATGTGATGTTTGTCAGAGAACTAACATCCATCTGAAAATAAATAGATATTTCTATGTTGATCTAACTTTCAAATATGTATTATTTAACTTTTGGCTACCAATCTTCTTAGGAACTCACGGAAATGGAGTTCAGTGCTTCCTGAACCTGTAAAGAAAAAATCTTTTTTGCTTTTGCCCTTGTAGTTAAATAAGTATGGTATTTAAAAGTCACATCCCTTTAATTTCACCTTTTTATTAACTAGTAGTTTGATTAGAGAATGGTCCATATAAACAGGAACTGATTTGTTAACTGATGGTCTATATTAGCTAACTTATAAACCATCTATTTTACAGATATCTATGTACACTTATATTTACACATTAAATGTGTGCTTAATGTGTATTATTTTTTAATCATAAACTTGAAAGAAAATATTTTTCTTTCTTTTGTTTTTTTACTTAATATATTATTTTTAAACAAACATCACCACAAGATTCTCTCTGGCTACTCAATGAGTCTGACTACTGGGTATTGTGGCTTTAAGCTGCAGGATATGTTTTAATCTACACTTTTCTCTGGTTTGTCTCCTTCTTATTGCTTAATCATCCAATGAGCCTTACAGAACTGTCAGTTTGGGAGGCAATAAACTGTGTATGGATTTTTCTTTCTTCTTTAGGATTAAGAAAGTCCCAATCATGGAAGCAATGAAAGAAACTTCCATACACCTAGTACTTCATTTCCTGACAATCAAAGTCATGTGCTAATGATGACCTTAGGCTCCTGGCTACAGATACGAGACAGGGCTGACAAATATCCATCACTGGCTCTGCACAACAATATGTGACAAGTTTTAGGATAAAAACCCAGTTCCTAGCATAATTACTGAGTGACTAGGCAGTACGTCACATGACCTGGCTCTGACAAGCTGAAGGAACAATGCACTGCTAAGTCCTCAGGGACACTGAAATGTGGGGCATGTGTTGTTTACTCAGGGATCAAGGAGACTTCTGTTAAGTTTTAAAGACACACATATATTATTAGTGATTATTCCTCTCTGAAATCCTCCTCCAAACTATCATGAGAGAATTCTCCATTTGCAATTTTAAAAGCATGCATAAGACTAAAACACTTTCCATTGAGTTGCACATTTGGATCAATAACATGTTAACGTCACTGATATCTAAGATAACAAAGCACACATATGAAAGCATGGAAATGATGTCTCAACTAAAAAAGGACACTGATGAAAAGAATGAGTTCAGACAGCTATTCCTGGGCAAAGAAACACAAACATTTAAAACACTAAACAAACCAATGTTTATTGAACCAGCTTTGAGTCAGGCATTTTCATTAGCTTTCCTCTCCTAAACAAAATAAAATTTAGATTGGTACAAGATCACCAATGTTTTCAATGTGTTTTTTAACCCCTGTTTGTTTCTTTTATATGGGGGGGGGGCAAACATTGCAGTCATTTATATATTAACACTATAAGTCAACATAAACAAACAGGGGTTAAAAAACACATTGAAAACATTGGTGATCTTGTACCAATCTAAATTTTATTTTGTCTAGGAGGATGTACTACAAGAAAAAGGCACAGAGCTGAAAGACAGATTTATATGTGTCCATTAATTTATGGACACATTATTAGAAGCCTACTATGCACAATGTCAGGGTTACAACTTGCTGTAAAGAAGCCTATTATCTAATACAGAGAAGACATTCATGAAAACATACCATTTCATAACAAGAAAATGAATGCAGTAATGACAACATGAATGGTAGAATGGGCCAGAAGAAAAGATACACTGAGACCTACTGAATGGAGACAGAAAATGCCCATAATAAAGGTTGTCCTTGGGCCAAGGCTTGAAGGACAGGTATTTGAAGTGACTAAAATAACCTCTAATCCTGGTGCCTGCTCTTTACCAGCCATGAGACCTTGGAACCAATCAAAAATCTCTTTGGATCTCAGGTCTGTTATCCACATGATGATACAGATGAATCACACAATCTCTGAGGTCTGAGATATCACAGTTATAAATCTGCTATTGGGGAATTTTCCAGAAATTGTATAATGACCTGCTAAGCTAGGTTTACAACCCAGATTTCTAGAATTTCCATATTCGTGATGGTCCTAAACTAATTTCTGTCTTGTTAAAATCATATGTATGAGATTATCAAAAAGCAGCAATGTTCAGCACATTTTGGACTCACTTGCCTTCTTCATTGCTTTAGAAAACAGCACTGCATTGCTTAAAACCCATCCTATCCTGTGAAACTCATGCCTGCTCTTCCATAGTCTCTAGCTACCACGGCTGCCTTTCTGCCTCACAGCTATGGAAAGCACATGTCTGGCTCTGCCTCAGGACTTCTGCACCAGCTCTTCCTTCAGTCTGAAACCCTCTTGTTCAAATCTTTGCAAGTCTATGTCTTTCTTGTCTCTATGATCTCAAGTCACACTGGCTCTTCAGAAAGGTATTTACTGACTACCTAATCTATGGTGCCAATACCTCTCTTCAGCTCACTCCTCTGTTTAGTTTCCTTCAGAGCATGTATTGCCATCTAAAATTATCTTCTCCATTTATTTCACTATTTCATTGTCTATTTTCCCCAACAAACGAGTACAAGTAGGAATCTTATTCGTCCTGCTCACTGCTGAACACTCAAGTCCTAAGAATGCTTGGCACTGAGTTGGTATTCAATCTTCCATTGAATATCTACACATTTGCTCCATTTTATCATCCAAAAGAAAGTTTGTTACTCAGAGAAGCATATAAAGCTTTGACAACATCACTCAATATGGACTTTTCAATTTCAAACATGGGATTGAATCTGTTCGATTGTATTTAACACTATATATTAAGCCAAAAAATCAAATTGTTAAAGAATAGACAAATGGCATCAAACTTATTAGAAGTTACTGGCTTTCAGGTAATGTGTCAAATTTTTTTCTTTGTTCAACATGCAAAGTAACATTTTGTGTCAAAACTATATTTTGACAGCCATATAAAAACAATAAAACAGCCAATTTCCTTTCCTGCTTTCTTTATTCTCTCCACTGTATCTCATACTACTCATTCCCTCTTGCTTGCAAATTCCTTCCTTTGTTTCAAGACATTTCTCATTTTCCATCTACCTTCATAGCTGTTTCTTTTCCTTTCTTCTTCCTGAACTCAGCTTCCTCCATTACCTGTAAAATGTTTGTTTTCGCCAAAATTTCAGCACTGGTCATTTTTTCTTCTCTATTTCACAGCTTTGATTTCACATTTTAGCTGATGACCCTCAAATATATATATATATTAGCACAATCCTCTCTCCTATGCTTTCTCATAAATCAATTTGTCCTCTACATATTATCACTTACACATCCTATTGAAACCTAAACTTGCAAATACAAATCTATTTAATCAACAAACCACTGTACAGCCTTACTAGCTGCTTGACACTCTTCAAGCACTTTAATAAACATTAATTCACTTAATTTTTATAAAGCTCTATAAAATAAGCATGATTATTATTATTACCATTTTAGAGGTAAGGAAACTGAGGCAGAGATAGCTCATGTAACTTATCAGAGTCACTCAACTAATAAGTGATGAGAAGGAGGTTCTGTCCAGGCACCACCAAGGACTCAGATCTCCCAACCTGAAACCCAGGATGTATCTTAAACAACTCCTCACCTCCCATCAAAATTGCCACTTGGTGCCAGTGATTTTTTACTTCTCAATACTTCTCTAATTAATTCTTCCTCTTTAACTCCAGTGCCTTAGTTCAATCTTACACAATTTCTTTCCAGAAACACTTCGTAGCCTTCTCACTTTTCTCCGTGCCCCTTCCAATACATCCCCTACACTACCAAAAGTGATCGCTCTAAGACCACATCTAATCATGTCACTTCCCTGCTTAAAACTATCCAGTGACTGCACACTGCCTTCATGATAAAACCCAAACTCTTTAACATAATTCATAAGGCCAAGAAACTTCATTGGCTACCGCCATTCTATAAATCCTACAATCCAGACCTACCCTGACATTGTTCCTACTTTCCTGAAGGTATAATGCTCATGCACAAATATGTGCCTTTTCAGATCTCTTCTTTTATCTTTAACCCCCCCCCCCTTCATGCTGGAAGAGGTGACACTTCCAATTATGTTTTTATTTGTTTGTCTCCACTGCTTTATTGAGACATCTCTTGAAAAGTAGGTTCATGACTTCTACTTCTGTACACCCAACCTCTCCTGTGGTACTTGGCACATGGCAGGCAATGAATAAAAAACATGATGAATGAAAGGATGGACAAACAAGTGAAATACTTTAAGCTTATCTTAAGTGTTTTATCAGACTAATGAGACAACCACTGAACAAAGAATGAAATTGAGTTTGGCATTTGCGATGCAGCTGTAGCCCTCTAAGCAAAGCTTTGATCTTAAATTTCTCTTCTAATGCTAGCATTATGATTCCACTCTACTAAAAGTCAATTGATACTTTTTGCCAGCACCAGTTGCCTTAAAAGCACAGCCACCAAGAAATATAATTCCACAATGTTGGGACCTGTATCAAATGGCATCAGATAGCAGACAGACTCTGGCAGTGCTCTGTGCCAGTGTCCACATCTATTAGGTTTATTTGCTAACTAGTCTTATTATCTTTTTCATGTTGGGATTTCTTTAGGGTGTGGTAGAATGGGACAGATGGGTTGAAAGCCTTCCTTCAGGCATCATACACATAGGATTGGGCAGATGGGTTCCTTTCGGATAATCAACCTTCAAGCCTGGAACACATGGACAAGCACAGAGAAAAAGAACTTACCGTTGTCTAGTAATAGATAAAAATATATTTGGGAATGGACAAAATTTAAAATAAGATATTTGAAATGTATAAATAAAAAGTGGAAAGTGACATTGTGTCACTTCTCTTCAAAGGTACAGATTTTCAGGTAACAAGTTTGAATAATAGTAAAAAGTGACGTCAGAAACCTAAAAGAACTTACAAAAAAAAGACCACACTTAGCAGTAGAAGATGCCAACCTGAAATAAGTTTTCTAGTAACATGAACAAGGCTCAATTTTATTGAACATTTCTATCAGTTAAATGGATGAGGATTTTATAGAATATGAAGCAAATGAGCAAATGATATTAATCTGGGAGGAAAAAAATCAGAAGGCAAAAGGATTTCCTCTCTGTGGAAAGATGGATTGAAATAATAAAATAAAGAGATGAATAAAAAATATTGCATTGTCTCCCTAAAACCCAAGTGAAAACAAAATAATCCTTACCCAAGTGTAGAATGTAGAGATATGTATTTGAGGCAGCACATGTAAAAAGAGTAGGAATTAGAGTTGACAAAATAATTGGCATAACGCAACTGGATGAAGATGAATCTTTGACTGTTTTAACAGAAGTTGGACTTTTTCAAACTCTGCCCTCCTTTCCTCCGCTCACTGCCCTGGGACATGGCTGCCCTGGACACAGGACAGCACTGAGTCTTCCTTTACTCACAGTTCTGGTTGGGTCTGGCTAAATGGCAGCATGAGCAGGAGATGAGGGAGGACAGAGAGTGAGATCTGGTATTTACTCCCAGAGGTCCTTCCTGGTACTGAGTATGTCCCAGTCACACAAAAGTTCATGCTGTTGTCTGACAACCATCACCATGCATTCACCTCCATCTCGGATTCTAGTAACAACCTTTTTCTCTTGCTCCTTTGGAGAAGGGATGATAAGGATGTTCTCCTGATTCTAGCCCTGGGGTTTGCCTCAGGCCATTTGGATTTTTGTAAAGGTTTCCTTCATTAAAATCTCTTCCAATTGTCCAATTTAGTATATGACATGTACTTCCCACAGGCACCCTGACAGATAAACTAGCATTTATTAAACACTTATTATATGCCAAGCACTTCATAGGAGCTGTTATACTTATGGTTTCAGCATCACTCTGAGGTAGGTTCTATCATATGTTACAGATAAAGGGATGGAGGCATCCAGAGGCTGATTTACTTAAGGCCAAACATCAAGCAGGCAACCAGGTTGGATGTGACCCGAGACTGTCTGACTTAGAGCCCATGAATATAGCCCAGTTCTGCTATATTCATTTCACTCTGTTCAGAATAAGTCAAGCTTATGCTTATACTCTTAATAGGGAGAACAGTCCTTTCCCCCTGGCTTCATACTTTCAGAGGAATTAAACAAAACAAGTTTGTTTAGGAACAATTTCAGGAAGCATGAGGGGATTTCATAACTCAGAAATGTGGAGGGAGTGCAGATTTGTAAGATCTTTCTGAGAAGCAATTTGACAATATGCATGCAGGACCTTAAAGCGTGCACTTACCCTTAGGCCCATTAATTCTATTTATAAAAGTCTATCCTAAGAAAATAATCAGAGATGTAAATAATGACTTAAGTGCTAAGATGTTCATTTCAGAGTAAGCTACCAGGGGAAAAAAAACCTAAAATAAGCTTGACTGTTCAACAATAGAAAATGGTTAATCTTTCTTGACCCACCTCCTCACAGTAATGATAATTAAAACAAAAATAAACAAATGAGAGCTAATCAAACTTAAAAGCTTCTGCACAGCAAAGGAAACCATAAACAAGACGAAAAGACAACCCTCAGAATGAGAGAAAATATTTGCAAATGAAGCAACAAAGGATTAATCTCCAAAATATACAAGCAGCTCATGAAGCTTAATACCAAAAAAGCAAATAACCCAATCCACAAATGGGCGGAAGACTTAAATAGACATTTCTCCAAAAAAGACACACAGATGACTAACAAACACAGGAAAAGATGCTCAACATCACTAATCAGCAGAGAAATGCAAGTCAAAGCCACAATGAGGTATCACCTCACACTGGTCAGAATGGATGGCCATCATCAAAAAATCTAGAAACAATAAATGTTTCTAGAGAGGGTGTGGAGAAAAGGGAACCATCCTGCACTGTTGGTGGGAATGTAAGTTGGTACAGCCACTATGGAAAACAGTTTGGACATTCCTCAAAAAACTAAAAATAGAACTACCATACGATCCAGTAATCCCACTACTGGGCATATACCCAGAGAAAACCATAATCCAAAAAGAAACATGTACCATAATGTTCATTGCAGCACTATTTACAATAGCCAGGACATGGAAACAACCTAAACACCCATCAACAGATGAATGGATAAAGAAGATGTGGCACATATATACAATGGAATATTACTCAGCCATAAAAAGGAATGAAATGAGTTATATGTAATGAGGTGGATAGACCTAGAGTCTGTCATACAGAGTGAAGTAAGCCAGAAAGAGAAAGGCAAATATTGTATAATAATGCATATATGTGGAATCTAGAAAAATGGTATAGATGATCTTATCTACAAAGCAGAAACAGAGACACAGATGTAGAGAACAAATGTATGGCTATCAAGGGGGGAAGGAGTGGGGTGGGAGAAATTCTGAGACTGGGATTGAGACATACACGTTATTGGTACTATGTATAAAGTAGACAACTGATGGGAACATACTATACAGTACAGGGAACTCTACCTAATCCACTGTGGTTACCTAAATGGGAGGGAATTTTAAAAGGGAGAAGATACCTGTATGTATATGGCTGGTTCATTTTGTTGTACAATGGAGGCTAACACAACATTGTGAAGAAACCATACTCCAATAAAAATCAATTTAAAGAAAAGAAAAGAAAATGGTTAACTAAATTATTATGCATGTATGTATACGTATAGACTCACATAGATGTGGAATATTAAAGCTATCAAAATTGTGTCTCGGAAATAGAATGAATTGAGGAGATTCTCACATTGTTAGCATAGGATTCAAAAGATTATCAAGCTGTATACTCTATGTTTTAAAGTGTGTGTGTGCATGTACACAGCACGTGTAGGGAAAAAATGATTTTAGGACTACAAAACGTTGATTACGTTTATCTTTACATTTGGATGTATAAATGAGTACTTCATTTCTTCTGTATAACTTTCTGCTTGCTTTTCTGTATTTTCCAGGTTGCCCAATAGAACCAAAAAATAAAAAAAAATTTTAAACATCAGCAACTGTGATTAAAATTATATGACTGTAATTATATAACCATGATGATAACTATGTCTAAAGTAACTGTGATTTATCTAAGGCTGAAATAATAGGAATCGCAGAATCTGAAAGAGAGAAGCTTCAATAAAGTGTGAATGAAGGGCTATCGAAAGAAAGAGTTTAACACTCATCCTAAACAGATCAAACAGAAGACCTGAACCAACAGAAATTAGAGGAAGATAGACTGTGGCTATTAGAAGGAAACAAATTCTAATAGACTTTTTAAAAGTGGGAACACATTGTATCGAAAGGTTTTGATTTTTCTATCACTGGAAACATTTAAGAAGAGGTTTGACCACAATTTTTCAGGAAGCTTCTTGCTGTGATATAAACTTTGGACAGGTAGTTAGGCCGGAAGTCTCTCCCTCCAGAGCTTCTACAATTTGCAGGCTACTGAACAACAACATCTGAACATTTCCTCACCATCAGAGATTGTTTCTTTGGGATAAGGTGTTTTTGTTTCTGAAAACTCTCTTTTAATCTCCCTTTTGGGGACAAAGTAGAATGCCTTACTGAGTTCAAAAGTAGTTCCTTTGAGGGCAAGAGACATGTCTTCCCATCATTGTATACAACAGTTTCAAGTACGTAGCCTACCTAGAACAACTCATTTTTTTTAAGCTCCTTATTGAAATATAATTGATTTACAGTTGTGCCAGTTTGTGCCAGTTTTTGCTGTACAACAAAGTGAATCAGCTGTATTTATACATATATCCCCCACATCCCCTTCCTCCTGCGACTCCCTCTCACCCTCCCTATCCCAGCCCTCTAAGTCATCACCCATCATCGAGTTGATCTCCCTGTGTTATGCAGCAGCTTCCCACTAGCTGTATATTTTACATTTGGTAGTGTATATATGTCAATGCTACTTTCTCACTGCGTCCCAGAGTCCCCTTCACCCCCCCCCCCACCCCGCTGCCATGTCCTCAAGTCCGTTTTCTACATCTGCATCTTTATTCTTGCCCTGTCACTGGGTTCATCAGTACCATTTTTTTAGATCCATGTATATGGATTAGCACATGGTATTTGTTTTTCATGTTTTTATTTAAGTAAGTCAGTGTACCAAACCTGGTTAACTCATCACCCCAGATACACTCCATCCTGCAACATCCCTCACTTCCCAGAGGGAGGACACTCATCTCCCAGTATGTTGCATCTCTGGCACCTCCACCAGCTGCCCAGGGAACCACAAAATATAACAAAGACAAACAGAAGAGTTCATGGGTTTGCTGTGGGGGGAGGCGGGGCAGCTGAATTGCTTGCCTTGTCCCCAGCTTTCTCCCTTTACTGTCCCAGGATGTGGCAGTTCTATAAGGCTCCTCTCAAGGCATCTCCCATGCTGAGCAAACAGCCCTGTTTCCTTGAGAAACCCACTCTCACTTCACAGTAATTTTCTGCCCCAGTAAAGCATGAGCACATAAGCTTGGCTTTCAGGTTTGTTCTCTGAAGGATCTGCACTAAGATAGCAACTGAAATTTTCTTGTGAGTTGGTGAATTGAAGGATAATCAATCCACCCTATGAGATCTTCTGAAAGAGTGAGCCACGGGTAAATTCTCACACAAAGAACTAAAGGGAGAAAGAATTGATGTGTGGCCTGGAGGAGACAAAAAGAGCCCTGCAATGAGCATGAGGAGCCCGGGGCCAGATGACAGCAGAGAGAGGACGGACAGGAGGGAGTGACCAACAAACGTCAACTGTGTCTGTGTCCGAAGCTTGCCAGGGAGAAGCTTTACTGGGAAACTTCCTCTTTGCCTCAGCCCTCCCCAAACTCCCTTAAGCAATCTGCTGGATGACACCATCCTCTCCCAAGGCCTCTCTCTCCTCCCAATCCTGGTGCCCTTGCCCTTGACTCACCAACTCTCAGCTCCCCGCCTGCAATGAGCATGCATGCCACACTCAGAACGTTGCTTCTGTCCACAGGGAATTCTAGAGTCCCCATCACATAGAGGCCTCTGAGGGGCAGAAGATCTGTATCCACAAGGACAGTCCTGTCTGCAGAAGGAAAAGAAATTGCTCAGACATGTAACCAAGACAAAAATTGCCTTCTCTCCTCCAGTGACTTATCCTGGGGTTCTCCAGGCAGCTCAGGAGCTGCTTCCCTTGCTGCCGGGGCCAGGACAGGTGCAGGAAGTGAAAGAACAAATGGTTTTCCGAAGGCTAGGCTTTCATAAAGAGGCAGAGGAAATGAGAAGGCATGATAAATACATTCTGCCATTGCTTCGCAAACCAAGGGTCATGGCCAAAGGCATTGCTGATGCCCCCAACCCTGCCCAAGCCTACTTTAGTGCAAATCTCCAGATGAGCTCCACACCTTTGTCCCTGTCCCTCCAGCTTGGCTCTCATGTCTGAGAGGTAGACAACCATACATACGACCTTGACCTCTGAATTCAGACTATCCAGATGTGAATCCCAGCTCAGCTATTGACTAGCTGTGCGGACCAACTTTTCCCCTCTGTGCCTCAGTTTTCTCATCTGTGAAGTGAGGGTGATAATAAAAATACCTGTTTCATTCATAGGGTTTTTGTGAGGATTAAATGTCAATAGACCTAAAGGGCTGAACCATTCTCAATTCCCCAATCCCACCACAAAAAGCCAAGTGTTTGGTATGTGCTCAATAAACGCTGGAAATTTTCATTATTAGTACTGTTGTCCATTAGCTTGGCAAGCTTGCAGAGCTCATGGGACAACATAAAACCATTTTTCTTCATCTCCCATTCCATAAAAGCAGTTTCCATACAACTTCAGGAGAAAGAAACATTGATTTTTGTTTGAAAGTAACAATAGAGTGATACATGAAAAATTCTCCTGTAAAACAATAAATATTTCACATGTGCCAAAGATTAAGTGTTACTTGCTGAGGCTTAATAGATATCAAATTAACGTTTCTGCTTACACCTTAATTACCATAACCACTGACACATGCAAAGATTTTTAAGAAATTTTTTTAAATTTATTTTGTTGAGGTATAGTTGTGTTAATTTCTGGTATACGGCAAAGCGATTCAGTTATACCTATATATATACATATATATATATATTCTTTTTCATATTCTTCTCCATTATAGGTTATTAGAAGATATAGAATATAGTTCCCTGTGCTATACAGTAGGTCCTTGTTGGTTATCCATTCTATATATAACAGTTTGCATCTGCTAATCCCAAACTCCCAATCCATCCTTCTCTCACCCCCTCTCTCCCTTGGCAACCACAAGTCTACTCTGTATGGCTGTGAGTCTGTTTCTGTTTTATATTTAAGGAGTTATTTTAACATAATCTCACATCTCATTCCAGAAAACAATGCACTCTGTTGTTCTTAAGGACCTGCCCCCCAAATTAACTTCTCAGGAGTTGTCTTTTCTGGTCCCTGCCTACTGCCCAAAGGATAAGACCTCCACACCTTCCTAAGGCAAAGACTATAGGGTTGGAAACCAACCATTTCCCTTTTCCTCCTCGGTTCGTAGTTAGACTACCTTTTTCAGCCTCCTCTGTAATTAAATGAAGCCATGGGACTGAGGTGTAGTCAATAAAATGTAGGCAGAATTGAAGTGGGACATCTCCTGACCTGGTCCCTAAATTCTCCTGCACGCATTCCCTCCCTCCCCTTGTGTCTCAGTTAAATAGTAGAACACTGGTTCTCAAGGTTCTCACCCACTCATCCACCAGAAGCAACCCAAGTTTTAGGTCTGCTCATAAGTCATTCACAGTCCCACACTGGATCTATCACTCCCCTGTGGAAATCTCTCTCTAGTGATACCCTGTACCTTCTTACAACACATCACTAAAACACATTATTGTAATTACATATATGATTATTGCTTGTAAAGAGGGAACTGTCACTGGGCTGATCCTCAGTGTAATTATGTGTTTCTCCCCAACTGTTACTTCCTTAGGAGAAGAGAACATCCCTTTTTAAAAATCCCTAGTGCTTACTGTGATATCAAAGATAAAGCTGTTAAATAAACGTTGCCCAGATCTGTTGAATTTAATTCCCCACGTCCTCAAAATTCAAGCATTTATTAGTGACTGATACAAAAGGAAATAATCAGGCTAAACAGATGAAAATAAATATGCATGTCAATTTTATGTCTGCTCCTTTTCACACATTCAAACAAAAGACTGAAATACCTAGAGAATATTCTAGGATTAACATAGATTTTATAGGTTCATGACTTTAATGTGACCTCAAAAGAAAGATAGGAATTATTTCAAGCAAGCCCCTTTAAATACAAGAATCTATACAAATGGCCTTTATCTCTTCCAACCTGTGGCCCATTCTACCAGTTTTCAGCTGTTGAACCTGTTTGTACAAAATAACTAAATTTCTTCAATAATGTTTTCTGTCATCCACAAAATACTCTCATACACACACACACACACACACACACACACACACACACACACAAGCATGATATCAGGCCTCTTTTGAATACACTTCTTAGTTAAAATGTGATAATACATGGAATTCAAAAGTTTCCCTTTGGTCTTTATCACATTCCTCCTTAGAAGGCATTTTTCTTTAATTGCCTTACCCACTCCAAATATACCAACAAATTTCCCACGAAACACAGTTAGCCTAACTATTATAAGCTCTGTGAGAACAGAGACCATAGCTGTCACTCTCACGTTTATTTGCTCAGCACATAGAACAATACCCAGAATTTGGTAGGTGCTCAAAAATAACACCAAAGAGTGTATAAACACACCCCACATGTAAAACCCAACAGCCATCAGAAGCAAAGTACAGGATGAAGACAAGAGTAGAAACACTATTCTTATTTCTTTCCATGCCACCTTTCACTTTGAAATTCCCTGCATCCATCCAGTCACCATTTTTCTTGCCTCCTTTCCTTCCCTGCTATGTGCCAAATCTTGTTGGGTGGTAGGAATTCAAAGATGAATCCGATATGTTTCCCATCATCAGATGAAGACAGAGAAATAAATACAATGCAATATACTTGAAATAACACACTTTTTTATTATAAGCAGATCAACCTCATCTTCATTCTCATCGACTTCAAAATGGAAAGTCTGTCCAAGTGCCTATTGTAACAAAATTCTGCAAAGATGAAATAAAGCTAAGACCTCTAAAGACTTTTATAAATGAATTCTCCTTGTATTACAATAACACAGATGACAGCTAGCATTGCAAGTGACACAGGCAAAAAACTTCCTCATAACTTAGTCTCCAGAGCAGATCAGGTCCAAATGGACCAACCCTCAGCTATAATGATAGCTTCTAGAGGATTCCTCTCTGTTCCAGGTGTGGAAAGTTAGGACCAATATGCCACATTGTCTACAAGTAGCATGCTTTCCATGAAATTACTCAAGATGTTTCAGAAAAATCATTCAGAAGCAGTTATGTACACAACCTACTTAGAAACATGAATAATAGACTATCTCTAATTTAACTGTGGCCCAATACTTTTCACCTTGCCTTGACTTGGCCAAGGCTCCTGCATTCTACTCTGTCAGTGACCAATCTATCCTACTTAAGAGAATGAGCACTGGCATATGGAGGGAACCATCTGGAATTTCTGTTGCTCAATGGGAGGCTGATGGGGGAATACATGTGGAAAGAGACTCCAAAAAGAATTAATGAGTACCAGATGTAATTAAAGACTGCTTTCCCCCCAAAGGAGCTCAGGACCAGCCATGGGGTGGTGCCTCTTGGTTCCGAATTACACCCTCTTTCCACTTGTTCATCCATCAAACACTAAACATCCCACCATCTTTATTCTAGTATTTTTTCCCAAGCAGTGTTTGGAGTTTTTTCTCCCCTGAAAGTGTTGTATTTTGACAATGAGAAGGATAAAGCTTTATAAATAATATCTGTAAAGTTAACTCTAAGGAAGAATCACCTGACTGTCCCCACGTATCAAATGCAACTACAAAAATAAAAATAAGGAGGCATTAGTCTTCTATAAATGCATAGCTTCCCTTAATACCAGAAAGCCTGAGCCAAATCAAAAGGTAGATGTCTCTGACAGAGGGCAAGAGCTTCTTTGTATCAGGAGTGATCTGACTACCACAGCTAAAAAGCATTCCATATAATTTCAACGCTAGATTTAAACTCATTTTTTCCCAGCAAAATCAGGGAATCAAGGTCACTACTGTTCAGCATTCCAAGGGTCTGACACTCATCTAAATTCTATAGAAAAGAGATCAAGGGACTTCCCTGGTGGCGCAGTGGTTAAGAATCTGCCTGCCACTGCAGGGAACACAGGCTTGATGCCTGGTCTGGGAAGATCCCATATGCCTTGGAGCAACTAAATGAGCCTGTTCTCTAGAGCCCACAAGCCACAACTACTGAAGCCCAGGTGGCCTAGAGCCTGCGTGCCACAACTACTGAGCCTACGTGCTACAACTACTGAATCCCACATGCCTTGAGCCTGTGCTCCACAACAAGAGAAGCCATCGCACTGAGAAGGCTGCACGCCACATCGAAGAGTAGCCTTTGCTCGCCACAACTAGAGAAAGCCCGCACACAGCAACAAAGATCCCAATGGAGCCTAAATAAATAAATAAAAGAGATCAAGGATAAAGGGCACAGATCCTGGGAATAATGATGGGGTCACATGAACAAGCACAATTTAGGGAGGCAGACCCACTGCTTGTGCGATATTCACTGCACCAGGCCCATAACTCAGGTGGTGAAGACAGTTTCCACTACATCCTTGCTATTGTCAGGAACACAGCCTACACCAACTTTGGACATGGCTCTGACTTCCAGGGGAGAGTGACAGCATGCAAGGGCAGAGCAGGACAGACAAGGACTATTGTAGGCTTACTATTTTCCTGCACCTTCCATAATTAACAAGCTTGTTTCTACATTCAGTCTTAGCACCAACACTTTCCCATAAATATGTGAGCCAATGGAAAAATAAGTTTTAATGCCATTTCAGTAACTATTAAGTGACCCAATCCTCCTTTTAGATACTTAAATATATATATATACACAATGATTGGCGGTATTTTCTCTCCTTTGTAGTCATTTAGCTTTTGGTGACTCTAACAATTTATCCAAATATTCCATTTATCATGATGTATGAGGATGACTCATCCAAAAAAATTACTTTTATAATAGAATGGAAATTGTCATACATAAATGGTTCACAAGAATGAAAGCATAACATGATTGAAAATTAACATGAAGTAGATTAATTTACAGAGATATTAGTATTCATTTATAATGAGTTCATTAGCTTATAGAAAAAGCAGAACAAAGAAGTGCTAGAAGATAAGGATACAGTCTTTCTACAACTATATTCTTTTCAAAGAGCTGCTAACTTTATAGCCTGCCTTTTTCATCAAATCCACACAGGTGGTTTCTTTATTCTACTCTATCATTTTTTTTCAAACTGGTCTTAAAAATAGGCAGAAGTGGTAGTTTACAAAGTACCCAGAGGCACATGATTCAGGACTAAAAGCCAGCTTCCTTATACCTTGAAGAAAAGCCATCTGCCTGCCTGGTGTGTGTGTGTGTGTTTGGGGTGGGGGTAGGAAGAGGCTGCTCTCTTCATTCTCACCTCATGGAAGAGTCCAATTTAAACTTTGGACAACAAATTCCCATCCCCCTCCTCACTTACACTCTCTGTGTCTTTCTCCATCACAGACAGACATGCATAATTCCCACAGCAGAATCAACATTTTAAATTATGATATTTTAATTGATCAATAAAATGTTTAGCATACAGTGTTTATCTCTTCCTCTAGTCTATACCATCTGTTCTTCAAAAATATTTTGAATCTATTTAATAGGAAGGTCTTTAAGTAAAATTACCAACTGTATCAGATCAATCCTTTAAAGCCCAAATTCTGAAAGCAACATACCAGAAAGTGCTGCCATTCTTATACAATTAGAAAAGAATCTGTGCCTTCTCTCATTCCAGGCTTTCTTTCTTTTGTTTTATTTTGTTTTTAATCTTGAGATGCTGTTATGCTGCAGTTCTCTCCATTAGGATTCAAAAAATTCAGAACGGCCAACTTGGTATTGTCTTTTTCTAAAACAATCTTAACATTTAAAAATCTGATGTATAATTGACATGCAAAAAGCTGTACATATTTCATGGATACAACTTAATGATTTGAGAGATAAATATATACCCATGTAACATCACTACAGTCTAGGCCATAAACCTCCCCATTTGCTCCAAAACTTTCCTCGCACCCTTTTAATTAATTTATTTAGCTATTTATTTATTATTAATTATTACTTTGTGATAAGAACACAATATAAGATCTACCCGCTTAGAAAATTTTAAGTATATAATACCGTACTGTTTACTATGGGCACTTTGCTGTACAGTAGTTCCCTAGAATTTATTCACCGTGCATAACTGAACCTTGTACACTCTGACTAGTACTTCTTCATTTCCCCACATTCCCTGTCCTGGCAACCACTCAATTAAAATATGGGCAAAGGAACTGAATATACATTTTCCCAAAGAAAACATACAAATGGATAACAAGTATATAAAAATGAGCTGAGTATCACTAATCATCAGGGAAATGCAAATCAGAACTATAAGATATCACTTCACAACCCTTAGTATGCTTTTATTAAAAAAAAATGTATATATATGTAACAAATGTTGGCCAGAAATTGGAGAAAAGGGGACCCTAGAACACTGTTGGTGGGAGTATAAACTGGTGCAGCCACTATGGAAAACAGTATGGAGGTTCTGCAAAAAATTAAAAATAGAACCACCAAATAATCCAGCAATTCCACTTTTGGGTATTTACCCAGAGGAAATGAAAACAGGATCTCAGATATAACTGCATGCCCATGGTCACTGGTGTAGCCATCTGAAACAAGATCCATGGTGCTCTGATTGCTCAGATGAGTAGAGACTCAAAAAGAAAGAAAGAAAGAAAGAAAGAAAGAGAGAGAGAGAGAGAGAGGAAAGAAAGAAAGAAAGAAAGAAAGAAAGAAAGAAAGAAAGAAAGAAAGAAAGAAAAAGAAAGAAAGGAAGGAAGAAAGAAAGAAAGGAAGAAAGGAAAGAGAAAAGAAAGAAAACAAAAAACAAAATGTAGTACCAAGAAAACAATAGACAAAACCTAGACCTTGCAACCCCAGGAGACATAAAAGTGAAGAGTAGGCATTCCGATAAATTTGAGGTCAGATGTTAAATTGTAGTTTGGCTTTATCCACATCATTCTGTTATCTCAGTGTATCATTAATGAATCTGTACTAACCTGAAGTTTTATGATTAAATTCCTCTCCATCTCTTGTAGTATATGATACATTCATATGTGGAAAGGCATAAACTGGTAAGTCTCAGGTAATGCAATTATTAAATTTTTACATGTGGCAGTTAGTGTTATAGCCAAATGAGGCACCAAGTTTATTTTCCTATGTGGGTTTTTGTTTTGATTTGCTTCCTTGAGAAAAATAATGAGATCAACTTCTAGTAAATAAATACATTTTCACAATTTAATCCGAAGAAAAAACATGAAGTGATTCACTCCTGAATGAGGCCATTTAGGTATAGCTCCATGTAGCAAACATTATATTCAATGAGTTTATTTCTCACATGAGCTCTTTTTTTTCTCTGTTTGACACTAGAGAGGGCAATGTATCCAGAAAACTATGAGATTCTTTATTTTTCTTTAATGTTATCGATTATTGTTTTCTCAATCTTTCAATTATTCCTTCCAACTGGGGGGGAAACCCCTCCAAAAATATTATTAAATTCCTTAAAAATAAAATGCTTGTATTCTATTTGTTTTAAAAATTATATGCATTATTTCATAAATGCATAATTGATACTTAAAGAGAACTTAGAATATAGTACCTAATAAATATTGAGTAAACCTCTATTCTATATTTTAATATGTTATATCCAAATTTATAATTTCTAAACAAACTAGTCTATATATTCCATTCCTAAAATCATAAAGTGCTTATACTCTATATAAATACAAGAATTACTTCGGTAGAGGTGTTCATTGTTCTCAACATTTCCATATTTTCCATTGTTACATATTTCAAAAATTTCCTAAGCCTTTAAGAATTTCTTTGTAAATTCCAATAAATTACATTTATTTAATGCTTGGGGTTTCCAAAATAAATTCCTTTTCCCTTGAATTCAAATACATCCCAGAGACCATGAAGTTTCCTAGAACTTTTATTCACAATTCTAGGTATTTCAACAATAATATCCAGATTTTACAACCCCTGCCAACAAAAGTCCCAATACTCTAAAATATCTTCATACTGCTTGGCAAAGAAATTGAAATCCCCATCCTTAGGGTTAATCCTTCTTTTTAATCTGGGGTGTCTAGAAATTCCCAAGAGAAGAATGATATATAAAGTAAAGCATTGTCACTGACCAATAAACTTATTCATTCACCCATTCATTCACTTAGCAAATATTCCCGAGTACTTTGTCGGATACTGGTATATGTCAAAGAAATGAATATAATTGAAACAAGGCTTCCCACTCCACATAGAGAAATAAATATTTTTATGAGATTGATCAGATGAGTTTTTGGTGGGAGGAAGAAATAGATCTGAATCCTTTTTAGTATTCGCTTCTGATACCCACCAAAATAGTCATGGCAAGGCCCAGGTAATATTTCAAAGTAAGGAACACTGTGTCTGTTTCTCTCTGCTTTCTAGTACTCACCCATCCCTGAGAACTCAATGCCTTCAATTGCTCATAAACCCCAGTGGCTGCAATCCCCATGATGCCCCACCTACCTACCCTCCACACACATCCAGGGTCTAAGTAGTTCTATAGTCCCATTCTCATCTCAACTACACCCCCATTCTTTCCAGGCTCTATTCACTGACACCTGGCTAATAACCAGTTAGTATAGGAAAAGCACACTGGCTAATCCACCTATTACTATTTGCCCAAGTGCAATGGAATGCTCACCTGGTTAGAATTCAGAGAGACCTAAATTTGAATCCCAAATAAGCCATTCCTTGGGAAAATTGCTTAGCTTCTCTGATTTTCTGTTCCCCAAGTGCAAATAAGAGAAATAATACTTCATGGAGGTGGGACTTCCCTGGTTGCAGTTAAGAATCCTCCTGCCAATGCAGGGGACACAAGTTCAATCCCTGGGCCAAGAAGATCCCACATGCCGCGGAGCATCTAAGCCTGTGTGCCACAACTACTGCACTTGTGCTGTACAGCCAATGAGGCACAACTACCGAAGCCTGAGATCAGTGGGCTAGAGCCCGTGATCTGCAACAAGAGAAGCCACAGCAATGAGAAGCCTGCACATCAAAATGAAGAGTAGCCCCCACTCGCCACAACTGGAGAAAGACTTCGCACAGCAACGAAGACCCAACGCAGCCAAAAAATATAAATAAATAAATAAATAAATAAATAAATAAATAAATAAATAAGGTGGATTGATGGATGGATGGGGATCAGATAGATGGATAGTTATGTAATAAGCAAGTATAGTGAAATATTAATGTTTAGTAAGTATAGTGAAATAAGTAAATAAATAAAGGAAGAGCTATAACATTAAAAAAATACTTCATGGAAGTGATATTAAGGATTAGGTGAAATACCGCATACAAAAGTATTACAGTGCCTGCACTTATCAGGCATAAAAGTATTAGCCATCACCTGTTTTTTACACCCAACAGATATTTTTGAGAGTTTGCTCTCTGCCTTCGTTATTTGGTGAGCCAAAGAGGCACAGGTCTTGCTCTCACGAAACTTAAATTTTTGTGGAGGAAACAGACATCTAAATACAACACAAATAACTACATAGGTACAAACTGTGCTGAGGTAAGAAGGAAAAATGCAAAATGGCATGGAGATAGAGTGCTGTAGACAGATAAGGTAGTATATATAAATAGTATGAAGTGGGGGAAAGCTCCACACATTCAAAAGCCTGAAAAACAGCAAGGGCACCTGGACTGCAGAAGTTGGAGGACAGTGGTGAGAAGTGGAGGTGGAAAGACAGGCAGGGGAGTGGGTCAGGCAGAACTTTGAAGGCTACATGACAAATTTGAAACATTCTCCTAAGAGTGACATAAATCCAGCAAAGAGTTCTAAGCAGGGAAATTTCATAACCAACTTGAATTTTTAAAAGATCACTCTGGTTGTGGTGGAGAAGAATGGAGTTGATGAGGGCAAGACAGACAGGAGGAGAATATCTAAGGGGCATCCTAGTGGTTCACCTGAGAGGCAGTGAAAGGAGAGATAATGAAAAGCAGGCAGATGGGAGAAATACTTAGGAACAGAATATACAAGATTGGCTGGAGTGTCAAGAACAACTGCACCGTCGGTAATGGGAGACGACATCATGTGTTCAACCTGAAAAGCTGGGAAGGAGCAACATGGCTGTGGGGAATGGCAGACTCTTAGGGGAGGAGAGCAATAGAGGATGCTCTCTGGGGATTTTAGTTTGAGATACCTGTAAGTCATTTCAGTAGAGATTTCAATTTGACAGTTGGACGAATGGGTCTGATACTTGGAAAAAAAAAAGAAATTTTCCTGGCTTCAAATACTGTCCATAGGTTGATGGCTATGCAATTTTCATTCTCAGAAATACTGGGGAAACAGAGACAGAATGAGGAGAGAAGAATTAGCATCAGGAAGTCAAGGGGCTTCCCTGGTGGTGCAGTGGTTAAGAATCCGCCTGCCAATGCAGGGGACACGGGTTCAAGCCCTGTTCCGGGAAGATCCCACATGCTGCAGAGCAACTAAGCCTGTGCAACACAACTACTGAGCCTGACCTCTAGAGCCCATGAGCCACAACTACTGAGCCCACATGCCACAACTACTGAAGCCCGCTTGCCTAGAGCCTGTCACACCATGACAAAGAGTAGCCCCCGCTCACCACAACTAGAGAAAGCCTGCACACAGCAATGAAGACCCAACACAGCCACAAATAAAATAAATAAGATAAATAAATAAATTTATAAAAAAAAGTCGATGAGGGCTCAAAGGAATTTTTTAATCATATGGACATGCAAAAAGATATATAAATGCTGTTGGGAAGCATTCTGCAGGAGGGAAAGACTGTAGACAGGGAAAGGAAACAACATGGAAGGCAAGTCCAGCACAGGATGCAAGGAATGCCAGCTGAGACTGACCTTTGAGAGAAGGTAAAATGCTTTCTCTGTTAGAACAGAAGAGAAGAAGGTAGAGGCATATGCAATCTGTGTGCATTCATCTCCTTTCAAGAGGAATCTGAGGATTCGTACAAAGTATAAAAAGTAAAATACCCTGCAAAGATTGTGAACTTGGGACACACTTTCAGCTCACCTCTAAATCACATAATGTAAATATTAGAATCCACCTACCAATAACCAATCAGGGATGATCTTTATTACAAAATGTTTAGTGTGAAATAAATCTACATATCTGGGCATTTGACTTAGTTTCGCCCTAAGAAATTATATTCCCTCTATAGCATCCGAATAGGGTTCTTTTACTTTTTAAAAAAGAGTTTTATCAAGATAAAATTGACATACAATAAACTGCATATATTTAAAGTGTACAATTTGATATTTTTTCTTATTAGTCATCTATTTTACAAATGTTAGTGTATGTGTGTCAATCCCAATCTCCCAATTCATCCCCCCCCCAATTTCCCCCCTTGGTGTCCATATGTTTGTTCTCTACATCTGTGTCTCTATTTCTGCCTTGCAAACCGGTTCATCTGTACCATTTTTTCTAGATTCCACATACATGAGTTAATATACGATATTTGCTTTTCTCTTTCTGACTTCTTTCTGTATGACAGTATGGGGTTCTTTTAAAAGTAATTAAATTTATAGATTCATATGGGGGAGAATCTTTGCAACATTGTGTCTTCTTGTATTGGTGTGCCATTCTACTTATTCACTGGAGTTTTAAGGGTTTTGGTTTTTTTTTTTTTATATGGCTCAAGTTTACATGCAAGGTTTTTTCCTATAAAAATTAGAACTCTTTGTCTATTACCTTTTCTAATTGATAATTATTATTATATAGGAATGCTATTGCTCATTATATATCAGCGTTGTTTCAGCTGTTTTACTGGCCTTTTTTGTTTAACAATATTTCATTTGAATTTCTTGTATTTTTCTGGTATAAAAATAGTATATTTACCAGTAATTATTTTCCTCCTTCTTTCTAATGGTCATGCCCTTAATTATATTTTTCCTTGTCCTATTGCATTGTCTATCATCTCCAGTAATAGGTGATGTTTTGTTCCTGACTCTAACAGAATGTAATTAATCTTTCATGGTTATTTTTGAAGTTTCTTGTGGATTTCTTGTATATATTTTATATCAGGTTAAGAAAAATTTCTTCTATTTCTAACCTAATTATTTTGGGATTTGTTGAGTAGGTGATGTAATTGATCAAATGCTTTCTTTTCCATAAGCTAGTAAGCCTTTGTGGGAAATCCTCTTGTAACTCCTACAGAATCCTCTTGTTATTACCATGTAAACATTTTTCCTTTGGATGGGCAGGAGATAAGTTTGACACACTGAGATCATTAGGTTTAGCTTTTACCCCTAAGTAATGCATAAAGATAGCTCTGTGGCCCATTCAGGAGGAAGACTGCACATTTTTCACACCAAGAAAAAAAAAAAGCAGAACATGGAATACTGTCAAAAAATCTTGCTTGAAATATTTGCTTAGATATTATATTTATTTTATTTAGATGCCTCTATGAAATAACCTGGAGAAATTTTCCCTTCAGTGTACCAAATATGCTGAGAAACTGTGATCGGACACCATTATAAACCTATAATTTCTTTCAATGATTTACTCCTTCCTCAGCACTTTTTAACCCATCCTCTCTGCCCCACTGCCCTAGTATGTTTTTTTTCTGCATACTCAAAGTTAGTTCCCTAAAATGAACACCTCCATCATTCACCCCCATGACTTTTTGGGCTCTGCAGCCTTGGATATTTTAGGTCTTCAAGAGCCCATTCTTAGGTAGACAGACAGAGTAGTGCAGGTGAAAATTGGCACTGTATTTGATAAGGGGAGAAAGTTAAACTTTTTGGGGCATTCTCTGGCTCTTCATATATTGAAAAGTGTGCCTTATTATTATAAAGAGCTTCAGGTACAATCTTGGGGAGAGAAAAGTATTCTAATATTGCCTTAATTAATTATGTTAATAAATTTTAGAGGTAGAATCATCCTTGCATTCCTAGGATTAAAACCTCTATTTAATCATTATATATGATTCTTCTAAAGTAGAGGAACATTTGATTTTCTAAAACTTCTCATCAATGTCAATTAGATTAGTTCCTAATATTCTGGCTTTGTGCTCTCTTTGTCTATTTTAGAATCAATTTTATAGCTTTGAGGATGAATTCGGAAGCTTTGTGTCTTTTTCTAGGCTCAAAAACACTTGATAATATGGTGATTACATGTTCCTTGAAGGTATGTTTTGAACTTTTTAAGAAGTATCCTGGGTGATTTCAGACATAGGTGGGCTATGGATTCCACTTTGGAAATCAATGGCCCAGAGAAATTCTCCCACTTACACAATAAGGTATAAATATTTTTTCTGTAATATTGCTTGTAAAAATTGGGGAAAAAATTTAAGTTCACCAGTAAAATAGTAGTTCAATAAATCATGTTACATTTTTTCTCTGGAATGGTATGCAGTCATTTAAAAGGACGCAGTAGATTTCTTTTTACTGATATGTTATTTCCAAGATATATTGTTAATTTGTAAAAAGTCCATATGAATACTTAGGACATATTTTCATGCTGAATTGGTTAAAAATGCAAATCATTATTTTACAACCATCTCAGTTGATCTCATGCATGTTAAAGTTTAAGAACTTCTGCTCTCAATCTTGGTTTCGTTGTGCACAGAATGTGGTACCAACATCACAGCTCTTTATAAAGCTTCAGTGAGATAAAATAATATTAACACAATGTCCTTCACATAAAAAAACTGAACTAATTTTATCTTATTATACAAATGAGTATATTATTACTCTAGTAGTAGCACTACTGTTAACACTATACTGTAATTACTGTTACTATTACTAAATGAAGGACCTAAATCTCTTTGATGTGTCATATGTTTCTATAGCCTTATATTTACATAATGTATTCCTTTTTTGGCTCAGAAAATTAAATTTGAATACGTCTGCTATTTCCTGCATCATTTCTTGCGGATAATATTTTATGGCCTTCTGATTTTAACCCAGCCTTTCTGACTACTATTATTCAAGTAATCTGGGACCTTGTAGCAAGGCCAGCACTTGGCACTGAAGTGCTGAAATGGTCTTTATTATGCAACGTGATTTGGGTTTGCCTGTGATGGAATGTGGTGAAATTAGGATGCGAAAAGAAAAGATAGTAAAATAGTAGAATTTCTAAAAATTGTGGTTAAAGTTTTCCTCCCTGAGTGGGGCTTGAATTAAGCATGCTATGGCAAACACTATTTATCAACAAAATCCTCTATTTTCTAAGTACCAACCAGTCTCTCCCTTTTCTTTGCTACCTGGAAAACCTTGGCACATAGCTACATCCCCTTTGGTCCTAGTTCTCCTTCTCTCTTGGGGAAAACAAGTCCACATTTCTCACACAGCTTAAGAGAAGAGACTCATAACCATACTTAATGTATAAAAGCTGTGATTTCCATGCAAACTGCTGCTTTCCCAGAAAAATCGAAAAGCCCTCTTTAGCAGTTTAAAACCCTTTAACTGTTTCCTACCCTTTCCACTTGCACTACTGGGCTGCTCTGCTGAAAGCCTTCTCTGAAGTGCCACTTCCAGGTGAATAAGATAATTTAAGAAGCCTTTTTAATTCATTCAGATTCATAAGAGATCATTAAATACACACCAGGTACATACACCAGGAGCCAAAAAGACATACTGCACCACTCCGAAGATTCCCTCAGTTACAACGATCTCCTCAGCAGAACTACGATTTAGGCCTGAGCTAGTGGTCAAACAGCAAAACGTGGGCCCCTTTGCAGTAGCCAGTGTCATAGCTCTAAGCAGTCACTGATGTTTTCTCGTTTACCCTCCTCCTCTTATAGTTTCACCAAAAAAAAAAAGAAAACGAACAAAACCAGATGCATCCACACTATGCAAATGAGAAAAGGTAACCTCTGAACCGATTCCCCAGCAAACAGAAGATCCTCAAGCTGCTTGCTAAGGAACACCACAGGAGGTGTGCCAACCGCCTAGATGCTAAGCCACGGGGGGCCTGCGGGCTGGGGAGGCAGTAAATCCCCAGAGAGCTCTGAGCTTCTGCTCAGCAAGCCACACCAGGCCCAGCAGTTTCTCAGGTGCTGATCCACGGGAGGCCCATCAACAGCTCAGGTGGAAGGTGCATGGAGGAGGGAGGAGGCAAGCTGCACAGAGGAGGAGCTTGAATGAAGGCCACCAGCTCACCAGGGGAGAAGGGAAATGAGAGGCACCCACTGGGAACACTAGAGTTCAGAGAACTCCATTAGCAAAAGGAATGAGCCTGCGCTCTCTTGCACAGAGCATCTTCTTAGCTGTGGGAAGCACAGCTCAGAGAGTAAGTCTCCAGCCCAGGGAACCTGAATAAATGCTGGCATTGAAAGATTCCCAGGCCAGGCTCTGCGGCAGACCACCAAGGCTCCCCAACAAGGGCAGCACCTGCTAGTCAGTTGCTAAGGTTCTTAGGGACTTACCACCCTCCACCCACCCCCTGTGTGCCAAGAGTCTCAGAGTGACAGTGACAGCTCCCCCTTCAGCTTCCGAAACCCCTAGAACCACTTTACCAAGAACGGCTAGGCAGTACCTGCATCTCACTCTCCTTTACTCACTCTAGCATTTACAGAGTCTTGGGTCCACGCCAAGTCTTGTGCTTTCCAGTGGGATAAGTCAAATAAGATATGGCCTCTGTCCTCAAGGCAACATAAATACAAATAATAATTACAGGATAAGGCAATAGGATAGAAATAGGACCAAGGTGTTTCAGGAACACAGAAGAAAGAGAATTACACCAAATGGGATTCGGGGACACTTTCTGGAAGAAGTGACACTAAGTTGAGTGCTCAAAGACAGAAGGGAGCAACTGTCAGAGCATTAGGATGGGAAAGGGAGTGGGGAGAATCAGGAAAGAGAGGTGGGGCAAGTTCCAGGCAGAGAGAATAGCAAGTATAAATGAGCAGAGAGGGAAAATCGTTGACCCCATCCGAGAACAGTAAGTAGCCGCATGCAACTGGGTGGCAGGGGACACAGGGAAGAGCTGGGCAATAAGGCCAGATCACAAAGGACTCTGTGGTCCAAATCAATGACATGGAGATTCACCCTCAAGGCTTTGGGGAGCCCCTGGAATATTTCACAACATTCTATACCCAAGACCAAGGCCTTTGGAAAATTGAAAGCTTGCTGCTTCTGACAATTAGGTTTCTCAGGTTTCCAAAAAGGTAAACCTATTTTCAAAATAAAATAGGTTCTGAAGTCAAATTTCTAATTTTATATTTTGTCACCTAATTTTTAAAACATATAAAACCACATACATATAGAATGATATGTACCATACACAGCACAGTCCAAATAAAGAGGACTCTTACTATAGTTAGTAAACGTTAATATGGTGTTAGAGCAACCACCCCAAGGCTTCCGGCCTCACTATGCTGACAAAATTCATTCCTGCAGACCCGCTGCAAGTCCAGCAAGGATGCCATCAACATGAATGGGAAAGGGGGGCTGGGATTCATCAGCATTCAATCCAGTGCACCATTCATTCATTCATTTAACAAATAACGCAGATTGCATCTCCTCTGTTCCAGAGCTATCATGGACCCTAGGAACACAAAGATGTGAAGTTCCTATTGGTATTCCTCATGTGCTGGCAGACAGCAGGGTGATGCCTGCCATTTGCACCTGTGAGCAGAGCCCAGCCGATCCTGGTACAGTGCAGCAAGCTCACCACCTCTGTGCAAACCAACCACACACTATTGCTGCCTGAGAAATGCAGTCAGAGAGGTTATCCCACTGTTCTTAAACCAGACAAAAGCTCAGCTTCATCCAGGTAAGAGCAATGCTTTTTAATTCAGACACTAACTTGCCATCGGCTGATGTTATCATGTAAATAAAGAGAGATGAACAGACCAATAACAAGTACAGAAATTGAGACTATGATTCAAAATCCCCCAACAAACAAAAGCCAAGGGCCAGATGGATTCACAAGCGAATTCTATCATTTAGAGAAGAGCTAACACCTATCCTTCTCAAACTCTTCCAAAATATAGCAGAAGGAGGAACACTCCCAAACTCATTCTACGAGGCCACCATCACCCTGATACCAAAACCAGGCAAAGATGTCACAAAAAAAGAAAATTACAGGCCAATATCATTGATGAATATAGATGCAAAAATCCTCAACAAAATACTAGCTAACAGAATCCAACAGCACATTAAAAAGATTATACCCCATGATCAAGTGGGGTTTATCCCTGGGATGCAAGGATTCTTCAGTATATGCCAATCAATCAATGTGATACATCATATCAACAAATTGAAGGATAAAAACCATATGATCATCTCAATAGATACAGAAAAAGCTTTTGACAAAATTCAACATCCATTTATGACAAAAACTCTCCAGAAAATGGGCACAGCAGGAAATTACCTCAACATAATCAAAGCCATATATGAGAAACCAAAAGGCAACATCATTCTAAATGGGGAAAAACTGAAAGCATTCCCTCTAAGAACAGGAACAAGACAAAGGTGCCCACTCTCACCATTCTTATTCAACATAGTTTTGGAAGTTTTAGCCACAGCAATCAGAGAAGAAAAAGAAATCAAAGGAATCCAAATTGGAAAAGAAGTAAAATTGTCACTCTTTGCAGATGACCTGATATTATACACAGAAAACCCTACAGATTTTACCAGAAAACTGCTAGCACTAATCGATGAATTTAGTAAAGTAGCAGGATAAAAAATTAATGCACAGAAATCTCTTGCATTCCTATACACTAACAATGAAAAAGCAGAAAGAGAAATTAAGGAAACTCTCCCATTTACCACTGCAACAAAAAGAATAAAATACCTAGGAATAAACCTACCTAAGGAAGCAAAAGACCTGTATGCAGAAAACTTTAAGACATTGCTGAAAGAAATCAAAGACGATACAAACAGTTGGAGAGACATACCATGTTCTTGGATTGGAAGAATCAACATTGTGAAAATGACTATCCCACCCAAAGCAATTTACAGATTCAACGCAATCCCTATCAAATTACCAATGGCATTTTTCACAGAACTAGAACAAGAAATCTTACGATTTGTATGGAAATGCAAAAGACCCCGAATAGCCAAAGGAATCTTGAGAAGCAAAGACAGAGTTGGTGGAATTAGGCTTCCTGCCTTCAAACTATACCACAAGACCACAGTGATCAAGACAGTATGGTACTGTCACAAAAATAGAAAGGAAGATCAATGGAACAGAATAGAGAACTCAGAGGTAAACCCAAGCATATATGGGCACCTTATCTTTGACAAAGGAGGTAAGAATATACAATGGAAAAAAGACAGCCTATTCAATAAGTGTGCTGGGAAAATTGGACAGCAACATGTAAAAGAATGAAATTAGAGCACTTTCTAACACCATACATAAAAATAAACTCAAAATGGATTAAAGACCTAAACGTAAGGCCAGACACTATAAAACTCCTAGAGGAAAACATAGGCAGAACACACTATGACATCCATCAAAGCAAGATCCTTTTCGACCCACCTCCTAGAAGAATGGAAATAAAATCAAGAATAAACAAATGGGACCTCATGAAACAAAAGCTTTTGCACAGTGAAAGAAACCATAAACAAGACAAGAAGACAACCCTCAGAATGGGAGAAAATACTTGCCAATGAAGCAACAGACAAAGGATTAATCTCCAAAATATACAAGCAGCTCATGAAGCTTAATACCAAAAAAGCAAATAACCCAATCCACAAATGGGTGGAAGACCTAAATAGACATTTCTCCAGAAAAGACACACAGATGGCCAACAAACACATGAAAAGATGCTCAACATCACTAATCAGCAGAGAAATGCAAGTCAAAGCCACAATGAGGTATCACCTCACACCAGTCAGAATGGCCATCATCAAAAAATCTAGAAACAATAAATGCTGGAGAGGGTGTGGAGAAAAGCGAACTCTCCTGCACTGTTAGTGGGAATGTAAGTTGGTACAGCCACTATGGAAAACCGTTTCGAGGTTCCTTAAAAAACTACAAATAGAACTACCATATGATCCAGTAATCCCACTCCTGGGCATATACCCAAAGAAAACCATAATCCAAAAAGAAACATGTACCATAATGTTTATTGCAGCACTATTTACAAGAGCCAGGACATGGAAGCAACCTAAATGTCCAACAACAGATGAATGGATAAAGAAGGTGTGGCATATATATACAATGGAATATTACTCAGCCATAAAATGGAATGAAATGGAGCTATGTGTAATGAGGTGGATAGACCTGGAGACTGTTATACAGAGCAAAGTAAGTCAGAAAGAGAAACACAAATACCATATGCTAACTCATATATACAGAATCTAAAAAAATGGTACTGATGAACCCAGTGACAGGGCAAGAATAAGGATGCAGATGCAGAGAACGGACTGGAGGACACGGGGTTGGGGGGTGGGGTGGCAAAGCGGAAGCTGGGATGAAGTGAGAGAGTAGCATAGACATATATACACTACCAACTGTAAAATAGATAGCTAGTGGGAAGTTGCTGTATAACAAAGGGAGATCAACTCAATGATGGGTGATGCCTTAGAGGTCCAGGACAGGGAGGGTGGGAAAGAGTCACGGGAGGGAGGGGATATGGGGATATATGTATAAATACAGCTGATTCACTTTGGTACAAGAGTATAAAGCAATTATATTCCAATAAAGAGCTTAAAAAATTTAAAAAAATTTAAAAAATAATAAAGAGAGGCAAACAGATGGCTTCAGATGGGATCCAGGGCTCACAGAGCATCACTGATGTGACAAATGCAGAAAAGTGAGGACAAGTCATTAGACACAGAGCAGACCCTCGGAGTGCACAGCAGCCTAACAAAGAGAATCCTGGCCTTAATAACACATCTGTAGAAAAGGCAGTGACATCCCACTTGCAGGTTTTTGTTTGTCAAATGCTATTAATTTCTAAGTATGGGGATATACCTCTAGGAAACAGTCCTACTTTTCTCTTAAAATATACTTTACAGTGGTGTACCTGTTTATATCACCTATGACCCTTTAGATCATAGCCTTTGAAAGGCTTTATTTTGACTCCTCCCACATGATTAAGTAGGGATAGTGTAATGAACTATAGAGACTCAAGGAATTTGGAGGCATAGATTTGAAGCTGTGCTGTCTCTGTGGTCTCTGAACTCTTTCTTGGGCATCCCTTTTGAGGCCCATTTTCCTCAGTTATAGGATGAGAGATAATTGTGGCAGAGACCACTAGTTTTCTCCCAATATCTTTTCCCTTTTTCCTTATTCACAAGAACTCCAATTTTTAGCTGAATACATTGTAACCTAGCCAAAAGACCACATTTCCCAGTCTCCTTTCCCATTAGTTATGGCCATTCAGCCAAGTTTTGGTCAATAAGAGGTAAGAAGAGGTGTCACATGTGACTAAGAGGCAGAATCCTTCCTACTTTTCACTGCCTAGAATGTGGTTGCAATAGCTGGAGCTTCAGCTGACATCTTGGGCCACAGAGTAACTTTGGGAATAGAAACAGCACATAATGGAGCAAGAAGATAAATAGAGTCTAAGTCCCTAACACCACAAAACAGACATAAGAGAGATAGAAACTTCTCTTTTTCAGGTCTTTGTCACTCACAGAAAACCTAATCTTACCTAATACAACTGATGCCCAACCTCATGGAATGGTGGCAAATATTATGTTAAGTGTGAGAGTACTTGGTACTCGGAGTGTTTCTCTAAATCCCTGGCATCATGAACTGCTCTGTGAACAAAAGGGTTACCTGGTTAAACACCTTTGAGAAACAGCACATACTATATCCCCCCTGGAAATTACACAATCTGTATTATCATATAAAGGGTTTTGAAAAGACCAGATGCAAAGAAATTATTTTTCTGTGTTTAGTCCCAAATTTCCCAAACTCATTTGCTGTCACTATCTTTCTTATGTGTGATGCTTATAAAGAGCTAATTTCATAGGAAACATTTTGAGAAATTCTGGGTAAACTTACCATTAGTAATAGGTAACGTCTAGATGACTGTTTTAGCCTTACAATATGGTCTACCTAATTAGATTCATGTCATTCTAGTCTAGGTCCTCAGGTATATGCTTTCATAACTCTCTCTGTGTTTTCTACAGCAGTTGTTAATTTTGTTGGTTTATAATGCTCACTTTGAGGAGGAGTTTTAATCACTTTCACTCCCTTGGCTATTGTGAAGGCCAAGAACTCCTCAGGGCCCATGTGGATCCTCACAGACTGAACGTAAGAATCCCCCTTCTAAGGGAGCATTCCTGAATACACATTAAAAAATTCTGAGAAATATTGACATAAGGGTAAAATAAGAGATTTCTATTGTGTTTTTCAAATAAGGGGGGAAATAACCTCAGAGTTACCAGCAAGACCCCATTATTGGGTTCAGCTGGCCTGGATGTCCAAAAAGAGATCACTTATGTAGCTGGAAACTGATGCTGGCTACTAGCTAGAGCTCAGCTGGGGCTTCCAGCTGGTGTGAAAAAACACAGCCTAGGGCTTGGGATTCCCATAGCCTGAGGGCTGTGTCCCAAAAGGGAGCATCCCGATAGCAAGAAAGACATCCAGGCAAAATGGTCTTCTTATGCAAGGGTTCGTGTGACCTAGGCCTGAAAAGTCCCAGAACATCACTTCTACTATATTCTATTGGTCAAGCAAGTCACAAAGGCAGACTCACAATCAAAGGAAAGGGAGTGAGGGCTTTCCTGGTGGTACAGTGGTTAAGAATCCACCTGCCAATGCTGGGGACACAGGTTCGATCCCTGGTCCAGAAAGATTCCACATGCCATGGAGCAACTAAGCCCGTGTGCCACAACTACTGAGCCTGTGCTCTAGAGCCTGCGAGCCACAACTGTTGAGCCCATGTGCCACAACTACTGAAGCCCACAAGCCTAGAGCCTCTGCTGTACAATAAGAGAAGCCACTGCAAAGAGAAGCCTGAGCATCGCAAGGAAGAGTAGCCCCCACGCAGCCAATAAATAAATGAATAAATAAAGAGAAGCCTGAGTACAGCAACGAAAGACCCAACGCAGCCAATAAATAAATAAATGAATAAATAAATTTATTTAAAAAAAAAAGGAAAGGGGGTGAGCCCTCACTTCTCCAGGGGAGGAACAGCATGCATTTACAGGGAGAGAAGGAATTTATGGCAGCACTTTTCAAAGAGTATCTACAATGACAACATTGACATTATGATAGGAATTAGAACCAGAACTGGATATTGTTATTTAATGTGCTAATAAAGAAGCATATATTTTATTATACATACATTTGATTTTCAGTATTTTGATAGCTGGATCAATACAACTGGCTTCTTTTATGATCCTATTTTATTTTCTGTAGCAAAAATATTATTCTGAGAATGGATCTAGGCTTCACTAGACTGCCAAAGGGCCCTAGGGCACACGAGAAGTTCAGAACCCCTGGTTCTGTGTAATAGTGTGGTGGTGACCCCCAAGGGTCGACAGTGAGTCGCCGGGTTAGTCCTGCCCCTGCTGGCCAGGCTGTACCTCTTAATGTGCAAACTTCTTATCTTTAAAGCTCTGCATAGGAAGAGACTCCAATAGCTCCCTCAAGAAAGTATAATCAATTCAAGAAATGCCAACTATACCTAAACCAATAATTGGGAAATCATGAATTATTTAATTCAACATTCCAAGAATATCTGCATGGAAAACAGACCATAAAGTAAAGAGAAAAAGAAGTAATTCAATTAGAGCAAGTAAAAAAAGCCCTGCTCTAGATTAAGGGCCCCGTGAGTAGCTGTTCCTTACTTGGCTCAAACTTCCCTGGCCCCAACCAGGAGGGTAAAATACATATGCAATCACTCAGGTCCCTTTCTCTTGTAAGAAATGCCTGTGTCTCCTCAAAGAATATTAATTCCATGAGACAAATTTCTTAGGGGAATAAAATGAGGTAAAATATAGATTTCTGCATTAAAGTCAAGGAAAAATTTCATTAATTCTCAGCAAATTTGTTGCAGTGCAGATCACAGACTATGAGGTCGGTAAGAACTTGAAAGGTGATTTCTTAGTAGGGTGACCAACTCGTGCTGGTTTGCCTCAGACTTTCCAAGTTTTATCACTAAAAGTCATGTGTCCTCACTTCTGCATAAACCAGAGTAGTTGATCACTCTATTTACTAATGCCTTTAAAGAGATTATTTCCTAATATCAACATCCCAAAATAAATATCAAAATCTCTGGATGCCGCTTTCAGTATTCTGAATTTGGAAGGACTTCACCAGCGTACTCTGAGGACTGCTACTGCCTGTTTAAAACACGACCTTCAATTCTTACCTGCAGAATTGAATTCATTGTAGCAATTATATACAATCTTTTACATTTTTATAAAAAAATGTATTTATTGTGTTGATTTATATTTTTGTAATACTGTACTCCTTTAGGAAATGACAATGATATCTTAGAGGAGATAGCCTAAGCCTATTCTATTTTCCCAAACTGACTGTGCTATACAAATTGACCAGTTCTGTAGGACTAAGCCTATTAATTTAGACCTATTAATTGAGAGCACTTGGCAGTATTCTAGAAAGAGAGTGGCTAGGGACAACTGGGCTGCTGCCCCAGAAGTGCTGCTGTCTCACCAGGAAGTAATGCCTTTAAGTTTTAACAAATTTTCTTTCTTTTAATTTTTTCCCTTGTGGAGAAAAGAGAACTCTCATACACTGTTGGTGGGAATATAAATTGGTGCAGCCATTGTGAAAAATAGTATGGAGGTTTCTCAAAAAGCTAAGCATAGAACTACCATAAGACCCAACATTCCACTCCTGGGTATACATCAGAAAAAACAAACAAAACCACTAATTTGAAAAGATACATGCACCCCAATGTTCACAGCAGCACTATTTACAATTACCAAGATATGGAGCAACCTAAGTGTCCATCAACAGATGAATGGATAAAGAAGATGTGGTATGTGTATATATACATACGTATATATATATATACGTATGTATATATACACTTGCAATGGAATACTACTCAGTCATAAAAAAAGAATGAAATTTTGCCATTTGCAGCAACATGGATGGACTTACACTATGTAAAATAAGTCAGAGAAAGATAAATACTATATGATACCATTTATATGTGGAATATAAAAAATACAACAAACTAGTGACTGTAATTTTAGAAAAAGAAGCAGAATCATAGATATACAGAACAAACTAATGGTTACCAGAGAGGAGGGGCAACTTAGGGCTAGAGGAGTAAAAGGTACAAACTATTATGTATAAAATAAGCTACAAGGATATATTTTATAACACGGAATATAGCCAATATTTTATAATAACTATAAATGGAATATAACCTTGAAAAAATATGGGATCCTTGAAGACACTGATCTCTACCAGGGTTTTCATAAAGATCCAATGCAGATGTGTTAAACAATAATGCAAGATGAGCATTAGGCTTTGCATTTGATTTGTAGGAGCCTCCAGAGAGTGTACAGTTTTTTCTCATGTAGTTTCTAAACTACCACCCTCCTGGTCCTCCATGGAACATTTGCTATGGACCACCTCCACAATCTTAGTTTCACTTTTTTCTTGCCTTCTGTTGTCTGACTTCTCCTCCTGGTTTCATGATGGCTTTTTCTCTGGGTTCTCTTCCTGCCACTTAAATTAGAATTTCCTCCAAGATGCTGTCTCCTGCCCCATCCTTACATCTCTCTGTTGACTCCCATGCCAGCTGTAACCCTAGATCAATTTCCAAGTCTTTAGTCAACTCTTCCAAGGGTTACCAAATCTAAAGCCAGATTCCCAACTGGTTTCCTTCCCAAACTCCTGATCCATATTCCCTGTGACCATCTAGGCATCAGCACATGAAATGTTGTGTATGTCTGTAATGGGATTTATTATCCTCCTTGCTAAACCTATTCTTTCCCCTGAAGCCTCTATTTCTATTGATGACCCCCTTTACTATGCACAAAAGTTCTAAGTCAACTTTTTAGCCTCATTCTCCTTTACCCTTCACAATTATTAAAATGCCAGGTCCTGCCAACTCTCCTTTCTTATCAACTTTATGATGCATACTTGTATTTTTCCATAGTGACCACCAACGCATTTATTGCTACTAGGAACCTTATAGTTTGTACTGTGATGGTCAAAGTACTCTTAAGAGTCCTTAGAAAAAGAATGCATAATTCCTTTAAAAATTAGTTTTAAACCACACATGGAGAAAGAAGTTGTTATAGTAGCAAAGAAATCACACCTCAGTCAATGGAAGAAATAGACCATAAGTCCTTTACAGGTATATCTGTTAGCCTCCTCTCAGGCTAGAACCTGAAGTTCCCAGGAGGGTCACACTTCTGGAAGACTGAAGTTAGGAGTTTGTAAAGTTAGAAAAGTAGTGATTCTCTAGGTGGGGTAAGAACCAAAATAAACCCTAGGTGTCCTATACACTTCACACTTGCCAATGTCCCCCCACCCAAATTACAATTTGCAAACCACGGGGAAATATGTACCCCCCTAGAAAATTGCTATGATCCTAATATGAATGGACTGTGACAATGAGTGTGTTTCTCAGGTGAGTAAGGACAGAAAAGAGTTTGAAAACCCACTCAATTAGACTAAAACTCCAATTAGTTCCAGCAAGTTAGGAAGCCATAAAGAGTGTCAGGGTCTACATGACCTGGGTCCCAAGAGAAGATTCTAAGCAAATTCTAATTAGCCCAGAAACAAGCACCATGACTGAGTCAAGCAGAGATTGACAAATTGAGATTAAAGAAAGGATATCGCCCTCAGAATGGGAAAAAATAATTGCCTATGAAACAACGGATAAAGGATTAATCTCCAAAATATACAAGCAGCTCATGAAGCTTAATACCAAAAAAGCAAATAACCCAATCCGCAAATGGGTGGAAGACCTAAATAGACATTTCTCCAAAGAAGACATACAGATGGCCAACACACACATGAAAAGATGCTCAACATCACTCATCATCAGAGAAATGCAAGTCAAAGCCACAATGAGGTATCACCTCACACTGATCAGAATGGCCATTATCACAAAATCTGGAAACCACAAATGTTGGAGAGGGTGTGGAGAAAAGGGAACTCTCTTGCACTGTTGGTGGGAATGTAAGTTGGTACAGACACTATGGAAAACAATTTGGAGGTTCCTTAATAAACTACAAATAGAGCTACCATATGATCCAGTAATCCCACTCCTGGGCATATACCCAAAGAAAACCATAATCCCAAAAGAAACTTGCACCATAATGTTTATTGCAGCACTATTTACAATAGCCAGGACATGGAAGCAACCTAAATGCCCATCAACAAACAAATGGATAAAGAAGGTGTGGCATATATATACAATGGAATATTACTCAGCTATAAAAAGGGATGAGATGGAGCTATATGTAATGAGGTGGATAGAACTACAGTCTGTCATACAGAGTGAAGAAAGTCAGAAAGAGAAAGACAAATATTGTATGCTAACTCACATATACGGAATCTAAAAATGGTACTGATGAACTCAGTGACAAGAACAAGGATGCAGATACAGAGAATGGACTGGAGAACTCGAGGTTTGGGAGGGGGCGGGGGGTGAAGGGGAAGCTGAGATGAAGCGAGAGAGTAGCACAGATGTATATATACTACCAACTCTAAAATAGATAGTCAGTGGAAGTTGTTGTATAACAAAGAGAGTCCAACTCGAGGATGGAAGATGCCTTAGAGGACTGGGGTGGGGAGGGTGGGGGGGACTCGGGGCGGGGGGAGTCAAGGAAGGGAGGGAATATGGGGATATGTGTATAAAAACAGTTGATTGAACTTGGTGTACCCCAAATAAATAAATAAATAAAATTAAAAAAAAAAAAGAAATAGAGATGATTAAAAAAAAGCAAAAAAAAAAAAAAAAAGAAAGGTTATCGACTTATTTTAATGTATTTTATTGTGTTCCTTTTGTCACTTGCAGGAAATAAAAATCTCTGCTGTTATTTTAATTGAAATTTAATTTTATGAGGAAAACACATACAGTTGTAAAAATACTTATAAAAAATTTCAACTCCTGGTTGTTCATCCCTGGCAAGGACACTCTACCACAGGTCTTGGTTGGTAGTCAGGGTATTACTGCTCTTCATTTGAAAAAAGCATTTGAATCACAGTCATTGCAACTAAAAGGAACTCCCTAGCCTCCAAGTGTGTCTCTCAAATGTAAACTTATTTTAGGGACACAAATCATCTAAAATATAACAAACAAAGCAACAGTATTTCTTCTTATACATTTTAGAAGGCAATTTGCAACACTTGGGTTGAAAACAAGGAGACTGAAATCCTACTCTTATCCTTGGCACAAAATGTCATGAACATTTGGGCAATGACAATAACGTCTTTCATAGGATTTTACAATTTATAAAACACTTGCATTATCTTAGCTCATTTGAGTTGAGTGTCACTAAGCTCCCTACCAGCTCAACAGTCCTATGTGTTCATATTTTTATGTATAATGTTTACTTAATACAATTAAATCCATGGGAAAACACCACAAATAAAACAAACAGCTCAGTAATCATTCAATTCATCAAAGGATTCCATATTGCAAAGGATGTTGCACTTTGATTGCCTTAAAAATAGTAAGCTTCTATGGTATATTCTTAAATAATTGGATATATGAAAAATCAATTTATATTAAATATTTCAGAACTATTTGAGGAAGTCTGTGGAAATACTTGCTCCACGGAGCTTGGGATCCAGGTGGTTCCTTCTCCTGGGAAGAACATGGCCTCAATACCCTTCACCAGTAAGCAAGGTTCACGGATGTCTGTGTTCCCCTCTAAGAAACTATCTAAAAGAAGATTTATATAGTATCTAAAGATCCTTTGATCTCTGGTTTCAGATTTTCTTTTTGTTTATTTGCATTTGCTAACAATGCTGATTAAAATTTCTGTGCCAAGAGTACCTCTTAAAATCATATTTGTCTGTTCTTCCCCATATAATCTTAAAGAATAGATTTCCCATTCATGTTCTAAATAAGGTGAAAGAAATGTTGATTGCTGTGCTTGCGGACTTTTCATTTCTGCCCTGAAAGAAACAAAATGCTCAACCTGTTCATGCTGCACTTCTCCCCTCACCCCCAGGCACTCCTCTCTCCCAAGAAGAGGCTTCTGGTCATGCACGCAGAGATCTGGACACATGTTGCAGCCCAAACACTGTCATCTGTCCCCCATCTCAAGGTGAGAAATCCCAAATCAGGGGCCCAATTATGTTCGAGGGTTGAATAATCCCACTTTCAGGCAGTGAAGGGGCAAAACAATGACACCCAGCATGGTAGGTAGTAGAGAATAAAGAAACTAAAATCTTTTGACCAGTCTGTCTCCTGGTGTTCTCCAATTTCTGACTTATGCAAGCCAACAGAATCTAAATAACGTCTGCCCAGAGAGGGAAGACAGCACAAATTGACCAGACCCTAAAACCCTCAAACCTTTTGAATTAAGTCAGGTACATCTGCTCTTAATTACATATGTGCACACACACTCACACACATAAACAGATACACAGTGGTAGATTAAAGACAGCTGTAAGTTCTTTGCTTTTCTTCCCAATGAAAGTAGAGCCTAATTCTCTTTTGTATCTGGGTTGGCTTTAGTGCCCCACTTGACCAAGAGAATGTGATGATGATGATATTCTAAGGCTGCTAATGCTGGCTTGGAAGGCATACAGCTTTCACCCAGGTCTCTCAGGCTGCTCACTCTTGGGGAACTCCTCCTTAGGACGTTCCTCCTTGGAATCCAGCTGCCACACTATTAGAAAACCAAAGATACCCCACAGAGAAAACCATGTGGAGAGGAACCAAGGCCTCTTAGCTGACTGCGCTGACTAAGCTTCCAGCCAATAACAAACGTCAACCGCCAGCTGCGTGAGTGAGCCCTCATGGACCACCCAACCATGCTGGGCCTTTAGATGAGCCCAGCCACCATCGACTGCAATGCATGAAAGACCCCAGCCAGAATTCCTCAGCCTAGCCCTTCCCCACAAAATTGTGGATAAAATAAAATGTATGTTTAGGCTATGAAATTTCTAGGTGGTTTGTAAAATAGTGATAGATTTTTGTAATACACACACTCCCACAATCACCATACTGATGCCATGCATCCTACAAAGGACCCCAGGAACTCAAGTTTAAATTAGCTTCCCCTTCCCACTTGCTTGTAATCCAGAATATATGTGGGTGATGGTTTGTGTGACTTTCTGTCCCATCCAAATGGGACAAGACCAGAATTCTGAAACTATTCAAGAGACAACACTGATATTTATAGTCTTTGGTTTCTAAATTTTGTTGCAGACCCAAATCTCTGTGTTACATGTATCTTATCCTAAATCAGATATAATCTTGGGTAAGAAAAAGGTAAATTAAACTAATAACGCTCTACTCACAACATTTCGTAGAAATTCCTCCTCCCCCTCCCAAAAATTATTTCCTGATTTATGATCATCTTAACTCATATCTCCAACCTTCACATCTTGGGATTTAACAAGGAAATGTGTTAACCATTGTTAACTTTGAACATCACAGGGCTTTGATGAGCCTCACTGCCATTTAAAGTAACCAAGTATTGAAAATCAGAACAAACAGAAGAACTATTATGAAAGAAAACCAGTACTTCTCCATTCATCTCTTCAAATAAGGACAGTTCAAAGTAATACGCGAAAACAGAACACAGTGAATTCTACCACACATACACACAAAAATAAAACCATGCTGGAGGCTATATGATATCATATCTGTACCCTTTAAAACAGAATCCTACCACTTGGAATTATAACACATTTTCCTTTCATTAAGCCTGCTCTGTGTGAAAGGGTGTCATCCTGTCATGGCTGAAACTCCTTCAGAGGAAGAGATGGAAGCATCAACTCCTCGCAGGTCAGTTCAGGACAAAACTTGGAGTACAAGTTCGCGGGATCATTTGTGAAGGTTTGCAATTTGCATGGTTTATTAGATAGAACTTGTTCTCACTCTGTAAGATGTCTTGAATGCATTTAGACCAATTCTCCCAGTATTTAGGGGGCAAAGACAATCAGATATACTTGTTTGTGTAAAGCAAAGTTATCATAAACTAAACTACAAGAGCAAATTCTCCATGATGACTTCAGCTCAATCCATATAATACCACCAAGAATTTACAGCTCTTTCAAAATCCAATGTCTATAAAGACAGAACGCCTTGAAGGAAAATGGTACCATACTTAAAATAGTGATATCTTTTATTAGTAAAGTCCTATTTTTATGGAATAGGATGGGTCTGAGGTCATTTCATAAAATTGATTTCCCAGAAAATGGAAATAGGCAATTTACCCAAAGAATTTTATTGAAAAATTATGCTATTCTATTTGAATAATGATGGGAATGTTCTACACATTTCCTTTATTAATGAATTAAAATACACAAAACATCATAAAATTATATTAGAGGTTCAAAAGTATCACTTAAATCTTCTTTACCAGTCACTTTCATTTTGTAAAATCAGCAGTTCCATTAAAATCATATTATGTAAAAATGGGTTTTTACTGTAATAATAGTTATTACCTATTTAGCTCCCAAGGATGTTGTGAAAATTAAATAATAAGCCATTGGGAAGCAAATACAAAGTGTCGCTAATACCAGAGGCCAAGAGGGGCAGCCAGATGGAAAAATGAAGGAAAAGAGCGCCTGACACATTAAAAATCACAGCTTTCATCTATAATTTCATTATTGCCAATACTCCATGCAGTAGTCATGTGTGATGACGTTATCCATTTAATCCTCTCAAAGTGATGATATATTAATTATAGCCCTCATGTTATAGATAAAGGTCGGAAACGTTTAAAATGTACCCAAAGTCACGCAGTTGGTAAATGTCAGAATCCAAAGGTGAACCCAGGTTTATCCTAGTCAACAGTTCATCTTGTGTCTCCCAAAGCATCACTCCCTCTCCAGTATGCCCTTGTGTCTAATAACTGACCTTCAGTTTCTTACCCCATCTATCAAGGTCCTCTTCAAATGCCTCTTCCTCCATGAAGGCATCTCTCTTCTACTTGCCCAAGACACTTTGATTCTAAACACTTCTGTTGTTTATTACAGCTATTTGTTTATTATTATGCATTAGTATGTGTTTTATTAACCTGGTTAAGTTACTAGCTGTTTGAGATCATGCTTGTATCTGACTTGCCTCTGGAACCCAGATCAGAGCACCTGGTCCAGTGCTTTGAACACAGTGAGTGTTCAGTTTTGTTCATTAAACTGAATTGGAAAGGAACGTTAACTTAAATTAGACCTACAGTTGCTACCAGATGCAAAGCAGATACTTCTACCAACGGCTCATTGCATCAGATACCTCTTTGGGAAGTTTCTCCAGTTTTTCCACCGGTATGTACCTAATGAGAATGTAGTAAAACTGAATTCCTCAGGTAGAGTATCTGACATAAGCTAGGTATTCAATAAATAGATTTTTTAAATTCCAAGTGAAGGGAACAATGGGAACGGTAAGTAGAGAAGTATAAATTCAGTATAATATAGAGTCTGATTTGAGTGAATCAGAGCAAGTAGGAATGGTGAGTTTTTTTAAAAATATATATGGTAAAGATTTAGGGCTCTGAAATCAAACTGTCAGCCTTTTTACTTACTAGCTGGTGAAAGTTGGGCAAGTTACCTCTCTATGTCCCAAATTCCTCAGCTATCAAAAGGAAGATAAGAATAGGATCCAACTCCAAGTAGTTGTGAGGAGTAGTTGAGATAGTCCACGCAGAACACTTAGCACAGTGCACCCAGCACTCACATTATAGCTGCCGGGACCATCATCATCACCATCAGGAAAATCTTCACTCTTAGGACTCTGTTCAAAGGAGGAGGCATTATTTTCTACAGACCTGTAAAATCTTATAGTTGCGCTGGGTCGATCCTGTGAAACTCAAAGATTCAGTTCTGGTATTAAATTATAGATGGCAGCACAGAGAATGTGTACTTCATTCAACCAATACTCAGTGTCTCTTTTGTGCCAGACGTGGATGAACAAACTGACTTGATTCAAAGGAGGCAGGGAATGAAAGAAACCAGAAAAATGTCCACCAGAAAAAGGTCAGGAAGGCAAAACCACAAGTAGAAAGAGGAGATAAATTCAATCCCAAGGGCCATCAGAGGTCAAAATATCAGGGTTTGCCAAAAACCAAAAGGGAGAAGTAAGCCAGTACAGCTCCTACATAAGTCCCCAAACTAAACAGAACAGATTAAAATGTTGGCCACTATGAGATAGTTTTCTGGAATTAGAATAGGGCTTCTTAGAGAAGAAGAGAGAGGCAACAAGAAGTAAAGACTTCATTTATTATACATTACGAATCTGTTTTCATTCACTTATTTTTCCAATTGAAAAATAATGAACAATAATTGCAGGTTTAAAAAATCTTAACTTCTCTGATTTTTACAATAATACTGAAGGACCAATTGGGAGACACTTCAGATATCCAGTATCTGTACCCTGGCCCCCGCCTTTTTCTAGAGCACTGATTTGTGCTCTTTAAGAGCAGCTTCATGGAGATCCGGTCCCTCTTGCAAGCTGACCATGAACAAAGGAATGAAGGGTGATGGAGAATGCCAGGGGCCCTGGCAACCAGGACACACAGTGGGTACAGTCAGTGCAGTGCCAAGCAAGATAGCTGAGATCGCTCCTCACTCAGCGTGAAGGTCCCAAAGGATACTAAAAAGCTTGGCAACCTTCAAAAGCTTCTCTTGCTTCCTGTATGGGGTGGGGAAACAGCTTGCTCAGTGGGAAAAACCATAGCCCAGGGCCAATCCACTGGCTAGATTCATCAAAGAGATGGCTGAGACAGAACAGATTTTCCTTTCCGTATAGGAATGACTCATGAGTTTGTTTATTCAAAAAGTTCCATCCTCCATGGAGAGAGATGGATGATAGGGGGGAGGGATGATAATAACAGTTTAAGTTTGTATCAGTCAGCCCCCTACCTCTGTCCTCATCTCTGTGCAGTTCCACATGCACCCCACCAATGCCCAGAGGGTGGTCAGTATATTTTGATCTTTCTGCCTTCATTTCCCATTGTAAATAAAGTAAACAACACCAACACTCTTTTTGTTTACTCTTAGTCCTTTTAGAAAGGGAGTGTACTTGATTGGTTAAGAATAAGGACTTGGAGTCAGACTGCCTGGGTCAAAACCCTGACTCTGCTGAATTGTGTACAGTGTAAACTGAGAAAGCTACTTAACTGCCCCTGAGCCTCTTTATCAGTAAAAATGGGAATGATGTTATTATTTGTATTGCAGAGTTATTGTGAGGATTAAATTAGTTAACGTATGGAGAATGATTCCTAAATATTGTTAGTGGTCAACAAACGTTTGATATTAGCATTATTACTATTTCACAGATGACCAAATATTCTTCTTCCAGTATGGATATTTTTATTCAGTGTTGTCTTAAGAAGTTCAAATTAAACCATAAATGGAAACAGGTCTTTTAGAGGAAATATATCTGTTCTATGAAAAATATTTTCTTCTCAGGACAGGGAAATTTTCTGGGATTTTCAAGAATGCTCTCTTAAGAAAGAAGAATTTAAAAGTATGGTATGTATTCCTGTATATATGAGGAATCATCTTTCCCTTCTTATGTAAACAAAAAGAGAGTTGTAGGTAGATGGATGGATGGGTAGATAGATGATAGATTAGATGCATAGATGATAGATTAGATAGATGATAGATTAGATGGATACATGATAGACTGATAGACTTCCATTTTTTTATTTTATTATCTGTTCCTTTTCCATCATTTTTGAAAAATCATGACAACAGAAGACATTGTCATTTTTCTCAGTCACATATTTAAAAGATTTACAAAGGCAACGATAAGGAGGCATTTGCAAATTGCTTCTTTCCATACGCTGTGTCTTTCAAACGTAAGGATACTAAAATTTTCTGTAAATCTGTTCTCTGACACATTAGAAAAATTATCCAGTTAGGGATTAGTCTAACTCCTTTTGGCATGGAGATTATTTATCCCACCTTTAATGAAGGTAGGCTGAACTATTTTTTTCTGGTTTTCACTGGGTTATGAAATTCCTCTCCTATAATAAGCCAAAAGAGAAGGTTGTATTCATGGTTGCCTATTTATTTCCACATTCTTTACTGGGCTGTTCAATATATTAAAATGAGAGACTATCCCCAGTTAGATTAGCCTGGTTTAGTCTGTCTGTGATCATTTACCCCATAGATTGTTTCACTCACTGGGTAAAATCAGGACGTCATCCCCAGGGCCTGGAATGGTACCGCTGTGTCCTCCCCAGCCCTCCTCCACGCCTTCCCATGCTTCAGGGAGGGACCATTTTAAAGCTGGTTCAGGCACAGAGGTAGAAGCTAGAAAACAAAAGGAAAATAGCAAGGGTAACTAAGAAAATCTGATAAATTGTGATAACTTGCAAATTCTATCCTTATATTAGGATCCTGGTGACATTTTTACTCCCCAAAGAAGCTGCCTTCAGATATTTTATAATGTTCCATAAAAACATTTATCAGCAAGTAATTATTCAATCCTTAGATTACCTCCACTTCTAGGGAAAATATATTCTACTTTTGTTAAAAAATTTTTGTGTTTTGCCTTTATTATAAATGTTACAACATATGTTTATCATGAAACATTTGGAAAATGCAAATATAGAAAGAAAAAGAAAAAAATAATAATTGTCTACTACCTCACCATCCAGAGACAACTGTCATTAATCTTTTATTTGTATTTCCTTCAAGAATTTCTCAGCATTTTTATATAATTTAGATCCTATAACATGCAATCTTACATTCAGTTCTTATTTTACTTGGCAGTTTTTCACATGCATTTTGTAATGTCACTAAAACTCCTTATAAACATAATTTTAATGGCTACATAATATTCTATCATATGAAAAGCCCATAATTTATTTAATCTCTAATGTTTGGCTTTTAGGCTTTGCCCACTTTCTTTTTAAATTGTAAAGAAGGCAGTGTTAAATATCTCTATGCAAACCTGCCAATATTCTTGATTTCTCCTTAAAATAGAATCTTAGCAATGGAATCACTGTCAGTACGTTTAAGAATAAGGGTATGATTTTCTCACAGCCCTTAATGCATATTAAAGGCAGGGCAGTCATCTGAACACCTCTCACTGCAGTAATTTACATACAACTCATGTTACAACTGGTTGTTACTGATTCTGCCACTGATGATCAAATGGGATTTTCTTTTCAACAATCCCACTAGCCTCTTCAGGAAACTGAAGCAGAAATCTAATAATTTCCAATGCGGGCTGCACCACACCATGCTGAAATGTACCCACACATTCTTTTCTGGAACATGATCCCTGGTACAGTCAGAAGGGCAGTGAGATTGTCTCAGAAGAGGAGGATGAAAAGATTCACAGACGACCAAATGCTCTTCTTCCAGTGCAGATCTTCTTTTATTCAGCATTCACTTAAGAAGGTCAAGTTAGGGCTTCCTAGGTGGAGCAGTGGTTAAGAATCCACCTGCCAATGCAGGGGACACAGGTTCGATCCCTGCTCCAGGAAGATCCCACATGCCGCGGAGCAGCTAAGCCCGTGTGCCACAACTATTGATCCTGTGCTTTAGAGCCCATGAGCCACAACTATTGAGCCCATGTGCTGTAACCACTGAAGCCTACGCGCAACAAGAGAAGCCATGGCAATGAGGAGCCCGTGCACCACAACGAAGAGTAGCCCGTGCTCACCGCAACTAAAGAAAGCCCACACTCAGCAACAAAGACCCAACACAGCCAATAAATAAATAAATAAATTTATTAAAAAAAAAAAAAAGAAGTTCAAGTTAAACCATAAATGACATCAGGTTCTTTTAAGGGAAATAAGTTCATTCTATGAAAAATATTTTCTTCTCCTCATAGAGAGATTTCCTGGAAGATTCAAGAACTCACGTGATGAGGGAGGGAATCTCCTCTATTACTTGCTCATTTCACAAGCATAAATAATGACTGCCTGTTCTATCAGAACTGTCCTAAAAGATAGTGATGCAAAAAGAAATAAAATGTCATTCTTTCCCCCAAGGAGGTACTGGTATTGTGTAAGTATGTAAGCAAATACTGGGGGGATGGAATGCTGAAGGGAGTTCTCTTTAATGGTACCTGACCAAGGGAGGCAGTGAGACTTTGCCAAGGGAGGCTTCCTGGAGAGGGAGCATCTGAGCTGCACCAACACAGCTTAGGACCTATCCAGGTGAAGAGAATAAGGGTATGTGGTGAGAGCCTGCACTCCAGAGGGATAAGCATAGGCGATGGCAAGAAATGAGAGATCACGTGGAAGAACTATAAGCAGTTTGGTGTTGTTGAGTCACAGAGCTGGAAAGAGGCAAGTGATAGGGCTGGAGAAATAACCAGAGGTCAGAGTGGGAAGGCTAACAAAGATGGAGGAGGCAAGGGTAAGCCCTGGGTTTCCAGCACAGGTGTTGTCAGGTGAAGATGCCCATTAAGAGAGACATCGATGAATTCTATTTGGGCCACTTAGAGTTAGGTGTATCTTTGAAGCCTCCAGGTGGAGATACACAGCAAGCAGGGGATGGTTGTGAGTCTGAAGGATGGGAAAGAGCTCTGAGTCCGAGATGGATTTTGGCATCATCAACCGTATTAGAAAATCTGAGGATGGTTGTGAGAGCTCCAGGGGACTACAGTGTGGAAAGACAAAATGCCTAAGGTCAGAACCATGGGGAACACTCAACTATTTTGTCTACCTGAATGCAACTCCCCAGTTGGTCATGATCTAATTAAGGCCCTGGGATAACTTAAAAGTACATGGATTGTGGTCAAGTAGAAATCCTAGACAATTTAATTAGCACAAAATATACCCCACACCATGGAAGCCAGGCAATGTTTTGAAACAAACCTTACTCAGAAAGAGGCTTTAGAAATATTTTATATTTATTCAATATCCTATAATAAACCATGGTGGAAAATCATATGAAAAACAATATATATATAGATATAAAAAGAATATATATATGTGTAACTGAATCACTTTGCTGTACACCAGAAACACAACACAGTAAATCAACTATACTTTAATTTTAAAAATAAAATTAAAAATAGAAATATGTTATAAACAACAATAATATAATGCCTTTCTAGGTTTCCTGCCAGTTTTGTCTCCTTTTCAATACTATACCCTAAATATGTAGGTGGGGATAGGGTGTGGGTATTTATTGAGGGGACACTAACTAACATCACAAAGGCCAGAGAGAGATGTTCTTATTTCCAGGGATATTTCAAACAGGCAACAACCAGGTTCTTTAAAACCCTACTTCAAACCTCAAAAACCCTTAATTGCTTCAATTTTGTATCACAGATGTTGGAAACAAACATTCTTCCCTTTTGTCATCTTCACTCTTATGGGAAGGTTGAAACTGTCTTTAATTGAACAAACTAAATCTTCAGGTAGCTATTCTAAGCGATGTTATGATGAACAAATTAGATCATTCTATACCATCCTGCCTTAAAAGAAGAACACCCAATGGAGAAGGAGATGTTTAGTCTCCTGCAGAGTTGTGAGACGTCTATACGGGTAACATCAGGCTTCTAGACAACTATTTTCAATATAGAAAGGAGAGGGGAGGAAAAGAAGCCTAAAGAGTTAAAGCTATCAGATATACACATGAAGAACCAGAAGAGAGGAATGTCTTGGAAGACTAAGAAATAGAGAATGTCCAGAGAGTAGAAGTGATCTTATTAATAGCAAAGTTCAGATAAGACAGGGAATAAGAAGCGGCTATTGAATGTGGCAAGCAGGGCACAGTGATCAAGATGAAGAGTGTCCCAGTGGAGTGATGGAGGTGGCAACCACTTGGGTTACAGCAGATTGAGGAATGCACTGGAAGTGAGGAAGAGAAGACATTGGTCTGATCATGCAAAAAGCTTATTGAGGAATGAACAGCTTTAAGATTTTGAGACCCTGAGCCTTTGATCTGTCTTCCCAATCATTAAACAAACTAGACATCTTGAAACTGGAGTCCATGAATATTGGTCAGGACCAACCTTTGTATGAGTCCTCAAGCTGCTTTCCTCTCAAATTTATCAGTCAATGACAGCCACCATTTGAGATGGTCTCCAGCTTGGTACGTGAGCCAAATATTGCCGTCTCCACCTTAATCCTTCCTCTACCCTAGCTTTTTATGGCTCTGCATCAAGAAGATGCTAGTCTTTTGAGAAGTTTGCAAGAGTAATACCAATTAGAGGAGGATTCAGTGTCTATGAATTTTGTTTTGATTTGATTTTTTAAAATTGAGAGGTACTGAACAGAAGGAGCCAGGAAAGACAGAAAGGTTAACTTCACAAGATAGTCATTTGCTGATAAAACAAAGTTCAGAAGATGCTAGAAGGGATGGGATGACTTTAAATAAGAGAAAGGCTGACAGATCCAGAGACCAGAAGCAAGGAAATAAACTTGATCTGTGGGGAACGGGATGGCAAATTTAGGAAGAGTATCTGATCATCTGAATATTTTCATATGACTGTCAATAATACCTGCAATTAGCCCCCAATGAAAAGGCAACACAGGTAAAGTCTCTTCAGATATATTTTTATCTTTCCCTAATGTGGGTCACTTCACCCTCCTCCTCTCTCCCATCTTTTATAAAGCATCACGGGACACCAAGAGGAAGTCAGTGGAACCACAGTGTTGGAGGAGCATGAAAGACCTGCATTGGGATCTTCAGAAATCTGGGTACCATCTTGACCAAAATTAGCATACATCCTCACCCCAAACCCACTAAGCACGCATACAACAACTTCCATCAGCACCACCTCCCCTGTTTCGTCCCAACATCGGCCCACATATACCCTAATTTCTGCTGCCTCTGGAGTTTCCTGTCCACAATGTCCCCACAATGGCCAGCACAGTCTTGTACACAGAATAAGCCCTCAACTGAGTGAGTGAGCCAAAAGGTTCTGCAGCAGAACACCTAAACCCAAAAATGTTTTTTCTGCATTACACATTCATTGAACCTCTGAATGGGTTAACACATAGAGGGAATGCCATTATTTATTCCATTCTTGTTTTGCCAGAGAATTTTTGATATCACCAAAGTTATATTGTTTTTCATAGAGCTCTCCATTAAACAAAATACACACCCATATTTAAATTTTGACATTAGCACTTGTATCCCACAGATAGAAATCAAGCAATGTCTTGGAACCATATTAATGATAAATATTTGAATATAACAAATGGTAATGTACTAGTTATGTAACTCCCTGGATCTTAGGATCATTTTCTGTCCCAACCTATATAAGATGGGAAAATTGGCTATATATAACTAATTTTAATCTAACTCACAAGTTAATATATGCCAAAAAGATAATTTGAACACCTTCGGTTTTATATGGTATAAGAGAAAGAACACTGGACTGAGTGGGAAACCTGAGTTCTTATCCTGGCTCAACCGCTGATTACTGATGTGACTAAGTAAACTATTTAATCTTTAGGCTTCCATGCCCTCATTCGTAAAATGAGGCAATTAGATAGGATAACTTGTGAGCTTCTTTCCATTATTAAAATTCTACAACTCTATGAAGCATCAGCTTTCTTTTTATTCAGCATGTTGTAATTGACAGGCCAAGTGAAGCATCTCCCAGTTAAACTGACCCCTGCTGAAAAGCCCTGGATGCCATCCACCCACAGTGTCCTTCCAAAGAGTTCTAAATACAGAAATCTTCATACTAAGTGCTGAGTGGCATGTTATGCTGGCGAAAGCTGCCTGAACCAGGAATGGCCACCTACAGATGATCCAGCATCCTCCAAAGGGGACAGGCACAAGAACTCCCCCAACAGGTAGGTTCTCTACGAAAAGGGGGCAGACCCAACCAACCGCATCTCTTCTCAGGCAATCTGAACATAGAACATCCAGAGATGAGAGACTTGTAAGATATTTTTCCTTGGTAACAAGTATATTAAAGGAAATGTATTTCTTGATTATTTAGTCATTTGATGGACATTCCCCAGGGACCATAAGACCCCATGAAGTCAAAGACCACTCCAACTTGATCACTGCTGTAGCCTCCCACCCCTCACAGGTGAGGCATTCAACAAACAGAACATTTTTAGTCACCTAAAGGAAAGAAGTGATGAAGAATAAGGGACATAACGAGCAAAGGCTATGGCAGCTCAGAAACAAATATAAAAACAAAGAATCCCATTCTCCTTAGTCCAATAAGCATGGAGTAGTCATTGCCAGCACTTCTAGTTTATAGTTTTAGTCCAGTACCTTAATCTCATGTATTTATTAATTTAAATGGAGGAATTAGATCCTTTTCTGATTAGCCTGGGCTCTTCTCTGACATAACACAAAAATGCCACTGGAAATCAAAGGAAAACTCAGACTTTGAAAAGATTTATCCCGGCTGCAAATGTATAGTTAAACTGACTCAGGATAAACAAAAACAAACAATGAAATACATTAGAAGGTGCTTATGAGTCATTTAGTCTTTGAGAGTTTAGCTTTTATGAGTTAGGAAGATTTCACAGAACCATCTGACTTTTGGGGAGGATTTGTTTACTCTGATTTCCTGAAATTACTGGGAACAATTAAAGTTTTGAGATACCCTGAATTTTTCTTTCCATTTGGTGGAGGCCTAATGGCCCATCTGCAGATCTGGACTCCTGTGTGCACATATGGTCCATAGTTTATGAAATGTGCTTATTTACATGTTGTAATTCTTACTTTCCAATGTTTTGAAATGCACCATTCTTAATATCTTTCTTTGACATGCAGACATATATTTTAGCTGTAGGAGTGACACAGTAAGGAGTTGTCAGACATAAAAGCATTAGGGCTGATACTTTGCCCTACAAACAAGATGATGGGAGGAATTTATAAAACGATTGGAGGACATTCTGCTGTACCGGGCAATTCTATTTGATGAGTTAATACTCACCTGAAGTAGTTGGGGCCACACCTTCCCTCATCTGGAGAATTACTTGAACTTGGCCTTCACCTGAAACTGAATACAAAAAAATCACAACTTGGATGTGATACAAAGATTATCTTAATATGAAAGATATTTGTGTGTGAGAAAGATGGCTTTATGCTAGATTCTCCCCAACCTAATTAAATTTTCAAAATAAAAAACTGAAGTCCTTGTTGGTTAGTCTAACAATTGATTTCCAATATTTGATTTTGATTGTTTCTATTTGGTTAAACTTAATCGCAGTGAGGTTTCCAAGAGAATTGGCACATAAATAATTAGGGAAAAAATCCTTTAACCATATGTTCTTTGGAGGCCAATGTTGGTCATCAGGACACTCCTCATATCCTGTTTCCCCTCCATCGGTTTGAAGGCTCCGCTTTTAGAATTCATGTATGTTCACCAATAGAGTTCAGGTCACCCATGAAATGTATTTGCTTTACCTTTATCCAAACAAATTGTCCTTTTAATGAAGGCTTTTCTCCACTCCCCCTTTCTCCTCCCATCTTCCAAACCAACTGAGCACATTTAAAAGGCTTGGGGTTCATTAATTTTAACTGTTCAATAAATTAGTGGAAATAATCAAAAGGCCTGATTCTTTCTGATAATGACAATTTGATGTCAGTATAAACCAGTAGATTAAGCTGGGAACATATGCTCCTTTGCCAAGAGAGGCTGCTATAATTAAATAGTGAATGCATCTACAAGGTGCTCTCACGCCTGATTAATTAGTAATCAGGTGCGCGAACTCCACTTTTCAGTAACACCTTGTCTCTCATTGGTTAATTACCTTTCTGCCTTATTCAATGCCATGGAGGCCAGCACCTCCCACCACTGAAGGACCCAGTGATGCTAAAGGCTGCCTCTTTGGGGCCTTGGTCCCACCCATGCTCTCCATGTACCTCTCCCTGGAGCCCTAAACCCTTTCCTCTACCACAGAATGGAGCAGACCAAGGATCATTCTTTCTAATCACAAAGCATAAGCTTCAGAACATTACAAAGAAAATGCTCCCCCAAAACACCCATGTGTCTTCCTTAAGACACAGCCCCTGAGGTAAAGAAACTTTAAAAAGTCATGTATAAAGAGTCTTTTTCAAAGCTAGTCTAGCAATTTTACAATGATTTATTCAACCCCAAATTTGTAAAATGTATACTTAGGAGAAGAATGGCTGGTGGGAGGGATGAATAGAAACATCATTTTCCCCACAAGACACAGGCAGCAATTTGAAGCAGAGGGAAATAGTCCATGCATCCAGAATCCCCCGGGTGGAAAGGATACCCCCCACCAGTACCGTGTCAGGCACTGTAGTTACGATGATTACGTAGTCATCACAGGCAGCAGTGAGGATTACCCAGAAGACTGAAAAGGCAAACCCTGGACGTACCTGACTCCCATTACCAGCTGTCCCACTTTCCTTCACCCACTAAAGCCCTTACCCAGTCCCTGTTCCTGGTGAACCAGGACTCCCTGGCACAGCAGGCTCTCACATCTGCCCCTCTTTACCCGTGGTTTCCGATACGGGTGGGTTCTGAATTTTCAGCCTCTGTGAGTGCACAGATGGCTCCCAACTCCAGAGCAACCTCTTCCTCAAAGCAGACATTGGAAACTAAAACATGCATTGAAAAGCTATTGCTCACTTTATGAAAGAGAGTATGTGAATATCATTCAACCTGAGAAGAGAAGCAGTTTCGGTATCAGAGGAAATCAAGCCAAGTTACTAAAAGTGGGAAAAATTAGAAAAGTCTGATTTCCTACACCACACGCACCCTACTACAGGCTGTTCTGAGCATCTGAGCTGGCTCAGAGGGCTATTTCTACCCAAACACCACGTCTAGGCTGAGAGAGACCACAGAGAGTGAGCAGGAAGTGTGTGGGTGAAATCCAACAGCCTAGATTTGAATCCCAAGTCTTCCAGGTCCTAGATGTGGGCACCTGACAAGTTCTGAACCTCACTCGCTTCCTCTGAAAATGGGAATCATCCTATTACCTATCAGGGTGACTGGGAAGAAAAGATGGGGTAATCCAGGTAACACACTTAGCACAGCACTTGATTCAAATGAACAATATATGTGTCATCCTCGATACTGTTATTACACCGTGTTCATTATTCTAGGAGCCCAGTTAACAAAACCCAAGAAATATGCCCTTGTTCTTGTGACAGCTGCACCTCATCATGACAAGCCCTAGTATTCAGAGTTGTAAGCAACTTAACCAGATCTGCTAAAGTTTGCTAAGTGCTTTGACTCTATAAAAGACAGTGTAAATGCAGTGTCATTTCCAATTTGGATAAATACAAAGAGGGATAAAAATCATTTGAGAATAAAGGTATTGACTCAGGAAGGGTTTAAGAGCCTAACACAAGCTGTGATGTTGTACATATGTTTTCTCAGTGCTTATGATTCCTGATTTTGTGTTTGTAATACGAGAATGGTTAATCTCCCTTGTTTATCAATGGAGCCCCACTGCTGTTGATCCTTCCCAGATTGTAAGAATATCTGGTTCGTCCTCAAAAAAGAAAAAAAGTCTTTGGGTCAATTATAGCCAAATTATTCTGACGAGTGCTATATGATCTAAGCTTGCTATAAACACAGACATCTAGGAGAAAGAGAGACATGTGTAAGAAAATGGCTCCTGGTGAGAGAAAAGAGAGTTACTCATATAGAGCTGATTCTAGTGCCTGCCAGAGTGATGTGTTGTGCTAGCAAATTTTGTTCTCATGAAAGCCCTAGGGAAGAGAAAAATGAATTGATTCTTACCCAAAGCAGGTCCCATTTTCTCTTGGAATTTTGGAGGGAGAGAGTACCTGTCTACCTAAAAAGAAAAAAACACTTGGCATCTTAGTAATAGATCCCTTGCCTGTTTTCGTCTTCACTCCATCCGCACGCTCACTTTGCCACTGAGGACTGTACACGTATTAGGACCTCTCACTCAGCTCACATTTATCTACCGTGAGTCAGCCGCTAACTACAGGTGGAGAGAACAGGAAACAGCAACTGCTTCTGTGTCTGTGAGTTTCATCCCATCTCACCCTGACTCACGCCTGCTCTCCATCTCTGTTGGCCCTGGACCCAGTTCCAGCGCCATCTTCATGGGCCAGCTCTTGGGCTGGTCCTCTCTTTGCATTTTCATCTCTGCTTGCCCTGTGCTCAACCTCCACCTCTTCTCACACTCCTGCACACTCCTGCTCTGTTCCTCCCTCCCTGCTCAGTACTTGCTCCACAGAAATTAGCTTCATTCACTCAGCTACAGAGAAGGCTCTTTTGTCAACTGGTCCCCAGGCAGCTAAAGCTTGATTCACAGGACCAGGTTGTCTGATTGCAGCCTCTTGGAGACAGCCACTGAGTCACCTCGACCTTGTCACTCAGGATCTTTTCAAGACCTTCACAAAAATATGATGTGAAAATCCTTCCAACACTTGTGAGTCTTCTATTATTTTCAGTAACATTCATTCGCAAAAGAGTGTAATTTTTTTAAGAGTAAAAGAACTTGATCAAGATGCTGAGAGATACAGCTGCATTAACCAGTCCTGAGATTTAGCTCAATTAAACCTTCTTAATTAACTCAGAGAACAATAACAATTTTAATTCTGACTCAGAGCAATGTTTGCCGTGCTTGCACAGGGTGTGTGTGATTCCTGGGCCCTGCACAGAGCTACAGAACCAGAACTTCCAGGGGCGGGGGGACCTGGGAGCAAGCATTCCAGCTGTTTGTCCATGAGGCACACTCAGAAAGCATTTACTGAAGAAATTTTACAACATTTTCCATACTCTACTCTCAAAAATGTGGTTTTTACTCAGAGGCAGGTGTTCTTAGCAAGTGAGGAAAGGGACCCAGATTTAAAAAAAGAGAGAGGAGAAAAAAGATGGCAGCGAAGTAGAGAGACGTGGAGTGCATCCCTCTCCACAGATGCATTGGGAATGCACGGAAGGACGCAGTAATTCCCACAGAGAACCAGCTGAACACCAGCAGACGGCATCGGACACCAGAAAGGACTGCGCGGAGCCCGACATAGCCGGTAGGGAGGCATCTACGACGGCTCAAAGAGGGTGAAGCGGCGGAGCTGTGGCAGACGGGAGGGAGTGAGAAACATACGGAGGGTCCGCAGCGCAGCTCAGCGTTCCCGGACCGAGACATCGATCCGCGGCTGGAGGGTCCAGGAGCGGGAGCGTGGGAACCAGACAGCTGGTTCAGGGTGAGAAACATTGTTGCCGGTAGGGTGACAGACCGAGAGGACAGGAGGGAGGAGGTCCGCGGAGAGGAGTGCCCGTCCCTGAGAGCTGCCCGGCCATGATGACGGCTGGAGGCTGCAGGCTCACGGGCGGGGGGGAGGAGCCGTGCGCGTAGCCTCTCTCTCTCTTTCGGCGCCTCTGCAACAGGCAGTGAAGAGACGCCCTGCGGGCCACCTAAGGCGCTCAGGGATAACAAGCACCCTCAGGCACTCGGGCGGGGCTAGATTAAAACCCCTTGCAATGCCAGCAGAAGGGAGGCTGCGAAGAGAAAAAAAAAAAAAAAAAAAACAACAACAGCATCAAAAAGAAAAACACCCCGAGAGAGGCCCAACTCTAAGACTTTCTGTTTATGCCTGAGCCACCAGTGCCCTCTGCAACAGGCACCTCCAAGCCCCACTGAAACAACAGTGCGCCACTGCTCACTCACTCCCAGGAGAAGGAGCCACTATTGTACCCTCTCCCTCGCCACACACTGACGCTTACAGACTAACAATAAAAGAACCTCTGCTGGTCACAGAATAACGCAAGAAAACCCAAGGCAAGGAGAAGGACACTTACAGCTGAGACGCTAAGGAAACAGAAATAGTAGTATCAATACCTATTGAACTGATCCATTCTGGGATCAGTTCTGGATTTTTTTTTTTTTCTTTTTCTCTCTCTCCTTTTTTTTTTGTTTTTGTTTGTTTTTTTTTCTTTATTAAATACAATCTTAGCCCTAAGGGATCTACAAGTTTTATAACATAACTATTTAATGATATTTTTTATTCTTTTTTTTTTTTTTTGCCTTTTTATATACTTCTATATCTAACTAAGTTTTTGGTAGTACAGACAAAATATCTCTCATACTTTCCTTTCATCCCTATCTTTTATACATTTCTATTGCTTTCTTTTTATTTGCATATTTCCAACCACATTACGCTCCTCTGTTCCCCTTTCTTCCAGCCATTTTAAGTTTATTTTATCTTAACATACTTATAAGCAATACTATCGATCTGCTCAGACTCCTTGCTCTATTCTCCAGATGATGCACTGCCTTGGTATTTAATATTAGGCTTTTGTCTTTATCTTAGTTCTTAGTACAATTGACTAATTACATTCTGAGAATCTCCATTCTCTCTGGTGGTACTCTAGCTCTTTCTATATTTGATCCTAGCTTACAAAATCTCCCTGGATTGATGTTTCTATGTGTAGGGTGTTATTTGTTTGTTTGTTTGCTTTTGCTTTTGTCTCTGATTTGTTCTGTTTCAGTTGTCAATTTCTGTTGGGTTTCTCTTTGAATATCTGATAGCACACTGGGGTTCTGTCAGGTCTTTCTAGAGCCTTATGTCCTAACAGATTCAATAATTGTGTGTCTTATACATGTATGTCTTTCCTAGACTTAATATTCGTTTAATCCAATACTTGGACATTAGTCTGAGGCTTGGACAGTCTTCTATAAACACCTCTATCGCCAGGACAAGCAACCCCAAAAGTTTGGACAACCATGAGGAAACAAAGAAACACCATGCAGGCAAAGGAGCAGGAAAAAAACCCACAAGACCAAATAAATGAGGAGGAAATAGGAAAAATGCCTGAAAAAGAATTTAGAGTAATGATAGTAAAAATGATACAAAATCTCGATAACAAAATAGAGAAAGTACAAGAAACAGTTCATAAGAACTCAGAAAAACAAACAGCAATGGATAACAAAATAACTGAAATTAAAAATACTCTAGATGCTATAACCAGCAGAATGACTGAGGCAGAAGAACAAATAAGTGAGTTGGAAGAGAGAATGGGGGAAATAAACGCCACAGAGCAGGAAAAAGAAAAAAGAATAAAAAGAATAGAAGACAGTCTCAGAGACCTCAGTGATAACCTTAAACGTACCAACATTCGAATTATAGGCATCCCAGAAGAAGAAGAAAACAAGAAAGGGTCTGAGAAAATATTTGAAGAGGTTATAGTGGAAAACTTCCCCAACATGGGAAAGGAAATAATGAACCAAGTCCAAGAAGCACAGAGAGTCCCATACAGAATAAACCCAAGGAGAAATACACCAAGACACATATTAATCAAACTAATGACAATTAAACACAAAGAAAAAATATTAAAAGCAGCAAGAGAAAAGCAACAAACAACATATAAGGGAAAACCCATCAGGATAACAGCCGACCTCTCTACAGAAACTCTGCAGGCCAGAAGGGAATGGCAGGATATACTGAAAGTCCTCAAAGAGAGAAACCTACAGCCAAGAATATTCTACCCAGCAAGAATCTCATTCAGATTTGAGGGAGAAATCAAAAGCTTTCCAGACAAGCAAAAGTTAAGAGAATTCAGCACCACCAAACCAGCCTTACAGCAAGTGCTAAAGGAACTTCTCTAAGTAGGAAACACAAGAAAAGGAAAACACCTACAAATACAAACCCAAAACAATTAAGAAAATGGGAATTGGAACACACATGTCAATAATCACTTTAAATGTAAACGGATTAAATGCTCCAACCAAAAGACACAGACTGGCTGAATGGATCCAAAAACAAGACCCTTCTATATGCTGCCTACAAGAAACCCACTTCAGACCAAGGGATACATATAGACTGAAAGGAAAGGGATGGAAAAAGATATTCCATGCAAATGGAAGTCAAAAGAAAGCTGGAGTAGCAATACTCATATCAGACAAATTAGACTTGAAAGTAAAGACTATTAAAAGAGACAAGGAAGGACACTACATAATGATCAAGGGATCCATTCAAGAAGAACATGTCACAATGGTAAATATCTATGCCCCCAATATAGGAGCACCTCAATACATAAGGCAAATGCTAACAGCTATAAAAGGGGACATCGACAGGAACACAATAATAGTGGGAGACTTGAACACCCCACTTACATCAATGGACAGATCATCCAAACAGAAAATCAATAGACACACAAGCTTTAAATGACACATTAGACCATCTCAACTTAATTGATATTTATAGGACATTCCATCCAAAAACGACAGACCACTTTCTTCTCAAGTGCACATGGAACATTTTCCAGGATAGATCACATCTTGGGTCACAAATCAAACCTCAGCAAATTCAAGAAAAGTGAAATCATGTCAAGCATCTTCTCAGACCACAACGCCATGAGACTAGATATCAATTACAGGAAAAAAACTGCAAAAAATACAAACACATGGAGGCTAAACAATTCACTCCTAAACAACCAAGGAATCACTACAGAAATCAAAGAGGAAATCAAAAAATATCTAGAAACAAATGACAACGAAAACACAACAACCCAAAACCTATGGGACGCAGCAAAAGCAGTTCTAAGAGGGAAGTTTATAGCAATACAGTCCTACCTTAAGAAACAAGAAAATTATTGAATAAACCACCTAACCTTACACCTAAAACAACTAGAGAAAGAAGAACAAAGAAACCCCAAAGTGAGCAGAAGGAAAGAAATCATAAAGATCAGAGCAGAAATAAATGAAAAAGAAAGGAAAGAAACCATAAGAAAAATAAATAAAACTAAAAGCTGGTTCTTTGAGAAGATTAACAAAATGGATAAACCATTAGCCAGACTCATCAAGAAAAAACGGGAGAAGATGCAAATCAACAGAATTAGAAATGAAAAAGGAGAGGTAACAACGGACACCTCAGAAATACAAAACATCATGAGAGACTACTACAAGCAACTATATGCCAATCAATTGGATAACCTGGAAGAAATGGATACATTCTTAGAAAAATACAATCTTCCAAGACTGAACCAGGAAGAAATAGAAACCATGAACAGACCAATCACAAATACGGAAATTGAGGCAGTGATTAAAAATCTCCCAACACACAAAAGCCCAGGACCAGATGGGTTCACGGGCAAATTCTATCAAACATTTCGAGAAGAGTTAACACCTATCCTTCTCAAACTCTTCCAAAATATTGCAGAAGGCGGAACACTCCCAAACTCATTCTACGAGGCCACCATCACCCTGATACCAAAACCAGGCAAAGATGTCACAAAAAAAGAAAACTACAGACCAATATCACTGATGAATATAGATGCAAAAATCCTCAACAAAATACTAGCTAACAGACTCCAACAGCACATTAAAAAAATCATACACCATGATCAAGTGGGGTTTATCCCTGGGATGCAAGGATTCTTCAATATACGCAAATCAATCAACGTGATACATCATATCAACAACTTGAAGGATAAAAACCATATGATCATTTCAATAGATGCAGAAAAAGCTTTTGACAAAGTTCAACATCCACTTATGATAAAAGCTCTCCAGAAAATGGGCATAGAAGGAATTTACCTCAACATAATCAAAGCCATATATGAAAAACCAAAAGCCAACATTGTTCTCAATGGGGAAAAACTGGAAGAATTCCCTCTAAGAGCAGGAACAAGACAAGGGTGTCCACTCTCACCACTATTATTCAACATAGTTTTGGAAGTTTTAGCCACAGCAATCAGAGAAGAAAAAGAAATCAAAGGAATCCAAATTGGAAAAGAAGAAGTAAAATTGTCACTCTTTGCAGATGACATGATATTATATATAGAAAACCCTAAAGACTCTACCAGAAAACTGCTAGCACTAATTGATGAGTTTAGTAAAGTAGCAGGATACAAAATTAATGCACAGAAATCTCTTGCATTCCTATACACTAACAATGGAAGAGCAGAAAGAGAAATTAAGGAAACTCTCCCATTCACCATTGCAACCAAAAGAATAAAATACCTAGGAATAAACCTGCCTAAGGAGGCAAAAGATCTGTATACAGAAAACTTTAAGACATTGATGAAAGAAATCAAAGACGACACAAACAGATGGAGAGACATACCATGTTCCTGGATTGGAAGAATCAACATCGTGAAAATGACTGTACTACCCAAAGCAATTTACAGATTCAATGCAATCCCGATCAAATTACCAATGGCATTTTTCACAGAACTAGAGCAAGAAATCTTACAATTTGTATGGAAATGCAAAAGACCCCGAATAGCAAAAGCAATCTTGAGAAGGAAAAATGGAGTTGGTGGAATCAGGCTTCCTGACTTTAAACTATACTACAAGGCCATAGTGATCAAGACAGTATGGTACTGGCACAAAAATAGAAAGGAAGATCAATGGAATAGAATAGAGAACTCAGAAGTAAGCCCAAACACATATGGGCACCTTATCTTTGACAAAGGAGGCATGAGTATACAATGGAAAAAAGACAGCCTCTTCAATAAGTGGTGCTGGGAAAACTGGACAGCAACATGTGAAAGAATGAAATTAGAACACTTCCTAACACCATACACAAAAATAAACTCCAAATGGATTAAAGACCTACATGTAAGGCCAGACACTATAAAACTCCTAGAGGAAAATACAGGCAGAACACTCTATGACATACATCAGAGCAACATCCTTTTTGACCCACCTCCTAGAATCATGGAAATAAAATCAAGAATAAACAAATGGGACCTCATGAAACTTAAAAGCTTTTGCACAGCAAAAGAAACCATAAACAAGACTAAAAGGCAGCCCTCAGAATGGGAAAAAATAATTGCCTATGAAACAATGGACAAAGGATTAACCTCCAAAATATACAAACAGCTTATGAAGCTTAATACCAAAAAAGCAAATAACCCAATCCACAAATGGGCAGAAGACCTAAATAGACATTTCTCCAAAGAAGACATACAGATGGCCAACACACACATGAAAAGATGCCTAACATCACTAATCATCAGAGAAATGCAAGTCAAAGCCACAATGAGGTATCACCTCACACTGATCAGAATGGCCATCATCACAAAATCTGGAAACAACAAATGTTGGAGAGGGTGTGGAGAAAAGGGAACTCTCTTGCACTGTTGGTGGGAATGTAAGTTGGTACAGCCACTATGGAAAACAATTTGGAGGTTCCTTAAAAAACTACAAATAGAACTACCATATGATCCAGTAATCCCACTACTGGGCATATACCCAAAGAAAACCATAATCCCAAAAGAAACTTGTACCATAATGTTTATTGCAGCACTATTTACAATAGCCAGGACATAGAAGCAACCGAAATGCCCATCAACAGATGAATGGATAAAGAAGATGTGGCATATATATACAATGGAACATTACTCAGCTATAAAAAGGGATGAGATGGAGCTACATGTAATGAGGCGGATAGAACTACAGTCTGTCATACAGAGTGAAGAAAGTCAGAAAGAGAAAGACAAATATTGTATGCTAACTCACATATACGGAATCTAAAAATGGTACTGATGAACTCAGTGACAAGAACAAGGACGCAGATACAGAGAATGGACTGGAGAACTCGAGGTATGGGAGGGGGCGGGGGGTGAAGGGGAAACTGAGACAAAGCGAGAGAGTAGCACAGACATATATATACTACCAACTGTAAAATAGTCAGTGGGAAGTTGTCATATAACAAAGGGAGCCCAACTCGAGGATGGAAGATGCCTTAGAGGACTGGGGTGGGGAGGGTGGGGGGGACTCGAGGGCGGGGAGTCAAGGAAGGGAGGGAATACGGGGATATGTATACAAAAACAGATGATTGAACCTGGTGTACCCCCAAAAAAATAAAAAAATAAAAAATAAAAAAAAAATTAAAAAAAGAGAGAGCCTTATATTCACAATTCCTACTTATCAATTATACCGAAAACTTGAAGACCAAAGTATGCTCCTGAAATATAAAATGTACTGTGATAATTTTAATAGTATAAAAGTTTTATTTTAATGGTTATGAATGTAAATGTATTTTAGAGGAAGCAAGTAGGTCATTAAACTCATGATTTTATGGATATTATTGTTTTAAAAGAGATAGGTTTTAAAAACGAGGCAACATGGGAATTGATTTAAGAAAGATATCAAGTAAGTAATAGTACAGGAGGCGTAAGGATGTGAGAGTGTGAAGGTGGTACTCAAATATGCAAAGTTTAAGGAGCACAAAGGAGTTAAGTACAGGTTTTTCCTACAAATAGAAGGAAGAAGAATTGGTTCACAAGGGCAGGTACATAAGCTTGGATTAAAACAAAACAAAACATGACACTAGTACACAAGAAAAAGCACTGAGACAGAGTCAGAAAAGCCAAGTTGGGGTACTGGCTATACCACCCATGACCTGTGTGAACTGAGGCCAGCCACCAGCATCGCTGAGAATTAGCTCCTTTATCTTGAGTGATTCCTTGAAAAAGTGTCTGATTCTGACCCCTGAGTTTTCCTTCCTTCCATCTTTCTTTCCTTTTCTCCATTTCTTCGTTCCTTCTCCTTTTGGAGAAGTTGCTTGTAATCGAGAGGTAAAAATCCCTTTTCACATCCGCAGCTCCTGTTCCATCTTCTATATTTTTGCCGTAAAGGTTTGTCATGCATTTCCCTGAAGTCGACTCTCTGCATTTACTGATACAAATCCTTGGGGACCTTAGGGGGATGAGTTTTCTATAAGAATGTAAATTAATTTATTAACTAGAATGCTATAGATTGCCTTAGAGGGCCTCAATATGGGAATGGCTGCAGAATTTCGAAGGATTATGATTCTGCTCTGCTCATAAAATCCTCCCAAAGAGCTCTGGGGAGACAGCCGAGTCCTCTCTCCTAGATCCTAACAAGAGTCCTTCTCAAGGAAACTTGAGGTCTAGTTGCTGCTGGACCAGCTGAAGAAAAGAAGGGTCTAGCTGCAGCCTGCTCCATCCCACGGCCTTAGCGCTTTGAGAGAAGAGAAGCCTGGACAGTAGCCACGCGCCTCACCACAAACTTAGGAAAATATTCCTTATTTTCAGGATCTCCCAAGGTAACAGCATCATTTCTGAGCCTTCCGTGTGATGTGACTTGAGTTCTTCGGGGCAACGGGAACAGACAATAAAGTCCATATGTCTTTCTATCCACAGCCCTCTTGCCCTCGTGGACAACAGCTCCGGCTTCTTGCCAAACAGCCTGTCGTTATCCTGGTGAGGGGGACATTTGGAAGCAAGCATTGGCCAGCCTGGCTAGACTTGTCTTTTTTTCAGTCTGATCAGAAGAAGTTGGTACACAGGAGCCTCTGAGCCTAGCGGGCGGACTTTCTCAGCTGCCGCCTCACACAATATCCCAGCCCGGCCGCATCTCTGCTGCGCGGGAGGGGGCTATGTGAACTCGGGAGGGCAAGTGTGAATGGCTCAGCATCTGACATGAATTTATCACCGGCTGCTGGTTGGGTGGGGGATAAAGCAAGGGGAATGGGCTATGAGTGTTTAATGCACCCTGCCACAACCCAACAGTGTGCCCTAAAGAGCCTCTTCCCAATATAAAAGGACAGGGTCAAAAGTAAGTTGACCCTGGACAGAATGTACAATTATTAGAAGAGAACTGTGCAGGAACAGCTGCTGGGACCCCACTGGTTCCGCATCAGGCTTCCAAGTGTCAGAATATGAATAATCAACTCAAGATTGTTTTCTCCACCCCTCTCCACCCCCACCACCTCCCCCAAACTTGTCCTCCTGTGTTGGGCAAGTCCTATTATATTTCTACAGGAAGAAGCATAGCCCTCCCTAGCAGCTGCAATAATTGTGTCCCTATTGTGATGAAGACCTCCTCCTGGCCACCCCCCTACAAGTGGCCATTGTCAGCGTGGAGTCAGTGATTACACGCTCCGCCTGATGCTTTGGGGGACCCAGCTGCCTAAGTGCTGACACACGAGCGTGCGGAAGGCCAGGGAGGGGGCCGGTGGAGGTGGAGGCAAGAGTGGGGGGATCCCACGTCTGTGAGATGGGACTCTCACATACCAGACCTTTTGCATAAGTCAAGCCCAGAACAAATGAGGCTTTATCAGGCCTCAGTGACGAGGGGTCTCATCTCCCTTTGAAGTGGAGCAGAGCATGGGGCCTAGCAGCTTTTCCTTCTTTGGACCAAGCAAACATCCTGCTTTTGATACGCTACATGCTCATTATCTCTGCCCCATTTAATGATTTTTGATTGAAGGGTGGTGGCTGGGATGCCGAGAAGATCGTTAGAGAGGCTCCATCCAGCCAAGCCCGCAAGAAAGGCTTTCCTTGTGCCTGGGCCTAAATTCGGAATTTCTTAACAGTGTGCGCTTGTTCTTAGAGGCAGATAAGGGCTGAGCGTGAAATTCTTAATTAAGCAATAAATAGAGAGTGGGGTGTCAGCAGATGTAGCCAGTAGCCATGGCAACGGGAATCACATGGGCAAGAGAGCTGAGACTAGATGTAGGCCTCAGGCCTGGGCCTGACTGACAGCTGAAGAATTCTACAAAGCTTGTAAACCAGATTAATTAGCTGACTAATTATTTCATAGCGTTAATGTAACTAAAAAATAAAAATAGTTCACCATGAACTGAAACATCCCTGGAAAAAAAAAAAACCAGCAGGGACAAAGGCAGTGGGAAACTGGCTGCGTAAAGCAGAGACAGGAGTACGAGGGAATCCAATCACAGAAACTGAAAAATGGGCTCTCTGGATTCAACTCCGACTCTGAAAATATAAGGAACTCTTGTTTTACAGTCAGACCCGTGCGCCAGCATGGCGTAGAAGTTGCAGTTCGAGACTGTCATTCATAATAGTTTATCACAGCAAATATTGCCCCTCTGGGATCCTAACACAAACTATAGCACACAAGGACTTCACTTGTGGTCTATTTTGTAAGTGACTCCTTGGGCAGAAGTCTCAGGCTCTTTAGAAGGCAACCTGAACCAATCTCCTTAAGAGAGATTTTTAAATGAGCAAGCTTATCTTACTCTGTGGGTAACAGTTGCTTAAGTGGTATTAAGTTTCATTCAGGGGACCCATATATCATATATGTCATGTTATCATGAATCTATTATCTTACAAAATCTAGTCAAAGAAAATAGAATGAGACTCTTTCAGACAAGTTATGACAGGTATAGTGAGTTCAAGGCACCTGAGATTGTTCATCTTCTGGGAAAAAAAGAAACATTCTAGAGAAATAATCTACTGAGAAAATATATAGTAAAACAACGTGGCATGCTAATCACCCTTGAAGATGTTTGGGTGTTTTGTACCACAATTCCAAGAGATAAGTAAGTATTCTTAACTGCGTTATACAGATGCAGCCACGGAGGCATGGAGCACTTATACTTCCATGCCGCAGGTAAAATAGCCAGCCAGGCACTGATTAAAACCCGAAGCTCTAAACCCTGGCCATGGGCTTTCCAAAGAAGCTGCATCCCGTAAAGACATTTGCCGAACAAAGGCAAAACTTGCATTGGTAATGAAGAGAAAGGCAAGGGTCAAAAAATATTATATGTGCGGAATTTTTTTCTTTGTCACTGGGGATCAGTGAAAAATTTTCTCCTGCAACACTGCCTGCCCCCTACCCCCTCCACACACACACACCCTTGCTGGTCAGTGGTCCATGATTACTGAGTGGGCAGCACACTCTAGTGGAGAGATTCACAGCCAGGAGCCAGAATGCCTGGGTTCTGGTCTCTGCCATTCTCCGCTGGGTCAAAGATGAGTCAGGCATCTTAACTCACACACCAAGGAGCCAAATGGAGGAAATGAAGATAATTGTGATTTCTTTAAAACTTCCTCTCCAGGGGGATGTGGTAGGGTTGCAAACAAACAAGGCAAAAGACAGTCCACTTAGAAGTGGTCAAGGAATGAGTGAAAGCCAGCCAACTGTCAGTGGGGCAGGACTCTGAATCGAAAGCCAGCAGGGAAAGGAGCAGTGTCCCCCCGGACGCCCACCCCCTAAAGCCTGACAGGAAACTCGGTGGACCTGGAGGAGGTCAAGCAGTTTCCCTACAATAAAATGAAACTTCTGTATACACAACTCTCCCCATTTTTTTTTTTGTTTTCTTTTGTTTTGGATTCCAGGACTATGTCCACATAGACTCTGAGGTCTTCTTGGATTAAACGAATTTTATATAAATTATCCCAATCACAGAGACCTGTAAAGCCACACCATCCAAAAAACAATTAAGTGCAAGTAACAAACTAATCTATATGGAACTGGAACTCTATTGCTTGGAGTCTTTTTGAGCCGTCAGCAGCAGCTACCTCACTGCCGTTGGGGCATTGGTCTATGGAAAACATGGTAGCCTCATCACCGACTTCCTAGTGGTGGTATAAATTTACACAGAGGATACCCAAGTCCTACCCAATCTACACAACGCAATATAGCTGCACGGGACACCAGCACGGAGGACCGGTGTGAGTCTCAGTTCCTCCTGAACCCTCAATCCTCACTGTGCCAGCCCAGGAATGGGAACAGGACTGGCTCTCGCCACCTGTCTACTCCATTCACGCAGACCATGAAAGCCGCTACCTGGAGGACTAGGAATCCTCTCCAAGGAGACAGGGTATCCAACTTTATTAAACATTCCATCAACCCTCTGTGACTTCCTGTTCCTTGCCCAACTCACATTATTCAAAAGCAGAGATACCAAGCTTTTCTGATACAAAGACTTTTTAATTAATAAAAGCCATCTGCCTAATAAAAATGGTTTATACTGAAATATTCACCTACATCCTATGCATGTACATATATAATATAGATGTACATCTACATAAAATATATATTTATACATATATAGATGTGCATTTATACCATATGTGTAAATATACTATAATGTTTCTATTAATTCAATAAATAACGTGGGGAAGAAAATCTTTAGTTGCATGGCTTGATTTTTTTCCTCTATGCCACAAATGTTCCTTTATCATGTTTGGTTTATGTGACTATTCAAATTAGTTCATGGTTCATGAACAAAATCTGATCAATGGACAAGACAGTCTCCTCAGAAGCATGCCAAGTAATAAAACAAGACCAATTTGGAATTAAAATTTTGTTTCAGAATATACATCAAATGAATAGCCATAGTTAAAGTTAATGGCAACTATTTGTTTTTACTTAATAGCTGTACTTGACTCTAGTGGTAAAACAGTCTCAGGGATCTCTGTCCATCCTGAGTTTTTACAGTTTTAGCTTACATTTATGGATGGATCAAATCAGAAACAAAATTTGAATGGTACAATTCAGTGCAAATAAAATATACAGCAATCCATTTGGCAAAGACTTTTTAAAAACCTAGGAAGCACCATCCTCTCCCCTCTCGTGCTATTAAAATGTAACAGTCCCAGAGCTCAAGTATAATCAGACCCAGCTGACATATGGCTAGGCACAGGTGACAGGGACAAGGAACTCAGGATGCCTGCCAGCTCTCTGAACCTTTAGGGCCAAGTTTGGCTTGTGGCAGAGGCTAGGACTTGCCATGCTTGACATGGTCCTAGATTCAACCAGGATCTATTAAGACCAATTTATAACAAAATTGTCCTTCTAGAGACTCATTTTGTCAGATTCTCCTTCTAACAGACCACACTGAGCTAAGGTTGGTATAAGTGGACACCATGAGCTCAAAGTGACCAATGCTGAAATAACATGGAAAACAAATGAGATGAACTCCAGGAAGTCAAAAGAAATCTATGGCCCTGACCCACACATTGGGCCCCTGTGAAATATGCACAATAAGAAGGTAAGGAAGGGACTTCTCTGGTGGCACAGTGGTTAAGAATCCGCCTGCCAATGCAGGGAACATGGGTTCGAACCCTGGTCCAGGAAGATCCCACATGCCGTGGAGCAACTAAGCACGTGTGCCACAACCACTGAGCCTGTGCTCTGGAGCCCATGAGCCACAACTATTGAGCCCATGTGCCACAACTACTGAAGCCCTTGCGCCTAGAGCCCGTGCTCTGCAAGGGGCCACTGCACTGAGAAGCCCACACACCACAACAAAGAGGAGCCCCCGCTCACTGCAGCTAGAGAAAGCAGGTGTGCAGCAACGAAGACCCAATGCAGCCAATTAAATAAACAGAAGGTAAGGAAATCCTTTTGGCCCGTTACTCTGCAATCACAGTAGGGTTTCTGGTTCTATATATAAAATGAGGCTCCTGGACCCTTCATCCAGATGCTGCATCTAACACAAGATGAGACAGCCCATCCCCCAGTCCTCAGATAGCTCTCCATGCATCTCGTCTTCTTGACCTCAGATTTCTTTCCAAGGCTTCTCACCTTCCACATTGACTACACCCTTCATCCTGCCTCTCTGTACCTGTCGCCTTGTACTCTTTGCTGCACCTTGTATCTGTGATCACAACCATCCAACCTGTCTTTACATATGCAGTTGACCTTTCTACGAATACAACACAGCCTTAACATGAATGAAAAACATGAATAGTAATCAAAGTTTATTAAGCATTTGCTCTGGGTTAGACACTCTGCTAAAGAATTTTACATGTTATCCTTGATTTAATTTCCTATGCTTTAGATAGGTCCTTTTATTATCCCATTTTACAGATGAGGAGGCTGAGGCTTAGAAAGAGTACCTGCTTGGTGTCCCATAGCTAGTAGATGCTGAAGCTAGGATTCAAACACAGGGAGTCTGATTCAGAGCCCAACCATTTAACCATAACACACAGGTGTTCCTTTCAGTTCCTCATCATTTTATAGTACCAACGTTTGGAATTCCAAAGTGAACAGTGGTATCTGACTACGTGCCCTCAACACGCTCATCCAATTCTACTTACCCAGATAGGTGAGTTGTCTCAACTGGCTATGGAAGAACCAGTCACAGCCTTGGTCCTGAGCAGGCGATGGAAGGGACGGAAGGGACCGCCCCACTTGATTCCCACACTTTATGAGGATGTCAGGGTAAGGCCACACATCTGTGTGCACCAGCAGCAGGTAATTCCCAGGAGCAAAGTTGTCAAATGTCGCTGAGTACTTGAAGGGAGAGAAAAGTACAGAAGTGCTCATTTAGTAAGGAAGACTCTTCCCAAAAACAGAATTACAAAGAACTCAAATGGAGTAGTTTAGAAACAGGACAGGGTCCACACTGGCTACTCCATAATAAATTCATAACTAAAGCTACAAAATCCTACAATGTGAGGACTGAAAGCCGTAAGGTTCTTCTTGTTTAACAATCTCAATTAACAGAGGAGAAAACCAAAGCTCAGACAAGCGGAGGAACTTGTCTCAGGTCACACAGTGAGAAGAGACAGAGCCATGTCTAGAATTCCTGTCCGGTTTTCCCCATAACTCAAACAGGCAGGCAATGATAGGTGTGCCATCCATCTCTAACAGTAACAGCTAACAGGGTTGAGCATTGGCTCAGGTATTATTCATATCAAGGCATCCAATCCTTGAAAGACCTTGGGAATTGTTACTAGTTCTGCTCCCATTTTACAGTTGAGGACACTGAGGCAGGTGAAGGTTCAGTAACTTTCCCCACATCACAAAGCAGGAGAGTACTGATCTGCTACAGAAACCCAGGTGTCCACCTCCAGAGTCACCATTCCCCTGCCTTCACTTTCCCAGAATGTTCTCAAGGGAACCTCAGGGGAAGGAGAGAGAGGTGTACCTCCCTCCTGAGAGCCATGGTGAGGGGCTCAAATGGTTTCTGCTTTGAATTCCTAAGACCTATGGCATGCCTGCTTCCAGCTCCCTAAAACCTGCTCTTATGACCTTTAGGGAGAATGTGTGTGATGAGACAGGAAGAAAGAAATGTGTTAAAAGGAAGAAAAGAAGCTTGAGGGAATCTAGTGGAATGATTTTTTCAGAAAATGCACCCGTTTTCCACATGATTATTCCTACCTTCCCTCTCCCTAACGGTCTAACGCCTTCAACCCAACCCAAAGGAAAGGCAAGACCTTCACATGCAAGTTAATGTTTGACCACAAGGTGGCAGTGTGCAATGTAAAAATGCCTTGTGAAGATACTTTCTCTTGACTACAAACACTTCCCTGGGATGAGTTGGTTCTTAACTCATAATAAAAGATCACAATTCTATAAGATGCTTAGAAGCTGCTTTTCATTGTATTGATAAAGTTAAAATTTCAGGCAGAACCACTCTGTGTTTAAGGTGAGGTTTAAACAGAGTCTAAAATTTTCAAGTTTAAAATACAGAACAGTAATATCTCAAATTCAGGTTACATTCATCTGGTCAAAATGCTGCTGCAGTTTTCTTGATCAGCACCAGAAGATGCTAATACCTGCAAACTATTATGTCACAGAAGGAAGGACGAGAACGCCTGGGGAATGGAATCTGCCAGTGAGCGGATGCTTCGGGTTACCTGCAGAGAGCTGTTGGTCCAAGGGCTCTCAAATCGCAGTGAGTAGGTCTCTTGATCCAAGAGCAGGGCCATCCAGCCATAAGGGTTAGACAGTGTGTCATGCACATAACTGACAATGGTTGTCTTATTTCTGCTGTCCGTTATGGTTAAATCATAAGAAACTTTCGGAGCATTGGCTCTAGGGTGATTTAAAAAGAAAAAAAAAAAGTGGATGGTAAGTTTTTTGTCCATCCTGGATCTAAGGCACCCCTCTGTCATCAGCTGTAATTCATCTCCTATCTTCTCTGTGTATTGGTATGTCTCCACAGTGCCTATGGAGGTTTTAGCAGTGGCGTGGGTCAAAAAGCCCAGCGGGAAGGTGTCATTGGACCATTTGTGCATCACACTGGCCTGTACCACTCAGATCTTAGGCCACTAATCAACGCCATCTTAATGAGTTCATATAGACCAGGACTATATACTATTACTTTAACAAGGAAATGTCCATGGTCAGAATATTGCCATAGCCCAGGTTTATCAGCAGCAGAATGCATATTATATAGTTACTAGTTATCCCACTGGAGAGCAGTGGTTGAGGCCCAGAAGCTGATGTGCCTGGACCCTCAGTGCCCACTTCCAACTTCCCAGCAGGAACGGCCTCAGTAGCTTCCCCAGAATGAAGAGGACCCTGGGTCCTCTCCTGGGGGCTAACACAATGCCCAGGACTCTCTCCTGCCACAGCATCTCAGTGCTGGTGGGTTTGCATTTTCGCTTGTTAACAAGGACTGTGACATCCTGAAGTTAAAGACATTTTCTCTCTCTTTTTTTTTTTTTTTGATACTCTGCCCCCTGGAACCAGGCTCTGCACACACTGGGCACTCAAATCATGTTTGTTATATGAACAAAGACTGCATGAAGGAGCTCTCCTAAAAGCAATTCCAGCTTCCCAATTTACAGAAAGCATTTCTAGAAGAACCACATTTTACCAAGTGAGGAAATTGAGACAGAGTATGGCAAAAGTAGCATGTGAGCATCATGGGTAGAACTAGAAAGTTTTTAATTTCTACAACTTATTTTATACAGCCCATTCTGGAAAGTGATTTTTAAGTCTTCACTAGAAGATAGATTCTGCCACCTGCTTAGACCCTAAAAGAAAGTCAAAGTGGACAGAAAAAAATAAAGCAAAAATTTTTTAAACAATCAATACACAGTATGGCTGTCCTTCCCCCTTTGGTTTAGTTTTCATGAGAGTCTTTAACTGTGGCATATTGCTGCAGGCAGATAATTAAATTCTCAAAGTAAAGGGAAATGAGATGAAGGAGGATGTTGGGTTTTCAAAGTGAGGGGTAGCATGAGCAAATCAAAAGCCAATTTACAACCTAGTGGCATATTATAGAGAGGAGACTGGTTTAGCGTTAAATGCTTGGGCACCAACATCAAATGGGTGTAAATCAGAAATCTGTATCTGGATGCACTAGGTGTATGAAGTTGGGGGAATCACTGACCCTCTTTAAGCTTTAATTTTCTTTTTTTTTAAATGGAGACAGCAACAGTATGTATCTCCTCTAGCAACTGTGAAACCTAAAGTGATAATTTATGTGAAGCACACAGTAACCATCACCAAGCCCAACAAGTCTACCTATAGCTTGTTGAAGAAAGAACCTCAGCCCTCTAGGATTAGACATGCAGATGTAGAGAATGGACTTGAGGACACCAGGGGGAGGGGAAGCCGGGACATAGTGAGAGTATAGCATTGACATATACACACTACCAAATGTAAAATAGATGGCCAGTGGGAAGCTACTACAGAGCACAGGGAGATCAGCTTGATGCTTTGTGAAGACCTAAAGGGGTGGGATAGGGAGGTTGGGAGGGAGCTCAAGAGGGAGGGGATATGGGGATATATGTATACATGTGGCTGATTCACTTTGTTGTACAGCAGAAACTGACACAATACTATAAAGCAATTATACTCCAATAAAGATGAAAGAAAGAAAGAAAGAAAGAAAGAAAGAAAGAAAGAAAGAAAGAAAGAAAGAAAGAAAGAAAGAAAGAAAGAAAGAGAACCTTAGAGTGCCTGGCATGCCATTCTGTCTAGTTATTTTACTGTCTAGAGGTTTATCCAGGATATTTGGTCATTAAAAGACACACTCAAAACCTTTCACGGTACAGAGCTTTAGCCCTAGCAATGTAGTACTTGATACATATTTCTTGTAAGATTAAATGTGTTTGTTTCATCCATTAATAAATAAAATGAAAGGAATAAAGAATACTCAGGGCATTTGGAATAAAAGGACTATGTACTCTTTCCCAGATGTCGCTGCACATCATTCACTGAACATTTAGAAATTTCGGGGCGGGGGCCTTCTTCCTCTCTTTGGGCTGGAATACAGAGGGCTTTTTTCACATGTATATCAAGATTTAAACTGGAACTAAAGGAAATCCTGGACTCATATTCTTAGAATCAGAGTGGATATGGAGGTCATCTGTTCTAACATCCAATCCACTGCGGGAAATCCCTCCACATTTTATCCTGTTCCTTCTTCCAATTATGGGGAGTTCACATCCTCAAGTTCCTCCTCCATTTATGAAATTTATTTGTAAATCTTAATTTTAGACAAGCTTGGGAAAGCTTAATTTTCTTCTTTGTACTTTCTAGCCATCTCTCCTCAATCGTTATGGCTTTCTCTTATCCTGAGTCCCAGGGTCCCAGGAGATCAACACGATTTGGCCCAACTAATATATTTACTACATGAAGATAGGCTTCTGAGAAATAAATGTGAAACAAATGTGATAAGAAGGCATAAGTTGAAATACCATAGTGGCAAATGAATGAGCCGCGGTGGGTACCAAGGTCAGTATATCAGGTGAGATTCCCCACAGTCCAGAAAATGATTCCAAGTGTTTCAGGTTCTGAAAGTGCAACCCTTCCACTTTCACAGAGACATTAAGGTTCTGGAAAATGAATCACAAGACCAAATTCCAAGAAAGACTCACTGATAAATCAGAATTTCCATTTAATAATTCACAGTGTGCCTTTCACATAGTGGGTATTCAACAAATGTTTGTTGAATGAATAAATGAGTGTTAAATGGACTAGAACACTTTAACTGGCTACTTAGTGATGTTTCACCCCAGGGAAGTATACCCAGAAAACCACATGAGTGTCAGGAGATTTCTTGTAAACTTATTAATTGAAGGAGATAAGCAATTGATCGAAAGTTATCAGGTCTGATACAGTCATTCCCATTATCAATAAGATATTTGCCAAAAGGACTTCACTTAAGTTTAGTGGTCAGAAAAATTCTCCTGGGCATATAGAAGCAATCTGCAGTAACAGTGAGCCCTGGTTTAGGAAAATGCTAAGATTTCCTTAAAAACTTAGATTTCTTCTATCCTAGTTTGGTGCTCTCAATTAAACCACTTTTACATTAGGGTTTTGGGTTTGGGGGTTTTCTTTTTTAACTGTAAACCAAAGGAATTCTGTTTGTTCAAATGCATCCATCTGTTCACATTTAATTACTCCAGTCTGGTTTTTGTCATTTACTTTGCCTTACCTACCTATAGTTTATCACTCTTTCCTTAAGAGATAATACGTATTTCCAGAAATTCTTCTTCATTCCAGCAATATGGCCCCAAGAATTCCCCCTGGTCACTTTGACTAGACTTAATTGTTTCTCACATTTCTATCAGCATCACATTTATAAGTCAGTTTTAGGGTCTAATTTCTCCTGATTCTGTTTCTATAGATTGTAATTTCAATTCTTGAAGGAACCCTTTTTCAGGCTATACTCTCCAGTTTCTGAAGGCCCCTATAAATATGACCTTGTCTTCAAGTATTGTAAAACCACTAATACTAACATTAATTCAGTTCTATTTGTCTTGGGACTTTTGTGCCTTCTTTTTGACACCCTTCCTCCAACCAGCATCCAGTAATCTGATGCTAACCCCTTGATCAACTGGACATTCAACCACAGCACACTGGGATCCTGAATCATCCATTCCCCTTCCTTCCTCATGCACTGCCCGGATCCTATCAAGCCACCCCATCGATCTCAACCAAGGTTCGTGTGGGATGCAACTTCACAAGCACTCGAGGGCAGCATGAGCTTTCTCTAGGGCAATACAGGTAGAGCAGCAGGTTATTAAATATTCCTTCATCACAGTCGGTAGTAGAAAGGGTCGTGTGGTGCCTTCTGAAAAGCAAATCAAAATGTGAAAGACCCATCTCCCAGTAGGCAAGCCTTGTGCTGACCATCACCCCAAGGGCCAAAAATTCCCGGTCAAATCAGCTCTCATCCTTCTAGGCCAAATGCCAGCAGTGACAGTGGTGGGCTCTTCTGAAAAGCACCCAAAGAACATCAAAAGTAGAAGAATACCATGAAGAGAACTTACCAACCATAATTACCACAATTTTTGCTTGCCCTAAATAGCCACTAATTTCCCCGTGCCCTAAATAGCCACCAATCTCCCTCTCTTTACTGTTAATGAAGCAAAGGAGCACACAAGTATTTCTAATTTGGAGGAGCCAAGGGAGTCTGCATGGGCCATTAGCAGCAGAGAGCTTCATTACTGGGGGGAAGAAGTCTTTCCCTGAACTTCTCTTGGCTTTATGTGCAAGAAGTCAGGAGGCAACCAGTCCATTTGAAATATTAACCCTTACCTCGGCATCAGCGACGGCTCCTGTGTACAATCAAAAAGACAAGAGGACTACAAGCCTTTCCTTTTCTATGAGGTAGCTTGATTTTTCTAAATCACCAAGCCTGTTTTTAATTAAGGGACATTTTCCTTTAGAAATACAGCAGCATCGCTTGATAAAAGTTCCCATCCGAAGTACCAATTTACAAGTTGCATCAACAGTTATGTAATTTAGTGCCCAGACACTGTGCGGAACTGTTGAGTGTCCACTGCCCACAGAGGATTTGTCAGGCAATCAACAATACCAGTGAGAACAAATATTAACTCCTTGGTTTGTGTTTACCATTAGCTTACTTTTCCTGAGGGTCCATATCTCTGTGTATTAAGACAAACACTGCACTGAGCTCTAAATGCGCTAAATTCGGAGCAATTGTGAAATAAACCCTCTATAATTACACTTCTCCTAAGCCAGACACATGATAATAACTAGCCCCAAATGGTGCTGCCATTATTGCCTGGATATTCATGCTTGCTGCTGTTACTCTCATCTTCTACTGCACAAAGAGGACAAAATCAAAATGTTGAGCACAGCCGACAGATTTCTGTGGCACAACTTTTCTTAAGCATCCTTTAAAAATACACTGGGCTCAGACTTCCTTGGTGGCGCAGTGGGTTAAGAATCCACCTGCCAGTGCAGAGGACATGGGTTCGATCCCTGGTCTGGGAAGATCCCACATGCCACACAGCAAATAAGCCCATGTGCCACAACTACTGAGCCCATGTGCTGCAACTACTGAAGCCCAGAGCTTCAGAGCTTAGAGCCCGTGCTCTGCAACAAGAGAAGCCACTGCACTGAGAAGCCTACGCACCGCAACAAAGAGTAGCCCCCACTTGCTGCAACTAGAGACAGCCTGGGCACGGCAACAAAGACCCAATGCAGCCAATACATACATACATAAGTAAATAAATAAATAAAAACAAAAATTTTTTAAATATACACTGGGCTCACAAGAAGCCCTTGTTAGAAGCTCACCACTGTCCTTTGGTTTGGAGAGTCTTGTTTTTACATACGTAGCCATCCTATACAGGTTTCTAACTGTGTATTCCCCTTGCCCCTATGGCTACTGGTGTAAATAAACTGCATCTCCCCATTGGTAAACAATAATAATAAATAAAATTTTTAAAAATGATAAAAAAGTCCTGTCAGAGAACCACTTTTCCATCTGCTGGTCTGCCATCAGCCAGTTTTCTGTATATACTACCCTTACTGATTGAGAAACAAATATTTCTCCTTCTGAGTAAGAAACCTAAGAGAAAAGAAACCATAACCCTCAGTCTTTCCCCCAAACTTTTAACAATCCTTAGTTTCACGAAAAAATAGAACTGATAGGCAGAGGGGCAAGTATGATTTAATAATCCTTGAGTTTCTGTCAGGTATACCCCACATTTCTCCTTCATGACTTTGTAGGTGTATATTTCTGTTTATCTTTTTTCAGAGTTAACTAAAGCAATAATAATTGATTGTAGAGTAGTCCCAAAATCAATCTAGCAAAGACTCCCCAAAGGTGGTGTCTAAAGTTTTTGCAACACACTTGGAATAATAATTCTTGCTTATTATCCTTTAATCCTTGAAGAGAAGCAATAGATGTCTATCATCTATCTACCTATCCTTCACACACTGTTGCATCTCTTACTTGCCCTGTGGAATGCAGCTGCAATGGCTACTCTCAGAACATGAGAATACCACCCTTGGAGCTACACAACCCCAAGGTAGACAACTACCTGTCAGGAATATTGAGAAACAATTTTATGCATCTAATAGGGAGTTAGACTATAAAGCCTACCTTCTCTTTTATATATATGCACACCTGGTGCTGGTGGGGCTGACAGACACCCACTCACCAGCTCACCATCAGCCCCTCTTCCCAACTCCATGTTCAGTGATATTATGACAGGCCATGTGAGAGTATTTTTACCACGGAATTAAGCAAATGCTACAAATCAGGGGGTTTTATTCTAGAGAGCTAGTTGTAAAACAGCTGCCAGCACACCCCTGGACCCCTTTATTATTCATGAAATTTAACAACCATGGAGCCTTGATGATATTCCTCAGTTTGGGCTCCATTTTGATGTTTAGATCTTTTTCTATTTTACTGCTGTAACCTCTGCTGCCAAGAGAGGATAAAACTTCTTGGAATTTTCCTGTCTCACATGAGTTTTTCCGAGAACTGAAAAGATACCATTAGTGATGCTATGCCTATTTATCCCTAGGAAGGAGAGTTAGGCGATTATTAAAGGAAAAGCTAGGCCACAATTTCCATTTGAACTCTTCTTTACTTTGGCATTCACAGAGGCAGGGGGTGCCTCGTACTCTGAACACTGACACATTAAGAGCAGTTCCATAGGTAAACACTGAATGCAAGCACTACAGGGAAGGATATTAAGCAAGATCTAAGAATCAAGGTGATCAACAACAACATTAACCTTTTCTTTTCTAGGAGAAATAGGAAGGAAGAAACAGAAGGCATGGGGGCACAATGAATCAAAACCTGTGTCCTGAAAGACTCCAGATTCCACAACTTTCTGGGAGGTTTCGTTGGATCAGTGAAATGTCATGTGACTGTTGGAAAATGTTCCCTGTTTTTCAAGAATTGGATTATATTTCATCTGAGCAAACAATTCCCTTGCCAGGCATTTGCTTCTCAGAAACATAATCATCTATAATATTTTATTCTATTAGTGGTTAGTTTATATGTTGTTTTGTCAATTGTAAATGTAGTGACTTGAAAGACAACATTTACTGAGCACTTACTACATGCCAGACAATGACCCTGTGAGTTAAGTATCATTTGGTTCATTTTACTGATATGAGAACTGAAGCGGAAAGAGGTGAAGTAACTTGTCCGGGAACATGCCTAGGAAGTGGCAGAGGGAGGGTGGGCTATGATTTATACCCACAAATGATTCTTAATTACTTCTCTATTCTTCAGCCTTTGAAAAATAATTTCAAACATATGCATATATCCTGACTTTCTTTTATGTACTTCCTATTAAAACTCAGACGGACTGGTTGGCCAACCTACAACATCTTGTAAACTCTTTTAATTTTCCCCACATTCAATTCAATACATAATTGGAAGACAGATCAAGGCTTGATTTACTGATATTTGAATAAATCTATGTCAACTGAAGGAGCTGTAGAGTGCACTAAACCAAAAAAACAAATAATTCCCAGATGGTACTTGTGAAAGTTGGTTCTCATTCTCCCCATCACAATGCTATGCATCTCTACCACCAGGAAAAGAAAACGATTGCAAACGTGCGCAAAACTGCTGATTCAGTACAGGTGGGGTGGGGCCAAGTGGAGAAGAAATCAGCTGTTAAAATAAATCATCTGATCAACTGACAGCCCCAGGCAAGCAAAAGCCCAGAAGACATTATGAAAGGATAGTCTTAAGTATTTGATGTTTCTAGGAATTTTAGAAAGAAAGACTGAGGATAGTATTTTAATCCCGGATCTTCTGAAGAAAAGTTAAGGGCTGTGGATTCCTCATACACATATCCTAAGAGAGAAATGGGCACTAAGGACACTAGAGGAAGATTTGGGGGAGTCCACAATTTCTTAAATAATATTCATTTATTCAATACTAATTTTACTGAGTCACTATATGTTCAACATGGTATTGGACACCATAACACAAACAAACAAAAAAACCCTATCCTTGCCCTACTTGCCACGTATGAGGAGGGAGGGGCAATTTATAAAGCTACATAGGAGCTACCGGTATTGGCTAGAGCCAGTATAGACATCCAGGACACAGCAGGATACAAAAACCGTACAGAAAGCTCGGGGAAGCTTACCAGAGAAAACGACCTTCATGCTGCATTCATGGAAGCTGAACTTATGAGTTGAAAAGCACAAAAGCTGAGTGTGGCTGAGGCATAAAATGCAGGGAAGGGAGGGCAGAGCATTCGGGAATGATGCTAGAAGTACAAACAGGAGCAGGTCAGAAGTGCCTGTTACAAATGGCAGGTTTTCATCGGGAGGCACAGAGAAGCCTTGGCAAAGTCTCGGGCAAGGGAATGTATGGATGGCAAGACCAGATCTGACCTACAAAGACTCACAAAGCTTAAGGATGGGATCACAACAAGGTGGCAAGCTAAGTAGCTGTTGTGGTTACACAGGTGAGAGGGTGTGTCAACCTGGGCTAGAGAAGCTGGGATGGAGGGAAGTAGAAAAACTCAAGAGGGATTTTTTAGGAGATGAAATGGACTGGACTTGGTAGGTGATTTCTGTGAGAAATAGGTAAGACGAGGAGTCAAAGATAACTCCCATTTCTAGTTTAGATAATTGGATCATCTGTCTGAACACCCAGGGAGGAATAGGTCCATGGTATAAAGACCATAAGTTCAGCTTTGACAAGTGGAGTTTGAGATGGCTGTTAAATAATCTAGTGGAAATATTGAAAGCATTGCTGCTCAATGGAAATGTAATGCAAGCCATAAATTCAAGCCACAGATAGAATCTTAAATTTTATCCTAGCCACGTTGAAAATTTTAAAAGAAACAGGTAAAATTAATTTTAATAAGATTAGGGAATTCTCTGGCAATCCAGTGGTTAAGACTCCACGCTTCCACTGCAAGGGGCACGGGTTCGATCCCTGGTCAGGAAACAAAGATCCCACATGCCACATGGTACAGCCAAAAATAAATAAATAAATAATAATGATATATTTAACCTAATATATTCAAAATCTTAACATTTCAACATAATCAATACAAACAAATCATTGAGCTATTTTACATTCTTTTTTTTTCATACGAAGTCTTAGAAATAAGGAGTATAATTTACACTTACAGCTCATCTCCATTGGGACAAACCACATTTCACATGTTTAGTAGCCACCTGTGGTGAGTGACTTTAATACTGGACAGGGAAGATCCTAAGGGCGGTTGGATAAATGGGTCTGGAATTCAATAAAGCAGTGCACGCTAGAGGAAAAAAAATCTAGAATCATTGGTGAATGTTAACTGAGGCTGCGGAATAATCCACATCACCTGGGAAGAGCGTGACTTGAAAAGAAAGCTTCTCACAGAACCCTAAGGAACACTAGCATTTAACGGGCAGGAATAAGAGCTTACAAATGAGGTCTAGAAACCTACTGGTGAGATGATCCTTGTTCCAGGTAATTATCTCTGTACAGAAGAAATTTGGGATCAATAAATCTAGGAACTATTTGAGGCATGTCGCCATTAAGAGGCCCCTGGAGGAAACGCGTATATTTTTCTGAAATGAGATCCTGACTGACTAGTAGGGCTAACCTTTCTGGTCTATCAGGAAGAATGGGGTTGGGAGAATGAGATCAGCAGAAACAGAAGCCAGGAAAGGAACACTATCCTGAATACCTGTGCCCCTAAAAGAAAACACGTTTTTAGAACTGGTGAGTGAGAGAGAACTCACCCAGACCAAGTGTGTCATCATTTTTTTTTAAAGCGCTTTATTGGAGTATAATTACTTTACACTGTTGCGCCAGTTTCTGCTGTACAACAAAGTGAATCTGCTGCATTTATCCATATATCCTCATATCCCCTCCTTCCCATGACTCCTTCCCACGCTCCCCATCCCACCCCTCTAAGTCAACACCAAAGAAGATGTGGCACATATATACAATGGAATATTACTCAGCCATAAAAAGGAATGAAACTGAGTTATTTGTAGTGAGGTGGATGGACCTAGAGTCTGTCATACAGAGCAAAGTAAGCCAGAAAGAGAAAAACAAATACTGTACACTAACTTATATATATGGAATCTAAAAACATGGTGTGTCATAATTTTAACAAAACAGAAACTAGACTCTGCTTTGTCGGAGGCAGGAATTTTTTTCTTCACTTAATATTAAACATTATTACCAACTTCAAACCTTTTTTTTGCCTCAGTAAACCAAACTGCAAGGGTCAAGTCAGAGGAAGCTACAAAACAAGAAATGCCACAAACATCGGCACCCATCACACTTGGAAAAGGTAGTAAGGGAAGGTCGCCAATTTCAAACAAGGAACTTATAGTGAACATGGACCGGGGGTCCTCCAAGAAAGAGATCACACTCCAAGCACTCAGTTGCAAGTCAGGGGGCAGGGGTGCCCCGTTTAGGCAGCTGTGCAGACCTCTCATCCTGCCCTCTGGGGACCTGGGCTGAGGGAGGTGGGAGGGGGCTAAGAGTTGAAAGGGAAGAGGGCAGGGTCCTTGTGCCACATCAGATCTCCATCAACATGCAACTGCAAAAGATGGGGACTGTGAGAGCTTTGTAAATCAACTCCTAGGGTGCATGCTCCAGGGCAATAGCACAACAAATTAATCCTTTCTCCATGAAATGCAGCAAAGTTTGTATCTACGTGGAATTCAAATTGCTCATTAGCTCTGACATGTTCCTAATGAGGTTATAATGCTCTGGGACAGAGATCAAGTCACTGAACACAAATAGCTGGGGACAGAATCCTGGAAAGATCAAGTTAGAGAGACCTTAGGGTAGTGCTTCTAAAACTTGAATATAAATCCCCTGGGGGTCCTGACTCAGAAAGTCTGTGGTGAGTCTGAGATTCCCTGGAGTCTAACCCCAGGTCACACTGATGCACTCTAACAAAGCCTTAGAGACCATCTAACCCAACCACCTTACCCTAGAGATGAGGACACAAGGGCTAAGAGATACACAACTGGGAGTGTGCTAAGACTCCCCTGAGGCTAATTTGGGGTCATTAAGCATTTGTCCACAGACCTGTGAATCAACCTGAAAAATGTTTAAATAGAAGCCTAAGGAGCAGGGTGACCAACCATTCTGGTTTTCTCAAGACTGAAGAGGTTTCTGGGACACAAGATTTTCTATTTTAAAACCAAGAAAATTACAAACAAACCAAAGCAAGTTTTTCACCCTAGTAGGAGTCCTTTGACTCCACTTAGAATACAGTATCAGGATTATTATCTTTTTGACCTCGTCAGTACCTGAGGGCTGGGATCAGGACCTGCTGCCTAGGTAAGCACCTAAGTGTCCTGTCCTAAAGATCTCCAAGAGCAGATGCTCAGAAGGATTACACCTGCAGAGCCTTCTAAAGCCACTAAATGCCTCTCTAAGAGACAGTCTCCCAGCAGGTCCCCAAGCATAAAAAAGGAGTATCAACAACACAGAGAAATCAATATCATGCAAGCACAGAATGTTCTTTTTAACGACACAAATCTATTTTCATTTTCCTCGTTTGAAAAAAAGCGCATGTAAGAAACAAATCGCTAACTTTAATAAATCTCAACATGCTCATTAAAAACATCTTTGTTAAAATCACTAAACTAAAAATCAGGATACCTCCCTAAGAATGAAAAGGCATGCTCTACGTAATTGAAATGATTAGAAATGAAAATATAGCCCTCCACACTGTTATTTTACTCACTGGAATTGGGTCCATTAACATTAGATAGAATAACAAACAGCTTGGAAAGCCAAAGTGGAACATTTTCAGACTCTTGAATGCTAGCAGGGTATCACTCACGCATCGAAAACAGGATGTCAAGAGACGGATGCCATAAGTATTCAGCATGCAGACTGAGTGTGACCCTGACCATACTGGCTCGTTCTCTGCAGTTTACCTGTTTAAATAAGATGCCAGCATGATCTGGCTGAAGTGCTTGACTTAATATTCATGCAGTTAGGACACTTAAAACAAAAGGAAAGAAAGGTGGCTAAATATACACGATGCATTTGGAATAGGTAAAAGATAGAACACTAGACACTCAGCAATCATTATCTGGAAATTAAAGAGGGCAGTGGCAATCCTATTACGCATTATAAACAGCCCGGCTGCTGACTTAATGGTAGTTTGAGTAGCATAACCAAGGAGTCCTTGCTCCAATATTAATAGGAAATGTATTGCACAAATCCAACAGTTCATGAAATTAACAAGGAAAATGAACTGGGGTGAAGCAACTTTGCAAGTAATAGGGAGGCATCCTCAACTGCTTCCCTGGAGCATATTAAACACTTAAAAAGAGCTCAGGGAGAGTAGGTGTATATAAATGAGAATGGACATTATTGGAATTTTTTAGTAATCCTCTTAATCTAAATACATTCCAAATTCTGTTTGTTGCAAGTCTTTTCAAGAGGAAGCTATTAGCTCAAAATGCCAATAAGAGGTCAAGGGCTATGAGATCTGATCCAGTGTTATCGAAAGTCAGCTGCCATTTGAATCAGCCTATAACTACCATAAACTTATGATCTAACAGCTGTCAAAATTGTCCCCACGTCACTTTTGTAGAATTAAATACTTCAAACAGAATCTGGAAAACAATTTCCCTTCTACAAATATCAACAGCCTGAATGATATATGCATCACATTGACAAGCCAAAACGTGGAGTTAATTCACTTACAAACCAATAGACATATGATGGAAGAGAACGTTTTCATCACAGACACTGCCATGGACAAGTTGACTGAAGCTAGCCTTGACCACACAAGAAGCTGGAAGGGTTTCCATAGAAGCAAGAACGTGACTCCTGTTTTTCCCAGACAGAGATCCGTCCAAGTCTTCCAAAATTGCTGCATGAGCAAATGGAAATGCTACCAAGTTGGGAGAGTTCGTAAACTTCAACTGTTTGGTCTTCACAGTAAATCCACCTATAAATTGGAAGAAAGACTGTGATGCAATGGCACAAAAGAATGTGATCACAAGAGGCAACTGAAGAGACTGGAATGTTTTCGGTATTTTTAATTGCATATTTATATAGTTTTACAATCCACTCATTTATTCAAGAAAAAAATATCCTGAGTGCTGACTGTATGTCAGGTTCTGTGCTACATGCTGGAGACAGTGGGAAACAAGAACATAGTGGCACTGCCCTCACGTAGCCTGTATTCTAGGGCAGTGATTCTCAACCAGGGGTGGTTTGCCCTCCAGGGGACATTTGGCACCATTTGCAATCATTTTTGGCTGTCACAACTGAGTGGATGGCAGTGCTACGGGCATCTGGTGGGTGAAGGCAAGGATGCTGCTAGACCTTCTATAATGCACAGGGCAGTCCCCACAACAAAAAGTTATCCAGGGACTTCCCTGGAGCACCAGGGGTTAAGACTCCGTGCTTCCACTGCAGCGGGTGCAGGTTCAATCCCTGGTCCCAGAACTAAGATCTCTCATGCTGCTCAGTGAGGAAAAAAAAAATTGTGATCTAGTGGGAAATAGTGACAAAGAATATTAAGTGACTAATTACTGAATGCTAAAGGTGCTGTGGGTTGGTCTCTCCATCTTTCTGGTCTAGCTCTTCTATGCAAATCTAACCCCATCTCTTATGAGATTTATACTTTAAACATTTACCCCCAAAAGCAATATTCAATCAATCACATGGGCAAATAGTAATAGTAACACATTTTTTTATGCATTAGCTCTAGGGCTACACTTCTTAGCAGGGTTTCGCTCACACTACCACCATGTGGTTCATTTGTTCTCTGCCAGTCCAGTTGCCCAGGAAGAAATGATGGCAGTGGTCTTCTAACACTCATCCCCCATTATTAAAGTTTAAAAATTCGGTACACATCTCAGTATATATGCTACCACATTGCTATATTATATACCTTATAAAAAAGGGGTCTGCAACCCCCGGCAGCACACCAGGTACCAGTCTGTAGCCTGCTAGGAACCAGGCTGCACAGCAGGAGGTGAGCGGTGGGCAGGGGAGCAAAGCTTCATCTGCCACTCCCCATCGCTCCCCGTCGCTCCCCTTACCACCTAAACCGTCCCTCCCCTCCTCATCCATGGAAAATTTGTCTTCCACGAAACCAGCCCCTGGTGCCAAAAAGGATGGGGACCACTGTTATAAAATACACAAAAAAGGCAAATTTTAAAATAAGATACACACAGAGAGGCCCTAATGCTTTCATTCTCATCCCAGTAGAGTCCATGCATTGAATTGTCATGCGTTCAAGACACCACGATTCTACTTCTGTCAACTTCTGTAGTTCATCTAATACCACAAGCAGCTCTACAAGTCAGTTTTATTGAATTTCTTTGCAATTCCCCAATCATAACTTGCTCTTTGGAATTGTTTTTTCATAGGCTGTTCCTAATACATAGAAACTTTTCTCTGCCTATTCCCCCTCGCAAACTTCTCTTCACATTCCTAAAGGCTGCTCAAGGCACTCTGTGATGAAATCCTACCTGACTCCTTTCCTTGAGGGGAGCACTCACTCCCCTCACTAACCTTGCTCAATCTTCTAGTACTGGACTCATCACACTATTACAATCACTGGCTTATACATTTATTTTTGTGCCTAGGTGGAGAAATGCTGGAAGACAAGGACTATGTGTTTTTCATCTCTGTACTGCCCAGCTCCTTAAACAGAACCTGGACTAGACAGTTTTTAAACAAACAAAAGAGATGGCTCAGCCAAGATCATCCAGAGAAGAGAGCAGCGCTCATGAGGAATAGTGTGCTTTTTTTTCAGTGTCTTATGAATAATATGAAACAGTGAAGCTACTAAATAAGGAATTATAATTTGCAGTGATTGCCATAAGGCATTTTTTTTATTCCTATTATTATTTCTATAATCTTAAACTTAGATGCCACCCAAATAAAAACAATCTTTGGCTCTGCTTATAGAGGGGGGAAAAAGCAAAGTGGAGACTTGCTGATTATTCATTTAATTAAAAAAACAAACAATTATCTAAATTGGCGATTCAAACCACAAGAGCATATTTACTTGAATCACTTGGTTTGTCTGTTTACAATGATCAAATCAACTAGATTGCTCTCTCCTTCTTTTCACCTTGGCCCATGAGTTCTCCAAGGTATTTCTCACCACCTCTGAGATGTGGTTAACAAGTGAACAAGAATTCCTATGGTCTCCCTGTGCATGCAACAAGCCTTGGGCTATTGAAGACATAAAGCACCTGAACTCTGGCTCTTTCAGGAAATCTTGCATGTGTGGTCGTTTATAACTATATGTCGATCCAACCAATTCCATTCATTGATTTAATCAATGAACCTACTGGGCACCAGGCTACTAGTTACTAATGATAAAACTCCAAGCAAAAGAGATGTGATCAGATATAGAGAACAAACTAGTGGCCACCAGTGGGGAGAGGGAAAGAGGGAAGGGCAAGACAGGGTGAGGGGCTCAGCAGGTGAGAACTACTATGTATAAAATAAATAAGCTACAAGGATATATTGTACAGCACAGGGATTATAGCCAACATTTTATAATAACTTTAAATAGAGTGTATCTGTTAAAACATTAAATCATTCTCTTATACACCTGAAACTAGTTGTAAATCAACTACACTCCAATAAAAAAGAGAGAGAGAGAGATGTGATCCCAGCCTTTATGAAGCTCAGAGACATGGCACCATAGTGACAGAGTATGATAGACACCATATAGGGAAAGAATGGGGAGCTGCAGGAGCCACACTGGGAGCACTCGGCCTCCTTTAGAATTTCTTTTAGTAGGTTTTTTTTTTAAGATTATTTATTTATTTATTTATTTATTTATTTATTTATTTATTTTTGGCTGTGTTGGGTCTCTGTTGCTGTGCACGGGCTTTCCCTAGTTGTGGCAAGAGGGGGCTACTCCTCATTGCAGTGAGAGGGCTTCTCATTGCAGTGACTCCTCTTGTCACAGAGCATGGGCTCTAGATGTGAAAGTTTCAGTAGTTGTGGCACGTGGGCTCAGCAGTTGTGGCACACAGGCTTAGTTGCACGTGGGATCTTCCCGGACCAGGGATCAAACCGATCTCCCCTGCATTGGCAGGCAGTTTCTTAACCACTGTACCACCAGGGAAGTCCCTAGCAGCAGTTTCAACCAATGCAATCTTATAACTAAAAGAAATAATGAATCACAATGATGTTGGCACTATTTATCACATTTATATGAATACGGGCCTTATTTATTATCTGTCTTATCTACTCAAACAACTTACCCTGTCCTCGGGAACAGCCTGAACAGGTCCTGATGGCCACACAGTCAGTGAGATCAAAATTCACAAAGGTTGTGTTAGATACTATCAACTCCCACCTTTTGGGAGTTTTGATCCCAGCTGACATACACAGGCTTCCCTGTGATTTAGAAGGGGGAAAAAAATGGAAAGAAAAATAAGAGGACTGACCACATGAAATACAGTTTTAATATATGAATAAAAACAAGTGAGTAAAACGACAAGCCACAGACTGGGAGGAAATATTTGCAAATCACATATAAATGACAAAGGATAACAATGAGATATGCTACACACCTATTAGATGGCTAGATAAAAAACAGTGATGATACTAAGTGCTGATGAGGAAAAGAAATAATTGAAACTCTCACACGTTTCTGGTGGGAATGCAAAATGGTACAACCACTGTGGAAAATAGTTTGGCACTTTCTTACAAAGTTAAACATACTGTTATCATTGACCTAACAATTTAACTCCTAAGTATCTACCTTAGAGAAGTGAAAACTTATGTTCATACAAAAATCTTGCACAAATGGTTAAAACAGTTTTATTTGTAGTCAATCACCAAATCTGGAAACAACTCAAATGTCCTTCAACAAATGAATAGATAAACTGTGGTACATCCCTACAGTGGAATACTGACCCACAGTAATAAGGAATAAAATACTGTTTCTTGCAACAAGTTAGATAAACACCAAAGATATTTGAGAGTGAAAGAAGCCAGTCTCAAAAGGTTACATACTATCTTATTCCATGTATATGATTGTTGAAAAGAAAAAACTATAGTGACAGAGAATAGATTAGTGACCTCTGAGGGGTTAGGCAGAGAAGAGGATATAGCTGCACAGATGGAGCCAGAGGCAGGTTTTTGTAGGTTGATGCAACTGTTCTGTATCTTGATTGTGGTGTTAATAGTTATAAAAATCTACATATATGTTAAAAATTATAGAACTGTACATCAAAAAAGTCCATTTTACTGTATGTTCATATAAAAAATAAATATTAAAAAGTCTAAAAAGGAACAAAAACTGCTTTCAGGATTTTCCACAAAACCTCTTCAACAGGGACTTCCCTGGTGGCTCAGTGGTTAAGAATCCGCCTGCCAATGCAGGTGACAGGTTCAATCCCCAGTCTGGGAAGATTCCACATGCCACAGAGCAACAAAGCCCATGCGCCACAATTATTGAGCCCATGTGCTGCAACTACTGAAGCTCATGTGCCTAGAGCCCATGCCCCACAGCACTGAGAAGCCCATGCACCACAACGAAGAGTAGCCCCCACTCGCCACAACTAGAAAAAGCACACAAGCAGCAACAAAGACCCGTCACAGCCCCCATCCAAGAAAAAAAAAACTCTTCAACAAACTGCATCTAATCAAGCTGTTACTGTTTCACTGTTCCACTGCTAAAAGCAATTGCATGTCTGAAGATCATCAGAAATTGTCAAGGGTGTCCAACATGGAAGACAGTGATAAAAAGAAACAAACAGAAGGAAAGAAACCCAGTGGAGACAAAGCCAGTATAGAAATCTGAAGAAAACTTAAACACTGTCATTAATAATATCAGAGAAATAAGAATATCGTGTGCACGAAACAAGAAGTAGCCTGAGAAGGAATTTTTAAGAAAAGAAAAAAGAACAAAAACAGGAGAGCAGAAATAAGAAATTCAACAGAAAAAAATCAAAATATCCTAGAAAGAAAGATTAAAAGGTACTTGGGAAATCAGACAGAAAATTAAGAAGATTAGAAAAGTAATTCAGGAGATCCAATATCCAAATAATAATAGTTTCAAGAAAAGAGAAAATACAGAGGAGATAATTATCAAAAAAATAAGTGAAGAAAACTTCTCAGAAGGAAAAGATATGATTTTCCAGTCTGAAAAGTCCTGCCCAGTGCCTAACATAGTGGTTAGAAGAAAAAACCACAGCAAGATATATCATATTGAAATTGCAAAATACCAGGGGCAAGGACAAGATCCTAAAAATCTCCAAAGAGGAAAAACTAATAGGTTACATATAAAAGACCTAGAATCAGAGTATCTAAAAACTCTTTAACCTCAAGACTAGAAGCGAGAAGACAATGAAGCATTGCCCTCAAAATATCAAGGCAAATGAACTCCAACCTACTAGTCTATGGCCAAAAACCTACCAAGAAGGGGGTCTCCATTTGTAGGTCAAAATCTTTACCTTCCATAGATCCCCAGTTAGTTAAGAAAGTTACTATAAGCTAATACAATGATAATTAAATCAGAAAGGAGGAAGACAGGGGAATCAGGAACAAGAGTTTCAATACTAGGGAGACATGAAGGAAATCTCCAAAATACTGGTCAAGAGAAATTTCAAGACCTAGCTGTGAAACCCTTTTTTGCACACCTCTGGTACAAGTTTAAACACTGGAGTTGTTGTTATTTGTTTGGTATCACCCACTAAAGCTGAAGAGATATCCTCTGAGTCAGCAGTTTTACAATCTGGCACACATTCCACAGAAATACATGCTTGTGAACACCAAGAGACATATAGAAGATTGTTTATAACATCTTTCTCTGTAATAACCCCAAACTGGAAACAAGCAAATGTCCATCAATAGCAACATAGCTTTAAAAAGTTGTGATACAGTCCATAAAATGGAATATTACTTAACAATTGGAAGAATAAATCATTGCAACATATAAAAACATGGGTGAATGTCACAAACATAATGTTATGCCAAAGAAGCCAGGCACAGAAGAGTTAATGAGATTTATGATTCCATTTATACAAAGTTCAAAAACAGACTTGAAAATAACCTATGTCTGAGAAGTCTGAATAATGGTTCAGTTCCCCTTTGGCTGGGGGGCTGGGGGTTGGGGTTAACTGGGAGCAGGCATGAAGGGGTTTCAGAGGAACTTGTGATGTTCTATTTCTAGATCTGGGTGGTATGCTGGTGGTTTTTGCTTTATGAAAATTCATTGAGCTCTTCACTTGTGATCTGTGTACTTTTCCCCATGAACTTTACATTTCCATGAAACACTTGTTTTAAAAGGTGGAACAAATACTAGAGAAAAGTAACATACAAGATGGGAGGATGAAGAAAGAAGTTAAAGAAGTTTAAGGTCCTGACATGGCTCAAGTGAAGTTTAACAGTACCAGTGTAATTAAGACTTGGTGAAGACAAGCAGGCATGTCACAAGTTTAAGTCCAAGAACATAAACAATCATAACAGAATGAATAACTTTCAAATGTGTAAATATAAAAAGGATAGTATTCAATGCAGAGCAAATCAAGTTGGGAAAGTAGAAAAAAAGAAACATAGAAAATGAATTGCAAACTAAAGGCACAAAATAAGATGGTAGAAATAAATGCAAATATATGGGAGACATCAGCTTGTGGATGGTAATTGAAACCACTGGAGAAAATGAGATTTCTCCCAGGGAGAGCAAGTATATGGAGAGAAGAAGGGGCCCCACAATAGAATTTAGAGAAACAAAAAGAGGAAAGGTCAAAGTTGGGGAAGACAAATCCATAAATGAAAATGAGAAGTAATCCTGAGAGAAATAGGAGAAAGAATGAAGCAACCCCAGCACTGCCTGAATAAGATATTTTTTTAAAGTAGTTATCTGCTTGAATTAACTATAACAATGACGAAAAGGCAACCATCCTACAGATACTTCCAAAAGTAGGATGACCATAATTTACATCCAAACCAGGACACATTGGAAAGTGTGAAAGGGGGGTGCTAATTAGATGGAAGGCTAGGACAGCAGAACAAACAAACTGAACAACCAAACTAGGATGTATAGTGATGGTTAGCGCATCTCTTTTCTTGCATAATAAAGCCATCCTCACTGAAAATTATTCTACTCATCTCAATATCAACATACACAGTATGAGAGTACCAACATACACAAATATGCCTAAAGGAAAAAAAAATTCTTTCTAATAAAATTTCTTCCAGAAACTAGTGTTTGTTTTAAGATATGACTCACTGATATTTGTGGGTCACCAATTATATGTGGGTGGAAGATCTAAGAACGGTTAGGCCAAATTCTAAGAAAAGTTTAATTCCTAGAGAAATAGTAGATTTGAAAGAAAGAGGCTAAAATCAGATTTCCATAACCCTAGCGAGGTTTGGCATCCTCCATTTTTTAAAAACAATTAACACAGCTTCAAACAGCAATAAAGTGGTTCCCAAATAAATCTGAGCAATACTGTGTTAAAGATTCATAGATATTTTTCTCTTTCGTTTTTAACCCTAGAACTTGGCGAAGACTTTAATGTGTTAATACACAATGTGAATTTCAGGGGATGGGAGAGATGATAAACAGCATATCCTAAATGTAATTAATCTAAGAATCTTCCTTTTCTCAGACCATTTCTTGGGACAGTCTGAGAGAAGGAAAACTTCCACGGAAAACACTTCAGAAACTAGTGGAGTAGGCACTAAAAAATGCTTATTGCCAAAGCCATTTTCCATGTGTAATTTAAAAAGTATTAGACCAGGCGTGGGAAGATATCCAGGTAGTCCTAGCACCACAATACTGGGCATGATCTTGAGCCATCATTTGACTTCCCAAAGTCTCCATTTCTTTACCTGTAAATTCAGGAGTTCTGACTAGATCAACTCTTAGGTAATATTTACCTCTAAAGTTGCATGGTTTTATAATTCTTGTACCTAACCAGGACCTATATCTCTCCTAGAACAAATTGTTTAACATTTTTCCATTCAGGGATTTTGGTCCTGCACTTGCTAGGAGACTGACAAGCCCTCAGTTGCATTACATTGCTGGTAAATCACACCCCATGAGGGAGATTATTTTTTGTTATCTCATGATAAGTACCCTTTTGTCATAATCTGCATCTTAATTTATGTCACTCTTCCATTAATTATGATGTCTATTTAGCATCAATTAGGATGTGACATTAATTCACCAGGACAGTTAGTTCCTCAGCTTGATGGGCATTTTGTTTTTAGCATCTTCTCTAAGGTTACTTCTGAGAAATTTAAGGGCCTTGGGTTAACCAGTATCACAGAATCTAAATCTGGATCCCATGCTGTCTTGAAAACTATGCAACTTGAGAAGAAGAATTATCTCTCAAGGTGGTAATCCTTTCAGAAAAGGAAAAACTGGCAGGTATTTCCCTCGTGAAAAGCATGATTCAGAAGAGAAGCAACGAAGGAAGGTGGAGAATTAAATGTTAGTAAGAAAATTTTTTTACTCTTAATGTTTGTATCTATAGCTATGAAATAGTCAAGGGAAGTACGAAAGTCAATAATTATCATTTAAATGTCAGTTGGTCAAAGCATCCAGGAACAAACTAAAGAGAATGCTCTTTCCTAGGTCCCTTCCATCTAAGATTATTCTGACAATGGACACTATATACATGTAAATTCTTCAAGAAAAAGAACTTAGGGAACCCATTATAGGTCTGAAGCCAATGGCAACCATGGACTTCCCTTGAGAACTAGTATTTCTTATCCAGGAAGTCCTCTATGGCTCACCTACATTCTGGTCCCTTGGCCATGCAGTGGCAGGGAAGTCATCTATAGGCTGTTGTTTATCATGTAGAAACCCACACTGAGACAAGTATTAGGGAATCACATAAGAAACCCTAGTATACTACAGCAAACAATATAAATTACATAACCTTTTTTTCTGGGTCAGGGACCCTACGTAGAGTAAGAACCCCATAAACAAAATGTTGGTGTTGAAACCTGGCAAACCACAGATGCACAAAGACAATATGGAATCACATTATCTCATAATCCTTGTGAGGTTAGAGTAAATGAACCTAAAATTATTAGGTTTATTATTGAATTGGTGTGGATAATAACGCTAAAATGCAGCCAAACAAGAGTTCTGCAAACCCCTCAGGACTTTCGTGATTTATATGGACGCATAACATTACAATCTTGTGTATATTTGAATTTTATGATAAATATCACCACTGTTACAAATCAAAAGCTCCTCCAACTTTGACCAAATAAATACATGATTTAGCAAAGAATGCTATTTAAATTACATATCCTCAATTACCAGGGGACCTAGCACATATGATTCTGTTTTGATGGACAACCTAAAAGAATCACACAAAGGCACTTACCTTGTGGGCAAAATGACCAAGTAATACGCTGTCAGTAACTGATGTATTTGCATCACTTTCCAAGATGTCAATTCCAAAATCTCTGCATGCATAAACCTGGAAGTTTTTCAGGTGAAGATTGCTACTTCTAAAAATCTATAAAACAACAGCGTATGTTATGTCAAAGGTCTGAGGCTCAGTTTTCCTTGCAGACTTCCTGTAGCTTCTTTAATTATTGATTAAGTATAAATAAGCATGCTATACCATATTTAAACAGCTTTTGTCCATCAATAGCTGTACAGGCATCCCAAAGTTGCCATGAGGTCAACACTAACTAGTCCCCTTTGGTAATATCCCCTCTGTACTTTTCATTCCTCTTCCTAACAACTGATGCATTAAGAAGGTCAATGTGAATTCTTCATGTATCTAAAATAAACTTGCAACTGTCAAATCACACAAAATTAACAGAGAAAAACAGAGCATCCAAGAACTCCAGTACTTAACAGTTTCCTAGGTGTTGTATATGTTAACTAACATTGTCAGAAAATTGTAAATATGAAATAAGAAATTCAGCATGACTACAGACTCAAAATACATTGTATGCATATATAATGATAACAGCTTGGGTTAGTGGCCCCAAACAAGGATCAAGTATTAACAAAATGAGCTTGTTAGAGCCGAAAAATCACACTAGCTTGGGGGACAGAGCCCTTGGTTTTCACCTAGCACCAATATTAACTAATTATGTGATCTTGGGCAAGACATCTAGCTTCTAGGCCTCAGTTCAACCACCCTGAAAATCAGGGTGGAGGTCAGGACTAGCAATTAACCTTACACAGTCACCCCTTTGTTTACTACATAGGGTCATGTTTACATTTATATCTTAAAGTGGGAGTTTCCTGTGAATTAAGGCCAAGGTAGCCTTGATTTATCATAGTATGGTGCTTCTACTTGTCAATCAGTCTTTGTGCTTGAATTTTCAAGAACTGAATAGTTTGCATTTCCCACTATGCGTGACCTGACAGCTTTTTTTTTTCTTTAAGAATCTTTATTGAGATACAATTGACATACAATAAACTGCATATATTTAAAGTGTACAATTTGATATCTTTTTTCTTCTTAGTAAGGTACATATGGCAATCTCAATCTCCCAATTCATTCCCCCCCAATCCCCACCCCTCCTTTCCCCACTTGGTGTCCATATGTTTGTTCTCTACATCTGTGTCTCTATTTCTGCCTTGCAAACCAGTTGATTTTTCTATATCTGCGTATATATGTTAATATGCGATATTTGTTTTTCTCTTTCTGACTCACTTCACTCTGTATGACAGTCTCTAGGTCCATCCATGTCTCTACAAATGTCCCAATTTCATTCCTTTTTACAGCTGAGTAATATTCCATTGTATATATGTACCAGATATTTTTTTATCCATTCATCTGTTGATGGACATTTAGGTTGCTTCCATGTCCTGGCTATTGTAAATAGTGCTGCAGTGAACATTGGAGTGCATGTGTCTTTTTGAATGATGGCGTTCTCTCGGTATCTGCCTAAGAGTGCGGTTGCTGGGTCATATGGTAACTCTATTTTTAGTTTTTCAAGGAATCTCCATACTGTTCTCCATAGTGGTTGTATCAATTTACATTCCCACCAACAGTGCAAGAGTGTTCCCTTTTCTCCACACCCTCTCCAGCATTTACTGTTTGTAGATTTTCTGATGATGCCCATTGTAACCAGTATGAGGTGATACCTCATTGTAGTTTTGAGTTGCATTTCTCTAATAATTAGTGATGTTGAGCAGCTTTTCATGTGCCTCTTGGCCATCCGTATGTCTTCTATGGAGAAATGCCTATTTAGGTCTTCTGCCCATTTTTGATTGGTTGTTTGTTTTTTTGGTATTGAGCTAGATGAACTGTTTATATATTTTGGAGATTAATCCTTTGTCTGTTGATTCATTTGCAAATATTTTCTCCCATTCTGAGGGTTGTCTTTTCATCTTGCTTATAGTTTCCTTTACTGTGCAGAAGCTTTGAAGTTTCATTAGGTCCCACTTATTTATTTTTGTTTTTATTTCCATTACTTTAGGAGGCTGATCAAAAAAAAAGCTGACAACTTTTATAAAATGATGGATCTTTGAAGACAGAGGTTTATGTAAATAAGATAGGTATGATCTAAACTGATAACTTGATGACGGTTGTTACCTAATTATAGGCATCAGCCCCTCTGCAAGGCACAAATTGCTTCTCTGCATGAGGGATTTGTCACCCCAATATTTATAATGCTTATGGGAAACAAAGAGCTTTATCAAATTTAAGGAGAACAAAATACTTAATACAATTGGGATTATTCCTGTTAGCTACTCACCCCAATTTTATATTTTGGAACTCTGTTTTCCTTATGTTAGATATGTGAAATAAATGCCTAACTTTCTTACTGTGACTTAATTATATGTTTTTATTCTATTCCTGAATGCCCCATAGATACATTTATTCATCTGTGCATCTTAGGCTCCCTATTTCTATGTGGCAGAGACCAAATGTATGTAATTTTCTCTGTGTAGCACCAAATAGTGACCCTGGACGATTTTTATATGGTGCTGGTAAAAGTGAGCATTCAAAGCTTTCTTATAGGAAATCACTGAAATAATGAAAAGTAATTGAATAACGTGAACATTTTTCCTTTCAAGGAAAATAGAAGACAATTTGGCTCATTGATAAAGGTAAGAATGCCACCTTGAGCTGGAATTCCTATGTGATGAACAGCACTTTTCCTTACAACTGAAACATGTACTTTTCAGGATGTTAGGGTATCAAATGCACAACTTTCGGAGTCTGGATTCTGCACCTGGTTTTGCTACTAACAAACTGTGTGACCTTTGGCAAATCCCTTTACTTTCTGAGCCTTAATTTTTTTCTCTCTAAATAGGCTGTGAGGGGAAGAATAGATGACCTCTATGATCCTTCTTGGTTGCAAATCTCTACGATTCTGCTGTTTCCTATTAGAGCTGCTCAAAAGTAGCCTCAGAGGCAATGAACTAACCTTCGCTTATTGACTAGGAATCTGTTCATTCAACAGCTATTCCACACACACCTATGATGCTGTTGGCTTCTTAAAGCTGTGAGAATATCACAATACTCCCCCAGCAGCAAATCATCCTCCTTTAAGAAGAGATGCAGAATAAATCACCACAAGAATAAAAAACTAAGGAAACGTACCTGGGCACCACCTGCACTTCCCCAAACCGTGAAATTTTGGAACAGGGTGGGGCCAGTGCCATTATCCCAAGGTGGCTGAAACTTAGGGTATACAAAGAGACCACACCTAGGAAGAGAGATAAAGAGTGAAATTCAGCCAGTTTCTGCATCCCAATTGTCTCACTTTTTCTCATTGGAAAATATAAAACTAAAGGTACTGAATAAGGGAGAGCGAAGAGGAGACCTGCAAGCCTTCTCTCTAACTGTCACTGCCCATCCCTCAGCCTTTCCTTTCTGTCACCCTCTGTGACCTGCTCCTGGATCTCAACAAGATGCAGATTGCTGTGGTTCCATTCCATTCTATCAGCCCTTCTAGATTCATCCCCTTTCTAGGAGCCGTACCCACCCCACACCCACACCCTGCCCCCCACCTAACCCTTTAGAACACAAGCCTCACTCTTCCATTAGTCCCTTCTAGATCCACCCCTTTGCTGAGAAAGCAGATACCAGCCCTTCTAATCCCTGCAACTTTTGTGCTTCTCCCCTGAAATGCCCTAGCATTGTGGTATCTTGGGTACCTTCTCCCCTCACATCCCAGGGCTGCTGAGAGTTGCTAGACATAAAACTTCATAATCTTCATAATAATTTCATGACATGTATTAATCCCAGCCTCAGTCGGCACTTCAACATGGCAGAGTAATGGTGCTTAATCCATATTCCACTCTCTTCATCATTTCCCATCATTGCAGTATTATTTCACTACTATCAATGTAACTATTATCAGAATTATTTGTATGGAGGAATTTCCCAGCAGTCCAGTGGTTAGGACTCCACACTTTCACTGTCGAGGGTGTGGGTTCGATCCCTGGTCAGGGAACGAAGATCCCACATGCCACGCTGCATGCCAAAAAAAATAAAAATAAACTGCTTAATATATCAATTATTGATTTCCTACCATATTCCAGATGTTCTCTTAGGTGTGTTATATGTCATCTCTAATTTTTGCATCAAACTTTCACTAGAGATCCTATTTTATTTGTCCCTATTTTACAACTAAGGGATCTGACTCTCTTTATCTTCCCTTCACTGCTAAACCTATGATCCAAGATGCTCACTCAGACACATCATCAAATCTCACACAGCGTTATACAACCCTCTCTGTGAGTGTTGTACAAAAAAATGTTAAACCATAAGGCCTACACCCAAAATGTAGATGAACTTCCCCAAAGTTACCTCGTGCAAGCATGTGCACTATTCTGTGTAAAGGAAAGAAGTGGAGCTTGGGATGTTTGGTTGGTCACAAGGTGAAAAAAGTAGCCATAACCAGCAGCATACACCTTGTTTCCCTATGGAAATTAAGGATAGTTAAATCATAGTTAATCCATTACAATAAGGCTGCTAAAAAGAAAGACTCTGTTCTCATTCTGCTTTTTCACTTGCTTCCTGCCAAGGTATATTGATATATCTTGGTCAAAAATACACTCATTCCAATAAAGAAGATGTGAGATACACACGCACACACACACAGGAATATTACTCAGCCATTAGAAAGAATAAAATAATGCCACTTACAGCAACATGGATAGTGGACCTAGAGATCATCATACTAAGTGAAGTAAGTCAGACAAAGGCAAATACTGTATGATATGACTTACATGAGGAATGTAAAACATAGCATAAATGAACACATCTACGAAACACAAACAGACTCACAGACATAGAGAACAGATTTGTGCTTGCCAAGGAGTGGGGGAGCGAAGGATTGGGTGTTTGGAATTAGCAGATGCAAACTATTATATATAGGATGGATAAACAACAAGGTCCTACTGTATAACACAGAGAACTATATTCGATATACTGTGATAACCCAGAATGGAAAAGAATATGAAAAAGAATATGCACATGTATAACAGAGTCACTTTTTGCTGTATAGCAGAAGTTAAAAATAACATTGTAAAAGAAAAAAAAATTTATATATATATACACACACACATACTCCTTCCTCTTTCTCCAGGCAATTTAAAGTGACTGTAATTTGCCCACCTCAATAGTTGGCATCTTATGTTAAAACGTCCTTGTAAGCTTCCACAGTGAGAAGCTAACTTGTGTCACCTAATCCAAGTTCTCCTTTTTGGTGTATGAAGATTACAAAGGGGCCAAGGTGTACCTAAAGCTAGGTCTCACAAAGTGTTCTCTCTGCTGCTTTGAATAATGATCAATGATTTGGCTGTGGGCTGAAGGCCAATGATTGCACTAGCCATGCCTTAGTTCTGAGACACAGTGGCCATGTTCAAACACAACTTGAATCTCTTCCAGGTTCTCCTGTCCCCATTCGATGATTTTAATCCCCTAATATTTCTTTATAGGATTTACTATCTAAATAATTTAACGTCCTTTATATGTTCACATAAAACCTAAATTCTCCATTCGATGACATGAGTTTGGGGCTTTAACTCTGATCAAACTGAACACAACGAGATTATCTTTATAAATTCAATGACGTACTTACAAATATCCATCATTACATAATACACTTAAAGACAGAGTAGAAAACCAACTCCCTAAAGAGTGTAAGACACAGAGGCGTTTTGCTTGGTATACCCAATATTGACAAAATTTTTATTTTGTTGCCAACATTTTAAAATCAAGAGACTTGGTATAATAAAAACTGACTTACGTTTCTGTTTTTTTGGTTTTTTTTTAAATACTGAGCTCAATTCCTGTGGGGTAGCCATAGAATAGCAGCCTGCTCTCTTGGATTATGGATTATTTTGCCATAGTCCCCTCCCTTCCTGCTTCTCTTACTTATGAAATCAGGCTGGTCCCTGCAGGCATTTGAATTTGCTGCCTCTTAACTCCAGGCAGTAAAGTCAACGCTATGTGGGCTGTTCTGTCTTAGTAGGAGGAATGAAGGGCCAACAGATCAGGATGCTGGATATATCCTGTGTACTTGTGTGCATCTGTCCTCCTCCATGTCTACCCAGAGAAGAGAAGCCAGGGAACAAGCTGCTCAGCCAGCCTCAGGCCTAAGCCTGTGCGGCAAGGACAAAGGGAGCCCCAGCTGATCCCACATGGTTCATCCCTGATCTCCTGGGGGTCTGACATGGCCTGGCTGCTGTAACAAAATGTGTCCTCTCTGTGAGCAACTGTCTCCAAGGAGTACAACCCACAGGACTAGGACAGCTCATCCTGAACACTGGCATCAGGGCACAGAAGAGAGAAGGGGAAGCAGGACGGATTGTGACACAGTGCAACCAGCAAGGCGTTAAATATCTTTCTACAAAACAACGCTTGAGTGCCAGAGTTGCCTCTATACAGGACTCAGTGGGACTGTGCTGAGAGTGTTTTGCTAGAAGACACTTTAGTGTCCACCCAGGTTAGAGCTGCAATATTCAGCAAATAAAAACACAGGAGCCCAGTCAGATTTAAATTTAAAAAAAAAAAACTATTTTGGTTTTTTGTTTGTATAAGTATGTTCCAAAGATTGTAAGGGATATACTTATACTACAAACTTTTTAGTTGTGTTTCTCTTCCAGCTAAAAACTAGTTAAAATAGCCTCCATTGCATTATGATCTGTTTTTGCTCATTCTGACTTGTTTTTCTTTCTCCTTGCTTAGCCATATCACTGCACTTGGTATTTTTCTCCCTCGAGCATTCCCCTCTACTCCCCTCTTTTTGTAAGTATTCCTCAATCCAGAGAGAAGGTCACAATGCAATAACCTTGAGAACCATAGAAACCATCATGAGACTGCCTGACACCAGCCTTGATGGTCTTGAGATGATCCATGGATGGGAAAAATGCCAGCCCTGCATATTCTAGGACCCTGATCAGCAACCCTGATTCTTGAACTATTATTATAAGACACCTCACAACCCCTCTCCCCACCCCGGGTTGACACACAGTTTTAAGGGATTAGCCAGCTCCGGTCCCCTTTACCTGGCAGAGCAATAAAGCTATTTCTTTCTACTTCACCCAAAACTCTGTCTCCAAGATTTAATCCGGCACCGGCATACAGAAGCTGAATTTCAGCAACACTTCTGAAATTTAAATTTAGCCAATCTGCCGTATCTTGTCTGGCAACCCTAACCTGGGGAATATAAAATACAGATACAGATTTCTAGGCCCCACCACTAGACACTAGATATTCCAACTGAGTAGATGTTGGGGGCGATGGTGAAGGGATGGGGGAGAGGATTCTGCACTCTTGAGCATGATAGGAGGTTCCAGCGCAGGTGATCTTTGGACACTGTTCTGAGAACTGCTTCTCCAGAGGTGACTGAGACATTAATAATTTACTATCTAGTCCTCAGGGGTCCTAGAAGACGTTCAAAGAAGAGAAAGACACTGGGAAAAATTCATTTCCTGGCGATTTTGCCATGAACTGCTTTGGTGACCACCGTAGGACAGAGACCTACTGAATCGACAAAGGAATCTGTTACCAGATCGCCAACTCAGTGCAAGTTATATTTATGTTGATTTGTTTCCTTTTCCTTAGGAGTTTTTATTTTTTATAAGTTATGGCAAGTGAAATAATAATACTCATCATACATGTATAGAGAAGCTGCTATAGTTCAGGCACCCAATTTTAGTCTCATTTATTTTCACAACAGTTCTGAGTTATGTATTATTATTACAATTGCACAAAGAAATTGAAGCTTGGAGATGTTGAGTAACTCTCTCAGAGTCACAGAGCTAAAAATTGTCACAGCCAAGCTCCATTCACATCCAAGCCTGGAAGTGCCAGAGATGGTAAGCCAAGATAGAGAAATGAAGGCAAGACCCAGAACCAAGGATGCCAAAAAATAGGGTGCACGTGCCGAAATGTAAACAGCAGGGGCAAAGTCATGCCACCAGGTCAAGGGCAAACAGGAGAGTTTGCTGTGACCTCCCTAACAGTGGACAAAATGTGACAGGCAACATCTTTTGCAGAAGTCAATGTGTCATAGACATTCAAACAAGAGAATTTGCAGAGAGAAATTAACTGTCCAAGTAAGCCACCTCCTTGAGGTGTGCATCTAGAGTCAATAGAGAAAAAATGAGTTAACCCTTAAGATACCAGGTGACTAGTGGACAAGACTGGGGTAGTGTTTGCTATTGCTGCATTAATATAGGCTTCCTTAAAATTGGGGAGCATTTTTCAGATCAGATTTAAGGAGTTGCTCTCTTCACATCAAAATTCCAGACAACATAAAACCCTTCCTATCCCCACCACGTGAAAAAAAAAGCAGGGTCAGCTCAAAGTGAGGATGTGGGCCAATTCCCAGGAGTAGGCAGGAAAAGACTTGACGTTTTGAGGAGTACATTTAAGGAGGACAAAGGTTCTGAAATTCCAGAATTATAGGCATTGGGTGTTATCGGGGCTTAGACATAAAATTCATAAGGACTGACTTCTGACAGCATTTTGAGCAACAACAGAAGAAATAACAATGGCAGACAGTGAGGGATACGGACATTGGGATGACATGTAGAAAAGAGAACTGAAAGAGGAAGTTGTAACCTGCTCAAGGACAGAGCTCTTCCTCACAGCCTTTCAGAGAGCTCGCAGAGTTTTACTACATTGTAGGGATTGAGAGGGAAGACCCCAACCACACCCTTTGAATCCTAGCAGTTCTCTATTTATCCTTGGGTTAGCAAGCTCATTACATCCCATAGCTTCGGCCATTCTAGACTAATATTTTATTGGCTTTAATTCTTAAATCAAAGGACCTTAGGTGTTATTAAAGGCAGCCCTCTGAACCTGGGTGACCCATGGGTAGTCATAGAAGTACTCGCTGCTGAAGGGAACTTAAAAACCTGTTCCTCTCTGGGAGTGACATGTGTTCCACTAGGAACACACACGCTTGCCCTCGCGCACACACGCACACAGAGAACCAAGCAAAGTCAATATGGAAGAAAAACGCTAATAGGATGTTTTAAAACCAACAGTACACAACTCACACCCTTGTGAGAGGAGGAACCAGTACCCCGGCCCTGGAGGACTCTGGCCTCTGGGGAAGTGTGAATGAGGGCCAGAGTTGACCCTGAGATGGGAGGCCTGGTCAGCAGGCAGCAGCTGGGACCTGGTCAGGAGAGCCAACACTTGCTGACACAATCACAGATGCCATTTCCTGAATGTGAGCCTGATGTTCACTGTGGGCACTGAAGGCTCTCTCACCCAGGGATCTGTAATATGCCAGACACGCATCTTTCACTCAGTTCAGACTATCGGCCCTCGTTGTGCACTAGTGGCCCATTCTCTACTACACTTCATTCTTTTGGATTCTGAGCATTTCTCCAATTTCCTGAGGCCATTTAAAATTCCAATCACATGTCTTACCACATGCCAAAAGTGACTTTTGGATATCATTGAATATCAAGCTGAATCACTATTCAAGATGCTAACATGACTTCAGAGGACCTGGGCCATGTGTAAGGCCCCAGTTATCTTGGGTGGTAGAGTCTGGAGCTGTGGTTGTCAGCCAGGAGTGATATTGTTCCCCAGAGAGTATTTGGAAATCTCTGGAGAGAGTTTCCATGTTACACTCAGAGGGAGAGGGGTTTTACTAGAATTAAGTGGATACAGACCAGGGATGCTGTTATATAGAGGACAGCCTCTCACAATAAAGAATCTTATGGCCCCAAATGTCAATACTAGCATGGTTTTAAAAAAAAGTCTACAGCCTACACTTGTTCTTGAAACAACCATACCCACTTTCCAGTATCCCATCTTCAAATTTTGATGGAAAGACCAACCTAAATATAAAAACATGGCTAATTACAATAAGAATACTTTGACGATTTTTACTGGGAGGGTATTTATGTCTTTTTAAACAGTAAAATCTGCCATTAGACACTCTCCAAAAGAACACTTATTGGCATTGAATCAGTTATCCCAATTCTTCTTTCGTGCTAGAAAACAAGACATGCGCTTACGATCCTCAGTTTTGGAAGACTCACTGTCACTGGGCTGGCAAATACAAGCGTCCAGTAGAAGCACCAAATACAACCGCCCTCATGGAAACACAAGCAAGTAACATGGCTGTTGATTCTGTTATGATTACACAGCTGGAACCCTCCTCAGAGAAGCACATATGAAGCTCCACCTTCAACGTAGCCGGCATTGAGTGGCTGTGTATCTACCACCCCCATGAGCCATGGGAAAGGCCATGAGTACATAAGAATTGAGGGTTAGAGAATGGGGGCTTCTGAAACAACCACCTTTTCTGCTAGTATACAAACAATAAGAAAGGTGCATTTGGACTTCCCACTGGTGCAGTGGTTAGGGCTCTGCACATCCACTGCAGGGGGCATGGGTTTGATCCCTTGTCAGGGAACTAAGATCCCACATGCCATGTGGCATGGCCCCCCCAAAAAAAGAAAGGTGCACTAGAGGCTAGAAATGATCGTCTCACTTGGACATACACCTCTATTTCATTACCAGTGAGATGCTAATTCATTACCATGACTCTACCAGGAAGGGAAAGATTCACACATGTCCAGAATATATTCCAAGGACTTCATCCTTATTCATCACCTTGGCCAGACAGGTGCCCAGAGGGCATATATTTTGAATGAATGAACAGATTTTTTGAATCATCCTTCCTGGTGTCAACAGTATTTGGGGAGCATTTGGGAAGTCATATATAAATGTTTTCCAAGTGCATTTCTAGTTGGGCAGGATATTGCAACTTCGGTCTTCTGTTAGCCAGTAAGGCTCACTTTTCTTATAAAAGAAGCTTGAACAGTCAGATGACATTACTTTCCAGCCCTTTTTACTCTCTATTCCAATTGGGTACGCTACAAATGACTGGTGAGGAGATATCACACATGCATGCAGGTAGCCAGCGGCTTGTGGGGAAGGGTTTAAGGCAGGCAAGGAATTTTGTGTGGAAATCAATTCTTTGCGGAAGTCAATGTATTATGGACATCCACACAAGAGAAATTCCAGAGAGAAATTAACTGCCCAAGTAAGCCAGCTCCTTGAGGTGTGCATCTGTAGTCACTAAAAAAAAAAGTGAGTTAACCCTTCAGGCAGCTCTTAAATATACATTAGCTATTGAATGGAGAGAGCTAGAGAGCCAAGATTAGCCTTTAAACACAGAATTCCTTACAAAATTGATTCACAAACCAGAACAAATTCCTCTCAAATTAAATGGATGTTTCCAAAGGGCTGGTCTTCAGGGTTTTTCCAGTGGCTAAACTGGGGTCTCGGTCGTGGGAAATGTCCCATGCCCACAGACACATGGCATATTCAGGAACTCTGAGAGTTGACACTCTCTTGCTGATGGAGAGCAAAGACTTTCCAGCCTGAGATTATGTCTACTGGAAACACAAAGCCTCTGGACAGACAACAAGAAACCCCCATAAAGGAGTCGGAGACTCGGATGCTGGAGTGTGGAGGGGAGACAGCCTGGAAATGAAGTGCTTCAGACACTAGAAGGCGATGCATGCAAAGCCTATCTAAGGAGCATATAAAGGAATATTCCAAGTTCCTCAGACACTCAAACAGGAATGTTATTTGAGTCCTCACTAGCAAGAAGGCACAAAGCTCCGGTATTGCTTCTTGGAGAAACTGCCCTAGACGTGGCTCAGCAGCAGCCTGGGTAAGAAGGCAGGCAGACCACTTGTGGCTATGAAAACTAAAAAGGAATATCGCACTTGAAATCCCCTTACCAGGCAGGTTTGAAGGGAAGTGGGCTGTAAAGATGGCTGCCTGGGAGCCCAGGTGAATTCCACGCACTGGGCAGAGCATCTGGCCCTAGGCACTGGGTCGGGGCAATTCAGGAAAAAAATACAAACACAAATCACTGCAGAGACTTAATTAAGGATCAATGCCATTTCTTCCTGCCTACCTGGCAGGCCAGAGATTTCAAGGTCAACTTCTGTATGTAGGAGAAAGGGTTAGGCTTTCCAGGTTGGTTGCCCAGCCACTAGGATTAGGTCAACTTCAAGTCTAAATAAGGGCTTTCGTTTATGTAATAGTATTGTCCCCATGTCCATTTCCTGGTTTGGCCATTGCTTTATGGCCATGGTTATGGTTATCTCACCATTGGGGGAAGCTGGGAGGGGCACACGGAAACTCTCTGTTCTATTTTTGCAACTTCTGAGTCTAAAATTATTTCAAAATTAAAAGTTTAAAATAGAAAAATCCTAATAAATCACAGTAGCACAGTGGCTTTAAAAAAAATATGTTGCCAAATTGCAAGGAAACTGAAAAGCAAGGCAGGTAAAGGGATCACAAAACTAAGCTCATGCAAGGCTTGGGTCCATCCTCCTCAGGGGCAGTCAACTCTGAACCACTCACAGAGCAGGACATAAAAGCCATGCCCCGTGAGACAGTGCCTCACAATAAGGGCTGTCTCTCTGTTGAGCATCAGAACAACACCAGAAGAGGACAGGTTTCTCTCTCTCTCTCTCTCTGTCACACACACACACACACACACACACACAACCCTCACCACCACCCTTATCACCCTTATCGTAGCCTCCTTATTATCACTTTGGAATAAAAATATATTTCTAAAATACATTTTTCAAAGGACTCTGTGTGTCATACATATAGGACACAATAAACACTAGCTTACTGTTTGCCCAGTGACTGAAATGACCTTCACTGGCACTAAGAGAAGTTCCTAACTTTTAGGCTCTGACACATACGCCCAGTCACACCTATGTCGCTGGTGTGGCACACTCCAGAAGACAGAACACGAAAGAGACAGCACCGCAGAACCCCAGCGGCACAGCTGCAAAACTGGAGTGGACTGTGCAAAACTTAACACTGAGAGATGAGTTCCACAGGATCTAAATGCTGACACAAACGACACATCTTATTTTTCAGTCCTCAAAATGATTGTGAGATCTGGAATCTATTCTTTATTTTCCTCTTTCTTCCCCCTATTCTTTGATTATGGAATTATACCTACAACCAATCCTTCATTACATTTAATTCATTTTTATTGAGCAATTATTACATTTCAGACACAGTGCTAGGGTCTAAAAATTAATAACCTTATGAAAAGAGAACGACAGAATTTTAAGATCATTGAAGATGAATATGTCAGGAACATACCTAATGAATATACTTAATGAATTTACATTACCAGCTTCAACTAAAATCTCATTCTCCAAACACAGGCATTGTATTATTTTTCGATTTTGTAAAGTGGATATGAGAGGAAGAAAGTAAACAAGATGGAAAGGGAAGGCATCTAGCAGAGAACAAACAGCTTATTTGGGGCTCAATTTTTTCATTGCTGGCTGGGCACTCTTCTGCAGGTCAGCCTACAAAGGCTCAGGTGACCTACAAGCTTGTAGGTGGCTCTCTGGGTCTCTGTACCTATACAGCCAGCTTATTTCTCATTTCTTTTGTTTTGATTTGCTTGTTTGTTTTGTGTTAGTTTCAGATATACAGCAAAGTGATTCAGTTATACATATATACATATATATATATATATTCTTTTTCAGATTCTTTTCCATTTAAGTTATTACAAGATATTGAATATAGTTCCCTTTGCTGTACAGTAGGTCCTTGTTTTTTATCCACTTTATACATAGTAGCTTGTATCTGTTAATCCCAAACTCCTAATTTACCCCACTCCCCCTTGGTAACCATAAGCTTGTTTTCTATGTCTGTGAGTCTATTCCTGTTTCGTAAGTTCTTCTGTATCATTTTTTTAGATTCCACACCTAAGTGATACCATACAGTATTTGTCTTTTTCTTTCTGACTTACTTCACTTAGTATTATAATCTCTAGGTCCATCCATGTTGCTGCAAATGGTATTATTTCATTCTTCTTATGGCTGAATAATATTCCATTATGTATATATATACTGCATTTTGTTTATCCATTCATCTGTTGATGAACACTTGGGTTGCTTCCATGTCTTGGAAGCATTGCAAATAGTGCTGCCATGAACACTGGGGTGTATGTATCTTTTCGAATTAGATACATGCCCAGGAGTGGGATTGCTGGATCATATGGTAACCTTAGTTTTAGTTTTTTAAGGAACATCCATACTGTTCTCCGTGGTAGCTGCTAGTCAGCTCATTTCTTACTAGTCAAGTAGTGGCCAAGACATCCGCCCAGGAGACAATGAGCTACCCAGTGAAGCAAAGTCAGGCAGCACCCCAACACTCAATGTGGGATTTAGATACATTCCAGCCTCCTGAAGGAAGACACCTGGTCAACTCTGAGGATCTTCTATTTCAAAGTAGTCAAGATTATGTTACCCAACAAACTATGCAAAAACATAGCTCTTTCATCCCCAAAGATAGCTGGCATAGCTGTGCAGCAAGCCCTGTGGTCACGAACAAGTTAAATGCCGCTCTCACTGTTCTGGGTCTAGAGGTTGGCTCCCTTCAATCCATGCAGTTCTGCCTCTTTTCCTCACTGGCATATTAGCTGCCCTGATTAGGCACCTAAAATAGTGTGTAAGTGCTGTGCTTGGAATAAACATAATTAAGAGTCTGGTGGAGGGTTGAGGAGATAACCGTGACTTTTATTAGGGGTTATTCAGCTGAAGGTAATTAAAAACAGATGATCAGAGAGAGAGACATTCATTCTCTCTGTTCCTCAGAAACTTGGCATAATTGTCGTGACAGAGTCGATACTTAGAGCCGTGTCCTGAAGAGTGAGGCCCTTAACCATTTCATAGGTGGTCCATGGGGCAAAATCATTGGAAAAGGGGAAACTAAATGGCCTTCCCACTACTCTGATGCAATCCTCATTCACAGATCTATGGTCAAACTTCCAGAAAAATTAATTCTTAAAGTGTTTAGAGAGAAGTTTATCAAGAAAAAGTAATGTTAAGTTGTATTAAATAATGGGATAAAAAACCAAGGCCATCAGAATGTAAGTTGACCCTTGAACAATGCAGGCGTCAAGGGTGCCAACCTCCTACGCAGTCAAAAATCCACTTATAATTTTTAGTCCATCCTCCATATACACAATTCCTTGGTGTCCATGGTTCCATGTCCAAGGATTCAACTAATTGTGGATAGTGTGATAGTGCAGTATTTACTACTGAAAGAAACCTGAGTATAAGTGAACCCGTGCAGTTCAAACCCGTGTTGTTCAAGGGTCAACTTTACTTCATTCATCCTGGAATCTGACGTGATCTCACAAACCTCGTGACTCTGCTGACCCTCAGTTCTGAGTACTCTTAAAGGGCAGTAATATGACCACATTAATATAGTAACACAGTGAAGATTTAGTAATTATTATTGAAATAGAGACCAAATTCAGCAACCACAGCAGATGGCTCAGGAAGATATTTTAGTTTGCATTTATCTATATGACCAGAAAATAATCAATATCTACTTTGTTTTGTTTCGTATAGATATTGCTTCAGAGCGTTCATGGGAATTCTGAGGGAAATGATTGCATTTATCCTAAAAACACTGTTTAACCCAAAATCATAAAGTCGTTTTCTGTTACCAATGTGCAACAAGTAGATGCTTTACACCACACCCCTGATGCCTCTCAGCTCTGACCGTCCTGGGAGCAGAAGATCTTACCTCCACAACATTGGTGGGATCACAGATGTAGATACCAGAGGGTGTCACCATTTCAGGACTGGAAAATCCTTCGGCACCAGAAACGCTGATGATCACATTGTTTCTTATTATGTTTTCCTGTTCTGACCAGTCTTCTTTAAGAAAAGGGGATTCACCAACATAATTAAAATGTATTCAACTCAACATTCTCATTTCTATTAATACACGTTATTCATATATATGGAATCTAAAACAAATGGTACTGATGAACCCAGTGACAGGGCAAGAATAAAGATGCAGATGTAGAGAACAGACTTGAGGACAGGGGGCGGGGAAGCCAGGACGAACTGAGAGAGTAGCATTGACATATATACACTACCAGATGTAAAATAGATAGCTAGTGGGAAGCTGCTGCATAATACAGGGAGATCAACTCGATGATGGGTGATGACTTAGAGGGCTGGGATAGGGAGGGTGGGAGGGAGTTGCTAGAGGGAGAGGATATGGGGATATATGTATAAATACAGCTGATTCACTTTGTTGTACAGCAAAAACTGGCACAACAGTTTAAAGCAATTATATTCCAATAAAGAGCTTAAAAAAATACATGTTATATAGAAGATGTGGCATATATATACAATGGAATATTACTCAGCTATAAAAAGGAATGAGATGGAGCTATATGTAATGAGGTGGATAGACCTAGAGTCTGTCATACAGAGTGAAGTAAGTCAGAAAGAGAAAGACAAATATTGTATGCTAACTCATATATACGGAATCTAAAAATGGTACTGATGAACTCAGTGACAAGACAAGAACAAGGACACAGATGCAGAGAATGGACTGGAGAACTCAAGGTGTGGCGGGGTGGAGGGGTGAAGGCGAAGCTGAGCCGAAGTGAGAGAGTAACATAGACATATATATACTACCAACTGTAAAATAGATATCCAGTGGGAAGTTGTTGTATAACAAAGGGAGTTCAACTCGAGGATGGATGATGCCTTAGAGGACTGGGACGGGGAGGGTGGGGGGGAGTCGAGGGAGGGAGGGAATACAGGGATATGTGTATAAATACAGATGATTGAACTTGGTGTACCTCAAAAAAATAAATAAATAAATAAATAAAAATACATGTTATAGTTCTCATCATGCATATACATATATGTATATATATATAAACATCTAGTGTGTTCAATGAATTTAAGATATCTAACATCCTGCCAGCAGGCCTGTCTATAAAATATATGACAATTTAATGGATGGTAATATATTCAAAACCAATTTACATATTTACCATTTTCTCTTCCAGGAATAACCTCCCAAGGGATATACCTTATCTCAGGGGATGTACCTGAGAACAAAAGATCATGTTAGCTCAGCACGTTTTATGCCACCCAGGAAAATGAGAGACACTGAAATATTATTTCTTTTGTTGGCATGGCTTGTTTTGATTTTCTTTTGTGTTTTTATCTATGAACCAGACAAACAGATACAGATTATATAAACTTTTTAGTTCTAGAGTATCATGAATCAGAAACTCATGTTAAATAAAAAATAATAAAGAAATAGATCTACTGTTTTCCTTCTTAGGAAGACTCTAAGTGATTGTTTTCATAGTTAAAAGTCACACACCCCTGTGTTGGGTCCAGCCCCATCCTTAGCTGTTTGAATTGGCCACCAGTCATCTGCATGTCCCTCTCTTCCCCTGGAAGAGCTGGAATGTCCTGGAGGAACAGGCTAGACAAGACCTGAGACCTTCACAGTCAAACCAGAGGTTCAAAATAGAAGGGAATAAAAGAGCACAGGCCATGCTACTGAGAGATCAGCCACTTACATGGCATCCGTACAGAGCAGCCCCACAGACCCCCTTTCTTCTAGATCTTTAAGTATCTGGGCTTCCCATGTCATTTCATGAGTCTGAGTTTGCGAACTCATCTTGCACGGATTGAGTACATTATTTAAAATGCACTGACAGATACTCTAATTCCATGACCTGTAATGCAGTAGATGTCAAGAGCCTCCAATTCACAATATCCAACACTCAAGGCCAAATTCCTCCTTCAGATTTTCTTCCTTGCCTAGTTAATGTCTATTCCATGTAATTGTTTCCTCCTAAAATAATATTGTTGGTGTATCTCCCTGAATTTCTGCTCCAGATTTCAGCAAATTTTTCCCTTACAGCAACAAAAGTAAGAATAAGCAAAGTCAATCCTCCACGTGTTAGTCTGACTTCCCTGTAGCTGTCCTTTTTCCAATCAAAAGATTTTCCTTCACCTGATGACTTCTATTGCCCTTAGCTCTTTGCCTTTTCGAGTTTGAGTTAGTTCACATGATTCATATTTTCCCACTATACAGTATCCCTCTCATAGTTAGAACCTTTCTAGCTTTTATCAAACAGATCGTACCTAAATGAAACGTACACATTTTCCCACTGATGATATCACAGAACTAATTTAAATAGAAAACACTACCTAACAACTACAGTTAGAGTCTTACTTTCAGTGAAAACCTCTGATTTGCTTTTTTATTCCAACATAACCAAAGACCCTTTGTTCATTAATGCATTCCTTTCAGCAAATATATCTCCAAATGCACTAGTTAAGATGCTAAGTACGAAGGAGATGTTGTTCATATGAACTCTGGTGGTAAAACAGATGTTGATCAGATGATCAGAAACATGATACATAGTTTTAAGTCAATAAGTAATGATCGTTGATAAAAGAGCTCAGACAGATGAACTTGACTTGGGAGTGAGGGGGAGAGCCTCTTTTACAGGAGGAGAGTGAGTAGTATGAACAGAAGGAAAGAGCCATGCAAAGGCCCTGAGGCAGGAGAAAGTGTGGTCTTTTGAAAGAATTAAAACAAAATAGGTCAGTACAGTTAGAGTATAGAGAAAGAGAACAATAGTGAGACAAGCGTACTAAGATTAATAGAGGCAAAATCAGTAAGCGAATGTTTTAAGCCAGAGTAAGGATTTTGGATTGTATTCTAAGGGAAATAAGAAATCCCTTAAGGGCTCTAAGGAGAGGAGTGACATGATGCAATCTGAGACTGTTAAGGATAATTCCAGGCATCGCAAGAGGAGTGAACTTTAGGAAATGAAAGTGGATATAAGTGACCATTTAGAAGATTCTTGAAACATGGGCTTCTTCAGCAAGCCACAGGAGCAGCGAAGAACAGAATTCAACATTTTTAACTCCTTGTTCAACATCCAGTTCTGACACTCCATGAGACTGCACAAAGACCTATTTATGTGACTTTGAATTATTGTTAAAATTACTGAAAATAAATTTTAAAACCTCCCATTGTCTATTTATTAACCTGAACTGAAATGTCATCTTTAAAAATAAGTTTCCTCAGAAACAGACTCAGAGACATAGAGAACAGACTTGTGGTTGCCAAGGAAGTTGGGGAGGGGGGTGGGGTGGAGGGAAGGATTGGGAGTTTGGGATTAGCAGATGCAAAGTATTATATATAGGATGAATAAACAACAAGGTCCCACTGTACAGCACAGGGAACTATATTCAATATCCTGTGACAGGTCTGTGAAAATATTTGAAGAGGTTCTAGTGGAAAACTTCCCCAACATGGGAAAGGAAATAATTCACCAAGTCCAAGAAGCACAGAGAGTCCCATACAGAATAAACCCAAGGAGAAATACACCAAGACACATATTAATCAAACTAACGACAATTCAACACAAAGAAAAAATATTAAAAGCAGCAAGAGAAAAGCAACAAACAACATATAAGGGAAAACCCATCAGGATAACAGCTGACCTTTCTACAGAAACTCTGCAGGCCAGAAGGGAATCGCAGGATATACTGAAAGTCCTGAAAGAGAGAAACCTACAGCCAAGAATACTTTACCCAGCAAGAATCTCATTCAGATTCGAGGGAGAAATCAAAAGCTTTCCAGACAAGCAAAAGTTAAGAGAATTCAGCACCACCAAACCAGCCTTACAACAAGTGCTAAAGGAACTTCTCTAAGTAGGAAACACAAGAAAAGGAAAACACCTACAAATACAAACCCAAAACAATTAAGAAAATGGTAATTGGAACACACATGTCAATAATCACTTTAAATGTCAATGGATTAAATGCTCCAACCAAAAGACACAGACTGGCTGAATGGATACAAAAACAAGACCCTTCTATATGCTGCCTACAAGAAACCCACTTCAGACCAAGGGATACATATAGACTGAAAGTCAAGGGATGGAAAAAGATATTCCATGCAAATGGAAGTCAAAAGAAAGCTGGAGTAGCAATACTCATATCAGACAAATTAGACTTGAAAGTAAAGACTATTAAAAGAGACAAGGAAGGGCACTACATAATGATCAAGGGATCCATTCAAGAAGAACATATCACAATGGTAAATATCTATGCCCCCAATATAGGAGCACCTCAATACATAAGGCAAATGCTAACAGCTATAAAAGGGGACATCGACAGTAACACAATTATAGTGGGAGACTTGAACACCCCACTTACATCAATGGACAGATCATCCAAACAGAAAATAAATAAAGACACACAAGCTTTAAATGACACAGTAGACCATCTCAACTTAATTGATATTTATAGGACATTCCATCCAAAAACGACAGACTACACTTTCTTCTCAAGTGCACACGGAACATTTTCCAGGATAGATCACATCTTGGGTCACAAATCAAACCTCAGCAAATTCAAGAAAATTGAAATCATATCAAGCATCTTCTCAGACCACAACGCCATGAGACTAGATATCAATTACAGGAAAAAAACTGAAAAAATACAAACACATGGAGGCTAAACAATTCACTATTAAACAACCAAGGAATCACTACAGAAATCAAAGAGGAAATCAAAAAGTATCTAGAAACAAATGACAATGAAAACACAACAACCCAAAACCTATGGGACGCAGCAAAAGCAGTTCTAAGAGGGAAGTTTATAGCAATACAGTCCTACCTTAAGAAACAAGAAAATGATCGAATAAACAACCTAAACTTACACCTCAAACAACTAGAGAAAGAAGAACAAAGAAACCCCAAAGTGAGCAGAAGGAAAGAAATCGTAAAGATCAGAGCAGAAATAAATGAAAAAGAAAGGAAAGAAACCATAAGAAAAATAAATAAAACTAAAAGCTGGTTCTTTGAGAAGATTAACAAAATTGATAAACCATTAGCCAGACTCATCAAGAAAAAAAGGGAGAAGATGCAAATCAACAGAATTAGAAATGAAAAAGGAGAAGTCACAACGGACACCTCAGAAATACAAAACATCATGAGAGACTACTACAAGCAACTATATGCCAATCAATTGGATAACCTGGAAGAAATGGATACATTCTTAGAAAAATACAATCTTCCAAGACTGAACCAGGAAGAAATAGAAACCATGAACAGACCAATCACAAGTACAGAAATTGAGGCAGTGATTAAAAATCTCCCAACACACAAAAGCCCAGGACCAGATGGATTCACAGGCGAATTCTATCAAACATTTCGAGAAGAGTTAACACCTATCCTTCTCAAACTCTTCCAAAATATTGCAGAAGGCGGAGCACTCCCAAACTCATTCTATGAGGCTACCATCACCCTGATACCAAAACCAGGCAAAGATGTCACAAAAAAAGAAAACTACAGACCAATATCACTGATGAATATAGATGCAAAAATCCTCAACAAAATACTAGCTAACAGACTGCAACAGCACATTAAAAAAATCATACACCACGATCAAGTGGGGTTTATCCCTGGGATGCAAGGATTCTTCAATATACGCAAATCAATCAACGTGATACATCATATCAACAAATTGAAGGATAAAAACCATATGATCATTTCAATAGATGCAGAAAAAGCTTTTGACAAAGTTCAACATCCATTTATGATAAAAGCTCTCCAGAAAATGGGCATAGAAGGAAATTACCTCAACATCATAAAAGCCATATATGCAAAACCAAAAGCCAACATTGTTCTCAATGGAGAAAAACTGGAAGAATTCCCTCTAAGAACAGGAACAAGACAAGGGTGTCCACTCTCACCACTGTTATTCAACATAGTTTTGGAAGTGTTAGCCACAGCAATCAGAGAAGAAAAAGAAATCAAAGGAATCCAAATTGGAAAAGAAGAAGTAAAATTATCACTCTTTGCAGATGACATGATACTATATATAGAAAACCCTAAAGACTCTACCAGAAAACTGCTAGCACTCATTGATGAGTTTAGTAAAGTAGCAGGATACAAAATTAATGCACAGAAATCTCTTGCATTCCTATACACTAACAACGGAAGAGCAGAAAGAGAAATTAAGGAAACTCTCCCATTCACCATTGCAACCAAAAGAATAAAATACCTAGGAATAAACCTGCCTAAGGAGGCAAAAGATCTGTATGCAGAAAACTTTAAGACATTGATGAAAGAAATCAAAGATGACATAAACAGATGGAGGGATATACCATGTTCCTGGATTGGAAGAATCAACATCGTGAAAATGACTGTACTACCCAAAGCAATTTACAGATTTAATGCAATCCCGATCAGATTGCCAATGGCATTTTTCACAGAACTAGAGCAAGAAATCTTACGATTTGTATGGAAACGCAAAAGACCCCGAATAGCCAAAGCAATCTTGAGAAGGAAAAATGGAGTTGGTGGAATCAGGCTTCCTGACTTCAAGCTATACTACAAGGCCATAGTGATCAAGACAGTATGGTACTGGCACAAAAATAGAAAGGAAGATCAATGGAACAGAATAGAGAACTCAGAAGTAAGCCCAAACACATATGGGCACCTTATCTTTGACAAAGGAGGCACGAGTATACAATGGAAAAAAGACAGCCTCTTCAATAAGTGGTGCTGGGAAAATTGGACAGCAACATGTAAAAGAATGAAATTAGAACACTTCCTAACACCATACACAAAAATAAACTCCAAATGGATTAAAGACCTACATATAAGGCCAGACACTATCAAACTCCTAGAGGAAAACATAGGCAGAACACTCTTTGACATACATCAAAGCAACATCCTTTTTGACCCACCTCCTAGAATCATGGAAATAAAATCAAGAATAAACGAATGGGACCTCATGAAACAAATGGATTAAAGACCTACATATAAGGCCAGACACTATCAAACTCCTAGAGGAAAACATACGCAGAACACTCTTTGACATACATCAAAGCAACATCCTTTTTGACCCACCTCCTAGAATCATGGAAATAAAATCAAGAATAAACGAATGGGACCTCATGAAACTTAAAAGCTTTTGCACAGCAAAGGAAACCATAAACAAGACTAAAAGGCAACCTTCAGAATGGGAAAAAATAATTGCCTATGAAACAACGGACAAAGGATTAACCTCCAAAATATACAAGCAGCTCATGCAGCTTCATACCAAAAAAGCAAATAACCCAATCCACAAATGGGCAGAAGACCTAAATAGACATTTCTCCAAAGAAGACATACAGATGGCCAACAAACACATGAAAAGATGCTCAACATCACTCATCATCAGAGAAATGCAAGTCAAAGCCACAATGAGGTATCACCTCACACCAATCAGAATGGCCATCATCACAAAGTCTGGAAACAACAAATGTTGGAGAGGGTGTGGAGAAAAGGGAACTCTCCTGCACTGTTGGTGGGACTGTAAGTTGGTACAGCCACTATGGAAAACAATTTGGAGGTTCCTTAAAAAACTACAAATAGAACTACCATATGATCCAGTAATCCCACTCCTGGGCATATACCCAAAGAAAACCATAATCCCAAAAGAAACTTGCACCATAATGTTTATTGCAGCACTCTTTGCAATGGCCAGGACATGGAAGCAACCTAAATGCCCATCAACAAATGAATGGATACAGAAGATGTGGCATATATATACAGTGGAATATTGCTCAGCTATGAAAAGGGATGAGATGGAGCTATATGTAATGAGGTGGATGGAACTACAGTCTGTCATGCAGAGTGAAGTAAGTCAGAAAGAGAAAGACAAATATTGCATGCTAACTCACATATACGGAATCTAAAAATGGTACTGATGAACTCAGTGACAAGAACAGGGAAGCAGATACAGGGAATGGACTGGAGAACTCGAGGTATGGGAGGGGGCGGGGGGTGAAGGGGAAACTGAGAAGAAGCGGGAGAGTGGTACAGACATATATATACTACCAACTGTAAAATAGTCAGTGGGAAGTTGTTGTATAACAAAGGGAGTCCAACTCGAGGATGGAAGATGCCTTAGAGGACTGGGGCAGGGAGGGTGGGGGGGAATCGAGGTGGGGGCGTCAAGGAAGGGAGGGAATATGGGGATATGTGTATAAAAACAGTTGATTGAACCTGGTGTACCCCCCAAAAAAATAAAATAAAATAATAAAAAAAAAAAAATGCAGATTCTGGAACCTGCAAAAAAAAAAAAAAAAAAAAAAAAATCCTGTGACAAACCATAACGGGAAAGAATATGAAAAAGAATATATGTATGTATAACTGAGTCACTTTGCTGTACAGAAGAAATCAACACAACATTGTAAATAAACTACACTTCAATAAAATTTAAAAAGTAAAAATAAGTTTTAAAAAACAAAAAATAAAAATCAATTTCCTAATGGTAAAGCTTAGTTAGCCAATCAATGATGACTAAATTTAAAATTAGAATTTTTAACTATAGTCTATTTCTAATGTTCAGAGGCTAAAGTTTATACAAATTAGAAATTTAAATTTGGGGATGATTCCTTTTATAAAACATTATGTCCTCCACCTGAATGCCAAAATTAAACAAGCTTGTTTCACTCACCCACCAGCAGTGCATGGCCTAAAATATCGTAGAACACGTTGCTGTCCACGTGCAGGCCCGAGGTCCTGGACATGCTGAGGCCTCTGCTGAAAGATCGCCACAGAGTACAGCCCTGCATGTAAGAACCTGAACAGCAAAGAGGAAGGTAAAAATTAGAAGGGAATCTCGAAGGTTCCTCACATTCTGTTGATCATCTCCAAAGCAACCTAAAATATAACTTAGAACATTCTCCCATGCAATAATAAAATTCAAGAAATAAGGAATTGGTTAGAGACTGTCATATAGAGTGAAGTGAGTCAGAAAGACAAAAAAAACATCGTATATTAACACATATACGCGAAATATAGAAAAGTGGTATAAATCAACCTGTTTGCAAGGCAGAAATAGAGACATAGATATAGAGAACAAACATATGGACACTGAGGGGGAGGAGGGTGAATGAATTGGGAGATTGGGATTGCCATATATACATTACTAATAAGAAAAAAAATACCAAATTGTACACTCTAAATATATGCAGTTTATTGTATGTCAATTGTATCTCAATAAAGGTTCTTAAAAAATTAAAATAAAAATAAATTTAAAAAAAAGAAATAAGGTGTTGGCAGCAGAAATCAAACCAAGAAAATGACAATTCAGACCAATGTACCTCAAAGATACCAAAGATAAGCAGGGTAGAATCCAAGGACCATGTGTTAGAAAAGAAAACCACTTGAGAAAGAGACAGTATGGCCAAACCACAGAGGAATGAACGGCTGTCAAGATCTCCAACTGGCTGTCATCTTTGGTATCTACTCTAACCACAATACGGTGGCCAGCAGCTCAAGAGACATTAAGGATGATGTGAAGAGCACGCTTATGGACCAGCCCTGATCTCTGAAAACTGTCTCTGGCATGAGGAGAGGTAGTCACTATTTCTTGAGCTATGGAGTAATTTTTTTTAATTGAAGTATACTTGATGTACAGTGTTTCAGGTGTATAGAAAAGTGATTCAGTTATACATAGATATGTATATAAATTTTTTTTCAGATTCTTTTCCAAAATAGGTTATTATAAGGTATTGAACATACTTCCCCGTGCTATACAATAGGTCCTTGTTGTTTATCTATTTTATATATAATACTGTGACTCTGTTAATCCCAAATTCCTAACTTATCCAAATTATAAGTAAAACCAGAGATCAATCTGAGGACCAGGACTCACATTTGAACACGGTGGTTTGTGAAACTGAAGGGGAAATACCCTCTTCTACACTAAGAGACATTGACATTTCAGGAATATCATTACAGTGGCTCTGCGGGCATATTTTATGATCCCCAAATCAATGTATGTGGACTGAATCAATCAATGAATAAATATCTGCTGAGTATCAACTATATATTTCCGGAAATTGTGCCTTGTGCGGGAGACATAAAGATGAATAAAACTAAGTAAATTCTGCAATTGTGTATCTTGAGTCTGATGGAGGAAACTCACATTAAAATAATAAAAATGTATTATTTGGGTAATAAAATTATAAATCCTGAAAAAGGAGTTTTGTATTATTTCCAAGTAATGAGAGATTATATCGACACCTAATGTTTGAAGTAGTGGAAAAATGACTTTGGTTTATGTAATAATTTGACTTTTAAATTGGGACTCTCCAGAAAATTCTCAACTATGTTGTCTCCATAGTCACAGGGCCAGTAGATTCCCCTTAATCTCAGCTCCCCTAGTACCAGATGCCCTCATATCACCCACCAATAAGTTAACTCATCTGTATCCACTAATGTAGGAAACACTGCCTACTTCAGAATTTTCCTGACTCCAGATCTCTACTATAACATCACTCCATCAGAGTACACCTGCCCATCTGAACAACTCGTAAGTACAAATGTGTTAACAGAGCTAACACATTCAGTCAGAAATTGGTAAACTTTTTAAAGCAGCGTGCATGCAGATTCCAACATCCTCTAACTCCAGGGACTGGGGACAGTTGGCCACACAGGTCATGGGTGCCTGTAGGGCATGAAACAATAAAGGATTCTTTGGCAGGCATGCCAGAAGTTTCTAACCTCTGGGTTAATGACTTTCCCCCTCCCAGGAAACACATTTGCATTTTAACAGAGACCTAAAGGGGATAATGTATTAATTCAGTGGATTTCAAACTTTTGTTAAGCCTTGAACCCTTTTTCAAATTAAACCTCATATATATAAATAAATAAAAGTGCAGGTACTCTGAAGCAGAGGTTGAGGAGGGAGATTAAGTGAACTTTTGATGGGGGGGTGATTATGTTCACTGATAACTCATATGTGACTGCTCCCCTCCCTTCTACTGGAACTGACCCACATCAAATATTCCTCAGAATTATAAGCACCAGGAGACCAAGGGACCAGAGAGGAGGGCACAAAGATATTGATCATCCTAATGTACTAGGGAAAGAGCCATGTGAGGAAGCATCCCCCGTACGAGTGTAAAAAGAAATAAATAAGGTGGAAGACATCTGGAAAATTAGGATAAATAGACATTCTTTGCATGCAAATGATATGAAATGAGAAAAAAAAAAATCCTGCAGCTGGCCAGCCAGGATCCTGCCTTCAGTGACCTCAGGGATTACTTTGTCATTACCTATTGAAATCCTAGCACCTCTCAAGGCCCTTCAAGGATGCCCTGATGGGCTTTGCCAGGCATCAACTTCTGGAGCACTACCCCTATCAAGGAAGGCAAAGCGTGAACGTGTGGGTGTTGAGATGCTGAGGGCTGGGAGCACTTCTGTGTCACAGAGCCGCTGTCCTCATCACTCAGCATCCGTACCCAAGTCTCCCATCTCTGCATATCAGATTCTGGCACTGGGATTTTGCCCTGATTGCTCCCATGTTCCTCCAGCTTTAGTCTCAGATCCTTTATCAGTACATCTGGTCATATTCTTCTTTTCTGGTTCTGATATTTTTTACCTTCTTGTTCCCATCTGCCTTGAGTCAAATTATTACATAAACCAAAGTCATGTCTCCTGCTTCCTTCCTATCTCTTCAGGTCTAGCCAAGATCTGCACATTCTGCCTGCTCTGTATCCCCAGGAAGAGTGCCTGGTTCTCGGCCATTCTCTCCTGTTTTCCCACGCAGGAGATTCCTCTGCGTTAGGACATCTTCACGAAGTGCTTTCCACTAGCCTTGACTGATGATTTACACTATTTGATGTCAATTTGCCTGTAGTCACAAAGCCAGTAAGTGGTAGTGGCAGGATTCAAAACATGGATGTGTGGGGTTCCCCCACATCTCTTGTACTTATTGCGACATTTCTCAAAGGGTACTCCTTGGACTACTTGTTCCAGAATCAGGAGGTTTGTTAAAAATTCAGATCACTTTAGATCAGAATTTGTCTGGGCAGGGTCTCTAAGTGAGAATTTTAATAAGCTCCCCACGTGACTTTTTAGGCATGTTAAAGTTTAAGAACCACAGATCTAGGGTATAGTCCGATCCTCCTATGTCCCCACATACCACATACCACCTACCAGGGACCCCTGCATGAAGAGCCTTGAAGATAGAAGAGGAAAGAAAAATGAGATGTCTTGCCTGGGCTGCCTTACCTCTCATAGCTCCCACTAGAGTCAGCGAGCTCACATGCTTACGGAAGGCTTGCCCCAATTCCCGGAACTGCACTCCCTTCAACTGGACCCGGCTGGGCTCCTCCGGAAAGGACTGAATGATGACTGTGGCCCCCAGATCCCTGGATCCCAGCATCTTCTCACTCTTGGAATACAAACAGTTCTGCAAATTACCTGAAACACAGAATGAAGTCAAGGGGAGCAGAAGTATGTACAACATGCTCCTGGACAAATCTCCCAGTACAAAAGGCGCTGTTGGCACAAAGGACAAACCATGATTGTTTATTTCATTTAATAATCTTACTTCCCTTTTACTTTGATTCTCCTCTTTGGATTATTAACTAAAACATCCAATAACTAGGACATGATGTTGCCTTCACTCTATTATTTCCAGAAGCCCCCAAATCAATCACCTTAATTACTGTCACAAAGAGGCTGACTAGAACCCACAAACCCAACCTAAATAGATGCTTGTTTCAATCCAAAAGATCCCCCGGAGGGAGTGTGCAAAAAAATGACCCTCTCGTAGTGGATAATTGTAGGGAAGAGATGTGAGTGCTGAATGTAATCACAGCTCTTTTTACTCTTAAGCTGCCCAGTGGGGCTTTCCCGATATTTTGCTGCTTTATGGTTTGGGGACATAGCAAGAAGGCCACTGAAGAAATGGCAAAGGGCTCCAGAGAAGTAACTGAGTTTGAGGACAGCAAACTGCGTGAACCTGATAACACACACAACTACCCACGTGTCGTGACCTCAGGATCCAGACACTTTGTGTTGACACGTGGCATGTGGTGTTGCGAGCTAACCTCAGGATGGAGAATAAATGTCTCCTGAATTAGCTCTTTATTATCCAGGTTAAGAAACCAAAGAAGAAGCACCACTAATACAAAATGATGGATCATTCAACAGTTATTTGCTAACACCCAGAGAATGAATATATGAGGTGAATAGAGAGGTGTTTTATATTTGCACATTTTACCACAGTTTTGTTTATGTATGCCAGTGAGCCATAATATTTTCCAGTGTCCAGGCCTCTTGTTATTGTATTTGGGTACTGTGTTCCCACACTTGAGCCCCACACAAAGAAGAGGTGAGTAACATATAACTTTTTTTAATGAGGGTCTATGAATTTTGCTGTATTTTTAGAATTTTTTTAGTAATGTTTGAGTTGTGGTGAAACTAGGGATTTTTTTTTTTCCTTTAGGAGGCAACAGATTTATACTGGCCCAAACCTAGAAGCATGGTTTCTCTTGCAGCATGACCAAATGCCATGTTTTGCACAATATGATCTAAGAATACCTGTATGAGATTTACCAAGAGAGTCTGAATAGACTATAGATCCCAGCTCAGCAGAATTATTAAAACTGGCAGTCACTGGATTCTAACCCACTGGAGGCAAACATTTTTTTTCAGAATCACACATTTGTGAGCTAGATGACTAAGGGGGTGGGGAGTGGGATCAAGGTCCTTCTTACCCAACCACATCCCAACATTACGTCCACAGGCATCTATACACAGACATGACACAAATCTTTAACTCCAGCCTTGACACATCTTCCAGGCTCCAGACACTACCAGACATCTCTCCTCACATGCTGGCCTGGCATCTCAGCCTCGACATGTACAAAATTAAACTCACGATCTCCACCCTCCCACCCCCAAAACCTGTTCCTCTTCCCATCTCAATATATAGCCCCCTCATCCATCCAGAGCTCATGCCTGGGAGTCATCCTTGACACCCACACCATCCGGGACCAAAGTTGACAAATGATGTCTTCACAACATGTGAAAGCCTCATAATCTACAGCCTGGGAAACCAAAACATAACCTACTAAACTAACCATCCCTGAAATAGATGTTTAATAGGTACATCAGTGTGATTCAGTGCCTGTTCTTCTTCTAGAAGATAAATTGACTTTTTCAACCACTTACTTAAAGGATGTGGTAGTTTCACTCAGAAAACAGACTCCAAAAATGGGGGTGGTGGGGGGAGGGCAGAGCCTCACACGTCTAACCCGTAAGAATATGCTGCCTGTATCCCTGACTCTGGCATTAATCCGTTTTCCTGAGAATTTTAGAAGAGGGCTGGGATAAGCATTTAGACTTCATTATAACTTCTATCCTGGAAATTTAATTTGACTCTCCAGGTTTTATTATTTAACAGGAATATTTTTCCCCAGAGAAATAACTAATTTCTCAGACAGATACTATTGTCTGTCTCTTTCACAAGGGGGTGAAGGCAGGAGAGGAAATGATGATTTATCAAGAGCATTCTGAAAACTACAGAATGTTAGGAACATGCAATTGAAAGAAGTCAACCATACCACATATCATTGGACAGTAAGAACATTCTTTTTTACCCACTGGACTTCCCAACAAAATACATCTCTACCTTCTGAAGCACTGGCCCCCCAGCATGAAGCAAGGTGCTGCACCCTCTCATCAGTGAGATTTCCCTGTATGGTAACACTCCTGCTGAGTAGAACCACCATGGCCTTTAAAACATGGTGCTCTCCAGACACCCAATTCTCTGTGGAGTTGTGAGAATATCTGAAAAAAAAAAGAAAAAGATACGTCTGAAGATATCACTCCAAATCTTATTAGGAACAGTAAGCCATTAAATCAGCCTGAGTCTCCATCTGGGGCTCTATTTCTTCAGAAACTCAGATATAGAAGAGTGAACTATCATCACAAGTCTGTGAAAATTAGTAACTATGCTGACTATTGCACTGACCATCTACAACAAGATGAAAGTTCTAGAGTCTTACAAAACTTATGTAAGAAGTCTAAATCTTCCAAATATTTCATGCTTTGTAATCTTCTTGTCAAAATGTCTACTGTTATTTTTTTGCATATTTGCATATTATTCCATTGTTTATCCAATTTTTCATCTATTGATAGATACTTACAGCTTTGGAAGCTTTTTTGTTTTTCTTTTTTCCAGATCTTTATTGGAGTATAATTGCTTTACACTGTTGTGCTAGTTCCCAAAATGTCTACTCTTATTTAATGCAAACATATATTACTGAAAGACAAACAAATGTCTTTTTTTTGGTTTTGTTTTGTTTTTTTGTTTTGGGGTTTTGGTGGGGTTTTTTGGTTTATTTATTTTTTAAAGAACTTTTATTGAGATATAATTGACATACAATAAACTGCGTATATTTAAAGTGTACAATTTGATTTTTTTTTTCTTACTAGTAATGTATATATGGCAACCCCAATCTCCCAATTCATCCCACCCCAACTCCCCGCTCCCCGATTTTCCCCTTGGTGTCCATATGCTTATTCTCTACTTCTGTGTCTCTATTTCTGCCTTGCAAACTGGTTGATCTGTACCATTTTTCTAGTTTCCGCATATATGTGTTACTATATGATATTAAACAAATGTCTTTTGACCAACTGTGTTGATCAGACACCAACACAGCGAAGACCTCATCTTCTTCTGTCTAAACGGAGCCAAGCTGACATGCAGTACCTCAAGGGTGACCTCAGACAGAGGTCTGTATTGTGCACAGTCTCCACAGTGACAATCTCTTCTGTGGGCTTGATGTCTTCAGCACCCATCCTGCTGATGACAAGGACTTCATCTCCAGCATGCCAGTCCACAGCATCTTCCAGAGCCAACACTGTGTCACCGGCATGGGCAGCTGCTCGAAGATGTGTGACCACTACTTCTGGGAGTGAACCTAGAGCACGTCCAAGGGAAACTTGCCTTTAGACATTTTAAAAACTTAATATGAATGTGGTGTTATTCAGCCAAAGAATCCTGTGAAAGAAGAATCTAGGAAAGCAAGCTTCAGGCTCAATAGGCACAAACGCCTTCACTGTTTTGGATGTTAGTTTCCTTTTCTGTCACATAATGACAATAAAAGTAATCCAGGATAGAGAATGGTATGGGGTGAAAAACACAGGAATTGCAGTCAGACTAACTTTATAGTTGAATCACCATCTTGCCATAGCCTAACTATGTTCCTTGGGTAATATACTTAAAGGTGGGTTTCAGTTTCCTCAGTTGCAAGGCAGAAGCAGAAAAGCCTTCCGTTCCGGGGCTTTAGGACGATTCAATAAGATAATATCTATGAAACAACTACTGTGGGCCTTGCCACGTAACAGAACCTCAATATATTTTAGTTTTCTCTCTTCCTTCCCTGCATCACACTGTTTTGAGGATGAAATTTATCACCTCTTTCTTCTTCCAAATTAAAACCAATGACTATTAGACTCTCCAAGATAGAAGTTCACCATGAATTCCTAAACTCAACTCACTGTACAAATAGTGATAGTAGAGTTAAAAATCAAAATTACCCTCAGAATGGTTGTCCTAAGTCTTAGCGTATTAAGTGATCCCTTCATACCTTAAGATGGGGTGTATCCAGGACAGGATGGCTAAGCAAAGCTGAACAAGGGGGAACATGTGACTCTAGATATCCTGGCTTGTTTTAGGCTTCAGTGCAGCCAATCTGATCCTCCCCAAACCAGTATGCTGCTCCTTAACCAGCAAAGATTCAAGAAGGTAGTCAGTCTCGTAGTTTACGCTAGCCTCTTCCAGCAAGGGTCTAGGCAAAAATTTTTTCCAGCCATTATCTGAAGCAATACCTCAGAAAATACAAGGCTTACTCCCAACTCCTCCTTTCCCCAGCACATTTCCTTCCTCCTTTGCAATAGATCATAATTTACCTCTGGCCCACAGCAACTTTCTGTCCTCCCTTGTTGCACTAAAGTATTAATACTTGAATCTCTAACTACAGAGGTGGCCAACAATAAATCATTTTCAAATTATTTTAAACATTCCTCTTTATTTATTTGTCTATGTTGGGGGTGGGGGCACTTCTACCAGTAATGTTGTTCTAGGCTTAGAAAGATCACTGGGTTAATGATGCAATTTCTGAAGTTTACTCGGGCAATAATTTTATCTTAAAAAAAAATTCCCAGAGTTCAAAATTTCTAATTATAGAGCAGGTGAAAATTAAGACATAAATCATCCCAAAAGAAAATAATTTTAATTTTATTCCTCTTCGTATGTTTTCACCTTTGGGAATAATAAATGAAATAAAGTCAATTTCGATGTATATATTGATGCATATATATGTGAATTTCTATGATCTGTCCTTGAATGTCTCTACCATACATAGAAAATGTTGTCAAAGACAAAATACTATTAAACGCTGTGATCAATGGCTTGTAATACTCAGTCAATACACAACAAACACCTACTATGCACCTATCAACAAGCAGCTATACGTGGCAGAACCAAGAATAGGTTCAACAAAGATATTTTTCAACTAATCATATGTATAAATAATAGTCAAGTCAGAATGAATGGGAAAAAATCACAGAGTATCTTTTTAGTGGATTTTTAACTATTAACATAAACTTAAGACCATTCAAATGTTGACAGAGCCTCTAGAAAGCAATAAAATTATCTCATAAGTTATCACTCTCATTGCAAAAACAACACACCTCTACGTGTATGACTAAACCATCAGCCTGAGTGTTTCCTGAGTGCCACCATCATATTTGCAGCTACATAGCAGACATGGATATTTGGATCAGTTACTATCATCTTAAATTTGAGAATAAATTTAATCATCACCTGAGCTAGACCCTCTGCAAACAGTTTTTATTCTTCTGACCATTATGCATTGTTCTTTTTTAATTACATCTCTTCTGTAAGAGAGATCCAAAACTTGCAAAACTTTCATGCCAACATTCAAAAAGAATATTTATTTCATTAAATCTAAAGTAGTAGGCTCTTCCTCCAAGCAGTCCCTGCATTTTATTAACGTTTTAAAATTTTTCTCACCAAAGGTGAATTCTTATCATTTAGTTGTCTACTTATTTTTTTTCTTTTCCCTCTCTGTATATTTGAATTTCACTTAGATGCCTCTAATAAGGAATAAATGAAGAACAAATTTAAACTATTATAGCAGAAAATAGTGACAAATCAAAAAAATTGTGAAGTAGGCAAATGATTATAAACCTCCTCATTTTGTATCAAAAAATTATTTTTTTTCTCAATTTCCAATATTATTTAATAATAATGCCAGTATAAGCTGGCACATTATCCCATACTTCTGCAAGTCTATCAGTGGATATAGATGATTGTGTTATGCTGTATTTATTAAGGCAAATCTTAAAAAATCCCAAGATTCAATCATAGGCATGATAAGTAGCACAGAGAGAAAATACCTTACATTTTTATTTTGTAAAATTAATTTGGGGCACTTCAACCAATGTTTATTGACTAAGCAATGGGCCAGGGATTAGTCTAAATGTTGGTGGACCAAAAATGAACAAGCTCTGAAAGAATTCACCATCTAGAAAACAGAGAAAATCTTCAACAAATAATACATACAAATGCATATGCTTGAAAGGTACTTTAACAAAAATAAAATATCTGGTATAGCTTGGGGAAAAAAAAATTACATCTCTTCTTTGTTCACTAACCTGCAGTATCTGCCTTCAGTACTTAGTAACAAAGGTCCAAATTCCCTTCTTGATTTTCAAGTCTCCATGATGAGACTCCACTGTATGGTCTCTGACTCCTTAATAAACTCTCCATTCCAGGAAGCCCAGTCTCTTTACTGCACTTCTTCTCATTTAACAGGATCGTTCCTACCTCCACCCCTTTGCCTGTTCTGTCCCTTCCACCTGGGCGCTTGGTCTTCTTCCCCTCTCCTATTCTCCTAAAATCAGCTCAAGACTTACCTCTTCCATCGGGTTTCAGGGAGCACTTCAACCTATGCTGATGTCCACCGCCTCCTATAGACCCCACAGTGATAAGGAGGTTCTTATTGAGTAAAATATCTGTGTACACTTGGGACTAGGCATGCCACATGTCTGGCTGGTTTTTGGGCCATTTGACTGAGTGGCTTTGCATGGGAGAAAAAACTTCCACCAAGGAACAGATGGGAGAGAATGACAGAGATGGTACAGGGTCTGTCTGATACATGGGCTCTCTCTTATGGACCCATGACTGAATCTGAGGAAAGAACCTAAAGGAACTCTACAGATGGATTTTGTACCTGATGCTCCTCTGCCTGGGATTCTTTCATCAACTCACTCTGCCTTATTCTTCAGAATGATGTTCAACTTGGTCCTTCAGAGAAGCCTCTGAGATCTCCAAACTACGTCAAAAACTCTGACTTATAATCTGTCATATCACTGTGTCCCTCTCCCTTCTAGCACTTAACATGTGTGGTTTAACCTCCATCACTGTCATTCTCCATCTCCCTTATTAAACATGGCAGCAGAAGTTATACCTATATTTGCCTACCATCATGGTACCAATGCTTATCACAGTGTCTTATATAGAATGTGTTCAATAAATATGTACTGAAGAGGAAGATCATGACCAAAACACAGAGAAGCAAGCACCCCAAAGTTTTGGCATCCAGATGGTCAGGTGGGACCCCAAGTGGCAAAGGTGGTCGCCTTTGGTTCCATCACGGAATACACCTGGAGATTGGACCACCTGGGCAGCAGTGAAAATCTGCACCCTTGGCACTCTGCGTTCAGTTTTTCATAGAAGGTACCCAATGCAGGGGCAGCAGGGCAGCCCCCAGCTGCCTTCCTGAAGGGAGGACAATGACCAAGAAAACCAATAGACTAGTTGATGAAATTTGTCATGAGAACACCTATAACACGCAGGCAGGGGTGTTGGTAAGGGCTGCAGGTTCTGAGAATTGGGGGAGGTGAGCAGGAATATTTTTGTTGTCACGATTGAAATAGCCACGGGCTGAGAGTGTTCAGGGAGGCCTGGGGGGACTTGAGTGATGCAACCTATAGTCAGCACCATATATTTCATACTAAGTAATTCTGTAATTATTAAAGTACATATGTCTTTTTCCCCACCTTGAAAGCAGGGCCACTACCTCATGTCTCCTTTACAAATGTCACAATTTCTAACACAGTCCCGGGTTCATGATTAGCACTCAGCTCAGAGGGATTTAAATTATTTTGACTATTGTCATCTGGATAATCATTCACAAACCTCCATCAGATATATATCTAAATGAGCTTGATATCCAGTAACTAAAAAGCTGAAAAACAACACAAACATTATTGAGAATTTAGAATAAATGAGCCTATGCTAACTAGAGTAACTCTGAAGTAAGAACAGTTGGTTTTCTGGGTTTGGTTTGGTTTTGTTTTCCTTTTAGCAGACTGTATAGATTAGAAAGCTAAAATAATGCTTCCGGGACAAAAATCACATAGTAGGAGATATCAGCGCCAAGTTCTAAAACTGGCTCTTCTGAATCCAGAACCGAAGAAATGGATACAGAATGGAATTCTAGCCTTTGGAAATAACTGTATATTAACTGTAGCCAATTAGCTTTGATACTCAAAGCATTATATTCTTTACTTTATAAATACTATTTAAAAGCCACACAAGGTGGACCGACCAACTTCTCTGATGAAGACAGCATCATATACATTTCAAATGTGAGTCATTTCGCTTCACAGAACTCTTCAGAAACCCAGGTCGGGTGGCTCCCTTCCTTTCTGTACCACGAATCAAAAAAAAACATATAAAAATACAGTTTATAAAGCTCAATAATTTATGCATATGCTTACATGAAAAAAGATTGCTCTTGACTCGTAATTTAATACAATGTTTAACCTCTTTGGGCTTTCAACATTGACCTGTTAACCAACAAACTACTCATTTACTCCCACTAATGACTTCTACTCATAATTGTATTTCCTACAAATTATTGTTCAAGCATTTCAGTGCCATTCACCCATAATTACACAGGCCCAGAGAACCATCTTGCCAAATGGGCATGGAGAAAAAGAAAACCATCTTTGTGGGTTAACACACTTTAAATCACTAATTATCCTCTGTTTGTTTTGTAGGACTTCAATCTTTCAATTTATTCCAAGTGAATAACTGCCAAGACCTTTCCAAATCAGTAAAGGGCAAGGGGAGGGGAAGGAGAGAGGGAGGAAAGAATCATTTCATTAAAATCAAGTTCACATCAGAATAGAAATATAAAGAAATTCACAAAAGAACTAGAAATATTTTTTCTCAAATACATGCAAATTATTTCCCCTTATTTCTGCATGCAGCTTCACCATTATCCATAGCAAAACAATGAATGCCATCTTTTCTTCTGTGTAGAGGAACATCTGTCAAGTACTGGGAAGACAGACGGAAAGGGAGCAGAGTCACTGTCCTCCAGGGTCCATGAATAGTATAGGAAATAGAAAATCGCAAATGCATGCTGTTAAGTGTTAAGACAGAGGGACACCCAGGGTCTGCCAGTAAAGAGACATGGAGCACCTCACTCACATAGAGGCAGGGGTTGTTTCCAGGAATGCTTCCTAGAAGAGGTGATGACTGAGCTGGGTCTTGAAGGATAAGCCACAGTGGAGAAGAGGACAAAATGGGCAGAGCCCTCCAGGCAAAGGCAACAGTGTGTACAATGGTGTGGGCCAACATGACACTCAAATAACTGCCATATAGGTAGCATGGCCAGAATGCAGGTATACGGCAGGGACAGGGACCTGAGGAGGGTCAGTGGGGATGCACCTGGAAAGGTGAGCAGATCTTGCAGACCCTCCCAAAGAGCTTAGAGTTTACTCCAAGAGTGGTTGGGAAACCACCAAAGAAATATTTGAGATGATAACTAAGGAATCATACTGTTGTGAGACCAGCAATAGTTTAAGTTCATAAGCTCACATATCACATGAGGGGAGAGAATCCTTAGTGAGAAAATGTATATACTGCACACTGGGGAGAATGAGAAAAGTCTGAGTCATGCCCTGAGCTAGATAGGAACCAGCCAGTGGGGAAGCAGGGAGCTTTTATGTGTTCCAGGAACTCAATGGAGATGGTGGTTTCCGGAGCAAGATAAATAAGAAGGCTTGGTGTGTCTGGGCCAAATAATGCTGGACCCTGTGGGTCTGCTTTAAGCGAACTGAACCTTATTCAAAATAGTTACTTGATCAAATTTATGCTGCTAAGCATCACACTGGATGCTGCATGAAGAATAGATTTCAAGAAAGTGAAGAAAAGTAAGAAGTGTTTGTAGAAGGCTCCTGCAGTTTGTAGAAGGCTGATATAGTAGATCAGACAAGAAGATCTGGAGGTCTGAATAGGAGTAAGGCAGCAGATCTATAGAGAAGTATAAAAATTTGAGATACCTTTTGGGGAATCAAGAGGACTGAGTGATTGGGTCTAAAGGTAAGGGGAAAGAGGTTAGTAATGCCTCACAGATGCAGAGCCAATGCGAGATGGTAGACAAACAGGGACATCTTGGGAAGAAGATAAAAAATCCATTCAATAAATATTTATTGAGCACCTACTATGTGCTATGTGCCATGTGCTATTCTAGGTACTGGGAATGTAGTAGTGAGAAAAACAGTCAAAAATCCCTGCCATCATGTAGATTATATTCTAGTGGTGTTCGGTTTTAGACATATTCAGTTTTAGATGACCATTTTAGACAGGTTACATATTATATATTAAAGAGAATATCCAAGTAAAAAGTTGAGTCTGGAGCTCAGAAGAGGGATCTGAGTCTCGCTATATAAAGAAGTATGCACATAAAGGTTAACTCTGGGAATGAGTAGGGTTACTTGAGAGAAAGTACATATTATAAATGAAAAATATTCAAGACCAAGCCCACGGAAGCATCATCATTCAAACACTGAGTAGACAAGGAGGAATGTAAGAGGATCATAAGATGGAACAAAACCAAAAACACTGAAGATATGCATTTACCCAAAATTAAAGAAAATATTGCAGCGGAAGGAAAGTCTTAGTTCTCCACGCATCTGCTTGAGGACTCATTCCTCCCCCATCTCCTTGCTCTTTTTTGTAATTTTTAAGCTCTGGGCACCTGCCCAGCATGTCTTGTACTTGAGCCCTGTTTCCCACTGTTCATTTCATCCATCTGCCAATAGAAGGTAGGCGGCAGGGTAGCAGGATACGAGCTTCGAGAGGAAAGGGGTGGAGAGAAAACCCTGCCTTTCTACTGTTTCCCATTTCCCCTTCTCCCTGCCAGCAGCTGGCCCAGATTCTCTGATCACATACTACCCCTAACAACAGCAGAAGGTGGTAAGTAACCAAGGAACTAGGAAAAAGCTGGCTACTGCTGATTACTCCACCTTGCAGCTAAGCTGGCTCTCTCTGCTCCCAGAACCCACATTGTGCCAGGCCATTGTGTCACCTCTGGGCCTCAAAAGCCACTCTCAGAACAGAGGGACTTAACACCCTCTGTCACTTATACTCAACAGGAAAAGAACTGAGACAGTAGAGCCCAAATGGGATGAGAGTACAGAGAGATGTGTCCCTGACATCCCATGTTGAAAATAGACCTACTTCCCCACACAATTATTCTTACACACAGAGGTCAGGTGCTATACTCCCTTTAGCATTAGACAGCAAGGTAAAACAGACTCTCAAGGGCTTACCTAGGCCCTTAAACATAGTTTTATTTTCTTAATTGAAGTATAGTTGATTTACAATATCATGTTAATTTCAGGTGTACAGCACAGTGATTCAGTTATACATATATATAGCTATTCTTTTTCAGATTCTTTACCCTTATTGGTTATTACAAAACATTGAATATAGTTCCCTGTGCTATACAGTAGGTCTTTGTTGATCATCTATTTTATATATAGTACTGTGTATATGTTAATCCCAACTATCTTTAAACAAATGTATTACAAGTTGCAAACAACCAACTTAGAAGGAAACTCTTTGAACGCAAACAATTTGTGAATTGGAGATGATCCAATTTACTATACTTCAGAAGACTGTGACATTAGCATTAATACAAGAATATCTGGCAGACCAAAGAGATAAAATGGAGGTATTTTGCACGTACCATTTCCCTTGAGAACCACTTGCTGTGATTTCTCCCTTGGATGAAGACAAACCCTGGTGGGGGAATCCTGTGTGAGCTTGGCTCTGTGTGTGCACTGTGACCTTTCTGCATCCTTACTGGTTAATCTCCAGCAGTACTGATGGAGCCATCCTCCAAATGTACAGATCAGCTGGCTGCATCCACAACTGATCCGCAAGCACTTCTGCACTGCAGTGAAAGACCTGGGTGCCACGTCCGTCCCCAGTGCTAAGTCTGACATTCTTTTGGCACAAAGGTTTAGACCAAGGCTAACTGAGGTTATTTGGATGGTACAATGAGCCCTACTCTGATTGAAGGCCTTTTCTAGAGGTTAAAAAAAAAAAAAAGGCTAACTTTTGTTTTTAACCAATCTGAGCTTTACGCTTGCTACTGTGATTTAAAAGTGATGAAGAAGAATCAAAGGATAAAGTTCAAAACACCAAGGAAATTGTGTATTGTAAGATACGTGGAAATATCAGCACTGCTGTTCCTAACTCCTGTGAGGATTTCAGGCCATTTCAAGAAATGCCACTCTTATGCCCTACAAAACTGTGTGGAAAGTTCTTTAGTTAGAGGGGCAAGATCCTCTTGGTCAGAGATAAAGGCTTCTGTAGAGTATCTTTAACATCCACTTCTATTCATTGTCAAAAAAAAATATAAAAATTCAGACATATTTCCGACCAGATAGACATTTGTATTGATAATCATTGCTGTGCACTATGCGGTGGAGTGGAGGTGACAGTGAGGAAAGAGCTATTTTTAATAACAATTTCTTTTATAAAGGCAACAAATTTATAACATTTAAAATAAAAATATAGGGAAGCAAAAGAAGACAATACAGGCATCCATGATCTTATTACAACAGATTAATATATGCCTTTTCTGTCCTTTTCCTATAGTCATATGTTGACAACATTTCATATAAACAAAACTGCTATAATTCTGCACATACTATTTTGTTAAATTTTCTTTACTTAATAGAAAAGGAACATCTTTCAGTTGTATTATATACTACTTAATGTCATGATAGCATCATAGTATCCCACTTTTAAAATGTGTAGTTTATATGCTAATCCATTATTTCTTCATATTCAGTTTTTTCTCCATATTTTGTTTTTATAAATGGTACAGATGTAAACATTCTTGAGCATAATTTTTATGTACACTCCTGATCATCCCACTACTATAAATTCCTAAAAGTGACATTGCCATATCAAGGCATATGCCTGGTTTTAGGCTTTTTGATATTATTACCAAATTGTCTTACAGAAAGACTGCACTTGCTCTACACATACTAGCAGTATCTATGAGTGCCCGTTCCTCAGACTTTCTACTACCTTTTTTTTGTACTGGCCAAATTGATTGTTAAGGAAAGAAATCACTTTGTTTTTTCTGTTTTGTTTTGTTTTGTTTTGGGGGAAGGTTTTTGCTATATAGATTTTTTTTTCATATTTTAAAGCTCTTTATTGGAATATAATTGCTTTACACTGTTGTGCCAGTTTTTTGCTGTACAACAAAGTGAGTCATCTGTATTTATACATATATCCCCATATCCCCTCCCTCCCACCATTCCCTCCCTATCCTATCCCTCCAAGTCATCACCCATTATCAAGTTGATCTCCCTGTGTTATGCAGCAGTTTCCCACTAGCTATCTGTTTTATATTTGGTAGTGTATATATGTAAATACTATTCTCTTGATTTGTCCCAGCTTCCCCTTCACCCCCCATCCCGTGTCCTCAGGTCCGTTCTCTTCAACTGCATCTTTATCCCTGCCCTGTCACTGGGTTCATCAGTACCACGTTTTTAGATTCCATATATATGAGTTAGCATATGGTATTTGTTTTTCTCTTTCTGGCTTACTTCGCTCTGTATGACAAACTCTAGGCCCATTCACCTCACTACAAATATCTTAATTTCATTCCTTTTAATGGCTGAGTAATATTCCATTGTATATAGGTGCCACATCTTCTTTATCCATTCATCTGTTGATGGGCATTTAGGTTGCTTCCATGTCCTGCCTATTGTAAATAGTGTTGAATGAACATTGTGGTACATGTTTCTTTCTGGAAAATCACTTTTGTTTTAATTTGCACTTCTGTGATTACTGATGAGGCAAAGGTAGAAGAAAACTCATAAAAATAAAAAAAAGACTCTCCCTCTCCTTGCGAATACAGGATATACTCAAGCCCTGGGTTTGGTCATTTGCATTAATTATACTGACATGTCTATTCACGCCCATTGCCAGAATTTAAATTTGTTCTAAAAAGCTCTTTATTTGTAAAAGACGTTAATCTATATCTGTATCAAATAAGAATTTAGTGTCTGATAAAGGTAACATTTAAAATTCCTAGGGAATTTTATTAGTTTCCTATTGCTGGTGTAACAAATTATCACAAAATTAGTGTCTTAAAAGAACAATGCAACTGGGCTTCCCTGGTAGCACAGTGGCTAAGAATCCGCCTGCCAATGCAGGGGACATGGGTTCAATCCCTGGTCTGGGAAAATCCCACATGCCGCGGAGCAACTAAACCTATGTGCCATAACTACTGAGCCTGCACTCTAGAGCCCGCGAGCCACAACTAATGAGCCCAAATGCTAAAACTATTGAAGCCCGTGCGCCTAGAGCACATTCTCTGCAACAAGAGAAGCCACCGCAATGAGAAGCCTGCACACTGCAGCAAAGAGTAGCCCCCACTCTCTGCGACTACAGAAAGCCTGTGCGCAGCAATGAAGACCCAACGCAGCCAATAAAATAAATAAATAAATAAATAAATAAATAAATAAATAAATAAATAAATTTATTTAAAAAACAATGCAAATGTATTGTCTCATGGTTCTAGATGTTAGAATTCTGCATTGGATTCACTGAGCTAAAATCAAGGTGTCAGCAGGGCTGCTTCCTTCTGGAGGCTCTGAGAGGAAAATCTGTTCCCTCGTCTTTTTCAGCTTCTAGTATATTCCTTTTACCTGTATCCCTTGGCTTGTGGCTTGTGGCCCCTCTTTCATCTTAAAACACATCTCTCCTCTCTCTGCTTCCACCATTGCATCTCCTTCTCCTCTGACTCCTCCTGTGTCCCTCTAATAAGGACCAATGTGATTACATCAGGCCCATCTGAATTATCCAAGATAATCTCCCCATTTTAAAATTTTTAACTTAATCACACCCACAAAGCCTCTTTTGCCAAACCTTCATGGGTTCCAGGAATTGGGATATAAGTATATTTGGAGGACATTTTTCAGCATACCATCATTGCATTGTTGAACGAGCAGTGTTCAGAAAACTGACCAACCATTTGGAAAAAAATTAAATAACTAACTTACACACTGCATCAAAATAAATTCTAGATGGACTAAAGAAGGGATTGGCAAACATTTTCTATAAAAGGCCAAGCAATGAATAGATTTTGGTCTGCAGATCAGGTTGTCTCTGTTGCAACTCAACTCTGCCATGGCAGCATGAAGCAGCCATAGATAACACCTAAACACACAGGCATGGCTGTGCTTCAATAAAATTTTGTTTGCAGAAATAGGCAACAGGCCAGATTTGGCCCATGGGCCATTATTTGCTGACCCTAGATAAAAGACCTAATGTGAAATAATAATAATAATAATAATAACAATAATTTTTAAAGTACCAGGAAACAATTAGATATATTTTATATAGTCTTTGTACAAGTGAGAACTTTCTAAACATGAAATCAACCATAAAAGAAGATATTTGTAGATTTGCCATTACAGAAATCAGAAAATGCCATAAAAAAATACTGAACATAAGAAACAAACTGGGGAAGAAGCAGGTTCTTTGTGCCCCTATCAAGAATATTACAAAGGGAGCCAAAAGGAAGAAAGCCCCACTTAGAATCCCAAAATAACCTGAAAAAATTAAACTTAGGAAGAATGTTCCAGAAAGCTGGAAGGTGTGTCTCCTGTTTGTCTTTCTGCCACAGCTAAATACCAGCTATGTGTGTGTAAAATAGCAGAAAGCCCATGTGTATCATAAGCCTATGAAGAGGATGGAGTGAATATTAGTTCCCTCCCTTTCTGGGCCCCAGTTTCATCCTCTCTGAGATGAAAGTAACAATCCCAGTCGTTCCTACTTCACAAAGTTGTTGTGAGAGTTAAATGAGAGGAAAGTATGGGAAGCAGCTTTGAAAATTATAAAGTGCCAGGATCTCGGTAAAAATCCAATTTTAACAAATACTGAATATAATGCCAATTCAGTGGTACTCCTTCTTCAGGACCAGGCTGAAAGCAATACTATTAATAATATTGCTTTGATGATACATGTGGAAGAATTCTCTTTGAAGGAAAAATCACATGCTCCTGCCTATGGAGCACTCCATTTACTGAACAAAGTTGAATTTCTTTTGGTACTCAAAAATGTAAAAAATGTGAAGCCTAGACTACATTAACCATTTAATAAACTAAAAGGGGGTTACTAAGACTGAAAAGCACCGCAGTGGGGGAGGAGTATGGGAGAGGGTTGGAAAACAGCAGGAGACGCAGGCAGGAACCTACATCAGATAGGGCGCTATAACCATGTTAGAAATTTTAGACTTTATCCTAGGGACAGTGGGAAGCTGCTGAAGAGTTCTGAGCAGTGGCGTGATGTGAAGAGATCCATGTTTTTAAAAGATCACCCAGCCTCCAGGGTAAAAAATGAATTGGAGAGGGATGAAAATAGCAACTAAAAGATAAACTAGAAAGCTTAAACAACAGTTCCGGGCACAAGTTGATGGCATCATGAACTAAGGCAATAGTCATGGAAGTGAAGAGAAGTAAATGGACTTGTGAGTTATCTATGAATTCAAATCAAGACCTGGTGATGGACATGCTATGAGGAACCATAGAGAAAGGGGTATCAAGAATGGCTGATGAATTACTGGAAAGCTATAAATACCATCCCAGTCTTCTTAGAATAATGAGGCAGCTTCATCAAATCAAAACCATCCGCATATAATAACAATAACATTGATGATAATAATACTAACTAATACTTACTGAGTAACTACTCACTGCCTGTCCCTGTGCTAAGTGCTTTACATGTTTTGTTTCATTTAGACCACCTAACAGGGGCTTTCCTGGTGGCACAGTGGTTAAGAATCCACCTCCCAATGCAGGAAACATGGGTTTGAGCCCCATTCCAGGAAGATCCCACATGCTGCAGAGGAACTAAGCCCAGGTAGCACAACTACCGAGCCCATGTGCCGCAACTACTGAAGCTTGAACACCTAGAGCCCACGCTCTGAAACAAGAGAAGCCACCGCAATGAGAAGCCCGCGCACCACAATGAAGAGCAGCCCCCGCTCTCCTCAACTAGAGAAAGCCCATGTGCAGCAATGAAGACCCAGTGCAGCCAATAAATTAAACTAAACAAATAAAATAAAATAAAAAACAACCTAACAACACCATGAGAAATGTTTTAGAATTGTGTCCAACTTGTATATGGAAACTGAACACGAAAGAGTTGACCTTTTCAAGGTCCACCAGTCAATTAGTGATAGAGATTGTATTTGGATCCAAGCAGCCTACTTTCAGAGTCCACCACTCCTAACACTCATCCAGGGGAAGATGAATGAGTGCTCTGGGACTGAACAAAGTCAAGTTCATTGGAGAAGATGCAGAATGTCGGCCAAGAGCCTCGTGTCCTAGCAGGAGAAAGTAAACTATAGAAATCTTGAAAGGAAGACATGGATCTCTCTTGGGAAGCTTTGCATCAAAACAAGAGTCTTGCTATCTTCCTGGATTTTGTGTCCTAGATATGATACAGGTCAGTTATATTATAGAATGGAATCAACTTTAGGGACTGTGATGTGTCAACCTGACTGGGCTCTGAGGTACCCATAAAATTGTCAAAACATTATTCTAGCATGTCTGTGAAGGTGTTCCTGGATGAGATTAACATTTGAATCCATAGAGTGAGTGAAGTAGATTGCCCCCCCTAATGTGGCTGGGCCTCATCCAATAATCCATTCATATTTGTACCGGAGTGAGCGGGAACTCCTGTCTGAACGCTGAGCTGAGACACTGGTCTCTTCCACCCTTCAGATTCAGACTGAAACTCTGGCTCCTCTTTGGCTTCAAGCCTGCTGGCTTTTTTTTTTTAAGCTCTTTATTGGAATATAATTGCTTTACACTCTTGTACCAGCTTTTGGACTGCAACTTACACCATGGGCTCCACTGGTTCTCAGGCCTTTGGTCTCAGACTAGAGCTACACACCAGCTCTCCTGGGTGTCATAAGCCAGTTCCTTATAATAAGTTTCTTCACATACATATATTAATATATATATTAAATAAGTGAATTAGTGAATAAATAAGTCACTGTGTTAGTCAGGGGTCTACGGATGAATAGAACTGATGTAATATCCATACATCTATATCTATATACCTATGTCTCTCTCTCTCTTTCTCTCTCTCTTACACACACACACACACACACACACACACACACATGAAATTTTGATGAGGGGAATGTTGGAATTTGCTCAGGGGTCAAATAGTCATTGGAAAAGTGCCCTTATTTCATCTGTAGCCACAGGGACCTATTTCTGCCTCCAGGAATAGGACTGGAAAATGAAGCAACTCGGGGGAAAGCAGAACCTAGAATTGCAGAGAAACAAAGTCCTAATGACTTCATTGAAGCACCTGGACTCAGCTGTGCCTCAAGTTTTTTTTCATTTATATGAGGCATTAAGTGCCCTTATTTTTTGTTCAAATTGGGTTTTCTGTCACTTGCAACCAAAAAGGACCTGACGAACGCCAACACTTTCAGGTATATATAGAAACTTAAAGTATCTTATAATGTGTTTCTAAGTGGGGTTCCTGCTGTACTTGGATTATCGAATAGCTAGAACTCATTTCTAATTAGCAATATACATTTACATGTAAACACCTAAAATCCTAAGGACCTTAAAAACAGCATGTTCACTGCAACGTGTTTAAACAAGTTTCTTAAAGTATGCTTTATACTCTTAACGGAAGGAACCCTTTCTTATCCATTGTTCCAAGGTCATTCTTGTCCAGATCAAGCAATTATATATTCTTTTTTTTTTTGTCATTTTCATTTCTTTATTTTTTTAAACATGAATTTAAGAGGTACACTAAAGTGCAGTCTAGAGAAAACTTTGTTCATAAAACATACAACTGGCTTAAATATAAAATGGAATGAACTTCCAAAATGATTTAACCATTGAACTAAAGGGGTCACACTGAGTTTAGGAAATGAGATAGTCCGTTCTGTTCCTGATGCAGAACAACCACTTTGAAACAGACCTCTGGATTCTCATCTCTAGCCGTGACACCATTAATATTTCTGATTCCTTCCACTGCTTTTCTATGAATTCATGCCCAAGTAGCTGTAAATCACAGTGGTGCCACAGTGGGAAGGTAAGCACTGTGTTTGTAAGAGTTCTTTGGCCTCCTGGCTTGAATGTTGCTTCTCAGTTATGGAGCTATTAATTTTTTACAGATCTTCTGTTTACTGCCACACCCTGTCTCATATGCCAAGTGTGGCTGCTTGCTGAACCAGTATATATAATTCTGTTGGGTTTAGAAATCATGGAAAACTCTGGGCATTTGTATTTTTTTTTAATTTTATTTATTTATTTATTATTTTTTGGGGGGTACACCAAGTTCAATCATCTGTTTTTATACACATATCCCCGTATTCCCTCCCTCCCTTGACTCCCCCCCCACCCTCCCTCAAGTCCCCCCCACCCTCCCCATCCCAGTCCTCTAAGGCATCTTCCATCCTCCAGTTGAACTCCCTTTGTTATACAACAGCTTCCCACTGGCTATCTCTTTTACAGTTGGTAGTATATATATGTCTATGCTACTCTCTCCCTTCGTCTCAGCTTCCCCTTCACCCCCCGCCCCCTCCCAAACCTCGAGTTCTCCAGTCCATTCTCTGCATCTGCATCCTTGTTCTTGTCACTGAGTTCGTCAGTACCATTTTTAGATTCCGTATATGTGAGTTAGCATACAATATTTGTCTTTCTCTTTCTGGCTTACTTCACTCTGTATGACAGACTGTAGTTCTATCCACCTCATTACATATAGCTCCATCTCATCCCTTTTTATAGCTGAGTAATATTCCATTGTATATATATGCCACACCTTCTTTATCCATTCGTTTGTTGATGGGCATTTCGGTTGCTTCCATGGCCTGGCTATTGTAAATAGTGCTGCAATGAACATTATGGTACATGTTTCTTTTGGGATTATGGTTTTCTTTGGGTATATGCCCAGGAGTGGGATTACTGGATCATATGGTAGTTCTATTTGTAGTTTTTTTAAGGAACCTCCAAATTGTTTTCCATAGTGGCTGTACCAACTTACAGTCCCACCAACAGTGCAGGAGAGTTCCCTTTTCTCCACACTCTCTCCAACATTTGTTGTTTCCAGATTTTGTGATGATGGCCATTCTGATCGGTGTGGGGTGATACCTCATTGTGGCTTTGACTTGCATTTCTCTGATGATTAGTGATGTTGAGCATCTTTTCATGTGTTTGTTGGCCATCTGTATGTCTTCTTTGGAGAAGTGTCTATTTAGGTCTTCTGCCCATTTGTGGACTGGGTTATTTGCTTTTTTGGTATGAAGCTGCATGAGCTGCTTGTATATTTTGGAGATTAATCCGTTGTCCGTTGTTTCATAGGCAACTATTTGCAATTATATATTCTAAGTTATCTCAGTTAAGAATCAATGAGATTTTACCAGATATGTTTCTGCTATTGTGCATATAGAATACTTATGTTTTGGATTTTTTTTGAGGCCTTGTTAGGCAACAGAGAAAATTTCCACCTTACTTTCATTGGTGGTGTTGGTTATATTTTGAAAGACACACACTTAAGGACCAATCCTCATGTGCTCTGAATAGAGAACCAGTCATTAGTCACTGGCCATCCCACATGTTGAGGGTTCCAAGTCCACCAGAACCACACTCACCAGCATTAACTGACTGAGTAATTACTATCTGCCACAACATACCAGCTGACCAGAACCCCAGGGGTGGACTGAAGTGCGTTGAATTTAAGATTACAGAAAGCAATGAATAGGTTTTTAATGTTTCTCATCCTTCTTCCTCTCTTCCTACTCTCACTTTGATCTTACTTTCTTCCCACCCCTAAATCAAATAACACACACACACACACACACACAGCTGCTCTCTCTTTCAACCCAATGTCCCTTTGGAGCACCCTTTCACATATGTACCAAATTGTTTAGCAGAGACTTCTGCTCCTCCAAACCCACCAAGAGGACCCAAGCCAGGGACCAAAGATGAGAAGCGCCCACATTGTATGTGAGCCATGAACAGGCAGGGAGCAGACATTTCCTTGGGGCTTATTTAAAGGAGGCTAATCTAATTCTGCCTTCTGAGCCATCCCTGGGCAGACCCCACTCCAAGCGACATGATCAACCAAGAGAGGAAATTCAAAGAAATTCTCAGAGACGGGGCTGAGTCATTAGCCTCAGTGAACAGCCATGGCCTTTTCCTCTCCTTCCTACAGAGGGAGGTCCGAGCCTACTTCTCTCCACGTAAGCAAAGAAAAAGGGCTTCAAAAGTACTAATCATAGAGTTGCCTGCAAGAAAAGGAGAATGGCTTCTTTTCCCCAGGTTGGATGTCTGCATATGCAGCATATGTGTGGGCTGCCCGTCTTATCTGAGCAGGGGAGAGGAGACTCAGAGAGAGAGAGCAGAGCAAAGGGTGCTAAGTGGAACATCTTTGGCATGGAAAGATTTGTAAGTTTCTTCTGGATCAAGTGGATTCTAGGGAAGGTGGCTTGACTTGAGCCAAGTTTCTGGTGGAAGCTAAGGGAACTGCAAACCCAGGCAGGGTTTCCACACTGGGAAACAGTGGGGAGGTTTCCTACAGGACTCCAGTGATCGAAGAGAGAGAATCAGCAGTCAGCCAGGATTATCCAGAGAGGCAGCAATGCCCAGCAGAGGATACAACAGCATGGTTCAGCAAAAGGCTGGTCAGCCTTCTTGCCTCATCTTTCTACCTGCCCAGCACCTGCCTCACCTCTTCTACCTGCCCCAACACCAAGAAACTACAAAATAAGAAGAATGGATCATATGGTAATTCTATTTTTAGTTTTCTGAGGAACCTCCATACTGTTTTCCATAGTAGCTGCACCAATTTACATTCCCACCAACAGTGCAGGAGAGATGTAAGCCATTATATATAGAATGGATAAACAACAAGGTCTTACTGTACAGCAAAGGGAACTATACTCAATAGCCTATGATAAACCATAATGAAAAAGAATATAAAAATAGAACATATATATAAATGTACATGTATATATATCTGAATCACTGTACAGCAGAAATTAACACAACATTGTAAATCAACTATATTTCAATTAAAAAAGAAAAAGAAAACAAGATGAGCTACTTGAGTCATTTTTAAACACTATTTTTGCAATAGAACTCTTTCTTCCAGTGAAATATTACTTTAACACAAATTTAGGCTAGAGATAAAAGCAATGAAGCAATTGCTTGAGCAATTTAAACCTTTAGGGCTTGATCCCCAAAACTTCATTGTTGGCGGGACTCCTGAAGTTCCCTGAGGAAACATTCAGATTTTGTGGACCCCAGTAGGAAACCACTGCCCAGGACACGTGTGTCAACTCCATGCGCACTGTATCGTGCTTCCACACAGCCTGACACCCTTTAGCAACACAATAAGAATGTCCATAGACAGTACTCACAAAAAGCATGGGGTTTACACACAGGTATTTGGTACTTTGAGAAGGGAAGCAAACTGTATTTAAACATGTTTGTTTAGACTCCTTTTTTCCTATTTATTCCTACAAAAGTCCCCTATTCATAACATTACACTAGTGTTTTCCTTAACCATGTTCCCACATTCTCACTTTTCCCAGAAACTTCCATTTATATTTAATGCCTTATCTTGTGATTTCTTGAAAAGGACAAAGACAGAAGTCCATTCAAGTCCAGAAGACAGCTTTTTCTCCTAAGAAACTGTCAGCCAAATTTCTCAGGGAGGAACTGGAAATGAAGTGAGAGACATTGATAAATTTCCCTTCTGAACAATCAATAAAAGCCCCACCATCCTGTTCAGACTCCCACTGTGGAAGCCAGGGCCGTAATTACGTTGTCAAAAATTCAACTTGCCTAGGCTGACAGCGACCCCCTCGAAAAGTGACATGTGATTGGCACTCGGTCTGGGGTGGTGAACCTGGACTGGCAGATGGAGGAGGGGAGCAAAAGGCGAGAGTGAAATTTCCTCACTGACAACAGGCCCCACACCCCAGACTGATGTTCTGGAAGAATCTGCAAGCCTTTAGTCATATTAACATAGCAAAGTGTGCAGCTGATGCAATTTGCTAAGCCATCTGATCTCCACCAGAGATTCAGAACCTGGCCTGCCTTGTCCACTCCCAAACCCAGAGAAAGAGAAAGACACACTGGACTGTGCGTGTGTGTGTGCGCGTGTGCATGTATGTGGGGTGGGGGCGGAGAGGGTGAGGGGTGAGTATAGGAGTGTATGAGAATTTTTGTACATTAAAAGCAAAACATGAAACGTGCTTTCAACTCCATCTTTCTTCATGACAGCTGAACAGCAGAGCCTGTTTGCTTAGCAATTTTTGTCTATGATAAAAATCGGCTGCAGCAGAAGGGTTCCAGGCAGCAGCCATGAAGAATGAGCTGGAAGAGAGAAGGTGGGAAAGCTATCCCACTGACACACAGACCCATTGGTGTGATTCTCTAGGATGAAGCTGGAGTGAAATTTCGTATCCAGCAGTCAGGCCTCTTCCTATTGGATGTTAGGAATAAAACACCTGCAAAAGCCCTCATTGGCTGCGCAGTGCTCTGCTTCTGCTTAGACTGCAGCCCATGCAAATGGTTTCCAAGAAGCCTTCATTGTAACCACACCCAGGAATGGTGTTTACCCGCTGCTGGGAAGTGGCTGTACCACAAGAGATTAAAATCAAAACGTGTTCACTCAGTGATGGAAACAGAGCAGAAGATGCGTAGGAATGTTGTTCCTTCACCACCTCCAGAGCTAAAATCTCTCTCTTGCTGTGATGAAGAGGTAGACAAGAAAATGAATAAGGAGAAAAATCTCCAGGTAGAGCTGGACTCATGCTAAATAGATGTCCCTCCCTCTCTCACTCCCAAAAGAAACTATGGCACAGGGGACTCACTGCTCTGGGGGGAAATATCATCAGAGCAGGCATAACTAACAGTGCTGGAGTGTTACCATGTGCCAGATACTTTGGGGAAGTTCACAAGCAGTAAGTCTGTGAGGCGGGAACTGTGCTTTCCTGGTTTTATAGAGATTGGTTTGCCCAAGGTCATAGTTGATAAGTGGCAGAACTGGACTGATTTCTGATTCCAAAACTCATATGAACCACTAAAAACAGCATTTCTCCATGTGCAGTCAGTGGGCCCCTTGAATCAAATCACCTGAGGGTTCCAGGAAATGCACATTCCTGGGCCCACCCGAGTCCAACTGAGTCAGATTCTGAAAGTGAGGTCCAGAAACATCAGTTTTTAAAATCTTGCAGAGAAGAGTCTTCCATGCACTAAAGTTGGTGAATCTCCTCCCTACAGCATCCGGGGAAGCTGAGTGAATGTTGGGTCTTTAGGTACCTTCTGGGGGCAAAGCAGTGAATCAAGTTGCTCACTGTTTTGCATACTTGACAGCAAAAGAAAATTAGTTTTTCCCTAAAGCCCCAGTGTCACCAGACCCACCTCTGGCCCTGGGAAAAGGCCAGTGAAATTACATAACGATTTTAACCGTGATATACCGCCACAAGGCCAGAGGGAAAGCCTGTTTGAGACCTCAGGTGGTGAGGGAGACAGAAGGGAGCAGATTGATGGACCAGAGGCTGTGACTGGGATTCTCTGCCAGAGAATCCTTCTCACCCAGTGGCTAAGCTCTTTCCTACATACTGTTTCTTTCAAATGAATAAGATGCGGCAGCATCACCTCAATGAGGAAAACAGCTTGATTTCACCTGTGTTCAATGTGCAAGCTCTGCAGTTCGTGAGAGATCCTACTCATGCCTATATTGGCTGCACTGTGGGGAAATGGGTAAAACAGCTGTTGATGACACCCTAACTCTGAGAATGCAGGAAAGGAGAGGTGGAGGAAGAGAAGGGAGAGGGGAAAAAAGGAGAGGAAGCAGGTTGCGGGGAGGAATAAAAGGAGGGGAGAAGATGGAAATGAGGGGAGTAGAGGGAGAGGAGGTGTCTGCACTCTCAGTATCCAGTAACATCACAGGGATAAAGTAGCAACATTTATAACTTTCAGAATTCTCAAAATACATTAGAGGTATCTAATACTTTGCTTTAATTGTCCCATATTAATTATAAGTAATGGTCCTAGGGATTTTCTTAACCTGACATCTGCTAAAATACAAAGGCTTAGGAGCACAGGGTACATTTGCAATACAAGAGCATAAAGGTATATTTGTAAACTCTTTCACTGATCCTTCATAAGTGAATGTGGGAAAGAAGGGGTGGGAATGAAAGAAGCCAAGTAAAAAGAATTAAGAGAGTTGCACTCTTCTTCAAGTGAATTTCCATTTCGAGCAAGAGTTGTGCTATCTGCATCTTATAGGACAGTAGCTCTCAAACCAGGGGATCCCTGTTAAGCTTCAGGGTCTTTCAAACGGTCTGTGGGCTGGCTGAAACACTAATCTGTGAGCTCCTGTTTTCCAGCTGTTTCCTCAGTTGTAAACAGCAACACATTGGGTTGGTGGCCTAAGTAATTGTTAAACTATAGAAAAACTTGAAGACCATTGCCGATGTGTGAATAGGCAGAAGCCTGTCCTGGATCCTGGGCTATCAGATTGATGTAAATGCTTGCTGATGAAGACGGGAAGAAAAAGGTCCTCCTTAGAAGTAGAATACAAGAATCAATACTGTAGGTATCTTGAATTTCTGTCTAGATAGTTATGGGTTTTTTAATCCTTACAAAATTTATCTCTCCAGCGTGTATCACTCTGGCTGGTCCATGGTCAACACTTAATAAATGCTTGATGATAAGATTTCATTTCCTCTCAGAGTAAGCCAAAAAAGGCAAAAGAGGGCTTTTATTAGACAATGATTGAGGGCCACAATTTGTGATGGACAGAGCCTTGATGGAGCAAAAAGGTCGACTCCTCAGCATAGCCACACACCATATCTAGAATAATTACTCTGGTGATAGGTAGCAGGGTCTTGTTTTGTTATGTCAGCACAGAAATTCCAATGTAGAAGATATCATGTTTTCTGGAGATTGGGCTACTACCTGGTGCCCACATTTTTTACCTGCCTTTGGCTCGTGTTATATAATCAAATGTATACAAGCATCCACAGAAAGACACTCCAAGCTCATCATGTTATACTCACATTTTCTAGTTGATACTAAGGATTACCCTGGCGCTTAGTAATTTCCTGAATCGCAAGGAATATAAAACTGTCCTTTTTGCAAAGTGGGATGAGGTTATCAAAAGGCAAACGAAACTGTAGCAGAAACACACTGTAGCCTAATTCCTGTTTTTTCCCAGGAATCCATAAACACCAACCCACCTGTAACAAGATTCTAGGTGGAACTCTAACTGAGCCCTGTTCCAGGAGGGAGGGGTGGAGGGAGGGGGAAGAGCAGCAACCACAACAAAGTGAAGTTGTCTCTGGTTTGGAATGCCACCAGCGTACACAGCCATGGGTGTGGGCTAAGTAACAGTAAGTAACCATACTGGTCAGTTTTCACTTGGTTAAGCTGCAGTTGCAAACACAATTTTAGTGGTTCATGACAACAAAGGTTTATTCCTCACTCACATATATGGGATCAGTAGGTCAGATGCAGCTTTGCCCAAGCTTAAGGAGCTGCCCCATCCTGAAAGAGAATGGGCTATTCTCAAGCAGAAGGAAAAGAGAAAATTGGCCAAAGTATCATAATGGCTCTCAAAATGTCTACTTGGCCACGCAGTGCATCATTTCTGCTCACGTTCCATTGACCAAGGCAAGTCCAAGGCTGAGCAGGACCACTCTCAGCAGGACAGGGAAGTATGGTCCACCCACGGGGAGGCACTGAAAGTCACCTGACAATGGGTGGAAATGACAGAAAGGGGGGCAAATAACTGAAAACCATATACTCTGCCATGATCATCAGCACAATTAATATTCCTTATTTAAGGAAATAGTGTTCATGCTCTAATTGACTTTATTTCCTCCGTGACTAACAGCCAAAGAGATGTAAGTAGTTTTATCATTTTCCCCATTGTCCGCACCTTGGCTAGACGCAGCTCTACCTAAATTCCTCTGGTCAATTGCCTCACTCACCATGCAGGGAAAGAGTTCCATTCCTCACAGCCAGGAACTTGACTCCATATGGAAAGAAGGGGGTAGAGTGGGCACTCCCGTAGAGTTTGATCTGAGCTTTGCCTTGGAAGGGCTTGTCCTCGGATCCAATCCGGAGCTCTCCACCATCAGAAACAAGGATGGAGTGCGCTCTGAGCTCGATGGGTCCTGGGTCCAGGAAAATCATCTTCCCCCCTAATAGCCAAAGAGAAGACACTTGTCAGTCTCTGGGAGGATGAGGCCCACCTCCTTTTGACAGTTCCAATGTCTGATGAGATCATCTTCATTTATATGCTTCTGCTGAAGTTTAGACTTATTTTATCTTGCCTTCTCTTCTAGAAGCACAGTTGAGTAGATCAGACACCCAGGAGCAGAAGCACTGTAGTACTAAGCTAGCTTAGGTTAGCTGTCACAATTCCCCGCAGCTTTATTTGTAGTATTTTTAATGACAATAACCTGAATGCCTAGAAATTTAAGACTGGTTAAATAAGAAACAAGAAGGTCACCATTTTTACCACATAACAGCAGCTTAGAAAATTAAGTTTAAAAAAACTAGGAAACAGTAAACAGGAAATAGGAATAGAAGAAAATATGCCAAAATTATAAGAATTATGGTAAAAGGAAGTATAATTAGGCGGCATTATGAAATTTTTAGCACTTTAGCTGACCAACATCCATTATCCTTTTCTCTGGATAACAGACCCTAATTTCCACAAGGAATCATTCTGCTCCATTGACTAGAGTTGAGTGGGACTGTCAGTCATGGTGTCTTACCCTACCATCAACGGAGTCCTGTACCCAGGCTTCAAAAGGAAATCTGGAGCAAAAGGAAAGAGAAGACTGGAAATGTTTTGGTCTCAGTAATTCCAGTGGTGGTCACTTAACAAGCCTGAGAAGAGTTTCTTTCTGAGAAGAGACCCCCACCTGCCAAGCTCCTCCAAAATGCCCTGAGTGCTGTCTGCTTCTACACCTGATCTTCCAGACTTCCCATCGATTCTATGAGCTCCCCAACCTTCCTAACAAATTTCCTGCTTTCAAGGAAAGTTGGTTTCTGTTATTTGGAATGAAGTGACTTTAACTGGCACAGACACTGTTTTGTTCTAATGTCCAAATTTTCTGTAAATAGGAATATTATTTTGTAATAAAATTATTTTATATTATGAGAACACATACTTGAGACATTAAAAGACACGTTCATTATTATAATACTTTTCTTTAAAAAGATTTAGTATATGTGCATTTCACACAGAATTTTTCCAATAATGCCAAAATAATTAAAGCATTTCATAGAAATATACACTTTAACCTGAATGAGCTATTATATCTACCTCCCACTCGTTAAGTAGGAAAAAAAGCACTGGGCTAGATTCTTCTATCCTGTGACAAAGTGGTCAGGGTTGTGACTTTATACTGGAAATACCAGGGGACCTCTTTCCAAACTTTATAAGAGCTTCCCATCTCACTCAGAATAAAAGTCAAAGTTCTCTACTCCATAGCACAGGGAACTCTATTCAATACTCTGTAATGGCCTATATGGGAAAAGAATCTTAAAAAGAGTGGATATGTATATATGTATAACAGACTTACTTTGCTGTACACCTGAAACCAACATAACATTGTAAATCAACTATACTCCAATAAAAAAAATTTTTTTAAGTCAAAGTCCTTATACTGGGCCACAAAAGGCCCCTCCTCATTTGCCACTCCATCTCTAATACTCCTCCAACATCATCTTCTAAAACTCACTGCTTCACTCATCTGCTCCAAACGCGCTGGCTGGCCAGCTCTTTGGTTCTCAAACAGGCCTCAGGGCCTGTGCCTAGTTCCTCCCTGTACCTGCAATGTTCTTCCATCAGATATCCAGGGGGCTCACTCCCCCCTGTTTCTATCCTAATGCTAACTTCTCACTGAGGTCTTCCTTCTCCAAGCTGGAGAAAATAGCATGCCCTGACCCCTTACCCACTTGTATTTTCCTTCTTAACGATTAGCACCAGACATACCATATATTTACATGTTTACTGTCTGCCCTCCCCCCACAGGAATGGTCCAGAAGTCCACTGGTCCACTTCTATATTCCTAGTGTCTAGAACACTGACTGGGAGAGGGCTGGCATTCAATATATAATTGTTGAGTAAATGAATAAATGGTTATATCTTTTTAGAGAATCAGTTTTAAGTACCTGAATTTCCTTATAGACCCACACACGCGGACGCATGAGAGCACATACACAAACTCATTCCCATCTTCTCAGAAAGAATGTTGTTATGACATTGAATCTGTAAGTCCACACATTGTCTCAATGAGCTAAAGGTAAGCCCAGGATGTGGGGGGAGACAAGTGTCAGAAGTGGCTCTAAAGGCAGATTCTCCAGCAAGAAGGAGGGTCATGGCAAGGGGCGGTGAAGAGCAGAGGCTCCATCTGCTAAATGTAGTCCTGAATCCAAGGTGCCAAATCATTGAGTTGGATTGTTGTTTGCACTTAAACATGTGCTAGAGGAATGAGAGGGAGAGAAGAAAACGTCCAAGACACCTTTAGTCGTTTCTGTTACCTCCATTTTAGTGCAGAGATAGTGACTGATACAGATGGAGAGGACTTCCCTGGTTGTGCAATGGTTAAGAATCCACCTGCCAAAGCAGGAGACACTGCTTCAATCCCTGGCCTGGGAAGATCCCACATGCTGCATAGTAACTAAGCCCATGTGCCACAACTACTGAGCCCACGTGCTGCAACTACTGAAGCCCATGCAACTAGAGCCTGTGCTCCGCAACAAGAGACGCCACCACAATGAGAAGCCCGCACACTGCAATGAAGAGTAGCCTTCACTCACTGCAACTAGAGAAAGCCCGTGCACAGCAACAAAGACCCAAAGCAGCCAAAAGAAAAAAAAAAAAATACAGATGAAGACCACTCCTCCCCTGACCTTCTGTTCTAACATTCTCTTCAGCTTTCATCAGCCCCTTCACCTTTGATCCTAAAGCCTGCGCCACACACCATCAATAACTGTTGCAGTGTTTACTTGGACTCAACCCTGTAAAGTGCTCTTTCCTTTCAGCCACAGTTTAGAGCAACACACCCCTGTGGTATGCAGTTTCACCACCTGTAAAGTGCTTATGGCTAGAACTCTTCCCTCAGAGATTTCTTGAAATGATGCTTATAGATCTCTGGTCCTGGGTCTGACACCTAGCAGACACTTAATGCAATGGTGTAATAACCCTACTAGACCACCTCCTTCCAACATTTCACCCTCAGCTATCCTGAAGTCCCTTTTCAAATATAGTGTAGAGACCACACTCTAAGGGAACTAACCCAAGAAGCAACTGTCCTTTGGTGACCCAGAGGCTTGATGCGTGAGTGACACCACACTGCTTACCACACTTCCAAAGGGCCTGTGGGGAATTCTGACCTTAATTCTCTCTTGCATGGTCACTACAGTGACAAGAATAATCACTATAAATGCAGTAATATCATGCATCCTGCTGTGAACAGAGGAAAGAAATGTGACCTGTGGTTCCCTGTGGTATAGGGAACCCTCTTGCACTGTTTGTGGGAATGTAAATTGATGCAGCCACTGTGGAGAACAGTATGGAGGTTCCTTAAAAAACTAAAAATGGAACTACCATATGACTCAGCAATCCCACTACTGGGCATATACCCTGAAAAAACCATAATTCAAAAGGACAACTGTACCACAATGTTCATTGCAGCACTATTTACAATAGCCAGGACATGGAAGCAACCTAAAATGCCCAATGACAGATGAATGGAGTAAGAAGATGTGGTACATATATACAATGAAATATTATTCAGCCATAAAAAGAACAAAATTGGGTCATTTGTAGAGGTGTGGTTGGACCTAGAGTCTGTCATACAGAGTGAAGGAAGCCAGAAAGAGAAAGACAAACACCGAACACTAACACGTATATGTGGAATCTAGAAAAATGGTACATATGAACCTATTTGCAGGGCAGAAATAGAGAAGTAGATGTAGAGAACTGACTTGTGGACATGGTGAGGTGGGGGAAGGGCAGGCTGGGATGAATTAGGAGATCAGGATTGACATGTGTAAAACAGATAGCTAGTGGGAACCTGCTATAAAGCATAGGAAGCTCAGCTAGGTGCTCTGTGACAACCTAGATGGGTGGGATGGTGTGGCAGGGAGGGAAGTCCATGAGGGAGGGGATATAGGTATACATATAGCTGATTCACTTCACTGTATAGCAGAAACTAACACAACATTGTAAAGCAATTATACTCCAATTAAAAACAGAAAAGAAAAAGAATGAGAAGCTGCAAAAAAAAAATGCAATTATATCATGAATCCTGCTGTGAACAAGAGGAAAGAAATATGACCTGTGGTACAGGCCACCTTCTTGCATTCACTAGAACTTTTTCACTCACAGCCACGTGTCATTAATGTCCCAACTAATTATCTTCAACTGGTGAACCATGGGTTAGACAATGGGTCCCACCACTATGAGTAGTCAGGAAATCTGAACTGGCTGATATGAACCAGTGATGGAGACAGGGTATTAAATCAGGTTCCTGTCCCCGCTCTGCTATTGGCCTCTGAATGACTCTCAGTAAGTCTCACAAAATTGCTGCGCCTCAGACTCAGTTTCCAAATCTGTCCCACTCATTGTGGAGGGATTGTCTGTTTGCTCTTTGGTGAGTGCAGAACAGAATCACGCACTCACTGAGGCTCCTTCCAGCTCTAGAACACTCGACATCTGCATCCGCAAAGATGCGGTCGAGCGTGCATTTGACACTGATGGAGACACAGACCTCGTGTTCTCCAGCCACCATCTACACTGCAGGGATTTTTGAATGTCACTTGAGAAAGGGATTACCCGCACAGTCAGGAATTCAAATGGGATTATGAGGAAAACAAGGGAGCTGACATGTATTAAGTACCTACCATATGCCAATACCTTTAGATACATTACCTGAAACGACCTTCCAAACAAACCTAGGAGGTGAATACCACACGCTGTATTTCAGAGAAGACAGGGGAGGCAGAGCAAGCATTAGAACCCAGTACCACCAGACAGAGACACTCACATTCAATCCGCTTTGCAAACTCTCCCAAGTACCTTTCTCATTAATTAGGAAATTAATTTTCCTTAGTTATTTCATTAATTTCATTATCTATCATAGTTACATTTAAGGAAAAACACGTGTTAACCTAAGTAAGTTTGCCTATGGCTTGTTTATATGAGGTTTATTTTAATTTTGTTAAGGTAGATACACCTTGCCTCGCTCTGAAAAGGATTTGAGGCAGATTACCAAGGATTAGTCGGTAAATTTATAAACCTGGGCTTTGTCCATTGTACCATCAAGCAAAATATTAAATACACTGAGGCAAATTGGTAGAAATTTGAAAATGTCATTTGCTGATGGAAATTAATAATGACGCTAAGGAAGGGAGAAAAACTCAGCCCCCAAAAATGAGTGATTGGTGTTGACAAGACAACTATAAAAAGGACTAATTAATTAATGTCATCATCGCTATTCCTGCTAAACAACCTTCCCTCCTTACTTTTCAGTGGCAAGTACATACAAGGAAATCTAGGTAAATAAGGAAGAGAGTTTGATGTGGGATTCAGCTAATTTTGGTTGAAATAATTGTACATGATAAACAAAGGTGAACGCTTCTTGGAGTGAAAGACCAGGAAGTTTATATTTAATATACCTCTGGGCCAAGGCTCCAAAGGTTTCATCCTCACACCGTATTAGCTTAAGACAAATATAGAGCGGGCAGCTTTAAAGGATAGTTATTTCAGTATGGGAGGGCAGTGGGAGGACTTTATTTCTCCACTTTATAGAACCTGACCCCATTTCTGAAAGCTGAAATAAAGAGCAGGGCGGAAGTCAGCCTGTGGCTGTGACCCTTCCCTTGCTTGTAATGGTTGTTCATGAAAGCCGAGTATGTCCCACGAGTGACCTTGGGTAATTTTATAAAAATCCGTCAACCATCATTATTGTTCCTTCCCCTCCAAAATAAATAAATGAACACAACTTTTTACATGTAATCACTTCTTTCCATTAAACATCTCTTTTATTTCTTTTAAAGGGAAGTAAAAGAGACTTTTAGCAACTAGCTAATGTTTGCAAAGTACATCAAAACCTGCTTTGGGCTAACCCTACAATTAGCCATCCTCTGTAACAACCACAAAACGATTTGTTGTGCATGTGTGTGTGTTTCAAAGAAAAACAAATACACAGGTCTAGCTATTTACCCCCTTACAGAAAACATTTACAGTATAAATATTTTACCTTACAAGGATACTCGTCAAAAGAACTGGGTATACCTTCTATCCCAATTCTTTCCCTCTAGTCTCTTCGGAACCCTCCAAAGAGGGTGCCTTTGCCTGGCCACTCCACCAAAACTGGTCCCGCTGAGGTCACAAATGACAACCACACTGCTGGATCCAAGGTAGGAAGCTCAGTGCGCACCTTTCCTGAGTGGCCAGCAGCCGCTCCTTTCTTGACACTCCCTCCCCTTGCCCACTGCCCACCGAGCACTGTGCCCTCCTGGATTCCCTCCCACCTCCCAAGCCTCTCTTCCCGACCTCCTCTACCTGATTCCTCCTGATTGTCCCAACCACTGACACTTGGAATGTCCCAAGACTCAGCCCTTTGATCACTTTTCCTATCATTCTATGAATATGGCCTCGGTTTTCCCACCTTGTCTTAAGGCTTTAAACTCCATCATATGCTCATCACTGGTGACTCCCAGATTAACATCCCCAAGGCCCTCTGCCCTCAGCTCGAAACTCACAGAACCAACTGCCACTCGGCACCTCCACCTAGATGTCTCAAAGTCTTCTCAACTTAGCACGTCCAAAAAGCAAGCTCCTCGTCTTGCCCCACCGGTCTTTCCACGACGCTTCCCATTTCTATAAATGGCAACTCCATTCCCCCCCACGCCGGCTCAGTTTGCAAGTCCTAGAGTCAGCGTTCACTCTCTCTCATGCCATAACCAAAGCTCCAGCGAATTCTGTGCATTCTTCCTTCAAAACATCCCCATGACCCAACCCCTCCTCACCACTTCCACTTCTGTCACTGGGGTCTAAGTCACCCTCTTCTCAGCCCCAGGTAACCGCAAAAGCCTCTTAACTCAGCTCTTTGCTCTGCCCCCACCCCAGGGTCTACTCTCAAAACAGCAGTCAATGTGATGTTTTTCAGTGTAACTTTATCACGTCACCTCTGTGCTAGAAATTCTCTAACGGCTCCCACCACACACAGGGTCAAAGCCCAACAAACCCTTCAGGGCTGGCCCTCTCCGGCCCCCCTCTCCCTCTACTCTCCCCTGGCTCACGGTCCGCTGTCATCCTGACCCTCCTGCTCCCCTGTCTTGCAGCCTTTGCCCTCCCTGCAAATCCCCTCAACCACCACCAAACCACCATCCAGCTCCCTATCCACCTTCCCTGCTGCATTTTTCTCCAAGCCACTCAGAAAATCTAACAAAAAATACAACTTGTTGACTTAACTGTTTTCCTTACAGAAGCAAACTCCATGAGAGCAAGAGTTTGGTCTATTTCATTCACAGCTGCAGCCTCTGTGCCTAGAACAGTGCCTGGCATACGGGGAGTGGGGAAAGCAGTCACTAAATACCTGTGGAACAAATAGGAGTTGAAGCTACAGAAGTGAATGAGGTCTCCCTAGGTGGACACGTACAGTGAGACCAGAAGGGCAGCAAGACTGTCAAACAGTATTTAAAGACTAGACTAAGGACAGGAAGTAGAAAGATTCTTGGGTGTGAGTCAAAGAAACAGGTGAATTAGGAGAAGAACCGGAAGGTTGGGGTGGGTTCCTGGAAGAGCTTTAAGAGCTGGGAAGGTGGTAGGTAGATGGTGATGGCAAATCCTTAGTGTCATTTTGAGGAGCATCTGGGGGGAAAGGGTGCAGAGCAAGAGTGCACTTGCTTAGGACATACATACCGAATGATGAAGTGAACTCAGGGAGAGTGACTCCCATTTTAAGCAGAGGGAAAGCCAGAGATGAATGGAGGCAAGATACAGGGAGAGATCTGATGACCCCCCCAAATCATTAGATCAATCTGTATCACCAAACTAGATCATTCATTTACCCAAAGCTTGAGCTACCTAAATTTCCAGATGTAAATTATCCAATTTACTTATCTACAAGGATGAGCCTCCATTCAGCTTTTTGTGTCAGCTCTGAATAATTCCTTTAAAAGTTTAGCACCCTGTATATTTTGTTACCTTTCCAGTAATGCCACAGGGGGAGCCTGGGGAATTCCCTTTCCCCGGAGAACTAGAGATGATCGTCCATTCAGGATGGACAGGTCCTGCTCTGCCGGACGAGGAGGGCAGGCTGAGTGACCGGGCAGAGTTGGGGTACACCGCTGCACCCTACTGTACCCTACAGCCCCGTGTTGCTGTGGAGGTGGGCATCAGGAAAAGGCGAGGAAGAGGAGAAGGCCAGCGTTCAGGGAAGGCAGCCGCTGCCGGAGCCTGCGTTCTGATGGGGATGCACACAGCTTCCTTTGTTGGCGAGATCCGGATTAGGCTTGTGCCTGATCCACTGGAGCAGAGCCTGGAAGCCTTCGAGGTGGGCTTGTCCCCGGCCAGAGAGGCGGAAAATCAATTTGGCTGGCAAACGAGAGCCCCCAAGAGCTCAGTGCACGCTCCATAATCCTATCCACTAGCGGCTCAGGAAATAGATGCCTGGGCCCCCACATATTCTTGGGGGAGGTGAGGCATAAATCAGGCTTTAAGGATTGGGGGCAAAGGCAATGGACTCTCTGGCTGGCTACTAATTAATCAAGCACAGAACACCTCAACCTAGCAACCTGGGAGCGAGCCACACACACACAGGCTGGCTGCTGCTGCTTTTCTCGGTTCTTTTTTTCATTTCAATTAAAGCAGATATCGGGTGAAATTCTCCCCGTTAGCTGATGCTGCTTATGCATCCCCCTGTTCTTCCTTTAATTAAAAAACATGCTATTGCAATACTTGCCAGAATCACTTTAACGGTATTTTAATTGTAATGTCTCTGCCTGATTAAAAAAAGAAAATATGAAGCCGAAAGTGTTTGCAAAAATGTTCCCAGGATGCAGGAAAAAAATGACATACCTCCCCAAATGGATGCCACATACTAATACCTTAATTAGCTCGGCACTGCTAGTCAAATGGGCAACGCGGAGGAGAAAACATATCGGAAATAAAATCACTGACTCGGAGCCACGAACAATAGGGAGGAATCGTTTTCATCAGCTCAGATTTTCCTGGTAGGAGAGACAAGTGCATCTAACTAAAAAAACCACATTCGGGACAGGCCCAGTCAATGTGGCCAGCCAGATTTTCCACTGTTCTTTGCAAAGGGTTGCATAGCCTTTGGAAAAAGAGTAGCTGGGCCAGGTTAATTGGCCTCCAGTCCTGACAATCCTGTATGGTTCCCTCTATTGTTTTAGGCTAGTAGTTCTCAAACTTGAGTGCATCAGAGTCACCCAGAGGTTTTAAAACACAGATTGGTGGACCTCATCCCTCTCCCAGAGTACATTTGCAATGGGACCTAAAAATGTGCATTTCTAGCAAGTTCCCAGGATGCTCTTGTGACTGATCAGGGAGCACACTTTGAGAACCACTGCTCTAGGTAAATTAAGCTTGTTCTAGACATCCATAGTCTAAAAATGATTGAGAAATACAAGGCTGGAATTGCAGATTAATTCACTTTGTCATTCAACCAACATTTGCTGTTATTTCCAAGCCCTTCTGCTAGATACCATGACAAAAATGTTAAAAATACACTTTCAGATGGTCACGGTGAAGTTTAATTGCTCCAGGTGAATAGAAATACCCTGGTTTTAGTGAATTGGCAGACTTTACAGATAACCGAGAAAGATGATGGTGATGACTCAGCCTTTTACTTTTTCTATAAAACATAAAACTCATGAAGTTAACCTTATCAATGAATTAACTCTATACTAATTACAACGCATAAACATATTTGTGGAAGAGAAACATTTTAAGGAACTCAAAACACTGAGATGTAAATAAATGCCTTTTGTTATAGCTACTGTTATCAATTACTACTTAACTAAACCTTGATTTCCTTTCTACCTCCAGAAAATCAAAACTTCCTTTTACCAACAAAGTTTCTAATATTTAAGTTTTGAAGGCCTTCAGCTGTTCCATGGATTTCTAGAAAGTTAGTTAAGATCTCAGAAAGAAAGGAGGAAACGAGGGGAAAAAAACTGTCTTTTCTGGGCAGGTAAAAATCTCCGTATCTACCAAGTTGCTCATTGATTCAAATAATCTCCTTCCTTCTCTGTATCAAAGGTCAATCAGCCCTGAACCAATCACATTTTTTTTTACCAGCTCTGCAACCTGATGTTTCTGTAAGCAATCTGTTTATTTAAAAGGTTCCAAATATGATTATTCTCTGAATACTATAAACATGATTCAGCTACAACATAATAATTTTAGAAATGAACAATAGTTTTTCCCTCATAGTACTTATTTAAAAAATGAGAGTACATCCTACCTTTACTTGACCTCAAGGAATATTACAGTACATGGGAAATGATAATAATGAAAGGCTGTCTTCAGTATATTTCAATCTGCACGAGAATCCCAGATACATAAGCATCCCAGATTTCTACCTTCACTCCCAGTCTGGATAAACAGGATGTGAGAATCATTAATCAACAAATGAGGTAGAGAGGTAAGGAAAAACCAAGTCCTGAAGGACCTTGTAAGCTATATCAAGGTGTTTAGACTTGATGTAGCTTACAGAAAGGCTAGCAGAAAGTCCCAGGAGGGTTTTAAGGACGGACATTTGAAATATTTATCTTTTGTTACTGAAAATATTGTAGCTTCTGTGCTAGGAAGGGACTGGTCCCTTTCAATAGCATTTTTCATGTTACAATATCTAAGCTGTCAAGACATAAACTGTAAATTGTTTAATATCTATCTATCTGTCTGTCTGCCCATCTACTGAAAGCATGTCCTTTCTCACAGCAACGGCTTATCTTTCATTTAAGGCTAATCAAGTATGTCTGGGACTGTTCTCTGGAGGTAAATAATGTAAGCCATTGTCTGATTGGGAAAAATAAGGGGTTTCAGAGCCAAGTGTCCCCCACATTAAAAAGCCTTTGTCTCTGATCTCCTGATACACAAATAGTAAATGAAATTGGTCACTGTCTGGACTAATCCACTAACATTTGAGGATACCAGGAAGGACTCTGATTACAGAGAAATTCACAATCAACATTAATCTGCCTCTTCAGGTCAGAAATTCAGTCATTCAACAATTATTTGAGTACCTACTATGTGCCTGGAAATATAACAACCCTGGCAATACAAAGGTGAGCAAAAAAAGACCAGACTCCTGCTTTCTTAAGCTTTCTTACCTAGATTGCACCTTTCCAAAAGGTACAGGGCAGAAAAAAACACACCCTAATATTAAATTTGTAAAGAATTAACATAAAAGTAATTCATATAAAACTTATATGATATGTAGATGAATGATATTAAAGTGCTTAGCCTATGAAAAATTCTATCAGTGATCCACTTAGCTTTGGATATAAGCAAGGTCCCCTCTCATCAAATAAGTAACACCAATTTGTCACCAAGAAAAGACTGACACATAGAGGTGCACAAAATTAAGGGAGTTCAGGGTGGACTTCACAAAACTCAGGTTCATGTTTTCTGGTGCTGACTTCTCCATCTGGCTTCCCCTTAAGATCATTGCACAGCCCAGGCTCTTCTCAGCACCACGCTTGAAACTGCGGGAAGAAAGTTTACTAACTCCTTTACCACACTTCCTTCTCAGGACTCCAGACAAACAACATTAGCAGCCAGAGAGATTTATACGAGCCACTCTCCTCCTGTAAAGGGAGTCACCATCATTTCCATTTTATGCACTAATCTGAGGCCCAGATCCTTACCGAAAGCCACAGGAGAGTTCGTGGCTGTCTCACATTTGAACACAGGCCCCCAGTCTGCTGACTCAACCCCAATCAGACAACCTCGTCACCTTGTCTGTACATAATCATCTCATTTCCTGACTCAAAGGGTAGCATTTCAGCTTCAAGAGGAGGTCATTCACTCAATCTCCTTTTGCAGCCAACTGGCAGACAAGTTATTTTAAACTTACCCATTTGAAACAAATTTTATCAGTCCACAAAACCCTCCCAGGTGGACCAAGACATTCTACAGTTAGGAGAGCAAGAAAAAAATGTTAAGGCAGGGTATTTCATTTGTATTAAATGCCTTCAGATGGATTTCCTTTAAATCCAAGCTGCTGTCAGTGAAGTATTAAAACTGCAGACACAGGGTAACCTGCCCAGTGACTCCCATGGTCTGATGCACAGAGAGAGCACACTTGATGTCCCAAGAAGCCCTGTTTCAGAGCATTCCCAGATCGCTGCATTGCAAAGCATTATCTGAAGCATGCACCTACTGAAACTGAGGTTGGTTTGGTTCTAATTAGAAGGAACCAAGTGTACAAACCCTGGGATTAAAAAGGCTATGCTGGGGCTTCCTAGGTGGTGCAGTGGTTAAGAATCCGCCTGCCAATGCAGAGGTCACGGGTTCGATCCTAGCTCCAGGAAGATCCCACATGCCACGGAGCAACTAAGCCCGTGTGCCAAAAAAAAAAAAAAAAGGCTATGCTGGGTACAGCACTTCATACCTCACTCTGAAATCCTCAAACCCTTCGCAAGGATGAAGAAACTATAGGAGATATACAGGTGGCCAACAGGCACATGGAAAAATGCTCAACATCACTAATAATCAGGGACACGCAAATCAAAACCACAATGAAATATCACATGACACCTGTTAGAGAGGCTATTATCAAAAAGACAACAAAAAGCAAGTGTTGGCAAGGAGGTGGAAAAAAGGGAAATTCCTACGCTGTTGGTGGGAATCTAAGTTGGTGCAGCCACTGTGGACGAGTATGGAGGTTCCTCAAAAAACTAAAAATAGAACTACCGTATGATCCAGCAATTGCACTGCTGGGTATTTATCTGAGGAAAACAAAAACACTACTTCAAAAAGATATATGCATCCCTATGTTCTTTGCAGCATTATTTACAATAGCCAAGGCATGGAAACAACCTAAATGCCTATTAATAGATGAATGGATAACTAAAATGTGGTGTGTGTGTGTGTGTGTGTGTGTGTGTGTGTGTGTGTGTGAATTGTTTAATGATAAAATAGAATGAAATCTTTCTATTTGCAACAACATGGATGAAACAGGGGCATAAGTCTAAGTGAAATAAGTCAGAAAAAGATAAATACCATATGATTTCACTTATATGTGAAATCTAAAAACAACAACAACAAAAAGAAACAAACAAAAAACAGGCAAATCTGAGCTCATAGATATCAAGACCAGATTGGTGACTGCCTGAGGTGGGTGGGTAAGGACTGGGCGAAATGAGTGAAGGGGCTCAAAAGGTACACACTTCTAGTTATAAAACAAATAAGTCATAGGGATGTGGTGTACAGCATAGTGACTATAGTTAACAATACTATATATGTGAAAGCAGCTAGGAGGAGGGATCTTGAAAGTTCCCATCACACAAGAAAAAAATAATTTTGTACCTATCTATGGTGACTATTGTGATCATTTTGCAATATATATAAATACCAAATCATTATGTTGTATACCTGAAATTTATATATTATGTCATTTATTCCTCAATAAAAAATTTTTCAAATTTTTAAAAAAGAAACTCTACAAGGAACCCAATAGTGGGTCAAGAGAAGATGGCTCATCGCAATAAACCAAGAATATGCATTACTACACTATAGAAATTACCAATGTAACAGACTAAAAAGACACAAGGGTCCTCAAAAATGTGAACTAAAAAACAAGTTTGGGGAAAACGAGACTACATTCCCAACTGCACCAGAAAAACACACTTCCACAAAGTCAAAATACCAAGGAGAGTAGAGGCAACCTAGTGGATAACTCTGCTATTCCCACCTCTGTATCCTTCCCTCTCTTACTGTAGAAAGAAAAACACTTCAATATACATTCTGAAGATAACAGAGGCAGAAGCCATCTGAGGTCTTTATTGCCCAGCTAAATTCTTTCAGTAATCCAGTTTGCTTTGTATATAGAAGCAGCCACTAGCTGTAAATAAGATTGCAATTTAGGCCTGACATTCAGCCATCTCTCCTCTATCCCCTTCAATCCAAAAGAAACAACAACTAACATGAATTGAATGCTTGTGCTGGACCAGACCCTGTGCTCAAGGCTTTAGAAACATTCCCTCATTTAGTACCCAAAACATCCATGGGAGTTGGGCGATATATTGTAGTATGACTACACAATAGCAAACAATAAATGTTAGCAATCGCTGTCACTGCTGCTGTTATTAAAAGAGCCTTACTGTAAAGAGGAGAAACTTGAGGCTTACAGAGGCTGTGCAAGTTGCCCAAGGTCACAAAGCCGGTAAGAAGCAGAGCCCAGATTCAGACTCAGTTCTTTCTGGCTCAAAAGCCTGCCAAGCATTTAACTGCTTTGGTATACACCAGTAGACCAAGAAATAGAAAATCACATGAAAGGAAGCCAGTGCACTATTAAACAGCACAAGTTTCTGCTCAAGCCTTGTAAAAGTGAAGGCATTGTGAGTAATAAGAAACTACAAAATGTCTTCCTCTTGAAAGCCCAGCACCAAGGGAAGAGAGGTTTCCAGAGTTCATCCTCACCTAATTGACCCTGTATTAATCATCCGCTCTAGGCTACTTCACATCAAGCTGCTTGACCACCAGGACAGAGGGTCATTGCTTCATTCAGAAAACATGGATGCTTCCCCAGCGACAGACCACAAGCCCAACATCCTTGCCCAGAATGCATAATAGCTCAGACAAGAGGGTAACGTTCCGTCTTTGTTATTACGGCTCGTCATAATTACTTGGAATAAAATAATAAATTTTAATTCAGCGATGCCTATGGCCGTTGGGCATCTTAACATAAAAGAACGAAAAATATAATTAACTAAATCAAGGCAATATGCCTATTTCCATCCCAGCTCATTAGTATTAATTGATTGGGTTAATTCTCTTTTTGTGTTTAACAGTATCCCCTAAAAAAAATCTTTTTTTTTAAAAAAAAGGAGGGAAGGGGGAACAGAGGGAAGAAATAGAGATGGTTAAGTAGACAAAAGTTCTAAGTCTTTTGCTAATTAAGAGGAAATAAGAGGTAGAGCTGTAGCTCTTATCATGGTCACAAAATAATGTGCCATTTTTCCAAAAAGTTCAGGAATCAGTATATACATCAGTATAAACAATGGTGAAAACTTAGTCTTTGGGTGCCATTTCCCAATTGCCTCAAAGAAATTTATAATCCTCCTTTCTACTATAAGTTTTACTTGTAAGAAAAAAAATGTGTGTTCTGTTTTATACACGGAAATATAAGGCATGCACAGAGAGTTCAGAATTCTCAAGGGCCATATGTATGTGTTGGTTTTCCTGATGCAGGAGCCTGGCCCCTGTGTATATTAGGATTCTGGTTTCCATGAGTGGAAAAATAATATGGAGGATGCAATATCTTCATAAAGTAGTTCCAAGTGTAGTTCCTAGATGATCTAGTTTCACTCTATTTAGCACTAATCCTTTCAAAGTGTGTACCTACTTCATATAGAATATTTTCTTCAAAATGCTGCAGACATGGCTGAGAAAGTACTTCCACTATAATACTTTATATCTTGTTCGTTAAAGGCTTTTGAAGAAACTATTTTTTGGCTTGAAATTTCTGATGCTTTGTCTCATCCTATAGGTGGTATCAGAAAATAAAGAAAATTTCACACAGCTATTTTTCTGATGCTACGAATGGGTATGAAAAAGATAGTAACAAATACTCAGAGAGCGAATTGCTGTGATTGTTGAGGATAACAATTCAATCTTATATTTGAATCTTATATTTGGATAGATTTTTATTATCATTCAAGTACTTTCCCATCTATTGTGGACCAAGAGAAGACATTAGGGGTATAGAGCTCTGGCATATCAACCAGAGTTGAGAGCTGGGGTTCTTCCCCAGTGAAAGAATTCTTCTTATGCCTTTTATAAACAGAAAAATAATCTACCAATGGATTTTATATTTCTAACTCATAAAGATATACTTTTTATGTAGAAGTGTATATGTATATACATGTGTATATATGTGAATATATGTAATTTATGTATATATGTGTGTACATATGCACATAGATAGATATCAGTGAGCACAACTAAGGATGGTAAAAGTAAACTAGTTGGGAAAAGTGATATTTAAGAGGGTAAGAATTTAAAAATTATACTTCTTAAATTTTATCCAGGACCTGAATTCTGCACCATTTTACTTGTCCCCCCATTCGACAATCAATACATGTTTTTTGAGCTCTCATCATGGGTCAGGTATGGTCCTAGACACTGAAGAGACAGCAGTAAATAATTGATGGAAGTTTTTTGCCTTTTTGAGCTTATCCTAGCAGAGGAAATGGACTGTAAATAAACAAGTAAATTTATAGTATGTCATGTGGTGATAAGTTCTACGAAGAAAAGTAAAGCAAAATAAAAGGACAGAGTAATAGGATTGTTATAATTTTGGAAAAGATGGAAAGTCCTCTCTAATAAGTTGACATTTTCTCAAGAGAGAATGAAATAAATGAGCAAGCCACATGAATATCTGGAGGAAGAATATTCCAGGCAAAGGGCATTATGTGCAAAGGCCCTGAGGCAGGTGTGTCCCTGGTATATTATAGAAGAGCTGGAGCAGAGTGAATGAGGAAGGCAAGGTTAATGAAGGGATCCAAAGTTTAATAATGGTGTGAACATTATTCCTAATGAGATGAGAAGCCATTGGGGCAGGGCTGGGTTGAGAAAAGAAGTAATAAGATTTGACATATTTTAAAGAGTGTGGACAATAAATTATTGGGAGTTATTTTAGCATATAGCATAAAAATCAAATACCAATGATTTAAACACATGAAGGCATCTTTTTCTATCACAAAAAGTAACTTCAGAAGTGGGCAGACCCAGGTGCCACACTAGTATGACAACTGAAAAGTCATCAGAGTCCCAGGTTTCTTCCATTCTTCTGTTTCCCCATTTTTTTTTTTTTTTTTTTTTTTTTTTGGCCAAACCACACAGCACGTGGGCTCTTAGTTCCCTGACCAGGGATCAAACCTGTACCCCCTGCAGTGGAAGCACAGATTCTTAACCACTGGACCACCAGGGAATTCCCTGTTTCCCCATTCTTACTGGGTCAACTCGTAGCCCAAGATGGCAGCTGAAAATGTAGCTATCACATTTACATTCCAGGTAGCAGGGAAGAGAAAGAAAGAGGGACAAATAGGGCATGCCTCCCACTAAGGCAGCTCTACTTTAGGAAGCATCCTAGATGTCCTGCACCACTCTTCCCCTTACATCTCACTGGCCAGCCCTTAGCCACAGGCTATGTCTACCTACAAAGGAGATGAGGAAATACAGCATTTTAGCTGGGTACACTGCTGCCCCAAAAGAAACTGGAGTTCTGCTACTAAAGAAGACAAAAAAATTAGAAACGTGGAAACCAATTAAGAAGTTGTTTGAAATGGTCCCAGCCAAAAATTATTTTGATTAGGACGAGGTTGGTATCAATGGGACACATGATGAAAATTCAGCCAATAAGATTCATTGATGGATTGGTCATGGGATATGAGAAAAAGAAAGATGTCTAGGATGTCACCAAGATTTTTGGCCTGAGCCACTGGCTATTAAGTGAGATGGGGAAGTTCCTCCCACTTTGAGTCTGTGTGTATATTGATATCTACAGACTCAAAACTTGTCTCAGGTACAAAGCACATGCTCTTCACCTCCTCTCCACTATCCAACTCTAATCTTATATCCTAGACACTCAGATTACTTCTGTCTACATTCTGCCTTACCTCCTACATCATGTGTTTTAGAATTAGATATTTTACTCTTTTATATTTGCTCCCTAATTACTTTTTCTTTAGTAGTGATGCACTTTACTCACGTTAAGTATTATTCTTCATTTCTTGTGTCTCACACAGAGTTCCTAGGCCACGTTTAATAAGCATTCAGAAGTCATCTGTTGAACCAAATTTCATCTGTGTCCTTTCCTGGTTCTACTTTCCCGGTTCATACTTTCTAGAAGCTATGACCCATATCTCTGTGGTGAAAATCTCAGTTTCAATCTAGGCAACCCTGCTTCCTGTCCACAACTCCTGTTTGTACAAAAACAGGTGTCCACCACTTACACTCACAATCCTACCAGTGGTCCTATTCCCAAGAGAAAGTGGGGATCTTTCACATAACAGACTTTCCCTCTTCACAGGATGAAGGTTTGCCCTTCCAAACCTAGCTGCTTATTCTAAATAAAGTCAAATATTGCTTGAACAGGGAATTCTAAGAAAAACCACTACTGAAAGGTGACCTATTGGGGCAAGTATTTGGAATACTGGGATCTTGAAATCTCCAAGAGTGGAAGCCAGGTGTGTATCCACATGCCTCTGCCTTTCCCTTGCCCTCTGCTCTCCCTCTGATGTCTCTTCTCCATCTTCAGTCTCTGGCCTTACTGACAAACACCATTCCTTGCTGGAACATTATCTGGAACTACCAGGATATCCAGAAACTCAGATGGGCTGAGTTTGAGGACTTTTCACTGGGAAACTTCTCCCAAATGGTATCCATATCGGGCAAAGACCCTTGCGCGCCTAAAGGACATCCCATCCTCTAACAGAATTTGACTCCTGTGGCGAGGATCCGGGTTAAAGGCCTGTAAAGAGCATCTTTTCTCTGAGCTGAGACTTGACGTCTATAATTTCCCTTTGTCATTGCCAGTCCTTAGGTAGCTGCTAGCTGTCAATAAGTCAGCACTCCCCATAGCCACTGGCTATACACACACACACACACACACACACACACACACACACACACACACATACCACAAAGACAGGTCAGGAGCCCAAGCTCACAGACCTTTTTTCCTAAAGGGCACTAATTAATTGATTTGTCTGAAAATTTCTCCTTGCTATTAGAGGAAAAAAAAGTAGCTTGCAGAATAAAGAATGTAAACTTCCTAATGAGTCCACCTGTAAGAGATAGGTAGTAACACTCCAACAGTTTATCCTCTGCAAAATATTTTATTCTCCCCCATATAACCACACTCTTACTTTAACAAGAACAAAGGCTCCTGTAAATGTTAAATATATTTATAGTAAAGAATGGTGTTTTAGTGCAGTTTTATAGATCTCCATAACTAATCACATTTGCCAAATAATTTTCATTTGCCAATGAACAAGAGTCCCTTTGATAACCATTCCTTATTATCTGCAACTGAAGTAGGCAATGACTTTTATTCTCATTTAACAGATAAGGAAACAAACTCACGAGGAGGTAGAAAAAACTGACATAGTCACTTGGTGATGGGGGGAGGAGTTAAAATATGAATTCTCAGTCTCTCCCAAATTCCCGGACCCTAGAGCTATGTGGCCGGTTTGGCAATAAGGAAGCCTATTTATATGACTTTCCACGGGACCAGGAAGTCAAAACCACAACAGGGTAAAAGCAGGAAGGCATTGCTTTCTTGGCAAGGAATTTCAAAGGCAGCAGCATTAACTGGTTTCAGAGCCTTTTGCTATATTGTGGGACAAGCATGAATACAAAGGGCTTGAATAAAGAAGCATATTCTTGGAGAACACTGTTCACTCTCTTGCATTTGAAAAATTAAAATAATCAAGCTCTGTGCTTTTAAGAGTCAAAAGAAAGGGCTTTCCTCTGACCACTTCTTTTCATAGTGAAATCCCAATTTGGTCCAAGAATAAATTGTCAACCAAGAGCTGGAACTTATCCAAAAAGTTCCCCTTCTTCCTGCCCCTAAAATGATAGAATTGTATATAATAACGCCACCCCCATCTCCCAAACTCTGCAAACCTTTCACGTGCAGGAAGTTGAGGACGCTGGTGTTGGTGTCCAACAGGAGCAGCTGGCCCTTCTCCACCGTGACGTTGTCGCCCTCTTGTGGCAGTCGCCCAGGAAACCAGCTGTGAGCCCTGGACCATTTCTGGCAGAACTGAAAGGGAAAGTTGCCCTGGAAAACAGGTTTTATTATTTTGTTTTGTTATGTTTTGTTTCATTTCGTTTCGTTCTAAAGCAAGATAGTATGGTTGATCCATCAAAACAGAAACTCCTAAAAATCAAATTAATTTAAATGTAATTTTAAACATTTCAATAAAATTAGTCACCCTCGTACAACTAACTCAAAAAGGGGAAAATGCAGAAGGGGCAAAGTCATACTCAAAGTGTCTCTGTGTTCAGTCTCTGGAATTCTCCAATGACATGCTGGTACTGTTTTCTTACCTTTTTTCCCAGCAAAGGCTCCCTTCTACCTAACAGATGGGGTCGATTCCATTTTTCATTTTTACAGACATGTATTGAGTCTTGGACAAAAAGTCATAAATAGCCAGGGAATAGAGAGAATTAAAATGTTCTGCTTGATGGGTGGCATTTTGCTTTATGTAATTGATACCATTTTTCACTGGTTCTACTGCCAAATGTCCCTGTTTTTTGGAACATTCCTCTCTCCACGTGTTCAGATCCATCCTCCCACTCTGCCTCTTTTGATATTATTGTCGCCTTCCCCTCTGTGCTTGATGCATCCACGCTGCAAAGCTCAAGCACAGGAAAAATGCCAGCTGACTTCAGATGACAACCCAGAATCGTGGAGGGAGGGGCTGGGAGCAGGACTGCAAGCAGCCAAGAAAGGGAAGCACACTTTACCCCCTGCAGTCTCCCTCTCACAGCTTTTGGCTTCCTGTTAATTTACAGTCACATTGGAGTCATGAGGTTTTCAACCAAGGATGTGAAAATCACAGAAATCAGTATCTGGCTCATGCAGGAGGTGGAGAACATGTCTAAATGTCCCATGCAGCTATGGAACTGTAATTCTGATACATGTAATGAAATCCTCTTGGAGAAGGTGATTAGCTCAAGGTCATACAGAAGACATGTGTATGCCTCTCTCCCCACAGTTCTTCTTCCTACCCAGATTCCAACCTAATGTGAAGCCCGAGTTCCTGTAAAATAACTGCCTAGAAGGTCCTCTTGTGAGATGTTAGAGGCAGATGGGAGAAGATCTTGAAGAAGGGAAGGCATGTTTATAATACCAATAACTGCACCTCCACAGAGAACAGTGCCCTGGAGTACTTCTGAGAGAGAAAATGGAGAAATGCGTTGCCAGAAGAGTCAGTAGATTTTCCAGGTATACTGACTCCCCACTAGTCCCAAGTTATATACTGAACCCCATCACCAACAAGCCTTGGGGCTAAGGAAAAGCAGGATCTATTCCTTTTCTGCATCTACAAAGGAGAAATAAGCCAGTGACTCGTCCCAATTTAAGAGATGGGAAGGCATCAGGCACAGTGATAAGAGGTCCCAGCACCACAGGAAAAAAGAACATGTGGTACCTGAGCATCTTTGTGAGCTTTATGAACCATGTCCACAGGATGACCATCTGCAGACTCAAAAAGTAGCAAAGCAGTTCAGCTCTCTACCAATCTCACATTGAAGCTAGGCATAAGGAGGTAAAATTACAGAAAGGGCTCCTTATAAGACTAGACATTCTATATTCCTATAATCCTTTAATTCACTCCCGTGGAATCCAGAAGAAAAAGGAGGGCCAATAGGAGGAAACTGGAGTGGAATAATTGGAATAAAGTGGTGAGAAGATGAAAAGACTGAAAAATCGTAAAGGCAACTCCAGAGAAGGTGAACGAGATTATCAGTAAATCAGCCCCAAGTCACTATGACAAGATATGTGAAGCTTGGATTTCTAGAAGGTCAGAGATGGGAAGGACTCTAGAGAATTTCTATCCCTTTATTTTAAAGATGATGTTTCAGACAGGGTTTCTCAGCCTAGATCTGTTTATGGTACAGATTCCCTCAGTGCCACCAGGGTGGAACCAAAAGATCAGGAGGGATAAACTAGGATCTTGGAATTAGCAAATACACACTACTAAATATAAAACAGATAAACAAGGACCTATTGTATAGCACAGGGAACGATATTCAATATCTTGTAAAAATCTTTAATGGTAAAGAATCTGAAAGAGAATATATATATATGCATAACTGAATTACTTTGCTGTACACTTGAAACCAACACAATGTAATAAATCAACTATACTTCAATTTTTTAAAAACAGTTCAGGAGATGGGACCAGAAATCTGTTATTTTAATCATCTCCTTGATGGCACTTCTACATCAAAGTTTGAGGACCAATTCAAGGCAAGAGCTAGAGGGGAGGGAGATAGATCCAAAAGAGGAACCGGAAAGTTCCCTTCACAGGAGCCCCTGAAGCTCAGGGAAGGCTAGCAAGGGTGTGTGGATGAGCCTTGAGGAGTGAAGAATTCAGCAGCTCGACTGTTTCCGAGACATGAGCCTGGCATTCATATCCAAGCCCAGCTACAGAACTACACAGAAAACCTGAGCTCATGACCTTCACAATGGGAAGAGCTGGAACAACTAGACATTAATTAGGTAAAAGGAGGTCAGAGGAGGATCATTCCATGATATCTTCCAGTAATTAACTTGACACCCTTTCAAAGCTCACAGTTCGCATTGATACCTGTCATCTTAGTTCTAAGGGAAACTTTAAAGACTTTCTTTCTTGCTTGGAAGAAGCTGTGTGTATCATTAGCTGCCTTCCCTGTGTTCTATCACCTTGGCCTGGCCGATCTGCCTTCGAAAATTGCTAAAATCAGCCCCAACCTAGCAGGTGAGAAGGCCAAATATTGTTATCTCCTCTTTACAGTTGAGGAAACAAAGACTCAAACAGTTTAAATGTTGTGTCAAAGGCTATGAAGGTGGAGACAGCCTGGACCCAGCCAAGCATATTCCCACCTCGGGTCTTCTGGCTCACATGGCCTCTCTTGGGATGCTCTTGGTCAAGATGCCTGCCCGGCTCACTCCCTTACTTCATTCAGTTCTCTGCTCACACAACCCTTCCTTCCCTGTCTCCTTATTAAAATGCTATGTCTGATCACTCCCTTGCCCTAATACTGCTTCATCCTGGTATTAGACTATGTCATTCCTTATGTATTTATTATTCATTGAGCTTATTACTCAAATGAAAAACAGGTACTTTGTTTTGGTCATTGCTATATCCCCAAACCCCTAAAAAGTCTCTGACACATAGCAAGTGCACAATAAAAATTGATGAAATGATTTCCTAAGTGAATCATCCACCTGTTAATCCCACATGCATTTATAGATACCACACATACACACACGCATGCACACACACACACACGAGCATACGTGCGTTCTTGATACAACAGGTGAGAAAATAAGTGATAAGATCTAAAATATTTTAAAATGCTACGTTTCCTAGGTCTTCTGATCCATTGAGTTTGGCCCAAATCCTTTCCTACTCCTTTCTGTGTTTTCAAACTCTATTTAAACCTAAAACCAAGCAATGGCAAATGTAGCAAAGTTAAAACCCTAGACTCAGATCCAATGTCGCTATGAAATCTTCCACCGATTTTTTTTCTTTCACCTTAAGTCTCTTTATTCAATGTGGCTCATTTCAAATGGTTATCAATATTAAGAATTAAATTTCAAAAGATCTAAGCTTCCCTCTGCCCAAAGCTTTTCCTTACCATAATAAAGCTATCTTGAAATTATATAAAATGTTATCAATGACCCATGCCTATTACAAAATAATGAGTAAATACTAAAAGTAAAAAAAATTCCTATACATTTAGGAGATTTTTTTCCTAAAAAATTAATGCATCCTCAACTGTCTGACGGCACCTGGTGAAGGAGAAGAGCCAAATATCTCCATGATTTCAAGTTGTCAGGGAATCCATGGTTAGACGTATACCACCATAAGAGTTTTAGCTCTACATTTTCATAGATGACACAATGATAGTATAGTTCCATTCCACAGGCTTCCTAGGGCAATAACTCCATGAGACAGAGGAGATGGCCCACTTTCCAACATCTTTATCTTTCAAGTCCTATCACTGTGATTCAATCAAGCAAAAAAGAATGTTGACATCACTAAAAAGACTTCCTGTCCATGTATTTGAAAGCCTCTCAGCTGATACCAGCATAATGTTTTTGGTACAAGCCAACTCCTGGGTCAATGCAAGTTTCACCTCCACCAAGTAACAGGTCTTTCCACTATAGTCCCCAAGGTGTTCAGCCTTTAGCTCTAGTTTCCTTCTTCAAAATAAACAAATCTCTCATTCCCATTCTGCAGATGAAGAAAATCATCTCCCTACGGACATATGGAGGTGGAGTGAAAATGGTGACTTGGGAACTATCCAGAACACGCCCTCATTTTTACCTCAGAACCTACAGCCCCAAATAAACCCAAGCAAAAACCAAAAGGAGAAAGAAAACACAAGCAAAAACTTTCCTGGCTCAGCGAGAAGCTTATGCAATTTGTTTTCTTCTTACAGCTTGTCAGCACTTCTCTGAACTTCAGGGAATGTGCAGTGTCTGCAAATCTTACATGTCACCTTAAATGTACTTGCAGCACCACCAAGAGTTATCTTGAAAGAAATCATTGATCAGCAAGTTGGAACACCAGAAAGCAAAGACCTATTTGCGAGCATCTGTGTTAAGCCAGGGTTGTGGAGAAGGTAGGATGTGGGGATCTTTTTAGTCACAGTGCCTCCTGGATGACAAAGACAAGGAGGAACTATTTTGACACCTCCCCATAATGCGTGCTTCAGCAAACAAGCCTGGAAATAGGAAAAGACAGGTCCCTGTCACCAACACTCTCTCCACCCTTTACACTGCTCTGTTTTCTCCAAAGAACTTATCATTTGTGTATTGTGTATAGTCATCAAATCCCAGGAGAATGTAAGCTTCCTGAGAGCATCTTCGTTTTCCGCTGTATCCCCGGTACCTACAACAATACCTGGCACATGGTCGTTACCCCAAAAATATGTTTGAATGAATAGTCAGTTCTTACATGGGCTCATAATCACTATGCAATAATTCAAAATATTGTTTTAATAACTAAAATAATTTGATATGAAGCTGCAATTTTTTTTTACTTTTCTCAGTGCTCTTTTACATAGAAATGTTTTTAATTTTTATGAAACCAAATGTAGTGATCTTTTCTTTTGTAACCTCCTCCATTCTTTTACGCATAAGACTCCCTCCTTTCATTCTAACACAAATAGCTCTTATATGTTCTTGATTTGTAGGATTTTATATTTGCATGTAAAGCCTAACTAATTTAGAACTTATACTGGTGGGAAGTTTTCCATTTTTCCTCATTTTTTATCTTTTCTTTGTTTTTCCCTCAAAAATAGTGAGATGTCTTCACACCATTTATTAAATAACAAGGTCTTAGCTGTTTTAATAATTGTATTATAATGTTGGGTGATATTTAGCATATTGGCCAATTAAAATCCCAAACCTTTCCTGTATGAGCTAGTGTAAAGGGATTTCTGTTAGATACACGTGACCTCATCCTTGTTCTCAAGGTGCTCATGTTATCACTGAAAAAAAGACAAATAGCCATGTAATTAATATAAAGTGTGATTAATTCAATAATTAAAGGCATAACCAAGGTACTATGGGAGTTCAGAAAATTAGATGGCTAACTCTGGTAGAGACTGCCTTACAGGTGAAATCCAGTGCATTAATTACCTTTCTTTTATCAATCTGGACACTACACATAAATTAACACAGGCTGAGATTTATTTCAGCTGATTATGAAAGCCAAAAATGCTCATTGTAGGAAAAGTCAACTATCTACAAATCCAGGATTACAAATAGAGCCCCTGACCTCTAATCTAATAACTCCTTAGGGAACAAAAAGGAAATTAAATTAGTTTGGCATAATTTGTTCTTACCGGGCTCATGCTGGCTCTAAGTGATCACTTTCTTTTTTCGGTGCTTATAAACCCTTCATGATGGTGAGATAACATGAGAAAGTTCCCCCATGCTGCCCAGAACATTGACTACTCAAAGAAATGTCAATAACACCTTCTGCCAGCAACTCGGGCCCAATTCACATTTACGCTTTATCCCTGCTAGAAAACAGGGCAATTCACTAGTTTGTCTCTCCCTTCTGTGCACATCCTACACGCCATGATTTCTCTAAGAATCCTGATGTAGCCCAGGGCTTCATCCATGTATTTTAGCACTCTTGAGTTTCAGAAACTAGGAGAGTCTGCAAACAGAACAAATTTGCAGAACCTTTCTTCATCTTCTCTTCCATTTGAATCTTCAAATCTCCTCAAATAATGTCTCTTCTGAATTATAAATCTGAAGATCATTCCATGACCCAATGCCACCAATGTCCCAGGCACAGTGCTAGACATTTGACCTATAGTATCACTAATTCTCACAACTGAAAAACCTTCACATTACTCTCTCTTCTTTAAATTTTTAAAATGTGAAATTTTGAAAATTATTCATAATGGCTAGCATTTTGGAGTGCATTTAACAGTATAATACATATATACATTACACATGTATACATATGTATATACATTATCTATATATGTATAACTGAATCACTTTGCTCTACAGCAGAAATTAACACATTGTGAATCAGCTATACTTCAATAACATTAAAAAAAAATCAGGTATTCTCTCACTCAATCATCACAGACTCTTTTCAGCCTCCTTGCCTGGAACTATGGAACAGATGGATCTCTGGATTCAACAAATATTTATTGAGCACAAAATAAAACAAACCCCTGATCTCGGGAGCTTGTATCTTAGGGAGATTAAATAAATAAATAATGTGCTCTGAAAAGAAAAAGCAGGGGGAAGTAGAGCAGAAGTGCCAGAGTGGGAGGAGCTATCTCATATCAAGCAATCAGGGACCAGCCCCTCTGATGAAGGATCAGAGCAGAGGTGGGGGGAGTGTGAGGCAGATGTGCTCTGAGAAAGGAGAAAGAGGAAATGCTGCAGGCTCAGCAAGAAGCCGAGAGAGGGCGGCCAGGCCTAGAGGCAGGAATGCTGCACAGCTCTGTAGTCTTCCTGCCCAAGCAGCAGGACATTCATTGATGTTTACTGCATAAAGACTTCAAGTTCTCCACATGTCATAGAGAAAAGAATCAAGTAAAATATTCAGTAGGCTATAACAGGGTCAGCAAACTATAGCAGAAATCTGGCCTACCCATTGTATTGATAAAGTTTTATTGGAACAGCAGTTCGACCATTCACTTACATATTGTTTACAGCTGCTTTTCGTTTGTGTTAGAGACTCTATGGCCCACCAAAGCTAAAACATCTACTACCTGGCTCTTTAGACAAAAAATGTGCTTACTCCTGGTATATTACAATTTATACGATCATTATAATGGTAAGAACTGATATTGTCCAAGTACCTATAATATGCTTAGCACACTACATCTATATTCCATCAATACTGAAATATATTCAAAATTGAACTTTCTACAATTAAAAATAAATAATTATAATACAACTACCTAAGAGTCTGCACACTGGCAAGCAAAAGGCTATACACTGAAATACTGAAAATCGGTTCAGTTCTCTTCATTTTCCAGTAGGCAGTAAGCCAGGTCTCTGAAGGCTACATTAAGGCAAGTGGAAGTGAGGGTGTGTGTGTGTGTGCATGTGTGTGTGTGTGTGTGTTACCTGGGCATGCTCACATACACACAGTCGAATCAGAAGATTGACAGCTACACGCTTGCCTTTTCCGCAGAGCTGACATACTGCCATTTAACCAGCGAGCACAGAGCACGTGTTTCTGTTCCCAGTCACTAGTAAGAGACAAGGTTAACATTTTAAGTGATGGACTACAGCGTGTTATTTCCCCATGCAATGGACCCGTGACTGCACCGCCTTCGAAAACACTTAATTTCAGTGATTGAATACACGGGAGCTCACTTTCCCTGCTATGAACCTTTGACAGCTCCTCAGTTTCATGTACCAGGGGAACCTGTTTTTTTTTTCTTTCTACTTTTCTCTTTCCATCCCCTTTGTACCTGAAGGGAAGCAAAATGAATATGTGGTGGCAGAAAGAAAAGGAGGGAGCCGAGAGAATGAAAACCGCTTTGTAAGCATCAGTGTATTTTACAATAGCCGTATTCACTGCCATCTGCTCTAATTACTTTTAATGTTTGGGCTACCATCTTCATACAATAGAAATAATGAAAAAAAAAGAAATAATGATCTCCTCAAGGGCAAAAAAAATTTTTTTTTTACAGAAACAAACAAAAGTTGATTGCATTTAGCTCCCAGGCTAAAGAAGCAGGAAGCTACTTTGTAGTGAACAATCAATTAGGAAAGTGGGTAGGTCTCCAATGAACACAAACAAATTGGGTCTTCTTCATGGTTCCCTTTCCCTTCCTCCTTTTCCTACCTCTTTGGAGCTCGCAGAGGGCAAGGAGATATCCAGGCATATTTCTAGGTCTGAGGTTACACCACACATACCTTACATTTGGATCAGAACCAAAGCCAAGTCTTCTCCCTGTCTTTGTGTTGGCATTAGTTTTGAGAAACACTGAATACAGAGTTAGGTTTTCTACCAAGAGTACAAGTCCTCTCTCCTGGGGTGAGTTCCCCAGGGACCACCCCAAATCTGAACCCCTCATTGAAGCTAGAACTAACAGCCTCATTAAAGCCTTCAGGAACAGAAATGATCCAGAATGGGTCCCTTCCTTGGCACTCCAGGAGAACCCAGGACTCAGCAAAATGTGTGGAGTTCAGAAAGACATGGAACAGACCACTGCAATGCCTGCAGAACCTGGACCTTCACAAAGCCTATCTAGAGTTCTTCTCAAATCCCCAAATTCAAGCACACCACCTGAATTAAGAATTCTGAGATGCCCCCCAGGATTCCTGCCCCCCTGGTATACATGCCCTGATACTCTCCTCTCTGTAGTAGGAACAGAACTGGTGAATATGATGGGATCTCCCTCCCATGGTTAGGTTACATCACACAGCAACAGTGAAGGAACTTTGCAGGTATAATTAAGTTCAGAAATCAGTTGACTTTGGATTAACAGAAAGGGGGATAGACATCTCTTATTTAAGTGAGCCCTTAAAAGAGAGATTCCTCCACTGACCTTGAAGGAACAAACTGCCATGTTACAGAGAGGACCATGTGATTAGGACCCAAGAGCAGCCTCTAGGACCCAAAATGGTCCCTGGCCAATAAGAAAATGAGGTCTTCATCCTACAGATGAAAGAAACTGGCTTCTGCCAACAACTTGAATGAGACTGGAGGAAGACCCTGAGCTCCAGATGAGGATGTAGCCAGACTGACACTTTAACTTCAGCCCTGTGAAGTGTTGAGCAGAGACCCCAGTTACTCTGTGCCCAGACATCTGACCTGCAGAAACTTGGAGATAATAAATGGGCACTTGTCCGAAGTTACTAGGATGGCAGTGCTGGGCAGGAGGCCAGATGGTTCTCCCACTGCATAAGTGACCCTCAGCACACAGGAGAGGCAACACAGGATTTCTTTTGTTTATGATGGCAAGAAGTTTAAATTAAGACCTGGTAGAGAACTCATTTGCTCAGGAAGAGTTAAGACAGCTAAAGAAAAACAGCAAATGCCATGTGACTGTGATGTCTTCACAACATTTCTCTATTTAGACTGAAGAAAAGCAAAACCTCCTGATTCTGAACACAACCATGATGTGTGTCCTTTGGGAGACACTAAGAATTTTTGAAAGCCCAGATTCCAACTTGACTTCTGAGAATAGTATTTGAATATAATTGGCATTAATAGCACTACTCTTTTGCTTGCATTGCTTACCAAGAAGAGAGGAGAATCTGACTTTTTTATTCCCTCACTTAAAAAAAAAAGTGCTCTGCAGAGGAAAACCAAGCTCTGCATAGGAAAACCAAGCTCAGAAACCAGAGAAATCCATCCTGTACCTGTACCTGGTATTTTCATCGGCCCTGATTAAATAAGTTTTCCCTTATTCTTTAAGGGTAGAGATTAAGGTACTTTTTAGGAAGAACAAAGGAAATGTTAATTTAGGTTTTCAGATCCCTTGGTATCAAAGTAGCATCATGTTTTATTATTAAACATTCACACATGTATTGTCTAGTATTTGATGATGCAAAAGATGGTTTGTTTTAAGGCTAATACCACAAAATTATCAGTCCTACTCGGGAATGAGGAAGCCCAGAAAGATTAAATGATGGGTTTCAGAGCTGGGATGCAATCTCAAGGATCCAGAATTGACGGAACTTGACTGTCAACTGCAGTGCAGATGCCTTTCTTGTATACACAGGTTGTGTTGATTATCATAACCATCGCCTTTCTGACTCTTCACTGGACATTCTCTATGGGCCAGGCATTATGGGACCCTGCCCTGGACCCACGAATGTATAACTGGATTTGTAAGCTCTGTAAGCCCAGTTTCAAGTTCATTGTTCCCCTTCCTCTAAATGCATCAGCCACACACTGTCCCTTTTCTGCCAAGCCCTGTTTATTGGTTCCAGATGCAATGAATCATCTACTGACTTGAGCAACATTAGAGGTAAACACCAAGGTTAAAATGTAGAGATAATTGAATAATACCAACTACCAGTAACAGCAGTCCAGGCAAAGGAGGAAATAGACCCGTAGATCTCAGATAGGGCAGTCTGATGGAAACCCTCCACTCTCAGGATCAAAACCACATGCTATTTTGACATGATGGAAAAATCTCTATGTTTTATTTTTCCAAATTTTCATATGCCAGGTATCAGCATGGGTAGGTGTGGCAGGCAGGCAGTGACATAATTTGTCCCCATAATCAAAAATAAAACATCCAAAAATCAACTAAATTCCCATCTATTTAGTATCCCAAAGAAGTTTGCTTTAAACTGTTTTTTTAAATATCTACGTATGTTATTGCTTTCACTGCCGATAAATAAAATTAATGAAATATATGCATTTTTTCCAACAAAATCTTCTTCAGAGAAAACCCCATAAAGCAAAAATTTTCCAAAGCCCTTCTAAAAATTCATAAAGTTCAATATACTTTCCAGATAGCAAACTGCACTTTAATCATTTGCATTACAAGCACCTGGCATTCATTGTATACAATGCACATCATGTATAAACATGGGTATATGTATAACATACACATATAAGTTTATACAAACACTTGAAAAACTTTCCTTATTGTGTCTTTAAAGACAGAAAACTCAGAACCCTCAGCAAATACTAAACAATCCACAGGCATAGTTATCACCCAAGAAGTTTGGAAGTTTAGAAGCTACAAAGACCCCCAAGAAATGAGCCTAAAAGCAGCAGTACTCAACCTTCTAGGGATCCAAGCCTAGACTAATTCAATAAGCAATACAGAGAGCGCTCAGAGGCCACAACATCTGACATAACACATCGAAAATGCCTTTCCGTGGAATTCTCCCAACTTTGAAGAATTACCCTGTTGCTGAAAATTGGGACCTCAACTTGCTGAGGATTAATTATTCATGTAGCTCTGTTTTGCCTTAAGGAAACAGAAGCTTCTTCTTTCCCCATTTTCCCAAAGGGAAGAAATATAGCTCCCAATAAGCCCCTCTATTACTTAGGGTTAACAAAAGCTTAGATATTTATTCTAATACCTTATTTCAAAAAGGTGAAATTAAGTGACTGCTACAAGACTACTCAATGAATTGAGCAGGGGTAAAGTCAGGACAAAAGCCAAACAAAGTGGTTTGTTTTTTCCACCAAGAGACATAGCCTATATTTTTAAACCAACATAATGTAAGGAGCTCTTCTAAAATTTTCTTGATCAACCAATCAACATGCATCTGGTAGGTATGAGCCACATCACTGGATCTCATGAAAAGCTGGCAAGCACATGACACAGCTTCCCATTATTCCCCATTTCCTACTTCTGGTCAGCTCCTCCAGATGAGATCTCCTTTGCCTGGGATCTAACAATTGAGAAAAAAAAATCATTTCACCTCCTTATTAATCACATGAAGCAGAAAGAAATGACCTTTCCTTGTTACTCCCTCCTCTTTCCCATTATACTAACTAGGGTGGGAAGGTAGCTTTTAATCTGTGAGTCTTTACAGTTTTCACATGGGCAGTCCAAAGCAAAACTGAACCTTCGTTAGTTTAAGACATTTTTTAAACCTTCTGAACATACTGGGAACATTTACAGACAATGTAATGGACATAGATCACTGACAACTTGCCTAATTCCCCCAAGAAACCAAGATGATAAGAAGGTACCCAAAGGATGTTTAGAGAATAGGAGGCAAAAGCAGAAAATAAGTGGAGTGTAATTACTTTCTGCAGATTAAGCTAGAGATTTGGATTTTAAAGATAGAACTTAACCCAACATAATTTATATAAAAAATGCTTCTTTGTTTTTATGTAGGGGAAATCTTCATGACGTTTGGATTTGGCAATGATTTCTTCACTGTGATATCAAAAACACAACAAAAAATAGACAAATTGGACTTCATCAAATTTAAAACTTTTCTGTGTCAAAAGATGCTATATGGGACTTCCCTGGTGGAACAGTTATTAAGAATCCTTCTGCCAATGCAGGGGACACGAGTTCCAGCCCTGGTCCAGGAAAATCCCACATGCCACGGAGCAACTAAGCCCATGTGCCACAACTACTGAGCCTGCACTCTAGAGCCCTCAAGTCACAACTACTGAAGCCCACAAGTTTAGAGTCCATGCTCCGCAACAAGAGAAGCCACCACACTGAGAAGCCCGCGCACCGCAGCAACTAGAGTAGTCCCTGCTCATGGCAACTAGAGAAAGCCTGCTCAGCAACAAAGACCCAATGCTGGCAAAAATTAATTAATTAATTAATTTTTTAAAAAGACACAATCGAGTGCAAAAGCAACCCTCTAATAGAAGAAAGTATTTGTAAATCATGTATCTGATAAAGGATTAATATCCAGAATATATAAAGAAATTCTGAGTTGCAACCAAAAAACCAAACAACCCTATTTGAAGATGGTCAATGGACGTGAATAAACATTTCTCCAGAGATGTATAAATAGCTAAGAAACATATGAAAAGATGTTCAGCATCACTAATCATTAGGAAAATGCAAATCAAAGCCACAATGAGATGTTACAAGCCATCAGGATGGCTGTTAGTTAAAACAAAAACACAAACCAAATAACAAGTATGGATGAGACTGTGGAGAGTTAGAACGCTTGTGCATTGCTGGTGGGAATGTCAAATGGTGCAGCCACTTCGGAAACAGTATGGCAGGTCCTCACAACACTAAACATTGGTGGACCACATAATGCTGACCACTCCGTTTCTGGGTTTACACCCAAAAGTATTGAAAGCAGGGACTTGAACAGATATTTGTATATCTGCGTTCATAGCAGCATTATTTACCAGCCAAAAGGTGGAAGTAGCCCAAGCGTTCATCACAGATGAATGGACAAAGTGTGGTATATCCATAAATGGAATATTATTCAACCTTAAGAAGGAAGGAAATTCTGACATGTTACATCATGGATGAACCCTGAAGACATTACACTAAGAGAAATAAGCCAGCTACAAAAAGGATAAAGGATAAGCCAGCTACAAAAAAAAAAAAAAAAAAAATCCACTTAGATGAGGTACCTGTGTTGTCAAATTCACAGAGACGGAAAGTGGAATGGTGGTTGCCAGGGTCTGGGGGCAGGGAGAATGGGGAGTTAGTGTTTAATGGGTAGGGAGCTGCAGTTTGGGAAGATGAAATTGTTCCAGAGGTAGACAGTGGTGATGGCTGCACAACAATGTGAATGTATTTAATGCCACTGGACTGCACAATTACATATAGTTAAAATGATGAATTTTACATTACGCATACTGTACCACAATTTAAAAACCGGGGGAAAAATGTTTCTTTGTTTTTTGTTTTTTGCTTTTTTTAATTTTATTTATTTATTTATTATTTTTTTTGGGGGGTACACCAATGTTTCTTTGTTTTTAATGAGGAATTTTAGAGCCTCTTGTCTCCTCTTTTTTCAGGTGAGGACGCTGGAGCTCAGAGAGGTTAAAGACTTTTTTCAAAGTTCTGAAACCAGAGGAAGGAATGATAAACCGAAAATGAAAACAAAGCTCAGCATATAAATTTGATGGCTGCTCTGTGGAGCGTGGGTTTGTCCCCTTGTTTTGGTGAGTGTGTGTGCACGAGTGTGTCCACGACTCCCCTGTGCTCCAATCCCTGGTCACTTCTCCCCTCCACTCGACAGCGTACAGAAATCACCTCTAGTTCCCCAGACACACTCTGCTACTTCCCATCTCCAGACTCCAGTCCCAGAGGTGACCTCTATTAGTTCCGTCTAGAAGACCTTTCTACCCTATTCTACCAGGTAAACACTTGCTCAGTCTTCAAAAGCCAGGTTACCTCCCTTTCTCTGTGAAGCTCTAGCTAGTGTCCCCTCACCCTGAAACAGAGCTGTCTCCTTTTTCTACTTCCACTGGGCTTTGAACTTACTGCTCTAGTATTAATTTTCACAATGTTTGGTATCTTGTGGCATTTTCTATCTCCACTCCCATCTCATCTAAGCCAAAAGAAATTGGATTCAAGACAACCAATGGGAGAGCTTAACAGAAAAGGCACCTGCATTTGCTTCAGACCTGGAAAGTCTAAACAAGAGACCGTGGCTGGCGCTGCCCTTGCCCAGCAGCAGAAGGAAAAGAGGGATCTGGTCTGGGAGTTGCCTGTCACTGCTAGAGGAACAAAGGTGACTGTGGATCCCATCAAAGGGAACAGATCTGGGGTGATAAAAAGGATTTTTCCCAAGAGGTAGATGACCTTATTGCAGAGAGCAAAGTTCACCACCCCCAAAAAAACAAAGGGCCAGAAATTGGTCAGAATGGGTCAGAAAGAGTTGTAGGCCAAGGACCTTAGCTGGAGGATTTCTAGTGAACCCAAAAAAAAGGCCCATGAGAAACCCAACAATGGTGTCTCTCTCACTCACAGTGCATTTGTTACCTTGTTGCTGTTCCTGCCACATCTGATGTATTCTTTTACCCTAATCCTCCCTTCCCCTGGGGGCCAACTCCTAGAAGAAGTGGGGAAGGGGATGGAGGGAAGAGAGAAATAACCACTCCCCCACCACAAGCTTCTAAGCCATCTGGGGATGGGGAAGTCAATTTTTAAATTGAATAAAAGTTTGTGGCTTTGAAATTACATTGAACTGAACTGGAATTAGATGATTATTAGAGCCTATCAAGACTAACGCATTCAAAAGCAGGTCATAGGATAAGGACGAGGTTACAGGGTACCCTGGCCAGGGTGTTTCAGTGCTGAAGGGTGTTTCAAAGCCAAGAAGCTTGAGGGGAAGGATGGACCAGAGGTGGGAAATTAGAAACAGCCAATGGCGTTGTCCTTTCAAAAAGCCCGACTATCCAGGGAAAGGGAGAACTCAACCCCTTCATAAAAGGAGCCATAGGGTCAAAGGAAAATTAGGGGAAGGTTGAAGTTCTTTGGTTAAGATTAAACAGTTTATATAAGGAAAATGAGCAAATGGAACAAGAGAAAAGAAAGGGGATCACTGATGACTTCAAATGCTGCTGGGACAGGAGGGAGTAATTTACATACAACACGCAGGAAGGGATCAGCCCCTTCTTCGCTCATCCCAGAAGCACTGGTGGTCCCCAAGCAGCCATCCCCTTCTTTCTCATCTGCCCGTCCTTCCTGGATACTATCACCACCTCCCTCAGCCTCCATTATAATCTACCTTATGACAGCTCTCAAATCTGTATCTCAGACTCTGAACTCTCTCCCAAACTCTAAATAGCTGGGAAGCTCCACATGTATGTTACATGGAACAGCCAGCCATAGAAAAGTGTAAAACTGCATTTCTTATCCTCCCCTTCCTACAAACTCACTCACTCAGCCATCAACACTAGTGACACACTATCCACCAAGTTTACACTGTTCCCCAACTCCAGAAATATAGTCACCTGCAATTCTGCCTAACCTTTACCTCCCAACAAGCCACCAAACCGTGTCCATCCACCCCAGAAATGCGTCTTAGTTCAGGCTTTTCTTTGCCGTGTGTAGGGCAACAGCAGGTGCTCGTCACTCACCTGAATCTTCCTGACTAAAGTCTCCGTGAGGGCAGAGAGCAGGTCTGTTTGTGAACCTAGAGTTTAGCACAGTACTTGGTCCTCAGCAGGTTTGTAACGAATACTTGTTCATTGAATGATTGAAGGCTGCATGAATGACCATCATGGTGATAGCTGAGCTGCCCTCTCTGCTCATAGCCTTCCATCCTCCTCTCCCCCACGGACACTGCCAATATTCAATATGCTCTTGCTAGAAAAACTAACCTCGTTAATTCATATTCTCTCTCTCTCCCATACACACACACACACACACACACACACACACACACACACACAGAGTCATAGTCACACATTTGCCTACACCCCACTTAGAATACACAGGTGTGAAGCTGATTCCCAATGCCAAGAAAATAAAGTACAAATTCAAATAAGTATATAACCCTCCACCTAAGAATTGGTCTCCGCAGCCTCATCTCGCACTCCTTCCCACGCTTCCACAGGGACATGAACCATCCTCAAGCTATACCAAAAGCCACACCGTCTCCTAAACACATCATGACCGTGCTGATGCATAAGCCCCTTCTCTCCTGGGCAATACCATCATCTCTCAGGGTCTGGGTCCACTTTAAATTTCCCTGTGATGACTTTCTCAGGCTCTTGAGAAACTGTTCTTTCCTCAGTGCTTGCCCTGCACCCCACTCTTACTATTTTTGTGGTCCATATTTACCTCGACATTTACCTTGCTAGAATGTGAGTTGCACAGTCCAGGGGCTGCATCGTAATTATCTGTTATCACAAGTCACCAGCATGGTACCTGTCACACAGGGGGCACCTACCAAGTCAGTTAGACCACATTCATGAATTAGACCGGCTCTGCGAAACAGGCAGGCGGCAAACAGCAGATTACAGTGCCGCCAAAAACCTTTCTCTTGCCTGAAATTTTACAATTTCCTTGTCCCCTGTTAAAATAATTTACTGTTTTCTAAAAGACTGCAGAATCTATTCATGAAGGCATAACCCAGACTGCTGGTGCTGTCTACCAGCATAGTGCCTCCAGACCTGCTTCAATAAATTGATAGCACTTATTCGTAATTTGTAGCCCCCATTTGCATGCAAATAATTAATGTGCTGGAGACCATAAAATTGATTTTTCTCTTAAGTTAAATATCCCACCTACAATCTTGTTAGTGTGTCAATGAATGAAGTTTTACTATATTCAACCAATAAACATTTATTGAGCCAGGTACTGTGGTAGGCCCTGAGGATAAACTGATGAATACCCTAATTCCCTGCTCTCAGGAAGCTCACTGTCTAGAAGAAACCAATGTAAAAGCCAATCCTTATAGTATCACACATGCTTGTTTCTTTTCTCAACAGGGCAAAATCTAGATGTTTACAAGAGAAGACAGAAAAGATAAAAGCTAAAAGAGTGTACTTAGAAATACTTCCCAGATTATGCTCCTGCTTACAGAAAATATAATGACTTGGCTTTTAAAAAGAAATCATGCAAAACAGCCTAGTCAGTATGATCTCATGTTATTAAAACATTTACCTGGGAGTCAAATATCATCAAAATCTATAAACAATAACCGGACACACCACTTAAAGGCCGCAACTAGGTTCTTTTTCATTTCAAGAGGGTGGAATATTCACTATCAGTGACCTTTGTTCAGCATTAGAAACATTTGTCCAAATCAGTCAGCTGCTTGAAAAATCTAAATAAACTTATGGGGGAAAAAATCCCTTATTTTGTTGGAAAATGGAAAAAAGTCATACAGCTCATAAGCCTGTAATAGGGACCCATGCTTGCCCCCAAGAGGCAACTGCCATAAATCTTCAGAAGAAACCACTGATTCAACACCACCCCCAGACACACACTCACCCTATATACTCGCCCACCTACACTCCACCTCTACTCAGACTGGAGTCACACAAAAACCTCAGCACAACCCAAGGTCGAATTCCTCAAGGCAACTGTGGTCACAGAGTCCAACAAGAGAACCTTCAAGATATCCATACTCAGAGCACCTTTGAGACATTTGCCCTGGGTCCTCAGTCCTGCTGCACCAAAGCTGAAATTCAGGCATTGTTTACACGGTGCCCAGGAAGCCTCTGCAAGATTCAGGAAGGGAACGCAGTAAAGCCTGCTGCTCGCAAAACCCAGAATCAAAAGGGAGGCCAAGCTGATGTCAAATCTGTAATCAGTAACTCAGTGATGAATTTGTTTTTCACAGACTTTAACACAGCATGCCAGTCCACAATCACAACTGCACGAGTAAATTCAGACCAGGTTAAGAGAATTTTTTTTTTTTTTTGTAGTTATCACTTAGTTTTCCAGGTCACCGCAGTGGTGAGAACTGGCCAGGCCACAAATAATGGGGGTGCAGCTTGCATTCATATTTTAATTTGAAACATCGTTATTGTGTAAAGGGAATCTCCTTTGACATTTGTATTCAGACAAGGTTGGAAACAGCATCTGAACACATAATCATATCCCAGTGTGTTTCTCTCGCTCAAAAGCTGAACCGTCTGCCTTAACACTTTCACAGACTCCTCCAGGCCCGCTTCAAACAGACAAAACACTCCTCCTAAAACTCAAAGAAACATCGCGACACCTTTGTAATAGGCCTATTTCCCAAGAGGGGGATAAAAGGACAAGGCAAATTAAGGGAAATGCGGAATATAAACTTGAAACCTACTGTCAATAAAACCCAAAACAAACTCAAAGCGGAGGTGAAGAAAGCAGGGGGAGGAAAAGCAATGTTAAATGGTCATCTTTCTTCTTTTATTTGAGGAAGTTAAGTTTGCACAGCTCCTTACAAGCCGTCTTTGGCTAAAATCACTATTAATGAGCTTTGACATTTGAAATTTAACTGGGCATGAGCTAACAGCTTCCAGCACTGCACCACCCATGAAGCCAACTGGAAATATTTTGCTAGGGCCTAACGGTGTGTTTATTGAAAAGACACAGCTTTCAAGAGAAAGTGTTTATAGCAGCCACTTTACCTGCTATCCCTGCCCTGTGATGTCTGTTTGGTTTCAGGGTTTGGGGGGTCCTCTTGAACTCGTCCTAGTCTCAGCCCTAATTGTTTTCACATCTAGCAGGAAAACATTAATGAAGTTCTTTGCTCTACAGCAACCTGGATTGTAAGGACGAACCTGAGAACATGGAGTTATAACAAAAAAGCCAGGCACCAAAAAAAAAAATAATAATAAAGGAAGTCAGCCCTTTGGAAAGGCAAGATGACAATACTGTGTTACTGGCAATGCCATTAAAACGATCCTCTTCCAACGAGAGCACAGTGAATAGACCGATAAGGCTAGGAAGATGGCCTGGGTTCTTCTTAGCTAAAAATCTCGGTTTATTGAAGGGAAGTGAACCCATCATTAACCAAGTCGTTTCCCCAAGAGAAGGGCCTAGAAGGGAGCTAGTCCCTTTACTCCTTGCCAGAGAAGGCTTTGGGTACACTGACTTTTTGAAGAAGGGAGGATGACGACAAAGAGGGAATAATCTTGACCTAAAAGGAAGCTCACACACACCCTGCTCCTACACGGAGCCTGTGCATTGAGCCTCCACCTACAGGATGTATTCAAACAAAACAGGGGCATCCTTCCAGATCTCATGCCAAAGTCCTAAGAGCACTGTTCTGTATTCAGTGATCCTCTATAGACTCTTTTTTATTTTTTTAAGACCTTTATTGGAGTATAATTGCTTTACAATGTTCTGCTAGTTTCCACCGTACAACAAAGTGAATCAGCTGTATTTATACATACATCCCCTTATCCCCTCCTTCTTGAGCCTCCCTCCCCTCCCTATCCCACCCCTCTAGGTCATCACCAAGCATCGAGTTCTTGACCTTATGCACACCCCGGAATCGGTATGAAATTCAGAACCTCCACCCTTCCCCCAAAGGCATTGTTATGCTGGAGAATTTAGGGGTATCCTTTGCCTGAGGCATTCCCCGACATAGCGAAAGTAAAAGCAAAATTTCTAACCTAATCTGTAGTGCCTCTGAGGATGGAATCTCAGTTACAAAGAAAAGGAAGTTCAGAATCTGTGACCTAGAAATCACATATACTATAAGGTTTCATTTACGAAACCAAGTTGGGCCACCCCTATAACACCAAACAGGGAAAAGCTCGAGGATGACACCAAATCATGAAGGTAATTCAGAAGTTACAACCAGAGGAAGAGGAGGAAGTGGGAAAGCTGGGCTGTGTGTCCAAAGATATTGTCATTAGTAGATCTTATTTTCATAGAAAAACCAAATATTATCAGACTCTAATTTCTTTAAACTACTAAAGATTATAGAATCTTTATATGTTCCCTTATTCTCACACATTACATGACTTCTAAATTATTGCTAAAATTTATACAATAGGCAGAATTTTTTAATAATATATATCAATCATTGATGCATCAGAATGTACTTTTGATAGTTATTACTTAACAAATGGCACAGTTTGCATTACCAATTTATTTTTCATCTTAGCGTATTTCCAGTTATAAACATGAGAAGGTGAAGTAAAAACTTAATGATAAACAGGAATAATTCTGCTCAGGGGAATCTGTGTAACTATCATTATCTTGTGTCTTAGTATTAAAAAAAAAAAGAAAAGAAAAGCAACAGCAGCACAAGTATAAGTGACCTACAGCACCTGGCTCTGGTCCTCTAGGATCACAAGATTTGGTCTTGATGGCAGAAGGTACATCCCTGACCTCTCACAATCTCAGTCATGAAGACGACTAATGAGAAATGGGGAGGGGCGGTGGCAGCAGTAATTTCACAAGATTCACACACTGAACCTCATGCACTTCTTCAAGCAGTATCTTCCAAAATTGCACTCAGAATTTACTTTGATTTTGCATATCATCTACCAAAATTGTGTTACCTTGTCAGTCAGTGAAGAAGAGAACAGAAGGTCAAATAAGAAGGAAGTGGAGGCTGCTGATAGCAGCCCACCTGACAGACACCTGCAGTCTGAACAGCAAAGGAAGGGCAGAATGGGTCAGTATGGTCATGGCCATTTGACAAGCAGCACACACCTTCCTGCTATCTGAGCACTACCTCCAGTGGAAGTGTTATTTCTAAAAAGCGAAATCACTGAGGTTTATGCTACTGATCCAGAAGCATCCAGGAAACATTTGATTCTGCTGCCTATAGAGTCAGTTAAAATGGCAGGAAAGGGACTTCCCTGATGGCACAGTGGTTAAGAATCCGCCTGCCAATGCAAGGGACACGGGTTCGATTCGCTGGTCCGGGAAGATCCCACATACCATGGAGCCACTAGCCCCACGCGCTGCAACTATTGAAGCCCACACACCTAGAGCCCGTGCTCCACAAGAGAAGCCACCGTAATAAGAAGCCCGCACACTACAACAAAGAGTAGCCCCTGCTCACCACAACTAGAGAAATCCCAAATGCAGCAATGAAGACCCAATGCAGCCCCCTCCCCCAAAAAAGGGGGGCAGGAAAGCCTTTGCTCTGTTCTAAAAGATAATATCCAATATAAACATGGCTCGGTATTTTAAGGGCAATGGTTTGGTTGCCGGGAAAATTAACTCCTATATTATCCTTCATCCCCCCAGAAAAATAGAAGATGAGGAGTCTGGTCCAGGGGTGAAGCTTGGGAATGTCATTTATTCAACAAATAGTGTGGCAGCACCTCCTAATGCCAGGCGCAGCACTGGGTGCTAAAACTGCCCCCCCCCCAGGGCATATCATCTAGCAGAACACAAGTATCAGAGCAAGTACCAGATACAGCAGTAGGTACAGGGGGTGTTGGGGCACCACAACAGAGCATCAGCCCCAAGACTGGAAAGCCCTCCAGGGATGGGGTAAGGCATGTGCACGGCACAGTCCCAGACTCACTGGCTTCCTCACTCACGAAGATCCCCCCATTTGGGGAGCACTTTCAATTGAACTGAATTTGGAAAATAGCAAAATAAAAACCAAACCAACTAAAATTTCAGGACTGAAAGCATGAGGCTTGGAGGAATGACAATTAGAATGACGATAATGGTAAACACTGAATGAGCATTCATCAGATACCAGGCACTGCACTAAGACCTGCGCTGTCATAACCCTGTTTGAACCTCACAAACCACTGTCTGAGGCATCTCTCTTATTAGTCCCATTTACAGATGGGAAAACTGAGACTTGCAGAGACTAAGAAGGATGCCCAATGACAAAACACTGGGAAGTGGTGGGGCCAGGTTCCCTGCTTTACTTCCAGATGCAAGGCACCTGTACCCTAAAGAACAATCTAGGGGGACTTTCTAGGTGGCACAGTGGTTAAGAATCCAGCTGCCAATGCAGGGGACATGGGTTTGATCCCTGCCCCAGGAAGATACCTCATGCCACAGAGCAACTAAGCCCATGTGTCACAACTATTGAGCCTGCGCTCTAGAGAACTGTGAGCCATAACTATTGAACCCATATCCTGCAAGTACTGAAGCCCACACACCTAGAGCCTGTGCTCCGCAACAAGAGAAGCCAACACAATGAGGGGCCCGTGCACCACAATGAAGAGTAGCCCCCACTCGCCACAACTAGAGAAAGCCGTGTGCAGCAATGAAGACCCAATACGGCCAATAAATAAACAAATAAATAAACTTATTAAAAAAAAAAGGACAATCTAGGACAATACAAAAACTGTCTCAATAACAGTAAAGTTTTCAGAAATCTGAAATTATGGGGAAAATATAACCCTGGAAACAAAAGACCTCCACCAATCAAAAGTTGTAACCAATCACTTTTCTCCCCTCATGGAAGAGAAGTTCTTTTTTTTGAAAATGTGGACTTGCAGTATCTCTGATCCTGTGGAAGACCCTCAGGATTGTTTTATCTTATCAGCTGAAGGAGAAAAAAAGGCTTTGGAAGCAGCAACAGGCATTCAAATCCCAACTTCACCACTTACTGTGTGACCTTGGAAGTCACCTAATTTCCTTGAAGTTCAGTCCCCCAACCATAAAAATGGAGATTCTTCAAGGGTCATTATAATTATATAATATATAGTTAACTAATATATGTGAAGACCAATTCAGTGCCTGACACATAACAGGTGCTTACTTCTTGCTTTTCTCATACTTTTCCTTAAACAAAAACAAAGAGAAGATTTGTTGTATCACCATTTATGGCCAAAACAATAATAATAATAAAATCAACTTTCTTGGATGATGAAAATGTTCTATACTTTGATTCTGAGTGTGGGCTTCATAGTACATACAAATGTCAATGAACCATACACTTAAGACCTGTGCATTTTGTTCTATGTAATTTGTATGTCAATAAAAGTCAAATCCTTGGCAAATAAATTTTGATTTTAAATTTAGTATCTCAAATATATTAATTCTATGAGCAAGCCAAATTATATAGCATGCATTTTATGGTGCCAAGCTAGAACCTGTTAAAAGCCAAAAAAAACACAGTACATATTTTTCAGCTAGACCTAAAATTGCATCCCTCCACCTTGCCCCCACTTTAATCAACCCTGTGCACAGTTCCAGGAACTACCATTTCATTGCTCTATTCTGTAAGCGCCACGTTACAGCCAACCACCACCTCCATACATCAATGGAATCCACACTTATATAGGAATTGTAAGAGTTGAGTAGCACTTTAGTACTTTCAGAGGGTTTTCACATGTGTAGACTCATTTAAATTTCAAAACCTTTGCAGGAAGAGACTGTGAAGCACTAGTACTATCATGTACATGAGGATAATGATGTATCTGAGAAATTGAGCCATGGACCCTGGGCCTCTTAATAAGATGGTCTTGGCAGAAACTAGAACCCACATCTTCCAGCACCAAGACTCATCTCTTTCCTTTACTCCAACGCCTTTGACAGAGGAAAAGATGGCAAAACAAGTTATCCAACCTGTGCCAACTAAAGATGACCCTGCCCAGCACGGGCTAATGAGAACCAATATCATTAGGCCAGGAAGTCACATCATTAAACTCCTCCAACCTTAGAAAAGGATGGATTCTGCCTAAAGTATATTTCTCTACTCTTTCTACAGTTGCTTTTGGGGACTAATATTTTTATATCCAACATAATTCTTCTCAAAGCAGAGCATTAATGTCATGGGTCCAGCCCAGCCTTCAGGCCTCTTGCCCTGGAACCATGGTACCTTCCATAAACACTCTATGAGGGAAGAAAAAAACTAAATGTTTCTAAGTCAAATAAAAAGAAAAAAATTCATAGTTAAAGCCATGGTCTTTTAGACCAAAAAACTCAGTTCTCCCTTCTCTTCTTTTCCCCGTGCAACATGTATTTCAGGACTAAAAGACTCAATTAAAAATTCTATTATCATGAAGTAGAATTCTGTGGATGCAGCAATACTGAGCAAAAGCCATTATATTCCTGACTTTCCAAAAATGTGTATATAGGTGCTTGTGAAAAACCTATGCATTTGGGCATGCCTATAAGGAGGTGTGTGTGTGTGTGTGTGTGTATGTAGGAAGGCAAGAGAGTCACTACAGAACTGAATTCACATATCCACCACAAATCAATTAATAATACCATATTATAATGATGTATTTTCCATTATCTAGAGGAATTTCATTGTATTTGTTTTGTACCTTTTACACTTGAATTGTTATTCTTTTACAGACAAAGTGGGGGGCTAATTAAGGCCTTTAATTTCACCTCTCCAAGACATTTTTTTAGAAGGCTTAGCAATCCCAGTCAGACCATTAGAAAAGTTCAAGGGAAAAACAAAGGCTCTATGGCTACATCTGCTAAACTCTCCAGAATAGCTCAAGCCCTATATTAATTTAAAAGAAAATGGGAGGAGGAAAGGAGAAAGAGAGAGAGTAAGGAAGAAAGAAAATAAAGAGAAAGAGAGCAAGAAAAACAGGGAGGGGAGGAGAGATAGAGGGAGGAAGAAAGCAAAGAAAGAGGAAGGAAGGAAGCAAGAAAGGGAGGGAGGGAGGGAGGGAAAAGGAAAGGAAAGAAGGGAAGGGAAGGGAAGGGAAGGGAAGGGAAGGGAAGGGAAGGGAAAGGAAAGGAAAGGAAAGGAAAGGAAAGGAAAGGAAAGGAAAGGAAAGGAAAGGAAAGGAAAGGAAAAGAAAGGAAAGGAAAGGAAAAGGAAAGGAGGAAGGGAGGGAGGAAGAAAGGGAGGAAGGAGAGAAAAGGGAGGAAAGCAAAGGGAACAAGCAACCTCACTTATCCATCCACACACTTGCAGCTGTTTTTATTGTTATTTATTTATTTCCTCCCCTTTGGAGCCAGATCCTTTTTTCTCATTTAGTCTGACAGAGACTATCCTCCTGGAGTGACCTTTTATTCTTTCCTTTTCCTTCACCCCTCCGGGCTATTGCCCTCGTGCCAGTAACTAGATAACACACTCTATCAAAGATTTTTTTAAAAACTCATTGGGAAGGCACTAGGGCTGTTAGTGGCATCAATCGTGGGCTGACACGGGCCAGGGTCAACCATTTATCTCCACGCGTAGCCTGTGGTTACCGGCGGCCATCTTGACTTGCAGATGTCACCTCCCCAGCCCGATAACATCTGCTCCCGAGCCCTTTCCTTTCCTCGTCTGGCCTGTTTCTTTGTTTTATTCTGGTGGACATCTTTTCATACAAAATCAAGATAGGAATGAGTGAAGCCCCTCCCTTCTTCCAGAGCCTTTTCAAATTCCAGGGCCAGGGAAACAGTTATGGGCTAGGAAAAGAATCTGGCTTTCAGAGCCAAAATTTTCAAAATAAAACTGAAACACTTTTGCTCCTTAGGAAATTCAGCCATGCCCTTGAAGTTAAACTACACCCACAGAGCGTTGCTCTAATTGCACTAGACATGAGATTTTCATAAAAGATTTCTTTTAACTCAAATTTACTTTCCATGCTACTCCATCTTTTCCCCATCTTGTCCACTCCTCACATCCCCCTGCCCCCGTACCATTTGCTATCATTTTAGTAACTTACTCACAGGCAGCATCATCGTGAAAAGAAAGTTTCACATGAGGCAGACTGCACTTCTAAATCCCAGCTCCAACATTTTAGCCATGGGGCCCTGGACAAGTCTCTCAGCCTTCAGGAGCACCCATTTCCTGATCTGTAAAATGGAGCTAAGGATATCTACTCATAGAGCTGTGAAAATAATGTACACAAAATAGTCATATACCATGTGCTCATCACATATAAAAGCTCAACATACTTGAGCTACTATTTATTGCTTTAAAGTTAATAAAAAGTCATTTAGCTGCTTAGGCAGTGGAATTTGGTGGGGTACCAAACACGGCCCAGCCCGTATACAAAAATCATCACTGCCGATTTTTCTACCATTATAGCTGTTTATTTGAGTCTACAAGAATTCTCTTATAAAATGCAGATACACCTGGAGAGTTTTGGATTTTATGAACTTGAACCTTAAATAGGAGCTGAAGTTGAGTAAGAAAGGAAGGGAGAGATTTTTAAAAAAGAAAGAAGAGATGCCCAAAGGAAAACTTTATATGTAGATATAATTTTAAATCTAAACCCCAAACGCCTCATGTTCCTATAAATTCAAATAAAGGTGAAATACAGTCATCCTTTCCACAGCATTTTATACTCTGTATGAGATACTAAACTCTGAGAGATTCCCAGGTTAAAACTTACCTTCATCCTTAAAATTCCCACTAGCAGATTCCCCTTGCAAAACCCATATAAAATAGTCTTCGATTCAAACTTAAAAAACAAAGGTAAGTAAATTGATAGCTGTTGAAGGTGGGAGATGGGTACATGGAGTTTATTATGTTATTCTCTCTCCTTTAGTATATTTGAAATTGCCTACTTAAAAAGTTAAAGAAAAAAATAGGCCCCAATAAATATATTGTCTTATACAGGCCAACTGCACTTCTCTTTCAATTGTCCCATTGAAGTATGTGATACACAGTAAATAAGATGATCAATTTTCCGTGGTGCTGATGCTGAAAGGGATGGTTCCTTAGGATGGAAGAAAGAAGTCTCAAAAATTGTCTTTAAAAACTCATAGAATTTATGGATAGATATATAGTCATAGATATGAATATATCACCCTCATGCATTGCCAACATTGAACTTATGACCCTTCCAAATTTACTCATTCAACATACAGAACATGTCTTTTTATTACTTCACCCCCATACTTCTACACTCAATGCCTGCAGACACCGAAATCAGGAGTGGCTGTCTCTAAACTTTCCAGCTTGAAGGTTAGAAGTTGGAGGAGCCGGGGAAGCCTTAGCGGCCCATGACGTCACTAGCCAGTTCTCCTTTGGCCAGGATCAAAGCAACTGGATGCTGAAATTGTAAAGGATCTTTTTTGCCTCTTTTTATTATCTCTTTTTACATTTTCTACTGTAAGCATATGTCCTTTTTGCAATAAGATGAAAAGGTGTTTTGTTTTGTTTTGTTTTGTATACTAAAGCACCTAAATGCAGAGGCCAAAGCGGTAGGAAGAGAGAAGCTGGAATTATGTGGCAAAATGATATTGGCACATGCCTAAAAATTATGACCCTTGTGTGTCTCCCACAAGAGCACCTCTCATCCCTAACCTTACAAGGCACATTGCCTCATTTTCCACAAAATTTAAAAAAGGAAAATTAAGCTGAATATTCTAGAACTATGGATCTAGTCTCCAATTACTTCACTAATATAATACAGCAAAGGAAATTACAAGGTTCTGTCTATACTGCAAAAATTAGTAATTTCTACTAAACATTGCTCACATTATCAAGACTTAATAAAACAGTTCAGAAAGATATCATGAAATTCACCTGTCAAGCAGATCTCTATTTCTGCAACCCTAAGGAAAACCCAGTTGGCAAATGGCCAAACTATTCTTGTTGTGGAGACCAAATGCCTTCCTCTGTAAATGGAAGGCTTTTCTGAGTAAATCACCCTTTGTATAACTTATTTCTTTGGTAAGAGTGTGATGCTTCTGTCTTTCCCAGTGTCTCCAGTCTCAATAACAGTTTCTAAAAGTTTCACAATGAAAGTTTTGAGACTCAATTTCCATCTGGTGACTATCAGCTTTAATGATGTACACTCATGTATTCATTCAATAAACCTTTATTCCTATAGTAGTTATAAAATATAAATATCAAGCCACACACTGCACATCACTACCCCAGCAGCATAAAGGAGCACACATCCACACATAGGTACATCCACTGAAATCACTGTCAGAGCAGAAGTGCAGAGGAAGCAGAAATTCTCACTGGAAGGATCCAGAACACAAGTGGTAGGAAAATGCCCACAAGAAGGCAAGGGCTGAAGAAGCTGTTGTGGGTGAGGGGGCAGAACTAGACCACGCTCCTAGCTGAAGCTGAAGCTCGGGAGGTTAATTTTCACATACTTATACTTTCTCTGCTACCCAGAGATCTACTTCCGCAAATTTATATTGTGGCTTCACATATTTATTTGGGAACTGTTTATAAAAGAGAACAGGTTTCCTTTCTTCTTTTTTGCAAGATTTTTTACAAAAAAAAATTATTAAATTAGTAATATTTCTAAGTGACTATTCTATTATTATTAAAATTATTATTTTAGTAATAGTAGAGGCTCTGGAATTCTGTCTTTGAGTCCCTGCTCTACCCATTACCTGCTGTGGGTTCTGAAGCAAACTACTGAACTTCTCTGAGCTTTTACAGATCTGTAAATTAGAGATGATAGGGACTTCCCTGGTGGTCCAGTGGTTAAGACTCTGTGCTGTCAATTCAGAGGGCATGGGTTCGATCCCTGGTCGGGAAACTAAGATCCCACATGCTGCACAGTGCAGCCAAAAAAAAAAAAAAAAAAAATGGAGATGATAATGGTAATCATGTGAGAGCTCTATTCTGAGGCTTGAACAGGTAGCTCCAGTAAAAGGCTTTACTCAGTCCCAGACCAGAAGTCAGTATTCAGTCAATGTTACCTCCTTCCCTTAGTAATACTAGTGTTTCTTTCCAGGAAAATACAGAATATGCTTCCCTAGACGGTATCATACCTACTACTGAAATACTCTATTATGTTTTTCCTTCCATTTTCCTCAGTCTTCCCAAAACAGCAATTATATACTTGGTTGTTTCATTTTAATGTTTGAAAACCATCAATTTATCCAGATGAAGTGATGAATTCTGTGAGCAGAAGGGATTCAGCAAAGGAATGAAGAATCATCTTCTGAGGCCGTGGCCCCTGGATTGGATGGGGTCCAGGGTAAAGAGGAGTTTAAATGCTGGAATGGCTCTCCAAGAGAACTACATAATCTCCTTTCTGAGAAACTACCAGTACAGGAAAGTTTTAGAACAATTTTACCGAGACGAGGAACTGGAAATTGTTCCCATGCATTTTCAAGGCCCGCTCAGGCCTGGGTGCTGAAGGCTTCAATCATTGTGAGGCTAGAGGACCTGAACTGTAGCCTAGATTTCATGCCACATAGCAGAGTGAGGCTTTTTTCCAGGAGCTTTTTCCATTGTTAACATGTAAGAAACATTAATGAATTCCTATCTCCAATGTGCAGAAGCCTCGCACAAAGAGAGAAGCAAGCCTGTCCTCTCCCTGCACAGTTCTAGCTCTGGGTTAAGAAGGCACCACTTTCAGGGCTGCTGGGACAAGGATCCCAGTTCAAACCTTCAGTCTCTGCCCCCATTAAAATTTAAAACCAGATTCGACCCATCATAGAGTGGCACCAGAGGATTGCAATTTCATCCAGCATGATTTTTATTAGCCCTGCAATTTCTTAATGGGCTCCCCTGAGGGCTGGCTGGTAGAATTCTGCACTACCCGTCCGGATTTGCTACAGGCAGCTTAATAAACACGGCATCTGCCCCGTGACAATTGTCATAACATCCGACCAGGGTGCAGAAGGCAGAGTTAAAGGTTAACAAAACCAGCCGCTTGTGTGGCAGGGCGGTGGGTGGGGAGGATGCTGGAAATTGTCATCTGAAGAAAAATACTGTCCCTGGGTCCGTGGTTCCTCCAGCCTGGCCAGAGTTCCCAGGAGCCAGGCCGGCAGCTCGCTGCCTCCTGCAATCAGCATGTTTTACACATCTCATGAGTGTCACCACTCCTGACATCTCATTATGCACCAGAGGTGGAAGTGGACAGGTATGGAACACCCGAACTTTTCCTTTTCTTATTATTTCTGCGGCTCACCATGAAGCTGGGAGTTAATTAAGTCCTGTGGGACAATCAGTGTCTTTTTTGCTAGGTTAAATTACATTATATACAGATGTAAAAAAAGAGAAGAAAAAAATAATCCCTCAGCTCTTTCCTGGTTAATAGAGTACGTTAGAAATATGATGATTCCAAACTAGAAGGTGAAGTGGAAGGCTGCTTAGCATACAAGGTTTCTAATGAAGTCATATGACGACTCCACCAGGGATCTCCTTCCTTAAGGATCTCAAAGCACTTTTAAAAACACTTTTAAAGAACTCCTTGCCTCAACTCTGAGAGAAAGTTGATTGGAGGTGATAGTCAATCCCATAATATAGGTAGGAAAATTCCCTCAACCAGACTGGAGGAGAAAACTTCGTTTGGATTTATAAAATCCTAGACTGAGAAGAAACCTTCAGAGGTAACACAGGATCAGAGAATGTGAAGATGGGACCTTTCCTTAAAATGACCTAGTCCAAAATTTCCCAAAATGTTCCACAGGTGGCCAATGGGTGTTGCATACAACCAAAAGATGATTCTTGTGAGCAGAGAAGTTTGGGAAAAGCTGAGTTCAACAGAGTGAAACTACCTTCCCTTTAATGTGGGCTCCATGACGCCCCATATGGAAATGAGTCTGCAGTGCTTCCCAAACTTATTTGACCACAGACCCTGTTTTCTAACAGGCCATTCTTCATTACTAATTGTCCACAGAACCCACATTGGAAAATGCTGACCTGGTCCCATTGCTCAGCACAGATGAGGAAACTGAGGTTCTCCTGAGGACTTGCCCAGAATCACACAGGTAGGTGATACCCAAGCTGGGAGGTAGGACCCAGGTCATCTGCTATCAGACTGACCACTGTCCCACGCTGCCTCTCTGTAACTCAAAGGAATCCAGAACACAGAGGACCATGCTTTCCTGTCCCTCAGCGAGACGTGGGGGTGTCTCTCCATATTACCTCCAGGACATCCATCCTCAACCCTCTCTCAGCTGCAGCTTTCTGATGCCTTGTTTCCTGGGCTCCTGCCTCAGCACTGCCTTACATCCACTTGCATCTGAGCTCCAGGAGAACAGGAGCTACGCATGTCAGGACCAACCTGGCACCGGGCCACACTTCAGCCAGCAGTTCTGACTCTGATGTGAGCTCTAAGGGATATTTCATGAAACAAAGTGGCAGCTATGAAATTTACAAAGTCTCCAGCGGTCCTACATTTCCTCCTGGATTAAATCCTCACTCCTTAGTTTGACACTCAAGAGGGCTCATGTTTCCCAAACTTTGTTTCCAGTGACTCCCTTCCCCATTACTTCCTTTCAAACTTTATACTCCAGCCAAATACAATGACATATAAAAACCATGTTTTCCCACCCCTGGGATTCTGTTACACTCATCTCTTCACCTTTTCTCCTTATCTCTCCCTATCCTTCAAATCCTCATAAATTTAGGCCCAGATAAAATGACACACCCTCCAGGGAATTTGTAGATGATGACTTTTCCATCCAGAAGATTTCTTGGCCTTCACTGATTTTCCACAGTAAAATACGAATACCTTTATTATCACATTTATTACTTTTTGTTTACAGTACAGTTATTGGGGTTTTTATAGCTCCCCAATTAAAGAGGACATTCCACAAGGTAGGGGTTGCATCTTATTCATCCGTGGAAATAACCCAACCCTTTCAAAGTTGACCGAATTATTTTTTTTAATTAATTTATTTATTTTATTTATTTATTGGCTGCATTGGGTCTTCGTTGATGCACACGGGTTTTCTCTAGTTGCTGCGAGCGGGGGCTACTCTTCATTGCAGTGCGCAGGCTCCTCATTGCAGTGGCTTCTCTTGTTGTGGAGCACAGGCCCTAGGTGTGTGAGCTTCAATAGTTGCAGCACATGGGCTCAGTAGTTGTGGCTCACGGACTCTAGAGCACAGGCTCGATAGTTGTGGTGCACAGGCTTAGTTACTCCGTGGCATGTGGAATCTTCCCAGGGCAGGGCTCGAACCCGTGTCCCCTGCATTGGCAGGCGGACTCTTCATCACTGTGCCACCTAGGAAGTCCTGACCGAATTATTTTATCCAAGCCCTTCATAGTTTCAAAGTTTTTTGTCATCTTTCAAGACAATCATCCAACAATCCTGTACGGGGACTGATACAGTGGCTGGCACCCTGGGACTTCCCTGGTCGTCCAGTGGTTAAGACTCCACACTTCCACGGCAAGGGGCACACGTTTGATCCCTGGTCGGAGAATTAAGATCCCAGCCAAAAAAAAAAAAAAAAAGTGGCTGGCACCCTGAGAGTGATCTGTAAATGATATTTGAGAAGGATTTAGGACGATAATCTCATTTTCCCAATGCAGGAGTACCTTGCCCTCTCTGCTGGCCATACTGCTATATTAGTTCAATGTCTTAGTAAAGTCATCATGTGGTGTCCTTCAAATGCATACTCATTGGTGCCAAGCAGAAACAGAACAAAATACATTTGCTTCTGCTTGGCCATGCATACTTTTCCCCTCTGGGAAGGAAAAGAAGTTAAATGGCAATGCTTTCAGGTGACTGGTACTGGAGCCGTGAGCCCAAAAGTCCAGGTCCTTGCTTTTGATATTAATTCACAGAGGGGCCTTGGTCAGTTGACTCTGTCTACTCCACCCCATGTATATATAGGTATTCATTACACAGGGACACTGAGGGGGTTAATTAATATCGGGAAGACCCACTGTGAGAAACAAACACTATAACAGACTATTTCTTTCCCTAGATTGCTCTTTTCTTTATTATTAGAAGGTTAGAACTGAATGATGAGCCATCCCCGTTGGGAGCTGGGACTTCATAAAAACAACTACTATCATTTTGAATCAGGAAGATGCACATCACAAAAGAAACACATAACTGGCTTTGAGGTCCTGCAGGCTACTGAAGGTATGTGTGTTTTATGTAGTCATGACGCTTTCTCATTTGCTTGTTTATTTGTTTGTTTGTTAAAAAAAAAAAACACTCTACAGAATTCTAAGGGAGGTTGACCAAACACTCTGTTTCCTTTTCACTTAGCCGAATTTCTTATTGGCGCCTTGTTCTCACCCCCGTCAAAATTTCATGCAACAGCAATGCCCTAGATTATCATGAAGGAGAATCAGTGAAGAGAATCAGAGGAAAAGGCGTTAGTTTAGAGCCATAAAGGGGCTGGGACTTCCCTGGTGGTCCAGTGGTTAAGACTCCGTGCTTCCAAGGCAGGGGGCGTGGGTTCAATCCCTGGTCAGGGAACTAAGATCCCACATGCTGTGAGGTGCAGCCAAAAAAAACAGAGAAAAGTGAGGCCATTGTGGTCAAGCATTGGCTGACCCTCCAATGTTCATTCTCCAGTATCCCTTCATCTATACCGCCAAGATTTTCCTTCCAGGTATCACTGCTGTCATATTCTCACCCAGGTGTTGGGGGTGGGATTCACTCTGTTTCAAGGTCTGCAATAATTGGCCAAAAACAGCCAGCAAAGCCTATAGCCCTGACCACAGGGCAGTATGGCCAACTAACTCAGTTTGGACCAATAAGTCAGGAAGAAATATTTGTTGAGGGCTTCTAGGTAGGAAGCTTCCTCCTTCTGAACCTCTGCCCACAAAAGAAACTTTTATTCACAGGCAATGTAGATAAGGGAGCAAGTAGCCCTGGGCACTACTGGCAACCATCTCTGGCCACAGAGAAGGCAGCCGTAACTTGAATCTGACCCCATGGAAGGCGGGGCAGAGACATGGAAAGATCCATCTCGTGAGTGAGCACAGAACTGTTTGGTCAGGCCATGCCTATGACTCCTGACTGAGCTTTCCCATTCCATGAGCCACTCTGTGAGGCACTTTATTATTTAAGTTCATTTGACTTGTGCTCTTTTTCCCTTGTGATTGAAATCTTCATAATAAGATTTTTTAAGTAAAATTTAAAGAAAGAAATGAAAGCACATGAGTGTATGGAAAAACACCTCTACACAGATTCTATAGAACTATGTATATGGATATAGACTGCAGATATAAACATATGCTCCATTTGAACAAATTTTCTTCAGACATAATGTTTCAGAATGATTCTTAGTAGGAAATAAGCAGAGATTCAGCACAGATAGAGACAGCAGAAAGAGCCACATCTCCTCAAAAACTCCCACAGTTTGCAGCAACACTGCAAAAGAAGGTGATTGATGTCTCAGCACTAGAAAATTCCACAGAGGATCTTTAGGGCATAAGGATGAGAATGGGAGCACACCATCAATGAAAGGGGAGGAAAGTGGGAATCCAGAGTCTGGAAGGAAGCTGGCTTTACCCCGCTAACTCCCATCAGGCCACAAGTTCTACCTAATGGTCCCATCTCATCGCCTAGCTTGTCATCCTTGCCACCAAAGAACATAAACCAGGATATTATTCCACGTGGACTTACAGTGAAAAATTAAAGGCACCATGTGGAATACACTGGGTCAGCCACCAGGCTAAAGGTTAAAGATGGGGTCATTAGTCTATAGCTAGGACTGGCTAGAGTATGTGCATTAACAAACAACCCCGAGCCTCAGGGGCACAACACAAAGTCCACTACTAATGTTGGCAACTCTGCAGGCTGGAACAGCTGTCCTCTGTACATGGACACTGTGCACTGGGCCATTTAGTCATCATGGCAAAGGAAAAGAGAGGGCTGGAGGGTGGAGCCCTGGACGTGAAATGCTGCCACCCCCGTGCTAAGCAAGTGACAGGGCCCATCACACTTCAGAAGGGTCGGGAAGTGTGAAGCTTCCTTGGGCTCAAAACAGATGAGAACTGGATACTGGAGGAGGGGACCACAGAGCGACCTAACTGCAAAACTGCTCTAAGTTCTTAGTTAAAAAAAAAGAAAAGAAAAGAAACAATTCTGGAAAATCAGTTAAATATCCATTAATCTTGGGAGGTCACTAGCACTTAAATGTTAAGTACTTAGGGTTAATGACCAGGTCAACCTCCCTCCAAAGGCACACACCCCTGAAGATAAGCTCTGGGTAAAAGAAGTAGTTTAAAGGGAAGAAAAGGAAGAAGGAAGGGAAAAGAAGAAAAAGGAAAAGAGGGGAGGGGAAGAAGGGTGCGGTGGAGGTAAGGGGAGAGGAAGGAAAGGGGAAAGGAAACAGAAGAGAGAAAAGAAAGAAAAAGAAAAGGAAAGAAGAAAAAACCAAAGGAGAGGAAAGGAAATGAGAGAAAAAAATTGAAAAAGGGGATTTCAATAACAGAAGAAACAAAATCAATTAGGGAATACAAAGTAGTTTCAAATTGGCCTCTAACTAGCTATACACGATATAAAGAAAATGTAAAATTTGTTGTATCACTGTATTGCACCAATTTTCTAGGAGAATCTCCTTAAACAGAAAGTAGGGATTAAATTAAGCAGTGGAGTTTTGCTTTTTTTTTTTTTTACAGTAATCCAGGCAGTGAAGTGAATTTTAAAATATAAATATTAATAAATGGTGATGCTTCAACCAGCCAAACATCAGGAGTGTATAAAAGTTATTTTGTAGTCACTAAAAAATTGAATAGAGTGAAAGACCTGCAGAGACTTGGTCTTGTCAAATCAAGTAACGCCCTTGAAGACCCCAGCTTGAATCAAAGCACCTTTAACCTAAGAAACCATGCCTAGCACCAATGATAGTGAGGCAGTGAGTATGGGTGCGAGGAAGGGGCCGGCTGCCCACCCACGATACTTATCTGCATCCCTCCTTTCTCTTTCTACTTGTGATCTGTACTGCTAGGTACCTGCATTTACTCACCTGTCACTTACTCCTTAACGCCTCAAAATCAGGTTTTCCTCCCCCATCAATATTGTCTTGCAGCCTCAAGCATCACTAAGAAGATTTTGATGTGCCTCATCACCCCTTCCTTCAGGCTCTCCCCTCCCCTGGTTTCCATGACACCGCGGCAAGAGTTTTCAAACACACTTTTAGCAACAGAACCCTTCTTTCAAATAAGATCTTGCCTAGAACTCCTAGTGACTACCATAGCTTTATAGTATACTTGAAATTAGGCAGAGTAAGTCATCAAAGTTTGTTCTTCTTTTTGAAGGTATATTTGGCTATTCATTATATTTCCACAGAAATTTTTAATCAGCCTGCAAATTTCTACCAAAAAAAAAAAAAAAGTTGGGTTGTTTTATTGGAATTGCATTGACTCTAAATATTAACTTAGAACTATCTCAACATTATTGAAAACTCCAATAATGGATCTCTTAATGTTTCCTTTGATTTGGATTTATTAAGCTTTTTGGATCTACGGGATTATATTTTTGATCGAATTTGGAAAAATTTTGGCCATTGTCTCATTAAATATTTTCCTATTCTTCCTACCTCCACTTCCATATCCATACCTCCTACCTACATAAGCAGCCCTGAGCTCCAGCTTCCAATGGCTCCCCCCAGAGACACTACTTCTCTCTGCTTGAGGTTTCTTTCCCTGTGCTGTGTCTGGAATAGTGTCCCCAGATAGAAAGCTGCTCTCCTTGTGTGTTTCCCTTCTCTCAAGGATCACAGTCTTGTGTGCTATTATCCAAAGCCTGAAATATATTCTAACTAGTTTCACAGTCGGGTACAGCAGGAGGGTAAGTCCAAAATCATCACTGTCTCATGACCAAAACCAGAAGTCTGTCCATTCACATTTAAAAATCTAAGTAGACGATCTGCGTAAGTGGGACGTCATGAGGCTTCCAAATGTCCAAGTCCATCGGTCTTTACTCTGATTTAATCGCTCCAGAAAAGTATCTTTTAGTCGCCTTTCTGGAAATAGAATTTCAATTGCCAAGATGCTGGAGCTGGGAGCAAAGGAAAGAATTTGGTGGGGGCGGGGGGACGAGTCGTGGGAGGTTGACCTCTCTTCAAAGAGTAACCAGATCTTCCAATCATCTTTCAGATTCTCCATCCCCTCCTCCCCTGTGCTCGATAGCAAGCGCCTAATTAATATGATCTGTCCATAAATTATGCCTCAGAAAGAGATGCCTGATTGGAACCACTGGTAGTAATGTCCTGGGCTCTAACAACTCTTTACAGAAGATTTCAAACAACCCCTTCCTGCCTCATGACCATTTCCTGGTTAGCTAAATTTCTCTAAATTCAAAGCTCTTCTAGGGCCCAGTGGAGCAAACTGTCTTGCTTTTTATCTAAATGTCCCTTTGCGGGAACTAAATTTTGACTTTCCTCCTCCCCATGAAGTCATCTGCATTCTCCCATACACAAGTACATTCCATCTTGACATATTGTGGTGCTTGTGTTACAAAAATCTCATTTTATCAAAAAAAGGGGTTTATGCCTCTTTTTCTTGTCCTCCTTTTATTATATCTACTTGAAATAGGAGGTTCCTGCCTCTCTTTGGTTAAGAGTCCATTCTTCACTATGTTAAGCTTCAGTCATATTTTCAACCATTTTTACTCCGATTTTGCTATTTTCAGGTTCTTTGTTCATTACTGCTTCTTGCTTCTCATATCATCTTCATTCTTGGATTCACTTTATGGTTTGCCAGAGCACATCATTTTTCAGAGAGTGCACAAGGGTGATAAACTTTCTGAATTTTGTGTTGCATATACATCTTTATTTTGTTTCTGTTCCAAATAGTACTTGATGGGGTATAGGATTCTAGGTTTAAAATCACCTCCCAGATAACTTTAACAGCACTGTTTGCGACTACTTTTTCCACTGATATGGCAGATCAGATGTTCAGAGAAACTTCTTCAAGTTATCACGACCGAAATTGCTGGGTGAAACATCTGGAGGAGTGGAGAGAAAGTAAAGGATTCCTTGGAGGCAGACATGAGGAAAACACTGCTTTCCCGGCCCTTTTCTTCCTTCTTTCCCCCAGTCTGTCCTGGAGTTTCAGAGTTGCCTTGGATTTGGCCAAGTTTAACAAAGACTTTAATACCCACAAAGGACCATACCCATCTCCTGTCTCCAAGCCTTTTTGCTCTGTGAGCCACTCTTAAAACTTCATCTTGAAAGCCACAGAGCCACCCCTCCGTGTATATGGGGACAGAGAAAAAGAGGGAAAAGGAGGGGAAATGGCCCTAGCAATTCCCCTAAGCAGTCCTTTCATTAGTTACCCTGATACCTGCCCTACATGACTCTCAAGTTTGGAATTTCTCCTGGAGCTCCACTGAAAAGTATAGCTGACTTTTTCTATCTGTTTTCTCTAAACTGGCTTTGCATTGTGTTTATTGTGCTGTGATTTCTCTATCCATCCAACCCAGTCCGCTCGTTATCCTTCAGAAATCCCTCAAAACCTCTGGCTGTCAATGGCACCTTATTGCATTTTCCAGCCCTCTTTTAGATTCTTTGCTTTTTAATATCTTTTCTCTTGTTTTGATGTACCACAGTGATATACCGTAGGTATAATCAATGTATTCTAAAGAAGAGAAAAATGTACCTGTGCTGAAATGGAAAGACGCCCCTGATGCAGTCATTCATTTATAAACCCCTTCATCCACTCAAGACTTTTTAACAGGATCTGTTGTATATTAGGCATAGTTCTAAGCTTTGGGAAACAGCGGTGACAAACAAAGTTCCTCTTTGCAAGGAACTGATATCCTAGAGCGTCAATAGGTTTTTTAAAAAATACAAGTTGAAGAACATTATTAATGACACAATAACATCTTCGTGTGCAAATGGGTGTATGTACACCAGTGGGTGTTTGTCTTCTTTCAGACAGAATCTTCCGATGGCATTGGAGAAGCAACATGTGAGAAGGCTTCTTTTAACTGCCTTTATCTGCATTTCTATCGTGGTCGTTTGTACAACTGATTCAGGTTCTGTTCTAGGCACTTGGGACAGACCAGTAAACAAAGCAGGCAAACATTTCTGCCTCCTTGGGGATCACATTCTACCAAGAAAAGTTAGACACTAAACAAGAAACATGATAAATTATTACCTTACATAATATCCACAGGTGATGAGGACTATGGAAAAAACAGAGCAGACTAAGGAAAATTGCAAGTATGGTACATGGAGTAAGCCGCGCTGGGTTGTAACTTTAAATAGGGTGGGAAGGGTAGACTTCATTCGGGGGGGTAACACTTCAGCAAAAAGTTCAAGTGGAGGGCGGAAAGGGAGGGGACAAGATGCTCAACATCACCAGTTATTAGAGAAATACAAATCAAAACTACCGTGAGGAATCCCCTCACCCTGGTCAGAATGGCCATTATGAAAAAGTCTACAAATAATAAAAGCTGGAGAGGATGTGGAGAAAAGGGAAACCTCCTACACTGTTGGTGGGAATCAAAATTGGTACAGCCACTATGAGAACAGTGTGGAGGTTCCTTGCAAAACTAAAAATAGAGTTGCCATATGATCCAGCAATCCCACTCCAGATATATCCAGAAAAAACAAAAACTCTAATTCAAAAAGATGCATGCATGCAATGTTCATAGCAGCACTATTTACAATAGCCAAGACATGGAAGCAACCTAAACGTCCACCAACAGATGAATGGATAAAGAAGATGTGGTACATGTATACAGTGGAATATTATTCAGACCTACAAAGGAATGAAATAATGCCACTTGCAACAACATGGATGGACCTAGAGATTATCATACTAAGTGAAGTCAGACAGAACAGTCAAATATTATATGATATCACTATATGTGGAATCTAAAATGATACAAATGACCTTATTTACAAAATAGAAACAGAGTCACAGACATAGAAAACAAACTTATGGTTACCAAAGGGGAAGGGGGAAAGTTAAGTATTTAAAGATGACAGACATGTAAGCCTCCAAAAAACTCAAAATTAGTCTTTGAGATGATGGCAAATCCAATGAAATATAAGTGAAATGATCTGGTCATAGCAGCAAGCACAACAGAGAAATGATCCTGTATCATTTTCTCACACTGAGACTAGCAAATGAGCATGGCAAACCGGACGTTTACTGTGTGTGAGGTGCAGTTCATGGTGGCTCACATGCTAGAATCCTCACACCAACCCTATTAGGTGGGTACCATCATTATCCCCACTTTACAGATGAGAAAACAGATGCACAGAAGGGCTAAGTTGCCTGAAGGCCCCGCAGGGAGCAAGTGATGTATTCCAGCCCCAGCAGTCCAGCTCAAAGCCCATGCCTAACCCCCATGCTACCTGCCTCTCCCTCCCCGTCACCGGCATTTGCTCGGCTGTGCACCCCAACAACCCAGCTTATTCCCCAGGAGGAAACTGAGGCCCAGAAAGGCTTAAAGACTGCTCAGTGTCCCATGGCTAGTCTTCAGCCCACTGCTCTCTTTCTACAATTTGACACTAATTCAGCAGCCTCGCTCACTACAGTAAACCTTTGAGTCATCACTGCCAGCCAATGGCTGAGAAGTAGCACGGGTGGGAAGAGGAGGCTGCGATTCGGGGACCACAGTGCTGCAGATAAAGAATTAAAGCTGTCAACACACTGAAAGGAAGAGGTGAATTGGAGAGGCAGGACACAATGAAGGAAGAAGCAACAACCCTGTGCAATCTCCTGAAGTTTCCGGAAAGGGGCGTGAGAAGGCTGGGCGGTCATAGGATGGACAGGGAGACCCTGAGGGATGGGAAAGCAGACAGGGAAGAGCTGAGAAAGGACAGAAAAATCACGATATTTGTAATAGTATGCATTTTCAGCACCAGCCCAAAAGTTATAGAGAAACATGCCTCGCGAACCAGGAAGTACAGTTTGGGACCACAAAGTCTTCACGGGAGCGGCATTCACGAGAGGATCTCAGATAGTGTGTGGCACTTAATAGGCGCTCAATAAACATTTGTTCCAATAAAAGAAACAAAAGAGAAAGATCTGAGGATCGCTTTCATAAAGAGAAAGACACCTGAGGGAGTAGGTGCTCGATAAATATTATTTTTTATCTGTGTGCCACGAGAAGCCTGGAGAGTTGTAAAAGATTATCTGATATATTTCCAAAAAGCCCCTCACCTCTGCTATCAATGTTCGAAAATTCCCTGGGAGGCTGTGGAATCTCTCACAGGGGACTTTTGTTTGTTTGTTTTTCTCACAGAGAACTTCTAAGGACCCATTCTTACAAGACCCACTTGGAGGGGTGGCTAAGATGATTTAAAATGGATGGGTGAGGGAGGGAGGCTGGACCAGATGACCCAACAGACCTTTTCCCTCTTAGTCCCTGATTTCCACGGCATCCCCTCAGAAGTGGAAGTTTCCTCTCTGCTCTGCACAGCACAGAGATGGGGCCAACAGACACAGCCATCCCACCAACTGAAGATGGCTGAGTGATTTGGAAACCTTCCAGAAGGGCTCAGTTAAATTGTAGGCCATTTATTTCATGGAGAAATAAACCACAGAGAGCTTCTTTCAAACATGCTCGCAGAAAGCAGGACAAAATGCTGAGATTATCTGCTCAGAATTTGCCTTAAAAGAGCCAGGCAGCACTCATTTATTTTTGAGAAAATATATGATTAACCATAGTTAACTATGAATTCAGATGCTGTGCATTAGACCAGCTTCTCAAAGTTTGAGAGCATTTAATATTATATATCGCTGCCATTTGGCCTAAATTGTTTTTTTAATGTACACAATATTACAAATTTAATTTGAGCTGTTTGAATCAGTCTGTAAAAAAGATTTGATTATACCTGAGTGTTCTGGCCCCGGCTTTTCCGTATCTCAGTAATCTTGGCGGTAATTGGCTGATTAGGCGTCTCACACTCCATCTTTGCCTCAGTTTCCATGGTAATGGTACAGGAGCTATTATAGATGAGAACTTCATCTCTTTCCACTTTAGGGCTGAAACGAGAGGGGAGGTTAAATGGGGTGTCATCAATCTTAATGAAATGCAATTATTTTTACTCTTATTAATCATTGCAAGCCATTAGCTTGTGGCAACTACAGGCCACCATTTGTCAAATTTTGCAAATTTCTGTAATTTTGTTTCCATTCTTTTATTGTTTATTTGTTTTCCCTTTATCTGCACACCCTGCAATGAAAATGCACATGGTAAATATCTTTCACTGAGGCCTTTCTCTTTTTCAGATCTATCAGGAACATTAGCAAAAGCTTCTCCAAGCCTGACCAAACAGGCAATGCACAGATAATACTTCCCGTTCCAAAAATGGAAGCAAATGTTGGGAATTTTTTTTTCTTTTCCCTTTCCCTCTTCCTGTTCTTACACTCGGTGTTGGGGGAGTGAATTGCCTGAATCCCCCTAGGGCAGATGGAGAAATTGGATAACCCACACAACTGGCTAACTGGTCCCTAATTCCAACTGTGAAAAAATGAGCTCATTTAGGCTTTCAATTCCCTCTCCCCAGCTGATGGCAATGAGGCTCTGTTGCTAGCAGTGGAACATTAACTTAGTAAATTAATTAAACTTACTTAACAGCCCAGACTAAGGAGATTCGATATATGTGCCAGTTATACTACCAGCCACTCACTTTAAAAGTCCTCTTGCTTTAAGGAGAGAAACCAGACTGGATTTAAAATGAAAAACAGCAGTGTAGCATTACAGAAAGTCTAAAAATATGTGGTCCAGAGGGGAGGAGAGCGTGGAGGGTATTGCAGGGTACTGCCCCCAACAGGTGTGATATTTACTCAAGAATAATCCTGGCTTTAGGCATTGTTGCAACTAGCTCCAAGAATATTAGTAACAGTAATGCATGATGTTTTACACTTTTTAACAATTTCATATGTATGATCTCATTTCAGCCGGTAGAGTAGATAGAGGCATAAGAAACGTAACCCAAAGGGATCCAGGGATTTACATAGTCAAACACAAAAGTAAGGCAGTTCCAAGTTGAGAATTCCAGGGGTCCCATCGCCTAGAGCGGTACTGCCAAGTCTTGAGATACTGATGGAACATCACCACGAAGACGGCAGATCCCATGGGAAGACCAGGATTGGTGATGAAAAGGGCAAGAGGTCACTGCTTGAGAAACTATAAATCATGTCCAACTAGAACATCTTTTTTCAAATCAATGTCGGAATGGTTTCTTCCACACTTTGCTAGAAATAATGAGCAGGATAACTACCACATCTACTTAATCTCCCCGTCCTCATGCTAAAATATTCCCAGCCCAGTTTGGCTGGTCACTGGGGCTGTGGCCTCCCATTATCCAAGCCTTCCCCGCCACAGCACCTAATACTGTGTTCATTTTGTAGCCCCTAAGCTTAAACTAAGATGGTGGTGAACTCAAAGTCTCAGAGCCACAAGGACCTGAGGATTTCACCGTGCTGCATTTGTTCAGTCAATTTTCTGAGAAGTATTAGCATGCAGAGCTGAGGCTTGAAAGCCGACCAGCTAGATTTGAACGCCTGAGCATATATTTACCATCTATCTGATGTTGTTGAAGACAAGACGCTCTAAGCTTTGGTTTCCACGTTTATAAAATAAAGTTATTAATCATAAGGAACCTGTTTTAAAGAGGTGTTGGGGGGAACGGAGCAAAATGAAGTCTACAAACGGATCTGTCCAGAATCTGGTGCAAGGAAGTGTCCAACAAAGTCAGTTCCTGCTATAGCTTTGGGTGGTAGTGACATAGGTAGTATTATTGTTGAAATGTCAGTGTGGGAATTTACAGTCATTGTTGTTGTAGGTCGTCTCACTGATGTAGACCCATTGCTCAAATACATTTTTTAAAATGTTTATTTATTTGGCTGCATTGGGTCTTAGGTGTGGCACGCGGGATCTTCGTGGCATGCGGGATCTTTCATTGCGGCGCGCGGGCTCTTCATTGCAGTGCACAGGCTTCTCTCTAGTTGTGGCACACGGGCTTAGTTACCCCGCAGCATTGGAATCTTAATTCTCCCCATCCAGGGACCAAACCTGCATCCCCTGCATTGGAAGGCAGATTCTTAAACCACTGGACCACCAGGGAAGTCCCTCAGATACATCTTGAATCTGAGCCTGTAATGTAGCTACACATTCATTTAGCTGAGCCATCGTCCAAGGGGTAGACAAAGCCACAGGATCAACACGGCATTTGCTCCTGGAGTGTCAGTTGCACTCAAAGATTCAGAAAAGAAGGGAAAAGTAATTTTTAACTTTTAAATTAAAATGTAGTGTAATATTTAGATAACATATGATAACATTTGTAGAACACAAAACTCACATGGACTTAAATAAAACACCTGATTTCAAAGCAACTTGATGTTTGTGCCAGGGCACTTTGGGCTTTGCAGCTAGACCCTTTGTTTTGCTACTGGGGGTGGGGGTAGGGAAGCTGCTAGAATAGTGTAAGAAGCTCTCCATCACCATTGCCATCATAAATCTCTTATAAAAGCATCAGAAAGGAAATGTAGTTGGTTTCCACACTATCTCATTCCTTGTGAATCGGTTCCCAGGTTGCTACTTCCATTTCTAAAGGCTCACAAACCATCTGGTTAATAATTCATTCTGGAATTTTGTCAGGGATAACACAAACTTAGTTGTCTACATTTCCAGAATTCCCCTTAGTCTGCTTCTTAGGCAAGGAAAAGGATATCTGCCTGTTACCTCTCTCTGTTCCGTGCTCCCCTCTCACGTTCATTTCCAGCAGTGGATCTTCACTCAACGAGCAGAGTTTTTGTACTCACTAGGTGATGATCTGGGATACTGACTTGAACTCAAGGGAAGGGGTGGCCGACCTTTCCTTTACAACCTTTCTTAGTCTTGGGCTTCCACCTCCTAATGAGCCTTCTTCCTCCCGTTCTTCCTCCCGTTCTTCATCAGCAAAGATTAGAGTAAAACCCTGCCCTCCTTTCATCTGCTTACAGAAATGCCTTCCAGTTCACAGTGGATTGTTCCATTTTGCTAGTGACTCCAGAAACACAATATACATCACCTGCCATCGGAAGGTCACTCCGGCTGACCTAGTCCTAGACCAACTAAACAAAGGCTGTTTCTTCCGCAAGTCCCCCAATATCTGATCCCCCAGTAGAAGGCCCTGCTGATATCTGTCAATACTGTAACAAGGGTCACTGTGGCTTTCCAGGCCATTCCAGGAGGAGACAGTCTGTTTCCCTGCAGTTGCAGGCACACAACAGAAGAAGCAAATGTCACAGTGGGGCCACTTATCTTCCTGGGAAAGACTAGTGACCATGGTGTGGAAGGTCCACCTCCTTGCCACCTCTGTGATGTCACATAGGCCTGGCCACACAGCATCCCTGCCTCTGCCTCCCACTGTCCTGGGTCTCCAGGCTGCTTCCCACCCTGTGTGCCTTGCATCTGCTTCCCAGTAAAAGAATAAAGTGAAAAAAAATCATGTTCTTCTTGGTCTTAAAAAGTTAAATCCCCTTTCTGCTAGCTTAGACTTTTTCACAACCTTTAGCTCATATTTCTTTTTTGTCCCTGATGATCTAACTAGAAATTTTTTTCATTAAAAAACCATCATCAAGATAAGCAGAGACACCACGATATCAAAAATGGACTAACATTTGCAAAATTTCAAAGTTTCTTAATAATTACTATGCCATGCTTTCTTCCACAATCATCCTATGAATTACGGAGCACAGCTGGACAAATTTAACTATAGACATATGTGTACATAGAGAGATACACACGTGTACACACAAATATTTATGTTGAAGGACTGTGGTAAGAATATTTGGTCCAAACGGTGGCAGAAAGAGTTCTAGAACCTAAGTTTCTTGAGTCCCAATCTACTGCTCTTTCAGTAAGTCTGATCAGGTCCAAAAGTAAGCAGATAATCTCCTTGTACGCACTCTCTAGGGTAGGCAATAAAAACACATGCTGTCATTCTGTCTCCCTCACTTAGTCTGAAACTGCTTCCTATGTCTCAAATCTCCTGGACCCTCACAGCCCAGCCAAGGCTCCTGTCACTGATGCCAAAGACACAGCATCGTGCTGAGTACACAGAGTCAGAAACCTTGGGTTCCAGTCCTGACACCACCAAGCTTGGCTGTGTGATTTTAGAAAGATACTTAGTCTGTTCTTAGAATAGAATCAAACTCCTTACTATGGACTTCAAGGACTTAATACTTCCCTGAAATATTACTCAGCCATAAAAAGGAATGAAATTGAGTTATTTGCAGTGAGGTGGATGGACCTAGACCCTCTCATACAGAGCGAAGTAAGCCAGAAAGAGAAAAATAAATACCGTATGCTAACTCATATATACGGAATCTAAAAAAATGGTACTGATGAACCCAGTGACAGTGCAAGAATAAAGATGCAGATGTAGAGAACGGACCTGAAGACATGGGGTGGGGGGTGAAGGGGAAGCTGGGAGATGAAGTGAGAGAGTAACATTGACATAAACACACTACCAAATGTAAAATAGATGGCGAGTGGGAAGCTGCTGCATAAAACAGGGAGATCAACTCGAGGATAGGCGAGGACTTAGAGGGGTGGGATAGGGATGGTGGGAGGGAGTTGCGGGAGGAAGGGAACCTAGGGATATAAGTATAAATACAGCTGATTCACTTTGTTGTACAGCAAAAACTGGCACAACAGTGTAAAGCAATTATATTCCAATAAAGAGCTTTTAAAAAAAATACTTCCTGAGCTCATCTCGAGGCACTTTTCTTCCTGCTTACTGTACTCCTGTCCTTCTGGCCTCTGACAGTTCAAGAAACTTGATGGGTCCTTTGCACTTGCTGCCCCCATTGCCTGACTCTCCATAATGACACTTGCCCTTAGCTCAGCTTAAAAGACATTTCTTCAGAGAAACCTCCTCTGAGTTGATCCAGTGATCCCACACCTGGGCATATATCTGGAGAAAACTTTAATTCAAAAAGATACATGCACCCCAATGTTCATTGCAGCACTATTTACAATAACCAAGATATGGAAGCAACCTAAATGCCCATCGACAGATGAATGGATAAAGACAGTGTGAGATATATAGATATAGATACAGTGGAATATTACTCAGCCATAAAAAAGAATGAAATAATGTTGTTTGCAGCAACAAGGGTGGACCTAGAGATTATCATACTAAGTGAAGTAAGCCAGACAGAGACAAATATGATTTGATATCACTACCTACTGTATAGCACAGGAAACTATGCTCAATATCTTGTAATAATCTGAAAGGGAAAAGAATCTGGAAAAGAATATATATATATATGTTATATATATATATATTATATATATATATATATATCTATATGAATCACTTTGCTATACACCTGAAACTAATACAACATTGTAAATCAACTATACTGCAACTTTAAAAATAACAAAAAATAAAATAAAAAAGAAAAGAAACAAACAAACAAAAGCAGTCTCCATCATTTTCTATCACTTTTTAGCCCTTATCACAACATGTGATCATCTCGTTTATTGTCTGGCCTCCTCCTCTACCCTAAGGACAGGGACCCTGCATCTCATGCACCTTTGAGTCACCAGCTCTTGGCACAATACCTGGAACATAACAAACACTTGATAAATACTGGATGGACGGATGGTTGGTTGGATGGATGGACGGACAAACTTGGTATTTATTTGCCACAGATATGAATGTCTGCCTTTGCTAAATGACATAAAATCCATAGTGGTAGTGGCTGACAGGGGGGTAAACCATTTAATGGAAATGGGTTCCTTGCAAAGATCCTGAAAGCAGTTCTCTGGGTTCACAAGCATAATCTTAAGAGGAACCAAGGTAAGCCATTTAGCACATGATTTTCCTAGCACCCCTTGTATAATTTATAATGTGTTTTCTGGTTATTAAATTAGTACATATTCACTGAAAAATTACATAAAAACTCAGTGAAGAGGACAAATATGATCAGTCAGCCCCCTAGGGATAGGCACTATCGGCGTTTCGGAATACATTCTTCTGATCTTTTTCCCGATCACCTGTTGTGACACATGCACATGTGCTATAAACAGCATCAGGATAACACTGATGCACTATTTTGTGACCTGCATCTTTCACTCCTCAATATATTGTGAGCATTTCCCTCTTTGGTTAAATATTCTACATCATGGTTTTTCAAGGTTTCTTAGTATATTATTGCTTGGATTCATTCTTTATTACTAAATGTTTGCTTCATTTCAACTTGTTTTGTTATTATAGCTAAAGCTTCAAAGATGATAGTTTTTCACAAATGTCACATGTTTCTAACTGCTTTCTTAAAATCCTGGAAGTGAAATTGCTGAATTAGAGTACAAAGAATTATAAGATTATTAGAACATATTGTCAAATAATATTCATAGGTAAGGGCATAGCTTTTAATGGGGTCGGGGCTCAGTTGCCTTCAGCCGCCTCCTGGAGTGAAGGGAATGGAAGAACTCGAAAGAATAGTTTGGGGGCCAAGATAAAGTTGTCAAATTCCAGGGAGCCAGGATCAGCTGACATGTACTTGTTGGTACCCAGCATCAGTGAGCTGAGATCCGATCTCCCCTGAGCACCACTTCTAGCCCCCGTTTCCTATGAGACCAAAGCAGGGTTCTCCCCGCTCTTCCAGAGAACAACCCCAAGAAGGTCTTCTCTCCCTCTAATTAAACCCAAACCCCTGGTGGCAAATTCAGTCTAAACATGGGCTGTCTTAGGACATCAGAAAGTCCAACTGCTGTGGAAAGGGCTGGTTCTTGCTTTCCCTCTGGGTAGATGATCTTGTTTGGTTTTATTTTTTAATGGAGAAAAAGGCCTTCGTTAAATAATCAGATGTAACCACTCTACCTAGATAAGAAATAAAGAGGGACACAGGGCCACATTCCGCCCTGAAATATCACACTTCACAGGAAAGGAGCTGCTTGCGGACACGAAGGTCATCCAGAGTGACCAACATGGCCACACTTTTTTAAAAATGTGTTTAGAAAAGGGGGTTTTACCTGGAAAGTTGTGGTATTTACTTGTTGGTTTTTTAAGTTCAAAAACTCCTTATAAGCTTATGGCTTCTAAATCCTAGATCTACAGTCCTTCGGCCCATGCATCCCCCTCTGCTTTTGAATAAACATTGTACAATCTGCTGGATTTCTCTATGACTTTTTCTCATACTTGTGAATCTGTTTGGAAAGAAAAGAAAAAGGAAAGGGGAAAAGAGCCTTCTGTTTTTCATAATGTCTAATCTTTTTCCCCATTGGCATTCACCAGATGTTGCTTTGGATAGGAAGATAAATATTAAAATCTAAGCAAGAACAAAGCGGGCTGTTTACTGGGCAGATTTTTCAGATGTTCTCTTGAACACTTGAAAAGACAGGAGACGCTTTGATATGCAGGCTGGCTGGAATCCACAATGGAACGGTCCCTCCAACAAGAGCATTGGCCCCGGGGCCATGTCCACACAGCCTGCAGCTCCTGAGGACTGCATTAGTCCACAGGCTGCACATTTGTGGGGACAGTCAGGGAGGGAGAGGACCGGGTTACCTGATAAAGAGGCCTGAGAACGATGGAAAGACGGACCCTGTCCAACGATCTTGTGCAAAGAGGCATCGGGAACTCTCTTCACAGGTGTAGAAATAAGGCCATGATTCGGACAGGCTCTCTGTCCCCACGGTGACAGTCAAGTCACACTGCAGGTAGCTGCAGCGGGAGGCCTCACAGTCCTCCTCCTCAGGTCTCAGGCCACACAGGAAAGCCAAGGATGCTGCAGGTAACAGTCACCATCGAGTTAGGTAAAAACCACAGAAAGGACTGAAGGCCTCATTTTGCTACATCCACAAGCCCACGTGTTGTCCCTTGACCAACAGGAAAATAAACTTAACCACTTACTCTTCTCAAAAGCATATTATGTATACATAATACATATAGAAGAATATAAATCGTGTTTTTGTAAAATATGAATTATCCTAGTAAGAAAAGCTCATGTGAACGTACCATAAGTTCAACCAACATAAGGTCTAACACTGTCGAGATGCTCTCCAGTCTATGTGCTCCTGGTCCAGTGTACCCACTTCCTCCTCATTCTCAGAAACAACCACTTGCATTTTTTAAAAATATTTGGGTTGGCCAAAGAGTTTGTTTGGGTTTTTTTTCCCCAAACGAAATTTTTGGCCAAGCCAATAGTTTTCTCGCATGAGTTTGTATCCTAAACAGAAGATTGTTGACTTTTACTTCTTTTTGAACTTGAAAGGATAGACTACATGACATAATATTCTTTGACCTCCTTTCTTCACCCGATATTATGTTTCCAAGATTTAGCCATGTTATCACACGTAACTGTCCTTCAAACATTTTCACTGCTGTTCTACACTGCATTGTGTGAAAGTACTACAATATATTTACCTATTCTGTCATCAGTGGACTTTTGGGTATTTCCCAGGTTTTGCTACTGCAAACATGTATGGAATTTTCTCTAGGGTTTATGCCTCTAAGAAAATTGTTTGTTCACTGGGTAGATGCAAGTTCAACCTTACAAGACAGTGCCATATTGTTTCCAATGTGGTTGTGCCATTTTACTTTGCTACCAGCTATATTTATGAGCTGCAAGTAATCCACATAATTGCCAGCACTTGGGATTATCAGACTTAATTTTGGCCAGTCCAGTGAGTATACAACAGCATCTCATTGTGGCCTTAATTTGCATTTTCATCATTACTTTTTAGGTTGAACAATTTTTTATACGCTTAGTAGTAACTCATATTTTCCCTCCTATGAAATTTCCATTTCTGTCATTTGCCCTTTCCTCTATTGGAATGCCTGTCTTTCCCTTATTATTTGTGTTCTTTTTATGTTCTGGGTACTAATCCGACAGAGGTTATATGCTTACTAAAACCTTCTCTAGGTTTGTGGCTAGACTTTTCACTTTCTTTATGGGATTTCTTGATTAACAGAAGCTCTTGATTCTCATAGAATTATGACTATTAACATTTCATAAGGAAGAAAAGCAATGATTTGAAGCCTTCTGACCCTGAGACCATTTCTTTCCAGGTCATGAGACACAATGTAAAAAGCATCACCAAGGCAGACTGGCAATAACCTTTAACAGGAGGATGAACAAGTCTCTATGTGAGATAGTTTAGGAGCAGCTCTGCCTGAAAACCTTAGTAAAATAGACAAGAAAAAATTTCTCTAGCCTTCTACCTCTGCAGCTAGCTTGTTCATGCAGGTACATAACACATGTTATCAAGGGCTATGGGCTTGAAGCTAAGATGCCTGCCTACATCACAGGGCTGAATGTGGCAAAGGATGAGACAAGTACATGAAAGGGTTAGCCTTTATTCAATCGCACACAAATAGTATTATTATTGCCAGTACATTCCAAAGCACCAGACACATAGTAGGTTCTGTGACTGTGTTCCCAAAGAAGTACAGCAATTAAAATGTCTGGAAAGTAAGACTCTCATATGGATAAAGGAAACATGAGAACTTTCCAGCTAGTAAGCCCTGGGGCAAATAAAAAAAGGCTTAACACCTATAAAATAATGAACTCATTATGGGTGATTAGGTGGATGCAAATTGACAAGGTGGATTATGAAATGTGCCCAGCACTGGGGATCAGAATCCCTGGATTTTACTCAAGGTTCTACCATGAAATAGCTGTGCAACCTTAATCACTTTAGCTTTTCACACCTCATGGAAAAGTCAAAGTTTCTATGAAGGAGTCATGTGGTATAATTCAAGATATAAAAGGAAACCAAAAGACCAAGGATCTTGCTGATTTTAAACAGAGTATTAGACTGACAAGATGCTTCAGCAACCTATCATATGAAAAAGGACAATTCTTCTTTTGATAGAAGTACAATTTGGGGGAAAAGTAAAGACAAATGATCCCAAAGGCAGAAACAGGACATTTTTAGAGCTCCACCTTTTGTAAATTTTATTGAAGTATAGTTGATTTACGATACAGTATTATGTTAGTTTCAGGTGTACAGTAGAGTGATTCTGTATTTTTACAGATTATACTTGAAAAGCTCAGAAGAGAAATAACAAAATGTTTGCCTGCTGTAAAGTTTCTGATGCGGTAGGTCCCAAGGATTTGCATTTCCATCAAACTCCCAGGTGCTGCTACTGTTGCTGTTCCAATAATATTTTTTTCAGTAGTTCTCAATAATAACATCATTGAGAAGCACTGTGTTAGAAGGTCTAAAATTATTCAGCTTTCCCAAGAGCTGCCAGATGATTAAGGTTGAAAAAAAAGTAGAGTTGGGAGCGTCAGTTAGGTAGAAGGATGGATATCTCTGAGACAGGCAATTGTGAACTTGTAGTGGTCACTAGTGGGAAAGTGTCCACTAAAAACTCTTTTAAAATATAATAGATTCTTAACAAAATTGGTTCTGTGCAATCCTCTCTGAAAGTAGAGGAATTATTAGTAGTTTTTAATAATTTCTGAGACACATCCCTTTGACACTTTGATGTCCGTTATAGATCTGCTTCCTGGGGGAAAAAATACACAATCATATTCTCAAAATGTTTTATCCAATTTCAGGGATTCACAGAATCCCCAACTCCCATCCCGGGTCTTAAGTAAGAAACCAATGGAGTTGGATTTCATTGCTTCCCCTCCATCTTTAGATACTGTACTTAAAAGTCATTAAAAATACTTGTTTGTTAGTGAAAAAGGAAAATAAGTCAAATTATCCTTTTCCCTAAATGAGCGGCCCTTGAACAATCAATGAGAGTTTGCTGACACCTAGTGGCAAGAGTTACAGCTTCTTACTTATGTTTTCCTCTTTTAAAAATTAAGGTATTTTGAGAAGTCTTTTTCTAAATTTAATCAAATATTTTAAAATATAATAATTTATTTTATTCCTTTCCTATGAGTTATAAAACTCCCAATAACACAACTTACCTGACCCTGAAACTTCATTGGGTTTTAGTTTGTACTTCTGGCTGAAACTAGATGTCTTGAAATAATAACAAGGAGTTGATTAATTTAAATAGTGTATATGTGAAAACCAACCCCCTCCAACCCCCCCAAAAAAAAACTGTAGCAGTATTTGTTAAATATTAGGACCTAGACATGAGGAGAATTGGTTCTATGTTTCCAACATTTCCCAATTCCCTTATTTATTTCTTTAATCAAACATTAATTTTGCATGTCCCCTAAGCCAGGACAGTTCTATGCATAGGAGTTAGAACAGAGAAAGTAACAGACATATTAAGTTTTCTACAATATCCTAAATTTCCTATTGTGGAATCTCAAGCAGAATAGATCTCACGTCTATGATATTCTGCTTAGATACATGATAATAATAGGACACTCAATTTCTAGCATTTTAAACAAGGATTGTTTCTCCTCGCCCCTCCTTTTCCTCCTCCTCTCCTTCCTCCCACTCCCGCTACCACCACCACTCCTCCTCCTCCTCCTTCTGGTCTAAGACAGTCCAATGTAAACTGCCATCACAATAGTATTATCCATCACAGAATTTTTGTCCAAACTCAGATGAAGTGATGCATTTTATCATTGTAAATCTTTCTCCCACATTCAAGTTGAAGACACATAAATTAGGAATATAACAAAGCGTTATACAAAAAATATGAGTGCAAATGATTTTTAAGTGCACAGTTATAAGATCTCTGATTATGCAAACCAAATAATCACCTGGCTTAGCTGACCTTGTAGTGATAATAGCAATTTCATCCCTGAGACTTATTTTTCTGAAGCTTAGTGGGTACTTAGCATGCACTGTGAGCCCCATCTTGGAAATATCAAAGCTTTGCACCTTCCATCCTAAACCCTCCACCCAACAAAGACACAGCTTCCCGTGCCACAATTTACATAGTAGCTACAAAGCTTAAAGCAGTGAGACATCATGGTGTTTTACTGAGTGAGGGCTCAGGTAATTAATTACCTGGACTTTACAGAATAAAAGGATAATGTTAAGGTTGGCCCTTTTCCCTATATTAAGATTCAAGACCTGAGTACACTAAGCCAAGATGCAAGAGATCTCCAGCTGGACGGTCTAATCCCTTCACTAGGAACTCCAGAAAGAAGGCAGACGTTTTCAGCAGCTCCACCTCAGAACAAGACCGAGAGATTGTTTTCTCCACGATGCCTAGGCTGTCACTGAAACTAGTATTCACAACTCAGAACCGCTTTCTCCATCATCTTACTACTGCCATCAGGAACACAAGTGATAAACTTTTGTTGTCATCAAGAGGACAAAAGGTATTATCAATCATCTTAATAGGCAGTCCCCAATTCTAACCACCATTTTAGATGGGGATCAGAGAAATTTTTTTCCCAGGAACACATCGAAAAATTGAGTCAATACAGCATTAATTGCCAAAAAAAAAAACAGAGTTAACCAAAGTATGTCATTTTCATACACACTCTTTAGAAAACAAATATGGCATTTTTACTGACCATGCAGGGGCAGAACCAAGCAGCTGAAGGAAGACACTGTGGCGTTAGCCAAGACTTGGCAGGGAGCACCGCACACGGCAGCTGAGATGTTCCTGGGAGAAAATCCTGCTCCAGACACGTGCACGAGCCTTCCACCCAGGCAGCCTTTGAAGACAAAATGACGAACTCACCATCACAGAGGCAAATCCCTTTCTCTACTCAAAATTCAAACCCCTGCTTTCCAGCTCCCCTTCGTTCTTTCTATGCCTCCTGAGTCCACACAACTGGCCTTAGATCCCCAGTTCTCTCCATTTCCTCTCACTAAGCTCTGGACTCCAAAGCCTGGAGCCCTTGTTCTGTCAAACCCGAATTATATTCACCAACCTATAAAACATGCAATAATTCTTATGTAGAAAAATAATGCTTACATATAGTTCTTAAGCTTTTTATACAGAAGAGTATAAAATGAAAGTAAAACTTCCCCTACTTATCTCACTCCCCAGAAGTAGCCATGTATAGATTTCTTGTGAATCCTTCTAGAATTTTCTAAGCATATAGTTTTTTTAATACAAAGGGATCATTCTATATATAGTATTCTACAACTTTTTTTTAAGTTAGAAGTATAGCATAAACATTTTTCCAAGTCCATATATGTAGATCTAGCTCATCGTTTTAATAGCCACTTAGAATTCCATTATATGATTATGCCATAACTTATTAAGCAATTTTCCTATTGATTGATAGTTCCATAATTTCTCATCTTTTGCTGCAATTAGGGATGCTGCAATGAACTATATACTTATATGAGTAAAAATGGTGCAAATTCTTAGAAGTGGAATTGCTATGTCAAAGGAAAAGTAAGTTTTTAATTTTGATGAACATATTGCCAAATTTCTTTCCAAAATAGTGTTGCCCCAGTTTACACTCCTATCTGCCATGTAGGAAGAATGCCCGTCTGATGGGTAAAATCATGACAATTCTTAACAGACAACATGTTTTGCTTCAGTCTGAGAGCCAATAAAGGAAAATGTCAGCTGAAGTCTCCGATGTGCAGAGACCTCTAGTCCACACTAAGATAGAGGTCCAGCTTCTCCTGCCTTCATGTCAAGTCTAGGTGATTCTTACACAACCACCTGACAAACTTTTTGCTTGGGTGCATTCTTACCTCTGCTCTCTCACCATAAAAATTATGAATTCTTAGAGAGTTGATAGGGGGACAAGGGAGCATTCGGCCCCAAATTCTTTATCAAATAAGAAAGCTGAGTCTTAAAAGTTACCCAGCTAAGACAGTGACAGACTTAGGACCAAACCCCAATCCACATAGCATGATGCCCACCTGAGACTGGACACATTTGTTCCAAGAAATGGCTTGGTTCATACTTCACCAGTCTAAGATCCTGCTTCCATAATTTCTTCTAAATTTTCTGCATCACAATCACATTTGAGCTATCTCAAGTTTAGTAAGACATTAAGCGGAGAGAAACCCAAACCATCATTGGAAGAAAAGGCAAGGCAAATTGCAATAGGCAAGGCAAATTGCAATATACCTAAAAGGAGAGAAAGTTCAACCAACGCAATCGTACTGCGCAATTGGCCTATTATTGGTGGAGTGTGAATTTGTCTGTGAAATAGGACAAAATGATAAAAATTAATCATATTTAATAAGTTTAAAACAATTCAAATTGGCAGATAGGTCTAAAAATAGATGAAAACATTTATGCTCTACTTGATCAAATTATGAGCTCTTACAAAATGGTATTATTTAATTTAAAGCACAAATTAAAGCGGCTTAATGCATCAAATTAAAATACAATCAAACACTTAAATAATATGCACAAGCTCCTCGATAAAAAACAAAGCCTCATAAATGGAGCATGACAAAGTTTTAGGAGGAAGCTGGGACTGTAAGAGACCAACCGGCTTCTCTCTCCTGTCGTTCAGACTGATGCTGATTTCCTACCTCGTAGAGTAGGCACAGGAGCTACTGATCTACTTATATAAAGAAAGCTCTACCTGACTTACCAAAGTTCTCGGTCACTGCTATAACAGTCACTCTGGATGTGAACACCAGGACAGATGAGGCCCACCCTCTCGAGCGGTCATAACCTCTGACTTGGTACTCTCCGGCAGGAAGGGATGGAACTACACACTGGAGAAGGGTATGGTTGCCAGAGACACCCACACAGGGAGACATCCCAATAAAAATGTCAACATTCGCAGCTCCTGAGATCCGGGCCACCGAAAATGTTAAAACGTCATCAGTCTGAGAAAAAGAGAGCAATTCGGGGGTGAAAGTGTCACTGTAACCAATGACACCCACCTGGTAGGAAAGTCCATCTACCTCTATGTCCAGGGCAATGGAGCCGTTCCCTGCAGGAACAGTGCACTGGATGAGCTCAGAGCTGAGGTTCACAGTCAGGCAGGCCTGCTGGCCAACGTAGACTAACGTGGAGTTCCATCCCCTCAGGGCTGTGCCCTCCAAGGTCAAGAGGCCTCCACCCTGGAGACTGAAATTCTTGGGGAAATAATGAAATACTTGAGGCAAAATGTGGAAGTGTCTGGAAGCGTTACCAGAGCAAGCATACCCGTATCTTGTATGAAAAACTGATAGGGAGTGGGGTCCTGGGAACAAGTCACTGATCCGGCATGCCACGTGGCTTGTATTAAAGAAAGTCACAGTGCAAGGAAGGCGATCATCTACAAACACCATTGGCTCATCAGCCGCAGTACCTAACCGCTGACCCCTAATCAGCACCGTGGTCAGAGACCCACTGATGTTCGTGGTCCAGGCGTCCATGACAGGAGTTGTGTCTTCACGCAAGAAAAGACTGCAATTCCCCTGACACTCACTGGGCAGCCCGTTAACCAGGACAGTGACGTTCACGGTGAAGGACATGCCAGGCAACGGGTCACCCACCGGGGTAATCCGGCAGAGGACCGTCTGGTCCCCCAAACTCAAAATCACACAAGTGAAAGGACCCAAGAGGTCAACCTGAATGGACCTCCTGCTGGAGTTGAGAGCTGAGCCCCTCACCGTGAGGACTGTCCCTCCACAAGTGGATCCGTGTGTTGGGGAAATGGCTGTTATCTGAGGCGTCACCACAAATTGCTGGGGCACCGCAGACACATCAGCAAACCCCATCTGCCTCTGACGTACTTGGAGAGGATAGATGCCCGCCTCCAAACTCTGAAGAGGGAAAGCGCACCCAGACAGGTTTGTATTGCTCCTGGGAGACTGGGTCTCTAGATCACAGCTCAAGTTCCCCAGAAGGACCACTGAGTTGGAGAGATTCTGTCCTTCCACATAGAGCCTCAGGCTGTGATTCGTGACTTCTCCTCTCATGGCAGTGACCACTGGTGTTGCTGCCGCTTCATAGGTGAAGGTGAAGCCCTTCCCCACCAGGCTCGGCGAAGCTCGGTGGGGGAAGTGCTGGCTGCCAGCCCAGACCTCCACAGGGGCTGGGGCACCAGGCGGCAGGGGGGCTGGCGGGGTCTCACACCAGATGTTTGTCTCTGTTGAGCTCACGATGTCACAGGACCGATTGCCCACAAGCACCCAAACCAAAGCTGGGTCCCTGCTGAACCCTCTTCCTGTGAGGCTGAGGATGGTTCCACCTAAAGCACAAATATTGAGAACAAAACTGAAAAGCTGATGTTTCAGAACTAGGAACTCACAGCAGCTGTGTGAGCCCCAGCACAACTAAGTGGGGGGGGGGGGGGGGGAGCGGTAAGTGTTAGTAAAATTATTTCACCTCACCCCAGCAGTGTTAAAGTGTGATCATTTTGGCAGGAGTCAGATGGGCTGACATTCACATGATAGTAAAACAATATAAATTGTTCTATAAGAACATAATGTTTAAGACAAAATTTTCAAGTATATTTATAGATCCTAGAAACCACCACCTCTATCAACATGGACAGTGATGAAAAGTCAAATTTCTTGAAGTGCTCTTGTCATCTGCTACATTATCTTACATGTTAGTCTATGTTATCCTATATATTAATATGTAGAAAAAGCATATGTATATTTCATATATACATATACAATTTATATATTAATGAAAAATCAAATTCTTTAGTCTTCTTGTCATCTGTTGTATCATCTGCCCTATTATTTCGTATTATTCTCTATATAGAGTATATGTATATTGTTCTATATATATTCAACATACACACTGATGAAAAATAAAATTCATTGAAGTCTTCTACTTACCTTCTATATTAGTCTATATAACATTCCAGTACTCCATATATCATGTAGTCATATGTGTATTTGTATCTGACATATCAAGAGCCAAGGAAACTGAAACATGCTTGTAATGTGGCTGCTATGTTCATAGACATTGTCTCACTTCTTAGTTGAGGGACAATCACATCCTATCCTCAGGACAGGGATGGGAATAAAGTACCCCTTATCATCACCAAATCAGTGGTATAGCCAAGCAGCTTTAAAAAGGATTGTACTATGTTCAAAAAGAATAATGTGTTGTTTCATACACTATCACAATGATTACCACATGCAAATATATAGCTTTCAATTTTTTCTTAAAATGAATAGTTCTCTATATCTCTCTATTTGTCCTGTCCTGACATCTCCCTTTTTGGCATTTGTGTTCCTGACTCCGTCTGGTCCTTCATCCACATCCCTAGAGCAAGTGAAGATGTTAGAGTCAGCCCTCCTCTCCTTGGATATACAGTATCAAAAAGGCTAACACAAGAAGCTCTTCCATTGTTTTCTACTGGTTTTTTTTTTCACTGAAGTATCATTGATCTACAATATTGTGTTCGTTTCAAGTATACAGCAAAGTTATATGCACTCAAGATGTGCCACTTTTTAGATCTTTTTTTCATTGAAGTATCATTGACCTACAATATCGTGTTCGTTTCAGGTATACAGCAAAGTTATATGCACTCAAGATGTGCCACCTTTTAGATGTTTCAGCCTCCTTCCATTAGAAAAAAAGAAAACCAGGCATATCTCCTTTTCCTAAAAATTCTTTAATTTCTTGAACTCACTGGGCTAAGGAATCCTGAGTTTAACACCCTCCAAAGCATACCACTCAGTTCCCAGGGCAGGGGAAAACACCTCTCCCTGCAGCCCCATCTCTCGTCTCACGAGAAACAAACTCTGAATATCCAGGTAGTAGACTTGCTGAATAAATGATACCAGTCAAGTCAGAGCCACTCACCCATAAGGGACCCACAGCAAGGCTGGATGTTGAAGACTTCTGTGATGTACTGGATGTGAAGATCCACCCTACAGAAAATGGGGAGGTGGTCATGAAATAACTGAGTCAGAAAAAAGAGAAAAGAAGGCACAAGACAGCAGAGATGCATGTATTGGGGGAGAAGAAGAGAGAATGAGGGCCGAGATGGAGAGCATGGGTGAAGGGCACTGCCCACCAGAGAAAGAGGGAAATGGTGGAGAAGAGAAGCAGTGTGGGACATTTTCCTGCTCCAATATCAGGTGGGCACATCAGCCTCATAGAGTTTAGCTGCTTTCTGGAATGAAGCAAGGGAACTTCTGGAGAAGTACTGGGCAGAAGGACTTCATGGCAAAGAGGACCAAGCATGGCTTGTGCAGTAATTGAAGCCATTTACTCAAAGCCCAAGACACCATATTATTTAAGATCTTAGTGAAATCACAGTCTTTTAGTAAGCACAGACTCCTCCTCCTCACATAGAGATGCCCATCCCACCCCAACCCAACCAAGAGATATGACATCTCAGTTCCAGAAAGTTCTCCTTTCCCCAACTAGTAAGCCAAAACCTGGTCTTGAGAGTGAACTGTCCTGTAGGGTCTCTAAGATTTGTTCAAATTTTAGGATCCTCATATGTTCATCCCTTAACTTCAAAAGAAGAAGGAAAACTAAAGACCTAAGTCAAAACTGGAATTTCTCAACTGAATCGCTAGACCATCAATAGACCTCAAATGAATGGCAAGAGTCCACCTCACCCTTGCGCGTGAATGCAGACCCCATTGATGGAGACTGAGATTCCGTGGAGCCCAGGGGGCAGTGGGGGCAGCACCACCTCCAGTCCCCGAGCCGTCTGAGCTTGGACCCGAGCTCTTGTATCCCCAATGTGGACTTGTGCCTCCAAATCTGTGAGGTTCACCAGCAGGGTCATTCCAATGGAAAGGGTCTCGCCTCCTGTGTTGGAAAGAATCCATTAGCCCCTATGAAGTGGATCTCTGGCTTCAACTGCTTATTCAATTCTAAGACTATCTTTCCAGATTAAACATGTGGTCAGCCCTGTGCATGATACTCTGATTAAGAGTTTTGATGCCAGGAATTCCCTGGCGGTCCAGTGGTTAGGACCTGGTGCTTTCACTGCCAGGACTGAGTTTGATCGCTGGTCAAGGAACTAAGATCCTGCAAGCTGCGTGGTGCGGCCAAAAAAATAAAATAAAAATAATTTGAAAAGACTTTTAATACCAACAATTTTTTTCATGAAACTTCTTACAGCAACTCTTTTAATGGAGCTACAGCCTATAACCTCAAGGGCATAAAAAGCAAAATTGTCAGGACAATTGTACTCAAGAGGTGCTAATTCACCTCCATGCAAAGGCAAATCAGGTAGTTAAGATGGTCTCCATAACCAGAAAATAACACCCCACATCCTCTTTTTTAGCCTCTACTTTCCTGAATATAAAAGTCTAAAGCTCTGTCTTGATTATGCACTGAGCCCAGTAGCAATGCTATATATGAGTGCAGTCATTCACAGTTACAGAGCCCTTTCAACCACATTATCCCGTTTGGCCCTCACACTGTGCTGATAAAATATGCAGGGCAGTTAGCAGGAATGGCGTTTTGCTTTTGAGGAAACTAAGGCTCAGCAGCCCAGGTCTCAGAGCTGACTAATGGAAATGTGAGGGCCTGAGCCCAGTCTTGTAACTCAATACATTTTTAGTTTATTAGCAACTCTACTAAAATGCCATGTGTATTATGCACATTTCGTTTTATCTCAAATATTTATTGAGTATCAAGAGGAACATGCCACAGGGACACAAAATAAGTGAAACATGGACCCTGCCCTCAAGGACCCTCCAAAGTTAGTAAAATAGGTGCCAAAAAAGCTTCAGTACAAGACAAGCCATGAAGAGGTGAAAATTAAGCATTGGGTTGTTCAAATCAGAGCAACCATCTGAATATCAAAAAAGGCCCTGTGGGCAAGATGGTGCTTGAAATTCAATCTGAAAGATAAATCCCAAGAGGGAGTGATAGAGAGTAGGGGATTTACAATTTGATTTTAAAAACTTCACAATTTTACCCAAAGCTTTGCCTTTTGTGGCAACTTTTCATTGAACCACACGGTGGCTTGGAGAGAAGGGAAGGGAATTGGGTGACTTTCTGGAAGACCAGGAACATGTGAATACAGGTAAGGATTCTATGGGAAGAAGGCAAGTTGAAGGTGGTTCTATGGCTGAAGGTGAAGAAAGCCAATCCCAGGGAATCTCTACTTAATTCCAAAGACACTGGAGACCTCGAAAGGTCCCTAAACAAGGAAAAGATATGACTGAAGCTATTCTTCCAGACTATCAGATCAACCAAAGAGAGGGGAGAGGGGAAATCCAGTCTGCAGACAACTTGATTCTTAACAGGGGCCAGAAATCAAACCTGCAACAGCAGGAGTGGAAATAAAGATACTTACCTTACCTGCGTCTCTGTGTGCCCACAGAGATACATCTTGGACTAAAGCATCTCTAAAGCTCCTTTAGCCAGGAATGTTTGAGAACTACGACAGAGCTGGCATCTCTAACATGGCACAGCCCATTAGAGAAGGAGGAGAAAGAGGTTGCTTGAAAAAGAAATGTCAAAGAGGGATTGTGGCATGTTAAGAAAACGGTGAATCTACATTCAATCCCTTCCTCTGTTATTTAACTATCTTGTGACTTTGAACAACTCATTGTGGGCTTTCAAAGCCTTGGAATTTTCATCAGTAAGATAGTAGCAAAGCCCACCCCATATGGTTTGTTATAAGGATTAAGTTAGATGTCCTAGGACAGCCTCTGGTATAGCACAGCCCTCAAAAAGCCTCAATTAATTTCATTTTCTTCCCTGTTCCACATCCTCTTTGCTTCTTCCTGTCTTCCCAACTTCATTTCTACTGTGAAGTCTGAAGCCTCAGTGTAGGGAGTGTGAAGATTTCAGCACTGACTGAGGAAAAGACGTGACCACGAGGTGGCCATACAGAATGAGCTTTATATGAGTGGTGCTGTGACAGGTTCCATAGGTGGGGAAATCTCCAAGCAGGAGACCTTCTGGAGGCATCAATCAGAAACCACCACCCAGAAGAGGAGGAAGGCAAGGGAACTCCTGGGGTAGAAAGAGATCAGAGAAGTAGCTTATGTGTCCCTCACATAATGAGCCACTCAGCATCCCAGGGAGTAGTTTCTGGGTCCGAGAGCTTTGCAGGGCGGCAGTGGCTTTGAGTCCTATATAGCCCCCAGGTTGATCATATCCATGGCTATCAGATGCTGAACACAGTTTTGCAGAGTATGTAAAGTAGACAGGCTCTAAAAGGTTAAAAATCTGCTTTTTGGGGCTATATTTAAAACAATTAGGTGTGTAAGAATTTGAATCTGGCATTGACGGACTTTCCAGATAATGGATCCTAGCCTGCTGTGAAGAAGGAAACCACACAGGGCTGGGCTTCCCCTGGTAGCACAGTGGTTAAGATTCTGCCTGCCAATGCAAGGGACATGGGTTCGATCCCTGGTCCAGGAAAATCCTACATGCCGTGGAGCAAGGAGCAACTAAGCCCATGTACCACAACTACTGAGCCTGCACCCTAGAGCCCATGAGCCACAACTATTGAGCCCATGTGCCACAACAAGTGAAGCCCGCAACACCTAGAGCCTGCGCTCTGCAGCAAGAGAAGCCACCACAATGAGAAGCCCACACACCACAAGGAAGAGTAGCCCCCGTTCACTGCAACTAGAGAAAGCCTGCACACAGTAATGAAGACCCAACACAGCTAATAAACAAAAATAAAATTAATTAATTAATTTAAAAAAAAAAGAAACCACATGGGGCCAGTGTAGAGAAGCCATCTTTGGCCCACTTATACAACACCCAGTATCTGGCAGAATGATGGTGCTCACTTGAAGAAAACATTTATTGAGTGCTTATGCCTGGGCTAGGTATTTTTACCTATTGATACTTTATCTCCATTTTTCCCAATAAGCTTGAAAGACTTATTCCTACCTAATAATTGGAGATACTAAAGATAAAGGAAGTTAAGTATCTTGCCCCGGGAGTGGTTGAGTTGGGATTCATTCAGATCTAGCGCTGACAGCAAAAACCACACTAATGGTCCCTCACATAAAATTCTTCCTCCTCCTCCTCCTGCCCCTCTTCTTCTTTTTCTGATTTCGTCTTGGCTCTGTTGTCATCATCAGCATAAGCATCTCCTGGATGGAGATATGTAGCCCTCTAACTTTCAAAAGAACCTTTCCCAATAGGGTACCACTCACTGTGGGTTTTATAACATGTTCTTCTTTATTCTGCCTGTAGAAAGATCTCAACGCAAGTGTAAATCCTGCAAATAATGCATCATGTTGTATATATCAATAACATGAACTCCTTGGGCTCTTGGTCAATTGTCAAGCTAATCCGAGATGCCTTTGAGGCACTGATGCAATGTATTTATTCTTTTCATTATAGGTGGGAAATTTTATTAAAAGCCAAAATCACTGAAATCTGAATAGAACACGGAGCTCCCTCCTCCCTTTTCTACTTCGTTGGGAAGAATCTATACCACTAAGGAATTTTACACACTTTGGTCGCCTCAGGCAGCAAATTCTTCTTCTGCACTATCTGAGCTGAATAATATTGAGAAGCTAAAGGACACCTCCCTTTATTTATGTACTCTCGAGCAATGGAAGATGAAAATAGTACCAGAAAAATTGAGCCCAGGCTGTTTCTTTGGGAAATTTGATGGTCTTGTATAATAAACCCTTAGACATGTCTGCCGTAAACTCTGTCATCTGGCATACAATTAACCAGAACACAGTGCTGCCTACTACTTTTCCAAATCTATATGGTATGATGTGATAATAAATTGTCATAATTCCATCCTGTCATATCATCTGAATCGTCAAAGAAAGATTAAATCATTTCATGTAGTTGGATGCTAAATAATCCACTCTATATATACATGTCGCTCAAGGAACAAGTTAATCAGAATATACCATTCTCTAATTATATCAAATAACTGCTATAATAGGACCTGCTGCCCTAAATACTATTTTACGGCAGACTATAAGTGGCTGCATGCTTGGAATCTGCAACCAGACTGCCTGAGTTCAAATCCCCACTCTGGTACGTACTTACTCTCTCTGTTCCTTAGTTTCCTAATCTATTAACTGAAGCTAATAATTCTATAAATTAATGACAAAGATTAATGTCTATTATATGTCTGTGCTATTATTGTTGGCACATAGTAGGTACACAATAAATATTTACTGAATTTTTACCTTTGAATTCCTATGTCATTTTCAAGATAGAAAGGGACTCAATTTTACCTTATATCTCTTTAGATATAAGGAGATTTATTCGATGATGGCTAAGAGGAGAAAATGGCTAAGAAAAGTCTCCAGATTTTCAGAAAAATAACTTCCACTCAAAATATAATACTATCTTCAATAAAATTAATAGGCCATCGTTTGCCTTTTTACACAATTAATGGTCTAAACTGGAAAGATCCTGCAGGATCAAATATTTTACCTGCTATGTTGCTTCTGTTTCTGCTGAGAGACACAATTACTGGATTTAAAGAGGAGACATATGTAAATGCCATGGGAAGAACCACAGAATGGTCCCCTCTGATCACAGTCACATTCACTATAGGTCCATCTTCCCCCTGAAAAATTAATTTTTAAAATCAAAACTCTGTAAATAATACTGACTCAAGCAAAGTCCATATAGAATTAGTTTAAAGGGTTAATTTCAAGAAAATTGTTTTTAAAGAATATATTTGCTACTTTCAAGTTTGTTTCTTTCTCTCTGTCTCTCTGTCTCTTTGTGTCTCACACACACACACAGAGACAAGTGCTTAGAATAGGCAAGTGCGGCATCTAACAGATTAAAGAGTAAGTAAGAACGATTTGCAATTAACACACCAATTGGTTCTGCAAAAAAAAAAAGGCAATTTCAAATAAACATCTATATCTAGCTAAAATACCCATCAAGTGTGAGAATACTTTCAGACATTTAAGTTCTCAGAAAATTTCCCTCTGGCATTTTCTTTCCTGGGATATTTCTTAAGGCTATTATCTTATAAAATAAGCAATAACCAAAAAAAGATAAAGAAACTCCAAGAAATAGTGAATCTACTCAGCAGAGCAGTCAAGGGAAATACTAGGATGAAACCTGTAGAAAACACCTAGAAAACACCAAGTTAGATTGAAGCAGGAGAAGAGGGAGCTTCAAGAAAAAAGAGCAACTGATACAAGCAAATTTTTTTAAAGATAGAGGATTTTTATTATAAGGAAGACATGTAAAAGAAACTCTAATAAAAAGACAAAATATAAAAAATATATATATTACCTGATTCTTCCAGTATCATTCAAATAGTTTAATAATGTAAATATCATTTATTGATTTACCAAAAATTGTTACTGTAACTATATTAAAGGAATTGAAAGTGGTTGTTTCAGAAAGGGCGACTGAAGAATGGGAAGTGAGGTGGGAGAGAGTATGACTGTTTTACTATTTTCTTTTGAACTTTGCATGTATTGCTTTGTTCAGTTAAAAGTTGGCTTACATAATGTTTATTCTCTCTAGTAAAAAAATTCAAACAGTACAAATTTTACCCATTAAAATGGTAAATATATACTAAAGTGCTGATACACAATATTGGCCAACCCACCAGAAATCAGACACCCACACAGTGATGGTGAGAGTATTAATTTAAAAGGAGTTTCAGACAACTGGATACCCACGTCAAAAGCTTTCTATGCCTGTGCTGTTATTGTTGGCACATAGTAAATACACAGTAAATACAGTAAATAGGAAATTTTGGAAATTATCTAAATGTCCATTAATGGGAAATACACAAACTATGACACAACTTTATATTAGAATTGCATGCAGTTTATTTATAAAAATTAAAGTTTCATAATATTTGAATAACTGGATGAGATAAAACTATGGGACCAGAGATCAAAGATTATTCTGAACACTCTCTTTTTCCAGAGATCTTTACTATTCAGCAGACAGCCTTCTTTGGGGGTCATGGGTGTGCTAGGAATGTTGATGGCACTGAACTCTGACTAGGAAGTTCAAGTTCAGCTGTGAATATGACTTTCACCCACAACATCAGGGAAGGGTCTGGACCCAAACCTCTTACACTATCTATGAGACAGCACCAAATGAAGAGGAAGGCGAAATCTAAGGGACTTGTTGCTAAGAAACAAGGGAAACAGTAGGGACTAACTAGGAATCTGTTTCATAGGAACCAGACATTCTAGAAGATTCCAAGTTCCACCAGTTCCAACCATGCCAGAAAACAAAATTGCTAATGAAAACTAAGCTATTTGCTCGAGAAAGAAGCAAGATTATAAGATATATGTCTTACAAACCAATACACAGAATATACACTAGATAAATATATTTACTCTGTGGCACTAATACTAATTAAGACTGTGGACTGGGACTGCCTGGTTGTCTTCTTTTAAAAGAAATTAACTGATGCTAATTACAAGCCCCATTGACAGGGTCAGCTTCCCACTTCATAGCAGAAGTGTTTCCATGTAAGCAATATAAGCATGCTCTCATGATGAAGTCATGTCAGTTAACTTAGTTCTAAGAAATGATTCATTGAGAACCTTACACTACATGTTAATAACAGTCACTCACTTGGAGAGGAGATGCCAAAAGATTCCACTTACCTTGGATGGAACTTTGCATTGAATTATTCGTGAATTGCTTGTGGTGACATTAATGTCACAAAGCTGGGATCCAAATAACACCAGGCTAACATCTTCCAAACTAGAGCCTCGGATAGTGGCCCAGAGCCCTCCTGTACAAAAGCAGCATTTTCAGATAGGACACACAGCCATACAGATAGACGACTATTAATTGCCCACAAGAGAAATAAATGAAATCAAAATATGAAACTCCTTAGTCAAAACACAAAGCCTGTTCAAACTGCAGAAAAAGACTGAAGTTAAATATATAAACTACTGAATTAAGGGGGGAGATACAGTGACTAGAGGGCAAAGAGAAGGAGATATTTAAGACTAAAACATAGAGATACAACATGGCCATGAGACAGAAGTAAAGTATCAATAGATGGTCTCTGGAAACTGTTTCTGCTCTAGATTTTTAAATATCATCCCTGCCAATTCTATAAAACGTACTCTTTTCCCAAGAAATCAGTATAAGAGAGCAAGTAGATCAACTGCATTATTGTCCCTGAGTGCACTGGTCATCTCCCTCATTTTTTTTTTTTTTTTTAATTTTTGGCCATGCCACTCGGCTTACGGGATCTTAGTTGCCCCACCAGGGACTGAACCTGCACCCTCTGCAGTGAAAGTGTAGAGTCCTAACCACTGGATTGCCAGGGAATTCCCATTCCCTCATCTTTGTTTTTTTTAAAGCTCTTTATTGGAATATAATTGCTTTACACTGTTGTGCCAGTTTTTGAGATACACCAAAGTGAATCAGCTGTATTTATACATATATCCCCATATCCCCTCCCTCCTGTGACTTCCTCACACCCTCCCTACCCTGGCCATCTAAGTCATTACCCATCATCAAGTTGATCTCCCTTTGTTATACAGCAACTTCCCACTAGCTATTTTACATTTGGTAGTGTATATATGTCAGTGCTACTCTCTCACTTCATCCCAGCTCCCCCTTCGCCTCGCCCCACCCCCGCCGCAACCCCGTGTCCTCAAGTTCATTCTCTACATCTGCATCTTTATTCTTGTCCTGTCACTGGGTTCATCAGTACCATTTTTTTTAGATTCCGTATGTATGAGTTAGCATACGGTATTTGTTTTTCTCTTTCTGGCTTACTTCACTCTGTATGACAGTTACTAGGTCTATCCACCTCATTACAAATAACTCAGTTTCATTCTTTTTTATGGCTAATATTCCATTGTATGTATGTGCCACATCTACTTTATCCATTCACCTGTTGATGGGCATTTAGGTTGCTTCCATCTCCTGGCTATTGTAAGTAGTGCTGCAATGAACATTATGGTACATGTTTCTTTTTGGATTATGGTTTTCTCTGGGTATATGCCCAGTAGTGGGATTGCTGGGTCATATGGTACTTCCATTTTTAGTTTTTTAAGGAAACTCCAAACTGCAAACTGTTTTCCATAGTGGCTGTACCAACTTACATTCCCACCAACAGTGCAAGAGGGTTCCCTTTTCTCCATACTCTCTCCAGGATTTATTTTTTCTAGATTTTTTGATGATGGCCATTCTGTGTGAGGTGATACCTCATTGTGGCTTTGACTTGCATTTCTCTAATGATTAGTGATGTTGAGCATCTTTTCTTGTTTGTTAGCCATCTGCATGTCTTCTTTGGAAAAATGTCTATTTAGGTCTTCCACCCATTTGTGGATTGGCATTCCCTCATCTTTAAATGACAGCCTTAATCCTTCCTGCTTTGTGATTCGATACTACACAGCCTAGGTTCTGGTTGCCACGATGATATAGAAGTGACTGTCATTATCACCCAGTGCCATCAGGATTTCTGTACTGACCACTGAGGAGCAGTCACAGAAACCCCCATCTCCTCACCGCAGACATCAATAAGAGGAATGGCACCAATCGCACTAATATCATAGCACAGGATACCACCTAAAGGAGCAGCCCTTGATCCAGCTGATGGACAGGAAGCCCGCTTACTGTTGATGAGCAATGATTCTGGTCTTCCATCTTCCCATAAAGGGATATAAGAGAGGCAGTGAAGCCACCAAACAAAGACACATATCCCATGACCTTGGGGAGAGGGCACAGAAGCAAGGTTATCATCCCCAAATGTGTCAGAGTGAGAAAGAGAACTTATACAACCCAATGAAAACCTTGCAGGAGCATGAGACAATGGAATATTACCCTGAAGTTAAATATATAAACATGCCCTGAAGATTCAGAGCACGACTACAATAGACTTCTAAGTTAAAGAATAACATTGAAGAAGAGCCAACATACAATAGCAACATAAAAGACACAATATCTGGAAACAATCTTGACAAGAATGATTCAAGAATATGAAGAAATTTGAAGAAAGCTTTGAAATGCTGACAAACCTAACAGATGGGTTAAAACTTAAATAAGAAAACAAAAGTTTACAATGTATAGAAAGAGTGAACATTATAAGGTGGCATGTCTTTCTAAGTTAAACTAAAGCATCAATGCAATCATGATAAACACATGAAAAACTTTTTAATTTGAATCAGACAAGCTGATTTTAAAATTCAATGAAAAATAAACAACAATGGCCAGGAAACAAAATCTCAAAAACAAAAGTAAAGGGTCTTTCTGCCAGACATTAAAATATCTTATAAAACAGTTATAATTGGGGAGATCAGGATAGTGGAGGAGGATGCAGAGCTCATCACCCCTGACAAACACATCAAAAATATATCTACATGTGGAGCAACTCTCACTGCAAACAACCTGGAGGCTAGCAGAGTGGCACTTCTACGACCAAGGCTCTAAGAAAGATCTTCATGGAGTCTGGTGGGAAGGGAGGAGAAGCAATCAGGTCAGGATCCCCGATCCTAGCAGGGGACAAAGATGAAAAGGTGGATATCATAGGCTCAGGGACCCTCCCTGGGGAGTGAGGGGTTCGAGCCACATATTGGGCACCCCAGCACTGGGGTTCAACACCAGGAAGATGAGTCCTGAATTCCGTCACCTTCAAAATTCATGTGTTGGAATCCTAGCCACTTGAACCTCAGAGTGTGACCTTATTTGGAAATAGGGTCATTGCAGATATAATTAGCTAAGATAAGACAAGGTCATACTGGAGTAGGGTGGGTTCTTAATTCAATATGACTAGTGTCCTTATAATAAGGGAAATTTGGGGCACATAAAAGACACAGGGAGAACACCATGTGAAGATAAAGGCAGAGATCAGGGTGACACTTTTACAACCCAAGGAAAGCCACTGATTGCCAGCAGACTACGAGAATCTTGGAGAGAGGCATAAAACAGATTCTCACAGGTTGGTTCAGAAGGAATAACCTCCACTGACACCTTGATACCAGACTTCTAGCCTCCAGAACTGTGAGACAAATTTCTGCTACTTAAGCAATCTAGTTTGTGGTACCTGGTTAAGCAGCCCTAGAAAACTAATACAGACCCCTACCTCATACCATGTACAAAAATTAACTCAAAATGAATTATACACTGAAATGCAAGAGCTAAAGCTATAAAACTCTTAGAAGAAAACATAGGCATAAATCTTGTGACACCGGATTAGGCAGATGTTTCTTAGCTAGGACACCAAGGCACAAGCAACAACAATAAAAAGGATAAATGTATATTTCTAAGAGATACTGCCCAAGTCCAACCTAACACTGTCTCTCCCCTGGATGGCTTTAGCAGCCTCCATCCTTTCCTCCCTACAATATATCCTCACACATCAGCCTAAGTCAGATCATGTCATTTTTCACTTAAAATCTTCTAATGGTGCCCATCTCAGTCAGAATTAAAACCAACATCCTTTCAGACTTCCCTGGCAGTCCAGTGGTTAGGGCTATGATCTTCCACTGAAGGGGGCGTGGGTTCAATTTCTGGTCAGGGAATAAGATCCCACATGCCACGTGGCATGGCAAAAAAAAAAAAAAAAAAAAGCCAACATCCTTTCATAGCTTCTAAAACCATACTATCTGCTCCCAGGCTTTTCCTACTGCCTCCCCTCACTCAATTTATTACAGCCACAACAACCTCCTTGGTATTCTTGGGACAAGCTGAGCTCATTCTGACTTGAGACTTTATCATTTGATGTTCCCTCTGCCTAGAATCTCCTCCAAGATTTCCCCAGGACTCGTTCCTTCTCTTCCTCCATGTTTCCATCCTGCAGTGAAACCCTTGTCATCTCTCCAATGGCAATGACCATCCTATCACAACCACCACCTGATCTGTCACTATTCCCTAGCTAGATTTTTCTCTTACACACTTACTTTCACCTCCAGGAGAGCAGGGACTTTGTTTCAATTTACTGTATCCTCAACATTCACAGTGACTGGCACATAGTAAGAGCTAAACACATTGTTGCCATTATTATTGTTGATAATAGTTAAAAGTTGGAGAGGCAGTGACAATGCCATTCCCATTTGAAAGCTGAAGTGCCTCACAAGGGTCCACACCTTAGGACCTAACACACAGAATTGGACCAATATTTTTAAAAAATAAATTTAAAAAAAAACCTTTATAGGTCACTTTGCATATGGACAAGTTGGTGCTCTGGAATATTAATGGAATATTATTAATCACATTATATGTTTTCATTACATATTCAACTGTTCTGTAAATTCCTTGTTGGTAGGACTCAGCCTGGTTCTCTTTAAATCCCCAATATCACTATTGCTCAAACTGTCCTATTCATAGAAATTGCCTGAGGATCCTGTGAATACACAGATTGGTTAGAAGATGAGGGAGGGGATTTCAGATCTGCATTTCTAACAAGCTCCCAGATGACAGAGATACTGCTGGTCCAGAACCACACTTTGAGAACCATGCTCTTCAGCACCTGGCACAGGGCTTTCCACAGGGTGGCTCAGTCAATGTTGAGTGATGGATGGATGGATGGATGGATGGATGGATGGATGGATGGATGGAATGACTGACTCTGGTTGGTACTAGGTAGGTGGCAGGGTGGAAGAAGGGTTCATAGGGAAAGTTTAAATCCAGGAATAAAGAAAGTAGCAGCTAGAGTCTCTCTCTCCTTCCCTTTCCCCTCAGTCTTACCACAGGTTAATTTGGACCCACCTGACATTATCCCATCTCTGAGTTTTCCATCTTTCACTAAAATAGAGAGGGGTGGTGTGCATCCTCCCAGACAAACCCTTTCACCATGTGCTGTTGATACAGCATACCCTGACAAGGTGACCAACTCATCTCAGTTTGCCTGGGACTTTCCGAGTTTTAGCACTCAAGAGTTCCATGTCCCAATTTTAAAACTGAAAGTCTTGCATCCTAGGAAACCCCTCAGTCCCAGGAAAACTGGGACAGTTGACCAGTCTGCCTATGTGAGTCACTCTGTGTAGAGGACAAAGCTGATTGAGTCAACTGTCTGCCCTGGAGGTACCTGCAGTCCAGTGGGGGAGTTGGGAAGGATGGTGTGGCCTGAACTGCAAAGGTAACTTTATAGGAAGATCAAAGCCACTTATACATCTAGTGGGAAGACAATAATTATTTGGTTTATATAGAATATGATCTTTCACTCTGAGCACCACATACTTTCTGGCTCCCTCCTTAAATCACTGAGAAATAAGGGCAAGCTTGCTCTGTTTTATGTGCAGAGAAGAGGCAGAGCAGGCCTCTATAAGGCCAAGTAAAATTAGAAATGAACAGTTTCTTTGAACAATGAATTCATAGCCAGGAAACAGTACTTTAATAAGTGTTGCAAGCCACGACTCTTTGGCCAACAGAATAAACAATGACAAAAATCCAAGGCATTAAGGAAAGAATTTTCATGCCCTAAAAATCATACATTAACTTATAAAGCATGCGTGTTCCTGAGATTCTTGAAGTCTGTCTGCATTGTTTTAAACAGGCTGTGTCCCTCAGAAAGCATGGGGAGATCCTCGGTTGCCATGGCACTAAGACCCAATCCAAGGGGCTGATGCTGGCAAGCCCTGCTGTCCTCTCTATACCCCACTACTCAAATGGTAGTTGGCTTTGCTTGCTAGCCAAGTATCCAAGTGTACGTCACTTTACAAACATTTATGAAACACCCACTAAGTTCCTAGTGGACCGGGCCTGTACTTCATATTTGCAAATGTTTTTAATTTTCAAGGGACTTTCCCACCTGTTGGGATTTTAACCTCACTCAAAAGTAGGAGTCCTACCAGTCAAGCATTGTTCAGCCCATTGCATGGGTAAGACAGCACTGTAAGGTAGAAGCAGCAGGAGCCCTGGCATCCCACAATCCTGGTTTGCATCCCAGCTCCATCTCTTTCCATCAGGAAGACTTGGGCAAGTCACTCTCTTCTTAGAACTACTATTATCTCATCTGAAAAAATGTGGATAATAAGTCTATCTTTCCAGCTGCTGTAAGCATTTAGGGTGTGCAGCTACCTAGAAGAGGTACTCGATAAATGATCCTGTGCCCATCCTCATCCTAAGCCCCACAGAAGTATCCGAAACTTCTAAGGTCACACTTCTGACTTTGGCAGGCTGAAAACCCAGGCACATGTCCTAACTCCCCACCTAGTGTTATTTCCATTTGATCAGATTGTCCCAATGACTCAGTGATTGACCCAATGATGCCTGACACCGTCAGCCAAACTATGGTCCTTTTGGTGGCAAGTGAGTTCATTTAAGGGCTCAAATATCTATTACTCATTGGAAGAAATGCTGATGGCAGAAAACAAAAAGCTGTGAATAACAGTGGCTACAGAACTGATTACACAGCAGGACTAGATTCCTGCAGATTGACAAGAATGTCAGCTTCAGAGGGTCAGATGCAATGCAGGTGTCCCCGGATTACCAATGTCTGCAGCTCTGGAAGGCTCCACAGCATCCAATCTGGGCTCTACATTTAGAAAGAGGCCTCCTCCACTGGCATGGATGGCAAGACCAGAAGGTCTCACCAACATTGAGATCCGATGCACTCCAACGGGCAGCAGGCTTGTCTGACACACCACATTTGTTTGGTTTGAGAAAATAACTTTGCAACTTGTTTTGTTCACTGTAACCTGTAAGGCCTCAGAGTCATCAGAGAAACTATTTCCAGTAATATAAACCAGTAGGTCGATGTCATCTTAAAAGAAGAAAGAAATTAAGAGAAAGAAATCATCAATATCATTCCATTTACCAGAACTCTATCAAATATTCTTTCCCTCTCACCTTCATCTCCCAAAATTCAAGGAATTGAATGCTCACTCATGTGTTGGAATCTGTATTGATTTTAATAATGTAGAGTCCTCATCTTAAATTTTCTCAAATTAGTAATGAAAAATCATTAGTCAATAAAAAATGGGGGAAAAATAAAAATAAAGAATATTTCACAACAAGGGACAAAGAGAATACAACATTTTAAGTCATCAAAAATCCACCATTTCAGGACTTCTCTGGTGGTCCATTGGTTAAGACTCAGCGCTTCCACTGTAGGGGCCGCAGGTTTGAACCCTGGTCAGGGAGCTAAGATACCACATGCAGCGCGGTACAGCCAAAATAAAAAAAAAATCCACCATTTTAAATCATAATCATTTCATTTAGATTGGCCGAAAAATGCACCTTCTGCTGCATCACTCAACATCCATCCCATGGACAGATGCACCATCTACCCACCCATCACCAGGTACACGGCCTCCAACAAATCACTCTGAATCTAAAGTTCCTGCACAGAAATAGACCCACAGACACAGAAGACAAACTTATGGTTACCAAAGGGGAAAGGGGTGTGGGAGGGATCATTTAGGAGGTTGGGATTAACATATACACACTACCATATATAAAACAGATAACCAACAAGGGAATTATACTCAATATTTGTAATAACCCATAAGGGAAAAGAATCTGAAAAAGTATATATATATATAGATATATATATAGCTGAATATATATATATGTATATCTCTGAATATATATATATCTGAATATGTATATCTCTCTGAATATGTATATATAAATATCTGAATATATATCAGAATATATATATATATCTCTGTGAATCACTGCATTGTACACCTGAAACTCACATGACATTGTAAATCAACTATACTACAATAAAAAATAAAGTGTATGCTCCTCTCAATGCCAAGTGCACATCATACCGAAGGCATACCACACAGAGTGGACCCAGGGAGTTGACCCTTCAAGGTACTGGAAGGAACAGGAACCTGAACAATGAGCTGGTATGTCGTTCACTCGCACAGCCACCTGGAAAAAGGCAAAAGCAAACATACATATTTCATACGCTCAAGGGTATTCATAAAGTACTTGTGAAATGTGCCCAAATTAAAATGTGTTAATGATTCACTTATTCTCTTGTTTTTTCTTCTATTTTCCAGTAATAGACCCTAAATTGTGAAGCATGACTCAAAACATGTTAGGCCTTTTTTGAATGATGGTAAATATGCAGAAACCTAACATTCTGCAATTAAATTTGCTCAATCTGGAGTAAATTCCCTCTCTGTCACATAGAAGTAAATTCAAAATGCGTGAGGACTTTTTATGACTTTATATTTTCAACTGAGTACCTACTTCCTGTGAAAAGCCCTGTCTTTGCTGGTAAATGCTAGTGGAGAAGGCACCTCTGTTCCAACACCACTACATGGATGTACGAAGGAGAGTCAAAAATTATCCGCACTCCAGTTATTCTAAAACTTCTGTAAATTCTACAGTCGGCGTGTGGATAATTTTTGACTCACACTCGTATAACAGAAGATCAGAGTGTATTTGGATGTTTGGCTTGGGGTCTTTTTTGTCCTAGAAGGGGAGGTCCCCAAGAATAAATTATGTCTTTCCCTCTCAGTGGGACTAAGGTTAATCTAACAGAAGTCTACAATTCTTGGAGATGAGAAAGGTGAAAAAGATAGGACTTTGATTCTCTGCATATAAAACAAGGATTAAAAGCACACACTATATTTATGATAGTGTTTGCGTATGGAGGAAAGGGGCATTGGGATGGCATGAAGTCACAGGTGATAAGAACACTTCAACTTCATCTGTAATGTTTCATTTTATTCATAAAGACCCAAAAAAGATAAAATAAATACATCAGATGTTGGCAACTGTTAATCTTCGTTTGGGTACCCAGGTGTTGGTTATATTATTCTTAATAGTTTTGCATTTTAAAATTTTCTCAAATTAAAAGCACATGACTTAGGAGTATAAGCAGATGACTTACAACAGAAGATGGGAAAGAGCAAAGGACATTTTAAAGAGAAAAGGAGTTGACTTAGCTCATTTACTTCCCAAGGCCACTGTATGGAGGTGTAAATCATACGTAGCTAGAGAGGTTCTCTATTTTTGATACCATTAGAGCATCAATAATCATAATAACAAGATGTTGTTATTTACAAAGCACTTATATTTGCAGCGTACTCTTTATACCCTGTGGAAGTAGAGTACAGCCATAACTGCCCCTGTTCTATGAATTAGAAAACTGACCCTTGGGGTTGGTCCATTTTAAAAATCAGGAGAGGCTGCAGTAGACTTGAAACTAGTACTTCACTTTGGGTGGCCCATCCATTCTCACCTGAGTGTACTGGTTGGCAGTGACCAACATGTCTCCAAATATGGGTCCAAGAAAGACTCCACCATCATATATCACACGAGTGGTTATAGCAGGGTTCAATCCCATGAGGTTTTCATCAGATACCTAAGATGGTTACATTTCTGGTGAATTCATGCCAAGTCTAATCTTGATTAAAACAAATAACAAAGGGTGTTTTCACATTCTGTTTAAGATAATCAGATAGCTAGAAAGTGAAAATGAAGTGACAGGGGCTTGAACTCTAGAAACCTAATAGTAAGTAACAGCTAATGAAAGCCCCAGTAGACCAGAAGAATATTTATTTGCAAGTAGAGTTACCCAAAAAATACACACTAGACGAATCTTCTAAGTCTTGAGATATTTTGTTTTCCATGTGCTTTTCTATTTTACAAGTTTGCAATCCAAAATATTAAAGTAAAATGTCAGGAAACAAGGGCCATGAGACGACTCCCATCCTTCCTCCATCTCCACCCAAGGATTTTGTCTGAAAACCAGATGACCCGCAATACCAAATAACAAGAATAAAATTTCATCTCGGGTTTCACTTCTTAAAACCAAATGCTAGATGATCATTAGGTTATTTTTTAAAACCCTAAATATGCAAGAGCATCTGGTTTTGTCATTATCCAAAGACAGCAAATCCTTTCCTAAACGTCCTTCTGCTGTGCCATCTGCCTCCACAGTAATCTAAGTCAATCACATCTGCTTAAATTATCCAATAACAGATGTAGAATTATTGTATGGTGGACACTGACCAGCAACTTCTCTACCCACACCAAGTTAGAAGAGGAGATGTTGGGTTTAAATTGCTTAGTTAGACATATGAGATATAAAATACATCTTGAAAACTTTCAGAAAGATCCTTGAACCCCTTTACTTGAATATTCCAACAAAATTCACAAATCATGGAAGTTTTCATTCATATAATTCTGATTTTTTTTTTCACGAAATTGCTCCAGAGTACCAAATCCATAAAACCAAAAGGGGTGCCGTACATACCCTTATGAAGTTGGGCAAGTCCCCAACCTGGCTGGACCAGGAGAGGGTCCACACGTGTTCATAGCAAGACTTCAGATCCTCCGTCACAGTGAAGTCATTAACATTGAGGTACCTGGATATGAAGTCGTCAGTGTTGGTTTGTAAGAGCTTTTGGAGGTGACTGGCTGAGATGTGCACAGGGACACCTGTGGGAGAAGGTCATGATACAGAAAATACAGTACACTAATTACTCCACCTCGCAGCATCTCATCATCAAGACAGCAGAAGATACATGTCAGAATGCCTACTACACATGCACAGACCCTTGAATTCAAGATGTAGCTTCAAGAGAGTCCTCAGCCAGTTAAACTATCTTTAAGGCAAATATAAGTAGGTGCTCACTTTTTTTTAATCACGATCTCTTTAATCAGCATCCATCTCTCAAGCAGAGAACACAATCACAGCAGACAAAACTATCTCGATTGTCAACTCAAAATGTAAATTCCAGACACCCTGGTAATGCCTGAAAATCTAATTAAATATTGGGTTTTCCCTGGAAAAATTTAGCTGGCCCTATGAACAGGGAAAAGTTGGCCACCTTTCACAAGGAGTAGGGAAGGCACAAAGCAGCTGACACCCATAAAAACTTAGCCAACCAAGCTAAGGAATGCTAGCACTGAACTCCAGTTTCTCTATTAGAATTTCCTTTAAGCCCAGCCACATCCCCAGAGAAATAACAGCACTCTGGGCTTAAGCCTTGCTTGTGTTTGAACCCTGTTTCATGCTTTACCAAAAGTTTCCATTTCTGTAGCTACTCCCAACATCCCTGTGAGGTGCGTCATCTAGATATCCTAGCCTCCTTGAGAGATTAAGAAAATGAAACCCATTGTGATTCAGAAGCTTGCCAACCAAGTGAGAAGGGTTTAGATTAAAACCCAGGTTGCCTTCTACCTATTCAAGAGATTTCCTCTTGAATCCCATACTGCCCTGGAGTGTTAACGAAATACTACTGTATTTCCAAAACGCAAACAAAATTCTCGTCCTTTTTAAAAAGGTTACTCTATGTTAATACCTCATTTGAGGGCCATTTCAAATGGCCAGGTGAAGGCTGGCATTCCCCCCAGCTGTTTTGCAGGCAGTGATGTCAGGAGTATGAGCAACTGCAGATGACAGCAGGAAAAGTCTCTCTACAGACAGGCTGCAGCTCTCTCATTATAAGGGAAACAGCACAGCAATGGGCTTCATAGAGGCACGTCTCTGATGCACTTCTTCACCCACTTATCAGACTCCAGTAGCCCAGGGGCTGTCATTTTTCCTAAGTTGCCCTATTAGAGTAAAAACTCCACTCCCTTCCTCCAGCCAAGAGGATTCTTTGCAAGTCCAGCATCTTTCTGCTCGGGAAGGCAGAAGACTTTTGGACCATGTGCCAATTTTTATACAGCCATTCTTGAGTTCTCCTGAGCCTCCTTTCTGATTCCCCTATGATTTTACCAAATAAATAACATATTATAATCACTTCTAATCCTGTCTTTTGTGAGATGTGTATGCACTTGTAGATTTAGAAACTGTTCTACACTCATTACAGCCGAAAGCTCTTTCTACCTGTGTTATGGTTCATAAAATCCTTGCTACCATGTGGTGTCACTGTGGAGTTCAATTTGGAAGGGCTGTGGCTGCAGTGAATCTTGGCCTAGGAAACTCTAGAGAGAAGAGGACTGAACTGAGAAGCAAAGACTCAAGTTCATACCCGGACCCTGCCATCAGCTACTTGTATGAGCTTTGGGCAAGCCTGAGTTTAGTCGGCTGAATGGTGGCCCTCAAAAAGATATGTCAGCGTCCTAATCCCCAGAAACCGTGAATATTACCTTATGGAGCAAGAGATGTGGTTAAGGATCTTGAGAAGAGGAGTTCATCCTGGATTATCCAGGTGGGCCCTAAATACACTCATACATATCCTTTCAAGAGAGAGGCAGAGGGAGTTTGCAGACAGAAGAGGAAGAGACAGCGTGACCAAGGAGGCAGGGGTTGGACTGATGCACCCACAGCCAAGGGATGCTGGCAGCCACCAGAAGCTGGAAGAGACAGGAAATGGATCCTCCCCTGGAGCCTGAGTGGGGAGTATGGCCCTGCCAACAACTTGATTTTGGACTCTGGCCTCCAGAACTGTAAGAGAATAAATTTCTGTCATTTTAAGCCACCAAGTTTGTGTAACTTATTATGACAGCCACAGGAAGCTAATTCACTCAATTTCCACATTTATAAAACTAAAAGATTGGGATCATATGAACAATGATAAGCTGTTGTTATTGTCCAGATCTTTAACTTTAAGAAGGTCATTCTCAGACACTGGAAAATAAACAAAATAACTTTAAGACTGTCACCCTGCCTGACAGGATGTTGTAAAATGAGAAACGCTGCACCCCTAATGGCCCCTTTACCAGAAATTGCTGTGTTAGGAAGTTGGATGCGAAAGTGTCCTCCTAAAGGTGGACTTGTCCTCTGTAGTCTCTGTGTTGTCACCTGGACCAACCTGGATCCTTCTTCTGCTCCTTCAGTGGGCACAGAGCTGTGACATGTCAGAAACAAAGCATTAACCACGGTGACCCTCCAGCAGCTGTTCCAGACAGAACACAGCTCCATCTCAAAGACCAGGCAGTCTCCTGGGTTTCCAGACCATGAGCTCAAGCTCTCAAATACTGGGCAGCCCTCTCCCATCACAGCAGAGAAAATGTACGGTAAATATGAGGGTTCTTCCCTTCTACTGATCCTGAGAGCACAAGGATGTAGAGTAAAGAGTGATGACTCTGGCCTCCACTGCTCTGGTCCTGATGCAGAGTGGAAGGAGAACCCAGTGTTCTCTAACTGCATTTGCACAGTCAGATGAAAACTCGGGTGCTAGTCCACAGATACCTCTGCACTCAGTATCCCCAGCAGAAACAGGCCACTCCATCTAGCGGATTCCTTATCCAGCACCTGTGTGTAAACACACTGCCTGCCCAATCCTGCTTTTAATACAATAAATGGGTCAAATAAATCATGACACACCATGAGATGGAATACTATTCAGTCATTAAAAACCATATTCTAGTAGTGTGCTTAATGAAGTGAAGAAATGTTCCATTTATATCATTAAGTGAAAAGGGCATGCTGCAAAGATAGTGTTTTATATGTGGTCCCAATCTGAGGTTTAAAAAGTAAATACATGGACTTTTCTGGTGGCGCAGTAGTTAAGAATCTGCTTGCCAATGCAGGGGACATGGGTTTGATCCCTGGTCCGGGAAGATTCCCACATGCCCCAAAGCAACTAAGCTGGTGCACCACAACTACTGAGCCTGTGCTCTAGAGCCCGTGAGCCACAACTACTGAGCCTGTGTGCCACAACTACTGAAGCCCGTGTGCCTACAGCCCATGCTCCACAAGAGAAGCCACCACAATGAGAACCCAAGCACCACAACGAAGAGTAGCCCCTTCTCGCTGCAACTAGAGAAAGCCCACACAGCAAGGAAAGACCCAGTGCAGCCAATAAAAACGAATAAAGAAATTTTTTTAAAAAAGTAAATATGTACATGTATATATGTATACAAAAACTGCTTGGGGCAAAGGCTGTTAGAACATGGATCCAATGTGCTAATAGAAGTTATCTCTGAGCAGAGAGATTATGAGTGCTTTTTATCTTTTTCTAAGTGTTTTTCTGTATTTTCCAAATTTTCAATAATGAACATGTATGATTTTGATCAATAATATTACTTAAATAATGGGGGGGGAAGAAAATTTAAAAGCAGGGCATCACAATTCGTCCCATCTTCCTGGAGTTTTAGTGGAAAAAATGAAAGAACGAATTACAGGATACATGTGTTCCATGAACTTGGAAGAAGCTGATTCTTAGTTACTGGGTTGTAAACTGTAGCCTGAGAGGTTTTATTGAAGAATCAATGTCTATAGGGCTCTAGTGCCATCTGGTGGTGAGCTCTTAGAATGTGCTGGCTTTGTTCCTTTGACTATTTTTGCCTCAAAGGATTCCAGTAAGATTAATATGCGAGGGATGGAAGGAGAGGAGCAAGAAGAAAACAGTGGTAATGTGAATCTCTGAAAAGCATAAAATACAACAACTTTTAAACAAATTCACTAGGAACTAGTTCTCAGAATGTAGTCCCCAGATTAGTAGAATCAGCATTGCTTGGGAACTCATTAGGACTTCCCAGGTGGCACAGTGGTGAAGAATCCACCTGCCAATGCACGGGACACAGGTTCAATCCCTGGTCCAGGAAGATCTCACATGCAGAAAAGCAACTAAGCCGGTGTGCCACAATTACTGAGCCTGTGCTCTAGAGCCCGTGAGCCACAACTACTGAGCCCATGTGCCACAACTACTGAAGCCCACGCACCTTAGAGCTCGTGCTCTGCAACAAAAGAAGCCACTGCAATGAGAAGCCCGCACACCGCAACCAAGAGTAGCCCCCGCTCGCCACAACTAGAGAAAGCCCGTGCAGCAACAAAAACCCAATGCAGCCAATAAATAAAGAAATAAATAAATTTTTTTTAAAAATGCGAATTATCAGGCCCTGCCCCAAACCTACTGAATTATGATTGTGGGGTTAGGGCCCAGCAAGTCGTTTTAACAAGGTAAAGGGTGATATGTCATTCTTAAGATTGAGAACTCTTGCTTTAAACAAGGCAGGTAGCTTTTCCTGATAAACGTCTCACCTCTGTGTCTTCTAGGACCAGTTAGCAATTTTAAGGAGGGACAGGTGAGCAAAGATGGTTCCCTACCTTGCAGTGATGAGCGGGAGCTCCAGGCCACACCCTGCCAACCAGGAGGTCACTTTGTAGACGGGAGGGGATCCCACCACAGAGAGCAATTCCAGCAGATTCCCGCCAGGGCGAGCTGTTCCAGAGTCAGCCTGAGAAACTAGAGACCAATGATCCAATCATTAGCAAGTGAATCAAGATGCAAGACCTGTTGTGTGGAAAGTCCCGGCTGGAGAGGCGGAGTTACTTACATCTCAGCACACACTTAAAACAGAGATTCTACCTACGTGCTGCCAAAAAGAGAAAAGGAAGAGGAGGCAGGAGTTTAGCTGAGAAAGGAAAATGCAGGGACATGATATAAGGAGACAATGACTAATTTTACAGCAAAGTTCAATAAGCCCCAAGTCAGCCATGTATCACTGCCTGTATCACTGGACCCCCCACCAACCCCACTATACACAGACACACAGACACACACACACACACACACACACACACAGCTCATCTATGTCAGTGTGGACTGCCTTTCCTTCTTTCCTTCCCAAAGCGCTGGCAGCTCCAGGAACACAAGCACATACCCCCTCAGGAACACCAAACACACAAGGCACATACTGGAGGTACTTGAGTTTTATCCACAGCATGGAGTCAACATGTGTGCAGAGAGACTGCAAGCTTTAAGACAGACCAGTGTTCACATCCTGATTCCCCACTTCTATTGGGTTACCATTTAGCTAATCACCATAACCTCTGTAAGAGTCTGTTTTCTCACTCATAAAGTGGGACTCATGACAGATATCAGTCTGCCCAGCAGGGAAAGTTTAGTGAGATGGCAGGTTTAAATGACCAGCACTATAGAATTTAATATCCTCTTTTCCTCCTATTGGGCACATGTAAAGGCAGCTTCTTTTCCAAGTCTGTGCAATCAAGACAGTAAAACAGTTTAAAGTCACGGTCTTACAGGCCCAATGCTGAGCACAGCACTGGGCAGAGTCAGTGTTCAGTAAAATTTATTTGCTCAGCTGAGTATGGAGTCATTAAAGGTTGGCTCCCGCACATCCCAGCTGATTTGATGTAAGACACTCAGCACCTGCTTAGCTTTGGTTTCCTCATCTATAGAGTGGGGATCCTAGGGCCATCTCATGGGGTTCTGAGAATTAAATGAGAAATATTTGGTAGCTGCCACTAGATGAAAAGAACTCTCATAGAGGACATTAGGGGGGAGAATATAATCAAGTGTTAAGCTGATCAGATAAATATCGGACCACGAACTATGAACACGGAGCCCGATTGTGTAGGGTTTATGTCACCATTAAATAATAGTCACAGGAAAATTGTTGCCAGCAGGATGACTGGACAGTGGGAAACAGACTGTTTTACCCAAGCCACCTCCCATCTTTCATGTCTCTGCCCTCTGCCTCCCCGCTTCCCTCCCCACCTCACCCCTACATGGCTCCAGATACTGGAGCATTTGATGGCAAAGGGATGACAGCAGTAAGAAAGGGCTGGGATCCTGGGCTTTGAGGGTTTGAGGAGGATAAAGGGAAATGACACATTATCTAGTCCTTAGTTTCCCAGTCCAGTCAGTGGGTTCACATGTATGAAATATTGATCCCCTCAGCCCTCTGGGAATCTGGACAGCACTTGGGGTCACCAAAGGCCCCAGCTAGTTGTCTTGGGCACCAACAAATTCAGATGGTTACCCCAGCACACCATCTGAATATTGTTTTCTAAGTGTGTCAGAACGCAAATGGAGTTTGAAATAAGCAATGACGTATTCTGAACCAGATGCCCCCAAAACACTCAAATCACTGAAACAGATGAGACAGAATTCTGAAGAGTATCAAAGATGATGTAATTTCAGGGCTGAAAGAGAGTTCTCTTACCCCCCACCACCAAGCTCCCCTACCCCCAGTTCTGCAACTTCCAGGCAAAAGATTAAAATGTTCTACACTTGAAAATCAGAATGCAAATGACTGTTCCATCCTTTTCTCCTTGGAGAGAGAAAGACAGAGAAGCTATGAAAAGCAGGAAAGCCAAGTCCCAGAGTCACAAGGGATTTGACAGAAAAGGGAGAGTGAACAAAGTTGGAAGCCTGGAGGCCCTGGGAGAAAACTGCACCATCTGTCTGGGCTTCTATCTCCAGGTGTGTGTCACACATGGCCTCAGTAGGGACCCTGATGAGCACCTTGCCCTTAAGACAAGCAAAGCCAGGTGACAGCACTGCACCCATGAGAGGTCAAAGGACTTTGTGCAGAGAGGTGCCAGGCCTGAGCTCTGAGTGATGTGTGGGAGGAAACGGGCAGAAGGAAGGATGACAATGTTCTCATGAGGATGTAGTGACCTTCCAACTCCCACCGAGTCAGTCCTAAGGGTCGTAAATCAGACTTGTGGCCCATATACAGGGCCAGATATTGCTGTGTTCTTTACAACACTTTGTATGACAGATATAAACAGATGGAGAGGTGTAGAAATCCTGCTGGCCTAACAATAGTAATGATAATAGTACTAATAACTGATTATATTTATTGAGCACTTACTACAGTCAGGAACCATGATGAATGCTTTACACTATACTTCAGTTATTCTTCACAGTAATCCAATGGGATAGGGCCCTCATTGAGCCGGTTTTATAGATGAGAAAACCAAGGCACCTCAGCAAGAAAGTGGTAAAATTGGGGTAAGATCACAGGTACCTAAAGCAAGAGCAAGCATTGGGATAAAGAGAGAAAAACAAAAGGAACTAACTAGAGAGATCTAGGGGCCAAAGACACACAATCCCAACTCCATCTTCTCTAGGATCAAGGCAGGAAAGATGGAGAATCATCTGTCCTCTCTCCATTAAAAGAAAAGCAGCCCCTCCAGAAAAGTTCATGGACGGTATTTGATGGACAGGTCCATGGAGGAGAGTGGAATTGATAATCACCTGTTAGGTTTGCGTCTGCAATAATAATTTCATCCACATAGAACACGCCCATCTCTGGAGACAAAGGGAGGAGGTCAATCTGATGAACCAGCACTGGGGAGTTTGCAGGAGGTGGCTGGAGATGCACAGATCGATGTACACATGTCTTCCAGAGGTTGGTGCAGGCAAACTGCCAGCTGAAAACAAGCACAGAGCAGAAAAGTGCCTCCCATGAGCAGTCCTCTCCCCTGAGAGCCCCAGTTCTCCAACCTGGGCCTGAGGACCATGCAACCAGAGGACCCAATCAGTCCTGGTTGCCATGGTACAAGCATCCCATCCGAGATTGGCTCAGCCTGGCTGGGATGCAACACCAGTGAATCACGTCTAAGTCCGTCATCCATTCATAACAATGTCAGCGGTATTTTCAAATTACAATATGACTGTGCGTCTTAAGCAGATCACATGTTAGGCTCTAACCACAGAGAAGATTAATACTCTTGGACATTTCCAGACTCATTTAAGTTTAAAACCACTTAGAAAACCCGTGAGAGGTGTGGAAAGAGCGCTGAATCAAAGGATCAAGATGCCTGAATTATATCACAGTATCTTTGTTCACTTGCTGAATGAATTTTGGTGAATCACAAATTCTCTGGGCCCCAATTTTTCTCATCTGTAACATCAAGGAATATTCCCTAAAATCTCTTCTAAATATGATGGTCTATGATGCTATCCCTATGAGAAATGTCAGACTCCTTCTGGGGAGTATTAGATTTGTAACAACTAATTGCTCTTAAATCAAACTTCTTTGCCAAATAAAATGTATTCAGAGTTGAAGGTAGTATCTGAGGCCCCAATATCAGAGACAGTTAGTACCTCCCATGGGCCACGGTCCGCAAGAGAGCTAATCATCCCAGCTGGCAGAATTCCCACTATACCTGCCCTCAGATGAGCTACCTGTTGGGACTGGTCCCCAGGAGACTCCAGTCACAGGTGACGTTCTTCTTAACGGTGTTTTGAAAGCTGATTGTGAAGGACAGAGTCACCTTCAGGGTCGTATTCACATGGCCTTTGTACGCAAGGCACAACTAGAGACACCAAACAAGTCTTTTAGCTCTGTCACTGAGGCAGTCATTCTAGCAACATTTATTGAGGACAGTCCACTCCCTAGAAACTGCCTCACGCACTGAGAGACAGCCAGCCTCCTCCTGCCCTCCTGGACCTTACCAGTCTAGCTGGAGAGACAAATAGGTTAGAGCAAATTGTTATTTATCCAACAGAGAGTCATTCAATGCCTAGCACTGGGCATCATTGTGAGGATTTTAGAGCATCTCAATTAGAAACCCCCTGTTGTGACCCAGATACCTGTGCAACCTTGAGCAAGTCACTGTACCTCTCTGAACCTCATTCCTTAACCCTAATTCCCCGGCATCCTTGGCTTCTAACTCTGAGTTAAGTAAAATTATATAGCAGGATTTTTCAACTGCAGCACTATTCACATTTGGGACTGGATACTGCTTTTCTGTGGGCGGGGGCGGGGGGGTAGCGCTGTGCATTGTAGGACGTTTAGCAACATTCCTAGAACCTACCTGCTGGATGCTAACACTTCCCCCGTTGTAACAACCAAAAATGTCTCCATACACTGCCAACTCTCCCCTACTGGGAAAAATCCCCACCACTTGGCATTGGGAGACTTTGCTGTAGAGGAAAGCCTGGAGGTTGGGCAGTGCCCCGACCTGAACCTTTTAGTCCCAGCTCCCACTGCCGTTCAACTAGGAAAGGACTTGAAACTACTACCATAAGCTCAGCCACCCCAATTCCCAAAGTGTAAGTGAATTGCACTTTTTTATGAAGCACAGCAGAGCTATTGACACAAGATATAAGAGGTATTGAAGAAATGTGTCAGTCCATCCATCAATAATAACAATAATGGGCTTCCCAGGTGGTACAGTGGTTAAGAATCCACCTGCCAATGCAGGGGACATGGGTTCCAGCCCTGGTCCGGGAAGATCCCATATGCCTCGGAACAACTAAGCCCGTGCGCCACAACTACTGAGCCTGTGCTCGAAAGCCCGAGAGTCACAACTATTGAGCCCATGTATTGCAACTACTGAAGCCCACGCGCCTAGAGCCTGTGCTCCGCAACAAGAGAAGCCACGGCAATGAGAAGCCCGTGCACCACAACAAAGAGTAGCCCCCGCTGGCAGCAATTAGAGAAAGCCCATGTGCAGCAACGAAGACCCAACTCAGCCAATAAATAAATAAATAAATAAATAAATAAATAAAAATTTATTTTAAAAAATAATAACAATAACTATGATAAATAACAACTAGCTTTAAACTAGTCCTAACTACTGCCCAAGCACTTTACTAGTTTATCTCAAAATTCTGAGAGGCAAACCCCATTATTACCCATTTCACAGATAAGTAAACTAAGATAAGATACGGAGGGTATGCAGGATGTGGAGTCAGAATTCAAAACCAAAGAGTTTGACTGTAGAGTCTGCTCTCATACCTGGAGAGCAAAGAAAATAATGGAGCACATAAAAGCTTCCATAGGGCTCAGCTAATACAAAGGCACTTCCATGTAGCATCTAACTAATGGGAGGTCCAGGGGTGTCTGTTCACACCTGGAACAGTGGTTAAGAAACCTAGCACCTCAGCCCAAAGCACCTTGGCCTTGGGTGAGGCATAGCAATCACTCCCTTGTGTTTCTGTTTCGCCAGTCTCAACCCCAGAGAATAATTCCAATCCTCCACTACCCACCTTGCCTGCAAGCACAAGGGCTGCTACTTACATGTGGGTACTGATCTAGCTGGTAGCCCTTCTGGGCAGCCGGGGGTGTCAGGACAAGGTGTCGAGGCTGATAGAGGCTGAACCTCCCACAGAAGGGCTCTGTCCCACTGGTGAGGTGCCCATCAGAGCTGGAAGCTTCTGAGCCTGGATGCAGTTTAGATAAAATAGGAAGACAGGTGAAAATGTTAAATAGAGCTTCCCATCATGTCTGCAGGGAATGGGTTATGGGTTCTCCGTGACATTGGCCCCTCAGCCCTTGATCAAGGTGGGCAGGGCTCGGGGTGGCCGACACCCCCCAGCTAGAAGGCTCCAGCCGTGAGAAACCCACTGTGTCTGCCCCAGTGCACCAGAAATCTATTACCATTTTCTATGTATACCATGACACAAAAAACTATTGAGAAGCAAAGAGGTAAGAGGTGTTGACTGTAACTTAGTTCACCACTAAGGTTACTAAGTCACCACTAAGGTTTTCAAAACATACCCTTACATTTTTAGAATTCGTTAGCCTACTGTCTTACGTGATACTCCTTTATTTGAGATGCAATTTGAATTAAACAAGATTTGCACTGTTCTGCAGTTTCCCACCTGAACCTGTCGCCCCTCTCCCACTGTGTGGCATACGGCACGTCTCACTCCCCAGCATCCTTGGTTTCTAACTCTGCTCCGCCTGACAGCGTGGGAGGCAGGCCTTTTCTTTCTCTGATTCCCACACCAAGAAGCTCCCTCCCAAACACGCAGACGCTCTCTTAGACACTCAGTGTCCAAATCCAGTTTCCATATCTTCATTTGACTCTTAACAGAGTCACCTCAGAGAAGAAATGAAGATTGTTCCCATTTTACAGAAAAAAAAAAAGAGAGAGAAAGAAAGAGAGAAGACAAGGATGAAGAAGAGGGTCAGAATTTGTTAAATCAGGGCCCTTACTTTGTTCAAATCCCAGCCGGAGTAGAATGTTCACAGAAAGGGGTTCCAGTTTGCATTTGACGGCAAGTAACTCCTCAAGGGCTGTTTGAATCTGTTAATAAGAAAAATGACCAGGAGTTCCTACCACGGATGTAAAGACCACCTCTAGTTCCCCCACCTCTCCTCACACAAAGAATGTTCCCACCTGATGGGCTGTGGCATTTGCAGGGATTGGCTGGCTAGAGACATTGTCCCAGGTAAGGAAGAAGTCCCCTGTGCCAGACACTGTCAGCATCTGAAAGGTCAAGAGGGATGGGATTAAAGAGCGTGTGCTCATTGAGCCAGAGAGACAACCTAGGAATATAGGACATACCACTCAGGCTTGCTATTTCCTTTTTACTACAATATCAATTTTTAAACTTAACTATCCTCTAGAACTATCTGGAGAACACAAGTGTCATCACGTAATGAAAACGTTTCTTGGAAGAATATACATATCTATCTCCCCACTGATACCTGCCCCACACTTTCTCTTTAGAGTGTGACACTTAGAGGTTACCACTGAAGAGCCCACTCTCAGCCCTTCTGACCGAGTTGCCTCCCAGGGGTGGCCTAGGAGGCGGAAGCAGCCCTGTGCATGTCACACCCTCTCTGAGGCTGATTCAGTCCCTGCTTTGCTTCCGCTACATTCCCTGCTGGGCACATCACACTTCTGCAATGGGGTAAGACCCATCGTCTTATCTCACTCGAAGGTTTCTACTTTTTTCTGTGGTCTTTTGTGTGTGTGTTTTACTGTTAGACTGCAAGCTTTAAGAGGCACAGTCCACATTGAGTCATCCTTGTACACCAAAAAGTGAACAACAAAAAGCACACCAAACACAGCATTGTAAATCAACTATACTTCAATTAAAAACAAAAAATACACCAAACTTCTTCAACCAAAGTATGGGGCACAACCAAGAGACACAAAGGCCTGATCCTTACAAAGCAGACTTAGAAAACACAGTATATGGGAAAATGGGACCCAAAGGGGTCAAAAAGCTATGAAACCTCATGTGTATATACTCACAGGCATGTGTACATGGGTGGGGTGTTAGGATGACATTATCTCCTCTCTGGGGAACATGTTTCCAAAGAAAGATTTACCAGGAACTTAAATCCCTAAAACTGAATCAGGGCATCTCAACAGTAAGACTTTGCATTTTTTTTAAAGTCCCCTCAACCCTACTGGATGGATACCCCATCTCTGTGGCAGCGGAGTTATCATTACAGCTCAAGTCCCCGGGCCCCCAGCCAGCAATCCTTCCACTAGGCGGGACTATATTCCTTGCAGAGTTCAGCCCTTGAACCTAACCCCATGGGACAGGGAAGACAGGCAGACCTGGATTTCCGGAAGTCTCTGGGCCTGGGCTCGGATCTGCTGCTTCTCCCGAAGGTACGTGCTGACCACCTCGGGATTCAGCCAGGTGTTGTGGATCTGGACACCAATCCTCACCCCGCTGCTGGGGGCTATCCCTCGATGCTCCGCTTCCAGGTAGTACCTGGCTCCTCCGAGCAGCTCCAGCTTGGGGGTCTTCTGTTGCCAGGTCTCTTCACTCCCGTTCTGCTCCCAGCAGTCAAACCAGTCAGCAGTGCCCATCCTGATGGAGGCCACTTTCACCTGCACCCCAATCCACACATCAGGACCAGCATTATGAAGTTTCTGGGCCTCTCTTTCTCCAACAGCAAGCATCTAGACAGCTACTAACAAGGGATTGGGGGGCTGGTCTGTCTTTTCCAACAAGTTAGGACTTGTGTGTGCCTCTCCAGCCATTCTTCTCTCTCTCTTTCTCAATTACATAGTATTCAGATGAGGCTGAATGAGCTGGAACAGCCAACCTGAAACCCTAGGCTTACATGATGCTGTGGGTAAAGTCATGTGATGCCCTTTGAGAAACTTAAATGACTTGACTGCAACAAAATCTATGATGTTTCTCTAGTCAACTAGCAAAGCTATCTCACGGAAGCATATTCATCACTTGAGAAGAAATACTGTGTTTCTTTGTCAATGGCACTAGTTAATTCCGGCTGTTTGTTAAAACACTTTTTCTTATCCTTCAAAGCTGATCAGAAAATTCCTGCATAAAACTACCTACATCCCTACCCAGAATGAGTGGTAAAGACACAAGTTTTGGAGTCAGACAAGTCTGGGTTTGAATTCTTAATATGCCTCTTATCATCCCAATGGCCCTGGATTGGCCATAAAATCCTTCTAAGCCCTATTGTCCTTATCTGGAAAAAGGAGATAAAGACATATAGCTCACAAGATGCAGTGAAGTTTAGAAACTAGGTGTTATAACAGCTGTAGCATAATGCCCAACTTACAGTAAGTGCTCGATAAACATGCCAGCACATTCAGCCAAACTCTTTCTCAGCAATGAAAACCATGTCAATTATATCTCAATTTAAAAAAAAATTAATAAAAAATAAACCCCTCACACACAAAAAAAAACAATACATTAAAATCTCTGGTAGCTTAATGGCATGTTACACCTATCAGTAGAACACAATGGCTTTCATTTTGATTTGGGTGTTTTTTTCAGGAGTGAAGGACTGGGGATAAGAAGAAGGAAAGCGAGAGGGAGGTGAATACCTTGGTTCTCGGGTCCTCCAACGGACTGAAATACAGGGAAGCCTGGTTGTCAGCCTGGATCCAGAAAGTGTAATTATTTGTCTCTGGGGCCACAAAGAACCCACTGAGCCGTGCTCTGGAAAGCAGAGGAACACAGAGAAAGAAGCAAGGGCAACCAAGCCCGAAATCACCAACCCAAAAATGGTGCCCCTGGACCTTGTTTGTCTCTGTGGTAACGAGGAGGAAACACTTGACTCTTGTGCCACTTGACTGGCCAGAGCCCTCTGCTCGCAGCTCTTCCTGTGGCGCCTGCCTGGCTCAGCATCTCAGCCCATCTCTTTGCATTGGCACGGCTCCCTGGGCAATCCTGTCATCTTTGGGAAATGTGGCCTCAGCATAGGGACGCCTGGAGGCTTAGCTGAGATCACTCACCTAATACAGCCTGATGCATGGTAGGAACTCAATCAGTAGTAAGTATTATTCTCATGATTAGAAATAAAGAGGACTTCCTAGGTGGCGCAGTGGTAAAGAATCCGCCTACCAATGCAGGGGATACGGGTTCGAGCCCTGCCCTGGGAAGATTCCACATGCCACAGAGCAACTAAGCCCGTGCGCCACAACTATTGAGCCTGTGCTCTAGAGCCTGTGAGCCACAACTACTGAGCCCATGTGCCGCAAGTATTGAAGCCCATGCGCCTAGGGCCCGTGCTCCACAACAAGAGAAGCCACTACAATATGGAGCCTGCGCACCACAATGAAGAGTAGCCCCCATTCGCAGCAACTAGAGAAAGCCTGTGTGCAGCAATGAAGACCCAAAGCAGCTAATAAATAAATTTAAAAAAAAAAGAAATAGAGATCACCAATCAGAGTTTCTGCCAATTTGATCTAGATACCAAGAATCTTTTCTGAAAATAGTTTTGAAAATAACTAAAAGTCCATTGTTATCATAATTTATCAATCAATAAATATTCCAATTTTTTATTTGAATTTTACAGAAACTAAGGGCAGAAAGAATGGAAAGAGTTACTGTCTGGTTTGTGGTTCCTCGAAATGGCAGTTAGAGAGGCTCCCTACAGGTCATACCAGACAGTCAAAATGTTCTTTTGTGTTTTGAGGTGGCTTGACTCTGCTTGACACCCCCACAGACACTGAATATAGCTGAAAGGTTTTCCTTTGAACATTATTGATGGTTCTCAAAAACTGTGATAAGGATGTAGTACTAGATGCCACCAAAAAACCCACAAAATATTGCCACTTTAAAACCACATATACTGGTGATTAGATATCTCACTAGAAAGGCTTGCAAGACAATAGAAACTACTCTGTTCAGATTTCCTTCCCTGCTTGGTTTCTTCAATGTCTGAAATTCCCTGAACAGAGAACAAAGCCTTCCATTTCACAACTGAATTGAAGTTTAAAATGGCCAAGGGACTTTCCTGGCAGTCCAGTGTTTAAGACTCCACACTTTCACTGCAGGGGGCACAGGTTCTATCCCTGGTTGGGGAACTAAGATCCCGCATGCCGTGCACCACAGCCAAAAAAAAAAAAAAGTTCAATAAAATGGCCAAGAAAGAAGTTACAAATTGTCTGGAATTCACACGCACGCAGGAGTCATGACGAACCTCTTTGAGAAGAGTTTCAAAAGGAGAAGAGAGCCGTCACACCTAAAGGATCCAGCCACCTATATATACACTGAGAGCACACTGTGTCTCCACAATTCTCTAACCTGCTATATTTTTAAGCCCACATTAAAATATGCAAAATTTTTGCCACATCCTTGAAGGAACTAAAAAGACAAACCTAAACTAAACAGAAAAACCATTATCATTCTGCAGTCACTGCTATAGGAAACAGTCTTCAGAGCCCTCTGGACTTTCCCCTGCTATACACCAGCCATCTGTTTGACTTTCAGCACTGGATAGTTGTTCCAACAGAACCATTGGCTGCCCAGCCTCTGCTCCCTCATTTACCCAAAGGGCACATGCTTGAGTCTTTCTTTAGCATCATCCAGATGTTAGTTTTACCTCTTAACCACGTTCTTGAAGCAAGTTTTGCCCTGCTCTCTACCAAGCTTCCTGGACCACCCTGCTCAACGTTCTCATGAATAGTCCTTCCCAAAGCAGATTTGAAACGATGCTATAGAACATATAAATTTTACCTGATGATCAAACTTTAGTGTGTACCCATAAAAAGCCTGGGGCACACGAGCGTAAACACCACCAGCTGAGAACAGTAGTCAAACTGTGTTGAATTGGTGGATGTTTTACATTTTCCCCTGCAAATCCCATTGCTTACTTATCAATCTCCTAGCCTCACCTAGGTCAGGAAAGATGCTTGTGATCTGGACTCCCCACTTTTCCTACAACATACCTGAAAGTGTGCCCTTCCTTTGACCAAAATCCAAGTGGAGAACTGGCGTTAGGGACAACCTGCCATGTGTACCCAGGGGTGGCTTCTGTCAGGTCCGAGCCCTCAGCAGCATCTCCAACTTCAAAGAGAAGCCCTCGATTGCCTGTAAGACATGTATGCCTCATAAATACCAGAGGGTGTTTCTCCCCCAAGCGGGGAAGCTGATTTACTACGGGTTACAGGGTGAAGGTGATCCAGGAACTGCCTAGAAGGTGAGTCAGTGAGACCCAGATGAAGTAGCTATGTGAGATGTTCTATAGATAATACGAACGTTCTCCAAAGTGGAAACTACTGTTTGGTGTAGGATTTAGCCTCTTAGAAAGAGAAACTTGACAAGGAGCATTAAGAGGGCATCTCAGAGGGCCAGAAGAGATGAAGGAGCTCTTTTTTTATGGGAGTGTCCAGAAACGAGAAAATGTGAAAGAGCAAACAAAGGCTCATGAAGCCAGGACTGGACTTCAGTCTCTTTTAATGTAAAATTTAGCCTGGGAATTCTATTCCCTAAAATCTCTTTGTCCCAGAAAATTGGCAATCCTTAAATTTTTCACGGGTCGTGGCCTCAGTGTGCGGACATGGACCAAATCATGTGGCAGGCTGCTATTATATAACACTCTAAATGATGCCATACTTATTCATTTGTGTTTTATACTAAACAAACTCTGAGACCAAAGGCATATGTGCAATCAGTGTTGGCTACAAATTGGGTTGAGGGTAAAAGCTCTGGAATCACACGTGGGTGAGTTCAGAGTCCAGCTCTGTCTCCTACTCTATGTGTAGATTTGAGCAAATTGCTTCATGCCTTTATTTTCTCCTGCATCAAAATGGGGCCAGTAGTAAACCGAGATACTGAAACTAAACACTAAAGGAGCTGAGTTATATGTGAATTATATCTCAGTAAAGTTGGGGGGAGAAATAAAGTCAGTTTGACAATTCTGGAAGGAAAAGACTAAGGGAGCTTAAAATATACAAACAAAGAGCCTGAAATAAATATAGTAAGTACTCAATAAAGGATGGCTAAGGTAGTTACTATTATTTTAAAATACTATTATTATTCCTTGTTAACTCCTAAGAAGGGGAAACAGATAGGAATAAGCAGAAAAACAAGAGTATATTTCAACCTTCTATTTGAGGTTTCTTAACCACAGCAATATTCACATTTGGGGCTGGATAACTCTGTCATGAGGGCTGTCCTGTGCATTGAAGGATGTTTAGCAGCACTTCCAGCCTCTACCCACTTGAGGGCAGTAGCACCACCATCCCAGTTGTAAGGACCAAACATTGTCAAGTGCCCCCTGCAGGCCATTGAGAACCACTGCCATACATGATCATTTGTCCTTCCCTTAAGGAACATAAGTCCGTGTGCCCCGCACAGTGAGGTCACACAATACCAAAATGTTGGCGTTTGGAGCAGAGGAAGGTTTATTGCAGGGCCATGCAAGGAGACAGATGGCTCATGCCTTTAAAAAAAAAAAAAAAAAAAAAAAACCAAACTCCCTGAAAGCTTTCAGCAAAGCCCTTTTATAGGAAAAGTGAGGGAGGGGCGTGGCTAGTTGTCGCAAACGACTTGGTGTCAGATCCTTTGTTCTTGGGTTCAGGTCATGGTCAAGTAAAAACGTTCCTGTAAATCTCCACCAAACACATGTTATTCTCTGTTCTGACAAGAAAGGGCAAGGTCCCAAGGCCGAATCTTCTCCCTCCCAGGTCCAGGCCTTGGCTAAGAGGAGGGCCTCCCTCAGTCGGCCGGTTACCCTGCCCAGAAGCACTCATCCAGCACCCAGTCTGGGTCCCCCCGCCAGTGCCCAGCCCGGCTGAGGAGGAAGATCTCAGCTGGCAGCTCCCTCAGGGCCAGGTCCCCAGACCCTGCCCAGCCATCACCACTGAGGGAGCCAGGCGCCCAGGACCCAGCCGGCCCTCAGGCCCCTCAGGCCACCCAAACGGGGGCCCATGGAGGCCGCCGCCGCCATTAGGTCCCAGAGGCGGGGACGGGAGAGAGGCTCACTGCTGCTTCGAGGCCTGGGCCCGGCCAGAGGGCGACCATGTCGAGGGCTCTGGAGCTCTGTGGGACACAGCCCTCAGCCTGACCCCGGGCCCCCAGCTCACCCTCGCACTAAGGGTCTCGCGCTAACGGGCGCGAACTAACGGTTTCGGGATAATGGTCTCGCGATAACGGTCGCCTGCTGACAGCGGCGCTCCCGCCCCGCCCCATCACACTTCCACAGAAGAAATTTCAAAAGCACTTCATAAAGGACATTATCAACCGACAGGAACAGCCGCCTTCAGGAAATTCCTCTACCGCTACCCCAGTAGCTAGAGCAGGAACCGCTGAGAGGAAGCAGGCTCCCTACTTCCTGACTCTGGAAACACATTCTCTCCATCACTTGCTTCATACGGTAGTTTTGTTTCCTTGGGTGGGAGCTTTCCCCGAGTAAAAACCGCAGATCAGGGACCTGGAGAATGCCAGCCAAAGCTTTGAGTGTGTTTTCACACCCAAATGGCCTTTCTTCAGAAAGGTTTCTCCCCCGATGAGATTCAGGAGGTGAGCTCCCTGCCTGTGGTTTAACCGTGAAGTCAGCCCTTGTGGGGCAGGCAGGGCTCCCCACCAGCAGCCTGTGGTTCCGGGCTGCCCAACACATCAACCATCCTTCCTCCCTAACTGTGCCCGAGCTCCTGTTCTAACGCTTCCCAGAAAAGTGCTCCTGAGGGGTACTTGCAATCCGCAGCCATGCAGTAGAAGGTTTCAACAAACACAGGAGGACGGTGGAAACTGCCCCCTTGCCCCCCTCTGTTTTGCACACTCCAGGCATAACCTAGTGGCCCCATCACAATACATCTCTACTTTTCAGAGCAGCAGACAGCTGCCCACAGGGGAGAAGAAACAACATTTAAATGCACCCCATGGCACTCCACTCTCCGCCTCACCTAAAGCTGTCATATGAGCATAGAAGACACGGTCTGATGCTCTGTCTTCTTAGATAGTGGGCGGGAGTGCAACTGACCCAGAGGACGGAGGAGGCAGCTCAGGGGTTTCCACCAGTCACTATAGCAATGTCTTGATGGCAGTTAGCCCTTCCTGGATCATGGTTTCCACTGAACCCCACTGACCACTCAGCCGCCTGGGGCTAGGAGTACAGGGTGTTGCCAAGCACCTGAGTAAAGCTAAGAGCCTCTCTGAAATGAAAGCCCCGACCCAGGACCCAGGGCTCACTGACCAGCCAATCAAACAGCTGAGACCAAATTTAACACTTTCATTTCTATTTCCCAGCCCATCGTGGTTAAAAATGTCACCAGACATCATAGACCATGGCAACTTCCTTACCTGCCTGAGGAGCAGAGAGTCTTGCATCTTTACCTGGAGCCCTGGTGGTGCACTCAATCCTCCTGGGAGACACGTGTCTAATATCACATGGAATGCCTGAGGGGAACATTTAAATTAGATACAGATGTCAATATCGATGGAGATATAGATGTGGCAGGAACAGAGGACCACACCCAAGTAGACAGGCTCCTGTTCCTCGTCAAAGGGCGGAAGTGGAGAGTAGAGAGAAAGGTGTCACCTCAATGGGAGGAGGCAAGAAAGGGAGTGTGCAGAGCAGTGGAACACAGGCCACTTAGAATAATCAGGAAGAAAATGCCGCGCCATTCACTGGAGATGAACTGAGCTGGGGAGAGGAAGTGTGACAGGAGAATGTGAGGACATTTTCCTACAAGCTTGGTGTCACCAACCAGATGAGCATCCCACCAGGCAGATCAAAAGGTTCTAGACAGGTTACACAAAAGGGTTTGCCAAGGGGGCATTCTATAAGAAACTGCATAGCAAATGCCTGCCCACTCCTGCTTGTTCATACAGACAGAGCTAAGGGGAGGGAGAGGGGTTGCCTTTTAGGAGGAGTAGACCTTTGTGAAGAGGCAGCTGTGCTTTTGCTTCTCTTCCTTCCCAAGGTGGGGACACCAGAGGGACTTGCCCATGAAGTGTGAGTGTGTCTGCAGCAGGACATCCTATTTCTGTTACATGTTGGTAAAGCTGCAGAACCACAATCCCCTCCCTTCCCCAGTATCAACCAAACACAGGTCAAAGACCTCGGAGCAGGGTCCCATGATGAGTCCGAAGAGGCAAAGATTACTTCCCCCATCTTCCCCAGGTCATAAGAGATACATAATCTTCTACAGCATTTAAATCTAGGAACTCTTTTCAACCATTTCAGCTTAGTTACCTGCAACGGTAACCTGGGCAGGATTGTCAAAGAAGTCTCCTGTAATTGTGATGTCTGTTCTTCCCCCAAGGCTCCCAGTTTCTGGAAACACAGATAGTATTTCTGCAAGAGGGGGAAACAAGTAAGCTTCCAAATATAAACCAGGATGTGACCCAGATAATAATATAATCATAGAAGCTATCCATAATGTATTTTTTACTTTAACTTTCTAAGACCAGCAACCGTTGTAATTTTTTCTAGTAATAGTAATTTCAAAATGCATATAATGAGAAAAAGACTCACATATAACAATTCGGATAAGAATGTATATTGTACAGGATCAATATTTGAAAGGAATAGGAAATACAGTCACTCACGCTATCAGCAAAAATCCCGGCATACCATCATGCTTTCTTAGGAACTCTGTTTCCTGACCTCAAGGACTTTATTTACACATCACAGAACAGTAGTAGGCTCTGCTTTTTGGAGGAATCAACTCTGGATACACCAGGCAAGGTCTCAGTTTACCCATGTGAGTCTACAGTTTGCTCCAAACAAAAGAATGAGTTAAACTGTCATATTAAACGTCACGTTAAATCCCCAAGAATTTAACTTTTTCTGATCCTTTCCCCTTCCTATGATCAAACTCTGAGAGTTCTAAGTTTCATCCCCTCAAGGGGAAAGAGTAGTCATGTCCTCTGGTAAACTGAAGGTACAAAGAAGCTAATTATGTATGGCTACCACTACAAAATAAAAGCAAGGGTCAAAATTTAGCTTTGACAGAAGTAGGCTACCTAGAGTGAATGGCAATGGCCCCATGACTTAGGAAATTTCTTGCACTTTTGGCAAAGGTAGGTTCTGCTGCCTTGAATCTGAACCAACCTCACTGACATTTTTTCAGTGGTTTTGGGACTGTATTCAACCAGAGAATCTAGCACTCATCTTTGGTAGCCAGCTTTCTACTACTGGACTGAGTTCACAATTTCATGCAAGTTTCCAGTTTTCAGCTTTCGTCTTTTTGTATGAAGATTTACTCATTAGATAGCAACACACAAACAGCATCTGTATCAGCAAGTCATAAACTGTTGAATGAATGCTCTGAGGTGAGACGTTGAAGTAGCTGCAAAGATGTGCTTTAGATTATTCAGTGCCATCTCTGTTCTGTTACTTTTTTATAACACAGAACTAGGATGACTCCCCTTTCTTTTACTCAGTCTATATTCCTAGACTTTGTAAAAAAAAAAAATCTATGATTAAGCCTCTTTTAATATAGCAACTAAAGTGAACACTCATACAAGCAACTTATTCTCATACAAAACGAAAGGGCCATCCATGACTGCATGGACAGCTTCAGGTGTTAATGGTCATAGAGAAATGGCCAGAAGGAACGGACAAAGGGTCCAAGGTCCAGGGTGGTGTGAGGGAAGGGATGAGAAATACATGGTGAGGGGAAATGGTACCTGAGTAGGTCTGGTACAGGAAAAGGTCCTGCTTAGCACTGACAAGCCATGCATCCTTGTGTACCACTGACCTTCAAAAAGACAACATTGTGTTTTGGATGAAAACTGCATCTGGGATTGCATTTTTTTTTAATCGATTGCCTGAAAGGAAGATCACTAACTTTCAGTGATCTTTAAAGCTCCATTTGCTGACTAGAGAATACCAAGGGGGGAAATTTTGTTTTCTGATCTAGAAAATTATATGGCAATAATAATACCTACTTTACAGAGTGTGACTAGCATTAAATGGAATAACGAATGTGAAAGAGCCTGGTATGGAGCTGGCCTGAGAATGATATTCAATAGATATTAGTTTCAGTCCTTCCTAAAAGAGAGAGAGAGAGACAAAGAGCACATCTCCCTACTTTGGGCTGTGTCACTATCTTCACAACGAAATTAATATCAGCTAGACAATACTCTTTTCAGGAAAACACTGACAAAGTACATGGTGTCAGAACATGAGGTAAGGCAAGCAGCAAGGCAGAATCCTAATTTATCTCTCCAAAGCTCTATGACATTGAAGACCCTTTCTGTCTTGAAGAAAGCATTTCCTGGAATGATACAAAGCATTTTATGGAACTATACTGTTTTAAATTTCCAGTATTATGAGATTATTGAAGAAGTAATCCCCCCAATTCTGTACCATCATCACATTGAAACATTTACATTGCTTCAAGATGAGTACATAGGAAACAATATATTCACCCAGGTTAAAAAAAAAAATCAAATGGGTACAGTGGGGTTTTATTACACTACTCTATTTGGGTACTTTTGAAATTTTCCATTATAAAAGGTTAAAGAAGCTATGCAAGACAAGAGAGTAGATAATGTAAGATAGAGATAGATTTGCTTCCTCCCAGATACTTACTTTCCTTTGTTAAATACTGAGAAACTAACATTCTGGGAGCCTGTAACAAGAAGAAACAGACATCAATACAGGAACCTGCAGTGAGCTGCCTGGGCAGGGTCACTGCTAGCATAGACGCAAGGGCTCCAGGGATCACCAAGTTACCACCCACAGCTTAATTTCTCTAACAGTGCCCAAAATAAACACATTCCAGACTGGCACCATCAGCAATGGTGACTTCTCCTAACAATAAAAGGATAAAAGGAGCAGCACAGAGAGGGTAAGAGCAGGCTTGGAGTTAGACCAAGTATGATAAATCCGGCTCCATTTGTTGCTAGGTTTAACTTTCTCACTTGGAAAGCAAAAACAGTCCCACCAGCCTCCAGGTATATATGTGAGGCTTACTTTATATTTAATCTGCTTCTTATAGTGTCTCTCAGGGAGTTCTCAACAAATGGTAGCTATTATTATCATCCTCAGAAGGACCAATTCTTAGGTTTTTTTCTGGACACAGAGAAAAAGATGGATAAGAATTTAAAATTCTGTTACTTCTCAAACAGACCAATGTAGTTGCCTTCCACACGGCACTGCAGAGTCCCAAGACCATGGTCTTCCTGAATAGGATAGCTAGGGAAAGAACCAAAAAAGGTAAGAAGTAAGAATTACCAGACAATTCAGTTCAGAAGCTCTGGCTCTTTAGCCAGGAAAGTAAAAAATAAAACAAAATAGAATAGAATAAAATAGGATAAAATAAAATAGGATAAGATAAAATAGAATAGAATAAAATAAAGCAAAACAAAAGTAAAATATATTAAAAAAAAAAAACTGTAACTAGAGTTATCATCAATACACACCCACAGACAAACACACAAAATTTTGCCTACTTCTGATCTCCATTGAGTCCTTTCTTTCCAAAATCTGTTTTACACAAGGACAGCAAGACCCTTATCCCCCTGAAAATATCTATTAGCAAGTGTGAACCCGAAACAGGACAATTCTAAGCCAACAAATGTAAGACACCAGGAAGAAACCACAGTATAGAATCTGGCTGTACTAAACACCAGAGCTAAGCCATAGGGTATAGAAGTTAATACACTCAGTCCAGAGGGAAGTGAAAATCCAGCAAAATGCTGGTTATTGGAACTATAAGCACATGGACACTCATTTTCTAAATTTTCCTTGTATTAAATAACTGAATATTGAAACTTTAGCTGTTTTCTCTCTGTTTTCTTAACCACAGTATAGTGGTTAAGAGGATGAAATTTGGAGGCTAGTTAGTGGGCGCAGGTTCAAATCCCAGCTCTGCCACTTGCTCTTTGTGAGACATTGGGCAAGTTCCTTAACCTCTCTATGTCTTGGTTTCCTCATCTACAAAGTGAGACTAATAACCGCCTGTACTCACAAGATTATTGGCTGCCTTAAATGTGAAAGCATTAGTGCACTAAGCACTTAGTAAGCATCAAGCATGCGTTTTCAAGAAAGTTTTCAGAATCCACTTCAAGTTGTGTTGTGACTCAATTACTGTGTCTTTTCTAGGAAGTCTGCAGATAAGGCAGTCAACAGTTATGGGTGATTTATATTAAAAATAGATGTGTGTGTGTTATGCCCATGTGAGAGAATCTAAAAGCATACCTGTTGGCAAGAAAGGCACTCACCGGCATCCTGTCTGTCTGTTTACAAGAGAGCAAGGAGTGACCCATTTGTCTCCCTGAGCTTCCAAAATCAGTGGGCTGGATACAAAATAGAAACAACAGACACAAGTCAAGAGTGAATGCTCTCAGCAAACATTCTTGGAAACACTCAGAGGAAACACTGTTATAAACATTCATCTCGGAACTTATGGGGCATTAATGCAGATGACTGCGGACTGTCCCCCAAGGAGATGCTAAGTCAGACCCTCAGCCCGAGAGCAGGGTGCATAACACTGGTCTGTGACCCATGCTTTCACACCACAGAGGGAGCAGTGCCCCTTTCCCGAAAAATCTTCACCACCTCCCCCTTGGCTATGTTGGGTCCACACAGAGCCATTGAGGAGTTTATACCCTTGTTCCCCTTGTACCCCTTGGTCTGTATCCCAGACCAAGGCTGTGATGGGACCAAGTACTAAATATGGCATATTGTCAAGGATGTACTTGGGGCTTCTAGCCTCCACAGGAAGAGTAATTTCCGTTCAAGCCAAATTGACCATTACAGTAAGTCCCCTACATACGAATGAGTTCTGTTCCTAGAGCACATTCATTAAGTCCAATTTGTTCATAAGCCCAGCAAGGTTAGCCTGGGTACTCAACTAACAATCGGCTATATAGCACTGTACTGTTATAGGTTTATAATACTTTTCACACAGGTAATACATTAAAAAAACAAACACAAAAAATAAAACATTTTTAATCTTATAGTACAGTACCTTGAAAAGTACAGTAGTACAGTACCATTGCTGGCACACAGGGGCTGGCATCGAGTGAACAGGCGAGAAGAGTTACTGACTGGAGGAGGGAGAGGAGGTGGGAGATGGTAGAACTGAAGGATCGTCAGCAGTGGGAGATGGAGGGCAAGCTGCAATTTCATTCACACCTGATGTTGATGCGTGTTTGCGTCTTTGAATGTTCACAACTTGAAGGCTCATATGTAGGGGACTTAGTGTATTTTTTTTGGCTGCACCACTAGACTTCAAGGATCTCAGTTTCCCAACCAGGGATCCAACCGGGGCCACAGCAGTGAAAGTGCCAAGTCCTGACCCCTGGACTGCCGGGGAATTCCCTGGCCATTATTTTAGATCCTGAAAGTAGTCAAATCATGTTCTTTTCAACTAGAACAGAATCGAAGGTTTGAAGCCTAACAGGAGGAACCCCCTCCCCATTCTGTCCAAGGGGTGGGGGAAGTATTAGACACAGTATGTAGCGTCTCTCAGCAGAGCATCTGGTGAGGTTGTGGTCCTGCTATCTTATAAATCCTCACTGTAATTGCTTCATATGTTGAGTAACCACAGTTCCTTAGAGCTTCCCGCAAACACCTCAACTTCAACACTTTCCATCCTGTTCTCCTCTTTCACTGGCAAGGATGATTTACTAGTACCACTTTCCACTTTAATAGTCTCCAATGAAAAATTCATGTTGGCTTCCTAATCATTCCCAGAAAGCATTAAAAACTCAATGGCTTTCACAAATACCATATGATATTACTCATATGTGGAATCTAAAAGATGACACAAATGAACTTATCTACGAAACAGAAACAGACTCACAGACATAAAGAACAGGCTTGTGGTTGCAGAGGGGAAGCAGAGGCAGGGCAAGGAAAGACTGGGAGTCTGGGATTAGCAGATGCAAACTATTATATATAGGATGGATAAACAACAAGGTCATACAGCATAGCACAGGGAAGAATATTCAGGATCCTGTGATAAACCATAATGGAAAAGAATACGAAAAAGAATATATATATACATATATATGTATTCAGATATATACACATATATATTCAGATATACATACATCTGAATCACTTTGCTGTACAGCAGAAATTAACGCAACATTGTAAATCAACTATACTTTAATAAAATAAATTTTAAAAATAACTCAATGGTGTCCAGTATCTCTTCCACATTTTTCCTCTGATCATACTAACAGAATTTCTAAATATACAAATGGATAACAAACAAGGATGTTATAGTGGTCTTTTGAGTTCACACATCATTATAAAGAATTTATTTCAGCCTGAGAAACAAGAGGGAGAAGGGGAAGAATCAGGAAAGAAAATCCACAGATGCAATTACAGTACAACTCACACTGCGCCCAGAGTGACTAGTCGTCAGTAAATAAATGGACCAACTTAATCGACCAGTCACAATTACATCAACCAAGTCTGCTGACGCCCAGCTCACCAGGGACCATAAACTCAAAGAGGAAAATAGCAATTCTGTGCCAACTGCTTACAATTTATTGCTATCGGGGAAGCTGGTCTCAGGAAGCAATCCAGCATGTCTGTAACTAGTTGAAGGCAGAAACAAGCACACACTTACCTATCAACGTACTCAGCATCAAAATCAAAGGTTTCCGACCTGCCGGTGGTAATCCAGCCATACACATCTATAAGCTTTCCTGTTTGAAAAAGATTTTTTTCAATTAACCTGCTTAGCTCACACTCTAAATATGTACGTACACTGTATTTCTTTTTTGGTTACCTCTACTCAAAATAACCAAGCTGGTCATGACTCAGAATATTAATACTTTTTTATAAACTGTAAAACGGGAAAAGATCACCAAGTATAACCCACTCGTTGATATTATATATCAAAGAAGTGAAAATAATCAATCATTGCCATCAGGGACTTGTCATGCGAGTACGGAGCACAGAAGGAACATCAGGGCTTCCTCACAGTCCCAGGAAGGGAGGGAGGCAGGGAGGGGCCCGTTTAAACACACTGCCTTGTTCTACTCTCTCGGTTGTGTGTAGACCCTCCACCCACATGGGATTTAAAAAATAATATTCTTTGGGGGTTCTCCATGCTTCACAAGACTTTCCTCTGAACACATGTGATAAGAGGAGGCTCATATCACATGATCTGGATGGAAATTCAAAGATACGAAACTTTTTCCATACCTCAGAGTACAAAAGTTAAATGTCATGGATGAATCAAACGGACAGGAGGTCAGAAAGAAGAGCATGAGCGAGCAACAGAGTTATGGCTTAAAGGGTGGGCCACTGCACATGCCATTCATCCAACAAATATGCTTGTGTTCCAAGATGAAGTGAAATGGGGATCCACAGACAGTTGGCGTCTGCCTTGCCCACTGATAAACGGATGACTTCCTTCCACTGGTGGGTCTCCTCTATGCGATGTGCATTTTTTTGAGTTCCTAAGAATGGGGGTGCAGACATCAACAACCCCCTTTCATCAAGGGGCACTCTCAGCACTGCCCCCTCCTTCTCTGCTCAGAGGACCTGGGAAAGAAATCTAGAGTAGCCCCTTCTCAGAAAGAGTTTGGGGCCCATGCCCAGTGCTACATGAGCTGACTTCCTCCAGAGTTGAAAAACACCTAAATTCAGTTATGTGGAAATGCACAAAGTGAGGTTTTAAGCAAATACACCACAGCAAAGTGACGCAAAGTTTACCACACAACCCCACAACCTGAAAGTGTGTGCCTTCCAAATAAAGACAGAATTTAACCATCAAAGCTGTAATCTTCCAGCATCACAACGTTGAGAGATAAGAGAGGTGTCAGTTAACAAGACAAAACCTCAAAAATTGAAAAGAAAAAGGCACCTATGGGATTCATGAGGTCACTGAATTCAGAAGAATTTGAGTCTCTTCACGGCTACTCCTAAGGCCACAAAAGAACATGACAAAGAAGTAACGCTTCCCTACATACTGTGCATGTGTTTTATTCATAGGAAGTGACTTTTATCTGCAGTCATTGGACGACTGGCCCTAAAACAATGGGAAACTTCCAGGAAGTGTGGCGACACTTGACCGGAGAATGGATACAAAGAGAGGAAATTTAGTGACTTAGACAAAGATCATGGAATTGGTGGAAGCCCAGAGTCTGAAGATCTCTGCTACTGTTGCCAGGTAGCAAAATAATTCTCCTTCATTTTGTTAGGGTTAAATGATCGATTTACTGGCTTTGGCAAGCGTGATTTCTAAACTGGTGGGCACAATTTTACAAATGAATAACAGGTTATAGAAATTAGGAATTCCCAGGAGTTTTTGTTTTGTTTCTAAACAAAGAAGCCCAACAGCAGCTGACAAATGGCTAAGCCACAGCATGTGCGGGCTGGGGCAGGGGGCGGTTCGGATCTGTGTCTCAGTGTAAGACTGTTAACCACCTATAGGAATTCAACTGCTCACAAAACATCTCTCCTGTCCCCACCACCTCCCCCATCTCCCTGTCTGCTACTCTGGGCAGGCTTCCCAAAGGAAATGAGAATAATCGTCTGGAAAGTGATTTCGAAGATGCAGCCATGTGGATCCTGCCTGGAGGGACCACTCCAATCAGCCCAGCCACCAATCGTTCACCCCAAAGGTGGAGGAGACAGTGTGCAGAACTCAAGCTGGGTGGGAGAAAAGGGCTTGACAGATCTGGGGGCCAGCTGACGCCCCATGTCACCCCTCTCACAGCGGGCTGCCTTCCCATCCCTCACCCTAACAAGGCTGCTGCCATCCAAACAGGGGCTTTCTAACACCAGAGAAGGGGGCACAAAATGACAGCATGCGACTTTCACAGACCACATCTCTTTTTTAATAAAACATCACATCTTGATTAATCAGATGAATGGAAAGGAACAGATCTGTGAATCACAAGCATGAATAAAATAATATCGAATTCATATTCTTTAAATATACACATACATCCTCTGTGTCTACACACACACACACTAAAAATACAGACACTTTCAGTGACTCAGATATTCATTTTGACATCCTTGAACCATTCGAAACAACTAGATCAGTTTATGCATTGAGATGCAACCACATGTAAAAATTGAGCAACCTGGATTCCCATACTTATACCATTTGGAAACCCTGAATAAATGAAAAACCTGAAAATAGATGTAGGAATTTGTCAAGAATCAGACAGCAAATTATACGTAATCCTAGCTCTGTTTACTACTTAGTTTTAAGGCAGGCTTGGCAGGTCCTGAATCTATGTCTTAGTTGCAACACCTTCTTTTACATCCACCCCTCAGGGTTCTCTCTCTTCTCTTCTATCCTCCTGGTCTCTGCGTATCAGTGTGCTAACTCATCAACAAACCCCAGGATAAGGACCAGGGTTAATGACCTTCTAAGTGGTACCCAACTCTGCTCAACATAGAATAAAATGTAAGGTACATGGGCCCAATCCGGATTCTGACTGTCTGTGTTCAAATCTCAGCTGTACCATTCATTATGACTTTAGGCAAATTACTTAACCTTTTGGTACCCCATTTCCTCATCTCCAAAATGGAAATAATAGTAGTTCCTATATCATCAGGTGTTGTGAGTATCTAATGAGATAACGTAAACCAAAAGCTTAGAACAGAACCTGGCTCCCAGGAAGGGTCGACAAAGGTTTGTTAATAAGTGGATGATTATAACATTAGGAGTGATGATGACGTCTATTTTCTCCATTCTCCAGGAACACCTGGTTTGAATTTGCTGCCCTCTCTTTCTTTTCATCTTAGGATTCCTTTGGTTATCAGTGAAGTAATAGAGCAAAAGTGCCCAGAGGTGAAACCAAACCAGATTAAAAATAAACCAGAAGTTGACACTTATTTTCAAAACAACATCAGAGAAGCGGTTAAAATTTCCTATTTATAGAAACCATCCACCTGGGTAGAAGAATTTGCAATAAGCTTTGGCAAATGGATTCATATTTATTCCTCTCTTAATCGGAGATTTCTTACCTGGAACTCCACTGGGTGGATTAACTTGGTAAACAATGGGTGTCTGTGCCCTGGAAAACTGTTTAGAAAATGTTATCACAGTGAGCGTTTCATTAGAACATCACAGCCACATACACAAGAAGCCTAAGTCATTCCTCATAGAGCATTCTCTAGCAACAAATAGTTACATTTCCTCAAATCACCTTATATCTACTTCCTTTCATCTTCGCAATATTTCTGTGAAGCAGAGATGACAGATATTATTACAGTTTTTCCATAGATCAAGGTCATAAGTCTCTCCTGCACCATATCACCCACACCTGGCAAGTCTGTTTCTACTTGCCCACCTGGTACACAGGAACATGTTTTACCAAAGGAAAGGTAGGCAGGCTATGCTTTAAAACACCAATCTTTTAATTCCATATTGCAACTTAATATCTTGGGGTTTTGAAGGGTTTTTTTTTTAATTTTTCTAGACAATAATTTGCTTATTTAAATTGAAAAGATTGCAACTTAAATTATTATCAGCCAGCACCTTGGTAGGGCTTAACAAGCTACGAAAAATTGGAAGTTGGAGAGACAGGTAAGGGAGGTTTGTTTGGGAAAATAGAAGGTGCTTGTTGGGAGGAAAATGATTCAAATGAGGCCAGGAATGCGAAGCAACATTACTCTCCAAGGAGGAAACCAGCATTGACAGGAGGGCAGGAGCCTGGGGAAGCCTGGTCCTGGCACTCAAGGCACCCTGTGATGCCCTCACCCCCTGAAGCACATCATCTGCTAACTGTAAGCTCCAGAGAGGCAGGGACAATGCTTGGCTGAGTCGTTGGTTGTATCCCTGGGCACAGCCTGGTATGTAGAAGACATTCACATTTTTATGAATGAATGGAGTGGCCCCATCTGCGATGAAAGATACACTGCCCAGGAGCAGAGGAGAGAAGGAGACAATTGCAGGAATTCCATCTCACCTACAGGCCTCTGGGTTAGCCCAGGTTAGAGTATTTCCCAGTCAGGGCCAGCATGAAGAAACAGAGAATCATAAGGATGGACTGACCTCGCCAAGGTTTCACCCATGTGCTAATGACTCACCCAGGAAGAGACCTTATCTCCCCTTCCTGCTACCTCACCCCCATCCACCTCTAGATGCCTAGACCACCTTCACTCCCCAAACCTACTGTACCTCCCATTTGCAAAACGAAGACAGCAAACTGTTTTGCTTGGCCTGCTTCTAGCACCCCCAGGAGTCCACCTTCCCAGGAGAAGATCACTAAAGAATAACTCCGATGTTAATCAACAGCCCTCATCAGACATGGAGAATCAACAGGCATGTTAACAAAGCTTATGGCAGCTCGGCAAGTACAGGTTTTATGTATTGATTCACATGGCTGTACAAGTCTGTCATCAAGACTAGTTCCCTCCCTTCCTTACGAGCAGGGTTAGAAAGGAGTTCATAGAAAATATGTGCAGTCAGGGGTCAAAATAAGAATGCTGCGACCTCACAGGTTGGGAGCTGGCTCTGATCTCACCAAAGGATAAAGATTAGTGCAATTCCACACACACCTGCCAAACGTACACTCCTCGCTCCCCCCACCCCCCAGCCTCCTCCTGCATCCAGACCTTCATCTCCCACTGGAACGTCCCTCATACCATTGCATTCTCACTGGAACTTCATCATAGGAGCTTCATGATGCAGAGCAGTGGTTACTGCCCCATCTTCCAGATGTTAGAAACTGAGGCAGGGACTTCCCTGGTGGCGCAGTGGTTAAGAATCTGCCTGCCAATGCTGGGGACACGGGTTCGAGCCCTGGTCCGGGAAGATCCCACATGCCGCAGAGCAACTAAGCCCGTGTGCCACAACTACTAAGCCTGTGCTCTAGAGCCCGTGCTCCACAAGAGAAGCCACCTCAATGAGAAGCCACGCACTGCCACAAACAGTAGCCCCCTGCTCGCCACAACTAGAGAAAGCCCGCACGCGGAAACGAAGACCCGATGCAGCCAATAAATAAATAAATTTATTTAAAAAAAGAAAGAAAGAAAGAAACCGAGGCAGACGGAACAACTGAGTCCAAACCACACAAGGGAACACACCTCTCGATTTCCAACTTAAAATACCTGGTCTACCCCTCAGGTGTCTGCCTTCCACCAGAAGTGCAGGGGAAATAAAGCCACTTCTCCATCACTTCCTCCCAGTTCCTTAGAAAGTGGTGGGGCAGGCTCAGAGGGAAACCTCAAAAAGGGCTTCACTTGTGAATCTCTCTGAGCTGACACAACATAAAATGGCACTTTTCTAAGAGAAACTGGCCTCTGGTCACCCACCAAGCTAGAGACATGACAAAGTGAAAAATTAATGAGCTTCCAAATCCAGCTTCCTGCGTGCTGATCCCTGAACCCGAGTGGGGTCGGCAGCAGCAAGGTGGGGGGGCCAGAAAGCAGAGGATGCGAGTGATAACGCCGCCGCCACCTGCTGCTGGATAAACCTTCTGTGAGTTGCTCACACTTGTCAGTGCCTGCAGCAGGCTCTTTGGAGTGGACTGGCGAGGTGGAATTAATTTTTAATACACATGGCTCCCCCAGCCCTAGTCCCCAAACAAAGAGAGACACCGGGTTTCCTTCAGCTCAGAATGCCTCTCATTAACTGCATCCCCTGGTGATTTTTCATCAGCTCACCAAGCTAGTAGAACCACTGACGGACTTGCTTTCTTTAATGCGCAGTTTTAGGAAGTGTTTCTCTTCTTTCCCCTCTCTCTCCTTCCCGATCTTTTAATAAGTAGGAAAACTATTATCTGGGGTGAAAGGATATCAAAACCAAAAACAGCGCGGTGATTAAGGACCATGCTCGGCCATCTCTCTTCTGTTTTACTCACTGAGACGGTGTAGAGGTGCCGGTGCATGTCCTAATAAAAAAGAATGATGTTTTTTTTCTTTCTGCTGCATATGTGCAGAAGCAAAATTCTGGAAAACAAGATTCTCTTGGAGTGAGAAACAAGGTGCAAATTCCAAATTCTAAAGATGAATTGCCTATATAAAATGTGGGTCGCGTGAGAGGTGAATTCAGAAGGTGAAGTCTTGTAAAGGAGCATTAATTAACAACTAAATTGTGTTCTTAGGAATTGTTCTTAAACAGAGGCCCCCTATAAATACAACCATGGCAAGGGGCCCTGCCAAACCGCTGGCTTTGATGGAAAATCTAGAACCTACACTTTCAGAGATCATTTCAGTGTAAAACCAGTCAAAACGGATAGTAGACTGAACAACATAAAAATTAAGCCCCAACATAAATTAATGCATCTGGAAGGTCTAAAATAAGCCAGGCACTGGCTCATAAACTCTCTCTCTCTCTCTTTACTTGCTTTCTGTTCTCTCTGAGCTTGAAGGAGAATTCCAACAGCAAATGCCCTTTAGGTCTAGGGTTGGAAGGAGAAGCAGAAATCAACCATGAAGCAGAGAGGAAGGTGGAACTCGTGTCCCTGAGTCCCTTCACCATGCTGACACTGCAGATGCTCTCAGCTGTAAAATGAAACACTGATGCACAATGGTAATCTTCTGTGGCTCCTCTATGGGCTTCTGTTTAAGCGAGGATTGAAATGCAGGTTCAAATCCTGGATCTGCGATTTACGAACTGGATGACATGGGGAAATTATTTTATCCCCCGGATCCCCAGGTTGCTCCTCTGTAAAAGTAGGGTAATAAAAAGCTGCCCCATAAAATTGTTGTGAGCATTAAATTAAAGCCTTTAGCGAGAGCCTGACATACACGTGCTCAATACTTACCGTTCTTAGGATAGTCTCAGAAACCCTGTAACTATCATCACCTGTCCTCTCATCCTGGCAAAGCAGACAGACTCCTTAGCTGACTTATAACTTGCTTGTTGATAGCACAAGCACACCCTCAGACCAGGCAAACACACATTCCTCCGTCCTTAGAACCCACCTTGAAAGTGCAGCTGTCTCGTAATCCTGAACTTGAGCTGTGTACCACCTGTCCCCCAGCCTGCACTTCCAGGTAGTATAGACCCTCATGTGCTTTGGACAGCAGAGATCTGAGAGTAGAAAGTAGAAATCAATGTGAATCAAAAACCATGAATTGCCAAAGCTGGCAGCCCTACTCGACCACTTCAAATCCCTTCCTAACCCAGAATTCTTGTATTTCACTTTTCACCTCCTCTACCCACTCATCTACTAGACTTTAAAGTTTGGATACTTCAGCAAAAAAAAGTTATGAATTTTTCATTGAAAGTGCCTAAAATTTTTAAAAATTCTGTCCTGTTTCTTAGAACCATAGGTTTACAGGACATTGAGAGTTGGAGGGACATTGATAGATAATCTATTCCAATTTCCATTAAAAAACTTACGAGTTCCATATAGATTAAAAGACCTGGTTATGTGAAGACCACAAGTTAAGGGCAAAGTAGGACCCAAATCCTAGGCTCTTTCGGATAAAAGGTATTGATTTTATATGTTGCCAAACATTCTTGACTTAATAATTATCCCAGCAGCCCATAAACACTTCACATATCCATCAAGAGTCCTAGACCTTTTCTCCTCTTTTCATGAAGGTCACAGTGATTTCTTTGCCTCTTCGAGGCTGCCATTCAATCTGATTTTTGTGAGAGGGAGAATATGGTGAACAAGGAGTTCGATTTTAGATGTACCTCGCCTCCAAAACTTCTCCTAAAATCTTTAGCATGACCTTAAATCTTTAAATCTTCACTGTCTGATATTTTTTAGCCACTAGCCATATGTGGTTATTGAGCACTTGAAACGTGGCCAGTCCCAATTAAGATATGCTATTAGTATAAAATACACACTGGATTTTGAAGACTTTGTATGCAAAGATGGGTATAAAGCATCTTAGTAATAATGTATATTAAATGTGAAATGGCAATATTTTGGATACATTGAGTTAAATAAAATGTATTATTAGAATTAACTTCATCTCTTTCTTTTGACTTTTTACTGTGACTACTAGAAAATTTTAAGTTATATTTGTGGTTCACATTGTATTTTGGTTGGGCAGTGCTGATTTCGATGCCACAATGCCTGTTTTTGCAAATGCAGACATGTCTTTTCATGATAATGAGTATGACAGTATTTCATTGATGATAAAATGAGCATTTTCCCACATTTGAGTGCTAATTTAATTTGATATTCATCTTCCAATCAACAAGTACATTTAAGAGGGTGGTATTTCTTTTTTTCTAAAATGATGATATAAAGTCAATGGTGCATCTTGGCATTAGTATTTGGGGATTGAAGACATAGAACACACAAATCGTTAGAGCTTTGTCTTATTTCATAGCAAGTTCTTGCAGGAACTCTATGCCCCAATATACCATAAAACCTATGAAGATCATCCCTACCAATAGCAGTGCTATAAGGAACTTTAGTTCAACAGACATCTATTGAGCATCTTCTACTAGCAAGATACTGTGCTCAGCATCATAAGGAACACAAGTGAATCACATCCTCTGTCCCCAAAGCGCTTAATTCTGTGAGAATGAACCTGAAAAGTGGGCAACTGACATAGTGTCATGAGAAACATAGGGCTGAGGATCAGGGCCACTAAGGCTGTGCATCTTATGCCTTTGTGTAAATTACAAAAAGGTCCTCCCTTCAGGAAGATGGATTGCACAAAAAAGTGTGTATTCACACACACAAACGTACATGTCCCATGGATGAATTACTAAAATGTGCTCCTTGCTCAAAGCCTGGATTTCAGTTCCTACTTGTCCCCCTTTCAAAGAAGGGAGAGATGACACTCAGTTGGCTGTTCAGGGAAGAGGTGGCATTTGCAGTACAGTTGAGTCAATAGGCAGAGATGGAAGAGGGAGAGCTTTCTTGAAAGAGGGAGCAGAAAACAAAAGGAAATGACAATGTCTTTTTCTCTTAACCAATGACCCACTTTCAGGCAGCACCTCTAAGATGTTAAAGAAAGAATGGACTCCTGTAAGTTTTGGAGGCCAAAAACACTTAAGTGGGACAATAGATAATCTGGAATCCTATAAAAAATCATACCAAACTCAGCAAACTGACAGCTGAGGTGAATTTCCTTTCTAACTGGTTTTTAGTTCGTGTACAATCATTACAATTATGCCTATTCCAAAAGTGAATAACAATAGAGACCTTCACCAAAAAAACAAACAAACAAAAAAGAAACATAATCCAGCCCCTCCTTATAAATGCCTCAAAATTCTCAAAAATCTTCCCCATATTCTCATCCTCCCTTAAGCCCTAAAGCCCTGATAGGGAGCTATTGTAATTGCAATCACAGCAAAAGTTGCTCCAATTTGCCCCCGAAAGCTATTGACATGAGCAAAACACTCATCCTGTCTGGTCTTCTTGTTCCCTGGGTGGGTGTACCTGGTCCTACACATCACTGCCGGCAGATCCAGGAGGACAGGAGAGATGTCACAGGGGATGCTGGGTAGCGTGGGCACAACCACATTCACCAGGTGGATCTCCAGCTGAGAGCCGTTGGTGGGATAAAGGAGGCCTGGCTCCAAACCTAAACATAAGGGAGAGGGGAGTCTCAGAGCTGTAATCCACACAGGGCAACACAAAAACATGCCACACAGGGGCAACGGGAGGCACTGAGTTTACCTAAAAATTAAAGTAATATTCCTCATTTCCAAAGGCATTTATGAGTGCTGTATACATGAGTATTCTTATTTATGACTTTTTTTCTTTTTAATTCTCTCTTCAGGTCCATCCATCTAAATCCAGAAAAGAATTTTCCAACCCTCAAAGTTACCCTTTCCCGTGGTGTAGATGGATACACTGAGCCCTGGCTCAGAAGCTCCCACGTGTAGGATTATCAGAAGGAAGATAAGATAACCAAGGTTCTGGGGGTCACATTGCCAAGTTCTATGCCATATGCGTATCATCTCATTAAGGTCCCTGGAGTCCCACCCCACAGCTCAGGATAAAGAAATGGACACAGACACAAAATGATGTGATGTGACATTTGCAAGTGGACATCTGGAAACACAGAAGTTGGTCAGTTGGCCCATCTCCCTTCCAGACCTCTTTTACATCTGTCCTTAGACAAGGAAGAAAACCAAAGACTCATACTCTTTAGGATTCTTTAGATCAATAAACAAGAAACTTGCTTTCGGTAAGATCCAAACCTACCATCAAAAATGACGGTGATCCACGTTCCCCCTGCAAGGCTGCCTTCTCCAGGTTCAATGTGGACACGCGGGCAAGTCACTGTAAGCGAATAGGAAAAAACTGGCTTCAGTGTGCAAATTCCTTTGAGCATTCCTCAGAATCACCACAAAGGCTTGGCACAGCACAGATCGTTGGCCCCACCTCCAGAGTTTCCGATTCAGTAGATCTGTGGTGAAGCCCCAAAATTTACATTTCTGATCAGGTGCCACTGGTGCTGTTAGTCTGGGGGCCATACCTTCGAAACTCTCATTTTAAGGAAAGTTTGACTGATCTTCTCATCTTAGACATCCAAAAGCCCTGTGTTCATCAGGACAACCCTGAATTTCCACTTCTTTTGGAAAAAGGCTCCAGGATACATTTGATTCCTAATTGAATCCATAACATGTCTTCTCTTCCCCACTCTTTAATCAGGTGGTCATATTTAATTGTCACCACTTATTTCTTGTATTTCCACTTCCCAGAGAAGAGGAGAAACTTCTGAAGTTATCCCTATTTCAGTCCTCCTGCTCAGAACACTATCCTCTAGTTTCTCCCTTTTGAATACATGCTCAGAATGACTCCCCAAATAGGTATAGAATTCTCTAGATTTTTGCCTTGCCTGCTCAGAGAAGGGCTGAAGCATGAATCACTGCTGGAATTCTAAAAAACACTATAGACTTCACATGCTGGGCTAGATTGTGTTCTCCCATAGAGATCATGGGCTGAACATGACCTTATCAATGCCTCATCTTTGAAGATGCTCTGGACATGCCTTGGCCAAGATGAAGCCAATTCAAAGACACTAGCGAAAATCAATCAGCCCCTCAGCGAGTTCTACAGAACACTTTTCAGCTTTTATATCAGAAAATTAGTGTGGCCTCATCCAGGCCACACTAATTCTGGCTAGCCCAGGGCTTTCATGTACATCTATTCAGGTGGCCCACTGCACAACCAAGAGTGGTGACGAATCTTCACGTCAACACATCAGTCATTCATGGCAGCCCTGGCCAGACCAGCGCATGCTCACCCCTCAAAAGTGTATTAGATACTTCTACCTAAAGAAGACCAAAAACAAATGTCATAAAATGTACAGAGGTCAACCAAATTCACTGAGAAAACTAGACTTTTTTGAGAAAAGAAAAATTTAATACAAGTGGTCATTAATCGCTAAGACAATGTAAGCTACTCCCTTAGGGAAGATAAACTAATAAAATCTAAAAATAATTGCATCATTTGGCTCAAAAAGAAATTATAAAAGGAAGGTTATAAGTTACTATTAAAAGCTCTAGACCGTAACAGCAACTTCCACTGGCTGTTAAAAATTAAAGTATATATTTATAACTATTTAATATACAACCTCAACTACTAAACAGAAAAAAATTAAGCAGAGAAAATTTAAACCGAAAGCAGACACTTTAACACTTCCTCTCCAAATAATATTTAAGTATCAATAAACTAGTTGTCAAGGTAACCTGTTGCGTTCTATCCAAAACCCCTTCAAAACACATCCAACTCACCTGCTAAAAGCAGTATTTCGATACTTGTCAGAGAGACCAGCCAGCCAGCCATCTCGTCCACTTGTATCAATCCTTTCAAAATTGTTCGGACATTAAACACATTTTCAATTTTGATTGGAGCAGCATAGCTTTATAAAAACAAAATGAAAAATTCTATCACTTTTGCTTACATACAAATGCTTTGCTGTGTTAGAACTTCAGAAATTAAGGAAATTATACCAGTATGACCCTAGAGCCCTCATAGGGACCCACCATCTTCCCAAGCTTGGAAGAAAAGGATAATCCAAGAATCTTACATAAAATCATCACTATTCGACCCCTTCCCCTCATCCCACTCACTTATCTTATGCAGGTTTAAGCAGAGTAAGTAATAATAACCTCCTTCATTAATTCATTATTAAACAAACAAACTAAAAATAAATGAATTGCAGATTCAAAATACTAGTTAATGGTGATTACGGGAGAGGGGGTGGGGTTGTTTTGGTCTGTTTTGTTTTCTGGAAGTCTCAGTCCTCCAAAAACCAATCAACACAAAAAGAGTAGAGCTTAACAAAGCAAATGTTAAACATGGTAATAGGTTGAAGAAAATGATGCTAATGGGAATTGTGGGGAAATTATCTTATCCTCACAGCAGAGGAAACAGGGAGGAAAGAAACAGAAAGGAAAAACTGGACCCTCCAAACTGGACCCTATAACCCCAGGTCCCTCTACCTCAGTCCATGATGCCTTCTTTGTGCCCCTCTGCTTAAAGCTTTCGATTCAAAGCAAAACCTCTATCACTTCAAAAATGATAAGAAGACTTGGTAGGATTTTTATCAAGATAAACTGAGGAGATACATACACAGGGCCTGGCACAAAGGAGACACCCACGAATGCTAGTTTCCCTTTCTCCACTCTCTGCTTCCAAAGGAAAGCCCTCTCTCTGACTTAGCAGTCCCACCACGATCTGCCCCCTCAACTTTCCAACTCCCCCTCACGTTGCTCTCCTAGGTAACCCCTGCACTGCGGCAAAGCTGTCCTCTTCATAGTCTTCTAGATAAGCTTCCCACAGGGCAGCCTTTGCCTTGGATCCTGCTGGTCGCTTTCTGGATTCCCCAGAATTTCTTGTACCCCAGTGAACTTCTGGCCTCCTTCAGGGCCAGCTTGGGAGCTGCCTCCTCCATGGCACCTGTCCCCATGTTGGTTCATACATTAACCAGCCCCCACACACAGAGGGCAAGGAGAGGCCTTAGAAAGAGGCAGACACTCCAGATAGGCAGGTATCAGGTTTCAGGAAAATGTACATAGGAGGCTTGTCTTGGGCATTAACAAGGTGAGTAGAGCTCCACCCCCACAATCTTAAAAGTTTATACAGAGATTTAACAGGATTCAGCCACATATTCAATCCCAATGGTCTCAATACCACACGGCTCTCTCAAAACTGTGTCCTTGAAAATGGCTCCGGCTGTGGGCAGAGTGTACATTTCAACGACAGGGAGGGGGTGAGAAGCCTCTGATGGCCCAGGTCCTGCTTATAGGTCAACTGGTGGTCATGCCCTGTCCATGACCTCCGCCAGCAGTCTGCCCCTCATGACCAGCTCTTACAATCTCACTCGCCCCCTCTTCTGAGATGTGTCCCGAGAAGTCAGCAAAGGGCTTCACCAGCATGGAGGGGGCTCCTTTGGTGGAAATCTGGCTCCACTGGAGATAGAGGCCACAGCAACAGTATAGGCAGGTGCAAGAGAAAACACAAATTAATAGTCCCAACATAAGTAATTTCCACCAAGAGCCCTGTGATCTGAGCCACTGATTTACCAAGTTCCCTGGGCTGGTGGCCAGATCACTGAGGAAGTTCACTTGTGTCCTAGTGTGATTTAATAAAGATGATAGATCAGCAGACTCATCAGATGCAAACACACAACATTCTGCTGGATTAATGGCTCAGTGCCTCCTTGCAAGGCAGGAACAGTGTCTGACGCTATCCTATGTTGGAGGACAGCTTTACTCATTAGGGACATTTCAGTGTTCAGTAAGGACAGGCTTTGTTGGCTACCGTTTAAGGATCGTTGGGTGAATTTAGTAAAGGCTTCTATGCTCCAGGCCAACAGAGGAAACAAAGGCAGCAGCCAAAGGATGGTACCAGTGGAAAACAGACATGCCCTCTGGCCTTGAGGAGAGGGAGGTTGGAAGCTTTGGAAACTTGACCCACTTGTGTACATCATACATGGCCAGGGAAGGCAGCCCTGTTAGGCATGAGGAAATAGACTAGGGCTGGGATATGCCACACCAGGACCCCACCTTCTTCCTTCTTTCCCATGGTGACAGTCCCATTCCAGATATAGTACATTTCCATAGGTCTGGCTGGCAATGGGACAAAGGGATTCTGTGGGATGTCCCATTGTAAATTCCAGTAGATGATTTCTTAGGACACCTGGGAAGGTATGATAGGAATTGCTGTTATTGGCAGCATAGCATGTTGACCCATGGTGAGAGTCATGGCAACGGCCTTCTCCCATGACTTTTGTACCTTTACAGCACTGGGTCTCTTGATAGGAGTGCCCAGTCTCATGCGGGGGGCAACAGGTCTTACTGGTTGATCAAATGTATTAAAGCCTAGGATAGTACTTTAGTCCACCCAGCCAAGGTGGATTTACCTATTATTAATTTAATCTGTTGCTTTAATATTCCATTTTTCCCCTTTACTAACCCTACTTCTTGCAGGTTATAGAGGAGATTCATGTTATGTTCTTTTGCCCAGTCCTACATACCATGACCTTTGAAATGTGACCCACCAATCACTGTCTTTTGGATGAAGGTACAAACATAGTACTCAGTTTCTCTAATTGCCTCATGATGGCAGCCTGGTTTGTGCAGAAACAGAGGAAAGCTTGGGTTAGGCCAGATGCAGTGTTCATATAAACCAAGGCATATTTAGAACGCTTATTAGAGAGAGGAGACCAATATAATCAATTTGTCAATCCTTCACTGGTTGGAAACTCCAGTAGATGGTACTAGACTTCTTTGGTAGCTGCTTTGGGTGCTGTTTCGAACACACATGACATGCTGAGGCAGGTTGATAACAAAAACAGGGAAGGACAAAGCAAACATAGGAAAATGCAAGCCCCAGGGAATAAATAACTATGGCCTCTTTCACAAGACCCTGCCGGGGCAGCACAAATATCTGGGTCAACGAGATAAGAAAAAACTAACGTATGCAGTCTGGCTTCTGTACATTGCTTCTGCATAGGTAAACATAGCTATAGGCTCCCAAAAGCGCAGGAACTGGTCTATAAAAGGAGAAGCCCTCCTTTGGTGCGGGGCTCAGTCTTTGGATGTGAATCCACTGGGCCTGTGCCGGTACAATAAACATTGCTTCCTGCATTATAAGCCTCAGTGTCCTGCCTGCCTCTACTGATTCCTCCAACAACGCTGTTACTTGCACTAACCAAGTCACTACATGTCTAAGGCAATCCAGCATCCTTGGCAATATACCATCTTACTCAGGTGCTACAGTGGCCGCTCTTCCTATGCACCCAATCTGCTGGGGCTACTGAAGGGTCAGTTGCTTCAGTCAGCATCCTGATTGCCAGAGGGGGGCATTTGAAGGATATTCTACAGGGCTTGGTAGCACCCACATTTCTAGAGACAAGGGATGGTGGACAGGGTGTTCCCCTGCTACACAGAAGCATGCCACTTAAAGGGTGCCTTTGCATCAGAGGTGGGTGGATGAAACATATTCTCAATCCGCCCCTTGAAAGGAAGGGAAGTTCTTACCATGATATGTTGTGTACACTGCTAGGAGCTGTTGCTCTATGTGGGCATGTCAGAGTTTTGCCCTGTTCTAGAGCTGGGACCAAAATCCTATGGACACACTTTCTTTCTGTTGTCTCTGCCACAGGGCCCAATCCACACTTTCTGCAGTCACAGACACATATAACTCGTGGTAGCCCTGCTTGGGAGATGGCCAGAGCTTTAATCTGCTTCATTAATACTCTTGCCTGCTCATAGGTGGCTTGCAGTTTTGACTCCAAGTTCCATATGTGCCCTTTCTTTTCCAGGTTGTGTAAGGGACAGAGGTATTGTGCCAGATGGGGAATAAAAGTCCTCCAAATCCCCCAAATCCATACAAAGGCTTGCATCTATTTCATATTCTTAGGGCTTGGATAGGCTTACATCTTATCAGTTATCACTTCTGGGACAATTCGAGTCTTAGCCAACCACACAACTCCCAACAACCCTTCAGTGATGTCTGGGCCTCGAATATTCTATGGATTCACTACCCATCCTCTTCCTTGCAGATGTTCCAGCAAAGTCTGCAGAATGTCCTGCAGCAGAAGCGAGGCTTCATGTGTTAACTTTCTGCCATCAATGTAATAGATCTCTTTCATTGATATGGGGGGGTTAAAAAAACACTGAGACCAGAAAAGAAAGTTACACCAGTTCAAAAAAGTAAAAGCCGCATTAAATGCCCAGAAGAAGAATATCTACAAAAAACTTAGAATAAATGTTATCTTAAGGATATGTCCTGGTTAAGATAGTGCAATGGATAAAATCATCTCTAGTTAATTCAACTCCACAAACACTTATCATGCACCTAATATATGCCGGGCACTGTGCTAGGAGCTAAGAAAACAGAGGCAAATAATCTATGTACCTGCCCGCAAGTTCCCAGTGGGTGGGGTAGGAGTGGAGGCTACTTGCATTTACAAGAGGAGTTCTAAAATTTTCAAGTAGATTCAGCAGGTAGGTGTTCCTTTAAATTGCAAAATTCCCTCCATTTTTACATCTATTTGGAATAGAAGTCATTTTTTAAACATTCAGTTTTCAGAAATACGTCTACTGACTAGAGGAAGTTACCCAGGAGTATTTGCTACTTCGTCCAAAAGCACAGGATCTGATTTGCTTGTAACACCCAACAGAATGTGCTCAGCACAGAAGAGTCTATTTTCAATTTGACTGTGTGGTTTTAACATTAATTTCACGCTCAGAACAATGGAAGTAAATAGTTACACATTGGTTTTCTTCAAGCCCAATATTCAGAGCTACATCTTTTCCTTTAAAACAGAACCACCAAATCAATAATACATGCATTTTTCTTAATATGATTTTCCACGAATTCTTCCCAAGAACAAACTCAGCCTCCATTTAATTCTTTTAACCAGAATATTTTCAACCAGAGGAGAGCTGTGTGCATTGGGTCAAGTCTTCTCTCTCCTCTTGTCTCTCTCTCCCCTCTGCCCTCATTCTCCCTCTTTCTCCTTTCCTCCCTCCCCTCCCAGCCTCCTCCCACTTTGGGATTTTGAGAGACAGAGCTGCAGGGTTGCTACTACGGATCCCCCAGTTCCTTTGTCCACCATGACATTGGCAAGAAAGGCAACACCTAGAAAACACAGAGCAGAGACATTTCTGAACCCAACAGTACCTTTTCCTGTTTCTCTCTCGTTGTGACTCAAGGGAGAAATTATCTTTCCTTTCCAAATGAGCTTGTTCCTCTCTGTCAAGCACCGAGGGTCGTGTTACCTGGTTAGAGCCCAGCCTGCAGCTACCACGCAGGTAACTCCCTCATGTTGAACTGTAACTCACCTAACTCGTTTGTGGCGCAGCCAAACCTGTGCCACAGTAAAAGTTCAGAGCTGACCGTGGGGCAAGTTTAATGATTAACACAAGCTATTTAGGCTTTTTCCCCAGGGTCTTTCATTAATGACCAAAGAAAGCATGTCCTGCATTTTTCTCCACTTACTGCATGTGCCCTAGACAAGTATTTTAAGTGAAAGTCCACCCAGCAAGACAAACAGGCATTCAATGATTGAAAGAATTTGCCAGTAAGTCAGTGACCAAACACAGGTTCAGGAGAAAGGGCCACCAGACGGCTGGTCCCCATACATGAGCAGCCTCTGACCTTTCATCGAGAGGAATGGCTCAAAAGTGCCTGCTGCGGGCTGGCATTCTCACTATCGCGGCTGAGTCTAAAGAAGCAGAGAGGGTAGGATCTTGCTAAGAAAGGGCCAACTAGCCCTCCATGTTTTTTTACTTTCTTCCCTCTCTCCTGACCTTGTTTTTTTGGCCAAGAGGAAGTCCTTGACTTGTACCCATCACCTTCTATTAGGACCCAGACCATAGGTCTCAGTCACTGGCTTGACCCTCTTGATGAGGAATCAGACAAGCAGCTGGCCTAGGAAGGCAGCACCACCTCTTTACTTGGTCCACATCTGACTTCCTTGTCTCTGTCCCACCACACACTCCAACTCACATCACCAGCTTCTTGATCAAGTCAGCCCATGCCCAGTGATTGCTGATGGAAAGAAATTCTCATCTTCTTTCCTTTGAGACAGAAGCCTTTCCAGTAGAATTTGATAGCCCTGAGTATCTGCCTCAAAGGACCTGGGAAGCATCCCCAGCAGGACCAGATTTAATCCATGGAAAAAGAGCACAATACTCATGAGAGTGGTGGAAGTATCCTCCAGAAAGCATAGGAGTTTATACCCAATCTGCTGTGCATCACAGCTTGGCAACTAGTGACAAGCCAAAATGATTTTCCTAGTGCTGAAGCCAGTAGTGTAAAGAGGATGGCTGGCCAGGTTAGGCAGCTGGGAAGTCAGTCATCAGGCCACTCTCCTGCCTGCTGAACTTCAGCTTCCACTCTAAATCTTCCAATACAGATCACAGCATCATCTGAAATAAGGAAGAGGGGACAGACCAGGTGTGGGGGAGATAATCAAAGGGGATTTCATAATTATTGGTAATTTTTATTTTTGTAAAGAAAATTATATTCATGAACCGCTCCAATGGTTCAAAATTATTTTTATAAAGAATATAACACAAAGTCCTTGCTGAATGGCAGGGAGACAGAATCATGATCAGATTCGTTTACTGCATTGTAGTCATCTTATGATTAAGACTTCACTTGTGTTTTATTTTTTGCACTTTAACAAGAGGTTTCCAGAAATTAACCCCATCTACCCTTGAGCAAAGAGCCTATAATGGATATTTATAATTCTTTTTGGCAACCTAGCTATCAAAACTATCCTGAAAGCACCCCAGTTTTCTTATGGGTAGATGTGCCTCTTTGCTCTTGACTAAAAGAACCGTAACGATACACAGGACTTTGATTTCTGTGCTCTAGGAACTTCCTGGTAGGCAATCAAGCTCTATGGTTAAAGAAATGAAGTAGAATGAGCCATTTCATGCTCCAAGGCCTGAAAGGAAAATCTGCAGAACCCCACAGGTAGTGGCTTTGCACCATGGAAGTTTGGGGAGCCTTAAATACTCCACCCTCTGAGCTCCATCCACCCTAACACTCTCAAACACACACACATATCTGAGTTTGTCAGGCAAGCACAACCTTCAGACAAGCCCCCTCCACCAACCCTTGCATCTAACCATACTCCAAAGTCCCTGGGGTACAGAAATTCTAAAGAAATCTTGAGCTCAGGTCTCTGAAGGCGGCCTAGGCGTGGTTCCCCTGCCACCCCAAGGCAGGTAGCCATGCTCACCGCCAGACGTTGACCCTCTTCCATAAGAAGCTATTTTTATAAGAGCTTGTGAATTCTTGACACACACAAAAAATGCTTATAAAGCAAACTCAAGAAGGTCAAGGGGGGAGTCATTTTCTGACCCCTCTCCCTTGGATTTCAACACCACTCTGAATTCCTGGGAACTATCAGCTTTGGGAACTGGGGAGGGGTGGTATGCAAATGCATGTCTAACCTCCAGTTATAGGAAGCGTCATGACCAAAGGCCTAGCTGCTCTTTTCTGAAATTCCTCTCCACATTTGCACTGGGGCCACACTTCTTCAGACTCTGACTGATATATAAGCGATGAGAGATAGCTAAGTTCCCACACAAGCAAAGACAGAGTTACAAGTCATGAAAAGGTGGTGCCACTGTAAGTGTGACCTCATGACTGTGGTGGTGCCTGGCAACATTTGGGTTGTACCTGTCATTCCCAGACTAGCCTTCGTTAAAGAAAAAATTGATATATTCCCCTCTGTACCCTCGAAATATTTTGTACGGTACCTTACATAGAGTAGGCGCACAATTACATGGAAAGGAATGCCTGGGAATACATTTGAGGAAAAACATTCTGGAATGGATGAAGGCTACCAAAGTCAAAAGTAGGTTTTTTTTTTTGTTTAATTTTTTAATAAATTTATTTATTTATTTATTTTTGGCTGCGTTGCGTCTTCATTGCTGCACACGGGCTTTCTCTAGCTGCTGCAAGCAGGGGCTACTCTTTGTTGCAGTGTGTGGGCTTCTCATTGCGGTGGCTTCTCTTGTTGTGGAGCACAGGCTCTAAGCGTGCAGGCTTCAGTAGTTGCGGCACATGGCTCAGTAGTTGTGGCTCTCAGGCTTAGTTGCTTTGTGGTATGTGGTATCTTCCCAGACCAGGGATCTTCCACTGCACTGGCAAGTGGATTCTTAACCATTGCGCCACCAAGGAAGTCCCAAAAAGCAGGTTTTAAATGGAAAACCAGCATGTTCAATGCATTTTTTTCTTTTTTTCTTTTTTTTTTTTTTGCTTTCTCTTTATCAAACTTGTTTTATCATACCCTCTTCAACTTACACGCATATTTCTTATAGAAAGTGAACCTGCAACAAGACAGTCGGATGACCCTTCCACGTAAGTAAGCACTTCACTGGGTGAGTGGGGCTCTGGGGTAAGCTGTGTTCTCATTCTCCTGATGCACCGCTTGTGTGACTAGCCCTGGAGCTATGGCCCAGCTACACCCTTCAATCACCTTTTCCGTGTGGGCAGAATTCTCCCCAGGTGAGGTGAGACAGGTGAATTCCCCTTTCACCTGTCTAGGACTGACCCAACTCCTGCTCCTTCCTTTTCCTCAGGTCTTCCTTGCCTTCCTTTTTCACAAAGAAACAGAGCTAAAGGAACTGTATTCTCTCTGGTTCAATACCATACCCCTGCTTACATTTGGATCCAAAGGACAAAGAGTATAATAGGAAAATGAGACTGGACTCAGATTTGGAGAAGAAATGAATCCGTTCCACTAGAGGGTCAAAGCTATGGGTAAAATATTTGCTTTATAGTTTCTTTAGGTAAATCTTTTTCCAACTAAAGGAAAATTACTGAAAAGCAGTCTATCATTATTGCCTCTGACTGGAGTCAGTTTTGCTTATTAGTTAATTATTTTGATAACAATGACCCCCCACTTATCTGGAATCCAAACTGTGGTGCCTTCTGTCACCCTGATGAGAGTCCTGAAAACCAACGAGGAGGCCCTGGGTGGCACAGGTGAGAATAGCTTATGAAGTCCCTACACGTGGGAGTAACATTGAACTGCAGGTAGTTTCCTCATTTGGATGAGCAGAGTTGACTGGCTCCTCTAGCATCATATAGCCTGGGAGCCTACGGGGCTATATGCTCAATCATCCTGAGGGCATCATTGGATCACAACACTCAGCATAGCTAGGTTCATACCAATGACACAAGGTAATGAGAAAGCAGTGAATTCGAGTTCATATCTAACTTGTAGGGGGACCAACCATCTCAGTGTGCCTATGACTAGGAGCTTTCCAAGGTCGTGGGACTTTCAGTGTAAAACAGGGAAAGTCCTGGGAAAATCAGGAAGACTCATCACCCTACACTTTAGACAGCTCCTAGTACAGAAAGAGTCAACATTTTCTAAACCGCTTTGGCACTCAAAGGGGATAGATTTCATTCAGTTGCTTATAAAATTCACTTATATGTGGAGTAACTCAATTCCTGCCATGTCAGATAAAATACTTATTGCAATATCCAATGTTTTCCAGACCACAGAAACATCTTTTTCTTTGAATTTGGAGCATTTGTGAGAAATGTGGGCGAAACAGCATATGTCAGTTTCTGAATTACATACAGTACAGCATCTTCTCCCTGGGTTCAGCAAAATTTAAAATAAATCATACCAGCAGGGAGCAACAACACAAAAGCAATTAATTCTTTTCTAGTTTGATACCATGTTACTATCTGAATCAGGAGCCCAACTGAGATGTCTGAAGTATATCTCACTCTTTGTTTTAAAATGATGAGTGACATGGAAGTCACACATTTCTGCAGCCTAGTAGAATGCTTGCTTTAGCCGCAGAATGTAATGATACTGTCAAATTCTCCATCTTAGAAAGGTAAATCTTCAAAGTTCTCATCACAAGAACAAGAAGTTGTAATTTTGTGTGGTAACAGCTGGTAACTAGACTTGTTGTAGGGATCACTTTGCAATGTATATAAATGTCAAATCATTATGTTGTATGCCTGAAACTAATATAATGTTGTATGTCAAATATACTTCAATTTAAAAAATTAAAATAAAATATTGAATTAAAAAATATTCTGTATCTTAGAGAAAATTGGTTTTTTTATAAATTTATTTTTTTTAATTTATTTATTTTATTGGCCGTGTTGGGTCTTTTTTGCTGTGCACGGGCTTTCTTTTTAGTTGCGGTGAGTGGGGGCTACTCTTAGTTGTGGTGCACAGGCTCCTCATTGCCGTGGCTTCTCTTGTTGCGGAGCACGGGCTCTAGGCACGTGGGCCTCAGTAGTTGCAGTACATGGGCTCAATAGTTGTGACTCACGGGCTCTAAAGCGCAGGCTCAGTAGTTGTGGTGCACGGGCTTAGCTGCTCCGCGGCATGTGGGGTCTTCCTGGAGCAGGGATCGAATCCGTGTCCCCTGCGTTGACAGGCGGATTCTCAACCACTGTGCCACCTAGGAAGACCAAAAATTGTTTTTAAAATGGAAGAAACGTTTTCCCCTTCTCTGGCAAATATTGCACAGCTGATAAAATAGCAGAGATTCCAATACCTGATATGAGGGACAACATGAGCGATGAAAATGAGGGGACTCCAAAAATCTAGAAGTAAGATTGCCTTCAGAATTAAACAATGAAAATGACAAGTAATGGATCAAATTGCTCGGTAAGACTTAAAGCTATTACTCTATCTAAGGAAAACCATTCAGATGCCTATTTGTGAAGATGGATAGTGTGCCAGTGTTTTTAAAAATGGTAACAAAAAAATAGTAATAAGTTCTTTGTCAATGATCTCATTGGAAGGAGGTGTATGTCTCTCCTCTTGAAACGGGGTAGACTTGTGGCTCACTTATAACCAATAGAAATCATTGGAGATGACGCTGCCTGACTCCGGAGGTTAAGTCAGAAAACAATGCAATTTTGCCATGTGGGCTGTCACATTTACTCTTGGAGCTCTGAGCCAATCTCTGAAAATTCCGACTATGTGGGACCACTATGCCAGGAGGAAGCCTCCGGTAAATCTTACTACAATCATATGGGCTATTGTACCCATTTTCATTTGTCAAGCAGCTCTTCTGAAGTCACAGCTGACTAATGTGGAGTCATGTCTAGAAATCAAATCCCTGGATCACAGACCCACATGTGCTTTCCTGGCTGTAACTGGTATACACATTCTGCTGCATGGACAGAATAGGTACAAAGGCCATAAGGGATGCTCAGGGCTGGCAGCGAGAAGTGAGAGGCACTTAGAAAGAAACCTCTCCCTCTGCCCCCATGAGCTGAAATATTACCATTTTCTATGTGTGCCTAGAAGTGAAAAAATGGGGAAAGCTCCCCATCTGTGAGATGGAAGTTCTTATACTCCCACTCTAGGGGGAGGTCGTGAGGATGAGAAGAGAGAACCAGGCATCTTGGAGTCGGATAATGCAGTCATCCTTGGTGTTACCACCAGAAGACTCCAGGGGGCGCTGCTGCTGGGGAAAGTCTGAACTGATATGGGGTCCTGAGGTCTTATCCAAATGCTCATTTCTTTCTTCCTTCTTGTTAAAAGGAAGCAAGAAAGAGTCTGCCAAGTGTGATGCAGCTTTGATTATTCTCTCTGAGGCCTTCATGTATTTTTCACAGGAAGCTGGAAGTGGGAGGATTGAGGAGAGGTGAGGGAAGAAGTATGAAAGCAGGATCTCTCCCTAACACTGTCCTGCACAATGTTTTTGTAAGTGAGCTGTGTCCATCTCAGAAACTTGATGGCGCTGGACATGCCTTATTTATAGACAACAACTGCTGCAGAACTTCAAAGGGGGCACACAGCCAAGCCAGAGACGTGGAGGGAACACTCAGAGGAAAGGACGGGACACAACAGCTTCTGGGAGCCAGCTCTGAACCCCGCCAGAAATGCCCGATTGTCCACCAGTGCAGTAAATGGCCAAAGCCCTTTGTGTCCATCCCAGAACTGCAGCTTTCAGCCAAGGCAGGTGATCCAAGTGGGCTTTATTTGATTTTCTGGCACAATCTGACAAACTCTGATATTTATCTGATTAATCCATGGCCTTTAGAGACCGTGATTTCCAGAAAATGAACACCTAATTCTCACTTTAAATTCTTAAAAACAAAACAATAAAAGAAGAAGAAGGAGAAGAAGGAGAGGAGGAGAGGCCAGTATGTACGGTGGAAAAGAATAATGGCCCTTCTAAAGTTATCCACATCCTAATCCCCAGAACCTGTGAATATGTGACCTTACATGGTAAAAGGGACTTTGTAGGTGTGGTTAAGTGATGGGTCCTGAGATGGGAAGACTATCCTGGGTTATCCAGGTGGGCACAGTGTAATCACAAAAGTCCTTATAGGAGGGAAGCAGGAGGCTCAGAGTCAGTAGTAGGAGATGTGATGAAGGAAGCCAGAGTTTGATGTGATAGGAGAAAGGGGCCATGAGCCGAGGAATGCAGGGGTCCTCAAGAAGCTGAAAAAAAAAAGTCAAGGAAACAGATTTTTCCCACAGAACCTGCAGAAGGAACCAACCCTGCTAACACCTTGACTTTAGCCCTGTGAGACTGATTTTGACTTCTGATCCCCAGACCATAAGATAAGAAATCCATGTCGTTTAAGCCACTGGGTTTGTGGTACTGTGTTATAGCAGCCATAGGAAATTAACACAGCCAGGAAGGTTGTCACTTGGTGCCATTAAAGTGTAACTGTCCTTCTTGGAAGATACTGGTGCAATTACCCATGAAACATAGTGGGTTACTTAGCCCCTAAATTACCCCTTGAATGCTTCACCCTCTCTCTCTTCCTGCCTCCTCCAAAAGGACCAAAAAACTCAAGAAGCAGGTTCTTAATTGAAGTTCAAATAAAATGGGCATGAAAGAAAAAGGCTGGAAAAAATTTTTTTTTAGTTTAGGAGCAGCGGAAGCATGAATTTTTATTATGTACATGTAGATAAAAAAGACTGAAAGAACATACATGTTGGAATGGTAACGGTGAACCATTGAGGTAAAATTGTAGGTTATTTTTATTTTCTTCATTTTGCTCACCTTTATTTTCTCATTCTAAAACAAACACCAATTATTGTTCATAAAGTTTTTTAAGTGATATCAGGTATGATAACAGTAGTACCTTTTTGTGGCTAAATTTTTTTTTTTTTTTAATTAAACTGCCAAGTTTAGGACAATTGCACACAATATTTAGTATCTGACTGGACCCACTAGGGGGCAATATTGAGCCCTTGAAGATGAACAGACACAGACTGCGGTAAGCAAATAAATAACTAATTCAGAAAAGACAGTCATCCAAAACACAAACTTTCAGGCACCTCAGCACCCATTCTGGCCCAGAATATCTGCCCATAAATCAACTTCACAGAGTGACATTAGAGCCATTTCTTTCATTTGAAGGAGACTTTAAAAGTATATTCTGTGCAACTTAATAATTTAGAAAGACAATTCGTGAGAAAAGTTCTGTGGTCAATTAGGGTGGAAAATGCTATGTGCTATACCCTTCTTTAAAGACTCACAAAGAATATTGGTTTATTAAAGCCTCTGAGAGGTCCTGCAGAAATTAATCTTATTTAGGTTCATTGAAATATTTCCCAAATACTTACTTCAACATAGATCCACCATTTTCATTGGAACGAAGGTTTCTGAACATTCTTTGGAAAATTCTGCTGTAATTATGTGGTTTGTAATAAGAAATATATATTTGGTCTTTGTCTTGTGTCTGGCATGGAGCTCCTAAAACCCTTGGAATTTCCTAAGTGACAAGAAGAGTAAAGGTGACTTTTGATATTCATCACAAACCTCTTTCAACTACACCTGAGTTTATGTTAGTAAGATGACTTTTGAAAAGTATCTAAGGGTGGGGGCTAGTTGCCAGGGACCAGCCCTGTGATTAGGGGGTTGGAATTTTTTCAGCACCAGCCTTGCAACATTTAGGGAGAAGAGTGGGGCTGGAGATTGAGTTCAGTCACCAGTGGCCAATAATTTAATCAATCGTGCCCATGTAATGTAATGAAGTCTCTACAAAAACCCAGAAGAACTGGGTCCAGAGAGCTGCCGGGTTGGTGGACATATGGAGATGTGGGGAAAGTGGCGTACCCAGAGACGACATGGAAGCCTCGTGCCTCTTCCTGCATACCTTACTGTGTGTGTCTCTTCCATTTGGCTGTTCCTGAATTATAGTCTTTAAAAATAAACCAGTTGCCTGGTAAGTAAAATGTTTTCCTGAGTTCTGTGAGCTGCTATAGCAAATTAATCAAACCTGAGGTGAAGTTCATGGGAACCTCCAATTTATAGGCAGTTGGTTCAGAACTACAGGTTACCTTGTCATTGGCATCTGACCTGGGGCCAGTCTTCTGGGACTGAGACCTAAACCTGTGGTATCTGACACTACCTCCAGGTAGATAGCATCAGAATTGAGTTAACTAGTAGGACATTCAGCAGGTGTCGCAGAATTGCTTAATGTGTGGAAAACCCACACATCTGATGTCAAAACTGAACAAATATCATATGATATCACTTATATGTGGAATCTGAAAAAAAATGACACAAATGAACTTATTTACAAAATAGAAATAGACTCTCAGACGTAGAAAGCAAACTTATGGTTACCAAAGGGGAAAGGAGGGGAGAGACAAATTAGGAGTCTGGGATTAAGAAATGCAACTACAATGTATAAAAAAAATAGATAAACAACAAGGGCTTATAGCACCCAGAACTATATTCAGTATTTTGTAATAACCTATAATGGAAAAGAATGTGAAAAAGAATAGAGATATATATGTATGTATAACTGAATCACTTTGCTGTACACCTGAAACTAACACAACATTGTAAGTCAACTATACGTCAACAAAATAAATACATAAATAATTTTTTTTTAAATTTTAAAAAAGTGAAGTAGTGTTGTAGTGACGTGTTGAGAGCAGAGGTGACACTCAGGAGAGTGTTTTTTGGTCACACCTGATTTAGACAGTTGGATGCAAAAAGCCCCCGATATGTTACCCGAGGGAAACAACATATTCCACACATGCCAGATAGGGCCTCAGAAACTGATTTTTCTGTCGTTAGGTAAAGTTCAACCATTTCCAGAAGGACTAGCTACCTGGTCCATGCTGTTTCCCCGTTTGACTGTTACTGTATCTTCTATTCGCCAAAGAACTTACGACGTGGACTAGAAGCAGAGAGACTTAATCTTAAAATGTCTCTAAGCCCTGCCATTGGTCTGGCATGTAGGACCAATGGCATGTAGGGCCAATGGCATGTAGGACCAATGGAAGGGCTTAGAGGTATCCTGGGAAGCAGGAAGTGGCGTCATTGTTTCCTGCACATAGGACTCGTCTCATGGAACCCTGAGCTGGGGAGACCCCGCATGTTTAAGGACATGTCAGCATGTTTATGCAGATGAAATATGGATAAAATAAGTTCCAAGTACTGGCTTAAATAACTCCAAGCCACATGAAAACAGCACGCGAGGGGATGGGTGGAAATGGAGAGGAGCCACCTCACCGGGTTGTTTGGCCCTAATGATGGTGGGCTGCACGCAGGGGGAGGCGGAGGTGGGGAGGGAGGGAGGGAGAGCGGTGGGCATGGGATATACACACCATTCTCCAGGGTCTGTTGTTTGTGCTTCATTATTTAACGCTGGAGGCCTGCCTCCTTGAACCCCTGTCCATACCCTTGGTCGCCAAATCAGTGTACCCTCCCTCAACAGGTATAGGATCTAGAAGTCACCTGACTTGGGGGGGGGATGAGGGTAACAAAGGGGTGGGACCAAGGTCAGGGGCCGCTCAGAGCCTCCTGGGCAGTGATTTAAGGTCATTGAAGTAAATTACGAACTAGACCAGGTTTGCTTTCTGACCTCCCACCTCCAGGCAGCCACCTTCCCCCTCTTCCTCCATCTCTCGTGCGCACACTTGCTCTAGAAAAGCCTGCCACCCAGGGCTGTTCTCCCAGAGTCTTTCAAAAGGTATGCAGATTTGGGCCTTAAGTGGAGAACACCTTCTAGTGAAAATCAGGTGAGAGAATAATTGTGAATACACTTTGTAAACTGTAAAGTGCCTCCACATGCGAAGGATGGGTGTTGTTTGAATGTTTTAGTAAGATGTATTTGTACATAACTTGTGTGATTTAGAAAAATATCTGAGGTGGCTTGTGCTGGGAATGAAGGTACTGAAGATATGTTTCAGAGTCAAATGACATCAGGAGAGAAAATAAGTAAAACAACAGGATTATGTGTCCCATGAATTTTAATAAATTATTGAAGATAAATCAATTTCACAATGCTATATTTCAAACTGGATTGGAAACTGAATTAAAATGAAAAAAATATCAAAGGAAAAGCAAAGCAAGATTAAATAAAACATAAGAGGATATACGTATACATACAGCTGATTCACTTTGTTGTACAGCAGAAACGAACACACAATGTAAAGCAATTATACTCCAAGTAAAGATGTATGAAAAAAATCATATGTTCTTAAGACATTTTATTGCACATGTATTTAAATTCCTATAAGGGGTTTAGCCATTAAAAAAAAAAAGGGAATCTTCAAAGTGTGAGTTAGTTTGACCACTCCCTTCCATGAAAAGTCGAAGAGAAGAAAAAAAAAAGTTGAAGGGAAAGCTGGAGGCATCTGGCCACCCTCCACCCCCACCCCTCCAGAAGCCGCCCCTTTCACCCCAGTGCCTTGTGACTCATCACCTCTCTTTGGAGCTTTCTTATCCCCTATGCATACTTGACAGCCATCCACACGGCTTCTCAAGGGCAACACGAGATTCCTGAAATGTGATCCCAGCTTGCTGTCCTGGGACAGTTGTTCACAGTGGAAAAAATCTCCCTGTGGTATTCAGCCCAGTTGGCAGCCTCTGCTGAGGAAGGAGGAAAATTTGCAAGGGATTTGGTGGCAAGTGGCCCTCCTGCCCCACCTGCTCCCTCTCCTCCCCCCAGGGAGGCAGCTGCCTGTCCTCAGAGCACGCCATCTCCTGCCCAAGAATGAAAAGATCTGACTGTTCCCCCAGGTGCTTCGCAGTCACAAGCTGCCTGGAGAAGCCACATAGACGACCCCAGCACAAGCAAGATATTCATTCACGGCAAACAGCTGCCAACAAAGAAACCGGAGAGTGAAACACACTAAGTTGCTGAACCCAATCAAATTTGAATTTAAAACAAAATGTAACAGGATAAGCAATAGAACCAGTTTTGGTTTTTGTATGTGTTTTTTAAGTGTAGAGGAGGAAAAGAATTTGTATTTTTCACTTATACTCTTCTACGCTGAACTTTTTGACATAAATATGTAATTTTAAAAAACATTTTAGGACTTCCCTGGTTCCCTAGTGGTTAGGACTGCCAGGCTTTCACTGCAGTGGCCCAGGTTCAATCCCTGGTCAGGGAAGATCTTGTAAGCTACTGGATGAAATAATTAAATACAAATTTTAAATTTATTTAAATTTTTTAAATGTAAAATAATTTTTTTTAATTCTTAAAAAATTGTTTAAATATTTTAAATAGGAAAGGGGGAAAAAACAAGCCTAAAATGAATGCATGGCTTCCTACAACTACCATTTCAGATATAAAGATATCAAAATGCTCACGAAACTACCCCAAGATCTTCATTCAATTTAAAGCCCTTCCATTAGTCCTGAGCTCCTCATTTCTTGAACCGTCTGTCTCCCTCCCCCCATGTAACACTGAATGTTGGTGGTCTGAGCACTGGTCCAAAAGCTTCAGGAAAAAAAAACTGTCCCCGTGAACAGTTGGGTTAGGTGACTGTCACCATCCCCTCACCAGTTTGGTTGTTGGCGAAGACTCAGAGCTGATGCAGAAGGGAAACTTGAAAACAGAACTAAGTCTAAAGAGAGAGGTGCAGTCTTGTCCAGAGTAACCCTGATGGGAGGGTCACAGCTAGGACCAACAGAAAGTTCTGGTTCTAGTTGGAGATTGTGAGTACTCTGACACCATATAGGAGTAACCTCGCAAACCAGCCTTCCCAGAGAAAAACAGCTGTGGGTGAAAAATGTCACCTGCCACTTCAGTAAACAAAGGATGTTGAGGCCATCAAGCCATCAGCCACTGCAGCTGCTCCCCCATGGTGCACCCTGAGGGGATTCAGGATGGAGAAAAGCAGGATACTGGCCCTAGAGTGTTAAGGTGCTTACCAAAGGAATGGTTTCAATGAGCCCAGACTCTTGCATCTTCCCATAAACAATAAAGCCCTAAATTCATTAACTTGAGATGTCTGGTTTTCTTTAATTAACAACACTCTTTTGATGTTCTGACTACCTGGGTTTTGTTGCAAAAACCCCTGTATGTTCAGGCTCCTCCCTTCCCTTTTCAGAGCAGTCCCTGAGAGCTGTTTGAGAGGCTGCCTCCCAAGCTGCAGTCCTCAAAAAAGCTCACAGAATAGAACACAATTCTCACCTTTTAGGTTGTGCATTTTTTTCGGTTGATACAACCATGCTGGAACCATTAAAATGTCTCATGAATTTTGATCTCACAGATGCAACCTGATGCCGGTTTTTGTTTATCATCCATTTCCATGGCTTCATGTACTATCTATATGCCGATGACTCGAATCTTCTGAGCTCCCGACCTGAGTATCCAACTGCCAACACGGTATTTCCACTCCGTTCTCTCTCAGATGCTCGAAACTCAGCAAGTCCAGAGACGTTAAGCCCTTGATCTTCTGCCTGAAATCTCTTCCTCCTCCAGTGTTTTCTGTCTCTTGGAATAGAACAACCAGCCATTCACTCACACAGGGAAACCTTAGATTCATTGCTGAAGCAGCTTAGCTTCCCATTTCTTTTTTTGTCCGTGGTTGTTCCGCAGCTAGTTGTGGTTTCAGTGTTTTCACGAGAGGAGGTGAGCGCAAGTCCTTCTACTCTGTCATCTTGTCTCCAACCATAGCTTCCCACAAGATCCCACAAGCCCAGCAGCATAGCCAAAAATAAATAAGTAAATATTTTTAAAAATTAAAAATAAATTAAAATACTCTCCAGTAACAGGTAGTAATCTAACATGCTTGTTAAAATTCAAATTTAATCATAAGCCACTCCTTCTCACATACATAAAAACACACAACTTGTATGTGGTGTATGACCGTCTCTTGGAGACAGGCATGGGACCTCATTTGATTACCAAGGTCTTTATTTGAAATTTGCAAGGGAAGAAAATGAAGTGGCGACAAACTCACAGAATTGCTTTCTCTCTTCTGTGAGAAAGAACATGTACAATGCCGTAAAGACCAATATGAGAAGAAGCCCTAGAAGACCTAGAGAAGGGGATGCCTTGTTATCCACCTCACAAGTGGGAAGCCCTCCAGTGCTCTCTTGGGAATGGGAACCACACACAAGGGTGGTGGAGCTTGCCTGCCCTACCCTGACTAAGGAAATTCAAAGGAAAATACAGCTGATGTATTTCTGTCTCCAAAAAAGAACCTGGAATCCCACAGCTCTGATCTGGATGGAGAAACCAAAGGGAAATGGATCCTAACTGTAGCTGCTCCCCCGCCCCTCAGACAGCCACTGGGGCTGCTTTTACAAACAATTTATGGCTTATGCAGCTGCTTTGACAACAGGTTTGAGGCTTCTTTTGTTTCAGCCATCAGCTCAGCCCTGTGCAGCCCTCCTGTATCTGTGGGGGCTCAGGAGATGTGCTCCCAGCCATCCCTGTTATAAGGGTGGCAGACATTCTGCATGTGGGGAGGGGTGAGAGGAATGGCTTTCTCCCTCTCTGCTCTGGCCATCCAAACAGCACAGAGTATCCACTCTGGCTTTCTGCAGGTATGGTCAGAAATAAACTAAGAAGAAGTTGTATGTTAATAGTTGCAACACTAAAACTGAGCTAGAAAGAAAACTATAAACAAGATGAAAAGACAACCCTCAGAAGGGGAGAAAATATTTGCAAACAAATCAACAAGGGATTAATCTCCAAAATATAGAAACAGTTCATGTAGCTCAATATCAAAAAAACAAAGAACCCAAAGAATCAAAAATGGGCAGAAGACCTAAATAGGCATTTCTCCAAAGAAGACATACAGATGGACAAGAGGCACATGAAAAGCTGCTCAACATCACTAATTATTAGAGAAATGCAACTCAAAACTACAATGATATATCACCTCACACCGATTACAATGGGCATCATCAGAAAATCTTCAAACAATAAATGCTGGAGAGGGTATAGAAAAGGGAACGCTCTTGCTCTGTTGGTGGGAATGTAAATTGATACAGCCACCATGGAGAACAGTATGGAGGTTCCTTAAAAAACTAAAAATAGAGTTACCATATGACCCAGCAATCCCACTACTGGGCATATACCCAGAGAAAACCATAATTCAAAAAGACATGTGCACTCCAATGTTCATTGCAACACTATTTACAATAGCCAGGACACGGAAGCAACTTAAATGTCCATCAACAGGTTAATGGATAAAGAAGATGTGGTGCATATATGCAATGGAATATTACTCAGCCATAAAAAGGAACGAAATTGGGTCATTTGTAGAGACACGGATGGACCTAGAGTCTGCCATACAAAGTGAAGTAAGTCAGAAACAGAAAAACAAACATCATATATTAACGCATATATGTAGAATCTAGAAAAATTGTACAGATCAACTGGTTTGCAAGGCAGAAATAGGGACACAGATGTAGAGAACAAACATACAGATACCAAGGGGGGAAAGTGGGGGGGAATGAATAGGGAGATTGGGATTGATATATATATGTTAATATGTATATAATAGATGACTAATAAGAAAAAAATACCAAATTGCATACTTTTAAAAAAATTAAATAAAATGAAAAAAAAAAACTGAGCTAAAAAGATACCCTGACGTACTGCAAGCTTTTCTTAGAGAATTTCATTATATATCATTCTTAATTCTTTTCCTGGGGTCCAGTTAGAGCTCTCCTAGAGTTAATATAGCCTTGATTACATCGGACTAATTTAGCATCAAAGTGCTCCCAGCCTGCTATTTTTAGATTCCTTTGGAAGAATTCATAGATTGCCATAGGCCTCCTAGCTGTCTATTACTCCTTTCTTTAGTTGTCCACTGGCCTAGGTAGAAAAGTCCTAATGTCCAGGAAAAACTTTAAGCTCCAGAAAGATAGGGATCTCATCTCTAGTTTACCACTGTATCCTGGCTTCTAGCAACAGTGCCTAGCAGCAGTCAGGGTGCGATAGATACTTGCTGAAGCAGCAAGTGAATGACAAAGGAGAAGAAACTGCATTTCCTCTTTGCTTTCCTGCCCCTCAATCCTGTGCCATCATGAGATACACCATGACACATCCACCTGGCCATTGCTGGCCCAAGTATTTATCTCTTATGGAATGAAGCGTTATCATTTCTTCTATCCTATAAAATATCCTGTAAATAGCACATATGTTCCCTAAGAATTTTTAGAAATGCAATGCAGGGTGGAAGCACACCGAGGAGACAGTCAGACTTTATATGCAGATCACTTATTTGCCCTGTAGCCAATATGATAGACTATAAAATTGTGGGTTTCGTCTCCTTTCATTCATCTGAAAACTATACAAGGTACCTTCCCTTTGGAGAGGGTATATGTAGGGATTAGGGCAGCTACCCTAAGACAGGAAGCAGAAATGCTAACAGTTGGGAAAAGGGATAGAATCAACTTTTCGTTGATTTTTAGTGTGAGAAGCCTAAGAGGAAGGGCAAGAGAGACATGGCCTAGAGGGGGCAGGAACAGGGCCCCAGGAAAGCCAAGACAGAGAGAAGCACCCACGTGTCCAGAGGCCGTGCTGGCCTTAGCAGTTTGTCCATCCCATCGTGTGAGCAGAGCCATTCACATAACAAACACTGGTCTGATCCCTTAGGATACATCCACGGACAAACGTTGAATTTATATGTTAGCCAGCATCCTTTCTCTGCGCAGAAACCTCACCCATCCACTCTCCAGATACTGCCTCTGTGGGAACACGACCCTGCGGGTGAAATTCCTCCCGTAACTGTCCACCTGTGAGTTCAACCCTTGCTATGCCCCAGACATTTATAAACCCTAAGGGGACCACCTCTACCTCTCAGCCGCATAGGGAAGGGAGGGTGCCCGAGGGGTCTGCTAGGGCGCCCCACGCTGAGGATGAAGGGGTGCAGACACTCCCATCACATGTTCTTTCGTTATTATCAAACAATTCTAGATAAAATACCCTTTATTTCAGAAGAATCCACCATTGCCTCCACTCCTCCAGATCACAGGCCGAATGTCAAATATTTACTTAGCTCTTCTCTCTCGCTGCCCACATAAACCATGTTCAATAAAAATTCCAAACCATTCTTCCAGTGTCGTTAGAGCAGGTTAATGATTGCCTCATCACCAAAGGGCTGACAGGACAGCCTTTCTCAGAAACCGCTCTCACTGACACGGGCTGGTCTATGAACCCAACTCATGGCCATTCTTAGGGCTGTTTTGTGTTCAAAGGACACAAGACCCTATTTGGACACGCTGCCATTTGGGGCCCGTTAATATTCTCAGTGCCCCCTCCTTGCCCTAAAATTCTAGGCTCTTCCTCGGAAGTTTATCTTTCCTGACCTAAATGCCAATAATACTCTTCCCTGAGAAGCTGAATGCCTTTTCACCCAGCATTCCTGGAGATAATGTGTCTAGTGTTCTCCACCCAGGAGAGATTTAGGAGGGGTTTTCAGTGTGAAGGCCTTTGTGCTTTGAAGGAACTTCTTTCTGTTCAACAGGTTTTTGTTTTAAACATTAACTAGGCAACCTGCCAGCCTTGGGCCCTGAGGACTGGGCCAAGCTGAGAACAGGTGGGATTGCTGGTTTCTGTCCATGGAGAGAAACCATCATTTTCTGTGCTTATCATGCTCCCACCCCCACGGTGAGGACCACCTCATTCCTCCTTCAAATCCCGGGAGGCCTGGAGCTCTGTCTCAATGAGGCCATCAAAGGGCTTAGAGGGAACATTCCAGTGTTTGGAAAAAAACAAAAAGAAAAAGGCTTGATTTACCCCAAATCATTGCAAAAATAATAGATTCCAGCCCTAGCCTCGTATGGAATGAAGGAGGGCATGGGGGGAGGTAATTTAAGAGGTAGCTCATAGGGAAGAAGGAATGGGTTTCACCAGTTGCTGCTCAAAAGAACTAAGGTCTTTATATACAACCTAAGTTGTCCCTAGACCCCCTCATACATTGGGATGTGGTGACAAATGGGGTCTTAACTCAAATGTCGTGGTGCTAGCCCTTACCCCCCTGCTGGCAAAACTTTCACTTCCTGCAACTCTCCCGCCATTACATCAAAACTTCCGAGACTCCTTAGGGAGGGTTTCATTTATCACAGGTAAGTGTGCAGCCTTCCTAAGGTCTCTGCTAGTACTACTGACGTTTCCTGGGGTGCCAGAGGCCGGAACGTGCGTGCCATTCTGCTTTGTGTACAGTAGAATTAAATGTGCCCTCTGACTGCACCATTCTCCAAATTTAATTTTTATCCATCTTACATGCGTTCATTATTAATAAAATACTAACATACATAGATAGAAATGTGGCTTATTTATACCCATGTGACGTCTCCCAGATGAAATTAGGGATATGTGAATCTCTCGCTCCATTACTTAATGAAGAAGTCTAATTCAAAACAGGGAAATCCAGTCTGATGTTTTGAATAAAGCAGAGTTTCCATCCTGATTGAAAAAGGTAAAAGGCAGTTACCTAGACTCTCCCTCCAGTTTAGATGTCTGTTTGCATACTTCTGTGCCCTTAGACACAAGAATAAAGACAGATAAATGACATTGAATAAGTTTACAATGGCTGATTGGTTTGACTATAAGGACTGGCTTTGCCAATCAAGTTACAAGGGCAGACACCTCCCAAATTGAATGAACTAAACCTATAGCTCCAAATTTTTGATGAATATATGTTCAAAGCATGTGGTAAGATTTGTCAGTGTTTTTCAAAAACATATTAACAAGGGTGCATCAAAGTTAACAATATTTAGATTTTTCTAACACTTTGATTAGATTACAGTAAACAGGGTGCCCCCACATGAAAGAGTGACCACTACAATTAACAGTCATTCAGTGAGCCATGGTAACACTTTCTTGGTATTCTTCCCAGAAATTACAAACATAATATGTCAGGGCCTGTGAAGGATCTGGAATTTTACTCTACTAAAAAGCCAATAAACTAGTTTATTAAAGGTTCCATGGATGCTGGCAAAAGACATGAAACTCATGGGTCAGAGACTGTGACCTTCATTGGTCTTGGCACAGCAAGAAGCATGAGCGTGGTGTTGGTTTGCATTGGTTTCCTACGTGCTCCAGCTCCCCTGGGGGCAGTGCAAGTAGATGGATGGACTTAGATGGATGCTGTATACACTGTGGGTGTGCATCACCCTTAGCTTGGCGGTTTGACACTTTTATAGCAAGTAAAAGCAAGCTCGCTCTTTGTCTGCGTAGAGAGATTACCTCAACTCAAGGTTGCTCACTGCCCTGAGAAACGGTCTGGATAAAAAGCATGGACCTAGAGTCTGTGATACAGAGTGAAGTAAATCAGAAAGAGAAAACCAAAAACCATATGTTAACACATATATATGGAATCTAGAAAAATGGTACTGATGAACCTAGCGGCAGGGTGGGAATAGAGATGCGGACGTAGAGAACAGACTTGAGGACACCGGGGGTGGGGAGGAGTGGGGGGATGAAGCTGGAATGTACTGAGAGAGTAGCATTGACATATACACACTACCAAATGTAAAATAGATGGCTAGTGGGAAGCTACTACAGAGCACAGAGAGATCAGCTTGATGCTTTGTGACGACCTAAAGGGGTGGAATAGGGAGATTGGGAGGGAGGCTCAAGAGGGACGGGATATGGGGACATATGTATACATGTGGCTGATTCACTTTGTTGTACAGCAGAAACTGACACAATACATAAAACAATTATACTCCAATAAAGATAAAAATAAATAAATAAATAAATAAATAAATAAATAATTTCAGCCCAAAAAAAACACAAAAAAGCAGGCAGAGCCTCACATTCTTGGCACGCTCAGCAAGAATGTGCAGACACTCATGGCCTCTCCCAACAACACACTCTCATAACCAAGTAACAAGTTCTCCTGCAAGTCATGAAGTTCCCATTTTGCAGCTTTCGGCAAAACTAAAAAAGAACTTCAACAAGCTGTGACTGATGGATCTTTAATAATAATTTTGATAACAGGATACTATACAATTTCTCACATAAAACTCAGATGTGGATCAAAGAATTTTGAGAAATCACCACCATAAAATTCCTTCCATTCCCATCTTCTTATTTATGTGAACAAATGCTCTGTGTTCATATCTATAAATGGAAAAGAAAAAAAGAGTTGATGCTAAACCTCCACCCTAACAATTGGTAATATCCACCCATAAATGTATGAGCCAAAGGAAAAATTTTAAAAGTCTTATCAATTTCATGAGAGATATATTTCCAATAAATATTAATTTATACATTTAGTAATTATTATTTGCAATATATTTATGGTATTTTGAGTCACTCTGTACTAGCAATAATTGTAATGGTAATTCAATCTAAAAGAAAAATTCTCAGCTCCGTAAGTCACAGGAAATTAATTTTTATTTTAATTTTTAATTAGAAATTTCTTAAATTTACTTTCAATCTTTGTACATTCATTTGCTGTAGCAAAATCTGATAAGGTAATAAATAAAATACTTGCAAACAATGCACTCATTAGGACAACATTTTAAAACAGAGTAATACAAGTTTCAGGGAAAAAAAAGGAACATTACAAAATTCCAGCTGTTTAGAAAGGCTTGCTTTCATATTCCTTTAAAGAAAGATGACTAATGTCAAATTGATACGGTTTCGGTTTCACTGGATACATTCAAAAGAATGATATAATATTTGAGCTTAAACTGTCAATATTTATAATATACCAGAAATTATCTTTCAAATAATTACAAACTCTATTAAACCCTAAATATAACTTTTTCAATCTGTTAGAGAATATGTCCCTTTCAAAATTAAGTGGAATACAGACAAAAAAGACATAGGTTACTTTTTTTTAAATAATAATCTGAATGCAGAAAGCCATGATAAAATACAAAAGACAGAGAAGACAAAACCCTGCCATTGAAGAGTTTAGCATCTATTGGGGGTACATGTAGTTTTGTGAGGATTAAATGAAAAAACACATGTGAAAGCATGGAGCTGACCCAGGCCAGGGGCCTGGTAAAACTTCATTTCTCTTTCATTTAACTAATAGTTTTTTCTTTTTCCTGCATTGAAATTAAGGAAATTTCAATGAATTACATAACAGGGGGGAAAAAAAAATCACATGACTGGTAATCAATGTTCATTTAATATCTCTTCAGAAAGAGTTAAATCACATTTCTAATTTCTTTTAAATTCTAAGCCTCAAGTGTAAATTTGAAAAAAGAACAAAGAACAAGAAAGGAGGGAGGGCGGGATAAAGAGAGAAAGAAGAAGGAGAAGGAGGAGGAGGAGGAAGTAAAAAGGAGGAGGAGGAGATGGTGAAGGTGAAGAAGAAGAAGGAGAAAGAGAAAAAGGGGGGAAATGGGAAGAAGGAGGAGGGGGAGGAGAGGGGAGGGAGGAGGGGAAGAAGAGGAAGGGAAGGGAAGAAAAAAGATAATTAAAGGAAAGGAAAAGAAAGAAAAGAGAAGGAAAGGGGAGGAAAAGGGAGGGGAGGGGGAAAGAAAAGAGGAAAGAAAGGAAAGGAAAGGAAAAGAGAGGAGAGGAGAGGAAAGGAACAGAAAGAGGGAGGGAGCCTGGGAGGAAGAAAGGAAGGAAGGAAAGCTTTTAAACACTGCATGGACTGTCTTCCCAAACCAAGCAACTGGGATAACTTCTGTGTTGATTTAAGCACACAATTAACCAAATGAATTTTTCATTGTTCCCACCCGTGTGCTAAATAGCTTCAACTGTTCTGCGTTTGACCTGCTCTGGCTGATCCGGTAAGGAATCTGCGCTCTTGGAATACCCACCGCGGGGCTCCCCCGCCGCAGAGCCGGCCTGAGCAGCAGCTGGGAAAGCTTCTGGGGAGCAGCTGGTGTCCAAGGCCTCACACCGCTGCCATCACCCAGGATGAAGTGTCATTTTCTGCAATCACGGTATTTCGGGGACACATTTCAGTAAAATAACAATGCACACTTACGTCGTATTATTCCGTTGACAGATAATTCTCACAATCATGATCTCATTGGGTCTGGCTTGGCCTTCAGCACAAGCCTGGCTGACTCTGTAACATTAGCAATCTGGGCCTGGGTTCTGACCCCAGCTCTGAAGACTATCCCACGAATGCCATTGAGGGGGTAAAGATCACTTTAAGCTCTCAGGACTCCATTTCCGTACTATGAAATGAGAAGACTGGACTAGATGATCTCCCCTTGAAATGAACATTTATGGGCAAATGCCTCAGAGCAAACATCCCCCAGTCAACTCCATGAAATTCAAACCAGTCCGCCACCTTTTAGCCCACTGCTCACTGTTCACCTACTCAAATGTGACTAAAACAAACAAAGATCCACCGCGGGATATCCCATAGCAAATAATCTACCTCATTTAATCCACCCAACACACCCAATAGGGGAGGTAGTTCACTGAGTACTGCTACTCGTGTGCAGATGAGGAAACTGAGGTGAGAATCAGTGATTCCTGGCAATCACGAAGAAGGCAGCAAAGTCCTGCCTTCCAGTCCTGAAGACACCAAGCCACGCTGGAAACGAGACAGTTAGCAGAACTTTATTCCTCACACTACCTTCAGGTGTGTCCAGCTCCACAATGCTGGCAGCTGTCAACCGTTTGGTTGAAATCAGGATAACCAACTAGGGCACATGATATTTGATCTCTGGTTCACGCAAGCCAGCCCACGGAGCCACAAGTGCCTCTAAGTCAGATTTGACAGTTTGCACGCATTTTCAAATAACAAATTCCTCAAGGGCAGAAATGGTGTCTAAATTGAAGGCTTCACCTCCAAGTGGCTCTGCCCTGTGTGTGCCCTGCACATCCTTGTTGATTTGTTTCTCCCGTATCGGGGTGGGTCTCTGCTTGACAACTGGGGGCCACATTTAGCCAAGCAGCTGCCCATAGGCGTCTAAAGCCTCCGATTCATAGTTCTGGCAGCATCTCAAAGGATTTATTCTTATCATCTCATGATTTCATTATTATTATTATCGCCCTTATGAAATGCAGGAGCTGAGCCCGCTACAAAGCGTGAAGCCCACGCTGAACATGCAGCAGTCTGTTTTCTGCACGCCCCCCCACCACTGAGGGATTTTCTCCCAGTTTCTGCTCGCTGTTGGAGGGCTCTAAGAGGTGGCCTGCAGCCGTGAAGAAGTCAGCCTGAAGAGTCCCTCCACCACCTCTGCTGTGTCCCAGGGTCGCCTCGGTGGGAAAAAGGCCCTTCAAGGGGCTCTTTACCAACAGGAGCCAATTTACAATAGGATACGAAGAGCACAGAGCTGATCAGAGGATGCCAGTTTTGTGAATGAGGGCAAATCTCTGGGATTCCCCGTATTTCCTTTTTTTTTTTTAGTTGAATCATAGTTAACTTACGATGTTGTTTTACTTTCAAGCATACAACAAAGTGATTCAGATAAATATATATACATACACACACACATATTGGGTTGGCCAAAAAAGTTCATTCGAGTTTTTCCATACCATCTTACCCCGAAAGAACTTTTTGGCCAACTCAGTGTGTGTGTGTGTGTGTGTGTGTGTGTGTGTGTGTGTGTGTGTGTGTGTGTGTGTAGTCTTTTTCAGATTCTTTTCCAATATAGGTTATCACAAGATGTTGAGTATATTTCCCTGTGCTATAGGATTCCTCATATATTAAATGAAATAACCAACTGAGATTATTCTGAAGATTTATCTTGAGGATAATTTTGCTCAGACCAGCTCTGGTTTTATCCTTTTCCTGGATTCTGAAGATTTCCACAGGGAAGAGCACTCACCAGGAAAGATCTCAGAAAAAGAGCCTCCTCATCCTCACTCCCATCAGTTTGCCTTGTTAAAAACCAACCTGGGGGCTTCCTAGGTGGCACAGTGATTAAGAATCCACCTGCCAATACAGGGGACACGGGTTGGGTCCCTGCTCCGGGAAGATCCCACATGCCACGAAGCAACTAAGCCCGTGTGCCACAACTACTGAGCCTGCACTTTAGAGCTCTTGAGCCACAACTACTGAGCCCGTGTGCCACAACTACTGAAGCCCACATGCCTAGAGCCTGTGCTCTGCAGCAAGAGAAGCCACGGCAATGAGGAGCCTGCACACCAAAACAAAGAGTAGAGAAGGCCCGTGTGCAGTAATGAAGACCCAACACAGCCAATGAATAAATAAACAAATAAATAAATAAATATATTAAAAAAAAAAAAAAACAACCTGGTTTATATAACTGAATCGCCGGGCTGTACACCAGAAATTAACATAACATTGTAAATCAACTATACTTCAATAATTAGTAAGTAAATAAATAAATTTTTAAAACCAAGCTGGTTTAAACAAGACTTTAGGGAAGACAAAAGCAGCTCTTTACCACAGAAATCAGAATTCCTCATCTAAAATGTGCTAAGTTTTAAAAAATAAAAATAAATTTATCAGGAGCCCTAAGATTAGCCCTCAGACAGGCCCCTCTTTGCTCTGCAGCTCTGATGGCTCATCTTCCATATTCAAATCTCTATACCTCTCTGACTTACCTACTCCAAATAGCCTTAAGGCTCACAAGAAAATGTGGCTTGAAAATGTGAAGTATAACCCTTTATCCAGATGGGTCATTAAATTAACATCACTTCCCTCTGCTGAGCCTAGATACATCTCAGAAGAGCTGAAAGATTGATACAATGTTAAAAAGATGCTTACCCCTCATCCCTAGTGTGGCTGGAGGGTTTATATTTTGTTGTAGAGTTTTAGCAAACCTCTATATCCAGCTTGACTTACAAACATTTTTAGGAGCCCATGGTATGCTTTACACGGTGCTGGAGACAAGAGAAGAAGTCAAGATGAGTATCAACTTGACCTCGAGGAGTTTACAGCCTTGTAAGTTCAAGAACTTGCACACATACAAATAAAAAATTGTGAAACAAATTTTCAAACAGTCTAATGACACATTAAAGTGTATGTAGGCGTGTAGTTATGCCTATAACAAATGCATGATCCAGCTGAGTTGGGATCTGAGCCTTCAGCAAGGGGAAAGATTGGTGTTAACTAGAGTTTGGGGCAGGCCCATGAAGGAGACAGAACTGGAGACAGACTGAAAATGAGTGATACGAGCAGTTTCCTACATTTATAACAGCAGATCGTCAATATCAAATGCCAAAATTAAATAAGAAACAGAATTTTAATATTTTGGATTTGGAGAGAAGTTATTTCTCTCTGTATTCAATAGCAACAGATTTCAGAAAGTGATTTTTCCAGGTGATCGTTCTAAAGAATCCATATATATTTAAGTTGTAGAAATCATAACACTATAGCATTTATTATTTTTTTTTTGTTACCTATAAAGGTGTGGGCTAAAGGTACTCTTTTTTTAAAAATTGAGTCTTCTTATATTTGCTCTGTGTCCAAGGATGCCCCCAGGCTGACCCCTTACAAAGCCCTGGATCTGACCACTGGTTAAGTAGGACTTTCTGAGTGCACTCTATGCATTCCCACTTCCATGCCTTTGCTCAAGCCTTCGCCCATCTGGGAAAGCCCTTCCCTCACCTCTCCAGGTATGTCAGCCCTCCCTACCTTCAGGACACACGTGAAACCCAACATCCTGCAGGAAGCATTCACAACCTGGTCCCTCACGCATCAATCCCTGTTTCTGAATGCCAAAAGCCCTTATTTTCTGTCCTATCAGTTTGCAGTTATCATATTCTTTTGTGTGTATGTATATTTTTCCAGATTCAGGTCCTATCCCCCAAAGAACCTTGGGTCTCTCAAGTCAGGGAACATAGATGCTTGTTTGTAATTCCAGCTCCTTCTGTTGAATATGTTACACCGCGATTTGGAAAGCACTACTACTGAATATACGTGAATGAGCATCTCAAGTCCTCAGCCAGCCGCATTTTCCCTAAGTCCACTACTAACACCCTCCCATTTGAAAAGTGGCCAAAATCAGTTAGAGGCAAGCTAAAAGGACTGTATCTGAGGTGGTATATATGGACATCACTTAAAAGAAACCTAGCGTCGAGAGATGGGGATTCACTCACTTGAAAAAATTTCTACTCTTGCACTTTAAAATAATAGGTGCATCATTTCAGTGTATTCCATAAACGGAAGCATGACTATAGATTGGTCTATCTGAGAAAGGATTTAGCAAAGGGCATTTCTCCTTGCGAGGGGACAGCTGAAGAGGTGTCATTTAACAGCTTTCAGAGGCCCGTCACTGCGGTGATTGAGGTGGACAGAAGGCATGGACATGACCAAAGCCCTTAAAAGACACAAACAGGTGGGAGAGCGTGCTAGGGGTGGGCGGAGGGCTGGAGGGTACAAAAGGAGGAGGCTGGCCTTCCGAGAGCAGAGACAGAGAAGGCCAGGGCGAGCCTGCCCCCGGGAACAGGAGGAGAGGGGGCAGCGGAGGAGGTCCCACCTAGGCGGGACACAATGAGAGGTAAAGCTAGAAAAAAGGACAGAACTAAAGGGATGAAGGACAAATGAGCGGAGCAGACACAAATAGGGATAAAAGACGGATGGTCAGGAAGGGATGCACCTAAAGGAAAGACAAAGAGGATTTCTCTGTGTGTGACTATGAGGGTAGTGATTAAGAAGACACCAGTGAAAAGAAAGGGAAGAAACAGGAAAGGGGAACAAGTGAGGAGACAAAAATAAGTCATAAGTGCGCAGGACAGGCTAAATACTCAGCAAGTCACCAGGCTGTTAGGCTGACTGGGAGAAGCACCATAGCCAGACCCCAAAAGGAACCATCAGAAGGACAGAGGCAGGCAATTTTAGTAGCTAGCTCCTGAGATAAAAATGAGAAGAAAAAAAAAAAATAGAAGATGGAAAAGGTGAGAAGCAGGAGAGGGAAAACCCAGAGGAGACACTGGCCCAGAAACCTTTTTAACTTTCTGTAAGAATCTTCAAGGCCCCAAACTAGGCCAAGATGCTGACTGACATTTCTGAGCTCACCAGCTGCTGTTTCCTTGAGAGAATTCTGACAGGAAGGCATAGAAATGCAAGCCAACACTGCGAGCTCTGGAAAAAAAAAAAAAATCCATGCTCTAAACACCTCCACGGGGCCGAAGCCTGCCAGAGAAGAAGGCACACAGGGGATGGACCCGCCGGCAACTTTTCCCCAGGTATGTACTGAGCTGCTCCCGCGTGGGGCTTTCTCCTCTAACTGTCCTCTGGTCGTTCCTGCCTTGCCCATCTGTCTTTCTCTCTTTGTGCATTTTGGGGAAGCCCTGAGGGCAGCCTGCTTCTGTCATCTGAAGCCAGCTTGGCAGTGTCTACAGAAGCAGGTGAAGCTTCACATCTGCATCCCAAACGGGTGGGGGAGCATCGCTGGAATGCAGCTCCATCAGGCAGAGCTAGGTGAGGGGAAGTGGATGTGAGGAATCGCCTCAGACTGCATGACTGGTGGGTGGGAATGACTTGTCGGGTGGGAATGACTTGTCGGCTGGTCTTGACAGTGAACTTGATTCCGTGCGCTGGGGCTTGAAGCAAAGCAGAGGGGAAGGCGGGTGGGTATAAAAGACAGAGGGGCAATGAAGGGGGTATAGATTTCACAGTCGCCTAGGGGCTGGTCCACAACCTAAAGAAGAACTAGGGTTTGAGGAGTGATGGATGAGACTTGGGCCGCATGTGACCTTGAACTTTCTGCTTGCCCTTTCAGTGCCTTGGTTAAATATTTTGAACGTATGTTGAAATTTCCTTCAAAACAATGCAAGGGAATTTATTTCTGATCTGTCATTTATCTCAAATAATTAGTGAATGGGAGTAGTTTCTTCCGATGACCCCCACAGACATCCCCACTAAGACAATGTGAAGTGTTACATCTTTTTTAAAAACTAAAAAGAAGTCCCTGAGCAATGTATTTCTTTGGTAAACTAGGACAGGAACCAGATTCTCTAATGTGTTCCCTGGATCTTAAAGCAGTTCTTAATCCTCATTCAATTTAATAGGTGCACTTAAAAAAAAAAGAAGAGACTTTGGAGCTAAAGAGTTTTACCAATATTCTGTATGATTGTGTTATATTATCATTATGATCCCCCTGCAAATATGATACAAGGTCATGTGAGTCAGTGGACCCTCAGCTGAGCTATCTTCTTAAGAAAAACATTCACCTCATTTTATATCCCTTCTTCCCCAAACCCCATTTGAAGTTTATTGGTAAGATTGGGAGCCAAAGGAATGTCCTCAGTTGTATACAACACCGCAAGCTGAAAACTCTTAGTAACGTAGTAACTTCACAGACCGTGCTCCTCTCTTTGGAGTGTTGCCTGCCTGTGTGCACCCTCACTGGTGAAAGTTCCTACAACCCCACCCCTGAACAGAGCTCACACCTTCCTGGCTTCTGTGTGGCTTTACACCTCTTCCTCACCTCCTCATTTTTAGGAAGCTCAGAGTGTAAGGGCTGATTCCTTGCCCTTGAATGGTTCAGCATCAGAAACCTTGAACTACAGCAATTGTTCTCCAAGTGTGGTCCCCAGACCATCAGCATGAGAATCACTTAGCAACCTGTTAGAAATGCCAAGTCTTGGATCCCACTCCCAGACCTACTGAATCAGACGCTCTGGGGGTAGAGCTGGCGTTCTGTGCTTTAGCCAGGCCTCCAGGGGACTCTGATACACCAAATTAGAAGGTTAAGGTTTTTTTAAGTTCTTTTTTCTTTAACACAGAGCTCAGCTCTCCTTACAGGTGGGACTCTGGTCGCCTACAGGGCTATCACTTCTAAAAGAGACCCCCTCCACAGACAACCACCTCTGGGTCAGTGCTTTGTGTCCTTCGTCTGCAAAAGAGGAATATTTAATAGAAGTTGCTTGTTACAGTACTGAGAACAGGGCCTGCACACAGTAAGTGTAGCCACAGTGGTGGTTTTATCTGCTCTACCCTTACGGTGCAAAAGGCCTTCACCGAGTGGTGTGGGAAATCAAAAACAAAGCAGGCAGGTCCCAGCCCTCTTTGCAAGGAAATGTGTGCATTACAGGTACCCAAGGAATCCAACAGCAGGGTAAGATGCGATATGTGCCCAAGGACAGAACAAACAATAGAAACAAAGAAGAGGAAGAGGGCAACTGGGAGAAAACTTTGTGGAGAAAGTGTCTTTTGAACTGAGACTTAAGGAGAGAACTTTTAACTAGTGAAGATGGGCAAAGGGAAAAGAACATTCCAGGTGGACGTGGAGAATAGGGACCATGGGAAAGATAAGACATCAGTGGCTGGGTGTGGACCACAATGCCTGCTCCCCTTTCTGTTACTAATATATTAACTGTTCATGTGGTGGAAAGGGATCACCCATTTGTCATCATGTTTGCAGAAATTCTTCCTTTAATCCAAACTAAATAATTTTCTTTGGACTGCTGTAAAACGAGTCCTTTCCAGTATTAATGATTTCCTTACTTTAGTATCCACATCTCTCTTTCTTGTTTACTATCAGGTCAATGTTTTCTAAATTCCTCTGCCTACTTGCCATGGGATAAATTGGCAACAGTTGCAAAAATGCAGATTCCTGAGCCCTGGCCCACATGGCTTCTCTCAGCAGCTTTGAGGGCAAGTCAGAAGAATCTGCATTTTAACAAGCTCCCTTGAGATTCTAACACTCACTCGAGTTTGAAAGCAGTTCTCCCAGATCTGTTCTTTCCCAAATTTGCTGAGCATAGAAATCATCTAAGAGTGCTTGTTAAGAATGTGGATACCTGGCCATTCCCGTGGAGATTCTGATTCCGTGGCTCTGGGATGTAGGGAACAGGGGTTTTAATAAGCACCACTATGGCACTAGGATCAGGTAAGATTGGGATATACAGCGTATTAAATGAATATGTGCTTTGAGTTAGAGCGGTCCTTCAAGTCCTAGGTTAGCCATTTATCAGCTGTGTGATTTGGGTGACTTTCTTAACCACTCTATGCCTCCAAATTATCTAACCAGCTGGAGACAGTTTCATCCTGTGTAATAAAAGGTACTTCACAGGATGGCTGGAAGCATGAATAAGTAAATCGCTTAGTATTATGTTGGCTCTCTCATCCCCTTGCTCCAGCCTCCCAAGTCAGAGCTCAGCTCTCCAGTTCTGATAAGAAACAGGGCAAGGATAAGAGTGATGGTAAATGCCACCAAAACTCACCTCTTCCGAGATAGGTGGCAGGGTGCCCGCAGGGAGAGATGATGGGCTTTTGGAGCTGGCCTTGCTCTTGGCTGCCCCTGGGAAGTTAAAATGGGACTCATGCCCATACTGGAATCAACCTTCAGAACTGACCAGTCCTCTAAAAATAGCAATCTGGCTGAGCCTTTGGAAAAATAAGGTTCTATGCCAACATGTTACCCAGGCTTGCCTTAAAAGGAGGGGCCACTGCTTTATTTCCTACCTCCTCAGCCAGGTGATGGTAAGCCCCAAATAACTCAGCTTGTGCCTCGGTGAACTCCAGAACTGCTTCTGTTCCATAGACAGCCACCGAGAACACCAGCAGTCACACCGGTACAGAAGGTCACAAGTGCTAAGATTTCGGGGTGGATGCGTCTGTGCGGACTGCTCCTCCTGCAGACACTAGAAGGCTCCTAATCCCCGTAAAAGCATGCAATGTTGGTTACATTTTAAGAAACTATTATCAGGCCTTTCTATGGGGCAGAGAAGGGATAGGGAAAATTAAGATGCCTATATTCGATATTCAGAGAGTGAGATGGGGTGATTTTCCTGCAGAGTCCTGCTTTCCTCTCCTCATCCAGCAAAGGGCTGACTAACTAAGGTCAGCTCTGTTGTCAGAGTGCAAGGCCTTGTGGTCAATAAGGGGACAGTCTGAGCATCTCACCATTTATATCTTTTCCTAAAGGTCCTGAAAATGAGCAGAGCCCTGGATATTCAGAACTTCTATCAATTCTTGTCAGAAATGATACTGATGAATCTCTTTCCTTAACAAATCTTTTTTAAACATATGAGAATATTAAAAATTGGGTTTTTAAAAAAAAGGGAAACCAAAACTGTGAAAGAAACATTTTTGACAATATTTAAGCTTTCCCAAGTATCTTCGAACCACCGCTTGTACAACTTTCATGTGAATGAAACTCTTTAAGTCAAATATAAGGATTTCCATGCAGTGGGTAGCTTCGGTTGCCATATTAATATTAATATTAAGTACACATTAAATAACAGTAATAATAGTAACAGAGACCATTTATTAGACTTCTAATACTGTGTCCATGGCACTTTACATGAATCTATCTCATTGAAGCCTCCTGTTGAATAAGTATTATTATTTTTTTCTCAAGTTTTTTTTTAATTGGAGTATAATTGCTTCACAATGTTGTGTTAGTTTCTGCTGTACAACAAAGTGATTCAGCTGTATGTATACATATATCCCCTCCCTCTTGGACCTCCCTCCCACCCACCCCCCTAAATGATCACAGAGCACCAAGCTGAGCTCCCTGTGCTATAGCACAAGTTCCCATTAGCTATCTTGTTTTACACATGATAGTGTGTTTATTATTATAGTCACTTTACAGATGAGGAAACATTCTCAGAGAGGTTCAGTAACTTGCTCAGGGTCACAGAGCTAGAATGCACAGATACCCAAGCCATGCTCTTCCTCCCTACACCTTTCTGCCACCAATAAGCTTGAAGATTGCATTGTCTATCATTCAGACTTCTCCCTATCTTAACCCCTCCTTGATTTTTCCCAAATCCAAAAATATTTCTGAGGACAATTCATGGGAAATCACCATCCTCACTTCTCTGTCATGTTGTGTCTGAGACACTTATGTTCAAATACTGCTTGGTGAAAGAAATAGGAAAGAACTGCAATTTCTGCTTATGCTTTTGATGCTAACTTAAATGTTACTTAAGTTCTGAGTGCTTTTCAGTGGAACTTACTTCTCAAGAACAAATTTAAGTCTTTTGATCAACTGTCTGACTACAAGGCAGAAGGAGGGAAAAATAAATCTTGTTTTCAATAACATGGTGAGTGACATTTTTATGGCCATCAGCCCGTTCTCCTTGGAAACTCAAGATCCTCCACATGTGTTATCTCATTAATCTTTAACCCACCCTGTGGTGGGCAGATGGGGTTACACAACCACTACAGGAATGAGGGAGAGAAGAGAAGTGATTTCACCAACATCACAGAGCACACCTGTGGCCAGGTGACACACCATACCTCCCCATCCTTCCTGCTAACACCACCAGCCACCCTCAGAAGATTTGGGCAGATGAGGAACTAAATAAATAATCTGGGGAAAAAAACATACAGCCAACTGCTGTATCAATGTCCCTTGCCCTGTGCAAAACTCAGAGAAATATGTCTTTATATTCCCATCCTAGATTTTTTTCCTCCCATTTATGCCTGGTCTGAAACTTTTTGATTTTATTGAAGTTGTTTGTTTTGTTTTGTTTTGTTTTTCCAGCCTACCTTTTGCTTCATTTCCTCATCTGTTCCATGAAGTTCCTTCCTGGCATCTTAAGTTAGATGACGTGGGAAAGTAAGATGAGACTCAAAACAATCAAGTAGTTGGTTATTAAAAGTTTACTGTTGGTTTTCTTCCTGCAAATTTTGAAGTGAATTTTACATAATCTCTTGACCAAAATAATTCACACCCAATTCCTGGGACAGTCTCACGGGATGGTTAGCACCGTCTCAGTTATCTCACATCATTTCTTGGGAAATTGATTTCTTTTGTATCCTTACATGAATTAATCACCTTCTGGACCTCAGCTGGCTTATGAATGGCAGGTCCCTTAAAGCTTGCTCTTTCTAGTTCTGGGGACCAGAAAACTCGATCTCTCTTATCTATGCAAACCCTCACTCCTGAAACTCACACCCACTTTGGAGATCTTGATGTGACAGATTAAACCAGTTAAAATGAACCTGTACTCAGCTCTAAGTTCTCTGGCTCACTGGGAGAGATGAGACATTTTAATCTTCTCAAAAGCACAGTTACATCTTCTCCTTGGCCCCTCTGCCTCTCCTCCCCACCAACCCCTGTTTTTGACTGACCACTGTCCCAAACTTGGGGGAGGAAGAGCAGCCCCCATTCTCACTCATACGAAGCTTGTACTTGACCATGTGGGAGACCTGGGTTTTCACAGCAGAAGCTAATACATAGCTCTTGGATTGGATTAAACGAGTTATTGGATGATTCCCGAGATCAGCCAGAAAGATTTTGACTGGAGTGCCTAGGACATTTTCCCATTATCCTGAGAAAAAGTATGGTTCGTAAGTGACCACCATCAACAGCACCTCAAGGGCATAACCACAGAGGTGTAAAACCCATAGACATTTTCTTCCCTCAGTGCCCTCTGAACTCTCACCTTCCAAGCCTATCTCCATGGGTTGAACCAAGACTGCCCCTCCAACCTGATTAGTTTTTTTAAAGGATGACCATTTACACATACGTAAACCAATTCATTTCTACCACTCTGATCTGTAAAACCAGATAAGAATAATGGCTATTTTATAGAGCAGAGAGGATTCAAGGAACTTGTCAAAGCAGCAAAAATTATCCCTGTCATAGAGAACAGGCTTGAAAAAATTATCGTTCTTATTTTTATGACTTTTATTAGATTTCATTGACTGCCCTTGTCAGTGCTGTGAGTCCCAAACCTTCTTTGGGGTGCATTTCTTCCCTTGGCAACCTCCCTGTTTCCTGGCAGAGTATCAGATCCTCCGAAGCTGAAAACCCCGTCTCCCTCCAGCCGGGGTGGCCTGTCCAGACCCCGGGTGAGTCCACAGCTGCCAGCGTTCCTCACTTTTCCGCGGCTCGGGCCTCACAGATCACAAGGCAGGTGATGGGCGAGGGGGAGCAGAAGCCGACCAAAAAGAGCCTTCCCACAATGAACAGTGGTGCTTAGAATGCCGCGTGGCAGCTGCCGCCCCTCAACTGCGCCCAGCACGGACATACAGTACAAAGCGCAGGAGGGCCTGGCGTGTTCTGAGAGGGGGGTCACTCACTGCGCAATTGCAGAGCAATTCTCTGCCAGATATTCTCTCTCTTTGTCTTCTCTCTCTCTCTCTCTTAATTTTCCTTCATGGGAATCATACTGAGCTGTATAAAGCCAAGGCAAATTAGTGAACAATATTAATAACCAAAGTTTTGATACATTATAACTGCACCAACATAAGCCAGAGGAACTTGGGTGCCATCTGTTTCTAAACAAACAGTAGGGGAAGGACTGGACCACACCCCCTCCCAAAGCACTGCCATGGCTCCCAACAGGATGATTTGGGGGAATGACGAGATGGATGGCGTGAAGTCCCTGGAGCTCTGTCCTCCAAGCTTTCCCACCTAGAGGAGGAGGAGAGTGGGAGGAGCCCACATCTGAGATGCAGGGCTGCATCTGGACGATGGAGGAAGCCAGGCGGGGGCCAAGACTGCTTCCCGAGGCCACATGCTTCTTTATATCCCCATACGGATTACTTTGCTATGGAATGTAAGGAAGTGTGTGGTTTCGGGGAGCGCCTCTCCGCCACCCCACGGTCCCACCCAGAGCACCTGGGCCCCCTCTTCCTCATCCCGGCCTTGCGCCCATGGGCATCCCTCACCGAGGAAGGGAGAGGCTCCGAATCCCACCTGGGGTCCCCCCATACCCCTTCTCTCCCTTTTGAGGTTTCATCCTCTGCCCAGGGGTCAGGAACACTGATTGTGGTCCCCATGTGACCACTGTGGCCAGCCTCCCAGACCTGGCTCCTCACGCAGGGAGAGGCCACATCACCTGAAGGTTTGTCACAGGATCAGTCCTTGTCCTCCAGGCTCCTTCCTCCTGTCCTTTTGTTCCTGAAATGAGATGTTTCTACTAACCAAACTGAATCGTAGTTTCTTCAAACCCCGCCGTATGACTTTCCTTCATAATCATGGGCGTCTAGGGCAGTTCTTGCATCTCCAAGGGCTCTCGTTGTAGATGGGTAGGTGCTGTGAGGTTCAGGAGACTCCAGCCTCGTCACACAGCCAGTCCCCTGACCCTGCTCTGCTGTCTTCTCCTCTTCTTGTCACAACCCCATCACCAAGCAGTGCTGGATGAGGCAGTATGTGGGGAAGAATGAGTTGAGGTTCACTCATCCAATTGGCTCAGGTCCTTTCTCTCCCCTTCCCTGAACCCCTGTGTTCCCAGCGCTTACTCTAAAGGGCCTGAGCCCACACCAAGAAGGAGCTGGACGTACAGAAGGAAGCCACGAGCATTAGGGGAGACTGCAGTCCCCCAAGGCTCAGGTCATCAGCTACCCCAGCTCTGAGAAGGGTCTCCCTCCCTCACTGATGTCCAGCCCCAGGAGGGCTTCCTGCATCCCATAGCTGTTTCCTTCTTGTTAGGTGAGTGTGTGTGACATGGGACCACACTAAATTTACACTATGAGTTCTCAAGCAGAACCACAAAAGGAGACACCACAGGATTTGACAGATGTGTGCTGAGATGCACAGGATGGGGTTGTAAAATGGAACTGAGAAGCAGCAAAATGAGGACCTGGAATGAGGAGGAAAGGGAAGGACGAAGGGAGGGTCCATCATGTTTACACAGCAGACAGCAGGTGACAGCTGAGTGGCCAGAGATGAAGGATGCTGTGCCTGCAGGGCAACAGCACCCAGAGCACTAGGGGCCAAAACCCTCCCCAGGCTGCAGCAACGCAAGTGACAGCATCTACCTACCTCTTCCAGGCACCGGGCCATTGCCTACTGTCCTTCAAGGGCAGCCAAACTGGACTCCTTGAAAACTGGGGGAAACGAAGAAGGATGTGGGAGAATGATAAAGATAGGGCAACAACAGGATGGAACACAGAAACTTACAGCTTTAGATCAGCAATTCTCAACTGGAGGTGATTTTGCCCCTCTGGGCACATTTGGCAATGTCTGGGGACATTTCTGGTTGTCACAACTAGAGGGTTCTACTGAGCATGAAGTGGGCACAGACCGGAGATGCTGCCAAACACCCTACAATGCACAGGACAGCCCCCCCACAACACAGAGTATCTGAATGTCAGTATGCCAAGGTTGAGAAACCCTTGCTTTAGATAGTAGCGCTGTGAGTGAGTAAAGTCTCCGACACGGGCCTATTATGGTACATTATCTCCTAAAGAAGATTATTGCCCTTCTTTTACAAACACTGTTTTGCCTTTAAGCCTGTAAAATGGGCAAATGCCTCAAAGTGCTTGTTTCCAATGACAACCCTTCCCTTTTCTAAATCACACCCGCTCCAAAGATAGTCTTCCTTTTCCTTCCCTGAAATTGCTTTCATGTCATCTGCTCAGAAATTGGGGGTGGGATGTATGGGTGGGGCAGGACGTGAGTCAAGAAAATGGGAGAGATGGTGAAGACCAGTGTCCTGAGTGGAAGAAATTGCAGCACCAGGGGCTTGAACAATGAGCTGGACACATGTACTTTTTTCGCCTGGCTGACCTCTGCCCCTACGGCTGCCTTGCTCCCCAGAAGGAGCTGGAGGATGGTTGGGCTAGGACAAGGGCACCCAGAGGAAGACTGGTGAGCCATGAGGCTCGGCTACCTGTGTCACAGGTAGGAGGCGGAGGGTGAAGACGAGATACTTGACTGCAGAGTTGCAGGATGCCAGCCAAGGAAAAGGGGATTCAGAACGAGAAAGATGCTTCAACATCACTCTCCACAAACCATTCTAGAACCCAAACACAATCAGCCGAGGACCCTGCTTTCCCGCCACCACGATCACACCTGCCGCTTCTCTGGTGCCTTGTTGAGCACTTTGGTTTCTGGGGTGTCTTATTTATTCCAGGCAGTGCTCCCAAGCTGGGGTCTGCCTGGCAGAGGTCCCCTTGGCTGGATAAACCAGTTCTACTTTTCCCGATCCGTGCTTTCCACAACTTCAGAGACGAAATGAAAATACCTGCAGCCAAGGGAAGGGAAATATGTGAAGGACAAGCTGGAGTTGGGAGTGAAATTTTGGGCCTCAAGTGCAATAGGAATTGTCCTTAGGACTTTCGCACGACCCCTGACAGCGTCCCCTGGGCTCCTTTCCTTTGTTTCCACTAAGCCTTACAACAGGTAGGCATGGTAGGTACACTCCCCCACCACACAGAGGCAGAAAGTGAGGTTTCACTTCCAAAAGGCAAGAGAGCCAGGAAGCATCAGTGGGATCTGAGCCCAGGTAAGTGTGACTCCAAGGCCACACGCTTTCCAGCCCGTTACACTCTCTTCAGATTAGGGAGAGGAAATAAAAGGGCAGACAAAGCCCACCCCCAAGAGCAATTTCCCAGCATCATTTCTTCTTACCTCTTTCCCCCACCTGCTGAAGTGCATGATGAAGGTAGCCAAGCCACCTTCCTGGGGAAGATCTCCTTAATCAGCTCCTTGCCTCCTTGACCACACTTTCCCAGAAATACAAAGAAACCAGTGGGTACCTCTGCTCATCCAGTGGTTCTCGAACTTTAGCTGCATCAGAATCACCTGAAGAGCAGATTTTACCACCTCTCTGGGCCCACCCCCAGATGTTTGGGACAGGTAAATTTTGCTTTCCCTTTGCAAGGTCAACCTACAGGTTCTTACACACTGGAACCCAGACTTCTCCTTTAAAATCTACAAGAATCAAAGATTTCCCCACCTCCCTGGGGCAACCATTTAGTCGATTCTGGCCCTTTGTCCAAACCAAACAACCTCAACGTCTATCACCTAGAGAATAACTAAAGAAATTAAAGTATATTCACATAGAAAACTATAAAATAATGAAAATTAATAAATGACAGCTGCCGCAAAATATGGATGACTCTTACAAATATCATTTTAAGTGAAAATACCATCACAGAAGAATACCTATGTTATGATACTATGATGTTAAAAAAAACAAGAATACATTATTTAGGAATATATGCATAAATGGGAAAAGCTATAAAGAAGAACATTTAAACTGTAAGAAAAAAAGAGCTCAGGATAATAGTTACCTCTGAGGGGAAACTAAAGAGATAAATTGAGAAAAGCATTTGAGAAGCTTCAACAGTACAGGTTTCACCAATTCTTTTTATAAGTAAATGGTGGTTTGGGGATATTGATTTCATCTGTCAAAACTTACACTTATATTACATTTATTCTTTTATAAATATACAATATTTGAATTAAAAATTATAAAATTTAATTTATGTTAAAAATTTAATGGAAGATATTCAAAAAATATACACCAAAATGTTAAATTTATTTTGAAAGATGGAAGGAGGGAAAATTGTGGGAGATTTTTATTTTCCATATTCTATAATTCTATATCATGTTAGTTCTCCACAACGTTCACACTTGAAAAAAGAATAAGGATCAAAGAAAAAAAATAAAGTCGTGCAATGTAAAATACAAATTATTTATAGTTTTCACAAAACCTATGAGAGAACATCCTAGGAAAGGCAAGCTCCTGGAATCTGATTCATGCTAACACCAGCTCTCTCTTTGTCGCAGGCTTGGACCAGCAATGCTCGGGACGTACCAAGAATCCTCACCCTAGACGCTGCAGTCACCTCCCGCAGGAGCTGCCCCCTGCTCTGGCTGGTCAAACGGAACCAAGTCCGTCTTCCTGAGAGGTTTGGTCCCCTTCAACCAGCTACAGCAGGGCTGGCAAGGCCCAGTCCTTGGAGAAACAGAAGAGATTCACCTGTGGATGAAATTACCTACTACCTTTTCCCTTAAGAAAATGACTCATTTTGTTATCACACTCTCATGCTCCCGGGAAGGGAGAAACGGGGAGCCCTGGGTTCAAACATGAGCCAGATTTCCATGCTCTACACACAGAGCTCTGTGCCTGAACACCCACAACTAGACTCACTCACATGCTCTTGACACACAGTAAAGATTTTAGGATGGACTGTGTTTCAGCCCTGGGCCAGCCAGGGGAACAGCACGAGCCCCAGAAGATAGGGCTCCTGCTCAAAGGCGCTAAGAGTCTAAGTAAAGAAATTGGACGTGTGAATATGGCACAAGTCAGGGAATTGCAAGTCATGGCATGGCTCGTTCCAAGATGTAATTCTTTTACACAGCCCACCAAATATGCCTGACACACTGTATGCTACCAAGTCAGCCCAAAGAGAGCTATTCAATAAGAAATTCACATGTAGCTCAGTTTCCCATCTGCAGAATAGGGGTAGTCATAATTATAGCACCCACCACATATGGCTTTATGTGGAATGGAATGAGAATACACGGAAAGGAGTTACAAAGCTCTCAAAAATTTTTACCTGCTATTAAAGAGGAAATCCTGACCTGCCTTCCAATTTCTCTCTCAAAATTTCTATCTTAGACAGTGTTCCTTGGGATGCGCCCAGGACACAGCTAGGGTTACACATGCTGATGGAATTCCACAAGCCTGTGTTCACATGCTGCCCTCTGACACAAATGTGGTCTCATGACGTCCGGAGACCACCAAGTCTCCACACAGGGAAGCTTATTTGGTGCGTATCTGCACGTGTCCAGGGGGTCAGGGAGACCTGGGTTTGAATCCTGCACCTCTCGTTTATTATCTCTGATGTAGCCTCCCTGAGCCTCAGTTAACAATGTGTAAACCTTAGTTTCCTCGTCTGTAAAATGGGGGCAATACTTAAAGTTGATTTAAGGATTTTTAAAAGGTAATGTTTATCAAGAGCCACATACAGGCCCCCAGGAAATGGCAGCTGGTGTTGCTTGGCTGTTGTACGTACAGTTCAAAGAAAGTGTTGTGTCCACAGGCACTCGTAACTGAAAGGGAGAAACCAGATTTTTTTAAAAAAAGAAAGAAAAACTCAAAAAATCAATAAAACCTCATTACAGGGTAATTTTATATTCCAGCTGTTAATTCTACTATCATGTAACATGCCTTCATTCTGGTGTGTGTTACTAGTATGTAATAAGATTTACTAAAAAGTAAATGCTTCATACATGAGACTGATCATCTTGCCTTCAAGAAACATCCTACCTGGAAAGCTCTCATTTGTGAACACTGTCAAGATGCCAGTCTGAAACCACTGAGGGTATGAAGGCCCATAGTGTGTGAAGTTTAGACCATAGGCACTGAAGCCAGACTGCCTGGGCTTAGATCCCAGCACCCTCACCCCTCTGTGCCACTTTGGGCAAATTGTTTGACCTCTCTGGGCCTGGGTTTCCTCATGAAGAATGGGGATATTAATGATAATATCTACCTCATGGGGTTTGCATGAGAATGAAATGAAAATACTTGTAAAGGTATAAAACCAGTGCTGGGTGCATAATAAACTTTGAAGAGTCTTTATCTTTGACAATTACCTAAACTGTTCCTGAAACTGAGTTGGTGTTCAATAAAAATGTTCTTTATCATCTTCTTTATCGTTTATTCTAAACACAAAGCATGAAATCACGTAATCTCTGGTTTGACTATTTCTGCATATCTCTTTAAATACAGTGCACTGGTGCAAACCCAAAGGGGTGGGATGCCAGCCAGCGGGCTCTGCCTCCCAGGTCTGCAATGTGATGGAGGTTCCCCAAGAGCTAGATGTGCATCTCCAGGGGGGTCCTGAACCACAGTGGCAGAGTACTCAGACACCTGGGAGCACCGAGGGTTAAACGACGTGAGAACTTATGTAACAAGGAGGGACCTTTCCATCCAGGAGAGCAGAGGTTATTTAGGTAAAGGTTAAATGGACAATGACAGGTACAGGCAAGAACCCTTGCAGGTTTGGGATTTTAGGGCTAAAATACCTGGTGAAACTGGACAGGATGTATCAGTGTAAGACTAAATAATATCTTCTTCTATGTTAGGAATAAGGCAACCCACACACAGCTTGACTTGACTTGAAGGAGGCCTAGCTACTCCCACCTACTGGGTGGGTTTTAGAAGCATCTCCTTGTCCTTGGCAGGTCATAGGACTTCCGACAAGACTCAGAGAACACGGGGTAAACATTTTCATCTAAATCCACCCACCCTTGCCTTTGGTGAAGCCGAATCTGTCTCTGTACCCCGACACCACATTAAATCTTAGAGACAGAGTTTGGGGTAAAATAGAAAAGCTTTATTGCTTTGCCAGGCAAAGGGCGCCAGAGAGGGCTAATGCCCTCAAAACTGTGTGTCCCAACCTGGAGGGGGTGGTGAGAAGCTTTATAATGATGGTTCAGAGAGGGCGTGATCAGCTCATGGACATGCTTCTGGTGGGTGGGTGGTGAAGTCAATGGGAATCAGCACCATCAGCCTTCTGGTTCCAACCAGTCTGGGGTCTGCGTGCTCGTGGGCAGCGTACAGTTAACTTCTCCCACTTGGGGAGGGTTTCAGTATCTGCAAAACAGCTCAAAGACACTGTTCTGTCTATCCACTGAGGGGGAAGCAGGTCCCTGCCCCAAGGCTGTACTATTCTTTCTTGGCTGCTCCTCCCTTGTCTCTGCATCCCCTCCCTTCCCTAATTAGCAACTGCTGGAACCTGCCACTTGGAACTCAAGGAAGGTCTTGGAGGCCGAAGGAAGCCTATGTCCTGTCATCAAGAAATGGGGGGACACAGAAAGGCTTTTGCACCCAGGCGTCCCACAGGATCCTGCTCAGTTTCGTTGGCCACTCCCTCTTTTTGGAAACAGCTCTAGCCCCCGGCTGCATCCAAACTCAGGATACCATACTGGCCCGTCGTACTCAGCCCCTGAGAATACGACTGAAATTCACATTTCTGTCTGATTTTCATAAAACCATATGTGTAACAGGGAAGAGCCAATTCTGATTCCATGTTGAATCTGTTTCTTTGACTTTAACCTCTGCTTTCGGTTGTTTTTGTTATTATAATCATACACAACGGCCTGCCTGGGCGGAAGGGGGGAGGGGACCCTTCCCCTCTGCCTGAATGTTAAGCTAAAGTGCCTTTGTGCAGCTCATAGGGAGATGATGGAACCCTACCCACCTGCGAATGGCTGCAGAAAAGAGGAAATTAACACATCCTCTCTCTGATGCTGGCCAAGCCAGGCAAAACTAATGGCCTTTTTACTTTACTTCCTCAACACCTCCCCCTTTTTGTTCTATAAAAGAAACTGGCATCCAGACCCTGGTAGGATGGTTTTTGGGGACATTAGTCTGCCATCTTCTCAGTCTGCCAGCTTTCCGAATAAAGTCGCTGTTCCTTGCCTCAGCACCTCGCCTCCCGATTTATCGGCCTGTCGTGCAGCGAACAGAGCGAGCGTGGACTCCGTAGCATATGTTTTCTGGTAAGTTTGAATGGTCTTGACATCTTTGTCCAGAAGTCCCACAAGACCAGACTGCGTGTCAGTCAGGAATCAAGCTCGCTCAGAGCCGGGCATCGTGCCTGAGGGCTGTGAGGGCTGTGCTTGCTCATCCTGCCACAGCCCCTTTTCAGGGCGAAATCTAGGTTAAGCCACGCCACGGGGCATGTGGTTTTGCTCTTGCTGCTGTGTCCCTTTCGTGTGTTCCTGTACAATCATCATTCCTGTGCCAGGAAGAGACAGCACATGACAACGTCACAGTGGTCAAAACTGACAACTCTGGGTCACCTTCAAAATGGCCCCCACCCCCACATCCGGCAAGCGTTATCTCGACAAGGGAGACAATTATCACAGAGACTGCTGAAGGTGCTCTTCCCCAGGAGGAGCTGATGGGAAATAGTGCTGGGCCATCTCTCGTGCAGGAATTTGGAACAAACAGAAAAATCCCATTAGACGAAGCTCATGGAAGATTTTCTTTTTGATGACAATTCCCAGTGCTGCCAAGATCTTGGCCAACAGGCCACCTTGTATTGCTGCATGGAGTGAATATAGGTATATACTCACTAGACTATAGTTTATTCACACGTACCCAGGAAGGTTGCTGTAATTTTCTCTACTCTGAATCCTCCCTTCCTGTTAATAGCTGTCTCTCTTCCTTGGACATTCTTCTTAAAATTCCTCCTCCACTCAACTCACCAGGTTTCTATGAGAACGTTTCCTGATCACACACTGCTATCAGATCTAAGCAATCCTACTGCACACTTTTGTGGGACTTTGGACTTGAGGTCTATAAAAATCAGGGATACATTTCCTTGGAGAGCTAAAATGGAAAGATGTGAAGCTCCACAGCAGGTCCCAATATTTCCTGCTAGTGTTCAGTAAAAGAGAAGAATGAACCAATTACATAAAAAGAAACCAAAGAGAGAAGAGATACAGATTCCTGGAGGCATTTAAGCCCCGCACCTACTTATTCCCAAGGCCCAGTTCCTATAACCTGTATCCCTCTCTACCAAAGGCACTTAACACTGAAATTCTGTCTCTTGGAAACAAAAGGAGCCTAATTCATAGAGCACCAAATGCACACCTTTTGACTTAGGAGTTTATTCTAAAGCTATATTCTTAAGTGACAAAAACAAAATAATATGATTCACTTTTGTTTAAAAAAAATACATCTATGTATATGTTAAGAAAAATACGGAAGAATCTAGAAGGATGGTCTGTCATAAGTATTTCTAGATGGTGCAGATTGGGAGTGGTTCTCTGAATTTTCTAAAGTTTACCCAGTGAGTATGTATTACTTACATAACAAAACATAAGCAGCAGAGATTTTTAAAATTTTTTACATATTTTTCATTTTTCTCAAAGCTACCTATGGACAAAGTTCATGTTTTTAAAGTTTTTAATGAAAAATAAGTAGTCCTCTGCCCCATCCCCAATTTCTACTCCCCAGTTGCATCCACATTCATAACAGTAGAAATATTGAGGAGAGAATATAGGTCATGATTGGAAATGCAGTTTGGGGATCTACTGTAAGTCAGATCATCTAAGTATGACCATTACTTAGGGTAAAAGGCTGATGACTCTTTGACAGGCAGGGCCAAATTCAGTCACTGACTCCACCCCCATGGAGGGACCCCCCTGAGTCCCTGCAGGCAGAGGGGGCTGGGAGAAGGGGGGCTGGGGTCACTGCAGAGGCCACTCTGTCCGAGGCCCAGTGTGGACCCTGCTCTGACCATCCTCTGTCCCAAGGAGAGAAGCTTCATACACATCCTTGACAATCTTGCTACTGAAACCTCTCCTCAATGCTCCCCATAAATCCCTCTACTGCTATGAAAACCCATTTCCTCTTGAGTTTTTCTCTGGGGAAACCAACAGTAGCTGCATTTTCATCCATTCCCCAAAATCTTTCAGTTCTTTCTTCACAGAAGGTTAATACATGGGTCTCATCTACTTATAGATTTTCCACTGAAATGTCAGGAATTCTTGTTCTCATAATAGAAACATGTGACCATCCCTGATGACTCAGGATTCCCGCTCCTAGGTATACAGCCTAAAGACCTGCCCACCCAGGTCTGTAAAAGAGCAGGTACGAGGATATTCACTGCAGCCTTGCTTGGGGTAGAGGCAAAAGGCAGTTGGCTGCACCCTGGCATCCATCACAGAGGGAGGGGCCGGGTGAAGCGTGAGGCCTGGGCACCACAGGGTCAGAAGCAGTGGTCAACATGTGCTCGAAACTACTTAGATGGCCCTTGAACGGTGTCCTGAGTGAGAAGCAAAGCCATCTGTAACACAATACCACTTAGGTAAGTTAATACCTGTGCACAAAACAATATCCAGCCTGGACGGTCACAAACAAGTGAAAAGATACACAATAAGCTCGTTTTACTGTTGCCTGTAATGGAGGCAGGGTAGGGGGAGATGAGAGGGGGAAGTGGAAATAAAATGAAAGAGGGAAGGGAAAGGACCTTTGGCCAACCAATGACATTTAATACATCGAGAATGCCATGACCCAAAGAAGGAAGAAGAGAATATAGTCATGATGACGCATTAGTACATTCTTGAAAATGAAGCTGTCTTACAGTCTTCTGTGTGTGAAAAGACTATGGGCCCTGTCCCCTCCTCAGCTTCCACCTCCCCCTACCCATACCCTCAGCATCCAAGTGCAGTGGCAGGCGCTGGGACGAGAGCAAATTTAACATCCCTTAAAACGCAGCTGTGAAAGTAGGTCACCCAAGCCTGAATACTTAAAAGGAAACAAATACCGCATGGCGCATTGATCAATTGATAAATTGGCTTTCGGGGAACTGATTTTTGGAGAGCTGACATCAAGCCGTTAGGAAAACCTAGCCTCTGACTCTCTTTGACTGACTTTTCGTCACACATTGGAACCACATCATTTTCCTGGCCTCAGTTTCTGTAACTATAAGATGGGGGATACCAGTAAATGAAAAAAAAAAAAAAGCAATTTTATAAGCCAGTGAATATTTAGTAGGCCCAAAAGCCAAAGAACTAAATTGGGTAGTTTCCAATGTAGCATATTCCTTCATGCAAGGACAGTACTATTCCTTCAACAGTTACTGGATACCTACTATGCACTAGGCACTGGGCTGGAATGGGCACAGATTTCAACATTTGAGATAAAATCTATGACCCAGGACCAAAACGTCCAAACTGATGGGGACTGTATATCCTCATAAGCAACCAAAGTATAGCTTAATTAAGGTAATACAATATAAAGTAAAATGAGATATAAATATACCTATAATTATTAATGCATTTTTGGTAGGCAAAAAAATTGCTGGAAACATTAAAACTGATAGCGCACAATTTGCTTTGTTTCTGTTCTGCTTCTCTTGGATTAAACCCTGCTCTCCCAAAGAAAAAGCTTTAAAAGTTCTCAAAGTAAAGGTTTTTCCTTTAAATCTGCATTCTACTCCAAATATAAAACAGGCTTCCTCAGTACTGGTTTTTTTTTTTGGATTCCGTATGTATGCATTAGCATGTGGTATTTGTTTTTCTCTTTCTGACTTACTTCACTCTGTATGACAGACTCTAGGTCCATCCACCTCACTACAAATAACTCAATTTCTTTCCTTTTTATGGCTGAGTAATATTCCATTGTATATATGTGCCACATCTTCTCAATGATTGGTGATGACGTAGAGGGATGGGATCGGGAGGATGGGAGGGAGGCTCCAGAGGGAGGGGATATGGGAATATATGTATAAATACAGCTGATTCACTTTGTCGTACTGTGGAAACTGGCACAACGTTGTAAAGTAATTATACTCCAATAAAGATCTAAAAAAAAAAAAAAACAGGCTTCATCTTAGGTTCTCCCCATGGACAAAGAGCTCTGTTATTCTTGTAAGCATATTATAAGCATATATCCTAAATATTCTACAGACGGAACTGTATTTCGCAATGCTAGCCTGGAATAATCCATACAGGAATGGATTTCCTTTGCTTCCCTCCTGAAGATCAGTGGAACCGAGTCTCAGTGACTCTCAGCACCTGCAATTGTCTAAGGATGTACCTTCCATCAAGTATTTCTGGAGTCCCCAGAAGAGTTTGGCCCTCTTGTTTCTAAATTTTCTTTTAGGTATTAAAGCTTTGTAGAAGCAAAACGTTAATTAGGAGACTATCCTGTAAAAGAAGCGAAGGAAGTAGCAGGGGTAGGTGTGAGTGTCCCAATCCCACCAACCAAGCACCCCCTTCCCTTCATCTCGCTCTCTCTGGCCCCATCACATGTGGAACCACAAGCACATCTCAAATCCCACCTTGAAAATTAATGATCCTGTTTCATGGAAGAAAAAACCGGATCCAGAGGAGAGGAATAGGACCAAGGTCAGATCCTGCTAGTGCGAGTCTTTTTTGGGTTTTTTGTTTGTTTTATTGCAATATAGTTGATGTAAAATATTATATTAGTTACCGGTCTATCTTTTTTGGAACAAGCAATTGTTACTAATGAGGTGGTAGTGGAGCTGAAATTCACACCCAAGTCTCCCATCTCTAACTTGTTCTCCCTTGCTGGCCGTCTTAGCTTAAGTTTCCATTGTAAAGCAGTGGTTAAGAGTACGGGCGCAGGAATTAGATCTCTTGGATTACGGTTCTGGCTCTACCACTTCTCTGTGGTGTGATTTGGGTGAATTACTCAACCTGTCGTGTCCCAGTGGGTTAAGATGAAGACAATGATATCCACCTCCTAGAAGTCTTATAAATATTAAGATGATCCATGTAAAGCACTTAAAACAGGTCCTGGTCGTCAACACACTTTCAATAAATATTGGTTATTGTTATTATAACCTGAAGAAAGATGATCTGAGGTTTAGTTAGTAAGAAATGCTGACTTTGTCAAAAACCACTTAATTAGATTATATACGCTAGACAAACACAGTGCAAACAATCCGCATTACTGAATGTCAAAAGAGAAAATTCTTGTGGAGAGCGAAGGTTTCTGCTGTTTCTCAAGTGTGCCACCAGATGACAGCAGTTGACAGTAGGAAGGATAGTTTACCACCAGTTTAATGCTTCCTCTGTTTGAAACACCAATAAGAGCATCCCTCAATAGCCTTCATTAAGCACAGACCTTTGTGAAGCCCTGGTAAATAATAGGACAAGTTTCTTTTTTCTCTAGAACGTCTCCTCTAAAATGCATGCTGACAACAAGGCTTTAAACACAGAAGAACATACTCTAGCATTTCCAGGGACTAATGTTAATAAATATTCAGAAATGATAGGATGTACATTGAACCAGATTTTCACATGAATAAGCTATGTTCAAGCCAGCAGGAGAAGTTGTTCACAAATAAGATCCTCAGCATTTGGGGGAAAGTACATATTCCAGTCTCATTTGATTTTTAGTTGAAGCATCGAAGACTCGATGGTAGGGTTTATGCAGAACAGAGGGTGGTATGAGTCTAGTTAAACCCAAAGAACTAAATGAATCAGGATTCTTCCAGCCTAATTATGCTGCCAGCGGCTATTTGCAAACTTCAGGAGAGTAAAAGAGAAGGATTGCTTCAGAGAGTTGGTATGACTACATAAAAATTAGCCTCTTGAGTCGTTGGGCCAGAAATGAGGGATTCTAGCCCAACAGGCCAAGGTTCTGTTGGAGGGCACCATTCATGGGGTACCCATGCCAGACAATCCACTGAGAGTTTGAGCTCAGAGTCAGACAAGTTGGGTTCAAATCTGGCTCTGCCCTTTGCTATCTGGCTGTCTTTGTAAAATTTATTTCACCTCCCTAAGCCTTAGTCTCCTGATTTGTGAAATGGAAATAATAGTACCTTCCTCAAAAAATGTACAGCTGAGGATTATGTGAACTTTAATTAGTGAGTGCTCAATAAATGCTAGCTATGACAAATATTATTTTTATCGTTATACCCAATATTATATGTCAGGCTTGGAAGATACAGTGGAGAACAAAATAGAAATATATTTTCACAGGTCAGGTTCAGACAAGCAAATAAACACAGACCGTATGCTAAGGTTTATAAAAGGAGAGAGTGGGGTACTGTGGGAGCCCATAGGAGGGCACCTAAGCCAGTCTGAGAAGTAAGGGAAGGCTTCGCTTGCAGAAGTGAAACCTAACTAAAGGATGATACGCGTTATCCAAGTGGAGTGTCTGCAGCAGAGGGAACAGTACCCGCTGAGCCTGGTCTTCAGAAATTGCGTGAGCTTGTGGATAAAAGTAATAGCAATAGCTAACACTTTTCGAGAGCTTAGTGTGTGCCAAGCACACTTGTAAGTACTTTACACGTAGAAATGCATTTTCACCTTATAACCCCCATGAAGTACTATCTTGCAATCCCCATTTACAGATGAGAAGACTGAGGCATGAAGAGATTAGGTCATCTGCCCGAGGTCGTACACCCAACAAGTGGCCTCGCCGGGATTTGGCCTCTGAAACTGACTTTTAAGGAACGACTAGGCTCTACTGTCTGGAAAGAACAAACTCTCATGGAGTATTCTCTAAAGTAAGTTTGGGGAGATCTCAGAAGACCAACACAAACTAAAAAACAGATCTCCAAGCCCATCAAGCAGCACCCAAGAATGGATTTTTTTCCTCCCTTAAGTCCTTTGGTCTGATAATGAACGAGGGATTGCCTGGGACATCTACAAATAAGACCCACCCCAAAGGAAATGGCAAGAGTCATCACAAAGGAGATCGCCAAAGCTATGCCATCCAATACAGTGGCCACTAGCTACTCGTGGCTATTGAGCACTTGAAATGTGGCTGGTGGGACTAAGGAGCTGAATTTGAAATTTTATTTAATTTCAGTTAATTTAAATTTAAAATTGAAGCAGTGTAAAATATTTCTCTGTCAAACACTAATTTATTGTTTTGGTTGAACTGCATTTCCCTTTAACCGCTGCATCACAAAAGACATTGTATTGTAGTGTCTGTGTTGGCATATGTTGTCTTTTCGAGTATCTTATTAATGACTTGTTTATATTACTTCATGTTGAGATGATAATGTTTTCAATATATTGGATTAAATAGATATGTTATTAAAATTCATTTCACTGTTTCTTTTTACTTTGTAAAAGAATTTTACAATTCTGTATGTGGTTCACATGATTGCGCTGTGCTGGTCTAACAGGATCCTGGAGATTACATACAGAGTCCTCATCTCATCATCAGGGAAGAGTCTGAGATGAGGAATTGGTCCCTCATGTACACTCTCCAGTTCTTTGCCCTTGTGCTTTGTTTTTTGTGTTTTTTTTTAATTTATTTGTTGGCTGCATTGGGTCTTCGTTTTGGCACTTGGGTTTCCTCTAGTTGCTGTGAGCGGGGGCCACTCTTCGTTGAAGTGCTCTGGCTTCTCATTGCAATGGCTTCTCTTGTTGTGGAGCACAAGGCTCTAGCCGCACACGGGCTTCAGTAGTTGTGGTTTGCACTCAGTAGTTACGGCGCACGGGCTTAGTTGCTCTGCGCGGCATGTGGAATCTTCCCAGACCAGAGATCTAACCCATGTCCCCTGCATTGGCAGATGGATTTGTAACCACTACACCACCAGGGAAGTCCTGCTCTTGTGCTTTGAGTGTGTGAGTTGTTTGAACTTGAACTAGAACAAGACAAAAATTGGCTTAAATTTCTTAGCACATCTTAAAATTTCCAGAGCACTGAGTGTGGAGTCAGACAGCCAAAAGCTCATAAACTAGCCTTAGCCTTGATCAAATTCCTAATTTCCTCACACCTGCTTCCTCCCTTTAGGTGGGCTAGGGGCTTCCTAAGATCTGTTGATGGTATAAAGATTCATGACTAAACCAACTTATCTGGATCCATAATGCTCCAGGTCAGAGAAAAGCCAGTCCACGCTCACAGATTCAGCCAGATAACATCAAGGATATGCCCTTGGCCATGGATGAGGAGAGCGTGAACAAGTGTGGAAGAACCAGCCCAGGACCTTCACCCACTGGGAAGACAAGATCTGAACACCCACTCACTGCCTGCAGCCCATCCACTTGGTGCTCAACTACCCCTCCCCACACCTCATCTCCCATTATCTGACCACACACAGACATTGACCTGGCTCCCAGCCAAAAACCCGCTGGAGAAAAGACACTAATCTTAAGACCATTCATTCACTTAGTTAACAAATATTTAGCATGTACTGTCTACAGACACATGAGAGATGCTAGAGACAGGATATCAATGAGACTGAAAAAATGCCTGTCCTTAGGGGGTTTAAATTCTAGCAGAAGAGACCTTTAAGGAAGCACGGAACAGGTAATTATTTAATTTAGTACAAAGTGTGAAGAAGAAACACTGGATGTGAAGTGTTCATCCACCTCGTCTTAGTGATATTTCTGACACATAAGGTAGCTTGGTGGTAAAGAAGTCAGACTCAGCATGCAGACTGTTGTGTTCAGTGCCCAACCGTGCAGGCGACTAGTAGTGTGATTCTGGGCACATTCTTTAACCCTCTAGTCTTGATTTTTCTCACCGGCAAAATAAAGATGATAATAATAGTGTCTACCTCTGAGAGTGGTTGGAAGGAGTTAGTGGATCAATGCAGAACTCTAGTGGGTCAGCTAGAACATTCTTTGCAAATAGTAAGCGCTGTTTCCCAAGGGTTTGCTATCATCAGTGGAGACCCCAGTGGATTTGGGAGCCCTCTCTGGGATCCATTTGCAGGTGAGCCCATTTTAGAGGAAGATTCTCTTTGGGGCTTGAACCAGTCTCCCATGTACAGATTACAAATTCTAGCCAGCCTCTGAACAGTCCCAGGTGTCAGCATAGAAAAGTTTCCATGTATACCAGTCTTCAAGGATGTGAAAATTATAATAGCTAAATGCAAACCTTTGTGTATCAATTAGCAAGATATATATTATTACTGACGTTGTTTTTTCTAGTTTGGATTGTTTATGATAACAATGCCAGTAAGGATTCAATAAACAGTTATCATTCATTTCATTCAATAAATTTAATAACATTATTGACCTGAAACAAATAGACTGCCAGATATTTCTCCAGCAAAGATGAGTTTATTCAGCATTAGCAGAAAATTGCAATTCAGGGTCTGCAACCCTGAAGAGCCACAGGTAAGTCCCCCCAAGGCAAGGGGACAAGATGGCTTTTATACGTAAAAGAGAAAAAGAAGTCGGGAGGGCTGTAGCAAACAAAAAGTCTGCCGCTTTTCATTGGCTGAATTCTTGCCAGGAAAGAAGAGGAGTCTTTCTTCTTCCTGTTGGGTTCTGCTAAGGTCACAGGGCATGAGAGCAACCCCTTCTGGTCTCCCAACTCTATTTCTTTGGGTTTCAGTTTATTCATTTTTTACATGTATACTAGCCACTGCACTCTCCTTCTCTACGAGGAGTATAGATTGGAACCCTGGTTTTCAGAAAGTAACTTGACAGTATGTAACATGAGTCTCCAAAATGTTCATACCCTAAATATTTCATTTCTAGGGTCCTAAGGAAATAATCCAAAGTGGAGGCAGTTTTATGCACAGAGATGTTCATCACAGTATTATAGTAGAATATGAGAAATTGTAAACAAATGATGGTATAGACACAAAAAGAAAATGTAGGTACCCCTTAAAAAGCAAAAAGAATATGGAAATTGTAAACAAATGACGGTATAACCACAAAAAGAAAATTTAGGTACCCCTTAAAAATATTTACAAAGATTTTTAATCCTATAGAGAAATGTGTATCATACAATTTTAAATTTTTTTAATGTCAGATAAAAAATTGTATATCCAGGCTAATTTCAGCCAATAGACAAAGGAACCAAAATACTAACAGTGCTTATTGTGATGTTTTTATGAGGTGAGGGGGTGAGAGGTGATTTTTTTTTTTTATCATATGAACATTTCTCTACAGTTTCCAGCTTTTCAAAATGTGCAGAGAAGTGTTATTTGCTTTAATGTTCTTCTAAGCCAAAAACAATAGGCCTGGGCATGGGACTGAGGATTCCCAGTATTGCAGTTGGAACTGAATTTGAAAGAGGAGCTACAGGTCATGGGGTCCTTAATCAACCCCAGGGATTAGGAACATAGGACAGGTCTCTGAGCACATGATGAAGCAGGAAAATTGATCTCCTTTGCCCTGTCAACACTTCTCTCTTCACCTTTCCCCATCCCACTTTATCCCCAGGCTTCCTCTCCTCCCTTCCTAGGTGCCCGTGGAATATCAGGTGCCAGCTAAAAACTGTCGCTTGCCATCTGCCCCTACAAGGATAAAAAGCCACTAGCACTGCAGTCACTGACCTTCAACACACCCTGGAAAGAGTTCAGGGTGGAGATCAGGAATGAGGCACTCTGTGCTCTGGGAAAACTGGCAGAACAGACCCTCAGATAGTTAGATATTTTCAGGGAAAGATTTTATGAGCCCAATTTCTTTCATCTTCTCACACCTAGAAAAGCACTAAAATCATTAGCAAGAGACATCTGCTTCCCGTGACTAGCAGCATCCTTCCACCGAGATCTGTGCTTGATGGCATGTACCCCCATCACCAGATCATGCATGTACTGACCTCCCTCCCTACCTCTTTGGAGCCGTTCCTCAGAGCTACCTGAGAGGCTGTCTCCACGGCTATAGTCCTCATTTTGCCCCAAATAAAACTTAACTCACAACTCTCACACTGTGGGTTTTTTTTTCCAGTTGACACAGGAAAGACTTAGTAAGTAACCCACTCTACTATATGCTTGACTTAACATCATTTCTTTTACTAGAAAGAGAGTTCCGGAGAAGTTCCAAAGCTTGCCTGTAGGCAAAGAGATTTACCCCTAACAGGGGCATGTCAAGAACTACGGTGACTGCCTGGTGAGAGAAATGTGACCAACGCACCCTGTTTTGAAGGCGTTGCGCATTCAGCCTCCTTAAATGCAAATGCAGCCTGGGCTTTGACATCCGGAGCTTTAAATATTCTGTCTCCTTTTCCTGTGGGCACCAAGAAAGTTTTACTCCCCCACCCCCGTACAACCTATCAACCTCAAACCTGATCTTTAAGACTCATCCAAATGTGGAGTAGATCTTATTAAAGAAAAACAACTGTATTTGTTACCCTCAATCCCCACCCCACTTTCAGGCTCCTTCTTACAGCATCAGACCTAAGATCCGTGTACCGAATCAGGCATGTCCACAGCAAAGTGTTCTCTCACCTGTTGCTACAGGAGTGTAACAAAGATGGGTATGGCTTTCCAAGAAAATCCCCAACATCTCAGAAGATTGTTTGTATTATGGAAGCACACATTCGGATAACCAGGAATGCTACGGGTAAACCTTGCCTCTGGGGCCTGGTGGTCCTTGGCTCAGATGCCTGAAGGGCACCCAAGGGAGTCCCGGGCCTCCAATACAAGGAAGAGGATTGTTTCCTCCGAGTTGTGCTAAGATGCTGGTACTCTGCAAAATCCTACATCAAAGACAGCTGAAGAACAAAGCGCACAATTATATGCATTTTCATAAAAGATCCTTCACGTTTTGAAAAAATTTGTATTTTCTGACCATTTTTGCTTTCCATTTGTAGTCATTGATATTAAATAAATATTTTACTTTTTATTAAACATAAATAATAATAAAATCTTTCTTGTTCTAACACTGAAGATTTAATTACAGTTACAATTTCATTTCTTCTTATATTTCTAAACATTTATCTTTGATGCATTTTCCAGGCTGTCCTTTTAATTGCTACTTGATTTGAGGCCAATTCAGAATCATTAGGTTCTTACTGCTCAAAATATCTTTCCCAGTACATGCTGTTTTTCTTATAGTCACAAGTCTTGAAAGCTTCTAAACTGTTAACTTTTCATAGATATATATCTTTTTTTATTTCTTGGAGGAATTGAATTGTTAGATTTTTAACTTCGATCGGAAAATCTTTTTGTAGGGAAATTACAACTCTTTTACCTCTCTCATCCTGTCCCTTTGTCATTATTGAGTTATGACCGCTTTCATTTGCGTAGTTTCTATAAGTAAACTTGAAACTTTATTTCCTTAGAAAATAGGTCATAAAATAATCTTCACTGAATCCATCTATTTTGCTAACATTCAAAGATTAACATGTTGCAATCCAGCATTTTAAATTATACGATCAACTTATTTTGTTACCTCAGCCACTTTTGATCTTCTTGCTAGGGAATTTAAACTATGCAGCCTTCTTCCCTTAATAATTTTAATAATACCTCTTAATTAAAAAACTATATATATTTCCTTTCTCTGCTCTTTTTTAGACTTGATTGCCTGAAACCTGTTAAACATTGTCCTCTTATACCTTCTAGTTCTAATATGGGATCTAATTTACCAATAAATTCCATTTAGTTAAGTTTGGATTCATTGATATCTGAAGTGTCTCTTGTTTAAAAAAAAAAAAAAAGCCTTACTTTTTTGTGATATTTAGTATATGGGAAATTTAGGACTCATTATTTCAGATACTTCAGTCTTTAGTACATATGTTCTTTCTACCCTTAACTATTATCAACCTCAATTCTTCTCCATATCCATTATTTTCCAATGCTTGTAGTAAGTTTGTCACTTTACCATCCAATAGCAATTAATCCATTAAAGATGAAGAACCATGGTTTAGCAAGCTTGTGTACTTCACATTAAACAACATAGGCTGTAGAACAGCCAGGACTTAGAGTATTTCTGGGAATATAAATTATACAGGATAAGTGAAAAATCATTCTTTTTACCAAGTGGTACACACAAATACCTGTGCTTGGTTGGACTGTATGGTGGCGGGGGGCAAGGGTGTGGTTATTTTGTAGAACCTCCACCACTCCACCATCTCCTCTCTAGTTAAGAAGCACTGATCTAGGCTAGAAGGTGGTGGAGCCGGGGTGCCTCAGAGGTTCACTCTGCCAGCGGACGTCTCAACCTCTGCCCCGCGTGCCGGTCTCAGGCGTCACAGAAGTGAAAACAAGCCAAGAGTAAGACAAAACCAGTACAAATCCCCACGTCAAAACACCTACAATCAAATGCAGGGAAAGCAGAGTTACCGTCTCAGCTTACACGCTTTGATGAAGCAAGCTGCCATGTTGGAAGCGGTCATGTCACAAGGAACGAGGGAGGCCTCGGCAGGAGTTGAGGTCCAGTCCAACATCCTGCAAGGAACTGAATCCTGCCCACGACCACATGAGCTTGGGAGTGGACACTTCCCAACTGGCGATCCCCAGCCCTGGCTGACACCTTGATTACAGACCATGCCCGACTCCTGACCCTCAGAAACCAAGAGGTAGGCAGAGGAGTCTTCTCTGGAAGAGCATTTAATCGAATCCCACCCCTTTGTTCTGCCACAGAGGATGTCAGAAGCAGGGAGCTGGGTTCCTAAGAACCCGCTGTTTCACCAGTGAACAGCAGCGGTGGCGTCAGAGCTGATGTCGCCCTGTGCGTTCTGCGACACTGACCCTCGGGGCTTATTTTTGGTTGGCACAGAGGAATTCACTCTTCTGCTGTTACGACTTACTTCACAAGATTACATTCTGTTTGTTTTTTGGGGTTTTTTTTCAATCAAATCTTTTGAATGACACATAACAGACATACAGACATGTCACACATCCTAAGTGGCCATCTCAGTGTGTCTGCATCTGTGTAAGCAGCACCAGGACAAAGAATGAGTACATCACCGCACCTCGAGGCCTTCCCGCCCCTCCCAGCCACCAGCGCCAACAAAGGAACCACTATCCCCGCTTCTACCACCACAGATGGATTTGCCTGTTTTCAAGCTGTTATGGATGGGGTTCGCAGTCCTCCTTTGTATCTGCCTTCTCTCTCCGCACCTCGTGCCTGTGAGGTTTCTCTGCATCTCGCGTGTGGAGCACTTCGTTCTCACCGCCAGAGAGTAATCCATGCTTCTTGTGTTTTGAATCAAATTGAGGTGCACAGAGAGAGGTGTCCTCAAATAATTCAAACTGGTCCTTTAAAAAAAAAGTTAAAGCCACTCAATTGCTGGAACAACAGCAAAACAAGTTAATCTTTACAAATTGGATCCAATTTATTGGCCATTTATTAAAAGCCACTTTCAGGGTGGGGGAAGAACCACTGATCTAGAAAGAGAGAGTAAGAGATTTGTCAGAAGGTCCATAGAAAGTTATAGCCTCCTGAACTTGAACATGATCAAGGCGTAGTTAGGCTATGGATCTTTGGGGGTGGGAGGGCTGTAAATGAAGGACCCCAGTCATACATACATCAGAGCTGTGGAAAGGGCATTCCCCTCACTTACTGCACCACCTCAAATCCCATTGTCCAGCTAAGATAGTACCCTTACCCTCCCCACTAAACCCATCACTTTCCTATGTTTCCTCCTCTTCAACACAGATTAGATTCACATCTTCAAAACATCTTTATGAAAAGCTAAAAGGGAAAATAATGATAAAATCTGAAAGCAAAAGAAAAGTTGAACATACAAGGTAACAGATCTAAAACTTAGATAACAAAACCTTAATCACAAATATCTTAGTCAACAAAATGTTCTAAATACATACAGATCGCTGTTCTTTTCATCTACAAGGCCATTTCCACTTAAAATCATTCAGGGTGGCCCTGTCAAAAAAACTCTCAGTTCTTTCCAGAATCCAGTTCCTAATCAAGCATATCCCACATGGCCCCTGCCTCTTCCAGCCACACATTTCCATCTGACCCCCAGAATCAGTGTCCTGAATCAGCCCAAACCTATGATTGTCTGCTTTCATTCTCTCTCTCTCTCTCTCTGACTTCCTTAAGTGAGAAAAACCCTTTTCCAACCTGGACCTAAGTCTACAGCATTCTGACACCCTGGAGGTTCTAGGACCTTATTGTATTTCTCCCAACCAGAGGTAGTGCTTGGCTCAGCCCTTAGTGAGACTTGGTTTCTTCACCTTGAATGTCTCCACAGTATCCAAGCAAAGTTTCATCTCGGCCTGGCTCAGTCCCAACTTCATCCTACCTTCTTTCATCCCCTCAAACCCCTAACTAAAGCTTCTTCTTGTCAAATGTCCTGTTTCTCTTCATGAAAGTGGTGGATCCTCCTCACCAAAAACAAATGCACATATCCTTGAACTTCTACTTGGAATTTTAGTAAGTTTGTAGGTTCCTTGGGTCTTATCCATAGACTTGCTAGAAACCCATGGACCCTAAATTAAGAATCCCTGTCTCAGAACCTCCCATCCTTCCCAGGTTCTGGTCTGAGGAAACCACACAGTTCCCAGCTCATGTGTAAGCAGAGATGATTATCCACAAGTTCTATGTCATCCACTGACTCTCTCAACTCTTTTGTCTTACAATGAATTGCTAGCAAAAGTTTGAACCTTTATAATTGTACCATTTTTGAACCATTTAGCTATACCGCAGACAAAAAGTGAGGGGTCGTCTAGTTTCTGAATAAATAATTTATAGGAGCAAAGACTTGCTGAAAGATTAGGAGCACTCTGTTTGCAAGACAGAAAACTAGCTGGACAGAAGCAGAGCTGGGAATCATAAAGATCAAGGCTGGACAAGAAGGGTAGTGCCACATGTGGAGGACCCTGATGTACAACAGAGAAGCCCAAACGTTATCTATCCTGTATTAACTTTCCACAGGAAAACCTTTGAGGAGAGGAATGACTAGGGAAGATGGATGTGGTTCTACTTAGCGCAATGGGCTACAAGGATGAGGGTCTGGATACAGGGAAGTCCTAGTAGGAGGCGATGACTATTGGAGAAGCCCAAGGGAAGGGGGACCTGAACAAGGGTGGGAAGAACTTCTCCCACCACACGGCAGAAGAACACGGAGAATCCATAGGACTCAGTTACAACTGGTGACAGGACTCAGAAGGGAGACAGCAGGGGGAAAAAAAAATAAGCTACAAGAATATATTGTACAACATGGGGAAGATAGCCAATATTTTATAATAACTATACGTGTGGTATGACCTGTAAAAATTGTGAATCACTATATTGTACACCTGTAACATATAATATTTTAAAATATTCATTCATTTATTTATTTAGGCTGCACCAGGCCTTAGTTGCAGCACATGGGATCTTTAGTTGCAGCACACGGGATCTTTAGTTGCAGCATACATGCGGGATTTAGTTCCCTGACCACGGAACGAACCTGGGCCCCCTACATTGATAGCACGGAGTCTTACCCACTGGACTACCAGGAAAGTCCCACTTACATAATATTGAACATCAACTATACTTCAATTTTAAAAAAGGCAATGAAAAGTCAAAGACAGTGGAAAAGTTTTGGACCTCATTAATTTAGCAGATAACATTTAAGGATAAAACAAAACAAATTAATTGAATTTACAAATGAAGGGGAGTTCAGTTAAGAATTAGGATACGTTGCCAAGGCAGTCATAACGTATCTTTCTATGAATGTGGTTAGATAAAGCATAGATATTTAGGCAAGTTTTTAAGAACACCTATTGATTGGATAAGCTCTCTGGATTATTTTCATCTTTCATTCTGTAGGTCTGTAAGTCGAAAGACATCTCTGCAGGCTATCCAAACCTACAGATGAAAAGTGAAAAAATTAGCCCAGCCAGAGGTACTAGTACATAAATAAGAAATAAGTTATATTTGGCAACAAGTTGGCAAAGCATTCTGATAGCCTGGATTTTTCTTTCTTCAGATGTCTTATTTTATGGACATATCCCACATGAAGCAGTCTCCTTAGAGTGACAGCTTGTGACAAGTAGAATTTACCTTCTTTCTTTATATTCCACAATGCATAAAAGTTTTGTAAGAACTCATTATGGTTGGTAATGAATATGATTTTGATGATTATAAAAATAGTACATAATATTTATGGCTCTGTGCAAAAAACATTACCTACAGTATCTCTTCCAATCCTTACAAAACTTTATGATGTAAGTACTATTATTATTATTGCCATTTTAAAGGTGAGGAACTTGAGACAGAGAGAGTATTAAGTAACTTAACTAAGGTCTCATAGCTAGGAAGCAATAGAGTGAATCCAGATGTGTCTAACTCAAAGCTTTCCTATTCATTTGTAAACTTTTAAGTGTGACTCAACCAGTGCTCCTTCTAAAACTCTAGTTCTTGCTGTTTTTTATACAGCAATTGTACAATAAATGTTTAAGAGATGGATGGATGGATGGATGGATGGATGGATGGAGATATTTGATGAATTAGGACAATCAGTGGGCAATATAATTTCTGCTGAGATCCAGGTTCCCAAACAAAAGATTTTAGACTCTTCATACATTTACACCAGATATCCGGCTGAAGTATGTCTTCTGGCAACAAGCCTAAGGCAGATGAGTTTCTCACCTTGGTCAAATGGTCCGTCAACCACTTCCTTGATGGCTGTTTACTCATCATGTCTAGCAGATGCTGTGTTTAGCCCACATAGGACCCTGTCTCTCACTTTCAGGTGTCAAGCTCACCACATTTGGTCTACACATGCTTTATGCAGCAGATCCTATCAAAGAAAAGCTTAAAAACCACATAGATTCAGCAGGATCCACATAGACTTACATAAAACATACAACAATTTTTAAAAGTTGGCAGACGATTGTTCTGCATCCAGCCTTTTGAGACAGAAAGACCATCTTGAAAAGATAATAAACAAGCATGTGTTAAACATTTACTGTATATATTTTGTACAATGCTAAGAACTGCAACTTAATAAGTTTGTCTAGTAGATATATACCTCCAAAATTTTATTCAAAAGATATAGCGATATATGCATATTACAAATATAAAGTATAAAATTCATGTATAAATTATATGTATTTAAAATATAACACCATCAACAAAATAAAAACTATCCTGTCACTCAGGCTGAGAAGAAATAACAGAACTCAGAGAGCTGGAGGCACCCTTACCAAGATATGATGATGTGGAGGGAAGAGATTACTTTGCCACCTACATATGCTTTTCCTGCTGTAGGAGGAAATTTACTAGAGTACACACACAATTTAGAATGTCTTCCCAGCCCACACTCCTTTTCTTTGAGATTAGGGCTAACTTAACCACAAAGCTGGATCCCCAGCAGCCCTGTTTATACAACATGATCCCACTCAGCTCAACCATAACTGATTAGACACGAGAGTCAAGTGAAGCCAATCAGACTCTCCTGATTCAATGGCTTGAAACTGAGAAATGCCTATCAGTGGACCTTGAATACATAAACTTGGCAGAGCCAGGAGCACAGAGAAAAGGAATCCACAGAGGGAGCAATGACATATTTCAGGGAAGAGGGTGTTTGAGAGACTGGAAAAGCAACTGCTTGACTCTCGTTTGTTTTTTAACTCTTGTTCCAGTCCTTTCCTGCCGTAATTCCTTCCCTTGGTTTCCCTGAGCCATCTTTATATCCTTACAATTAATTCCATATTTCTTCTTAAGCTAGTTCAACTGAGTTGCTATTACAAAGAAAGAAAGAAACTAGAAAATCTTCAGAATTTCTTAGCAAAATATAGATAATAATACAAAAACCCATAAGGGTTCCATATCACTTACTAATAATATGTATTTGAGCAAAGATCTAATGAATAAGATATTTATCATTGTACTGATGAATAATGAATAATTTGAAATGAATTGTAAATGTACTAATAGGAGACTAAAGAAATAAATTATGGTATATACATGCAGTTGAATTCTAACCAAATATTTTTAAATGATATGTACATTGGGAATTTTTCAAAATTAATCGCTCTTCATCTACTATCCTCCTACACTTGGCATTAAGTTCATGAGGTTTAACTCAATAATGGTCTGAAGTTTAAAAACCTGACTCCTGCAAAGTTTTTTGCTGTAGCTAAAATGCATTATGACTGTCATGGCCTAGTTCTTCAGATCAAAGAGAAAACCAATCTGATTCACAGCCATCATCTAATATTCCCCTATGTGGTTCTCATGCTTAAATTCTGTTTCTTCCAACTCACACAGTTGTTTTTTTTTGGGGGGGGGGTGTTGTTTTTTTTTAGAAAAAACAGTAAATAAATAAAGGAAAGATTACTGCTCTTCTAATCCAGCTGGGAAAGGGAGCATTAATCTTCTTACCTTGATCCTCAGTGGACATATAGACAGCTCTTTCTGCCCCCCCCTTCGTTATTTTCATGAAAATCTCCACAAAGAGGAAATCACAAAATAAATAGATGTTGGGGATATCTTAGTCTAGATACAGTATAGCACTAGACAGTGAGGGATTATCAGTAAATCAAAGATAATGGACAAGGGTAAATGAAAGAGGTGATACCACAGAATGGATGAAAGGAAAACAGTTTGATAATTTTTAAGACTTCAAATTTTTCAAACTTCAAAAACATTGGACAGTCAGCTTCAGAAAGTTGGAAAGTCAGTTGCAAAATAAGTTTTTAAAGTGTTTTCAATATCAATGTTTTCAGTTGGTTGTAGTGAAAAGCCCACAGACCTGAGGGTCAGCCATGTCTGTGATCCTTTGACAACCTGCCGTCTAGATGATCTCAGACTGGTTACGGAAACCTGCCAAACCTTAGTTTTCTTTTCTGTAAATTTGGGTAATAGTATCCAAATATATAGGATAGTTATAGGATCCAAGTACAGGATTGTTGTAGAGATGAAATGAATGGATGAACACCCAAAAAAAAAGGTCCTTCTCTGTGACATTACAAAATTTATATCATTTACATTTATTTGACACCAGCCATAGGGCAGGCCATTGTTTTTTATACTATCATAAGCCTTTTTATTGTAAATATTAATATTTTTGTTGATGTCTTTAATGGCTCTTGCTCTTGTCATAACATTACCTAGAATTTTTAACATTTCATAGATCTCTGTCAATTTATCTTAAGCATTAGTTTTATTATTATATTTGATTGTTATGCATCTGTGAATAGATTACATTACATTCATGTTCTTATGGACAAGATAGCATACTTTCCTTAATAAAGCTGTTGACATCAACACAATTTCTATGTTTTCTCTTCAAGCAAAAATTGGTGGGAAAGTGTTTTAAATCAAAATAATCACTCCTTTCTCACCACGGGAAAATGCAAACCAGAAAATTGCAATTTAGAGAAGCCTGAACAAATAAATCTTTTTGTTTAATAAATTATAACCGTTAAAATATTGAATGTATCCCATTACAGTTAAACTTCTCATACCACTATAACTACAAAGAAAGCTTTGTCCTCCTAACCTATCCTGTTGGGCCTTGTCAGAAGTCATTCTTGGTTTAACTCTTGGGTTGGGGTTGCTTCCTTCTGAGTCAGGCCATTATTAAAAACAGTTGTAACCAAGTGGGGAAAGTGGGCGGCGGGTTGGGGTGGGATGACTTGGGAGATTGGGATTGCCTTATACACATTACTAATAAGAAAAAAAAATCAACTTGTACACTTTAAATATATGCAGTTTATTGTATGTAAATTGTATCTCAATAAACGTTCTTAAAGAAAAAATAAATAAATAAACAAACAAACAAAGAGTTGTAACTTCCTGGTGCTATGAATTCATAGCTGTCACTCTACTTACGCAACCAAGCGTGTATAACCCTGTGGATCTTTCTCTTCCTTTGCTTTTAGGTCTTGATAGCACTGCTCTTCAGCCAAATTCAGTCACTTTGCAAAGGTAGAACTCTACAATAATTCTTCTGAGTACCCAGCTATGAGGCTTATTGCTGCTATGGCGTGATGACACAGAGAAGTCAAAGAAGTAATGAAAACATGGGAGCAATCAAAATATTGAACAAAAGGCAACTGGTTAAGTGGTGTGCTGTTCAACCACATCTCAGGATGTTAGGCAGGATTCAAACACACATAAACAAACAAACAAAAATCTTTAAAAAGGGCAAAAATGTTCAGAATATATTGTAAGGTGAGAAAGATCACAAAACAGTACTATAATATGGCCCAATTTGGTAGTAATACGACATAGTTTTTGCAAAGTAAAGTATTTTTTTAAACTAGAGCAATACACTTCAAATGATGCCAGTTTTGTAAAATAATGGGAGCAGTATACTCCAAAAGCTTGTTTCTAAGAACCAGGATTATGGGTTAATTTTGCTTTCTTCCTTTTGCTCCACGCCCCCCGGCCCCCATTATTTTGTATAACAAATGACCATATATCACTTTTGTGGTCAGAAGAAAAATGACGTGTGTGTGTGTGTGTGTGTGTGTGTGTGTGTGTGTATTTGCACGAGCGTGTGAGTGTGCTAGCGCATGTGTAGATAGATGATAGATTAGATAGATGATAGAGAGATAGATATAGATAGATACATAGATGATAGATATAAAATGTGTATATACACATGTACAAAGTGGCAGTTCTGAGTCAAGTTCAATAAAATATATGGTAAACCTTGAAATTCCTTTTCATCAGCACAACAGTATATAAACCAGGACAAATTAATAATTTGTAGCAGGGACTATTCCTTTCCACTAATCAGATGCCTGTGTCTACTCTCCAGGGCGCTGGTTTCCAGGTTATCTAAGTGCCTAAGAAGCTCAATTCATTATCAGCAAACAGTTTGAAAAGCACAGAATAAGAATAAAGGGCTTGGACTACCCTGGATGACAGCTCCTTGAGGGCAGGGCCTTGTCAGTTTGTACCCTGCTCTATCCCCAGAGCTGAGCAGCACCTGGTACAGAACAGTGCTTAAGAAACATTCGTTCAATGAAGGGCTATTTCACTCAGACCGTGTGGAAGCCTGAAGAAATCTCCCTACTTGCTCACAGCGTAGACATTCAATAAGCAGATAACTAGTTAGATCTAATGTCTGACCCTCACCTCTAACGTCTGACCCTCAGATCCAGTGTTTGACCCCCATATCCAATGTCTGACCCTCACATCCAAAGTCTGGCCTTCACATCCAATCTCTGACCCTCAGATCCAATGGTTCTCTTTTCTCAAAAAAGTTTGACAAACTCTGCCAGATTCTCTTGCCCTGACGTTTCTGTAAGTTAATATTTTATCAATATGCATTGCCACATATATTATTTAATCTACTCCTTTCAATAATCTGTGAGTCATATTCTGTTGTTACCTCCATCTTGTAGGTATGGACACTAAGATGTGCGTGATATGAGTTTCCCAAGGGCACACAGCTACTAAAGTGGGGCTGAGGCCTGATTATGGGAATGTCTGATGCCAAAGCGTGTCTTTGACCAGTATACTAAACAGGAGCCCCTTAGAGCCCCAGATGGAAATTTTATTTCAAAATGTAAGGATAGGAAAAACTCCATCTCTTCTTTTTTTTGATACATTATTTTTCTAATAATTTTTATTAATTTTTATTGGAGTACAGTTGCTTCCCTGTGTGTTAGTTTCTGCTATGCAGCAAAGTGAATCAGTTACATGTATACATATATCCACTTTTTTTAGATTTCCTTCCCATTTAGTCACCACAGAGCACTGAGTAGAGTTCCCTGTACTATACAGTAGGTTCTCATTAGTTATCCATTTTATACATATATATGTCAATCCCAAACTCCCAGTTCATCCCACTCCCCCTTTCCCTGTTGGTAAGCATAAGTTTGTTCTCTACATCTGTGACTCTATTTCTGCTTTGCAAATAAGTTCATCTGTATCATTTTTCTAGATTCTACATATAAGCGATATTATACAATATTTGTTTTTCTCTTTCTGACTTAACTCTGTGTGACAATCTCTAGGTCCATCCATGTCTCTACAAATGACCCAATTTTGTTCCTTTTTATAGCTAAAATACTCCACTCTTTGTATGCACCACATCTTCTTTATCCATTCCTCTAACTCCATCTCTTATAAGAAATTAGCTAGCTTCTTCCTTGCTTATAATGGAAACTATGTAACTGAGCATATTTCCCATTTCTCTTTGGCTGACAGGAAGCTCAGAGACAAATATAAACCTCAACTAGAGTAACTTTACTGGTCTCTATGAACTATGACTTCAGGTTTTCTTTTCCCTGATCTTGACTTTTGACTCTATATTCACTGGGCCTAATTCACGTATTTTATCTACTTTATTACCTGAATTTTTGTTACAAATCAGCTCAAATTCTTCAAAGGATTTTGAAATAAAGGAACATAGCATCACTATGTATTGATTTTACTATATTTCCAATCTGTGGAGAAGCCATCTCACCAGAGCATCCTGTATACTGCCTAAAAAGAAAAACCAGTTCGCAATTTATTCCAAGTCCACATGTGGTATCTTGCTTTTTAAATATATTCTGCGGTCATCTCTAAATCATATTAACTTCAAAATTGCTGAAAAGAAAATAAAGCTGGTAACTTGGTAGCCCAACTTCAGTGTGTGGTTTGGTTTGCTTGTTTAATTTTAGACCTTACTTTTCAGTGACATCCGTTCAGACTTGAAACTTCAGTCTGACCTTAATTCTCAGGATATCAGATGAAGTCAGCATTACTAAAGGGACGGCCACCCATAAAAAAATTTGCATGTGCCTGCTACCGTATAGGGATAGAATTCTAAATGTATTGGTTTGAAAAAAAAAAAAAATGGAAAGTATTCTGACCCACTTTAAATCAGTGTTTCAGTAAAAGGCTAGTGAGAAACTTACCTAAGGAAGAGGCTTGGTTTCCATGAGGTTAGTAGTAGTTATTACTCAAAGGAGAAACTGACATGATCATCTGATGATTTGGGTTGTGGATGTTCATGTAGAGATTGGGGAAACACTGATGGATTGCGGTTGTTTTAAGATGATGTGATGTGATGTGTCTTCCTTCTTGTATGGTCTGGTGTCATCACAGCTTCCAGGTATCACCTCAGTGCTTTGAGGCTGGGAAAGATGTGTAAGAGCAAGTTTCGTTTACCCAAACGATGAAGGCATCGTGCACTACTGGGGAGTCACCAGGAGCAGAATGCCTGTCAATCAGATCCCTCACATGGTTAATGTCATGGCCGATCAGCATTCTTTTGACTACGTAGATTGTTTGTTTTTTAAAGCTGTACAGTTTTGTGATCTGATTGCATCAGATAAAAATAGTCTGGTCTGGGCTAGGACTAGGCCCCTGCAGCATCAGAAATAAATAGCAGAAGAAAGGTAACTAGTCACTCACAGGAGCTGTTCACAGAGGGTCTTCATCAGGGAAGAACAACCCACTAAGATTTAGAATGACCAGTGGTGAAAAAACAGAATCCAAATGTTGAAAAAGGATTCTGCCTCTCACCTCTTAGCCCTCACCAACCCATTAACAGAGATTTGTTCAGAAGTCTTCATTGTTAACGGTTCCTTCAAGTCATCATGTCACATAAGGAGGGGAAATTCCTCCACTAAGGATTCCAGAGGGAGAAGGTACCTACCCCTAGAGGGTTCCCACCCAACGATTCATTGTTTAGGATAGACCTCAGAAATACAGCCGTAGGGAACACCTTGCAGTGTTGCCCTGGAGGGAAAAAATGATACTATCAGGTTGATACTAAGATGAGATTTCTTATTTAATAAACCATAGTAATTTCACAGATAGCAAGTCTTGATTCTTGAAAGACAACAGCTTTAACCTCAGAGCTGAGCCTCTGGTATATAACACTATTAATATTTTGAAGTTGGAGATATTATAGATGATCTAGATCTTGAACAACTAGATCTAAATCTGGATTGCAGCTAAATCTTGACTTTATCAATGCCCCCAAGGTCCTTCAGATGACTCTCTGTTGCAAACATTCTCCTCTCTCAAACCATGTCTTCCTATTAAGTATCTGACGTTGCTTCTTGTATGTTGGCCCATTTTCAAAATATCAGCCCCCAGATTAAAAGCCCAAAAGGATGATTTGCATCTACTCATTAACTTCTCTATAGTAAATCAAAATCAAGAGAAAAAGAGTTTTTCTGGTGATGTGCACGGCATGAGATAAAATGACACCCATTTCTTTGCGTAGCCATTGTCTTTAAATTATAATATACAGTAAGTCCCCTACATGTGAATGAGTTTCTTCTGAGCGCGTGTTCATAAGTCCGACAAAGTTAGCCTAGGTACCCAACTAACACAATCGGCTACACAGTACTGTACTGTAATAGGTTTATAATACTTTTCACACAAATAATACGTTAAAAAACAAACACAAAAAATAAAGAAAACATTTTTAACCTCACAGTAGAGTACCTTGAAAAGTACAATAGTACTTACAACAACGGATATAGAGGGGCTGGTATCAGGTGAACAGGCAAGAAGAGTTACTGACTGGACGAGGGAGAGGAGGTGGGAGATGGTAGGACTGAAGGATCATCAGCAACGGGAGATGGAGGGCAAGCTGCAATTTCACTCACGCCTGACATTGATGGAACCCACATTTGCATCTTTGAAAGTTCGCAACTTGAAGGTCCGTATATAGGGGACTTACTGTGCATAAATCATTAATGATGGCACAGAGCCTCTTCCTCTACTGAGACCATTGTTATTTTTTTTAAAGTCTGTAGAGTAGAAATAAAGATAATAGTATCTCCGTGGTAACCCTACCACCTAAGCAAAAACTTTTTTTACTTAACTTATTTATTTAATTTTTTAATGACAGTCAATTTAAGGAATATATGTTCTTCTATCTCCCGCATTATTCTCTACTGTAAGTACAAGAGAATGCTATTTGATGACCTAACGAGATCAAAGAGCCTTGAAGGTCATATCCCTAAATCAAGAAGCCCACAGACACTTCACCAGGACCATCACTTCCAACGCATGCTTGGCTCCCAGGAAGACTTCCCAGCCTCCACCTGCTCCTCTTCTCCCCACCTTACCCAGCCCCCAACTCCCAGGTTGCAGTTCCCCATGATTTTGTGAATATCTGTTTCCCAAGCCCTCCAAGAAGCAAGATGGATAAACCTGGGGAAAATCACTAAACAAAATCATCACCCCTAACTTACTGCCCCTCTTTGTTCTTTCACTATTTTCTTTCTCTAAAAATTCAGATAATTAAAGATTACGTGGTGTAAAAACTCATTTTATTGAGAGGGAAATTGAGCCTCAAGGACATGAAGTACACAAGGGCACGGGTAGTTAATGGCAGAGTCACAATGAAAACAAAAATGCCATCTCATCCAGTGTTCTGGGCACCTAATTTCCAGTTCATCATTCCTTCTGTCTTAACAGACTGGGGTCCAAACATGAACCAGCTGCCTCTGTAGGCAAATACCGTCCCTGCTCTGCACACCATCTTCGTGCTTCTGACTGTTCCTCCAGCTCACGCATGCATCTGAGAAAGCCAGTTCCAACCGCCACTCAAAATGGTCATGTTTACGCTTTTGTAAACACCTACCTTGTTTCCCTTCTATTTTAAAGCAAGGGTTGATATTTCAAAGGACAGCACACAGGGTGTATTTCATTGGCACAGGTGGCAGGCATAGGCAGGACAACCAGAGTCAGCTTTTCCCCTTTGGCCAGCAAACACATTCACCTTGACCTCATCCTTACCAGACAGCAACAAGCAAGGAATCTTCCACTTGAGGATGGTCCAAAATAGGTCACAACCTTGTCACACTACCTTCAAAAGGAGCAGATGGAGAGTCAAGGTGTTAGCTCAGTATGGTCACTGGAATGCAATTGGGTCTGAAAAGGAATATTCAAGATTCCGAACTAACCAAATAACATTATTTATACTGTAATTCGGTCACAATATTGAGCACTTCCTATTTACTAGACACTATGTTAGGTGATGCAAAGATTAATAATACCTGTCTCCAGGTAGCTTCACAGTCTAGCGGGAAAATCAGGTACGTAAACAAATGACATGCAATAGACTAGAAATATGCATGGCTGGCTGTGTACCAGAGAGAAACCAGCAACACGGAAGCAATCTGTGAAACCTATGTCGTACAAAGCCCCACAATGAGGCCCCACAGGAGTTACAAAGGTGAATAACACACAGGTCTTGAAGGATGAGAATAAAATCTAAAATTGGAAATAAACATATGTCTTAAGCATACTTTTTCCAGCCAAATAAAACACAGTACAAAATGAAACAAAAGTTACTAGAGGGGTAGGTATAAGCTATGTGTTATGGAAGCCTCTCATTCCAGCTAAAGTGATCAGGAGGTACTTCCAGACCTAGAAGACATATTTGAACTGGATCTGGAAGGACAAGGAGCATTTTGATATAAACTAAGGATGGGAAAGGGCATTTCAGAGACAGTACCTAACAAAAGATGTGCAGGCATTACAGATCTTCCTTGTTTTAAGATGGGATTACATTCCAACAAACCCAATAAATTGACAACATCACAATGTAAATGCACTCAATACACCTTAACCTACCAAGCATCATGGCTTAGCCTAGCCTACCTGAAATGTGCCCAGAATACTTACCTGAGCCTACAGTTGGGCAAAATCATCTAACACAAAGCCTATTTTATAATAAAGTATTCAATATCTCATGTCATTTACTGAATAATGTACTGAAAGTGAAAAACAGAATCATTGTCTGGGTACAGAGGTTGGTAAATGTATCAGTTGTTCACCTCACGATTGTATGGCTCACAGGCACTGCCCAGCATCATGAAGAAGATCATACCGCATATCACCAGCCTGGGAAAAGATCAAAATCCAAAATCTGAAGTACAACTTCGACTGAATGCATATCACTTTTGCACCATCGCAAAGTCGAAAATTGGAAGCTGAACCATTGTAAGTTGGGGAAGGAGGACAATCAGGACCCCATGAACCCAGGTCACAGAGCACGGTGGGAGGTGAAGCTGTAAATGTTGCAGATGTCAAATACGAAGTCAAACAGTAATTCAGATACTAAGGGGTTTGCACCTTGTTCTGTGCACAAGCGAAGGAGACAAGGCACAATCAGAGCCATGCTTTGAGGATCATTATTGCAGGAATGTGGGTGGAAGGCAGCACTGAGGAAGAACAAATGTGGCTATTAAAACAGTTCAAGTACACAAACGAACCTATCTATGAAAAAGAAACAGACTCACAGACATAGAGAACAGACTTGTGGTTGCCAGCGGGGCGGGGGAGGGATAGATTGGAAATTTGGGATTAGCAAATGCAAGCCATTATATATAGAATGGATAAACAATGAGGTCCTACTGCACAGCACAGGGAACTCTATTCAATACCCCGGCATACACTGTAATAGAAAAGAATATAAAAAGAATGTGTATATATGTATAACTGAGTCACTTTGCTGTACAACAGAAATTGAAACATTGTAAATCAACTATATTTCAATTTAAAAAAAAAAGCAGTCCAAGTGGATGAGTGACGAGTTAGAGGAATGGCAGTAGGTCTGGGAATAGGAAATAGCTGTGAGAGACACAGCAGCTGCTGAGATGGCCACCTGATCACATGTGGAGGAGGGACAGGGGAGCTCACGGGGACTCCATGTCTCCAAGGGTAGATGGTGAGGTCAACGCCAGAACCAAGGGAGTCAGGAGAAGCTGCATCCCACTTCCTCTTCCATCTCTATCTGCTTCAATTACCAAGGTCGTCCATCTGCCAACGCCACTGAGATTTCAGCTGCTCATGGCCTTCCTCACTGATCAGTCAGGGTCTTTCTAGCCAAGAAAACACCTCACTGCAAAGAAGGGGCAGAGACAGGGTGACATGTCGCCAGCCACGTCTGCATCCACTGACCCCTCATTTTATCATCCTTGGGATAGACCTCAATGTTCCTGAGGAGGAGCTATTCTCAAGGACCTGAAATCGAAGTTCAACTCCCTTAGAAAGTGGAGAGGAAAGGAAGGAGGAAACATTTCCTTCTCTCTTTCCTTCTTTTTTTTTTTTAAATGATTTTTTTTGATGTGGACCATTTTTTAAGTTATTATTAACTTTGTTACAATATTGCTTCTGTTTTATGTTTTGGGTTTTTTTTTTTTTGGCCCAGAGGCATGTGGGATCTTAGTTCCCAACCAGGCATTGAACCCACACGCCCTGCATTGGAAGGCAAAGTCTTAACCATTGGACCACCGGGGATATCCTGTCTCTCTTTCATTCTTATCCCCCATTCCTCCCCTCCTTTCTTGTTGTTATCATTGTCTGCTCCCCCCAGCCCTCCTTTTCTATACCCCTTCCGCCTTCCTACAGTCTCTACCTCCATTTTCATTCTTCTCTTTGTCCGATTACATTTCCTCACATCTTCTTCCTCCTGAGGAATTTCATCAGTTAGCAAGTTGCTTGGGGGGACTTCCCTGGTGGCACAGTGGTTAAGAATCCACCTGCCAATGCAGGGGACACAGGTTCGATCCCTGGTCCAGGAAGATCCTACATGCCATGGAGCAACTAAGCCCGGGCACCACGAATATGAGCCCGCCCTCTAGAGCCCATGAGACACAACTATTGAGCCCTTGTGCCACAACTACTGAAGCCCGCACACCTAGAGCCCATGCTTTGCAACAGAAATCACTGCAATGAGAAGCCCTTGCACTGCAAAGAAGAGTAGCCCCCTCTACTGCAACTAGAGAAAGCCCTCGCACATCAAAGACCCAAAGCAACCTAAATAAATAAATAAAAATAAATTTATTAAAAAAAATATTGCTTGGTAACATGTAGTGTTAGACGTGTCTTTGATAGTAAATCTCACGTCCCTTGAGTCTAGTTATTTGTTCCTCAAGCAGAGTAGATATTCAGCAAGGCAGGTGTTAAATCAATGAAATAATATATCCTGTCATCATGAAATTATGCATCCATTTTTTGTTTGTTTCTATGGCGAGACCGTGGGTAGTTTCTGGAACGGTCTCCACCACATCTGTCTAGGGAATCTGTGAGGAAAGGACTTATCAAATGGGAAATCAAGGCATATGACCAGAGAAGACTTGAATGTGATGTCAAATTTTTATTTCCCCGCGAGCCATTAAAATAGAAGACATCTCTTATGGCAGCTTCACCTATGCCCATAAATAAATGATTTCTGTGTTTCTGCTCAGCTTCTGACAAGTCATAGTTTCATGAAGACTGAAGAGAAGACATAGTCTTTAGAAACATGAATTTCTGTCCTTCCCATTTTCCTTCAGAAGCAGATTATTACCCATCATGAAGGGGAGGTTTCTCTCTGACCTCATTTGGTCATGGAACTTTTAACCAAAATGGTGTCACCCCTGAACTCACCCTGACACGCCAACGTAAGTGACCACAGAAGGAGAAAAGCCCTATAAAAAGAGAGACGATAGCGCTATACTTTGTCCATCTCGCAGCAAGAACAAGTTCATCCATCTGCCGAGAACTGGGAGAAACTACCATGGCTCGTGTGAGAACTTCATCCATGGTGAGTCTTGCAATGATCTTGTCGCTTTGGACCAGATAATATTTCTGGACTGTGGGCATGAAATTCTGGGTTCTAACTATGGAAATCCAAGAATACTGTCTCCGTAGGGTGGGCAATGAAACCCTTGATAGATACTTGTCATTATATAGCATTTTCAAGAACTGGTACACATCAGTTTGAAAGATGAGATTAAAACTGAAAGATAGCTATACTGCGGCTAAACCACACAAGAGCTGTCACGTGATGCTGTGCTGGAAGAAAGAATGCTTATTGAAAATCTGTTTCTCTGCGTACAAAGGATTTAACATAATTCTCCCACAGCATTTTTCTTTAATCCAAAATAAGATGGGTCACTATCCTTGAGGGTTTAATAAGTTGCGGCAGTGAATTTTCTTTCCATTAGCCTATTATTATACTCTAGTCTTGGTACACTAACCCTGTTTATTCTAACTAATGTACAGATGTGGTTTAGAGTAAACTGTCTTTATGTTTTTAAAATATTTAAGTTAAAGCATCTTTTTTTGAAACCCGATTTGATTGCAGAATCAATATACGTAAATTTAGAAAAACTGGGAAATATACATAAGAAAACATAAGGGGGAGTCCAGTTTGGGGGTGGATGTTTGCCAGTGGAACCAAGAGAATTTCTGATACTGCATGGATTTTCTACAGCCCTTAATTCCTAAGGTGTACATTCGGTTTCACATAGGGTTTCACAGAATGTAAGGGGAGGCATCAGTGGGGCAGGAGGGCATTTCTTCCTGGAAAATCAAGGTCATTACTATCCCAATGACCTGAGAGTGAGGCACATACTGACAGGTTGATGACTTGCCACCTTCACCAAAATTCCTGCCAGCCAATGAATAATGTGGTTTTTCTAAGTAAAAAAAAAAAATGTTCAAGACTGGTAGAAATGCTATGGTCCTAATATTATTTTGGTCATCTAACCAGCTTTTCATTTAACAGATCTGAAAATTTAGTATAGAACATGATAGCCTATTCTCTACACCGAGCGATTCAATCATCACCACAATTTGCTAACAAAAGCCAATCTCCCACCTCTGCCTCCTTTTTCCCCCAGTTCCAGTCACTGCTGCTGCTGCTGAGTCTGGTGGCTCTCGTGAAGGCAGGAATCATAATCCCACAAAGTCCAGGCTGCCCGCAAACTGAGGACAAGAACTTCCCGCAGCACGTGAGGGTCAACCTAAGCATCCTGAACCGGAACACGAATTCCAGAAGACCCTCCGATTACTACAAACGCTCCACCTCACCCTGGACTCTCCAGTACGTAAAAGCCCCAGATAAAATCTCTGCATTCTTCTCTCCTCTATGCATCAGACTGCCCGTTAAAGCACCTTGAGGGTATTACTCAAAATCATCCGTCAAAACGGCAAGGGCCATTGTGCAAACCAGTGATGCTCAAACTTTCATTCCACAGATTTCCTTGATAGAGCACAGCTCTCCCCACCCCCATAACACCTATTCTACTAGTTTCCATTGTCCCCAAAATCCACCCAAATGAATGGTGGTCATCATTCTAATATTTCTGATACCCCAAGTCTATTGTTTACTTATTTTAAAAAGACATAGACATTTATCCTAGGAGATTAGTGCTTGAATTCTCTTCACCAGAGCTACCAGAGAAGATTTGTTGACAATAACTGTTAATTAACTGGGATTTTTACGCTTCTTTTGGCTATATTAGCACTGGGAAAATATAGCTTAACTCCCAGTGGAGGAAGTATCACGTTGGGTATTTCCACCCCTTTTTGACTTAGACAGTCTTGATCTACATCTCCAACAGACTGATATTTGCGATGTCCTTAGTACATCTAGTATTTAGACCCCATGAAGGATTAAATACAAAATGTATTTTGATCATTTGATTTTAGGCAAATAAACCTCAGTTATGTAGAGCCTACAGATTCACCTGACTGTAGGATTTCTTATCTTCTTCTTACTTCTACTTACTAAGAATTGTTCAAATAAATTAATTCCAAAGTCGAAGCAAATCTTTAACTCGGCTGGAGGAGAGAGAGAAAAGAAGGTTATACAGGGACTTAAGATTTTGTTTCCAGCCCTTCACAGCAGCCGTGGGCTCTGTCCCACGAATGTGCTGTCAGATAAAATTTGGATGCATTCTCTGTTTCAAAGACAGACATTGTCAGATTAACAGTTGTCTTGTTTCTAGATGATTCCTTTAGTCTTTTTTCATCTATCAAATATATCCTGAAAAAATTATCTTTTGTGTCAGACTTAAATCATTTCTGTGTTTTCAGTCTATCTTCTTTTGTTTGTTCTTCAAAGAAATTGGGGAAAACTAATCAGTGTCTTTTTTTCTATAACACTTCACGGGCTTCAAAATCCAAGTTTCCCCAAACTACTTCTTTTCCAGACTAACAGCACTCAGAGAATTGGCAATGCCTATCATTTGTCCCCCTGTGAATTTGCCTCCCTCTGTTTATTCCTGTTTGATTTCTTTCCTGATCTAAGGAATTCACTTTCTTCCTGGTTCCTGTCTTCCCCTGCAGGCGCAACGAGGACCCTGAGAGGTACCCCTCTGTGATCTGGGAGGCCAAGTGCAGCCACCAGGGCTGTGTCAATGCTGAAGGGAAGGTAGATCATCACATGAACTCCGTCCCCATCCAGCAAGAGATCTTGGTCCTGCGAAGGGAGCCTCGGCAGTGCCCCCACTCCTTCCGGCTGGAGAAGATGCTGGTGGCCGTGGGCTGCACCTGTGTCACCCCCATTGTTCGCCATGTGGCTTAAGAGCTTCCGGTCTGACCCCTACTCCCCAAATCAGTTAGGCTTTCTGGGGAGTAGACCCAGCCCCATTTCTGATCAAAATCACCAGGATTCTCAGTTTATCCAATGGAAACTCCAGAGGGAACACTGGTTCAGAGATGGAATCTGAACCTTTTTTCCCTTTCCCCAAGGAGGAAGTTTTAGACTGAGTACCAATTTGCTTCTTGTTTGCTTTTCTAAGAGCTCTAAGTTATTTATGTATTTAATAGGCCCTGAGATAATTTTGGGGCATAAGATTCCACTTTAATGAATTACATGCCTTATTTTTTTGTATTTTTTTAAAGACAAGTTTCCAGACTTGGAAATTTTATTATTTAAAAGGTAAAACCTATATTTATATGAGCTATTTATGGATCTATTTATGTTTCTTAAGTCTTTAGAGAAAGGTGAAATATTTGAGTATCTGTACTGCCTAGGGAAATCCTAGATAGGATTAAATAGCAGTTGAAATTTTCTGAATTCATACTGCATGTGGCTATAGGATTTTCTCCTCATTGTCTCTTAGGAGTGCATGACATGGCTGAAAAGAAAGACTAAACCTAATTTCATATTTATTAACTTAATTTTATAAATTGTTGAAGTTTCACAAGAGAGATGGCAAGTCTAACTCTGCTCTGTTAAACTCTTGTAATAAAAACTTGTAATAATAAAGTTTGCGAAGAAAATTTGTTTCCTTTTTTTTTTTTTTTTTTTTTTTCTCATTTGAAGGACTTTGGTGAGCTCAGCTCTTTCCTGTTTGGAAGGGTATGCAAATTTATTAATAGAGCAAAACACAGAGTGCCTTTGAGTAACAACATCCTCCACCCACCCCAAGTCCAAGTTGCCAACTTTACTCTATTCAAGACAATAGAGGATGGAAGCCCTCATATTATTAGCCAATGCTGTGGACACGCGCACCCTGGAACAAATTAAGCAAATAAAAATAACGGCCCTGGGAAAACAACATGTCATTGTTAAAGATCATACTGGGGGAAGAAAAAGATCCTCCCAAAAATATGACCTAAGGTTTGACAGGAAGGAGGAAATGCTAGAAGAAGACATTGTTTTCAGACTAGAATGGCCAGTGTCTCCCCAGCTCAGGCTGCTTTTGAAGATAAATGCCAATCAGAGATCTAGAAAGAAAGATTTCTCTCTTGCTCAGGTCATACCCCTAGGACAACCCCTTCTGCCCTTGGCCTCTGATTCTTAGCAGCCCAGGACACAGAAAAGAGCCACTGGGGCAAAATAAACTTCAAGCATGAGAAAAGTTCAGCCAAAGTAAAATAAAAACTGAACCATATTCAATTCCAGAGTAGTTTCAAGTTTTGAGTCATAATCGTGTTCCCCTGTCATGGGCCAGCATGTTGTTTTGCCCTACTTCTGGGCGCCCCTGAGAATTCTCAGGCTGGTCCCATAGGCTCCCTGCTTCTCAAAAGACCATCTTCTGCACTATTTTATCCTCCATGAACTCCAGCCCCATCCAGAGGCCCATGGCTTTTCTCTGCTTCTTTTCCAATTCCAAACCCAGAGGTCATCTTCTCCAGCTCCGCTCCTTCCAGTGTTTTTGTGCCCTGAGATCTTGAGTCTTACGACCATCTCCCATCATGGTCTTCACACAAGAGATTCACAGACAGCTGCCACTGACAGATTCTCACAGTCCATGCTTTAAAACCTCTCCCTGCTGTTCATTTCTCAGTTTGCCTTGAATGGTAGTGGTGAAAATAAAACTGTGTTTTTGCTTTGGGATGGAGGGCAAGAAAAGGGCATATACATCCACAGTCCTGAACGATGATTTCCCACTAGACTGTATTCCTGGGAATTTTGAGGGTAAGAAGCAGTGGTTGCTTTCCAAGACTCTTCTCACCTGATGTGTGTTGCTTTTATTTGCCCTTCATTTTCCCCTGTCATCTCTGCTAGAAACCCGCGAGGCATCCCTGACTCTTCCCTCTTCCTCTCTCTCATTCCCGACACCCACACATCCCCAAGCTCATTAAGTTTCACTTCCTGAAAGTTCTCAAATTAACCCCCTCCCCGCCCAGGTTCAGGACTTCATCTTTTCTCGTTTCTCTCCTGCTATCCGAATAGCTCCCTACCTGTCATTGCTGTCGTTCCTTCTTCCCCCCATTCCGTCCTCCAACATCTAGCTATGGCACAAAATCAGACACGACAAAAGGCCACCTCTGTAACCTGGCCCTGGTCCTGTTCCCGCTTTCTCTTATGCTGCCTCCTCCTTGATGTTTCACCCTGCAGTCATGATGTCCTTGTTGCAACCACCACGCTGTTCTTGACCTCAGTGCCTGTGTCATGTGGTCTCCTCTACCTTGTATGCCTTTGCCACCTTCTCCTTTCCTGTTCCTACCCTGCTGGTATGGTCTGAATATTTGTGTCCCCCGAAAATTCATATGTTGAATCCTAACCCGCAAAGTGATACGATTGAGAGGCAGGACCATTGGAAGGTGATTAGGTCATGAGGGTGGAGCCCTCACAAATGAGACTAGGGCTCTTGTTAAAGACACCCCAGAGAACTCCCTGGCCCCTTCTGCCAGGTGAGGACTCAACGAGAAGTCTTGGACCCGAAAGAGAGCTCTCAATCACGATGGCACCTTGACCTCAGACTTCCAGAATTGTAAGAAATAAATTTCTCTTGTTTCTAAGCCATGCAAAATATGTGATATTTTGTTATAGCAGCCCAAATGGACTAAGACACCTGCCCTCCGCACTCCACCCTACCTCAAGTGCTCTACGCATGCTCTCCATGCAGGTATCATCTCCTTTAAAGAGCCTTCTCTGACTCATCACTCCAGCAATTCCAAATTAAGTCTCTCTCCCCTGGGCTCCAAAAGCACCGTGGGTATCATTTATTGCTACTTTTACATACAATATAGGCTCTTTCTTTTTTTTTTTAATATTTATTTATTTGGTTGCACCGGGTCTTAGTTGCGGCAGGTGTGCTCCTTATTTGCAGCATCCAAACTCTTAGTTGCAGCATGTATGTGGGATCTAGCTCCTTGACCAGGGATCAAACCCAGGCCCCCTGCATTGGGAGCACAGAGTTTTAACCACTGTACCACCAGGGAAGTCCCTTGACTCTTTTAAAAAGCTGGTGGTCCCTTGAGAGCCAGCCCATCTGCACCTGACCTGGTACACAGCAGACAGTCAATATCAAGGTAAACTTTGAACCAATCATCCAGAGACACCTCAAAGTCAACAGGCAAAGCTGAAGCCATGAGCTCTATTCCCAAACTAGCTTCTCTACTTCCTTTTCTATCTACTTAAATGACATCACCTGCTCACTGAGTGAGAAATCTGGTTTTTTTCTGTCACTCACTCCTCTCATCCAGTCAGTGACAAGCCTCTCATCAGTTGTCTTGTATCCTCTCCCTCCTCCCTAACTCCAGAGTCACGTTTAAAGTTGCACTGTGATGGGATCCTAACTGGTCTCTCTACTTAGCTTCTTATAGTTTATAATTCAATGTCTCTCAGCTTCTGGGGGAGCCTAGTAAGGGTAAATAATTAAGAGCTGTTGCAACAGGCAAAACTCAAATAGACAAGGTTAATTTCTTGCTCATGTTACTGTCCCCCAGAGGTTCTCAGCGAGCTCGGCTCCACTCAGACATTCAAGGACCCAGGCAGACAGAGGTTCTGCCTCCTTGTAGCACAACCAGAACTTCACTGTCTCATCCAGTAGCCACCAAACACATGTGGCTGTTGCATCCTTGAAATGTAACTCATCCTAACTGAGTTATGTTATAAGTGTAAAATACATACAGATTTCAAAGGATTTTTGTTATTTTCGACACCAATCCTTTGCAAGAGCTCAATTATCAGTTGTCAGGGTCATAATTTTAATGTGTGCCCCACATGGGGAGGGTGCTAACATGCACTTAGCATGCATCTTTCCTGGGCAGAAAGCATGAACGTGCAGTGTATACAGTATTAGCAGATTGGGAAAATATTCTTAATATTTTGAGGGGGGTTAAAGCAGTGGAATGGTGAGATACTTGTTTTTCATTCTGGTTCCTTCGTTCTGGGGTTTCTGACATTTTCCTTTACTTTTTAAAAAATTGAGATGTAATTGATATATAACATTGTGTTAGTTTTAGGTGTACAACATAATAATTTGATACATGTATACATTGCAAAATGATTACCACAGTTAAGTTTAGTTAACATCTATCATCATACATAGTTACAACTTTTTTTCTTATGATGAGAACTTTTAAGATCTAATCTCTCAGCAACTTTCAAATACGCAATACAGTATGGTTAACTATAGTCACCATGCTATGCATTACATCCCTAGGACTTATTTATCTTGTAACTGGAAGTTTGTACCCTCTGACCATTTTCACTCATCTCAATATTTTTTAATGTAAAATATCTTGCTAGTTTTTAAGTGAATCTGAAAATTGGGTTTAGACCAAATTAATTAAAAGATCATATTCAAATATATTGAACTTTTTTAATTTTTAAAAATAAAGAAGATATGACTCACACCCAGGAGGAAAATACAAAATATCTAATCAAGAACCACAATTATACTGATGTCAGACTTTTCCACATCAAACACCAGCAAGTAATGGAGTAAAATCTTCAAAGCCCCAAAGAAGAGAAAGTACAGATCAGACAGCACCTGTTCAGACAAGACTTCTTTGACCACTGAATGATACATTTGTGAAATTTTATTGTTATGCACTTAAGAGTTGCACATTTCTCTGTATGTATGTAATGGTTCAATAAAATTTTGCTTAAGACAAAAGAACTCTAACACATGTAGGTTCTCAATAAATATTTGTTCAATGAAAGAATAAATGGTTCAACCCAAAATTCTCTATCAAATAACATTCTGTACAGGAAGACTTTCTCAAGCATATGAGGTCAGAGAAAAAAAGCTAGGTGGTCATCTTCCTGGTAAAACAATATTCAGATATAGACTTTAGCTGACTGACAGATGAATCAAAGCTAAGAATTCACGAATGGGCACTGGGACTTCCCTGGTGGCTCAGTGGTTAAGAATCCACCTGTCAGTGCAGGGAACACGGGTTCAATCCTTGCTCCAGGAAGAGCCCATGTGCCACGGAGCAACTAAACCCATGCACCACAGCTACTGAACCCGCGTGTTGCAACTACTGAATCCTGCGCACCTAGAGCCTGTGCTCTGCAACAAGAGAAGCCACCACAATGAGAAGCCTGTGCACTGCAACAAAAAGTAGCCGCTGTTCGCCACAACTAGAGAAAGCCCATGAGCAGCAACAAAGACCCAACAAGCCAATAAATTAAAAAGTAAATAAAAATAGAATAAAATAAAATAACCATATATTAAAGAAAGAAGAATGAGCACTTCATTCTTTATATTTCTCTTCTCCTGGACCCCTGTGAGCATTGAAACTAAGTATACATTGGACTGAGTCTGAATAATATTTATAACAATGTTATATTATAAAGGCTTTTTAAGTGAATTCAAAAACCAAAAGAAATTATTTTTAAAAAGTGAGATATCTAAAAAATAAGCTAATAATAATACAATCACCATCATCATCTAAACCTGCAATCCAAATTCAGTGAGCCAAGCCCAAAAATGGGGATGAAAAGGAGAGGCACAGTATAAAGGCAGAAAACTCCTCTGCTTCACTAAAGTGAAGTCAAAAGTTATTGCTTCATTATTGGCTTTGATAAGTAGCCGATTTAAAGGTCACCTAATTTGATAAATAAGCTAAAATTTAAAGGTAACCATCCTTTGATATAAGCAAACTGTAAGGGATAAAAGCCAAACCAAATATTGGTCAGAAAGCAAAAGCCAAAAGCAAAGGCACAAGCAAATACTAAGAAAAAAAAAAAACACACACACACACATTGAAAGTATAAAGTAAGGTGCAATAGGAGTCATTGTTTAAAATTCACCTCTTAAAGAAGAGAGTCTCAAATTTATTTTATTTTTTTACTATTGAAGTATAATTCATTCACAATATTGTGTTAGTTTCAGGTGTACAGCCTAGTAATTCAGTATTTTTGCAGATTATATCCCATTATAGGTTATTACAAGATAATGGGTATACTTCGCTGTGCTATACAGTATATCCTTGTTGCTTATCTATTTTATATATAGTAGTTTGTGTCTGTTAATCCCAAACTCCTAATTTGTCATTCCCCGCCTCCCTCTCCCCTTTGGTAACCACAAGTTTGTTTTCTACGTCTATGAGTCTGTTTCTGTTTTGCCTATACGTACATTTGTATTATTTTTTAGATTATTATTTTTAGATTTCACATATAAACGATATCATATAGTACTTATCTTTCTGTCTTATTTTACTAAGCATAATATTCTCTAAGTCCATCTACACTGCTGCAAATGGTAGTATTCCATACTTTCTTATGGCTGAGTAATATTCCATTTTATATATATATATATAGATATAGATATCTATATATATATATATAAGATATATATATATATATCTTCTTTATCCATGCATCTGTTGCTGAGGACTTGGTTTGCTTCCATGTCTTGGCTATTGTAGATAGTGTTGCTATGAACATTGTGGTACATGTATCTTTTGAATTAGATTTTTTTGTTTTTTCTGGATATATGCCCAGGAATGGAATTGCTAGATCATATGATAATTCTACTTTTAGTTTTTGTTTTTTGGTTTTGGGGTTTTTTTGTTATTGGAGTATGATTGCTTTATAATGTTGTGTTAGTTTCTGCTGTAAAGAAAAGTGAATCAGTTACATGTACACATATAACCCCTTTTTTTTAGATTTCCTTTCCATTTAGGTCACCACAAAGTACTTTCAGTTTTTCAAGGAACCTCCATAATGTTTTCCATAGTGGCTGTACCACAGGTGCTGTGAGGACACAGCAAGAAGATGATCCAGGAAGCAGGCCTCTGTCAGACCTTGACCGTGGTCTTCCCAGCCTCTAGAACTGTGAGAGAGAAATGTTGTTTATAAGCCCTCTAGTCTCTGATATTCTGTTATAGCAGCCCAAATGGACTAAAACATCACATAATAGTTCAAGTGAGAGGTTCTTGGTCAGTGAGAATGCCTCCTCCCTGAGGAGATGCAGGAACCCAGTCTCCTTTTCATCTCACACATATAAAGGGGGCTGGGAAGTGAGATCCCTGCTTGAGCAGATGCATCCCAAATACAACTCTGCACTGGCCAGCTCTGCGTCACTGGTCCCAGCCCACAGCTCGCAGCGTTTCCGAAGCCTCACTGCTGCCCTCCCCAGATGCTCCTGTAAATTCTCCAGGAAGCTGGAGTCAGACGATAACCAAGATACAGAACTGAACGTGGCTCCCAGTGGGAACGATGCCTCCCCTCATCAGCCAGGTTTGTGTTCAAAGCCTGGTTTTCCAAAACTAAGCAATATATCATTTAAGCATGCAAACAGAAGTGTGAAACTATAGAGAACTATAGAGAAAAGCAAGACAGAGATGAACACAACATCAGGATAGTCATTCCTTCTAGAGAGAAAAGAGAGGGGGGGAGGAGCACCAGGGCAGCAAGTCCTGGCGATGTTTCACTTCTAAACTTAGGTAGTGTGGTTTGGGGTGTTTGGATTTTGTTCGCTTTTATTGAACTCTTTAAATTGTGTGGACTTCCCTGGTGGTCCAGTGGTTAAGATGCCGCACTCCTGTTGCAAGGGGCGTGGGTTCAATCCCTGGGAACTGAGATCCCGCATGCCACTCGGCTTGGCCAAAAAAAAAAAAAATTGGATACATTGTACACATACATTTTATTCATTCTTTTGCATATATGATGCATTTCACAATGAAAAGTTTTCAAACGATACAGAAAAAAAACAAAAAAATGATAGATGCAGCTACACAAAACTGTAAATCTTCGATATGTTAGAACATTAAACTGAAAAGCAAACAATAAACTGAGAAACTATTTGTCAGGAATACTGCAAGAGGTTATTATCTGGACTGTGAACCTGAGTATTAGACACACTCCCACCTCTGGGTCTTTGTTCTATGCTGTTCCCTCTGCCTGCCACACTCTTCCACTAAAAGCCTCACACACTTCCCTCCCCTTATTCGAGTCTTTGGGCAAATGTCGCCTTCTCAGTGAAGTCGTCTCTGACCACCCTGGCACTCCCTCTCCAACTTCCCTACTTTATTTTTCTCCATGGCATTCACCTCCTCCTAATATACGCTTTCACTCATTTATTCTGCTTTTGTCTATCTCTCATCACTAGACTGGAAGCCCCTTGTGGACAGGAATGCTCGTCTGCTTCCTTCAATGCTATATCCCCAGCATCCAGAACAGCGTTTGCCTCCTTGTAGGTGCTCACTAGACATTTGCTGACTGAATGATTATGAAAAGCTCACATTAATTTTTTTTTGTATTGTTTTGTATTTTATTGAAGTACGGTTGATTTACAATGTGATGTTAGTCTCAGGTATACAGCAATACATATACATGTATAATTTTTCAGTTATACATACGAACATATATATGTATAATTCAGTTACACATATGTATGTATAGTTGTTTTTCAGGTTCTTTTCCCTTGTAGGTTATTACAAAATGTTGACTATAGTTCCCTGTTCTATACGGTAGGTCCTTATTGGTTATATATTTTACATACTGTAGTGGAAAAACTCACAAGACAAGCATTAAGAACATCCACTCAGAAGATACAGGCTAACAATGCGATAAGTCATCAAAATGTTTTTGAATCACATGCAGAAATATTTACTATCACTAGTAAATAAATTCACATTAAACAATTACCTATCTCTTGCCTATCAAAGTAGCCAAGTATATCTCTTTAAGTATAACAATGTTGGCAAGAATGTGCCAAATTGAGCCCTTATTCACTGCTAATTAGTGTAAAAAACATACAACATTCTGAAAAGCAAGTTTATGATTTCATTCAAGAAACAAAAATATTCATGCTCTTTTGACCACTAGCTACTCTTCTAGAAAGTTATCAGTGCAAAATAATTTTAAAATATATTAATAAAACTGTGTACAAAACTATCACAGCTTATCATAAATATCAAGAAAACTTTTGAAATGTTTAAAATGTAGTATGAATAATTGGGTAAAAATCAGGATGAGAGAGAAAATAATTCGACTATTGAAAATAAGATATTAAAAAACAGGAAGGAAATATTAGAAATACACGAAAAAAATACTAATAGGAATTACTCTGGGTCATGGAGAATAGATAATTTTCATGTTTTCTTTGTAATTTCTCATTTTAAATGAACTTGTATTTCTTTTTAAATGGGGATGCCTTTATGATCTGACAACCAGCAGCTTTTTTAATGGTTGTTTGGTAATTTGAATAAGTCACTTCTATTTTTAATGAAATAGTATAATGAATGGAAAATATGAGATTCTACGAAAATGGCTCTAAGAAAGAGTATCTGAAACCTGGAAAAAAACCTCAGACCAAAAAGTAAAATAAAATAGTATAATATAATTTAAAATAAGATAAGATAAATAAAATAAAATAAAACAGAACAAAATAAAACTTTAAAATATCCAGGCCACCATGATCTTGGCCATTGCACCCCTTTGTGGTAGGAATGCCAAGTAGGGAACCAGTAAGGTAAGAATCCACTCTAGCTAGGAAAAAAAACTGCAAAATTAGCAAATAATACACTCTAAAGACAAAACTCCATGTTCAAAACATCTCACCCGTACAAAGCAATGGTGAAATAAACATACGCTTTCATCCTTTCTATGCTGCTGTGTCTAACCCCTGGGACTGAAACCTGCCACCATATGTGTTTTACACCACCATGAAGGAGCCATTCATGTTGAAGGTGTACGTTATCCAAATGGACTGTTTGTCTTTATCAGTTTTGATTATCACTGCCATATCTCCGTCATATGCTCAGCCTTGTGGTACTCAAATGAAAAAGAAATTCATCAGGATCAAACACAAGTTATGGTGGCAGTTTAGGTGGAGGTGGGGAAATGGGAGGAAATTGGGTTTCAAAAGCTTTTAAATATCAAAACACCACAAATCAGACTGCTAAGGTAGCAATAGTAGTTTTCCACCTCTCACATTGGGAAAGAGTTTTAAATATTACAACACCCACTCTAATCAAGTTCTCCCTCCCATCATTCCCCCAAGACGGTTACTGTCACCAACACACAGCCTCAGCTTTAGTACTTTGCTAAATTTAAACAATTTTTTAGATGTCCCTAAACCTTCTCCCAGAAAAAGAAATTTGAGCTGTGCCTGGGAAAAGTTTCAGAGTAGCTGGGGAGAGAAGGGATCAAAGCAATTGAAGGCTTAGGAAACTGACAGAGAGAGAGAGAGAGAGAGAATAGGGACATGGCATGGGGTCTTCCTGTTTCTTTTACCACAAAAGCACATCTAGAATCTACGTTCAGAAGTTCAGAGCCTGTCACATAAAGAGCACTTAGGAAGGCCGGTGCTAACATCAACAAGAGAGGCTTGGAGGCTTCCAGGGTGGTCACTTGTCCTTGTGATTCCTCACATCCTCAGGAACCCACTCCCACCAGGTGTACAATTTAGGGCAGGGCCGACAAGGTTGATTCTCAAAGTGTGGAGCTCATTGATAGTGATGGAGGGGAAGTTTGTGTACGTCTGTGGTTAAAAGCAAGCAGCCTTCAAAGGCTCCTCTCAAAGGTGATCTGTTATCTCACTGCCTCCCGCTAGAATGCTGCAGGTGGGTTACTCTCATGAGTTCCTGGAAGGAGTAACAGTACACGGTGGTTTGCACCTACCCAGATGTGTACCAAATAGGGATAATGGTGATGGCGACAGGGATGGCAATAAGGTTTGCTCCTAAAATAACACTGATTGAGGACAGCTGCGATAATTTCTGAGAAGACAAAAGTTAAAAGGCTGACTCAGGGACTTCCCTGGTGGCGCAGTGGTAAAGACTCCATGCTCCCAATACAGGGGGCCTGCGTTCCATCCCTGGTCATGGAACTAGATTCCACATCTACCCACAGCTAAAGAGTTCGCATGCCGCAACTAAGGACCTGGTGCAACCAAATAAATGAACAAGTATTTTTTAAAATAAATAAATAAATAAAAGGCTGACTCATTCACCTTTATCTGCCCAGGGCCTTACTGGAGGAGTGGGGCCTTTGCTGAGTCTTAGTGGATTATTAGAAGGTTAATTATGAAAGCTTATGTTGGAAGAAAATTTGAATGGTCTTCCAGTCCATTTCTCTGTCAAAAGATAAGAGAAAGTGATACTATGTATGAGCAAAAACATTATCAAGATTAATTTTAAAGAACTTCAAATGTAGACCTATCCCAAGCCAGGGATTATTACCCAAAAAGGCAAGAAGTCCTTCTTATGCCCAATTGAAATCTTTCTATCTTGTATTGGGATCATGTACCATTGTATAAAAATTCATCACAACTATTACTAAAACAAAGCAGGACATTATGGTCCTCTGCCCACCTTTTGTCTGTGGAGAAACTTTAGCCAAAGAATAAGTTTAATCAGAGAAGTGAGAACATGCAGAAACAAAGAGAAACAGCCAAAGGAGTCCAAATAATAACAGTTTCGTCATTAAGCAAAGTCAAGGGCCTTTAGTTCCTTCTCAAGGGCTATAGATAATATTCTGAGCCATATCCTGTGAGCTATCTTATAGATACTGAAATCCCCACCAGGTAGAAAATGTTAACTACATGGTGACCAGACTGTAGCCATGACATAAGCTGCTACAATTCTGAGAACTGGCCTCAAGGAAAGGGGAAGAATCGACCCTGGAACTGAAGATTAACTGTACTCAGAACAATCGAGATAACACTGGTTCGACCACCGATGACCAATCTCAAGATGATTGTCAGAGCTGACTGTGCTGTTTCTACATGTAGCCCCCTCCCTCTCTATAAAAGCTCTTGCCCCCGATTGTCCGGGGGTGATGGGGGAAGGGGGGAGTTGACCTTTGGACAGGTATCTGTCCTCCCCGCACCGCCCCCTGTCCCTGGCATCCAACATAAAGCAAACTTTCCTTTCCTCCAATCTGGCCTCTTTCATGGCTTTTGAGTGGCGAGAAGCCGGACCCCACTTTTGGTTACATTACCTCATTATTGGGGGGCATGCTATGGGATGTCAAAGAAGCCATAATAACCTTATTTTTTAATTAAGAAAAAAATGAAAGCACAAAATTGATTCAGGAATAATGCAGTGTTGGTCATAAAGACATCGGATAATGATATAATACTATATTACATTCTATTCAATAATTGTGTATTGCAAAGTGGCATTACCCTTTTAGGAAGATCTAGGGAAATTTAAATGGAGCAAGAACTACAAAGAAATCCTTATCAGGAAGAATTCTGGAGCTATAAGCTTGAGTGGGGGGAGAGGGGATGGGAGCCAATGATTGAATGGAGGAGTTGTCCTTAGCTCAGAGTACAGTCAGGTCACCCAGAGCAATAGGAGAGTAGGCAGATCCAGGTATGTGGGTATATTTTTAGAACTTATAGAAGTTCTCTCCTGATTGCTTTTATTTTCTGAATAAAATAAGAAGCAAGGTCCTCCAACAAGAGTGAAGATGGTGAAGGAGGTAGTGGAGATTTGAGGAATATATTTATCCAGGAGATAAGAGACAATAAGTTGGTATCTGGCACCAGAAGGTAAGAGAAAACATGAGATCGTCATGTAGGGGAGTGGGGGAGCAAATGGGTATTTCAACAGAATTACAGACCCAGTTGAGGTTAGCGGTCATACATTTCAAGTGAGATTAGTCAGCAGGGTTGCAGGATTTTCTCCACCCACATTCAGCAGTGTAGGTTCAAGCACAGAATAAGTCGAGACTTGACTTTAACTGGGGTTGGGATTTTACCAGTTGAATATGACCAAGTGAGAGAAGCAAGAGACCAAGGTCATGTACAAAAGGAGTAGTTATAATAATTGGCCACAGGGTTTAAGTGAGGTAGAAAGGGAAATAAGGTCACAAGGGCAGGGGACAGTAAACTGATTATAGGATTTAGCAGGGGTGAGGGAGCAGGTGACAAAAATTGTTGGACCCTCACATCAGTCACCGATGACTATTAACTTTTCCATTCCACTTGCATGTCACTGAGGTGCAATTTAATCTCCCGCTTATTGGGTATCTGACTCCAATCCAGCCTGGAGAGTAGTGGAATTCATCATGGGCAGAGTTTGGGGGATGGAGTGACATGGGTGTGGAGGAAAGATCAATTTAGGTTTAGACTCCTAACGTGGGGTTTAGTGAGGAAGCAGTCAAGACAAAGTGTCCAAGATAGAATAAAACACTTGACTAGAAGCTGAAACCCCCTGCCTTGAATAGTACTTTGCATAGAACAAGTAGTTGCTGAATATGTTTGAAGAATGAAATTGAACAGATACACGAATGGCTTTCTCAGCCTGAAGGAAGTCACTGGAAGACAATTTTCCTGAAGGAGATGATGAGTCAGGGCAGTGGATATGGTAAGAAGGGATGAGTATGAGAAAAATTAAGGCTAAAATTGGACTTCCTAGGTGGTGCAGTGGTTAAGTATCTGCCTGCCAATGCAGGGGACACACGAGTTTGATCCCTGCCCCAGGAAGATACCACATGTCGCAGAGCAACTGAGCCCATGTGCCACAACTATTGAACCTGTGCTCTAGAGCCCATAAGCCACAACTATTGAGCCCGTGTACCACAACTACTGAAGCCTGAACACTTAGAGCCTGCGCTCTGCAACAAGAGAAGTCACCGCAATGAGGAGCCCGTGCACCACAATGAAGAGTAGCCCCCACTCTCTGCAACTAGAGAAAGCCCGTGTGCAGCAATGAAGACCCAACGCAGCCAATAAATATATAAATTTTTTTAAATGGATAAAATTAATATGACTTGATGGGGAAGTTGGAGAGAAGTAAGCAGGAATGGAGAAAGGTAATGATGGCACCCAGATTGCTGACTTGTTTAATAGGGTGGATGGCAATGCCCTCCAGGAAGATGAGGAATGAAGGACAGAAGAATATTAGGTTTAGGGGCCAATGGGAGTGGTGAAGGACTTTGAGTTTACTGAGTCTGAGATATCTGTCAGATGTCTGCATGGAGATGTCCAGTGGAGACATGGAAAAACGACCTCAGCCAAGATCTCTCTTGAGGAACTTAGAGAGGAAAGCCCCTCAGGCAAAAGTAGGCAGGCTCCAAAGCCCAGCAAGGGCACATGTGTGATTATCAGAAGCCACGCGTTCACTGGTGTCTCCTAAAGAGAAGTCACAGAGCAAAAGGATCCAACAACAAAAGATTGAACCCTGCAGAACCTTGATGTCTAAGGACCAAGAGGAAGGAGAAGAGTCCACGAAGGAGACTAGGAAAGAGCAACCCAAGATGTACAAAGAAAATCCGGAGAGAAATGCCAACGGAAGAGAGAACTTAAAGACGAGAAAGTGGTTGACAGAACCCAATGTCAAGAAAAGTCAATTAAGTTGTGACCCAAAACGCATCTGTTAGATGCGAATTATAAAGCCGAAGCCGAAGCCATCGTGCCCTAAAGAGAGATGTTTCCTTGCAGAGGTGGAGGCCAAAATCAGATTAGAATAGTCTGAGGAGTGAATGGAAGGGGAGGATGCAGGAAACACAGGAGGCAGCTCTTTTTGAAGGAGCTTGGCTGTAAAAAAGAAAGGTGATGGTCATGGAAACTTATTTGTAGGTTTTTTTATTTGATTTGGTTGTTGAAGACTGGAAATTGTTGAGCATGTTAATAAACTGAGAGAAAATGGCCAGAGGCTGAAGATATAGGAGAGAGTTCAGGAGAGTAAGCAAAGACAAGTAAAATATAAGCACAGAAAGAAGTCTTTCCCTATTGGAAGCATCAAAGAATGGTTCAGATGGAGGTGTATTTCTATCTGCCATGGTTATTGAAAGATGTTCTTGTTTCCTCCACTTTCTCATCCCCTAATTGTATGCATCTGGCTTCTGACTCTACTGATTTGCTGAAACTGTACTTCCCAAATTCTCAAAGAACCTCCCAATTTCAAATTCAGTGGCCTCTTCTCTGTTCTTTCCTTCTTCTAAGCCTCTGTGCAGCATTTCCCTACTGGACACCCCCTCCTTCCTAAAATTTCTCTTGCCTTGGTTTCCATGGCACTGTGATATTCTACCTGACCTCCCTATTAATTTCTTCTGTCTCCACATTGGTTTCCCTTCTTTGTCTTGTGCCCTGAATGTGGACGTGGTCCCAAGATCTGTGGATTCAGCTATCATCTTTATAAAGATAGCATTCACTGTTACATGTCCAATCCCTATTGTATGTCTTAGCTGTCCAGGACTGTTTTGTTCAGGACTCCAAACCAAGATATTTGTTTGCAATAGAGCAGATGAATCAGAGTCACTGGGCATTGTGAACAGCACCAAATCAATAAAGAACCAATGATGATGGCCAAAGTTTCCAACACATAACTATGATTGAGTGACTGTGGCACAAACACGAAAGCAACAACACCCAGTATCACCTGCAGTGGGTTCATAATAAAGATGGACGCCAATCCACCAGCAGATAAGAGAAAGGTAAAATATAGACTATTAACGAAGGATAAAACTGGAACCAGATTACTCACTAAAGGGTACATGATGAGATGCCATGCATTCTGTGAAGTGAGGCTCAGAGGAACCCTCCCAAGACCAGGGCAAGCTGACATAAAAGGATAGGGGGAAAATCAACTTTTCTGATAAAGCACTGAGTAAGATGGAACTGCCGATACCTGGGGTCAGCCCCTCGTGCATCCAGTCCCCAAGCAGTGATGCCTAAATGAAGGGGCAGAGCTCTTTGGTGGCACAAGTGTGTAAATCAATATAGTGTGACATGCAAAAGATATCCTTACTCACTCACTGGAGTGACTAAAATTTAAAAACTGGCTATACCGAGCACTGGCAAGGATGTGGGAGCAACCGGAACTCTCATATGTTTCTAGTGGGAATGCAAAGCAACAGAGTCACTTTGGAAAATAGTTTCACAGTTAAATGTATACTTATCATAAGCCCCAGAAATCCTACTCTTAGTCATTTGCCCAAGAGAAATGAAAACATATGTCCAAACAAAGACCTATATGTAAATTTTTGTCATAATAGTCAAAAACTGCAAACAACTCAAATGTCCATAAACTGGTGTAGGAATGAATCAGTGTTAGCACATCCATACAATGGGATACACTCAACAATGACAAGGAGCAAACCACTGACACACAGCAACATGACTGCGTCTGAAAAGCATTACAAACGTGAAAGAAGCCAATTGCTAGAGAATATAACCTCAAACTACCTGCTCCTCAAATTTTAGCAAAAGCTCTGTTCTAAGAAATCACATTTATATTTGAAAACCATGCGTTCAGTCTACCATTTCACTATATCAATGAGGAAAAAACAATTTTGCCCAAGGGCAAGTTCTGGAAAAGAAGAACCAAAATATTTGCAGGCTACAAGTTATTTTATAAATTGTACAGATATGTTTTGTTTTGTTTTAATCAGGAGTACAGTATCTGCAACTGGGCTTAAGCATTTGTTTAATATTTCTTTAACCAAGAGTTTCAGATTACTTGGCAAAGTTTCTGAAATGACAGAGGTGCACAGGTACAGTATCTTTTTAACTTTTGCCCTTGAGTAGATGTTGTTGTTTTGTAAAGTATTCACGAAGCTCATCACTGTCCCAGATAACTGAGCCTTTATCTCTGTGTCACATTCAAGTCAACTCCCACAAGCCCCCTTCTCTCCAGGCTCGGTCTGCCTTGTGTCTCAGCCTTGTGGTTAACCAGACCGTCTACACCATCCTGACTCGTTGATGGCTCACTGTGGTGATGCTCACCACAAGAATGTGATAACTGCATCTCTCAGCTCCAGATAGAAAGAGGGGAGTGGAGGGGAATGCATGAATTGTCTTCCTTGCAATGAAGCAGAAATTCTCACCTCGAATAATGTTTGAATTTAACACAGACAGAAAGTGAACTACTCTGAAGTCATTCCCTTGGCGACTCTTCCTCTTCCTTTTAAGACCCTTTGCCTGTTCTTGGTATCAGCTTAAGTTCAGGGCTAAAGAAAAATCAAACATAACAAACTTTTCTCTACTTCTAGAAGTGAAAGATTCCACAGTCATTCATGGCTCAACCTGAAATACTGCTGAGTTGTTACTGTAGCTGTAATTTTTCCAAATTTCTTCAAACACTGGCAGATCAGCAAGTTCAAACAGGTTCCAAACAAAAAAGGGAGAAAGAGAGAGAGGAAGGAAGGAAGGAAGGAAGGAAGGAAGGAAGGAAGGAAGGAAGGAAGGAGGGAGGGAGGGAGGGAGGGAGGGAGGGAGGGAGGAAGGGAGGGAGGGAAGGAAGGGAGGGAGGAAGGAAGAAGGGAGGAAGGGGGGAGGAAGAGAGGGAAGGAGGGAGGGAAGGAGGGGAGAAAAGAGCTTCTATGGAGAAATTACTGCTCAACACACATGACATTTCTAAATATTCATTTTTAATTACTCCTGCTGAATACTCAGATGTAACTAAAAGAATCAATGAGCTTAATCACACACGTTATGTCAGCAGCAGCAAATATTAGAAAACTGGATGTATCCATCATAAGCATAGCATTATTCAGCCAGGGCGTCCTTCCACTCTCTCGTCCCCAATCTGGTCAGTAGCAATCAAACCTCAGGGCAAGTCTTTGAGATGCTTCTCATGCCTCATCTTACAGTGTGATTGTTAATGGACAAGTGTACGTTATTGACTGTATATGGTTTTATAGCTTGCAAATTTAACCAAACATAATATATCTAAACAACGTAAACTTGAAATAGACAATCACATAAAGTTGAGGTGAATACTATTAAGGCGTATATCACATTTATTACTGCCTCACAGTGATTCACAGAGGCCGTGATTCCTGGGTGTTCTATCACTTGAACAAGCTTGGGGACATCTGCCCCAGCAATCCCTGTGTCTAGGATACCAACGTTTATCATTCTCTTCAGGACATGAACCCTGCCCTCATTCTCCTCCTGTGCCCAGAACCTGCTTCCTGAATTGAAAGCCTTCAACATCCACCCTTTTCCTCAGTTACAAGCTTTCCTTCTGCATCAAAGATAGTGACAGCAGTAGAGGGGGAGAGAGAGAGAGAGAGAGAAGCATTTGGTGCCTAAAAGCAAACACTTCCATACAGCTCAGAGCAGAGCAGAGCAGAGCCACCTGGGAGGAAGAGGTCAGCCATGAATAAGATCAGAAGGTCCTGAGAGCAGCACCTAAGAACCCAGGGGTCAGGAAGAACCTAAGATTCCTTCCAGGAATCCCCACCAGAAGGAGGGGAGGGCCCTCTGGCTGTCTGAACCAATTTTTATCTAAATTTCAATGGACAGGAGGACCCCAGCTGACCAGGGTCATTTTTGCTGACTCGTTTCAGTCTCCCTTGTAGACTGTGAGCATCACAGTGGAGAGAATGGCACCTTTACAATCTCTGAGTCCCCAGTGGCTGACATAGTACTAGACCTTAAAAGGAGGATTTTCAGAGGATGACTAGATAACTGAACCTACCTTACCAGCTGAATGTGTCAACCTCCTAGAGGTGTGTATATTTCAATAAAACCCTCAAAAGTGATGTTTCAAAGAGAAGGTTTCAGCAGAGAACAAAGATATGTTTTGCGGGCAGCGTCTCTTCCCATGGCCCACAAATCACAGCATAGGGAATATAGTTTGTCTTACTAAGCTTAAGACCCAACCATAGCTGACATTCCTGGAGGAATCCCAAATGAGGATAAGAATAAAGACTGGGAGGCCATGGAAGTGGAGGAAGCAGATTTTCCTAAAAAACAGCATGCCCACTCAACCATGCATTGTCCTACCGCCCTTTAATCTATCAAGTTGAAAGATCTGGATGAAGCCAAAGATTTCAAATAACCCTATATTAAATGTGATTGTCATGCACTGTTTACTTTTATGCAATTAACCTTGAACAGCTACAAGTAGAATGAAGGTCATTTAGGAGGCTGAAAATGTAGGTCGGGTTCAAGTTCGTGGAAGGAGTGCTGCACCAACACTGACTTCCTTCCCCTGAGGTTACTGTAAGAAGTTGCCTGTTTCAGTCAGATGGTGAGAAGCCAACTTCAGGTCCCAGAATGCTCTTCATGCATCTCCCACACAGGGCTCTCAGCAGTCAAACTGAAACAGCATCCCTCTGCATCCTTTCAGACGCACCACATGGGTGAGTCAGAGGCATTTCCCAGCCTCCATCTCCTGCTCTCACCAAAGACATGGTTTGGTGGAATTGGCCACTGGATAGAGCAAATTGTCCAGAAAAGAATAAAAAGAAGTCTCAACACATGGACCTCAATTACTGCTCTGCGGCATGAACAATGACCAGGAGGTTAGAAATGGGTAGATCATGACCAGTAATTTCTGGAGTGAATGTTCTTCCAGCCTCGAAATACAATTCTTCTTTAGGCTAATCAAATATCCAAGTTGATGAAGAGATAGCCATGCAAAAAAGATGTCAAAGAAAAAGAAAATTCAATTCACTTCCTATCGCTGCTATAACAAATTACCACATGCCTGGTGGCTTAAAACAGCACACATTTATTCTCTTACAGGTTCACTGGGTCAAAGCCAAGGTGTCAGCAGGGCTGTACTCCCTCCAGAGGCTCTAGGGGAGAACACTTTCTTTACCATTTCCAGCTTTTAGAGCTGCATTCCTCGACCAGTGGTCACTGCCTTCATCTTCAAAGCACATCGCTCCAACCTCTGTTATCAGTTGTCACATCACATCGTCTTCTGTCGTCAAATCTCCCTCTGCCTCCCTCTTATAAGGACATCTGTGACTACGTTAAGAGTCCGCCATAATAACCCAAGATAATCTCCCCATCTCCATAGCCTCATGTAATCACACCTGCAAAGTCCCTTTTGCCATTTAAGGTAACATTCATACATTCCACGGATTAGAATGTGGATATCTTTGGGGGCCATTATTCAACCTACTATTCCACACAAGAAAGATTTTCAAAGAGGAAGAAAACAATCAGATGCACCCTACAGCACTCTTAACACAACTGAACATAATAAGTCTTGTGATTATTTAAGTAACAATATCTAAGATCTTTCTCAGAAACATCAATTCATCACCATATTTTAGGAGCACAGAAATGCTTGTTAATATAGAGTTCTGGCGAATAAACGAAACCAGAGATTCATCTCTATTTGACTTCAGAATAAATTGTGAGATATGGAATCATTTTCATTCAGTAAGAGTGCCCTAAAATCTTTGAAACCTTAGAGCAAATAGTAGAATTTGAGAATTTATTTCCAAGAGGCAAGCAAATTTTTTGCTTTGCACTAGTGGAATCTTGAAACCCCCTATTTTTTCTGAGAAATGCAAACAGTTGGGCCATTTAATTATGCAAATATGAAATAGAGCAATTTAGGAACCATAGTTCCTGAGGATTAAATTGGTTTTTGCAAAATGTGATTTTAAAGGTTATTTATACCACAGGCAGAGCTGCATCTCTGCAGACTATGTCCTTTGCACAAAAATTCCTTTCTAACTATCAATATACTGCATTGTTGCACTCTGTTGTTTTTTAATATACAGGTCTGTGTTTGTGAGTTTTTAATTAGCAGTTGGTGAGACGGCCAAAGATGCTACAAAGATATAAAGGCACAATTTTTAACTTCTGCTGGAGGACAGAACAAAATATAGAATTGAACTAGCTATAGCTCAGGTTGCCTAGACTCACAAATTTAATGCTGAATGAATGTTTAGAAAGTCTAACAATGCTGGGCTGTTGCAGTTTGAAATAATTGTTCCTGGGGCCTGCTTTGATTACTATGGCCATGGAATAAATTACCCCCAAATATCCTAGTGTAAAGCAACCATTTTAAGCCCATGGCTAATATCATACTCAAAGATGAAAGGCTGAAAGCTTTTCCTCTAAGATCAGGAACAAGACAAGGGTGCCTCATCTCTTCACTCCCATTCAGTATAGTATGGGAAGTCCTAGCCAGAGCAATCAGGTAAGAAAAAGAAATAAAGGTATTTGAATTGGAAAGGAAGAAGTAAAATTGTCTTTGTTTTCACATGACATAATTTTATGTAGAGAAAGTCTTCAAGACTCACCAAGAAACTGTTTGATCTAATCAACAACTTCAGTAAAAGTGTGGGATACAAATTTAATATGCAGAAATCAGTAGCATTTTTATACACTAACAATGAATTATCTGAAAAAGAAACAAAGAAAACAATCTCATTTACAATAGCATTAAAAACAATAAACTACTTAGGAATAAATTTAACCAAAGGGGTGTGAGATCTGCACACTGAAAGCTATAAGACAATGATGAAAGAAATTGGAGAAAACACAAATAAATGGGACAATACCCCATGTTCATGGATTGGGAGTATTAGTATTGTTAAAATTTTCAGACTACCCAAAGCCATCTATAGTTTCGATGTACTCCATATCAAAATTACAATGGAATTTTTTACAGAAATATAAAGCACAATCCTAAAATTCATTTGGAACCACAAAAGACACCAAATGGCCACAGAAATATTGAGAAAGAAGAACAAAACTGGAGGCATCACACCCCCTGGTTTTAAACTATATTACAAAGCCATAGTAATCAAGACAGCATAGTACAGACATAAAATAGGCATATAGATCCATGGACTAGAATCAAAGGTTCCAAATAAACCCATGCATTTATGATCAAGTAATTGACAAAGGAGCCAAGAATATACAAAATGGAGAAAAGACAATCTCTTCAATAAATGTTGCTGAAGAAAATTGAATATTCACGTTTAAGAGAATGAAACTAGACTCCTATTTTATACCACTTACAAAAATTACCACAAAACAGTTTAAAGACTTAAATGTATTATATTTTAAAAAAATAAAAAAGTTTAATTGTAAGACCTGAAACCATTAAACTCCTAGAAGAAAACATAGGGGGAAAACTGCTTGACATTGATCTTGGTGATGAATTGTTGGATATGACACCAAAAACACAAGCAGCAAAAGCAAAAATAAACAAGTGGGACCACATCAAACTAAAAAGTTTCTGCACAATAAAAGAAACAACAAAATTAAAAAATAATCTATGAAATGTGAGAAAATCTTCGCAAACCACTTGTGTGATAAGGTGTTAATATCCAAAATATATAAGAAACTCATACAACTCAATAAAAAAATAAATAATTAGATGAACTTATTTACAGGACAGATAGAATCCCAGATGTAGAGAGCAAACTTATGGTTCCCAAGGGGAAAAGGAGGGGAGAGATAAATTGGGAGATTGTGATTGACATATACACACTACTAATATATGTAAAGTAGATAACTAATAAGAACCTACTGTATAGCACAGGAAATTCTATTCACTACTCTGTAATGACCTATATGAGAATAGAATTGAAAAAAGAGTGGATATATGTATATGTATAACTGATTCACTTTGCTGTACAGCAGAAACTAACACAACATTGTAAATCAACTATATGCCAATAAAAATTGATTTAAAATTTTAAAATGTGGATTTCCCTGGTGGTCCACTGGTTAAGACTTCATGCTTCCAATACAGGGGACACAGGTTTGACCCCTAGTCAGGGAACTAAGATCCCACATGCCTCACGGTGCAGCCAAAAAAAACCTAAAAATTAAAAAATGGATAAAGAACCTTATTTTGTGCTCCTGTATCCCAATTATACCATCTGGGGATGGTGGGTTCCACCACATGTCTAATAAGCCATTCTCAGACACTAGTTGGGTATCCTATAATCCAACTCAATTCTGACCTACCCCAAGACAGCATCAGATTCCACAAGTTAACGGTTCGGTTCTACAAGACTCCCCCCAACCCCCAGTTCAGATGACAGTCACAATCCCAGGCTGTTACTTGTGCTTCTGACCAACTAGTTACAGTTTGGAGGTTCCAATGACCCCCTTCTAGGGTTTGATTAATTTGCTGGAGTAGCTCACAGAACTCAGAGAAACTTACTTACTAGATCACCAGTCTATTATAAGAAAAATGTAACTCAGAAACAGCCAAATGGAAGAGATGCATAGGGCAAGGGATGTGGAAAGGGTGCAGGGCTTCCATGCCCTCTCCAGGCTCACCATTCTCCTCAAATTTTCACCAGTTCATCACCCCAGAAGCTCTCCAAAGCTAGTCCTTTGGGATTTTTATGGAAGCGTCATTACATAGAATGGATTCAATCTCACACTATATACATATATCAAATCATTCTGTTGTACACCTTAAACTCATACAATGTTAATGTCCATTCTATCTCAATAAAACTGGAAAAAATAAAACAACCATTTTATTCCAATCACAAAAAGTTACAGAGGGCTCAGCTGGGCAGTTCTCTCTTGGGATCTCATGAGCAGGCTGGCTTCCTGGGTGCACAACCTATGTAGTGACGTAGGGCCCTCAGCTTGGTTTAACTCTCTGCTTGACAGTTTTAATTTTTTAACGAGGAGTTGTGGACTTTGATTTGTCACTGGGCTCCGTAAATCATGTAGCCGGTACTGCTTTTATGAGGTGCCTTCAAATACTGGCTGCAGCTCTGGTTCTTGGAAGACACAGCTAGATGGAGTGAGCAAGATGGCTCCTTCAGGGGGCTTCCCTGGCGGTCCAGTGGTTAAGACTCTGCACTTGCATTGCAGAGGGCACGAGTTCCAGTTGGGGAACTAAGATCCCACATGCCAAGTGGTGTGGTCAAAAAAAAAAAAAAAAGTGGCTCCCTCAAGAGGCTGTCCACTGGTGCTCAGGGACTGTCAACCGGAGCACCTACACGTGGGCTTTCCAGCATGGCATCCTAAGGGGTAGCTGCCCTTCTTGAATGGCAGTTGGCTTTGCCCCAGAATGGGCATCCCCAGAGACCCAGGTGGAAGCTGCATAGCCCCTTGTGACTTAGCCTGGGAAATCATAGAGCCTGACAGAAGTGACCATATCTCTACCTGCAGGTGGCTGAGACTGGCTGTCAAAGACCAGACAGTTGACCAAGGTAGTGAGCATCCTCGGTGAAAATTGGAGGTAAATGAGGCTGTTGCTCAGAGATTCCCAGAAACCTGTGGGGAAGAGGGCCTGGAAAAGAACCGGCCTTCCTTTACACAAGCAAGATGAGGGCCATTACAATCTGAGGTGTTTATGGGAGCTGGCAAAGCTGGGAATCTATTGGCTACATTTCCAACGAGCTTTCCATTAGCTTAAAATTCTACAGTGGTGTGATCACGCAAATACTGAAATTAACATGCCCTCTCAACCACTCGCAGAGAGAATGATACTCAGAGAAGATTCCGTGGCTCAGAGATTCCAGTCCAGGCAAGGGATGCCAGGTGGATCTCCTACAGCAAGGCAATGTAGCTGAGAGACAAGGGGCAGGATGGCCACTGTGACTCTAGGAAGGTACTGAGTCTGTGCCTCAGTGTTCCCATCTGAACAGTGACACGAATAGTTCCTAATTGTAGGGTTATTATGACAAATGAGTGTGTGAATGTGTACAAGTTAGAAGAGGGTCTATCCTATTGTAACCATTCAACAAGTGTCAACTTTCACTGAAAAAGTTTGCAGTAGTACTGAGAATAGTAACGAATCCCTTGGTACTCATCTTCTGCACAGTGGGCATATTAAATCAATTCTTTTTTTATTTTTATTTTATTTTTTTAATTGATTAAAAGATTCTATAAATTCTATAATGCTTTACAATTTTCAAAAGTTTCACACACGTGATTCTATATAATCCCATAATAACCCTTTCCCCCCACCTCTATACTGCCCCTCACCCTGCCCCTCTCCCAACTGGTAACCACGAGTTTGTTCTCTATGTCTATGAGTTTGCTTCTTTTCTGTTATATTCACTAGTTTATTGTGTGTTTTAGATTCCACATATAAGTGATATCATACAGTATTTGTCTTTCTCTGTCTGACATATTTCACTTAGCATAATGCCCTCCAAGTCCATCCATGTCACTGCAAATGGCAAGATTTCATTCTTTTTTGTGGCTGAGTAGTATTCCATTGTGTGTGTGTATATATATATATATATACACCACATCTATGTGTGTGTGTGTGTGTGTGTATATATATACACACACACATACATATACACCACATCTTCTTTAACCATTCATCTGTTGATGGACACTTAGGTTGCTTCCATGTCTTGGCAATTGTAAATAATGCTGCTGTGAACCGTGGAGTTCATGTATCTTTTTGAATTAGCGTTTTTGTTTTTTTGGGACATACACCCAGGAGTGCAAGTGTTGGGTCACATGGTAGTTCTATTTTCAGTTTTTTGCAAAACCGCCACACAGTGGCTGTACCCAGTAAAATTCATTCTCATATGACGAGAACATGAATCTATCTAAATTCTCAAACCCAAAACATAGTACTTAGTGGATTTCACAAAGCTAAGCAACACAGAAAGAGAAAAGATTTCTCTGCTTTCATACTTAGTTCTATGTTCTGTGTGCTTTTAAACACAGTCCCCAGAGGCCAGGCATCCCATATGCAGACACAGTCAAAAGCACTTGGCTTTCTTAATGGGTCTCACTTGAGGTTTGAGGTGACCACAGAAGGCAGTCAGGCATTTGACAAGTGGTCTGTGGGAAATCTGGGTCTTTTTTCTCTTAGAGGTTTCTCAGGACCTCAGAAAACTCTTGCCAGATGGATTAGCATTTTCAGAATTTTTCGTAAATAGCACGTCCCATCCCAGGAGGCCTGTCACACACAGACCCCACTCCAACTTCAGCACACGCAGCCCATCCAGAGCGATGCCTCCCAGATCGGGTTTCTGTCAAAATCACAAGAATGTGGTTGTGGGAAATGGTTACATGGGTTCTGGTGTTGTCACCACCGCAAACAAGGTCTGGTCCTTGCCTTCAGGCCATGCAAAGGGCTGTGGTGTGTCACCGACAGACAGCATGTAAGGAAACCACAGAAGTAAGCCAGTGGAATAGGAAGTCTCTGAGTTTTGCGATAGCCACAACCCAGAACAACTCATAAATCCATCTGATGCATTGATTTACTTGACTTTGACAACAAGAATTAAAAGGTGAGAGCATTTATTCATAGGCCCCACTTAAGGGGTAAGTAAGACTACTAACAGCTAGTTAGAACTGGGAACTGCTCTAATGCTTTACATTTATTATTTCTTTTAATCCACACCACAATCCTATGAGGCAAGTATTATTATCATCCTCATTTTACAGTTGAGGAAACTGAGGCTCAGAGAAATTAAGTAACCTGTCCAATGTAGACAAAAGATATGAAAATACACATAGAAAGAATTTTAACATGGAAGGCAACTGTACATATATAAAAATACACGCTTCTGTCTATAGTGTATATATCACATCAAAAAGTAATTAAAGGGACTTTCCTGGTGGTACACTGGTTAAGAATCCGCCTCCCAATGCAGGGGACACGGGTTCGATCCGTGAGCCGGGAAGATCCCACACGCCTCGGTGCAACTGTAAGCCCGTGTGCCACAACTACTAAGCCAGGGCTCTAGAGCCTGTGAGCCACAGCTAATGAGCCCATGCACCGCAACTACTGAAGCCCATGCGCCTAGTGCCAATGCTCCACAACAAGAGAAGCCACCACAATGAGAAGTTCGCACACCACAATGAAGAGTAGCCCCCACTCGCTGCAACTAGAGAAAGCCTGCACACAGCAACCACCAACGCAGCCAAAAATAAATAAATAATAAAATAAATCTTAAAAAATAAGTAATTAAAACAGGTATAAGCATTATGTAATTTTTCTAAGCAAAAATAGTTAAAGGTTCACAAATAAAGAAATACCTAAATAAATTCTGGTTTGTCAATTTGAAAGAATAGTATGTAGCCACTAAAAATCATTGTGAGCCACATGGGAACAGAAAATGTATAAAATATAATGTTAAGTAAAAAATATAGATCGCACATATGTTGCAGTTACAGTCTTATATAAAGCATATATCTATGAGATGAATGAGCAGAAAAGAAAGCAAAATATTAATCTAAGAAAATACAGATTAAGTTATTTACAAAACAGAAAGAGACTCACAGACACAGAAAACAAACTTACGGCTCAGGGCCAGGGGAGGGATAAATTAGGAGTATGGGATTAACAGCTACATACTAGTTATATAAAGTAGATAAACAACAATGACTTACTGGATAGCACAGGGAACTATATTCAATATCTTGAAATAACCTATAATGGAAAAGAACCTGAAAAAGAATATATATACAAGAGGGTGAGTCAAAAATCATCCGTACTCTGGCTGTAGAATTTACAGAAGTTTTTTTTTTTTTTTTTTAATAAGTTTATTTATTTATTTAATTTATTTTTTGGCTGCATTGGGTTTGCGTTGCTGCACATGGGCTTTCTCTAGTTGCTGCGAGCGGGGGCTACTCCTCATTGTGGTGCACAGGCTCCTCATTGTAGTGGCTTCTCTTGTGGTGGAGCACGGGCCCTAGGCGCGTGGGCTTCAATAGTTGCAGCACATGGGCTCAATAGTTGTGGCTCACGGGCTCTAGAGCACAGGCTCAGTATTTGTGGCACACGGGCTTAGTTGCTCCGTGGCATGTGGAATCTTCCCAGAGCAGGGCTCGAACCCATGTCCCCTGCATTGGCTGGCGGATTCTTAACCACTGCGCCACCTAGGAAGTCCCAGAAGTTTTAATATAACCGGTGTGGGGATAATTTTTGACTCACCCTTGTGTGTGTGTGTGTGTGTGTATGTGTATAACTGAATCACTTTGCTGTACACCTGAAATTAACACAATATTGCAAATAGCTATACTTCAGGAACAAAAGTGATATGTTATTATTGTGGGATAATGGATGGCTTTTCCCTTTCGTAATAACACACTGGACAACACATGCGAGGTACTATGCTAAGCACCTTATACATATTATCTTATTCTAGGCTCTCAACAATGCTGTGAAGTAGACCCTATGATCATCCCCACTGTACAATTGAGAAAAGGGAAACACAGAGAGGTTAGGTGACCTGCCCAAGATCATTAGTAATTGGTGCAGCCAGTAAGTGCTAGAGCTGGCATTTTAACCTGGCAACTGGCTCCAACACCCACATGCTTAGTCACTATGCTGTGGTCTCATAATGCCGTGATGTGTGTACAATTTAAGAGAAGATATGAACAATTTGCAGGTAAGAGCATTTTCGTGTCCAAATAGGGGTCATTCTTTTCTTTTTTTTTTTTTTTTTTTTTGGTTTCAAAATATTTTCTCTTCACTACTGAGCAAAATTCTCAAAATCAGCAGCACCCCGTAAGTAGCTATTAGTGTGCCAGCAGTAGGTCACAATTTTTAAAGCATATACTTTACATAGTCCCTATTATAAAATTACAAGACCAAGGTCAGACACTTGCCCCTAGTAAACAGGGGTGTGTTTCTGGAAGAACCATAAGTAATGCTATTTGTAGATCAGGGGTTAATCCTGAGAACTTCCAGTAACCTATGTAAGAGGCATTTTAATCAGTCTTCATTTCCAGATAGGAAAAGATGCTGGTGAAAAAATACTGAGTAACTTATCCAGGTTTACTCAGATAAACTGATTAGACGATCAGGCAATAGAGGGTCTGTTATCCAAGAGACCAGAGTTTAAACGTTGGGGCTAATATTTACTAGCTCTTGTGACCTTGGGCAAGTAATTAATTCCACAGTTCCCTCATCTGTAAAATGAGGATAATAATATTTCCAATCTCCCACCACTGTTGTGAGGACTAAGATGCATGTAAAACAGCACAGTAGCTGACACACACAGCCAAGACTCAGTGTATACAAGCTGCTGTCACTGTCATCATTTTCATTCTTTTTAACAACCCTCATGGAATCATTATCTTGTGTAACTTGGGTCACATTAATACTCCAGACATGAAAAGTAAGATTCTGTTATAGACAAGAGGGCAGACAGCAGAATCAAGCAGTATCAGCAGTATTTTGTCTTGTGGAACTGAAAACCACAGCCACAGAAAGATAGAGAAAATGAAAAAGCAGAAGACTTTGTACCAGATGAAGGGACAAGATAAAAACCCAGAAAAACAACTAAATGAAGAGGAGATAGTCACCTTTACAGAAAAAGAATTCAGAATGATGATGGTGAAGATGATCCAGGACTTTGAAAAAAGACTGGATGCAAAGATCAAAAAGTTTACCAAAGACCTAGAAGAATTAAAGAGCAAACAAACAGGGATATGCAACACAATAACTGAAATGAAAAATACACTAGAAGGAACCAATAGCAGATTAACTGAGGCAGAAAGGCGAATAAGTGAGCTGGAAGGCAGAATGGTGAAAATCACTGATGTGGAAAAGAATAAGGATAAAAGAATGAAAAGAGCTGAAGACAGCCTAAGAGACCTCTGGGACAAGGTTAAATGCACCAACATTCTCATTATAGGGGTCCCAGAAAGAGAAGAGAGAGATAAAAGACCCGAGGAAATATTGGAAGAGATTCTAGTTGAAAACTTCCCTAACATGGGAAAGAAAATAGCTACCCAAGTCCAGGAAGCACAGAGAGTCCCAGGCAGGATAAACCCAAGGAGAAACACACCAAGACATATAGTAGTCAAATTGACAAAAATTAAAGACAGAGAAAAGTTATTAAAAGCAACAAGGAAAAAATGACAAATAACATACAATGGCACTCCCATAAAGGTAACAGCTGATTTCTCAGCAGAAACTCTGCAAGCCAGAAGGGAGTGGCACGATATGTTTAAAGTGATGAAAGGGAAGAACCTACAACCAAGAATACTCTACCCAGCAAGGATCTCATTCAGATTCAACAGAGAAATCAAAAGCTTTACAGACAAGCAACAGCTAAGAGAATTCAGCACCACCAAACCAGCCTTACAACAAATGCTAAAGGAACTTCTCTAAGCGGAAAACATAAGAGAAGAAAAGAACCTACAAAAACAAAACAATTAAGAAAATGGTAATAGGAACATACATATCAATAATTACCTTGAATGTAAATAGACTAAATGCCCCAACCAAAAGACACAGACTGGCTGAATGGATACAAAAACAAGACCCATATATATGCTGTCTACAAGAGACCCACTTCAGACCTAGGGACACATACAGACTGAAAGTGAGGGGATGGAAAAAGATATCCCATGCAAATGGAAATCAAAAGAAAGCTGGAGTAGCGATACTCATATCAGATAAAATAGACTTTAAAATAAAAAATGTTACAAGAGACAAGAAAGGACATTACATAAAGATCAAGGGATCCAGCCAAGAAGAGGAGATAACAATTATAAACATATATGCACCCAATATAGGAGCACCTCAATACATAAGGCAAATGCTAACAACTATGAAAGAGGAAATGCAAGGCAGAAATAGAGACACAGCTGTAGAGAACAAACACATGGACACCAAGTGGGGAAAGCAGGGAGGGTTGGGGGAGATGAATTGGGAGATTGGGGTACCAAATTGTACACTCTAAATATATGCTGTTTATAAAAAGAAAAAGAAAAAGAAAAAAAAAAGATTCTGTTATAAGTACCATTAAAGCCTATCACAAATATGAGAAGATGCAGAATTATGACTTGGTAAGTACAACCTCCCAGATTATCAGATTCACAATTATAAGGAACAAATAAAGGAAAATCCTCCATGTGTAAGTGTTTCTCCCCACTACCCTCCACCTGATCTCTCACTGACTGGAGGGATTCTGTTTTCCTGGGTACTCTTTAGGGAAGAAGGAATGGTTTTTGTAATCTCTTATGACACTTGGACATGCAAAGCAAGAGATGCAAAGCAAGACTTAGAGCTTCGGAAGCTACATTTTTTCCAATGATTTTTTTCCTTGGCACAAAAGAGGGTGCAAAAAAAAAGAAGAAAGTCTCAGTGTTTGAAAAAAATGTGTTCGTTTGTATCCTGAGGGGAGTCAGGCTGAACATGTACCTCTTCTGTGACTTATTGAACCAAAATGCTTTTCTTCCGATGTATAACAGTGAAATAGGCTACAATGAACATTTTGGCCCAAAGGTAATTTTTTTAACATATTAAATCTATAGCTTCCTCCATAGAAAAAGAGATCATTCTTGTGGTTACCAGAAGCAGGGGGTGAGAGGAGGGGGAACTGGATGAAGGTGGGTCAAAATGTACAAACTTCCAGTTATAAGATAAATAAGTACTAGGGATGTAATGTACACTGTGATAAATATAATTAACACTGCTGTACATTATATATGAGAGTTATTGAGAGTAAATCCTAAAATTTTTTATCACACATGAACAATTATTCTTCTATTTCTTTAACTTTGTATCAATATGAGATGATGGATGTTCACTAAGCTACTGTGATAATCACTTCATGATGTATGTAAATCAAACCATTATGCTGTATACCTCAGACTTACACAGTGTTGTGTGTCAATTCTATCTCAATAAAACTGAAAGAAAAAATCTGGAGCTTCCTCTACTCTGTTCAACTTTAATTTAAGGTGTTTAAACAATCTTTATAATAATAACATATTAACAATATATAGGGCTTCCTAAGTGGCACAGTGGTTAAGAATCCATCTGCCAATGTAGGGAACACGGGTTGGATGCCTGCCTCAGGAAGATCCCACATGCTATGGAGCAGTGAAGCCCGTGCACCCCAACTACTGAGCCCATGTGCCTCAGCTACTGAAGCCCACACGCCTAGAGTCCGTGCTGCCCAACAAGAGAAGCCACGGCAATGAGGAGCCCACGCACCACAGCGAAGAGTAGCCTCCCACTCGCCACAATGAGAGAAAGCCCGTGTGCAGCAACAAAGACCCAACACAGCCAATAAATAAATAAATAAATTTATTTATTTAAAAACAATATATAGATCGTTTGTTTAAACTACTTTAAACTATAGACGTGTATATAGAGAGTAAATGGAGAGTATAAATTCAGCAACCACGAAGAGTATTATAGCTCTGGTGTTTAAGCACTAACGTTGGCTGTGAAGTTTCCTGGGGCCAAGCAAAACAGGCAAAATAAGTTCTGTGCCTCTTGGGATAATGACTCCCAGTAACTAGGTGCCAACAATTTCCTGGGTACGCAATTGCCTTTCACATTTTTTGTTTCAATTACTTTACACTACTCTTTAAAATAGTTACCCCCACTTAACATATGAGGAAGCTGAGTCTCAGAAGGACTAACGTGCCCAAATTTGTACAACCAGAAAATAGTAGAACCAAGATTCAAAGTCACGAGCTGTCTAAATATTAAATGTATTTTTTTCCACCCCTTCTATGATTAAAAAAAAAACAAACCAATTTCATAATCGTCTTCCTCACTGTAAATCACAAGTGAAATTTCTCCCATGCAACATCATAAATATAGGTCACTTTTATCCAGGTTTGGGGAGGAAGAGAGAGGGGGAGAGAGAGAGAAAGAGGAGAGATTGAGAATGTGTTTTTCCCCTCAGTCAAGTCTGCATAAGTATGAACTGCATGTCAAAAGAAAAGGCTAGAGGTGGGGTGAAGAAGGAGTCGCCCTGGCTCAGTCCCTTGCTCTCTCTCGGGCAACGTGGCGGGTGCGGAGGAGGCAGCATCCTGCGGGAGTCACCTGAATGGCGACCTGGATTCAGGCGACAGGGAAGAGGGAGCTGCCTCTACGACAGTGGAGGCGGCCAAGAAAAAAAGACAGAAGAAGAAGAAGAGTAAAGGGGCTGGCACAGCAGGGCAACAGGAACCTGATAAAGAATCAGGAGTCTCAGTCAATGAGGTAGCAAGACATTTAGAAAGACAAGCACTGGAAGAGAAAGAAAGAGATGATGACGATGGAGATGGAGATGGTGATAGAGATGCAGCAACTGGAAAGAAGAAAAAGAAGAAGAGAGGACCAAAAGCTCAAACAGACCCTCCCACAGTTCCAATATGTGACCTGTATCCTAACGGTGTATTTCCCAAAGGATGAGAATGCAAGTACCTACCCACAGAAGATGCGTGAAGAGCTGCTTGGAGAACTACAAGTGAAGAAAAGAGAGCATTAGATCAAGCTAGTGAAGAGATCTGGAATGATTTTCGAGAAGCTGCAGAAGCATATCGACAAGTTGGAAAACGTGTTGTGAGCTGGATCAAGCCTGAGATGACCACGACAGAAATCTGTGCAAAGTTGGCAGACTGTTCACGAAAGTTAATTAAAGAGAATGGATTAAACGCAGGCCTGGCATTTCCTGCTGGGTGTTCTCGGAATAACTGTGCTGCCCATTATACTCCCAATGCTGGTGACACAACACTGTTACAGTACGATGGCATCTGTAAGATAGACTCTGGAACACATATAAGTGGTAGGGTTATTGAATGTGCTTTTACGGTCACTTTTAACCCCAAATATGATACATTATTAAAAGCCGTAAAAGATGCCACTAACACTGGAACAAAGTGTGCTGGAATGGATGTCTGTCTATGTGATGTTGGTGAGGCCATCCAAGAAGTTATGGAATCCTATGAAGTTGAAATAAATGGGAAGACATATCAAGCGAAACCAATCCGTAATCTAAATGGACATTCAGTTGGGCCATATAGAATATGTGCTGGGCAAACAGTGCCCATTGTGAAAGGAGGAGAGGCAACAAGAATGGAGGAAGGAGAAGTATATGCCATGGAAACCTTTGTTAGCACAGGAAAAGGCATGGTTCGTGATGAAATGGAATGTTCACGTTATATGAAAAATTTTGATGCTGGGCATGTGCCAATAAGCCTTCCAAGAACAAAACACTTGTTAAATGTCATCAGTGAAAACTTTGGCACCCTTGCCTTCTGCCGCAGGTGGCTGGATCGTTTGGAAGAAAGTAAATACTTGATGGCTCTGAAGAATCTGTGTGACGTGGGTATTGTATATGCATATCCACCATTATGTGACATTAAAGGATCACATACAGCACAATGTGAACATACCATACTTTTGCATCCAACGTGTAAAGAAGCTGTCAGCAGAGGGGATGACTATTAAACTTAGTCCAAAGCCACTGCAACACCTTTTATTTTCTAAGCTTTGTTGGAATGCATTATACCAGAATTATTTGCAACATGTTGTCTGTTTAACAGTGGACCTATGTAATATTTTATCCATGTTTAAAAAGGAAGGAATTTGATCAAAGGCAAACCATTGAAAGTAATTAACCAAGGAGAAAGCTTTCAGGACTTTGAAATGTTAACTGTTTGCCCTCTGTTTAGAAAATGCTGTAAAGCTCCAATCAGTTAGGAATGACTTATTCATTGTTTCAAACACCTGAGATGCTTTTCGGATATTTATATTGTCATATTCTTTTCTTTTTATTGCCATATTCTTAATTGAATGCTTGCTTTTAATGACTACATCCAGTTCTGCACCTATACCCTCTTGTATTGCTTTTTAACCTTCCTGGAATCCATTTTCTAAAAAATAAAGATATTTTCAGACCTGAGAGCTAAAACAAACAAACAAACAAAAAAACAGGCTATATGCTTTCAAGTTTCCATGTGGAAAGAAAAGTTCCTCTCTCTACACACTTACAGTGATGGGATTTCTCCATCATTCCCTAGGGACCTATGCTAGGGATCCGGGGGGCAAACGGATGCAGTGTGCCACCTTGTGAACTGGGAAGGACCTGCAATTTCCTGAAGGACAGTCAGCCTTGGAGGGAAGCTGTAACTCAGGGCCCCGGACTCCAGGGGGCGCCATGTGCAACGTACCTGGAGATTTGTGCTGGGGAGGTCCTTCCGCCCCGGCTCCCCGGGTCCTTACTAGAAATGCTATAGAACCAACATGGAAAGTCACAAACTTGGAGTCAGTGAACCTGTTTATGTCACTAACTACCCCAGTGACCTTGAGCAAGTCACCTAATTCCTCTGGGCCTCATCTGCAAATAAGAAAGGTCGACAGGTGGTCTACAGGGGCCCCTCCAGCTCTAACTACAGTGCATCTACCGCAGGAGAAATTGCCATCTCTCTGACCTTCCAACTGGCCTTCCGGTTTCCATCCCTTTTATACATGTACCACTAAAATTCTCTTATGAAATACAAATGTGCTCTTATCACATCTGTAATGGAGCATACAAAACCATCCACAAGGGGGCCGTCTGCCAACTGTCCTTTGCCTACTGCCATCTTCATTCATTCACTCATTTATTCAATCATTCTCTCAAGAAATACTTATTATGTATCCCCCACTGTGTCCCCAGGTCCACATTATTCCAGGCATATGCTGTTCCCCTAACACACCAAGCTTTTTTGTGCCTCTGTGCTTTTGTTTATACTGTTCCCTTTGCTAGGAATGCCCTTCCCTCATTTACCTCTAGAGCAACTCTTCCTCATCCCAGTGCAAAAGTCATCTCCTTTCTGAAATTTCCTGGTGAGCTATCATCCACTGTGTCATGGATCATGTCATCAGACATTGATCATGGTACTTAGCACATTGTTTTGAAATTACATGTGACCATGTGTCACAGGATAATATCTTGATACTTTCAGAGGCATAATTTTTTTGTTTAATATTTATTTTAACAGAATGTATTTTTGTATTTTTCTTATTCTATTCATTGTGGAAAATTTGGAAATTACAAACAAAAAAGAAGAAAACAAATCTATAGTCTTATCATTCAGTTAATCACTGTCAAATTTTTTTAGTTCTTTATTGGAGTATAATTGCTTTACACTGTTGTGCCAGTTTCTGCTGTACAACAAAGTGAATCAGCTGTATTTATACATATATTCCCATGTTCCCTCCCTCCTGCGACTCCTTCCCACTCTCCCTGTCCCACTCCTCTAAGTCATCACCCATCACCGAGTTGATCTCCCGGTGTTATGCAGCAGCCTCCCATGAGCTATTTTACATTAGGTAGTGTATACGTGTCAATGCTACTCTCAGAGGCATAGTTTTTTCCTCCTCAATGTCCTTCACCTCTGTGCTTCTCTAACCACTCAGATTGAGGCTTTTTGTATGTTCTACACTCAGGGTAAGGCTATTACTGCCAACATGAACAGGGAAAGGAAGATTCATTGCACAGAGTTGTGCACCAATATGGACTTGTGGGATTCACAGAAAACTTACGAAGCTGATGACTATGAGAGAAAATGTTTTTTAGATTCCAAGAGACTGAGCATTTTAAGTACAAACGTCAATGTTTATACCATAAGCAAAAGACTCTGAAACAAAGAGAAGAGCCCACTTACTACCTACTCCATCCCCAGCCCCACTTACAGACTATGTAAGAGTTGCCCCCACTAAACAGTTAGAAATAGGTGCTGGGCTCCTGCCCACTGCCCATCCTCAGGCCAAGTTGCAGGTGGGAGTGAGAACTTATGCCCCACCTCCTCTAGAAGGCAGCAGAACACCGATGTGCCCTGAGCCTGTGGTGTGGTTCACTGAAGGAGGAAATGTGGCGCATCTGGGCAGGAGAGGGACCAGTGAGCCTCTGAGTGGTAGGGAGACCAGAATCTGGAAGACCCTGTGTCCTCAAGAAGCATAAGAGATGCATGAAAGACCACCAGTGACCCTGGATGCCAAGGGACCACCTTGGCTCTAGTGACCAGGGGCTCTGCAGGTAGCCTCTACCAAGACCGTGCCCCCACCATGTGCATATCTTACTTTTCTTCGTGTGTCCAGTGGCTACCACAGTGGCCAGTAGATGTTCACTTTGTTAAGTAATATAGCCAGGAAGACGGAGCAGTGAAGAGTTACCAGGGAACATGAGCCCTGTATGCACCATTTTCCTTAACTCTCCTCCTAACCCTTACGAACCATTAATAATAGAGGAACTCTCCAAGGCATGGAAACAGAGAGGAGATTGATGGTTGCCAGGGGAGGGGTGGGGTGGGGCAGGGAATGGGGAGATGTTGGATGAACTGGATACACTTTCAGTTATAAGATGAGTAAGTTCTGGGGATCTAAGGTACAGCCTGGTGGCTGTAATTAACAACACCATATTGTATTCTCGAAATTTGCTAAGAGGGTGCAATATTCTTATCACACACACACAAAAAGCAGCTATGTGAAGGGATGGAGGTGCTAACGAACCTTATTGTAGTAAATACTTTGCCATATATACGTGTATCAAATCATTAAGTTGTATAACAAATTCACACCGTGTTATTTATCAATTATATTTCAATAAGGCTGGGGGAAAACTAATATTACCAAGATCACACACAAATAATAATTCTGACACTAGCACTCTGATGAAAGATGAAAAATAAAGGACATGTGTATAGAATTTCTTGATCTTCAGGTCCACAAGGTTCGTGAGTACAAGCTGAGACTGGAAACAAACATCTAAAGTATTTTTCAGTCATTAATACTTTATTATATTAGTACTTGATATATTAATTTTTCTCCTGGAATTTTATATAATCAATACATCATAAATACATGGACAGTTTCCTTACAAGTATAAATATCAGGCCAACCTCATTTACATTTAGGAAATGCTTAATAAACATGTGCTAGATCTTTATCCCCATCTTTCCCCCCCATCCCATCCTGCACAGCCCCTCCCACACACTCTTACATTGTGGTTATATTTCTTGCATATTGCGGAACAGAAGCCCATTTTACCAACAGAGCCCCCACCCGGTGACTGCAGGTGGGAGGTGGTCAATCATAGCACATAAGCAGATTGGGTGAGGGTCCTGCATTCTCCTCCACCCATTTTCAGGGAGATGGGACACTGGAATATCTCAGGACCATATTAAGATTCTGAAGCCCCTGGAAGTTACTATTATCTAATACAGAGATTTGAGAATCCCATGCAGATCTTATGAAGAGACCTGGGAAGTGGAGAGAATTGGGACCCACACAGGACTCATTGCAAAGTGCTGGGTAAGGAGGGGCATTTCTACAGCTTCTTCAGCTGAGCTGCTCTGCCGCCCTCAGGCCACGCGCATAGCGGACGACGGGGGTGACACAGGTGCAACCCACAGTCACCCGCACCTTCTCCAGCCGGAAGGAGTGAGAGCAGCCCTGGGGCTCCCTCCGGAGGACCAGGAACTCTTGCTGGATGGGGACGGAGTTCATGGAGCTGTCTTCCTTCCCCTCGGCGTTGATGCAGCCCGTGTGCCTGCACCGGGCCTCTGCGATCTCGGAGGGGAACCGGTGGGGGTCCCGGGTGATGCTGCAGGAGGAGCAGGGAGAGCTGATGGTGAGGTAAGACCAGGGGAGAAAGGTGCACAAAGGATGGGGGCCCCGCGGCACTGGGCGCCCACCTGCAAGGAGGCGGTGCCCGGTAACTCAGGACTGCAGCGCAAGCGCGGAGCAGACAGCTTGGACTCAGACGCCAGCCCCTGGCGGGTGCTTAACTCCCTAAGCCTCAGTTCCCTCATCTATAAAATGGGGTTCTCGTATTTCTGTCCCGTGGGATTGTTGCCAACACTCAATGACATGAATGCGTATGAAAAGACACGCTGTAAAACGTTGGCATTCCACATATATACACTACTAATAGGAAAAAAACATCAACTTGTACACTTTACACTTGATCTTAGCCAAAAGGCCGAGAAGCGATTGTACACTTTAAATATATGTCGTTTATTGTAAAAATAAACGAATAAATGCAGCTTATTGTACGTCAATTATATCCTAATAAAAGTTCTTTTAAAAAAAGTTGGCATTCCATAACTGTTAGATCTTTTATTTCACTAAAAAAAAGTTGGCATTCCATAAATGTTGGATCTTTTAGTTCATTTTCCTTTACATTTTTATTATTATAATCATCATTCATCCTTTGGTTAGAGATTGAACATCACTAGGAGATCCCCCAATGCACAGTCTACAAAGCCTGCTGTTTGGGAAAGAAAACCAAAGCGGGGGGAGAGGGGGGTGGCGATTGGTGAATCCAATGCCTTCTTTCAATTTCTCCCTCAATAGCCCCCTTGCCAGGAGGCATAAAGGCAGCAAAGCCAGTTCCAGCCAACTGGCCACCATACACACTCCCCTCCCAAGGCAAGCAATGTGGGCAGCCTAATGACCCCCTGACTATATTCTCACACTTATATTTAGAACATATAAATGAGTGCTTGCTATTCCAAGAACTTCCATGTAAGACAAAATCCCGAGTCTGTATCCTGAACATCCCACCAAGCATCCCCTTCCCAAACTGGCCTTTCTCCTCCACTCTGCCCTCCTCCCCACTCCTTGAAGACTGAAATCCAGTCTGAGTGGCCCTCTCTGAACTGGCTTTTCTGGTTCCCACTTATCCCTATGCAGAGACCATTATGTGGGCTGCTTTAAAGAGTCCTCTCTTCCAACACAGAAAGTTTGTAAATTCCAAATCCAGGGCTGCATGAAGCAGAAAAAGGCAAAGCGTCAATGAGTAGTTGGAAGCAAAATAGACCTTCCACCAAATAGGAGGACTCAGCCCCAAATAGCAAGAAAATGTGAGCTCGCAGGGAAAGTGCAATTTCTGTTTTTCACAGTGAGTGTGAGGACTATTATTTTTTCTATATTTTTGAAATTTTCTACTTTGTGGTTAGAATAAATTAACATATTTTTCAAAAGAATGTGGAGATCAGTCTCCTTGGCACCTACTTGTAATCCCAGGGGGAGCTGGAGCGGTTTTGGAAGTCGTGTGAGAGATGAACTCCCTGGCTCTGCCTGAGGATGCGGATGTCAACCCTCACAGTGTGGTCCTCGAGAGGAGGGCAGAGGGCAGCATCCCCACCTTTGGGGATTTTCCGAGCTGCCATCTCCCCCAGGAGGGTGAACCCCAGTGTCAACAGCAGCAGGGACTTGACCTGGAAATAGATGAGAATGCAGTTGGTTAGGGACTCTGGTGTCACTTGCTGAAAACAGGTGATGCTTCCGCCGAACAAAGCATCCCTGGAATGGGATCAGGGCTCCTCTCTGAACCTCAGTTCCTCACCTAGCAATGGGACAGTCATACATGAAGATACCAGGGTACCAACCTGAGAACTAAACTCATTAGCCTGGTGATTGAGCCCTCCACAGTCCAAGAGCTCCTGAACAAGGAGACAGAAAGATGTCGGGATCTGGGACTGGGTTTAAATCCTGACCTGGTCTCCTCAGTGAGCCTCTGCTTTCTCTTCTTTCCAGCCAGAGCATAACACTTGCTTTATAATAATATTCACAAGATTAAATAAAATGTTCTTTGTAAAGCACCTAGAATAAAAATAGAGGCTTAAGAAATTATAACTTTTGTGTTTATTTCCAACCTCACATCCGTGAATCCTCCATAAAACTCTTCGTCCCAGCCATCCCTCTACCTGCCCCACCTCTATCCATCCAAATCCTCCCCTTCCGTCAAGGCCCCACTCAGACGTGGTCTCCTCCAGGAACTGTCCCGAAAGTAGTTCAATTAGAAGTATGTTAATTACCATTACATCATAAAGTTTTTACCATCTATCACTCAAGCAGCCCTTCTTTATTGTTAGGACGTATAGTGTTTGCAGTTATACAGATCTACACCTAGTAGATGGTAAGTTCCTGCAGAAGAACATGTCATAGAACAAGGGTTCCAAATTACTTTCTGGATGAATGAAAGAACGGGTGAGTGAGTGAATTAACAAAACAATGCATTTAAATGAACAACATAGTTAAGCTCAATGCATTAAGGAAAACACCATGCAAAACCAACTATAGCAGAGTTCCAAAGATCCACGCTGATTGAAGGAAGCAGGGGCAGTAGGGATGCACAATAGAGAAATGGAAACTACTCTTTAGCTCCAGGATGCGTATTTTTTATACTTATGTTGAAATATTGGTTTATCTGGTGTTACAGGAATGCACAAAGAAAGAGTTCAGGGAAGACCTAACTAAAATAAAGTAAGAGCTAAAAATCTCTCCAGCTTCCCTTTCCTCCAACCCGTTTTGCTGACCCCGCGGTGACCACCGACCCTCACTGGGGATGGACAAGGCTCATCATTGACTCTCAACATAACACAGACCCAGGGCTGAAAGTGGGTTGCTTTCATCCGCCGGGGCTCAGCGTCGTTCAGGCTCACACCTTCCATGAGTTAGGGTTGGGAACGTGCTTAGACGTGTTGGTTTAAAGGACCTTCTTTTTATCTTTTATAGGTGCTGGAGGCAAGAAATGATGAGTAAGCAAAAAGTTATGGTATCAAGTGCTGTACGGAGGTAGCTGATACTAAGAAGTTGAAAGCAAGATTGACCCAGATAAGGCCAAATGAGGCTGACTTGCCTCCAGGTAAACAGCAAGCCTCTACGTTCTTCTCCCCTAATCGTTCATTCATTCAGCAACTCTTTCCTGTCTCTGGAGTGTGGTGGTTAAGGACACGGGCTCTGGAGTCAGAAGTCCTGGGTCCATACCTCGGTTCCAGGACTCTTACTAGCTGCAACTCAGTTTCCTCTGCCAGAACATGTGGGGAGTAAATGACAGGATATATATAAAGCATGAAGAGCAGGGCTGGGACAAGGAGAGTATTCAGTACAGGTACTAATGTTAAGTCGACATTGTCCTAATGATACACAATGGACAGGAAAGATGTGGAATTTGGCCTCATGTACCTTCTGTCTAGACAAAGCACTAGGATCCCAGCTGGTGGGATCTCAGCTCCCTGACTAGGCAAGTGAAAGCCCAGAATCCTAACCACTAGGTCACCAGGAAACTCCCAGCACCGTCGGTCAAGTTTTAAGAAGTCAAAGGATGCCTGCTTAGACAAGAGGGTCCTCAGCTTTCCGAGCATCACCTCCTTATGTTTCTTAAGTAAGTCCCTCCTTCGTGTTTCTTCTTTCCTCTTCTGTATCATATTCACTGAATCATCTCTAATTTTCATTACCGGAGCTTTAGAGTAACTGTACTGTGGGGTTACGTGATTCAGCAATAATGACCAGGCTGCTAATAAGTTGTTATCATGCACACTTACATTCTTAGAGTGTTATAGAAAATAATTCCACATCTCTTTAACCTCTGGATTCTCACAACTACCTACCCCTGCAGGGTAGGTAGACCTCATATTAGCTGTCCCGATAAGGCAGGTGAAGGAGTTGTGTCTGAGGTAGTGGGGTCCACCAGCCTGCTAGTCCCGGTCTGGGGACTCGAACCAGTTGTCTGTGGTCAGTGCCACGGCCATTGAAGACCGTTACTATTTTTATCAACATAGAGCCACCCACGGTGTTTCGTCTCAGCCTTGTTTCACTGGAGGAGCCAGGCATTTGAAGCCATGTGACAGCTGTGTCCAAATTGCATGAGTGTTATAGGTCATATAGCCCTTTAGCAGAAATCAGATGATGTGTGCAAATCACTCCAGTTTGCTCCACGAAGCTGTTGATCTGAAACTGCAGATTTTTAGTGGTTATGCAACACAGAGCAGGGACTCGGACAAGGTTCATGCCGGTACTTAAGAATGACACACAGCACAGCACTTCTCTGAGAGGTTCAGTGTATTTCACAGGCTCAGATTCTTCTATGCCACCTATGAGGCAGGTAAATGGACATCACTCTCTCTCTGTCCAATAGGAAACAGAGGCAAGAAAAAGCACCAGCTGAAGGTGGGCGGCGTCACGACACCAAAGTGCTCAGCTCAACCTTGTACTTACTCTACTGTGAACTCCCCTAAAGAGAACATCTGAACACCTGCCTCCTGAACTCACCGGGATTCATACTCACCCTCATATAGGAACGTGCCCCAGAACCCAGCCAGCTCCTAGTCCACAAGAATTTGCCTCACCTCCGTATTGAGGATGCCCTATGCGCCTGCACCTCCAATTTCTAATCCTATTCTAATGTCCTTTGCCCTGTCATGTTTCTTGCTGACAGTCCAACAGATTTCTTCAAAGAAACCAAAAATAGACATGGCTTTAGATCACAAAACTATCCAACAAATTCATTTGAACACAACGGCTTTAAATTCAGAAATCTTGCTTCTGTACCATTCAAGTAAAAGAATATTGTACTTGGAGCCAGTAAATCTAGATTCATGTCCCTGTTCTTGGGTGTACAGTATCCAGTGATGTTAAATCACTTCAATTCATTGAGCTCTTGTTCACCTGTACAATGGGGAAAGTAGTCCCAATCCAGTTCACTGGGTTGGGGGGAGACTCAGAGGTAAAAATAATTACATCATTAATATTAATATTTAACATTCTAATTGGAAAAGATACATGAACCCCAGTGTTCATAGTGGTGCTTTTTACAATAGCTGAGACATGGAAACAACCTAAATGTCTATTGACAGATGAATGGATAAAGATGATGCAGTATACATATATAATGGAATACTACAAAGCTATGAAAAAGGATGAAATAACGCTATCTGCAGTGACATGGATGGACCTAGAGATTATCATAGTAAGTGAAGTAAGCCAGAAAGAGAAAGACCATATGATATCACTTATGTGTGGAATCTAAAATATGATATAAATGAACATATTTACAAAACAGAAATAGACTTGCAGACATAGAAAACAAAAGTATGGTTACCAAAGGAGAAAGGGGGTGGGGGAGGTATAAATTAGGAGTTTGGGATTAACATATACACACTACTATATATAAAATAATCAACAAGAACCTACTGTATAGCACAGGGAACTATATTCAATATCCTGTAATAAACCATAATGGAAATTATGGTTTATTTATTCAGTTATATATAACAGAATCACTTTGCTGTACACCAGAAACTAATACAACATTGTAAATCAACTATACTTCAATTTTTTAAAAAAAATTATTGAATGCTTTCTCTATCCTTATTGGTTGTCATATTAAAATGGCCAAGTTAACTAAAAGCCATGCCTGCATAGAGCTGCTATTTCAGAGTATAGGTTTAGTCATTCTCAATGACATCAATTAATCCTTCCATGAGGGAGATACCATTATTACCCCCCTATGCAGATAAGAGGAATAAGAATAATGCAGGGAGAGGTTAAGTAACTTACCCCAAATCCCACATTTAGTAAGTGGTGAAACCAGGTCTGTCTGACCCCAAAGCCCATACTCCCTAACTACTGCACTTGGCTGCATTTCTTACCATCTTTAAAACAATATATGAATAAAACATAGTATTATTATCACCATATGCCATGACCTTTTATGAAATCCAAGCTCTTTTAAGTTGTATGGCTTGTAAACAGAGAGAAAAAAAGGATTATTTAAACCAATAATATGGTAAGTGATTTCCCAAGCCCTGTTTTCATGCTGCTGTATTTTAAAGTCTTCAAAAATCTTACCTAACTGCCAAGCAAGATTCTAGACCCAGGGGAAGTAGATTTCCATCACATTAACATCTGCCTCTCCTCCAGGAGGAAGGAGACAATGCAAAAATGATCCGCTCTCAGAGATGTGACGTGTTCCTCGCCTAGGAGCTATCCAAGTCATCACCCGGTGGTTTCACTCCCTGCATCCAGGGCACTCCTTGTCTGCTGGTCGTCCTGGGGGAATCATTACCCCTCTCGGGCCCCCAGCTTCCTCCGTTAAAATAAACATGTACAGATCCTAAAAGGCTGGCTAAGCTCCCCCATGAGATAAGGGCCAACTGAACTCTCTAATGGTGGCCACAGGAGAGACCGTGTCCAGTTTGTGATGCCAAGAACTTCACAAGCTAACATCAACTATGCCAGAGCCATCAGTAAAGAGCAATGGTTTTACACCCCCTTATAACTTCTGGTTATTTTTTCTTTTTCTCCACCAAACCAGGGTCCGCATTAAAGTCAGCTCTGTTTTTTAAAGAAATGATCCCCCACATCAAAGACCCCAATCCAGCATCATTCCTTAGAACTCTGCTTTCCTGAAGTCCTAGGGATGACTGTTCTGACACAGGAATGATCCTGACACTCACCACAGCCGTGTCACGCAGGACTGTCATTGTCGCTTTGCTCTGGTCGTCTGCTTCGTGCAGGAAGTTCCTCCTGTGCCTGTGTCGCCTTGTGTGTGCTGGTGTGGTGTCAACGAGAGTACCTGTCACTTTTATAGCAATCTCTGTCCTTGTTTCGATTGACCTGCTTACTGTCAAAGTTGTGGTTGCCCCAGAGTTACTGACGAATGTAGTGGGTTTTTTTCCTATTCCACTTCCTGAACGGGACCCTGAAAAGGAATGACGAGAAAAGGACCAAACCTTCCTCTTCTTCTACCCCACTCCCACCCCCACTGCCCTCACACTACAGCAGACTTCTTAACTTATGTATCACTGAGATGAACCAGGTGACAAACGGCTGTCATGAGCTTTCATGTTCTTCCACAAAAGGGCTAAGAACTCTAGTCACGCACCTTATGGTCTACTTTCCATTCACGCAACGTGAACCGTGATTTAAGTGGGTATGTCATCCTTCGAGGAGATCCGGTATTAAACAAAGGACTATCTTTAGCTCCACTTTATGAATGGAAAGACAAAACCAAAGAAACGAATGGCATCCATGAGAGATTCAGAAATTATATCCCCAGGCAGTTAGTTTCATGGTCTCCCTGAACTAATTCTGTTTTAACCCCATGGTGAGACTCCTCCCGGTGTTTAATAGATTGATAATCATTACTCATACAACATATAAACAACCACTATCTTGGCTATCTCTGACTGCAGATGATTTGGTTTTTTTAACCAAAACGGATTAGCAAGTAGAGCCTCTAAATGTGTAATTTTAAATGACCTGCAAAAATTAGTTTATCTTAGTTCAGTTCAGGTCAACATTTATTAAGCACATGCTGTATGTCAGGCATTATAGCCTAGGGACACACAGACATTTCTATTTTTTAATATGTATTTATTTATTTGGCTGTGCCCAGTCTTAGTTGTGTCATGCAGGAACTTCGTTGAGGCATGCAGGATCTTTAGTTGTGGCAAGTCAACTCTTAGTTGTAGCATGTGGGATCTAGTTCCCCAACCAGGGATCAAACCGGGGCCCCCTGCATTGGGAGCACAGAGTCTTAGCCACTGGACCACCAGGGAATTTCCCAGACATTTCTGAAATAACAATAACTTACTTTTATTTATGTCCATCAAGATCAGGTAAAATTACACATGCTCTGTTAATAAGGCAGGGAGCATTCTAGCAGGGTAAGTTTACTGTCCTCCATCACATGTTTGAACAACTTTGACCCATTTTCTTGAAATGTAGGAAATGAAGAGGAAACAGCTCTTGGGTTCATTAGAAGCCCCTCCAAGACTGATCAAAATTCTTCTGTGATCACAAGCCTTTCACCCATGTTTCTCCTCCACACGCCTGTGAATTCTTCTCTGCACCCCTCCTCCAGGACAATCAGAAGTGTAACCCCCCTAAGAAGACCTTCTTGACTCACGTTCCCTACCTCATTACTCTGTGCTCACCTTTAGTCTACCTCACACTTGCCTATATGTTTTAGGACGGTTCTCTGGGGTCTTCATGGATTGGGGTAACTTCAGTTCCCCACAATAATCTCTGCCAGCCTCCTTCCCTAAATATATATGCCCAAATATACAATCTAAATTAAGACAGTGTGTATATACAATGAAATATTACTCAACCATAAATAAAGAATGAAATAATGCCATTTGCAGCAACATAGATGGACCTGGAGATTGTCATATTGAGTGAAGTAAGTCAGGCAAACAAAGACCAATATCATATGACATCACTTACAAATGGAATCTAAAAAAAATAAAATATAAAGGTACAAATGAACTTACTTACAAAACAGAAGCAGAGTTACAGATGTAGAAAACAAACTTACGGTTACCAAGGGGGAGGGGGAGGGATAAATTGGGAGATTGGGATTGACATAGACACACTACTGTATACAAAATGGACAACTAATAAGGACCTGCTGTACAGCACAGAGAACTCTACTCAATACTCTGTAATGACCAATACTGGAATAGAATCTTAAAAAGAGTGGATGTATGTATATGTATAACTGATTCACTTTGCTGTACAGCAGAAACTAATGCATTATAAATCAACTATACCTCAATAAAAATTAATTTAAAATGAATAAATAAAGACAGTGTATTTTCTATGCATACACAGATTCAAGACAAGTCCCCTAGCCACCCTGTTCAGGTCAGACTGAAGCCCTGAGCCTGTCTTATAGAGGATTTTCAAGGCCTTACTGGATACATCCTTCCATATACTCAGTGAAGCTGACACTGTGAAATCAAGAGTCATGTTTTCAGATTTTGTTGTATCACACAAGCTACCAAAGAAATATGTGCAATAGACCCTTAAAAGCATATTAAGTTGAGTGGGCTGAATCACTCATTTTCTGCAGTGGTCTCTCCTCCTAAAGAGCCGTACCTCAATGCAGAGAAGACTAAGGAAAGAAGGAACAAGGAAATCACCTTGAATTAAGAATGCCTGATTCAATACAGGAGGATTTGCTGGATTGCAGAGAAAATTGAATAATTTTTTTTTACGTAAGAAGGAAGCAACATTGATTTTTTTTACATGCAGTGGTCACAAAGTCTTCCCTCATCAAGGTAAACATAACTAACTTATCAGGATGTCAAACTAGTAACCAGCCATCACCAAGTCAATTCCACCCACGGATCCAGATCACTGTTTCATCTAACAATGCTAAGCCTTCTTATATTGTAAATCATGGGCCAGCACTGGGGACCCAGTAAAAAATATGTGATGAACACACAGCTGATTATGGTGGTAGCCCTTCACCAAGCGGCCCTATACAACCTGTGGCCCAAGCTGTTACTGGCTTTAGGGGTTTCAATAATGCAAGTGGAGCTATCATTCAACACATCAACAGCTAGAGCACTTTACACACAATTCCAAGAGCCCACAGAAAGGGGCAGCAGGAAACTCTGTAGCTGTATGAAAGTTAAACACAGCCTCCATGCTGTAAAATACTACAGATGCTCAAACCTCCAAGTTAGCAAGATTTTTGTATGCCTTCCTGTGTTCTGGAAGCCATGCTGCATTACAGGTAATAGACGGTACTAGTAGAGTCTCTACCTTGATGAGTTTAAAAATTTAGTTATGGAAAGAAAGCAAACACGCGTAGTAACCAATAAGATAACGACATGGGATTGTTGGGGATGTTAACTGTACACGTTTAGTTTTACAAATCCAACCTCGAGAGGCTTCATCTTCATTCAAGAAATGGGAGCCTAAATAGTTGCAAATATTTAATTTAATGAGGACATGCACTCATTACTCTTTTTACACCGTAGTTTGAATTAATGTATTTTATATCATTTTGCAGTAAAACATAACTCGGATTTCTACAGGCCTTAGAACCACAGACAGTGGTTCCTATATGAATTCTCTCCTGTAACAGATTTCACTAAAATCAGATCAACTTATAAAAAAAAAAAAAAAGAGAGGAAGGAAGGAAGGCAGGAAGGAAGGAAGGAAGGTAGGTGAGTCTAATCAAGGAATGCTGGCACAACCTAGCAGTATACAGTTGTGGATACAGAAATCAATGCCTAGAAGTGAGGGGGCTTTCATAGCAAAAGACTGAAATGGTGGCATTGTCCATGGTGTCCAGCTGGCAGGCTGTGATGACAATGAAATTGGAAGCTAGATAAATGAGGACCAATGTTATGAATGGAAAAACATTTGGTAAAATGATTCCCTGCAATAGCTTGAGAGGCAGGTATCATACCTAGAGGTCCAATAAGAGCTTAGAGGAGGAAACTGGAAAACAGAATGTCAGCTATGTGTGTTGGAGGCTATTGTCTGCATTTGGCAAGGAAACACAAGGAAGACATGAGCTCAGGAAAGAGTCAGCAGGTTTGCAAACAAAAATGAAAGAGAACGAAGAGAGTCCAGAAATTCAGAGCCTTGCAAGTTTGGGGGGGAAAATGACTCTTTCTATCCACCCCAAAGCAAAAGATACAATTGGAAAAGCCTTTTAGGTAGAAATGCCCAGGAAAACCTTCCAACCAAACACATTTCCTACACGCAAGAATCAGCATGAAGTATCTGGAGATCTCTTTACATAGGTAAAAAGGCTCCAAAAAAAACAGTGTAAGGGTAGAGTTCTAATAATCTATCATTAAATCAAGAGGGAGAGTTATAGGAATGAAAGAGCAAAGAGATAGAGATGTTCTGGGAATTAAGCCACAAAAAGAACTGACTTAAATAAGTTCACCAACTTTTTGAGATAGTTCTCAAAATTAATCACGAACCAAACCTCAGCCCCTTAACCATCTAGAAGCAGGAACTAAGCCCCAAGGAAGGTATACTTGCCATCACTATTTCAGATGTGGCCAAAGAGATTATTGGGAAAAAAACCTCCCAGGGGAGTGGAGCTCACCTCTCAGGTGAGCTCCCCTCAAAAAGCAGAATCAGTGTTTGATCAAAGAACATTCCATAGGCCCTGGCTATGGGATCCCCACAATGTTAGCCAAGCAGGATTTCGAGGTTGGAACAGATCAAAACGACTGCATGCATCTCCCATTCTTTCTCGCTCTAAAGGAAGTGTTTTATCCTAGTCTAAAATGACTGAGGGAGACAGTAAATAATTTAACAGGCTTTTTTGCTTACTTTCACTTTTTATCAGAGCTCTGACTCCTCTTTAAAATAGTCAGTTAAACAATGTTATCATATAACAGGTTTAAAGGATATTTATAAAGAATTAAATGCAAAAAGTAAATTATCACTATCTTATTATCAGTACCATAGCATTCACTTATTCACCAAATAAAAGCTATTAGTATATAATTTACTTTAACTCCAGTCTTTTTTTAATTTTTATTTTATTTATTTATTTTATTTTTTACTTATTGGGTCTTCATTGCTGCATGTGGACTTTAGTTGCAGAGAGCAGGGATTAGTCTTCATTGCAGTGCACAAGCTTCTTATTGCAGTATCTTCTCTTGCTGCAGAGCATGGGCTCTAGGTGTAAGGGCTTCAGTAGTTGCGGCATGTGGGCTCAATAGTTGTTGCTCAAGGGCTCTAGAGCACAGGCTCAGTAGTTGTGGCGCATGGGCTTAGCTGCTCCGTGGCATGTGGGATCTTCCTGGAACAGGGCTCAAACCCGTGTCCCCTGCATTGGCAGGCGGATTCTTAACCATTGCGCCACCAGGGAAGGCCCAACTCCAGTTTTATTTTCTAAATGAAATTAAAACACTCCTTTCTAATTTCCCTGAAGCACTGATTTATTTACGTTAGATTCAGACCCTCTGAATATGGGTTAAAACATTAGGTCAGAATGGCCTCAAAGCATTATGGCTTTTATTCCCAACCTTCAAGCATCTTGCAGCTCTTCTCCTCATCAAGCACAAAATTTCTTCCTCCTCTTAGGCTATTCAAACTAATTAAATATATGATTTATTTGCCCTTTCAGTCCCTAGATCATTTAGAAGGTCCATGTCCCATTCCCTTTCATAACCCTACTTCTCCGTCCCCTACTGAAGAAAAAGCATGGAGCATCCCTGTAACTATAAAGCCACAGACCCTACAAACTCCACATAATCCTTTTTCTCCCCCTTTTAATACAAAAGTTTGTTTCCAGTTTCAAGATTCTTTGCATCCATTAATTAATTTTTACCTATTTGTTTGAGTCAAATATTCAAACCCATTATGTACTTAATAGAACCTCCATGAAGTCACACTCCATAGTAACCAATTCTGTTTTTTTAAAGGTCAACATATTCCCACTGTGAAAACATTTTCAAGAACAAAACAGCTTTCCTTTTGGTTTAAAAATCAGAGTTTATGACAATGATTATTTTTCAGATGAAAATACTGTGCCAGGGTCTTTATATGGTAATGTTTATGGGCATAGGAATTACTTGGGGCTTAGACACAGAAGGCTTCCTCCTCAATCTCTGTCTCTGTCTCTCTCTCCCTCTCCCACCCTCCCTCCTTCCCTCCCTCCTTGGGTGTGTGTTGGGGGGAGTGTATCTATTGCCTGAAAAACAGTACAATTCCTGATCTTCAGATGAAAAGGTGAAGAATCTATGAAAGAGTTACAAGGGACAGAGATGAAGGGGAGAGGTTTGGAGGCAAAAGCTGAAAAAGAAGAAAAGTAAGGGGTTGGGGGAAGACTTAGGGAAGGAGTTTCCCAGAGCGCTGCGTGAGAACCCTGGATGGAATAGGGTTGAGGTCACTGAGAAAGTGTCAGATCGAATGAGGGACGCCTCAATTTTGAATCTATCCTATGGACCGAGGAGCTTTTTGCACCAGAGTTTTATCTCCTTGTTAACAAAAACACCATTTATTAAATGCCCACTCTGCTCGTCACTGTGCTGGGTACTTAACATGGATAAGAAGAAAAATAAAAGTACTGTCTGAAAAAGAAGAAAATCATCATCACAGTTTCCTCCATCCAGGAGTACTATGAACTTTATGTTAAACCAAATGGACTTCTGTTTTGGAGAGAACTTACCTTGGACCTTTTTGGAAGTGCAAAGATAGAGCCTATCTCCATCCAGGGTAAACACAGAGAGGGAAGTTCTATTCTTCCAGGGTAGAAAGAGAGAAGGAAATCGCTACACATACAAAGAACAGTAACTTGAGTTATTACCCGAGAGAAGAGAAGTGGAGAAAGAGGATAGAAACTTCAGTTGCTGATAAAGCAAGGGAACTTTAGAGAGTCATGAGCCTAGTATTCAAATTGTTTCCATGTCTACATTGTGCCTTAATTCTCTAGCAGTATTTCCACGCCTAAAATAAAATTCTTTACGTGCAAAGAAAGATGTCCACACAGCAGCAAAGTGATGTGGAGAGAGAAGGCAGCCCCAGGAGAGGAGGCGGCAGAAGGGGGTCAACAAGAATTTGGAATGAGAAAGTAAGCACCAGCCCCCAGCCCCACCCTCTAGCTTGCTAGAACCTAGGAGCTTGTTAAAAAGGCAACATCTCAGCTGATGGATGTTAACCGCACAATCGTGGTGATCACTTCACGGTATATACAAATATCGAATCATCTTTTTATACCTGAAATTAACATAATATGTTGATTATATCTCAATTTAAAAAAAAGAAAAAGTAGCAGAGTTTACATTAGAAGAAAATAGATAATGCGTATATGAAAAAAACAGTTTAACCTCAAAAGCAATCAAAGTAATGAAAATTAAAATAGAATTCCATATTTAGTCTATCACACTGGCATAGATTGTGAAACATGCAATATTAACAGGATAATTGGGAAAGGGCGCACTTTCAGGTATTACAGCTGGGAATGTATTGGTACTACTTTGTGTAGGGTATTTAGTAATATGAAGCAAAAACCTTAACAAATGTTCTACCCCTGGGAATTGTTCTAAAGAAATAAAGAAGTACCCCCAAAATCCACATACAAGGATATTCAGTGAGGGAAAACTGAAAACACCCTGGATTTCTAACAGTAGAATAATAGTTCAGTGGTCGTTAACATGTATATATGATAAAAGCTATGTAGCCACTAGAAATTGTTTTCCCAGAAAATTTAATAACTAAAAATGTCTTTCTTGTAACAGTTTGTGAAAACATTAAGATACAGTTCTTCATATAAAGCATGACATTTCTTTGATGTAGATACAAACATACAACATACATGTATATATATATTTGTGTGTGTGTATATAGGTAAATGTATGCTCAGAAAAAAGAGCCTGAAGATATATGCAAAAAATAAATGTAGAATCTCGGGCCCTCACCCTAAACCTATTGACTCACACCCTGCCTTTTTAAGAGATTTCCAAGCGATTCTCATCACATGAAAGTCTGGGATGCACTGCTTTAGGGAACATTAAAGAAAGTGCAGGATTTCCCTTAAAATTACAGTGGGGCTCATTAGACACATTCCATTTCCTAAAGCTGAAAAATTGAGTCAAGTACCCTTGAAAAATGACTGGGATAAGAAAATCAGAGCCTTAAATCTCAGAGCTGCACTCCCTCAAAGCTAAGAACCGTACACCTCTTCTCCTACTCTGGAAGCTTCCTCAGCAAGGATGGAGATGGAGAGACCAGGAAACTGAGTTTCTTTCATGTCGAAATTCAGCAGCAGCTGCTTTGGGTTGACCTGATCGAGCCACCCACAGGCGAGCTACAGGCAACTCAGGGTTTCGTGCAGACTTTCACTTACTCAGCAGCCAAGCTATTCGATAATTTCCTGCATCGAGGTGAATGGAATTAGTCAACTGAATACCAGAGCACCATGCCCGGGGAAAGCCCAAGTGGGTGTCTGTCAAATGCTGTCGAATGTTCCTGGCTTCCTCCCACCAAAATTTCTCCTCAGCTGTTTCTAGCATGGTCATACAAGAACCAGGGACCAGCAACGTTTGCTCCTGGACTTTCCCCCAGTCCCATGCTGACAACCCACAAAGTTCTGGGGTGGTGAACAGGGGTGGGGGGTCTTGCCCCAGAAAGATGATGTTGCACTCCACTTTTGCATCTGTGTTGGATGGCCAATTCCTTAGACATTGGCCTAAATCTAATGCATGGCCCCAACTAGTTTGTTAAAAGAAGTCACCTTCCCAAAACTTCCACATGAAAGAAATTTATTTTCCAGCTTCTGCTCCACAAAATGTGTCATATTTCTAAGCCCTCATCCTCTTCAAGCTAAGTCCTCTTTCCTGGAAAGATCATTTCAGTTCTTCTGCTCATTTAAGCTCTACCCAAACTTCTGGACACCTTCTCAAAATCCATCTCCTCTGATCCAAAACCCACTTGTGTCTGTCCCTCTTCTGAACTCTTCGCCTGCTCTCAAGGGATTTCATTTAGTAATTACTAGAGACAACTCTTCTACTGTGCACTTGAACGGCTATTTGTATGTGCTTTGGTTTTTTAAGTTTTCAAGTGTTTGTTCCTAATCTGCTCTCTGGATCTTAAACTCTTTAGAGGAGACCCCCTGGGATATGACTCTGCATGCCCATATCCCAGCAAGTACACTACCCATGCCTGGTGCTCAGTGAATACTTACTCACTTGATTTAATTTGATGTCTATACTAGTTAATTTCTTCTACCACCCATTTTCTTGCTAATGAGGAGGATCAGAATATGCCACCACAAAAGATGCCACTTTGGCATAAGGATTAATTTGAGCTGAAGGCAATTCAGAAACATCAGACTCAGGGAAAACTCTCTGCCCTCTCCCTTTCTGTCTAAAGACCAGGCATAAATTTCCCTTTGGAAAGGTAATAAAATTTTCCATTTGTAGAGGAAGTTTACATATTAGAAAGGGGGACAGCTCTTACGAATGGAAAAGGCACCAACTTGAGTCAGCATAAAAAACACTACTAAATAACCCTTCTCTCTGATTGGCTTCCCCCATATACTTACCTTTCCACACTCTACTTCCCCTAGAAATTCAATACTCCCTCCTTTGTCTAGTTATCTCTCCACAATTTATGACTCTTTGTTAAAATGACATCTAAGCCACTGAGTCTAACTGCTTCTTTGAATCTTCACTTCTTTTCTACAAAGGTCTCTGTGTGCACACATAGTAAATTCTTTCTCTGGCAATCTGTTTTTGTCTGTTTAATTTGCAGGCTCCCAGATCTGAACCCAAGAGGGTAGAGGAGAAAGTTTTTCCTCTCCTTCTTTACTTTCAATTCCTAATAGATCAGATGACTTACAAAAAAATCTTAAAGGGGGATATTTTGGAAAAAAGAAAACTTACAGACACAGAACATTATTTTCAAGTATTTAGAAAATTTTTTAAAGGGAGAGGGATTGGAGAGTCACCAGAAAGTCACACTAACGCTTAATAAACATCTGGTAGTGCCATTCCAGAGAGGAATGATGCACCAGGGGCTTCTGTTGGAACTGGACCATCTCCAGGTTCTTCCAACTTTGGGATTCTATGAAAATAAAACAAAAATTTTAAAGTATTGATATTTTAATTAAAAACACCCACAATCTCAGTCTTGGGAGTAGCGGTGTGTGGGAGTGCATACGTATGTGTGTTTTTGTGTGTGCACATAATGGAGGGTCGGGAGTAACGTACCTTCAGTGTTTTCCTCGTTATCTGGAAAGCAATTGCATGACTCAATTCGGATAATTCTATGTCATCACTTCATGTTTCCCATGAAAATACAGGCTAAGAAGAGAATAAAATGGAGAAGAGGAGGACCAGAGAGAAGGCAATGAGACAACCACACTTCTGAGAAATGTGTCACTTTCACTCCTGCGTGACTCAGGATGACGCATGAATCTCGGGCTCTCCTAGTGTTCCTAGAAACGCTGTAGAACGACAGGATGAAAGGTGTTTCCTGTGAGAGACAGTTCTTCATCTTTGCTGAGAAGGTGAAGGATGCATGAAGGAGAGGGTGAAGGAAAAGGAAATCAAGAGAGAGAAGAGAGGAGGGACCAGGAAAGGAAAGGGGAAGGGGCGGGGCAGACAGCAAGTGCTCCCAGTGGGCGGGGCTCATCCCAGCGCAGCGCTGCTGAGTTTGTCCAGCCGGAGACCAAAGGGAGGTGACGGGGAAAGGACATGCAGGCAAAACGAGGACTCTGAGTATGTTCTTGGCCTTGCAGACCTGAGCACTTATCTAAACTGGAGAGACAGCTTCCTGTAAGTTGAACACGACCATGTCCATCACGCAGGTTTTATGCCAGGCAAGGAACCAGAGGAGACCACACTACTGACTTTCCTATCCTGTGACCCTCTCACACCATACAGGGGTCCAGAGCATCCCTTCACCTAGCACCCAGGTTAGATTAGCCACTAAGGCAGGAGAGATGACTCTTTATCTTTGCTTTCTGACTCTATCATGGCTTCCAGGGGTAATCTCGTCCAACCCTCTTGCTGATGAGGGCATTGGATGGCTTTCCTACCCATACACCAGGCAGGGGGGTCTTGCCTGGACCCAGGCTTCTTGACTCCCCCCTAGTCTCCACCTGAAAATAAAGGGATCCCTCCCTCCAGCTCTTCCAGCGCCATTTTTCTCTTTAACAAAAAGCTGCCAGGGGAGGAAAATAATTATAATATTAATAGCCTTACATTGTAGAGAAAGCCATACAGCTTACAAAGCATTTTCATATACACTATTTTATTTGATGTACACAACAAACCCACAGTTTAGGAAACAGGGACTTCCCTGGTGGCGCAGTGGTTAAGAATCCGCCTGCCAACGCAGGGGACACGGGTTCGAGCCTTGATCTGGGAAGATCCCACATGTCCTGGAGCAACTAAGCCCATGAGCCACAGCTACTGAGCCCACGTGCCTCAGCTACTGAAGCCTGAGTGCCTAGAGCCCATGCTCCGCAGCAAGAGAAGCCACTGCAATGAGGAGCCACTGCAATGAGGAGCCTGCGCACTGCAACGAAGAGTAGCCCCCGCTCTCCGCAACTAGAGAAAGCCCGTACAGCAATGAAGACCCAACACAGCCAATAAATCAAATTCGTATATTAAAAAAAAAAAAAGAAATTGAGACTTACAGAGTGCATGGGAACTGTCCGAAGCCACACAGCTATTAAATAGCAGAGCTGAAATTCAAACCCAGGGCTTTGATTCTGAGGCCAGAGAAGGAAAAATAACTTTCTCCAGATGCAGGCTGGAGAAAATTTGAAACACAGGCACCCAGGGCATGGTGGAGAGTGAGGGGTTGTCAGAGGGCCAGACTTGCAGGGTGAGCAGCATCTTCCAAGCCATGTGTGCCCTGGAGTCAGGACACCTGAGCCACTCGGCCTGTCCTCTGAAGAGGATGGGAAATGAAACCAGTCTTTGATTTTTTTTTGCTTCTGAACACTTTTTAGCCTTTGTACATTATCTTACACACATTTATCGGTATGTTAAGATAAATGAACAAGCAGCCAGACGGTTTCAATGACAGCTCTTAAGACGCCTCAGTCTACCAAATTTTCACCTCTGGTTCTCAAAGATTATATAGTGGTAGAAAGTTGCCTTTTCTGTGTGTAATGATAGGAAGAATTTCTAAACCACTTACATACCATTGAATTGCAAGTATTACTGAGGGTATATGAGAAGCAAATGGGAGCTTGGAACAGCATCCCTATGTTAATTCTAATTTGCTTAGCTTTTTGTTTTGGTTTTGTTTTGTTTTGTTTTAATCACCCATCAGAGTTAAATGTGACAGGTGAACTTTTGCACTTCTTCTGTAGTAAGATTTTCAGAAATCTGACTGTAAGTTCAAAGTTTCAAAAAAGCTCCTAATCCCTAAATTCCTGTTGTATATGAATCAAAATCTCAAATGCCTGATCTGTAACTTGCTGATACCACTGGATATGTTGTGAAGTGTCACCTTTAAAACTGGTTTTAAAGTTCATCAAAAATAAATTATAGTAGTTATATTAGGGTGGTAAGATAATTTTTGTTCTGTTTTCTCAAATACTCCATGTTGTTTTATTAGTCATAATTATACTTTTTAAAAAAATAGAACTATGCTTATAGTTAAATTCCAACTTTAGGCTATGTTTTTGGAGATTTTTATCCAGCTCTGTCATCACTGTCATTCAGGACTCCATCTACTAAAATTAGTAGAATAACAGCAGGAGCTGACCTTTCTATGTCAAGGTTAAATGTTGGTACTTATGTAGGAAGGCTTAGCTTGCTACAAAAGTACCTGCTGGGAGAACTATTATCAGAAGGGTGAATCTCAGCAGAAGCTAATATCCTCCTACAGGCTGCAGGAAAATACTCAGGATTTAATAGTAAAAATATTTAGGAAAAGAATTCAGAATCTGAATTCTCTCCCTTGAGGAAAAACTGAAGAGAATGAGGTAGGATTCCATGCTGATTAATAACGGCCCTGGCAGAAATCAGCCTTCGTCGCCAGGCAGCAGACCCGAAAGAGAAAAGGAACTAGCTTTATATTTCAGCAAGTTAAAATGGGGTTAAATGAAAATTAATTTTCTTCTAAATTTTTTTAGGAATTAAATACAATTCCTTGAGATCATTGGAAACATCCCGGAGCTCCACCCACAAAATCAAGAAGCACAAATGTCACTATCCTCAAGAAAGTACATTTAACAGGATGATAGACTCATTCTGACCTGTCCCCAAGTGGTGCCAGGGCTCACGTGTCTTCTGGGCAGAACTGACACTGGGTGTCTCATGCATTACCAGAAGGGACTCCAGAAATCATCTAGTTCAACCACCTCCTTTTTCACATAAAGAAACCAATAAGGAAGTGGCTCGGCCAGGCTGGCACGTTAACTCAGCCACTTACTGCCAGAAAGGTATCTAACACAGGGCCCCTGCAGCTCAGTGAGGGGCTCACTTCCTCTGCCAGTGTTAGGCTCTCCAGGATTTCTTGTCACCCAGAAACAGGGCAAAATTACCCACCTCCCGACTCCCCTCCTGTGGAGCAGAAGTGGTGGCACCGGGCTCCTGGGGAGGGCGGGGAGAAGCTGCAGGAGGGGAGGACTCAGAGCTGCTGCGAGGACAGAGCAGCGGGGCAACCAGCACACAGGTGACCCTGGCACCTACCTGATTCCACCAACCACACCCTTTGGGGAAACCTCACCACAGAAAAAGTCTGAAGTCAGTAGGACAACTGGTGTAATTTGAAAACTCAGGGAAAATGAGAAGGGGACAACCTATTGATTCTTTGGTTTGGGGGAACCTTTCTCCTCTTTTTCTTCCTTCTCCGTGTTGTCCTGATGACACCACCTCGCAGGGCTCTTGTGAGGCCTGAGGTGACAATGCCCACCCTGAGCAGGTTTCCGTCTCTGGGAGACAGCTCAAGGGCCCGTTGTCACATCCGAGGCAGGGGTCCTCCCTTGTGAGATGGGCCCGAGTCAGAGTCACATGGACCCAAGGACAGGAACCATTGAGGAAAGTGTGGGAAGAGAGGGAAGGCACAGAGCTGAGGGATTCAACAAGGGGAAATCATTTTAAACTGTTTTGATCAAAAGATCGTGGGTTTTAACACATCAAAATGAGTCATTTTGTTTTCGTGAAACCAGGAATTTGCAGTGATAATAGCAGTACCATGGAGTATTTCCCCACCAGCTGGCACATACCAGCTGCCCTCACTCACCTCACAAGGACCCGGCAAAGGCAGCAACTGTCCCCATTTTACAGATGAATTAACAAACAGCTCAACACTTGAAGTTATTCGGTAAGTGGCAGACGACTGGATTCCAGCCACACTTACCAATTGTCTGTTTTCACAGCTCTCCTCTCATACTGACACTTCATTTATCCAGGAAGGTTAAAGAATAAGGCAGCATAAAATTTTTCAAGATACAACTGATTTCTCAAAGCCCCACAAATTGTTTGAACTCTTTCACGTGGCAAACCTAAATAGAAACAGACTTCTCTTTTGGAAGGAAGCATGTGGATAAGGAAGCGTGTTATTTTTTTTTTTTCCTGGTGAATCTGGGCCACCACTGTGATCTCTGCAGCCAATTCCTCCTCTGGCACCAATGCCTATTCCTTGGACTGTACTCTCTAGAGCTCTCCCAACAAGACTTGGATTTCACGTCTGTGGAAAACACTCGAAGAGGAAACTGGACTCCCCGCCTACTGCCTCAGCCTCAGGGTAACGGGCTGCCCTCAGCAACAAGAGGAAGGACGCAGCTCATGAATCGTACAGCTGGGAACCCGCACAACCTCTTCTCAGAGCAACCTCTGATCCATGTGACCCAGGCTCCTCATTGAAGCACACACTTTTTTTTTTTTTTTATTCAGGTAACCTCAAAAATCCTTCAGCAGCTACCTAAACCATACAGAGGACAGAAGTCCTGCCCTGGCCCCTCCACAAACTTTTGTGCAAACAAACTAACAACCCTAAGAGCTGGACAACAGGTGTTAAGAGGTTTCATAAGGGGACTTCCCTGGCAGTCCCGTGGTTAAGACCTCACCTTCCAATGCAGGGGGTGTTGGTTCGATCCCTGGTTGGGGAGCTATCCCACATGTATCTCCGCTAAAAAACCAAAACATAAAACAGAAGCAGTATGGTAACAAATTCAATAAACACTTTAAAAATGGTCCACAACAAAAAAACTCTTAAAGTAAAAAAAACAGGTTTCATAAGGATCCTGTAAGGGGATCTCTTACTGAGGAAGAATTCACATGATTTTGAGGTGTTATTCCACCTGCTCAGAAAAGCCAGGCAAAGGGTCACCTCTCCTGGATTTTCACTCCCTGGCCTCCTGTGGCCTTTGAGCTATTTCGAATGGGCAAGGTTTGGTTTGCAGTTTTAAGGGTTAAATGCTGGTGTCCCTGAGGAAATCTGCCCGGAGAGGGCCTAACCCACCGAGAGCGCGGTGGCCTGCTGCCGCCTTGTGGTGACTCTGTGGAAATGCAAGCAGCCCATCCTGTGGGGCAGAGCTTTCAAGGAAAACATAAATAAATGTGTCCATTAAATCACACGGTATTAGGGCCACATGTATAGGAAGTTTATTCAACGTCTTGGATATTGGGGTCAAAGTACGTATGAGTCTTAACTGGTGCTAATGCAAAGCAAGCTTTCTTAGCCTTAGGTCTTGCCTCAGAGCTTCTCTCCACCAGCAGAACCACCCAAAGCCTGTTCTAAACCAAAGTGCTGGGGGTGGGGGAAGCCAACACAGAAAGGATGAACAGAAACCAGCTGTGCCCCCACAAAATACTCAGAAGTCACGTTATTTACAGCGAACAATGGTGTGGCTTGTCTGGGGAGGGGCCTGCGGTCCAGGCTTTTGCAGTGAAGATGCATCGTCTTTGCCCCGCCCACCTTCTCTCTACCCCGTGGCAGCTTCATGACCCCTCCCCAGGCGTCCACCTGGTCCTGACTCTGCCTGGGCACCCATCCTCCAGTTCAGTTCAACACTGACATTCAGGGAACGAAGGCAAAGGCTGGGGGAGGGGGAGGAGGACACTGAAGACCTTTTCTTGTCCGAAGCCCCCAGCCTAGCGACGCAGGCCCTCAGATGAGGAAGACGATGCCCTCGGAGACCATGACCTGGTTGTCATCCTGCATCGTGCTCAGCGCGGCCTGGATCTCCTCAGGGGAGAAGGGCTCTTCCCTGTCCCCGTTGATGGATTCTGTGAGGCGATTCATGCCCACCGACTGCGCGTGAGCTTCCTGGAACACCTCCAGGAGGGCCACCTTGAAGGCCTTCAACCTGCCAGGACAGGAGAGAAAGGGTGACGGAGGAGGGAACGGCCCACACGCTCGAGTCCACTGGTACAGGCGTCCCGCAAGTTGTCACATGCAGCCCACCCCGATGGCCGCTCCACGCCTGAGCTTCCCCCTTAAAGCTAAGCTGTTGTATTACAGAGCTTCCCGCACACTGAGAAACGACAGCATTTTAAAAATCAGAGGCCTCTGAGGATGTGGGAAACTGGCATCCATGCACCGTTGGCAGAAATGCAAACGGGGATGGCGTCTTCAGGAGACAAGTTAGCCACATGTACTACAATTTTAAAGTGCATCTCCTTTGACCCCAGGAATCCAATCCTAGAAACTAACCCCACCACTCTGCCCCCACCACTGCACAGTGATACATTTAAGAAAGTTTTGCTATAAGGAGCAGTCTTATGAAAGCTAAATGTCCACCATCAGAAAACACACAAAAAATTTACACATCCATATTATGGAAACCCTGTAGTCATTGAAAAGAAATCTCTATGAGCTGATTTGGAAAGTGCTTTAAGCTTTAGTTCAATGGTTATCCTGGGGAGTAAAATTATATTTAGTCTTAATGTTTTTTCCTAAATTGTTTTCAATGTGTTAAAACTTTTTTCAGTGAAGACATTGTGTTGTATGTGTTAAGATATTAAAAGGAAAAAGCAAACCTTAGCCATGGAGTTCCTTTGTTACCCAGTAAACATAAAATTTACAAATGCAACTGTTTCTGAACCTCTAGTGGTAAAAATTCTTTACCTCAAAACAAATGACAACAATTCAGTGAGAAGGAAAAAAAAAAAGTGTGTGTGTGTGTGTGTATATATATATATATATATATATATATATATATATATATATATATATATGTCTCCTACTGAGAGGAACCCAAGGTTAAAGTAAGACACAAATTCTTTCCTTGCTCTAAGACTCTTCTTCCTGATCTCACAAGGATATCAGATTTAAAGTTCCCACAGAGAGAATTATTTATAAAGCAAATGGTAAAAAATTAACAACTGGGGATTCTGAATAAAGAGTGTATAAGAGTTCTTTACACTATTTTCACAACTTTTTTCAAGTGTGAAATTACCATCAGAACAGAAAACGTTCTAAAAACACTTGGGCCTCTAGTTCTGAGCTCTGTTGATAACAGCTTGTTCCCTGCCCTCCTGGGGAGCAGTCCTTCCCTACTCACCTGGATTCACTCAGCTCCACCTTCTGGGACTCCTTGGTCTCCTGTGAGTCCGTGGCCTTCGGAGTGTGCACTATAGGGGGGAAGGGTTGCAGAGAGCAGGAGGACAAGGTGAAGCCATGTCCACAGACCCCAGAGGCTCCTCTCCACCCCCCACCCTCATGAGCCTGCAACACTCATTCCTGGGGCCCTCGTGGGGCCGGCCAGGGCGGGGGGGGAAAGGTCTCGAGTCAGGCAGGGGACCCTCAGCACATGGGATCTGGGATGCTCACACCAGGCTTGGCAAAGAGCACAGTTCCCCGAGGAGGAAGCAGACAAGGGGGCAAAGCTTATTTCCAAAGTTCTGCCTGAGTTTCCTGGGATTCTTCTGGACAAACTTTTCAGACACAGGGTCCCAAGCAGGGAGCCAAGCGGGAGCCCACCAGCAAAGGCAGTAGGCAGAGCACTGGAGTCCGGAGTCGGGCACCACCTCTTTACCACTAGGGGCCGCTCGCTCACCCTGAGGCATTTCCTCCTCCGTGTCGCTGAAGTCGTAGGGGTCGTAGGAGTCCCCGTCCTTGGCATCCGAGCGACGCGTCTTCCTCCTAAAATACCCACAGCGGTTAAGAGACGGGCTTTGGTGAGCCCCATTCTGTACCTCTGACCACAGGAATAAAGAACGAGAACCACCTACAACCCAAATGGAATGCTAGGCCTGGCGTGTGCAAATTGCTGCCTTTTCTGAAAGAGGCCAAAAGTCTCTGGACTACAGCACAAGCAGGCCCTGCTTCCCAATGCTCTTTCCCTGTCACCCACCCTCGTAAATTCAACCACAGACATGAGAGGAGAAAATAACCTGGAGGAAAGACTTCTGAAATGTGGACTCAACAGCCTGCAAGTGGGTAACTGCCCCTCTACTTAGCACTTCCCTAGCAGCAAAGAGGCCAAGAGCCTCACACCGAGGACAAAGGGGGCTGTCACCCTCTCTGCTCGAGTCACCTTCACCCTCTGACCCGCTGCACTGTTGGTCTGGGCACCCTTTCCCGCAGCCTTGCCCCACTCTGTCCCTCCCCAGCCCTGATCGGAGTCTTTCATCCCCTTCCTCTGTGCGCCCTCCAACCTCTTTCTCTTCTGCTCTTGGTCCTCCTGGCTTTTCTCCTCTTCATCTTCTGTCTCCGATCCATCCTCACTTCGCTTCTTACGTTTTTTCTCCTTCTCAAGAACCTAGGACCAAGCCATGTGTGGGTGGGCAGGAGGGTCACAGATGCTGGGGACTAAATACAGAACAGTCCCTCCTGCACCATCAACAGCAGTGACTCCCTGAGTCTGATGACCTGGCCTCGCTCATCCCCGAGTCCAGGACCAGGGGCCAGGGGTCGGGTGCAACCCACCCTTCAAGCTGCTGGGAGCTGGGTGCCACACCCTCCTCACAGTATGTACTCGAGGACCATTCACTGAATACAGAAATGAATGGGGAAAAGTCTAACCCATAATGGCTAAGTGCAAAACAATTCATTTCTTTACAGTGTTCAATTTAAATATAAGATAACCCCCACACTAGCAAAGAGATTAAGTCAGGGGGAGGCTGGTGGAAAGACACTGCTTTCCACTGACGACCCAGATACCGGTGTCAGCCATGCGCAACTGTGAGGCCCGAGCACCGACAACTCGTTCAGAGGCACCTCAGGCCCAGCACCTGGATGCTCACCTTCTTGAAGTAAGCGTACTGGACCAGCTCCACAGCCTCCTCTGCGTCCTGCAGGTCCACGGTCTTGCTCATGCGGGCCTTGGCATGGGCTGTGGCCAATCGAATCAGAGTTTCCAGCGTCCGGGCTGTCACTGGAGACGTCTGGGGGAGAAGACAAGCGGGGACCCCTCATCCAGAATCCCTGCGGCATGCCTGGTCACCCCCACCGCACAGAGAGGGAAAGACTCTAGCAGAAAAGCTCTGGGAAGTCCAAGCCATGGAGACAGAAAAGCTACAGAAAATTCACAAAAATAAAAACAACCAAGGAGGGACTCCCCTGGTGGTACAGTGGTTAAGAATCCTCCTGCCAATGCAGGGGACATGGGTTCAACCCCTGTTCCAGGAAGATCCCATGTGCCACAGAGCAACTAAGCCCGTGCACAACTACTGAGCCTGTGAGCCACAACTACTGAGCCCACATGCTGCAACTACTGAAGCCTGTGAGCCTACAGCCTGCGCTCTGCAACAAGAAGCCCACACACCACAACGAAGAGTAGCCCTTGCTCGCCACAACTAGCGAAAGCCCATGTGCAGCAACGAAGATCCAACACAGCCAATAAATAAATTTAAAAAAACAACAACAAAAAGCAACCAAGGAAACATGACTGAGAGGGTTGAGGGAGGGAGGATGAGGTGAACAGGGAAGAAGACAACCTGGGATGCTACAGCTGGAGAGGACAGCGAGGAAGAATCTTTGCTGCAGGCCTGCAACACGCCAGGACCCTGCTCTTATGTTCACTGTGCCAGTCAATGCTCTTAATAACCTGGAACAGCTTTAGAGGTGAGGAAAATGGGACTCTAAGAGCTTCCAGTAATTTGTCCAAGGTCACACTACATAGGGGTGTGAGAGATTATCTGAGGACAAACTATCTAAAGTTAGATAAACCCACTTAGGTCCACAGGAGAAGCGGAATTCTGACTCGTTCCTATTAAGTGGTTCCCAAAGGGGTAGGTGTATCCCACACTGGGGGGGTGAGGAGGGTTCGCCTTTTTAAAATGATATTGTCTGAATGGCATCCCTGGTCTAATGGAGCAGAATGTCTGGTTTAAGACTGGACATGTGTACCTGTAAAGTTTCAGGTTAAAAAAAAAGGGAATCCACTTTCACTTTAGGATTCCACTTTCACTGCTGAGGGCGCAGGTTCAATCCCTGGTGGGGGAACTAAGATCCCACAAGCTGTGTAGCCAAAACAAAGTTTCAGGTGATTCTGACGTGCCCTCCTAGGTAAGCATCCCTAACATTATCCAACCTTCTCATTTTATGGATTAAAAAACTGTGACCTGGGAGGTGAAAGGATGTGTACAACGTCCAAACACTACTGAAGCCCTGGGCTCAGAGTCCAGGACTGGTCCTTTCCACACCTCCCGTCCACCATCGTATGATGCTTCAGGGATGTATCTGGCCACTTCTGCTTTCAAGTTTTCCAAATTATCACTTATACCCAATCGGACATTCAAAAACAAATATATTCATATTTAAATAAATTCACCAATTTTTTTAATGATTTAGAAAGCTACCAGAGGTACTTCCCTGGCGGTCCAGTGGTTAAGACTTCACCTTCCAACGCAAGGGGTACAGGTTCAGGAGCTAAGATCCCAAATGCCTTGTGGGCAAAAAACGAAGACATAAAACAAAAGCAACACTGTAACAAATTCAATGAAGACTTTAAAAATGGTCCCCATCAAAAAAAAAAAAATTTTTTTTAAATAAAGAAAAGAAAGCTACCAGAGTATGTAGGTTATACATTCCATCATAAATTTGAATTCTTCAATAACCTAAAACTGGTGGAAATCCTAACCTACACGAGAACTACAGAACCCAAACTGAGAGATTTACCAATCCCACTAAGACCACAACTAAAATGTATCATGTTCAGCAAGAGGGCCTTTTGACACACTGGAACATGTTCATGTGACGAAAAACAATTAAAAAGACAAGGGGCTGTTTAATCTGAAAAAGACAAGTCCCACACAATCTCCAGAAAACAAAATTAAGGCCCATGGGTAGAAATCATGGAGAAGCAGGTTTAAGCTCAATAAATGGAAGAATATTCTAACACTTCCATGCAGTGATGTACTATGCATGCTGTCACTAGAGGTGTCGAGGAAGTCCCAGCAGGAATTCCAGAAGACAGGACTCCTGTCTGGGTGTGAGTCTGAATAGATGATCTGGGGTCACCTCTGAATCCAAGAGTCTATGTCTCTATCACATCATGATGGTTTGGGACCTGGGTCTTTCTGCTGTGAAATCCTACCTTACGTAAACTACATTGCCCCAAAAGATTTAGATAAATTCACAGGCAGGTAGATTAGGTTTCTAGAAATAGCCCTGGATGACCATCATGGCTGCCCAACTCCTAATTGTTTGTCAAAATCCAGCCCAAATATCACACCCTTTGGGAATCCTTCCCCGACATTCATAGTAAAGTCTAAAGGAAAGATTAATAGCTTCTTCATCTACACTCCAACTGTCTTTCACATTCATTCCCCTTTGGGTACCACGCTGTGGTATATATTTACAAATATACACACACACACACACACACACACACACACACACACACACACACACACACATACACGACCTTTTCGTCTACCTTTCTGCCTCCCTGGCCCAGGACTGAGCTCTTAAAGGACTGCATGTAAGAACAGAGACTCATTCAGTTCCCAGAAGTTGCTCACATGTTTGCTGGATTTTGTTTGTTTTGGCCAAGCCTCATGGCTTGCAGGATCTTAGTTCCCCTGCCAGGGATCAAACCCATGCCCCCTGCAGTGGAAGCTCGTGGTCCTAACCACTGGACCGCCAGGGAACTCCCACGTTTGCTGAATGAATCACAGCTTCTGGAGGCCAATGTCATCTCAACTAATGAGAAACATGTTATCTCTGGGGTTCCCATTACCTTTTCCCTTGTAAAAGGAAATAATTACAATAGTTTAACAGGAGGCCCTTCAGGCCAGAAAGAAAAAGGTAAGGAATCACTAAGTTAAAGTGCTTCCAGCGCACCAGGAATCACTAAGTTAAAGTGCTTCCAGCCTCCCTCCCCGGTACTCCTCCAGTCACCGTCGGGCAGGTGGGCTCACCCTGGCAGTGTCCGAGCTCATGCTGTCCTGGCTGCGCAGGCGTGAGTACTCCTCTGCAATGTAGGCGGCCGACTCCTGCGTCAGGACGGGCTTGATGATTTTGGCCACATGGATGTACTTCCTCATGAAAGCTGCACTCACCATCTTCTCCCTGGACCCACACAAAGAGAATTTCACTCCCCTGCCACAGCCCAGCACCTGCTTGGGGTCATGGCTTTGTCTCTCCTCAGGGAAGTCAAGGTCATGTGACAGAGCAGAGACATGGCCTGGAACCCCCTGTCACAAACCCCATTTACACAGAACATGTACAAGACCCTCTCATGTATTTTTATTTAATTCCACAATATTACTTAGGTATTACCTGTGAAGTAGGTAGTTTAGGTAGGAAGTTTAAGTGACACCTGTCCTATTTTATCAGTGTGAAAACTATGGCTCAGAGAATTTTAAATGGACTCAAATTTCATTTTCTGACTCCAAATTCTACATTCCTAAACCAATAGGTTTGAATTTTATGCTATCCTTCCTACTGCACCACAGCCAAAAATAGAGGAATGGGATCTCACATGTCAGGCTCTGAGCACCTGAGCACGTCTCCTTTGTCCATACCCACCTGCAAACTTTCCAGTGCTTGCGATCTACTGCCCCTTCTGCATAAGCTCACCACAAATGGCCACGTGCCTTGTGCAACACCTCACGTATGCAGGTAACGTGACACACCCACCATCAGTTAGGTGGGTGGTCAAAGCCTTCCATTTTAGGAAAAGACAGAACCTAAGCTTGATTACTCATAAACACGCACAAGGCAAGTGGCCAGGAAAAGGGGTGCATCTGTGGACCCAGAGGAGAAAACAGGCCCCCAGGATCATGACTCCAAGCATGATCTTGGCCTGGGCAGCACTGTTAAACATGCTCTAATATGACTCGAATCTCAGGCTCCCCCCAGGAGGAGGTATAAAGAACGCTCACTTTTTCTTCTTGGCCCCATGCAGAAGGTTGTCGTGCTTCTCATAGATCTGGGTGTCCTGCTGGTCTTCCTGGCTGAAGTTGGGATCCTCTGTGGCCAGGATGTCCACGGCACTCCCTAGAGGCATAGCTGGAACACCCACGTCAGGAGGAAGGAGAATAAGAAAGAGCTGAACCCTGGGGAAATCGCTTCTTCTGAAGAGAGAAGAGGCTCACAAAGTGAGGATGCAGAAGGAAGCAGACACATGGGGCCCACAAATAAGGAGGCGGAACCACCTGGCCCACAGAGGATGGCTCGAAGGTGTTCCCAGACCCCGAAATGGATGAGACACACCTTACGAACCAGGGAGGCAAGCAAGGGCACCTTCCACATCACCCCAGACGATCCCTCGCCCACCAGCCCTGGACTGGGCCTGTGTCCAGGTGCCCCCCTCCCCCCCAGTCACTCCCTCTCTTCCCCAGGCCTCACCGTCACCGTCCTGCTCCCCGGGTGCCCGGTAGCGGTGCATCCTGAGGACGTGGTCTGAGATCTCCCGGTCCTGCTCGGGATCCATCTGATCCAGCATGATGAAGAGGAGGTCGAACCGGGACAGCAGCGAGTCCTGCAGCCCGATGTTCTCCATGGGGGTCTTGTACTGATCGTACTGGGTGGGGAACACGAGACAAAAGGAGCGTGGAGGCGACATCAATGGGAGGAGAGGACAAGGAGGCCAGATCAGTTATGCGAGTGAGAATGGAAGACCTGACCTTCAAAGCAAACAAACAGTGAAGAAGTAAAGCATTTCAAAGCTACTAAGAAACTGAATTCATTTCCTTTACGTTCAGCCCTTCTCTAACCTATGGTCAGGTGACCTGAGCAAACTCAGAACCCCGAGTCCTTCCTTCCGAGCCAGCAAAGCCCCACCTCCTAGCTTTGGTGCCTCTAGCAGGCTGAGTGTGAGTCTCAAAACCAGCCTCCTCCCTCCCAAGTTTTACTCTGCTTCTCACTCCCAGGCAGGACCAGCTCTGGAAGATGAGTCCCTCTTCCCTACCTGTTCTGAAGACATAACAAGCTGGCAAAGCCAGAAATGCCTGGAACCTTTGGCATCAGAAGGTACTGGGTAAAGTCTCAACAAAAATGGGTAATAATCTATAAACCATAATGTCTTAAGGATCAAGGGACGTTTCCCTGGGACTCAAGAATGCCTATACTCTGTCTTTCAACTCCAGGCCTACGAGCTGATGCCTCCCGGAAGTCAGAGGCCTGACAGCCTCGTAGGTAACATTAACGAACCTGACCATGTTCACGTTTCAGGACCTGGCATTTTCTCCCTACATTTCCCAATGAAATTCTTTAGAATGACACAACACCTTTACCATTAATCTCAAACCGTATGGTTCTCAACCCACACTGCATTAGAACCAACCTACAGAGACTTCCTAAACCACAGCTACCAAGAGCCCCAACCCGGAGACGTGGATTCAGTAACTCTGGGCTGGGGACTAGGCACCTGTATGTTTAAAAAATGCCACCAAAACAGGTATTCTCATTCACTGTGGGGTTATAAATTGTCAGAGCACGGCATGGGCTCTGGGTTCCAATCCTCTCTGCCATTTTCTAGCTTATGACTCTTGAGCAAGTTACTTAACCTTTATGCCTTCATTTTCTCATCTGTAAAATGAGGATAATACCTACCTCACCAGGTTACTGTGAGAGTGAAAGGAGTTAATAAATATAAAGCATCCCGTAAGTATCAGTTAATAGTATATAATGGTACAATCTTTAAAAGGGGCAATTTGGCAATCTCTATCACGAAAATGCATGTAACTTTTAATCCAGTAATCCCATTGCTAAGTATTCATTCCCAAATGTTTAATAAAATGCATATAAAGGGGCTTCCCTGGTGGCACAGTGGTTAAGAATCCACTTGCCAATGCAGGGGACGGGTTTGATCCCTGGGCCAGGAAGATCCCACATGCTGTGGAATAACTAAGTCTGTGTGCCACAACTCCTGAGCCTTTGCTCTAGAGCCTGCAAGCCACAACTGCTGAGCCCATGTGTTGCAACTACTGAAGCCTGGACGCCTATAGCCTGTGCTCCACAACAAGAGAAGCCACCACAATGAGAAACTCGCACGTCGGAACAAAGAGTAGCCCCTGCTCGCCACAACTAGAGAAAGCCCACGCACAGCACTGAAGACCCAATGCAGCCAAAAATAAAATAAATCTTTAAAAAATTATTTTAAAAAATACATATAAAGGGATGTTCACTGCAGCTTCATTCATAATAGTAGGGGGGAAAAGGAAAACACCAAATGCCCATCAAACGGAGACTGGTTAAACAAATTATTAAAAGTCCATACCATGGAATACTAGACAGCTGCTTAAAAAAACAAAATCAAAAAAGAAAAACAAAACCCCCAAACTCAGCAAACCCCAAGCTGGATAAATATAAAACAATACACTTACGCACATCTTAGTCATACTAAAAAACAAAGATAAACAGACTAACTCTTAACAAGGAGACAGTGTATTTACTGGCACATGCTTAAGCTTTTGTTTCCTGAAACACTTAAGACACTTAAGAGCTCTTAGTGGTTATCTCTTGGGAAAGGAATAGGAGAGAGAAGGCACGCTATTAATTTCCTTATTTTATCTCTCCGTTTGCTTCATAAATCCTCTGACCACCTGCATGCAGTCCTTTTATTTCAATGTCATTGTAGGTCACCTGGGTTGTTACGCTGTAGATCACTTTTGTTTTCTTCTTTGTAGTTTTAAAAGCTTATTACTGGAGGGAGGGAATATGGGGATATGTGTATAAATACAGCTGATTGACTCTGGTGTACCTCAAAAACTGGCACAAGAGTGTAAAGCAATTATATTCCAATAAAGAGCTTAAAAAAAAAAAAAAGCTTTACTTTAGTCTGTGGCCTGTTACTCCCAGGTCCTTGGAATAAACTTCGCAACCCAATCCCGCAGCAAAACCAAATGAAGGTGAGGACAACGGCTGAGCGCCTGATTCCACTCACCCTGCCGTAGACGGGGTTGGCAGCTGCCAAGACACTGCAGCGCGCGTTGAGCCGAGCGTGGATGCCGGCCTTGGCGATGGTGACTCGGCCCTGCTCCATCACCTCGTGGATGGCCGTGCGGTCCATGTCAGACATCTTGTCAAACTCATCGATGCAAACCACGCCCCGGTCAGCCAGAACCATGGCACCCGCCTCCAGACGCCGCTCCCCTGGGGGGTGGGCAAGGAAAAACACACACTACTGTCCAGGTTGTAGGGAACGGGGAGAAATTTCAGTCTCTTCTTAAGCAGCTCGTACCATCACACACGAGAATGAGGATACAGTGAAGAGGTGTCAACTTCTAGACTCAGAGGAAATCCTGGGGTCACCTTTTCAAGCGCCACGCTGAACAGTACTCCTTGTCCCACTTTGATACCTAAGCAGCTAGCCTCCAACAAACTTCCTTCACAGATTTCCTCTCTTTATCCTCATCTTCAAGCCATTTCCAACTAGATCTCTGTTCTCGCTCACTGGCCTTCAAATGCCTTCCTCTCATTTATAAAGTAGTACAATATTCATTTTTATTTCCCTTCCAATTTGAGCAGCTTTCTCCTTCAAAACTCTTTCCAGTCGCCTTCCAGGAGACATTTTTGTCAACCCAGAGGGCCACCCAAAGATTTAAATCCCTCACCCACTGTTGCCAGATACTCTCCAATTGGGCCCACACTAACCTCTCACGTGTATCTTCCCAACACAAGCCAGTGCCTGGAGCCAGCTCAGAGCATCTATGCTCATCTCGCTGCAGGACCTTTGCCAAGGACCGTTCCTCCCTTACCTGTTTCCTGGTCTGTGGTGACAGCAGCCGTGAGACCCACTCCAGAGGAGCCCCGGCCAGTGGTGGGGATGGCCCGAGGTGCCGTGCACAGCACATACCGCAGAAGCTGGGACTTGGCAACTGATGGATCTCCTGTAATGGGAGGGGGCAGTGGTGATGCCTGGAAGCTCCCCCACCCCCCAAGCAAGTGCTGCTTTTCTAGCGCAGCTCTTGACGCAAGAGAAATATATAGTAACAGGTTGTTGATATGATTTCTTTCACTTTCCCTTTACCATTCATGGAAGAATATATTCTAGACATTATAAATCAGGAAACCCAGAAATAATAAAAATAATTTTAAAAACTCATTTTAGACTTGCCCTTTGATGGGACTGAAATACAGACACATAATTTGTCAGATCATAGGCTCCTGCAACCACACTCCACAGGGGAAGACCAGGAGACTAGAATCCCCAACACTGTACCTATTAGAAGGATATTGATGTCCCCACGGATGTGGCTGCCGTTCTCTAGGTCTCGTTCCACCCCTCCCAAGAGCAGGCAGAGGATTGCCTTCTTGACATAGCCATGCCCGTGGATGCTGGGGGCCAGTGACCTGGCGAGCTGGTCAAAGATATCCTAGAGGAGGAACAACCGCGGAGTGAAAAGCCGAAGGAGACTCCATGGGGTTGGATAAACTCACTTCATACTTCAGCCCACAGAAGATGCTTGAAGAAATACACTGTTTTTAATTATAAAAGCTCCTTCTCTAAGACTTTCACACTGATCACAGCATTATCAGAACAGACGCAGAGGAAGCCTGGATTCCAAGACCTGCTCGGAGTTTTCATCTTTAAAAAAATAGAAGTGTTTCCAGGCTCAAAACATTTTAGCTTTAATAAGAATGTGTACTGTGCTTCAGCAGTAACCTTTGTCACACATGCATATATTTTGTTCAATTCTAAATGTGGACATTCCATCTCTAAAGAGAGAAATTTTTTTGAAAAAGAGTAAATTAGAGTACTAAAACAGAAATAACATAATACCTTAAATTTAAGTAACAACGTATCCCTAATGTATTCCATATAGACTCACTGGTACATTAATATTCTAACTCCCATTCTAATCGTTGTATTAAGTTCACTTAGCAGGTAGCACAACAGAAATATTAAAGAAAAATAGCAAAGACACCCTTTCGCTTACTGACTCAAAACTAGAGGCTGGCACCAAATACTTCAGAGAAAAAGCCTTGACCTTCCTCCTGATCCAGTACAAAGATGGCCATGCCCAAATGCATCCCTAACAAATCCATCATCACCCTCAAATCCCCAAACGACGCCAGACCTTGGAACGGGTTTTACTGAACTTCTTGATCTTGGCTATGTCCTCAGCAGAGAAGGAAGGCTGAACGTCCTTGCTCATCTGCTTCACGTTGCAGGCAATCAGGACAGTCCTGGGACAGAGAGGAGAGTAATACGCTATTTTCAGTTCCTAACGCCAAAGCCTTCTTAGGCTCCTAACCTAGAACAGCAAATCAGGAAAAAAAAGAAAAAAGAAGAGAAGAGAAGAGAAGAGAAGAGAAGAGAAGAGAAGAGAAGAGAAGAGAAGAGAAGAGAAGAGAAGAGGAGAGAAGAGAAAAAAGCTGTTCTGAATCCCACCACTGATTCTCTTCATCTATGATACAAATATGCTGATGGCACCTCACCTCGGGAATTTGCCTCCTGCTGACCCAGCGTTTGGGACAGTGTGTAGGGGAGGGAGGTGGGAATATGCGAGACACCCTCATAAGCCAGGAGGCTGTAACCACGTGACCATAAGATGGTATCTTTGTGTTTCATCTCCCGGGCAGGCAGAGTGTTCCACCTGTCTAATATAACCCTCAGGAAGATGGCAAACTGGAGGAACATTGCTACCAGAATGCACCCCGCCAGCAGCATTCCAAAAACCTCACGACAGACTATCTACCTGAAGGTCCCTGAGGTGTAGCCTCCCTTCTTTCCAGGAAGGCAGCGGTAGGTCCCCACCACCTGGACCCGGTCACCAGGCTTTACTCTGTCCACCAAATCATCGTCCAGGATGACGTCCACGGAGCGGGGAAGCTGGCCAGCAGGGGCCTTCTCCGGCATCTCCTGGATGGTGATGATCTGGTGGTCCTTGTAGACAGAAAGGCCATATTCTGTCTCAAGGGGATTGTTTTCCTCATCCTGGAAAAGGCACACAGAGAGGCAGTCATCTCGGCCCTGTCTTAGAAATGCCACACTCATGTGTTGTAGGAAACAAATATAATTTGGAGATAAACCTCACAAGATTAGCATCCAGGAACAATAAACCCCAAATATCTTCTCCAGGTTCTCTCATTCCTGTCTGTTCTAGTAACAAACCATCTAATGGAAGGAGTGATCTACAGCTGGAAGGGACCACAGCTATATCAACATCTACATTAAGATTCTCACTTCCCCTACTCTATGACCTGGTATTTCCACTCCTGGGTAACACCCAACACAAACGTTTACCCAAAGTCACGTACTACAATGTTCGCAGCAGCACTATTCCTAATAGCGAAAAACTAGAAAATATCCAAATGCCATCACCAGGATGGTTAAGTGAGGTATACCCACACAAGTGAATACCACACAGAAATGAAAGTGTATGGAGTACACCTCAACATATGGGTGAATCTCAAAAACATATGCTGAACAAAAGAAGCCAGACACAGATAAGCTAAATACAAAAATGGAAAAATACTCGAAGCTGCTAGATGTCAGGATCTTGAAAGCAGTATGGCCTCAAGAGGGACTTCTGAGTGCCAGGAAGGTGCTATTTCCTGGTTTGGATGCCGATTTTATAAGTATATTCAGCTTGTGAAATTTCACTGAGCTGCACACTTATGTAAGCTTTTCTGTATACTAAACTTCAATAAAAACATTTTAAAATTTTACTTCCTTGCCATTTGAATTTTCTAAAAACACAACAGCTATCACTTGTGGAGTGCCTACTACGTGCAAGGCACTGTGCTGTAACTTCACAAAATTATCTCATGTAATCATCACAGCTCAGTCCAAAAAGCTGGTATCTTTCACCTTTTACAAATAAGGAAACTGAGGCTGGGAGAGGTTAAAAGTTGCCCACACAGTAAACACCAAAGCCCATGCTCTTAAGAACCACACTAGACCAATTCCAGACCTGGTCTGTGTATTTCAGGTCCTGAGTAAAGAAGCTTGGCCACAGCAATCAGCAAAGTACCCCCTGAATAATTCCTAGAGAATAAATTCTAGAAAGTGGGGATCTTAATGAAGAAGAGAGATGGGTGACTTAGAAAATACAAGTGATCTGAGAGTAAAAAGACAGGGTCCTAGTTCTCGTGGCCATCACTACCTGGAACATAAGTAAGTCATTCAATCTCGCCAAGCCTCACATTTCACCTGGTTCCCAAGTATGATGAGTCAGTTACAATTCTAAGAAATTCAGTCTTGTTTATATGTTAAGGTTATTCCACCAGTTGATAAAACTGAAGAGAAGGACTGAGTCTTCTTTATATCTGTGTCCTCCTTTGGATATAGTCGCTCTCAATTAAAATTTGATGGCAGGGACAGGCAGGGATAGAATGGGTTCAGACATCAAGTAATCAATATTAATCATCTTCTTTTGTCTCATTAAGTAAGAAGGCCTTGCACTGTCCTCAAGTCAGATCAATCTGAACACCAAGCCTAAAGTCATGCCGACCTTCTCTCAAACCCACACTAAAATATTTGCAAAGATTACAGAGTAACATTACTGCATAAGTGTTTTTCCATATTGATCTAAAATTATAAAGTTATATATTACTCTAAGATTATAATATCACATATTAAAACTTTGCTGAAAAATCAACGTACATCAGATGACTTCCTTCTTTCAACTCTTCCACAATTTTCCAAATTTTCTAAAAAGAATATTTTTCTTAAAAAAAAAAAAAAGGATTGTGGACTTTCCATATTAAACTCTGGCTAGCAATCAATCTTTCCTTTAAGTTAATCCTTGCTTTTCACCCTATCACATCCAGAAGAAAGACTTCAGATAGTACCCAGTTACTTGCATTAAAACAGACATCTTGGAGTCCAACCTCTAAAGAGGTCCAACCAATTCATTCCCCTCACCTTGGTGGGATAGACAGAGCTGGACGGAAAGGCCACCAGGGTGGTGAGGTCAGAATAACGTCGCTCTATGGTCTTCTTGGTAGCAGGACAGTAGTGGACACTGCGGACGACTTTGGGACGAACTAGAGAGCCTAGGAATGGAAAGTCACCCGACTAGACAGTGACAGGGATCTAACCCAGGCAAACCCATGATGACTGCAAATACTGTGTTCTTCCAACTAGTTGAGCTATTTCAATACTACTTGTCATTAATTCACTTTTATACCTAGAAAAACACCATATCCTAGTAAAACTTTAAGTACAGCTGTTCCTGACCAAGTTGTAGGAGTTCAGGGTCAGAATGAGGAGACTGCCAAGAGCCAAGACTCCTCCACTCTCAGCAAAACTTCATCATTCTGGCACAGGTGGTCACTCAAAGTCCCCCTAGTTACTGTGCAACACTTGAGCTCCTCCAAGTTTCATCCTGTAATTTCAGTGCTCCACCTTTCTGAGCCATAAGCTCCCCAACTCTACTCCGCCTCTCCTGCCTCCCAGACCCCCCAAGTCTACACCACCTCCATCCCACTAGTCCCCCACTTTAGCCCACTCACATTTAGTGACGATGCCCTCCACACAGACAACACAGCTAAGGAAGCAGGAGGTAAGAGTCCGGGGAGAAACGTGCTTGGAGCCAAAGCTGCCCTCCAAGCCTATGTAGAACTCCTCATACTGCTTGGCATATGTAGCATCAATGGAGGCCACAAAATCCTTCAAGGCCCGCTGGAAGGCAACCAGCTCCTCAAAGGCATTGCTCAAGAGGCTGCAGACAGGCAAGAGAAAGAATCATTAGGCAGAGAGGGCAGAACTCAAAAAACTGACCCACAAAACAGAAGTGGACATTCTCAGATGATCAAAGTTTAGGAGTGAAAATCTAGCTTCTACTTTCTCCTGCCATCCTACAAGGCCCAGTACAATATATCAGAACAAAGGGCCAACTTTAATTCAGTGATGGAGAAATGATACTCAGTTAAACATCGAAGGAGGAGCTCTTGAGAGGAAAATGCCCACGACCTACTTTGGGAAGAAGTAAAAACACAGGAGCAGGTGAGGCACTAAGGGCTTCTATGTCAAAAACATTTCATCCAGACTGTCTCCTGAGAAGCCTGCTCCACGTCAGGGAAGAGAGGGGAGCCATTCTCCCTCAGGGCCAGGATGTGCCCTTGGAAACCCCAGCCACTCACCGGTTAGCCCTCTTCTCGTTTTTCCTACGCAGGTCATTCACGTTGACAATCAACCGGTACTGGTTGTCACTGATCAGCTCTCGAACTTTGCTCTGATAAATTCCCTGGTCTTCCTGCAAAATAACCACCACATACCACAACAGCCACAAATTCAAAAATCAGAAGTTTTTAAACAGAGGCAGCTCTCACAGCAAGATAAATCTTCCATCTCTGCGGCAGATCTGAACCCCAATATCTCCCACGTTTTCACTCACTAGCCTTCGGATTCCAAATGCACCCTAAGAGGCCAGTGTATGAATTATAATGACTTCCTCAAGGTCCTTGCTATTATTCCTATTATCACAAACACCTCTTCTGTGTGCAGTCATTTCTCAACCTTTTACTGGGGAATTAAAACAAGCTCATAAGAACTCTAAAATGACAAGTAAAAACTTTGTCAAGACGTAAATTAAACAGACTTTTATTACGCACATCAAAGTGACTTTTCGTTGCAGAATTTTGTACGGAATTAAAATTTTTCATTTCCCTATCATCTGTAAAATATAAAAAGAGTTCCTATATCCGGACCTAGGCGTAGGGAGGCTTAGCTACATTTATAAACACAGTCCTTCAAAATGCTTTACCAACGTTCTACGGCTGTCAATCTTAAATTGCATATAAAATCCCATTTATTTGCAAACCAACACTCTTTTCTCCGCAACCCACATTGTAAGGGGAAAGAACGCGGCCAAACTGTCTTTTGCTCCGGGGAGGAAGTCAGTCCCTAAAACCTGAGGACCCTCTAACGCGGCGAGTCACTCCCGTCTTCCGTCGGTCCTTTCCCCACCCTCTCCCCAAATTAAGAGAGCAAAGAGTGATCTCTAAAAGGCCAACGTGGGCTTTGCACTGGGTGTCCACTTAGACGAAACCTGTTGCCCTTCGCGAGACCCGGCCACCATCTGTACTCGAAAGAAAGTCGCAGGATCGCTCTTAACCACTGACTCTGCCGCCAGGAAAGCGACAAGGTCCGGGCGGAAGGTCCACGAGTCTCCCCGCCGTCGCCGCCGCCGCAGCCTGGAGCGCCGCGGCCTCCCTAGGCTCCGAGAGCCCGAGTCTCACCTCGTCGTCCAGGAAGTCCAGGTAGTCTCTCTGCGCCTCTCGCAGCTCTACGTCGTCCAGCACCACGGTCCCCGCCATGCTTGCCGCCCGGGAACTTCTGCCACCGGAGCCGCACGAAGAGCCCTTGGCTGCCCCGGACCCGGCGCGAAAACTTCCCAACTTTTCCCGCCAACCAAAGCGACCCCAAGGAAGGGGCGGGGTATCGTGGAGGGAATGTACATTCTGATTGGCTGACTCCTATTACGCGAGAACAGTGAATATCCAATCGAGAGCTGCTTCTTTTCCGGGTTTTCCGCGCGGCGCCTCGCCGTGGCGGGAAACGTTCCATCCGGGGCCCTCCTAGCTCTGCCCTTACTGACGGGAAAGGTGACCAATGGAACTAGGGGATGCTCGCGGAGCCCGGTCATTGGGCATCCGGAGAGCCATCTGCATTCTGGGAGTCGTAGTCTTCCCCTCTTTTCCCGGCTGTTTTACAGGGGGTTTTTTTTGTTATCTAAGTTGTGGTTCCTTGACCTGCCGCTGAATGAAGAAACAAACGCAGCCCGGCTATTGGACACAGAAAAGTGTCCTAGATGTCAGAGAATGGAGGTTTAGAACGCGGGGGGATAAAAACACAGAGGCAAATCGTTTTAAAAATATATCCAAATTAGGTGTACATAAATATGTTTTTCAAAAAATCAACCTCTAGTGGTATCCGGGGAAAGAAGAGAATTTCGAAATCAGGGGTGGACAATAGAAATCTTTGGGAAAGGTTCTTTAGTTCAGTGGTGCGTTGGCTATCTGAATGCCGTGGCCTGAAGTGCCTCATAAAAATATCAGGCGGCGGAGGAGGGGGACGTGAAAGAAAAATTGTCGGGACATCACCCCCCTTCCCCACACCCCACCTCCCGGCCCTCCTGGATGGCCTCGTATGTTACACGAAATTCTGGACGTCATTACTACGCCATTCTACTTGCAAATAGGTAAGTTAAAGGTTTTCTCGCATTATGAGAATATCACAGGTTCTTTATTAAAAACTTAGTTTATTGAAAGATAATTGGAAGGAGAAGCAGAAAAAGTGTTTCAAGCCACTCAAGTATCGATTAGTAATTAAAGTAGAGAAAATCTGAAATTGTAAATAATTAAAAGACCAATTGCATGTTGCAGTTTATATTTTTTAGTTTCACTTTTGAGGTGTAACATATACAGTTAGATGCACAAATCTTACATATACAGCTCAATGAATTCTTGTTATGTATACACCCCTGTGACCACCCAGTGCACAGTAAGGAGCAGTCCTGTTGCCCCTGCATGTGTTTTTGTTTGTTTGTTTTTGTTGTTGTTTACAATTTTTTCCTTATTAGTCATCTATTTGATACACATTAACATATATATGTCAGTCGCAATCTCCCAATTCATCCCACCCCAACCCACACCCTCCCCACTTTCCCCCCTTAGTGTTGGTATGTTTGTTCTCTGCATCTGTGTCTATTTCTGCCTTGCAAACCGGTTGATCTGTACCATTCCTGCATGTGTTTTTAATATTACTGAACAGAACGAGATACCTGGTGATTCTATATCTGAAATTTCAGCCAACTAATTACTAAATCATGTTTGAAAGTCTCCAGGACTCACCATGCACTGATAAGTATTTTAAGTATAATCTTCCTAAACAAAATATATATGCCATCAATTTGTATATGTATATATATTTTTAGTTATTATACAGTTTATAGTTAGCATATTTTTTGTGTCATCCTAGCAGGCAGATACATGGATACTTAGTCAAAGGAAAACGGCTGTCACCTGCCTGCTTGCTTTTGTTTATATTAACAGGAAAAAGAAAAGAAAGGAATTCTAGGTGGGGATTCTGTTTGCAATTATGAAGTAAGACATAATTACTCATTAACTTGAGAATGCCTTTATCACTTGATCATAACTGTCATTTTATAAATATATTGAAGGCAATGCTGACAATATTCTCTGCTCTGGAAACAACTTGAAATTAACACTAAAAGAACCAGGAAGCTTAGTTCAAAGAAGTAAAGAAATCAAGTTATTTGCAATGGAAAGTCTAAAGGAGTAGAAATATGAAAACCAGGGACTTCCTTGGTGGCACAGTGGTTAAGAATCCACCTGCCAATGCAGGGGACAGGGGTTCGATCCCTGGTCCAGGAAGATCCCACATGCTGTGGAGCAACTGAGCCCATGTGCCACAACTACTGAGCCTGAGCTCCAGAGCCTGTGAGCCACAACTGCTGAGCCCAAGTGCTGCAACTACTGAAGCCCTCTTGCCTAGAGCCTGTGCTCCACAATAAAAGAAGCCACTACAATAAGAAGCCCGCTCACTGCAAAAAAGAGTAGCCCCCTCTCACCACAACTAGAGAAAGCCTGCATGCAGCAAAGAAGACCCAACACAGCCAAAAAAAAATGAAAACCAAACCTTTGACTCTTAACACACTTTTCTGTGGGCTTTAGTTTTCTCATATAAAAGATGAGGAAATTAGAAAATCTCGAACAGTCCATGAACCTATGGCAAAAATTGAAACTGTAAAGACAATTCTTTTTTTTTTTCGGCCATGCCGCAGGGCATGGAGGATCCCAACCAGGGATTGAACCTGGGCCCTCGGCAGTGAAAGCACAGAGTCCTAACCACTGGAGCACCAGGGAATTCTCAGCAATTCCTTTTAGAATTGTGGAATTCTGCACATGGAACCATCCTTCCATGGTTCTGGATAAAGACTTGATTTCCCTTAATGTCATTATTTTCAACTGTGGAGGACATTCAGATATTTTCTTTTAATTTTTATTTTATATTGGACTATAGTTGATTAACAATGGTGTGTTTCAGGTGTACAGCAAAATGATTCAGTTATACACATACATGTTTCTATTCTTTTTCAAATTCTTTTCCCATTTAGCTTATGACAAAGTATTGAGCAGAGTTCCCTGTGCTATACAGTAGGTCCTTGTTGGTGACATTCAGATATTTAATTGGTATTTCTCCCTTTGCTTAGGCATAAGATCTTTGAGCAGGAGAAGTGTGTTTCCTTTGTTATTCTCTGCTCCTCCAAACTGCTCGGAAAGGACAATCAATCAGGTTGTTGCTAAAAAAAAAAAGTTAGGGGCATTTGTAGGTATGACAGAGTCCAGTGGAGCCAGTGGCCCTTCTCTACTTCTCATTCAGAATGAAGAAGCAGGTGTCACCTGATGAAGCACGGGCATCTGTGGTTTCCATTTTTGCTCACGTTCTTACTTTTTTCTCCATCCCTTTTCTCTCCACCCTAGGCCTTGATAGACCTAAGCTAGTCTCCAAACCTGAAGAAACACTAGGGGGTCCTTGTAGAACAAAAGTATGCAGGAAGCCGATGAAAAACAGATTGCAAGGTGTATGTAATACTTATATTTTTCCATGTCCTCAAGGACCAAAAAGTCCCAAAGGCACAGAACAAACCCATAAGAAATGCTATTTATTTACTAAATGATATGTATGTTTGTCAAACCAATGAACAATATTATAAGTTGCAGAACTTTTCAAACAACATCTGTGATTAATATCTAGTATTAACAGCACAAGGATTATAGTTAATAATACGGTAATAACTTTGTGTGGTGACAGATGGTAACTAGATGTATCCTGGGGATTCTGTAACATATAAAATGATCAGATCACTATGTTGTACACCTGAACTAATTTAATATTGTAAGTCACTTATACTTCAATTTTAAAAATAAAGTCCAAATAAAAGGAATGTTTGGAATACACAAAACCCTAGCTTTAGGCACTCAGGAAAGTGCCATAATCCATTATAGCTTTTTGACATTAACGCAAAGACCACAAAATTGTGGAGGTCAAAAACTGTACACCTCTAGGGGTCAGAGTAGCTTAAAGCATAACCTACAGTTCCAGGTTTTCCCTGACCAAGCAGATCTGTTTTCTTCTGTGATGTGGACTAGTCAGAACCTTCTCCCCATGCTGTAGTCTAGGGTCAAGAGCACCAAGACAAGCAGACTCATTTCTCTTTCTGGCTGCCCTGCTTACTAGCTGTGTGACTGTGGCAGCCCTCTTAACCACTCTGTACCTTGGTTTTCTCACCTTCAAAACTGGAACAGATGTAGCATCTAGTTCAAAGAATGGTTTGACTATTCAGTGAGGTCACAGCAGATGGAAAATATTGAGAAAAAATGTCTGGCGTGTAGTAAGCACTAAATACATGTTAATCATTGGTGGTGATGCTAGTGGTGGTGTTGGTGGTAGTAGTGTTTGGGGAGGGGTCAAGAAATGTTGGGGAGAAAGGAGAGGTCACCTGGCGCATTCTGAAACAATTCAAACAGCCAAATTCAAGCCCCCTTCCCACTCCCACCCAAAGCTTACAAGGGAACCCATCCAGACACTTCTTTGAGTGAGACCTTCTTTGCTGCACATTGGCTAAAGGAGGATTCATGGGGTATTGTTTAGCTCAGGTTCTGCCAGTGTTGAAAGCCATCAGAGGCATTTCCTTCATGCTTAAGGACCATGATGGAAGAAGACCAAATGGTCACTGGAGTTAGCCAGTGTGTCTTGTAAAGACAGGAGAGCCCCATAGCCTCTGCCCCATCGTTTGCTTCTTGCAATATTTCGGATTACACATGCTGCAAAGAGCAGGAAATCCAGGAGCCAGAGAGCATCAGTGATCCTGATTTGCCCATTAGATTTGACAGCATAGTTGGCCTGCCAACAATTTGTGATTTCATTGCCATTTGCCAAGGTTAATTTCAGCAGCCAGGTTTCTTAGTCCCTGAAAAGTCATCTTCGTTCTTTTGGGTTTTCTTTTTTTTTTTTTTTCAGCTTCAGTGAGGTATAATGGACAAATAAAAAGGCATCCCCATTCTTAATTTCACAAATTTCACAGAAGCTCTGTTTGAAGAGTTTTCAGTCCTTAAAGACTTGTGCGGAGAAGTTAACAAAAACTTACTGAGTGAATACAGTGTATGAGATTCTCTGTTAATAACCCCACTCTGTAAATCTGTCTAGATTTGTGTGCATTTTAAAAAACTATAGTCCTTTATACTTTTAACTGTGCCAATGCAATGAAATGATGAAGAGATTTAGCCATATCAATCAACCAGTCAAATAGTAATTGTGCACCTATATACCTAATTCTGTCTTTAACCAGAGACTTTAGGTCAGCACTGCCCAACAGAAAAATAATGCAAGACACATATGTAATTTAAAATTTTCTAGTACCTACATTTCAAAAAATAAAAAGAAACAGGTGAGATTAATTTGATAATACATGTTATTTAATCCAATATATGTAAAGTATCATTTTAACATGTAATCAGTGTTTAAAAAGTATTAATGAGGTATTTTAAGTTTTTTATACTGAATCTTAAAAATCCAGTGTGATTTTCATACTAAACCCACATCCCAGTTCAGACTAACCAAATTTCAAATGCTCAATCACCATATGTGGCTAGTGGCTACTATACTAGACACCACAGCCTTAGAGTATAAAAATCTATCTCTTGAATTAGCTTATGATTTAGCTTGAAATAATAGCAACCATTTATTGAACATATACTCTATGCAAGACACTATGCTAAGTACTTTAATCTCATTTAATCTTTTCAATACCTTGTGATGTGGTTATTTTTAATCCTCATTTTACAGGTGAGGAGACTACAGTTTAAAAGATTCCAGAATCTCACACCAGTAATGGACAGAGGCAGGATTTGGCCCTAGTCTATATGGCTTTATCAAATAGCATTTAAGAACAAATGAGCATGTTAAGATCCAAATACAGAATCTAACCCATTAGACTCAGTAGAATTTACTGAAATATTAAGCAAACAGATATTTTATATTTTAAAATACTTTACTTGAGTTAAAAAGACAGTGTATTGTATTTTTACCTTAGTACATTATAGTTTTTCTTATTCATTTTACTGTTTAATGTGTAGAAGGACCTTTCTCTTGACATCATGTATAGTTTAAGATGGGGTAGCATCACAAAACATTGTAAATCAGCTGCAATTTAAAAGAGAGCTGGGCTAGCATCTGTATGTGTCCTGTAAGATTTGTTTATTCATTCATTTAATCAATTATGTGTGAGCTATGTATGAGACAGTAAATTAGATACTATTGGAGTATCTAATTGTTGAATTCGATATTGGTGAATTTTATTTTATTTTATCCTTCAAGTAAACTGTACATCATTATTTTGAAGTTTCAAAATATTTAAAATGCCAACAGAGCTTTGAGATGCTGATATTTATTCATACTATAAGTAATACTGCTGGTATTTTATTATATCATATGCAAGATATTTAGGGGGATATGGAGATGAATAAGATGAAAAGTTTACAATCCGGTATAGAAAATAAGGCATAAAAATAACCATGAGAAAAGACACGTGTCCTAGGTGTGCTACCAGGTGCCTCATGCAGTAACAATGGCAGATTTTTATGCGTATGTTGGTGAGGCACCTTGGGGTACAAGCTGCAGACAGATTTGCACAGGAGTGAGGAGGGAAACTAAAGGAAGGGGCTAGTATTTGATTTGAGGATCAAAAGGTGGACAATATTTCCTCTAGTGAGATGTGACAGCAGTGATACTCTAAGCAAAATGTAAAGGCAGAAATGACCGACTCCCTGGGAGAGTCTGAGGTGGCTGGAATAAAGGGTCAGTGGGACAGGTGGGTGCAGGGTAGGACTGGAAGCAATCAGGTGCATCGGGCCTGACTGCAGAGGAGACGGACCAGCAGAGTAAGGAGACTGTGCCTAAGTTAGTAGGCAAAAGGGAGCCATGGATGGCTTTTGGACAAAGGAGAGACTATTAAAGTTGTGCATCAAGAAGATTAATCTAGACAGAGGATGTGTAGAAATGATTATTTTAGTCAGATAAAAAGAAAGGAGGCCTGGAAAGGGTATTCAAAGAAGGGACAGAAAGAAGAGGATGACAGTGAGACATTCCAGAGTAAAAATGGACGGATCTAAAAACTATTTGGATGGAAGTGGGAATGAGAGAGAGAGAGAGAGGGAGATTACATATATATATAGAATAAATACATTCTCACACACAGGCCTCACACACAGTGCCTCAAGGGCTTACCGAAAGCATATACTAGCTAATGATCTTTATTTAGGATGAATGATTATTTTGCAGTTAAGACACAGAAAAACAAACTTAAAAGACAAGCAAGTCTCTTAAGACACGAGCAGTCTGGAGAAGAATACAATTCTGACATTTAGTTCCACAACTTTGTCTAGGACACTATGGAAAAGGAAGGAAATTTATATTTTATTGAATTTTAAATGTGTATGTATAAAAATAAGGCAATAAAGTGAAGTATATATAAATTATGCCTCAAGCAACTTTATTCTAAAAATCTAAGCGAAGAAAATGAATCATAAAAGCACCATCACTGTGTGTGGTCGGCTAGCGGGTGGGAGAAGAGCTGGTACTCTTTGAAGCAAGCTGAATATTAATTTTAAATGGCTCCATGCCATTTGCCTAAAAACCCACAGTTCCAGTCCAGAGCACTTACAATCAGTTTTTGTTTTCTTTTAAATTTATTTATTTTTGGCTGCATTGAGTCTTCATTGCTGCACATGGGCTTTGTCTAGTTGCAGTGAGCGGAGGCTACTCTTTGTTTTGGTGCGTGGGCTTTGCATTGTGGTGGCTTCTGTTGTTTCGGAGCACAGGCTCTAGGCTTGTGGGCTTCAGTAGTTGTGGCACATGGTCTCAGTAGTTGTGGCCCGCAGGCTCTAGAGCGCAGGCTCAGTAGTTGTGGCACACGGGCTTAGTTGCTCCGTGGCATGTGGGATCTTCCTGGGCCAGGGAGTGAACCCATGTCCCCTGCATTGGCAGGTGGATTCCCAGCCACTGTGCCACCAGGGAAGTCCCTACAATCAGTTTCATAGACCAGAAGCCAGGGTCTGGAAAGACTGAATCTCACTGCATCCTCTACTCACTGAACATTTGACAACATAAGAGCAGAATTTGAAAGATGTTTGTGAAGCACCTTGGTATACAAGCTTCAGAAATTGTTGTATTCATCACTTATCTGCCCTTTATAGAAATAAACTAAGATCACCTCCTCTATGCCACATTCCCCCAGCTCATACCTGCAGTTCACTTCTAGTACCTTCCTACATTCTTCTAGCTCAGTTGTGGAAATCTTTAGATAAAAAGGAATACAAGCCTTCATTATCCTTCTTGCAGCTCTGCACTATTCCGTTGGTTTTAGAGAGTGTAGAAAAACTGTTAGCCCTCTAATTTTGTATGTTAAGTGCTACAATGCTCAAAATAAAAATCTCTGAGAAGCTGAGAGGTTTAGTGTTTACCTCTTTCTCCAGCCTTTCACTGAACTCTTTGATGAGCCTCCAAAAAATATCTGATCTGAAACCAAACCCAGATGGATATTTTCCCTGGCCTGTGTTCATCTGGTTAGCCACCTGTTTCTCTGTGTGCTAACACAGGAAGGGGATGTGAGAAAATGGAAGGTGTTGGCTTGGAGCCCTAGAGGTCTGAGGAAGGTGGCTTTTAAAATAATTATCCTTTATTCACTGTCGTGTTCCAGTGCCACCTTCATTAATGAAAATGCAAAGTGTGCCAACGATGTTTATTAAAAGTAAATGAATATCAGGATGTATGCTAGAATTGCAAAGCAGGAAGTCACCTTGCAGGTCATTTAGTCTAAAGCCTCATTTTATAATCTAGACAACTGAATTCCAAAGAAATCCAGTTAGATTCTAAAATCAACATATCTAGAGGTTTTTTTTAAAAGGTAATGAAATACTCAGGAGACAACAAGACCCTGAAAGAAAGGTAGATTTGAGCAAATGAAATATTTAGAATTGAACAATATAGTTCTTGAAAGAATAAATTAAGACTGGTTAAAAGAATAGACATTTGAAAACAGAAATAGTAAATTATAAGTTGGAGCTGAGGAAATTGCCATATGCAGCAGAGTGGGGAAAATGAAAAATATAAAGAGAAGTTAAGGGAAATGAATGATAGAAGGAAAAGGTTCAACTGTATCTAGTGGGAATTTCAGATGGAGGAAAATAAAGGAAATAATAGCTAAATTTTTTCCAAAATTGATCAAAGAATCCTCAGATTAAAGAATCACAGTGACTCTAAGCAAGGAATATTAAATTAAACCTTCACTTAAACACATTGTAATGAAACCCAGAAATATGGGGAAAATATTAAAAGCAATCCCAAAGAGGAGCATTTTAGACCAACAGCATATTTCTCAATTGTAATAACAAAGGCCAGAAACAATGGAATAATATTTTCAAAGGTCCAAAAACAAACAAACAAACAAAACCCCTGACAGCCTATAATTCTATACCTTATTAAACTATTACTAAAGAGGCAAGATACCTTCAGAATAACACTCTGGACCTTTGTTGAATGACTCTGTATTTGTCTGCTAGGACTGCCATAACAGAATACCACAGGCTGCATGGCTTAAACAACAGCAATTTATTCTCACAGTTCTGGAGGCAGGAAGTCCCAGATCAAGATCTAGAGAGGTTTGGTTTCTGGTGAGAGCTCTCTTCCTGGTTTGCATGTCTGTCTGCTTGCTGAGTCCTCATATAGCCTTTCCTTTGAGCATGTGCAGGGAGGGAAGGAGCTCTCAGTCTTACACTTCTAATAAGGCAAGGAAAGGGAGGAGATCTTTAAGATAAGAAAAGCTTTTAAGGAAATATGACAAAGGTAACATATATAAAATCTGAATGACAAGGACTTGGGTTTCAAACTGTATTGGTTGATAAAAGTCTCAGACTATTATCTTTTGTAAATAAAAATTCAAATTCAAAAGAAACACGAGCCCAGACCATCCAGATACTTTTCTGTTGTCTCTGTGTTGAAACTATTTCTGACTGGTTTAGATCTTGGGAAGGGAGCTTGATTTCTTGTTGCTTAGGAAAATTCTGTCCAAATAATAATGATCTAATACAGTGAGTCCTCTTCAGAGCAGAGGCCTAAGGAGCTGGACAGCCCCATTCCACTGCGTGTTCTCTTTCCTTAGGACAGGGACCAGCATTCAACCTTGTATAGGACTAGTGCATGCTCTGGGTGCCATTGAATGGCTGTTGGGGAGAAAGAAAGGAAAAAGAAAAAGAACAGGGAAGAGAGAGAGAGAAGGGGAAAGTCATGGTAGAGGGCTACGAAGTGCCTTTCCTCACATGGGACCCACCCCAACATACCCTTGTAGAAGAAAGTGGGACAGAAGGACATCATCTCATCGGACCTCCTTTTATTGCGCCACAGTTACTGTTTGCATCTCTGTCTCCCCCACAGGACCATGTCATATGCTCTTTCTTACCCTGAGTGCTGAGTAAGGCTTTCATGTTGAACACACAACTTTAGGTCCTAAATGATTTCCTGGCCTCTTGTTTAAGGCCTCCAAACCTTTCTATCTTGCTTCACCACCTTCATGGGTCCTCTTTGAGTCGTTCAAAATTTGAAATCTTGAAGACTTTTCTCCCTCTAGGTCTAAGCTGTGACACTCAAACTAGCTTCTAGGGGGCCCCCAGAGTGCTTTGTCAGAAAAACAAGGGAGACAGACTAGGGGCAATGTCTGGAAATGGGAACTTTCTGGGGAGGCCCAGAAGCACTACAGAATCCCGCACCTGACTTGTCTTGCTTTGTGGGAGCCGCAGCAGGGAGCCTTGGTCAGGAGGCCCGTGGAGAGGGGTGTGGCAGTTCCTGATGCCTAGTGTTCATGCCCTTCCTCCCCTGTGCCCCGGTGGAAGTGTGGAGCCCCCAGCAGCCTTCTCACACCCACCCTTGGCCTTCCGAAGCCAGCCCTGGCCTTCATAACAGTCCTCTCTCTTCAAGAGGAGTCCGCTGATGCTTACAGCTGTGGGTGGTATCTTAACAGAGACAGCAGTCTGGCCCAGCAAGATATTTCCGTCAGCTGTGCTGTGCGAACAGATCTGTTCTATTTGGTTTTCGTTGAAGGGATTTTCCAAAAAAGATGTCTGTGCAAACAGTATGTAGGGTGACTGGCCCCACCTGCTTCCTCACTGGCCAGCCAGCCTGAAAGATCTGCTGGCCTTTAGCAGTGAGCAGTGCAGGGACCCTTTGAAGTGGAGGCAAGTAAGCAGGGGGCTGAATGAAGCTAGATATTTGCACACTGCAGTGAGGCAGACACGTGGGCAGAGCCGCCCGTGGTTTACTTAGAGGAAGCCTGCTGTTTGCTTCAAGAGGGGACAAGACAACAGGTCCATACTTACCTCTCCCTGTTAACAGATTGGAGTGGCTGTGGCTGAGAAAGAAACTCCTTGTTGGATCCTGGGCAGGTCTGGGTCAGCCGGGGTGGAGGAAAGCCAGGAGAATAACTCTGGTTCTGTCCCTTCCCTGCCATAGGATCCAGTTGGAGCAAAGCAGGGGCAGAGCACAAGGGCCTCAGACATTAGGAAGCTCTACTATCTTGGACCCTCGACAGCATCATCTGTTATACCAGGCACATCCCTAATGATCTCCAGCAGCTACAGGAGCCCAAAAAAGCAGCAGTCACAGCAAATTCTGCAGCAGTGGGGGCTTCTCTGGGAGTCCTTTTCTCAATAACATCATCCCTCACCTACTACCATTCCAGCCACTCCCTGAAGTAGAGGAAAAAACAGAGTGCAGGGCCTTTGATGTTAAGCTGGCCTAGGTGTGGTCCACCCTGACCCTCCCATCACCCACTGGAGGTTGTGAAAAAAGAGGAGGAATCAAAGTCTTACTGCCCCATAGCCTTCAAACTTCTCCACTGGGGAGACTATGCGCCAGGAAGGGGCTGTGAAGTGTGAACCCCCACACAGTACAATGGACTTGCCTAAATGCCGTGCCAAGAGACTTGACTGATTTTAGCCTGGCTTCTGCCTGCACTAGGCTGTGTCCCTAAAGGGGACCCCAGCCCCTGTGCTGTCTTTGCTCAAGAAAATGCAATGCTGCCAAACCACAAGATATACTTAGTCCCAAACCACATCGCCAAACTGTTCTCAGTTATTTTCCATTCACATCCCCTTCTGTAATTTTCCATTTTCCCATAGCCCCCCTTTTAGCTCCCACAGTTTTCCCTAGCCTCTTTTTTTCCCCACTTTCACTTCCCTGTAGCCGCATCTCTGTTCTCCCTTTTAAAACTTCAGCCACCTCTGTCTTAGTTGGAGTTGAGCCCAGTTTATTTTGGAGTCTCACGTCCCTACTGCAGTAGTCTGAATAAAATCTGTCTTGCACGTTCAACAAGCGTCTGGTGCTGTTTCTCTTTAACAGGACTTCCACTGATGGCTTCAGCCCTCACACCCCCAGGCCAGAAGCCAGCAGGACATCCCAGGCACCGCAGCAGGATCTGTCTGGGGTCCACAGGGCGCCAGCAGAGAGCTGACACCTGCTCACCATCATGGAGGAGCCTGCCATCAAGAGGCACCTGAAGACAATTCAACTCAACACTTCAGTCTATGAAGATGTGGCCACGTGTCTTCCAGTGCAGGGATATGTCTGGGATACACAGCAGTATCATATCAAGTTCAAGGCCCTCAGGGTGCCTACAAGAAGGTCCACATGGCTCTTCTGTGCTCTGGGCCAGCCCCTCAGGCCTGCCCCTTCCACGAAGAGATGGATTGGGTGCTGCAGATCAAGATCAGCACCAGCCTGGCCAACCTCAGGGAGCAGACTCAGCCATGGGATCTCGACCACCACAACCAGCTGACACAGGGAGGAAAAAAAGTCATTAGCAGAAAGATGGGCCAGAAGGGCGCTCTCCCCAGCAGCAGCAGGGGCACCAGAACCAGAGGTGGAAGATGGAGACAGAGCATCCGTTTAAGCTAGAAGTAGAAGTGTTGGCGCTGTCCAGTGACCTCCGACCTGAAAGCCCAGCTGGTACCCAGACCAACAAGGCAGTCGAGATGGAGATTAGCCAGGAAGCCTAAGAAACTGGGCAGGTAAGTGGCCAGATGTGTTCTACCAAAGCGCTAATGCCATAGGACTGGATGGAGAAGGAGGTCACAGATGATAAAACCCAGGTCAAGATCCCCTCAAAGGACCTGGAGCTCCTGAAAATTTAAGAGAGTGTGGTTTCACTGCTGGTGTTGAAGCCAGCATATTAAAGCTGGAAAGGACACTGGGAGACCATCTTTGCCTCTTATATTTTACAGATGAGAAAACTAAGCCAGAGGAAAGTAATGTGCAGAAGGTGACACTGCCAGTTAATGCTAAGGCTGAAGCTAGAAGCCCAGCACAATGATCCTTCTACCAGTTTATAACTGACTCTTGCCTTCAATGTACTTTATAACGGGGCATCATGGTAATCTCTTCCAGCCTTAAAACTGGGGCCTGGGGAAAAAATGGGATAAGGAGAAGAGCTGGTATTTCTCTCTATCCTCCAACAGAAGTCCAGAGGGGGCCAGTCTCCAGACAGAAACCAGCCTCAGAGAGAAACTTCGTCATCAGCTCCTGGGGTGTCTACAGTGCCCCCTAGAGCAGGTGGGCCAAGTGCACCAGCTGCAGCCCAGAGTCTGGCCCGCAGGTGCCACCTGACTGTTGCTGCCATGATTGCCACTGATACAGCAGCAAACAGGCACCTGGTCAGTGAACTGGCCTGGGAATCAGCTGCCCGGCTACAGGGCTACCGCGACCAGCACAGTCCCCACATGGCAGCCCTGGTCCAGATGGTCCAAGACACCTACATTCAGCCCCGGTAAGTGGTAGCCATTCTGCAGGACAGGATGGTCTGAACCTACACTGGAACATTCTTTCTTGTGTGATGTTACGGTAAGCGTCTTGTGTATGATTTTTTTTTAAGTCTTTGTAAGCATAAATACTGCCTATTTTAGGCCTTAGGGTCTCAAAGCATCCTTGGTGTCTTATTTAGGGTCAAATAGTAAAGAGAGTAGAATACACAGATGACTCATAATGCTTACCTCCAACTACTAATCCTCGATGCGGGGAGGTGTTTTAGTGGATATTTTCAAACTCCCTGAAGGGAAGACAGTTACCTGTGATGCTCTCTTGCCAAATCATGGTGAAGCTGTGGGAGAGCTTCTCTCTTTCTGTGCCTTTGACTGTCTCAACCTCTGCTCCATTGTTCAACTCCCCCCCTCAGCCCAGGCCTCACTGAGGCCGTGACCAGACCTCTGGGTAGTCACCTGCCTTCTGTGGTTCCAGAAGGTTGAGAATGGCAGGGACATGAGAAGCAGGGCCCCTTCCCTCTTCCCTTCCGCTGCCATCCAGCTCCACCCAGCTCCACCCGGGAACTGGAACTGACTCTGACCATCAGCCAAACTTACTTAGGCTCCAGAGAACGCTGCTGGGTCTACAATGAGCAAGCACAATAACATTTTTGCACAGGAAGCAGAGCAATGCTGGAGCTCCCTGATCTCAGGGGGGGCTCGCTCCTGTTACAGAGAGAGAAGTCGAGGCCTGGAGAGATTCCAGGACCTTGGGGTCCTAGGAGATGGGCTTCACAGTTCACAACTTGTCCAAGTTTAGGATTCACCCAAAGCTGACCTTAGTCTTAACAGACCCCCAACCACTATCTTCCCAGCAGTATTCTCTTGGCAGAGTGTGGGTGCAAGTGAAATGTGGGCCTCAGGTGTGCTTTTGCTCTCCTGATCCAAGTTTTGAGTGCCACCCCCGCCCCCCTGGTCACTGATTCCAGCAGCTTAGGGTTCTTGGAGCCCCAAGACCAGGCCTTCCTCTTGCCTCAAGCCTGAAACAGCTCTGGGCTAGGCTTGTTCGTCTTCCTTCTGACCCTAGATGAGCAAGTAAACACCTGCCCCATCTCAAAAGTGTCCCCTTAGCAAAATAAAGGCTTCCTTCCCTGCCTTATTTTCATCATTAATATTAAAAACCACCTAACACCCCCCCACCACCACCCCCAACCCACAAACCTTAAAAGAGGTAAAAAAAAGTAACGATAACTTTTTTTAATTACTAGAGCATTCTCATTGTGGCATAATTTTGACCCTAAAATCCTCCCCATGCCCCCCTACCCACTTCCCCACCCTCCCAACACACACCCCAGTGAGGTTTTTCACTCCTAGGACGTTGTGAGAGGGAAGGAGAGAAAACCAGAAAAGGGGAGGGGCACAAGGTAAACACAGCAAAAGCAAATTACAGCCTGGGTCTAAGGGTTGTCCGGCTACATTTCTAAAGATGGGGAAGCCGAGGCCCCTATCCAGCTCTGCAGAACTCCAGCCCGCGGTTTGTCTCTCACTCTTGCAGCTCGGCCTCAGCTGGGTGGGCAACAGTGGGCCGGGAGGAGGGCTGAGAGGGGACGAGGATAGGTTCTTGCCTTCCGAAAACTAGAAAGGGCGGGGCAGCCTCAGAAACTACCTCACCCAGGAATCTCTCAGGTTAGCCCACTCCGGAGAATGGCAGCCCCATCATCCAATGAGCTACTGGGCTGCGGTCCTACGCTGGCCAATCACCACTAGAAAAGGGTGGGTGCTTAACAAGGAAGAAATTTCTGTGTCTTCTGATTGAGTGCTCTTCACACACATGGCTGTACAGTTCCGTCTCCAGCCTTCCTACATACTCCTGCTCACCTCTTAGCTGGTCCTCCTGCCCTCAGCTCCCTCTCCTTCCTCCTCCAGTTCATCGCTCTTTACTACTAAGGGTTGTCGACTTAAAAAAAATGCGCAACGTGAGAGTTGCGAGTTGAATTTATTTGGGGCAAAATTAAGACTGCAGCCTGGAAGACAGCATCCCAGATAGCTCTGAGAAACTGTTCCGAAGAGGCAGGGAGAAGATCAGTATATATGTATTCTTGGTAAAGGAGGAATACATGGAATCAAACACATATTTTTGTAGGGGGTTTCTGCTAGTCACAAGGAGTAGACGTCACCAGGTAGGGATTTAGTGCTTTTCTAGATATGAGGAGATGCAAGCGTTAGGCTCATAAAATCAGCTTCTGAAAACATCTGACTATCTGAAGACCTGTTCTGTCCAGCCCAGTTTTCCAAAGCACAGAGTGCTTCATTCCTGGTCTGCACCCTGAGTTCCCTTCGGGGGTGGGGAAGGTCAGCAGCTGCAGCAGTGCAGTGTGGTTTAATCCTTACAGTAGAGGTAGATGGCAAGTGCCCATGGCATGTGCCAATTTATAGTTGGCAGGGTTATCTTTTTTAAAGGCCAAAATGAACATGTCACCTCCTGATTAAATTCCATCAGTGATTCCCTTTGGCTCTTAGGAAGACTATCAGCTTCCTTAGCTTGGCCTGTGGCTCCTGCCTGCCTCTGCAGCCCCACACTTCCACTCCCACCCCCACCCTGCCCTCCAGCCTGCAGAACTAACTGCCATCTTCCCAAAGGACCACACTGTCACCCTGTGCCTTCTGCAAGTCCCACTTGTGTTGTTTTAAGTGGCTAAGTTTGTGGCAATTTGTTACAGCAGCAGTAGGAAACTAATACGGATTATTATTTGAACAGAGTTGGTTCAGAGAAGGGCAGGTTTGTGTGTACAGGTGTAAATGTAGATAGGTAGGTAGGTAGATAGATGATAGATTGATAGATAGATAGACAGACAGACAGATGTTTATGCCTTTATGGGTGATAAAAGCAGCGCTTAGGAAATTTAAATAGAACCAGCAGGTGCTTAGATCGGCCACTATCAACTGCTTGGGCTGTAAAGCAGCCATGCACCTGTAACCAATTGCTTACAGGGTCCTCAGACAGTTCAGACAATGTGTTCCCCTTCTGCTGGGGATAACCGGCCTGCATGCCCTCTCCAGGCACTTTATAAAAAAGATACACCACCTTGGAGCCTTACAAACATCAACAACAAAATAATTCTCAGGAATGGAAAAGGGAGGGAGGGTTAACATGGAAAGAGGAAACAGGGCCTGAAGGCGAAATTCACATGAGAAAGTAGGATGGACAGTCATCACCCCAAGTTGGCTCAGCCTGGAATGCCGGGTGCCGGCTGATGGCTTAATGCATCTGGAAGCTGAGCAGCCTTTGCGCCTCATCCTTTGCCACTCTGCAGACTGGTTCTGCTCCAGGCCATAGCGAGGGTGGAGGCTCTGGTCCCACTCTGGGCCTTAGACCTCTCCGCAGACAATACACAGATTGTGGAGCCAGCAACAGCCAGTGACAACCTCATGGATACACTCTACTTCCCAGTGCCTTACCCTGGCCACACTGCCTCTGGCCTCTCAGCTGCCTGAAGGCCTGCTCCACGGTGCCCCAGGCACCTGTTGAAACACAGATCTCAGGGGTGATGGGTTGGTGGTACCGGGCTGGCAGCCACTGATGGAGAGGGTAGGCTCCACCACCCACTGGGACAAGCTCTATGGCACACTCCCCCCGCCCCCACCATTTCTTTTTTGGACAGCAGGTAAGAGAATGCCTGCATCTCCCCGATGGCAAAGCTGACTTGCTTCCAACACATGAATTACGGCTGGATCGGGGCAGCTGACCAACACTTGGCTGACTAGCACTTTGCTGGTCCCGGGGCAGCCAGGACCAGCAAAACATGAAGAATTACTGAAAGGCACTGACAGCTGTTCAGATAGTTCTTTTATGTGTGCCTCCAGTAGCCCCAGCACACATTGGAACCTTTCCACGACCTCCTCTAGGTCTAGCCACCTTTCTGGGGGTCCCAAAAGGTAGCACAGATGGCATTCCCAATGTCATGAAAGGCACGCCCGGCCCTAGATCTGCCCACACTGCCAGAGGCACCTGAGAGGCCAGCCAATATGGTCCAACAGCTGCTTTCTGAGGCACAGAGAGAGGCAGTTACATGTGGGCAGCTTCCCTTTGAAGATGCAGGGCAGCTTTTTGCAGATATAGTAAAATGTCTTCTGAGGCATCCAGAAGGCTTGCCTCCATCTGTGGCAGGCCTCCATCTGTGGGGGCTTAGTCTACACACTCAGAGGTCCTGCCAAAGATGAGGCAGCATGGAGAGAGCCCTGGTCCTGGGGCTCTTCTTCCAAGGGGGCGGGATGCGGTAGCTCTATAAGCCAAGCATGGTTGACCACTTGGGTCCTCTGGGGTTGGAGGATGGCTTGATTCAGGTGGCTCTCCCCGGCCTGGTCCAGGGCAGCCACCTCTCAGCCTTCTTACTCTCAGCCACACCGCCCAGCTGGATCCACAGAACATGCTGGGGCTTGTGGGCACCACAAAGCTGAGCTGAGCAGAGTGATGAGTGATGTGTGGGCACCACTAAGCTGAGCTGAGCAGAGTGATGCTTTTCCTCATGATGGACAGTGAAATGCTTCTCCCCCAGGTAGGTGTGGGCACCAGGAAGCTCAAGGTTGAGTTAGCTGATGAATATCAGACCTACCATTATGAACTGGCTAAAGGTGTGAATGTAATTACATCTGTGTAAACCACATGTCGGCATCCTCTGTCCATTTTCTTACAGGCTCAGCAGTACAAGAGCCGGGATAAAATGGCTTGGAGCAAATAAGACTAGGTTCTTTGTGGGAATTTCAGATTGTCTTCTTCACAGACAGACTTCCTCTCCTTAATGACTCCTTCTAAAGGACTTTTAATTTCTCTGGGCCTTCTGACTCTCTTCTCCAAGCAAACACATTGGTGAAATTGTATGGAAAGCCCCCTCCCACACTCTAAAATCAAAGAGTGCCCTGAAAAACCAAACTACTCACAGGTCTTACTTGTCCTGAGCATGCAGGGCCACCACAAGGAAACACATGAAGAGATAGCATTTTTTTGGACAAAAAGACAAGATCCTTTTCAATCTAGGTTCCTGGCTTTTGGTTACAATTTTAACTGTGGATTTTGACTTCATTATGATGAAGAAGGCCCTGCTTCGCAGGAGTGCAGAAAAAGGACAGATGAATTATTCCTTAGAGTTTTCAGACTGAACAACCACAAGGAAGAATAGACTTTAACATTAGCACTGGCTATTTCTAGATCTAAGAGTTCTGGCATAGCCAACTCACATGGCAATGAACTGCGCAGAGCTGGAACTAAGAGGCTACAAAGGACTTCTGCTCATACCACTGCAGTGTCTTTCTGGATGCTTTTCCTCCTAATGAAAATCTACTTCCATAATATTATGTGTCCTTTAGGCTGCTCTTTCTCTAAGAGCTAGTGTCCATCCTAGACAGGACTAGGAGTCAGAAGATGATGCATTTGTATGCTAGCTCTATAGGCTGTGTGATCTTAGGAAAGTTACCATCCCTCTCTGTTTTTCAAGTGTTATTGTAAAACAAGTAGGTTAGCTCACCTAACCCTAAAGTCCCTTGCTGTGCTAACATCCTCGGGGTCATTTAAAAGACCAGATCCCACAGGATGTCATCTGAGAAGATGGCTGAAATTCAACATCTCAGAGCTTGTCTCTGAGGTAGTTTAATAAACATAATGTGGTAAACATTATGAATTCAACAGTGTATTCCACAAATATTTATTGAGCCTTATTATGTTCTAGGAATTACAGTAGGCACAGAGATAAGGTGAAATAGCCATCACAGATACTAAATTTCATGTTGGTTATTGGATCAGCAGCTTGGAGAAGGAATATGCAGTATTTATTCATCCCCTTCTATGTAGCTGTTTGTAACTGGAAAGTCTGCTTGCTATTGATGGCTGATTCTTGACTTGGGCAGGACTGATTATTCTTGCACTTAAGCCTTTAATGATTTAGATGATCCCTTTTATGGAGTAATTGAACATATTTCCTAAAATTCTATCTGGGGAAGAGTTTATTAGTCACTATCACAACCTTGGAGCGGACTAGTTTCATTGTAATAGCTTATTCCCTGCCCACCTGTCCGGAAAATTATTCTCACTAAACTTTTGGCATCTTCCACTTGGAAATGACAATGTAGTCAACCCCCACTGCTCAAGAGGAAACGTGAGTTTCTCTTCTGCTTTCTTTGCCTTATGATTTCCTTTTGATGTAAGACGTCTTCATGACCCATCTTCTGCAATACCTACTGCTAAGGTGTTCACAACTCTGGGCTTCCTTCTTTGTTACTACTAACTCCTTACCATCTTAGATGTCAGGACTTTTCACAGATCATTTAAAGTTCCTCTGAGCAGTCCTAGACTGATCTCTCTGGACCCTATGAGGAGACACGGAGGTGAACGGGAGTTTCCAGCTGATTTTCTCCCCAACCTATTGCCTAAATATGAAGCAAGCGCCTCTGCTGCTAATAAGCTTTCTATTAATTGATTGCTGAAAACAGAAAAGAAAATGAAGGTTCCTACCTGGCTCCGCCCCACACCTTAAAAAAGAGAGAAATGGGTGAAGATGTTCTAAAATTTTTATTTTCCCATTTAGGTTCGAAGCTTCTTACAGAAGCTGGTCCCCAGATCCCCTCTACTAACTGCTCAAATCCCTCCGTTCTCCCAAAGGTTTTCTCTCCCTCTCTGCCCCCCCGTCGCCTGCTGTTTCTAAAGGAAAAGGTGTTTTGTTAAACTTGGAAACCCTCACTACGTCCTTGCAGCGCAGATGCCACCGATGAACCTGAGGACTGACCTAAAATGCCTCGTTTTCCCGCCTACCTGGTTCACCTAGAGAGGGGATTCTGTTCACCTAACTTGTCCGGCTCCAAGCGGAGGCAGGTGAGAACCCCAAGGCACTGGAAGCCGGTTGTCCCCGAGGTGTCCACTCGCAGCCCGCACTCACGCTGCAGCTCTGAGCGCCCACCGCCCGGCACCTCCTCCCCATCCTGCCAGCCTCCCTAGGCTCCTCCTCCCGCCCCTCGCTCCTCCTTCCGCCCCGCCCCAGGCTCCTCCTCCCGCCCCGCCCCTCTCACTATCTCCCGACCATCTTCAGGCTGTCTGCTCCCCCTCCCTCTCTTTCTTCCTTTCCCTCCTCCTTGCTTCCTCCAGGCCTACCTTAGTCACTTTTTTAAAGTAACTTTTTTTTTTTAATTTCCAGTTTACTGAAAAGTTTCAAAAGGAGTCGGAGAAACCCTCTCCTGCCGTTTACCTAAATTCACCAACTGTCTCCTTTGCCCCATTTGCTGGCCTGTACCCTCAGTCGAAGGGGGTCCTCTCTCTCTCCCCGCCACCCACTGAAGGCCCTGCAGTTCCAGGAATAGGAAGTTGACTTTGACGTTGAAGAGAAAGTTAAAGAACTGCAAAACCCTCCTCAGGAGGGGACAGGTGACTTCGAGTACTTTCTTATACCTCACCCCACGTCGCTGACTTTGCCGCTGTTCACACTTGAAGCGAGTGAGTTTAGCAGCCTTATTCCAGTCAGACTGTTAGCTGAAAGCAGATCCTGGCTCAAAGGAGAGTCGGTCCTCAGAGACAGGTCCAGGGCGAGGATGTCACCTGACCGCCTGAGTTGGATTCTGCAGTTTGGGAACTTGGCGCTCACCAAGGGAAAGCTAGAATGAAAAAGAGAAAAGCGAGAGGAGAGAGAAAGAAATTAAAAAGGTCTCTAAGGAAAGAACAAACAGAAGCCTAAACAGAACAAAACCTACAGGTTTTGGCTTCCCACTTTCCTCTCCTTGCAGTAAAGGTTTCCCTGAGCGACTACAAAATAGAATTCACAGAAGTGATAGTCCTTGGTGCAAGAAGTTGGCCACTAGGGGACTTAGACTGAATATAGGCTTAAATTCAACCTGTAAGGGTGAAAGTACTCGGGCTTAGTCAGCACGGTTCTAGTTCTGTTGCTTCTACAACCAGCTGTGTGGCTTCCAGAGTTCAGTGTAGGACGACTGGGAGGCTGTTTGCACCTGGGACGTGGAACACTCTCAGAGACCAAGCTCATGGCCCGGTGGGCTCCACCTAAAACCGGACATGTGGGATGGGACTCCAACCCACAGTCTTCCAACTGAAACCTCACAACTCCTCTCAGGACTTAAAGAAGCTCAGGTTCTTTATGTCTCGGTGCAGAAGGAATTCAGTGAGACGCAAAGTGACAGGTAAGAAGTTGATTTATTAATATCCTTTGTAAAGGTTGCAGGTCTCAGGTGAGTCCCAGGGACAGGCCACCAAGTGAGGTCCTTGGCTGCGCGAGCAGGAAAGAATTCAAGAGGAGAGCCATAGGAAAGTGAAAGCAGATACGCATTCTGTAGACAGAATGTGGCCCTTCTCAGAAGGCGAGAGTGGCTGGAAGAAATATGGCTTAGTTAGTTTTTATGGGCTGGGTAATTTCATAAGCTAATGAGTAAGAGGATTATTCTAACTATTTGGAGGGGAGGGATGGAGATTTCTAGGACCTGGGCCACTGCCCACTTTTGGCCTTTTATGGTCGGCCTCGGAACTATCTTGGCACCTGTGGGTGTGTTATTTAGCATAGGCTAATATATTACACTGAGTCTATAATGAGGCTCAAGGCCTACTGGAAGTTGAATCTTGCTGCCATCTTGGGCCTAATTGGTTCTAACCAGTTTATGTCATATCCTCAATGGCAATGTCATTCTTTTAAAGGTTGTGCCCTCTCCCTTCCCTCCTGTCTCCAACCTGCCTGTAGACTTGTTTTCTTTTAATTTTTAAAAATTAGTTGCTAACATTAAAATATTAGGAGATTTCTTACAAAAATCTGGATTTCCAACTTTGAGGGAAAAAAAGATTCATTCTTTCCATCCACACTGGACCTTTATTCCCCACATGTTAGCAAAAGACAGTTATTAGATACGTTAGATGCAGTCCTTACCAAGCGAGATGTACATGTTGCTTCCTGCCAGGTCCCTGCAGGCGTTTGCGTGTGGGCCGCTGCCCTACCCCTCTGCTCCCTGGAAGTGCTCGTCCCCAGAAGGCTGACCCTCATCTTCTGCACTTAGCCTACTCTCATACCTCCCAGGGGACTCTTTGGTACCTTGACCTGCCTCTCCCAAGTCATGAGAAAATATTTTGGGAAGCCAAGTTGAAGCCATCAATTGATATAAAACCTATGGAAACTGATTGACAAGAAAAGGAAGTGAATATGGTCATAGACAGTTAAACAAATTTTACTTCATCAAGATAAATAAAAAGGAGTGGATAAAAGACTGTCAGAAGACCTATGAAAGGATATGTTTGTGATTAACGTTGGTATCCTGTGCTTCGTTCTTTCCCTCTTCTAGTTGTATAACTTTTAATAGTTTATTGAAAATAATAATAATAACAGCTCTACTTATTGAATATCATACACAAGTAACAGTGAGGTTAGTACTGTTATATCCCCATTTTGTGAGTAAGGAAGCTGATACCTGCAGAGATCAATTTCCTTTCACAGGTCACAAAGCTAGTGAGTGCTGGTGGAGCTGGGATTTCAACCCAGGGTATAATTCCAGAGTGGGAACTCTGGTGTCTGTGCCTTGGGACATCTTGAGGTCAGGGAACTGAGTCTGCCTTTTTGTATCTCTCCAGAGAGATGCAGACGCTCAGAAACTATTAAATGATAGGAAGTAAGGAAAGGAGAATGGGGAGGAGGGGTGGAGAGAAAAGGAGAAAAAAAGAAATGAAAAATGGTGGTGAGAGGGATAGCGTTATCATCCAGAATATGTAAAGCTGCCCTCATTCTGATTGATTACCTGGTAAATACCTACTCTTATTTCCAGTTCTAATCTCAGTGGTTTCTCCTCTATGAGTCCTTTTCTGACTCAGATGCTAAGTGGCTGGGGCACTGCACCTAGTTCGTGCCCCCATTGTTGCCCTTTTCATGATTACTGTAATTTTAAATACCTGTGTCGACTGAAGAAAAACACAGCCTAAGAGTTTCAAGTTAAGTTTTATTCAGGGACCTTACTGAGGACTATAGCCTGGGAGACAGCCTCTCAGATGCTCCAAAGAGGTAAGGGAGGAGCCAGGGTATATAGTTTTGTTGGCAAAAAACAAAACAAAACAAAAAACCAAACATCAAAAGATCACTGCTAATCACAAAAATCCGGACCTCTCATGTTAGTGATTTTAGTGCTTTTCTATGTATGGGAAGATGCAAGAGTCTGGGCTCACTGAAATTATTCCTTTGATACTCATCTTAACTAGGTAGGGCTGGTATCCTCCTTTTCTCCATCCTGAATTCCCCAAAGGACACACCGTCAGGGAGTCGGCTGCAGTGTCTGATGGCTTAATGGTGGGCAGCATTCGTTGTTTACTGGAATTGCAGGCAACATTCCCTTCCCACACCTGTCTCCACCACTAGGCTCTGAGCTCTTTGAAGGCAGGGTCTCTCGGGCTGCTGCCTAGTACTTAGTATGGGCACAAAAGCTGTAAGTCAATGACTGGCCTTTTATGGGGCATGATCACATATTAACAAATAATACCCTTCTATCCTCTTGCTACTCAACACATGCATTTTGTATGGTTTGAAGTGAAATCCGGAAAGCCTACAGAGGCATAACGATGGTCTCCTCCATTTTATATGTGTGCCTTCTGAACCCACTAGGTTAGAGAGAATAGGAAGGAAGAATAGGAAGAGGGACGCAAGACCAAGGAAACTTCAAAGCCATTTATGCCACAACTTCTACAGGCAGCCTGTTTATTCGTTCCACAACTATTAAGCACCTACTGTGTGCTGCTGCTGTGCTCGGTAGTCAGGAGCAGCTGTAAGCAAAACAGTCAAGATTTCTTTCCTCATAAAGCATATATGCTAGTGGGGGGAAAGAAATAATAAACAAGTAATTAAACACATACATAAGATTTTTAAAGAATAATAGGTTCTATGAAAGAAATAAAGCAGGGAGGTGGAGCAGAGTGAGCAGGCTGGGCACTCTAGGATGGGTAATCAGGGAAGGCTCCCCGGCGGAGGTAACCTTTAAGCTTAGACCTGAATAATGAGATGGAGCAGTCTGAAGAAGAGTGTTTTGTGCAAAGGGAACAGCAAGTGCAAAAAGACTGATATCTCTTTGTGCCATTGGCCACAGGAATGAATATCTGAATGCCACCTGAGAGTTAGCTGGTATACTATTTTTATTTTTCTTTTTTGGAGCTGCGCCAAGTGGCTTTCAAGATCTTAGTTCCCCGACCAAGGATTGAAGCCGGGCCCCTGCAGTGAAAGACCGAGTCCTAATCACTAGACCGCCAGGTAATTCCCTATTTTTAAATACAAGTGATATGGTCCCTGATGTTCAGGCCATTTATAATGTGGCTGTGCATCTTATCTAACTACCTGATTGCCTCTTCTCTCATTAGCCATCCCTCCCTTTAAGAGAGCTGGTGCCCTCCCCCCATCCAATATTCATCCATGCCTCTGGTTTTTTTTTAGCTCTTCTTTCTTCTGAAATATTCTTTTCTCTCCTTTGTCCTTCAAGGCTTACTTAAAATTCCATCTCCTCCATTAGAAATTATTTTTCACGTGGAGCTATTCAGTAACCTAATTGCAGTGGTGGATAGGCAATACTGCATAGGTGATAAAATTGTATAGAATTTAATACACACACACACACACAGATAAATAAATACAAGTAAAACTGGGGAAATCAGAATAATGTCAGTGGATTACATCAGTGTTAATAAACTGATTGTAAAATAGTACTATAGTTTTGCAAAATATAACCACTAGGGGAAATCAGATAATGTACAGAGGCGCTCTCTGTTTTATTTCTTACGACTACATGTAAATCTACAATTGTCTCAATTTTTAAAAGTAAAGGACTTCCCTGGTGGTGCAGTGGTTAAGAATCTGCCTGCCAGTGCAGGAGACACAGGTTTGATCCCTGGTGTGGGAAGATCCTACATGCTGCAGAGCAACTACACCCGTGGGCCACAGCTATTGAGCCCGAGTGTTGCAACTACTGAAGCCCATGTGCCTAGAGCATTGCATGGGCAACAAGAGAAGTCACCACAATGAGAAGCCTGTGCACCTCAATGAAGAGTAGCCCCCACTTGCCGCAGCTAGAGAAAGCCCTTGCACAGCAACAGAGACCCAATGCAGCCAAAAAAATAAAGAAAATAAAACAAAAATAAAAGAGAAGTAAAGTAAATAACCAAAAACATTTGCACTTTTCCTGGAAAGAAGGAAATTTTAAAATCTTTATTAATTTGAAAAAAACAGTAGGTTTTCAACTTGCTATGGATCCATGGCCTCCAGTCTGCACATTTCTAACTTGCTCATTATAATAAACGAAAGGCATTGTCTAAAAAACATCCCAGTCTTTTACCCCATCAAAAAAACCATCCCAGTGAGATTCATCTAGAATAATGTCTTCTCAGGGAAAACTTGCTGGCACCTAGTCATGATTTCCGTCCTTCTTTTGGCATTCACAAATTGCCCTTCAAGAACTTTGCCCAGGACTCACTCCTAAGGTCTGAAGAATCAGCTTTCTTCTGCTTTTCCCAAATGGGAACAGTGTGTACCCATCAACAGTCCTCTGGCACCCCTCCCTGGCTCCACAGCCTCTGGAAACATGCCAGCAATCTTCTCATGTATAAATCCTGTTGGTACCCCAGCTGGGGTTGGTCCAGGCTTGGAGACCTAGCTCGTTTAAAGGCAGGCATGCATTCTCTTACAATATCCCACTTGTTTTGTGCTTCAGTATCTTCCTACTGATATCTGTATGATGCGTATCCAAAAGTTAGAGCAGGTAAGCTGGTGTTCTGGGATTTCCTTGGTGGTGCAGTGGTTAAGAATCCGCCTGCCAATGCAGGCGGCACAGGTTTGAGTCCTGGTCTGGGAAGAACCCACATGCTGCAGAGCAACTGAGCCCCTGTGCCACAACTACTGAGCCTGTGTGCCACAACTACTGAAGCCCACGCACCTAGAAGCCTGTGCTCCACAACAAGAGAGAGGCCACCACAATGAGAAGCCCACACATCACAATGAAGAGTAGCCCCCACTCGCCACAACTAGATAGCCTGTGCGCAGCAACTAACACCCAACACAGCCAATAGATAAATAAATAAATTTATTTATTAAAAAAAAAAAAAAGCTGGTGTTCTGAGGTGTGAGCCAGGAGGTCCTGGATGCAAATTCATATCCCATCACTTTCTAGCAATATGATCCTGGGCTAATTGATCCCATTCTCCAAGCTTCAGTTTGCCCCCATCTGTAAAATAGAACTAATAATAGCTGCTATTATTACGAGGTTGTCAGATAACAGTGCAAGAGTGAGAAAGTATTTGTAAGAGTGCTGAGCGCGAATTGATAGTAAGAGCAAATGAATATATCTGCTTCCTCATCCGTGTGTGAACTTATGTGAATTCATGGGACTTTAGATCTGGAAGGTGCTGGAGAAGCTGCTCAGACCTTCCTTGCACTGAATGAGACCAACATTCATAAAACATTTTAGCATTAAACAGCTGCTTTCCATCACCCATTACCATCACAACTTCTGCACCTGAGCAACATACCTGTCCGTTCTGTGCCCCATCAAAACCTGGGAAAGCCCTTTTCTCTGGTTCAGGTACTTTAAACTCTCTACCTCATTAATTCTTACAACAATCCTGTAATGCACACACATTTATCTCCATTTTACAGCCGTGGAAACTGAGGCTTAGAGATGTTAAGTAACTTCTCCAAGGTTACATGGTCCGTAAATGGGATTCAGTGCAGTTCTGTCTGACTCTGAAGCCCTTGCCCTTTTCTGCACTATCACCCTGCTTAAAAAAAAAAAAGTATTTTTTTCAAGTCTTCTCCCTCTTTTAGGTATATTCTTTTGCTATAAGCTGAATACTGTCCCCCCAAATTCATATGTTGAAACTTTAACCCCCAATATGATAGTATTTGGAGATGGGCCTTTGGGAGGTAACCAGAGTTAGATGAGGTCATGAGGGTGGCGCTGTCACAATAGGATTAGTACCCTTATAAGAAGAGGCACAGAACTTGGTGTACCCCTCAAAAAATAATAAATAAATAAATAAAATTTAAAAAAATAAAAAAAATAAATAAAAAAAAAAGAAGAGGCACAAAAGACCTCTCCCTCCCCCCTTCTCCTCCCCCTCCCTCCTCCTCCTCCTCCCTCCTCCTCCTCCCCCTAACCCCCCTCCTCTGGCCCCCACCCCATGTCCACAAAGAAAATGTCCTATGAGCACTCAGAGAGATGGTATCACCTACAAAAGTCAAGAAAGGAGGCCTCAGAATGAAGCCTACCTTTGCTGATGCCTTGATCTTAAACTTCTCAGTCTCCAGAATGTGAGAGAGAAATGTATGTTGTTTAAATCACTCAGTCTGTGTATTTTATACTGGCAGAGTCTGGTCTGAATAGTCCCAACAGACTCAGACACCTGCTGCATCCATGCCCTCCTTTTCCAAACCTGACCTCAATCAAGAGCTTGCGTTTCAGCCTGTCAGTCTCTCAGCTCCCAGCTTCCGGGCCTCCCCATTGTCCATTGTATCCTCATGCTGGGTTGTGACTGTTCTCTTACCCTCTGGACACATCCTCCTGTTCAGCATCTCTGGCCAGCTAATCAGACCTGTGTTTTTTTCCTGAATGGTTTGACGTTTGCCTTTATAAAATCTGGCTGTGTCTGTTCTTGGGTACTCCAGACTTTAAGAAGACGCAGTTACTTTTTACCAAGACTCCAAGTGCTTCCAATTGACCTACTAATCTCTGCTTTGGGGTCCAAGTTGGGCCCAGATGAGTAGTGCCTCTTACTTCCTCTGTCTCCTGGGAGCTACAGTTGTGGGCCAGGCAAATCACAGGTTACCTGCTGTTTGCGACAGCATGGATGGATGCTGAGTGCATGGTGCTAAGTGACAAAAGTCAGACAGAGAAAGACAAGTAAGACACCACTTATATGTGGAATCTAAACCTGTAAAAATAATAATAATAATAATAATAATAAAGTGAAAAACAAGAAAGTGATGCCATTTGCAGCAACATGGATGGACTTAGACATTGTCATACTGAGTGGAGTAAGTCAGACAGAAAAAGACAAATATATGATATCACTTGCATGTGGAATCTAAAAAAAGGGTACAGATGAACTTGTTTACAAAGCAGAAGTAGCATCACGGATGTAGAAAACAAACTTATGGTTACCAGGGAAGAAGGAGGGCAGGGGATAAATTGGAATTGGGATTGACATACACACCCTACTATATATAAAATAGATAACTGATAAGAACCTGAGCATAGCATGGGGAAGTGTACTCAATACTTTGTAATGGCCTATATGGGAAAAGAAGCTAAAAAAAAGAAAAAGAGTGGATATATGTATATGTATAACGATTCACTTTGCTGTACACCTGAAAGTAACACAACATTGTAAATCAACTACATCCCAGGAAAAAAAAAAGGTGGTTATCAAGGGATAGGGGAGGGGTGTTGGGGAGATAAGATTGATGGTTACAAACTTGTAACAAGCCCTAAATAAGCCATAGAGATCTAATGTACAGTATATTGAATATAGACCATAATATTATACTATAAATAAGTAAACAGCAACCAAAGTACAGGATATAAATGTATCAAAGTAAAACAGAACAAACAGGTAACAAAATCTAGTTGGTGAGAAGCAGGCTTTATCTTTCCCAACCTTCTTTTGCCTCCCCGGCTTCTTTCAGTTCCTCAAATTCACTGAGCTCGTTCCTTCCTACCTCAGGACCTTTGCAGATGCTGTTCCTTAGAATAGTCTTCCTGCCACCCTTCTTTTTGCTGCCTGACTCCTATCCATCCTTCAGTTATCTGTTTAAATGTCACTTCCTCAGAGAACTTCCCTGGCCACACCCTTACCCTCCACGCCATCTAATTTAGGTCTACCCTGTTACTCTTTCATCACTTCCTAAAGTTTGGGGTATTTTTTGTTTTGGATTTCCAGAACTTATTATTTGAAATTACTTTATGTTTGTTTGCTTGTTTACTTATAGTCTATCTTGTGTCATTGACTTTTAACCTCTAGGAGGGTAGAGATCGGCCCTGTTTTGTTCACTGTTGTGTGTCTAGTTCCAATTACATTGTCTGGCAGACAATAAATGTTCATTAAGCGTTTGTTTAGTACATGAGAGTGGATGGGCACACACTCCTAAAGCAGTTAAATGGTAATGCAAAAATGCCTAGAATTAAAAGGAAATAGCAAGACTCTCTATAGTACTCTGTATAGTACTATAATGGGGGATACATGCCATTGTACTTTTGGCTAAACCCATAGCATGGGGACTTCCTAGGTGGCACAGTGGCTGACAATCCACCTGCCAATACAGGGGACACAGGTTCGATCCCTGCTCCAGGAAGATCCCACATGCTGCGGAGCAACTAAGCCCACGTGCCACAACTATTGAGCCTGTGTGCCACAACTACTGAAGCCCACAGCAACAAGAGAAGCCACAGCAATGAGGAGCCTGCACACCACAATGAAGAGTAGCCCCCACTCACGGGAACTAGAGAAAGCCCATGTGCAGCAACGAACACCCAATGCAGTGAATAAAAAAATAAATTTATTTATTTAAAAAAAAATAAAATAAACCCATAGCATGTACAACACCAGGAGTGAACCCTCATGTAAACTATGAACTTTGGGTGATTATGATGTGTCAGCATAAGTTCATCAGTTGTAACAAAAGTACCACTCTGATGGGGGATGTTGATAATGGGGGAGGTTATGCTTGGGTAGAAGCAGGAGGTATGTGAGAAATCTCTGTACCTTCTTCTCAGTTTTGCTGTGAACCTAAAACTGTTTTAAAAAATTAAAGTCTTAAAAAAAAAACAGAAAAGGGACATGTGTACATAAGGGAGGAGTTGAGAGAGTTTCAAGGAAGAGGAGACATGAGCAGGGTTTGGGTAGATGGAGGAGGGGGCTGCATTCTGAGTTATGGGAGCTGCATGAGAAGCCTGGGCTGTAAAGATAGGTTTGCTGGTCTCAGAACAATTGAAACACTAGCCTACCTTGCCTCTTTCTCCCTTGGAAATGGTGAAAGGCCAACTTAGGTAGATTCAGACCCTATTGTAGAGGGGCTTAAAAGCTGTTCTAAGAGACCACATGATGAAAGCAGTGGGAGATGCAGTGCAAAGTTGATGGGGAACTGGGCAAGGAATAGAGATGGGGTTCGGGGACATCAGCTGAGACCCCTTTTAAACAGTTGGACATTCTGAAAGCTCCTTGACAGCAGGGGTCCTATTTTTTATTCTTTTATATCCATCACTACACCTTATTAAATACTAAGCATTCAGGGTTTGAACCATAGCGGACATAGATGAGCCAGCACAGATAATCTGACATAAACACACTAAATAATCTTTAACTGGAAAAACGCAAGCACACATTTCCTTTGAAACTTCAGCACAATTTGAACCATGGGTTTATTTTGTTATCTTTTTTATCATCAAGTGTCTGAAGTAATTAGAGCATGAATTTACATTTTTTCTCTCTAAATCAAGAGAGAATTTCCCAATCCTTGTTGCATAGATGGAAGACAGAGGGAGAGAGTCAGGTCTGTATTTTGTGTTTTGTGCCCAAATAGTGCTGCCATTTGCTTCATGCTGCCTGATACAGCATCACCTGTCCCCTGGACAGTAATTACCAATTAGAGAGGCTCTGGCTGCTGCTGGATTGACCACCGGCCTCTGTGACTGAGCATCTCCATGTATTTCCTCATCTTGTCTAGTTCCTTAAAAGTTTCTCTTTGAAACAGAGCTTTGATGAAGTGAGAAAACTGCTTACTCCATGTAAAATATAGAGCTGATACTAAAATGACATTCAATTAAAAGAGAATGTGAAATATCAATGTCCATGCATTTGTTAAAAATGACAACGTTGATTTGTATTTTTTTAATAAATTTATTTATGTGCTTATTTATTTATTGGCTGTGTTGGGTCTTCGTTGCTGTGCAGGGGCTTTCTCTAGTTGTGGCGAGCAGAGGCTACTCTTCGTTGCAGTGTGTGGGCTTGTCATTGCGGTGGCTTCTCTTGTTTCGGAGCACAGGCTCTAGGCACGTGAGCTTCAGTAGTTGTGGCATGTGGGCTCAATAGTTGTGGCTTGCTGGCCCTAGAGCACAGGCTCAGTAGTTGTGGTGCACGGGCTTTGTTGCTCCGCAGCATGTGGGATCTTCCTGGCCCAGGGATCAAACCCACCTACTCTACATTGGCAGGCAGATTCTTAACCACTACGCTGCCAGGGAAACCCCATTGTTTGTATTTTTTGATGTGGAAGAAACCCATGTGGCAGAGACCCACATGTCCATCCTCCCCTTGGTCCATATAACAGATCCTCAGTGATCACTGATGGCCCCTCGGGATAAAGACTACATTTCATGCTCTCTCTTGAAGCTGTGTATGGATAAGTGTCTAAGTCCTTTATATGTCTTTTGTAACATCTTTAAATAAGAATATCTTATATTTTTATCATCTTTCTTCCTAGAAGATTAAAGCTTCTTAAAAGTTTTTTTTTAAATAATACCTCTTTCATGAATCAAAATTTCAACATCCATAGTGTTCAAGGTATTATAATATTTTTATTACCAAAATACTTTACAGTTGTTTTGAAGAAACCAGTGACTTTCCAACTCACTCAAAGACATTATTTTGGGAATTCCCTGACGTTTCTGTGGCTGGTCCAGTGGTTAGGACTCAGCACTTTCACTGTGGAGGACCCAGGTTCAATGCCTGGTTGGGGAACTGAGATCCCAAAAGCTGTGCGGCACAGCCAAGAAAGAAAGAAAGAAGGGAAGGGAGGGAGGGAGGGAGGGAGGGAGGGAGGGAGGAAGGAAGGAAGGGAGGGAGGGAGGGAGGGAGGGAGGGAGGGAGGGAGGAAGGAAGGACATTATTTTTATACCTGTAGATTTCTTTGAAAAAATTAGAAGAAGAAAGAAGCAAGGTGGCCTAATTTCATTTTTAAATGTGCAGTAATCTTCTTGGTAATTATTTGCAAGAAAGATAATTAGACTACCTACTTAACATTTTAATACCCAATTTAGGGTTAGTAATGTCTAATTAACACTACTCACATTCTACCTGAAAAAAAAAACTGATGGATGAGAAGTGTGTATCAGTCAGGATTCTCTGTAGTAAGCAACAGTAGCCAACAGGCTAATTTAAGCACAAAAGGGATTTATTTTTTAAATATTGGGAAGTTCATAGAATTTTCCAGAGTACAAAAACCAGGCTAAGAAACCACACTGCAGTACAGACATCCTTGATGACATTTAGATTCAGTAGCCTTCCGTGTGGACCACCTACTGGAAATGAAATATCCTGGCTAAGCCACAACACAATTTAGTGACCTTGGCATGATCTTGAGGGATAAAGGCATACTTGGCTATAAGAAATGGGAAAGCATAGCCTTGAGGTTTAAATTAAGTTTACATGATAGATGACAACCACTATTTCTAATTTAACTCAGGTACAAACACATCCACCATCTCGTAAATCTTACACAATTGAATCCATAGGACACTGTAAATAATGCATATATCCTATCAGTTGTATTACAAATACAGACTAACAAGCCCAATATTAAATAGCCACCTAATTTATTTGTGCATATTTAAGGCTCACAAGTTGCCACCCAAACTCTCACAGTCATTGAAGCCACTTTTAAGAATTTAAGAGGGATTAAATTTAATAGATTAAATCCATTAAAATGGGTTATTGGCGGCCATTCAGGCACAAGGCAAGGAGCCAGTCCTGACATTGACTGTGAGGGTTGCGATACAAAATAGCTCATTATTTCTTCCTCCCACCAGAGCAGAATGCACCTTTGTCCCCTCTGCAAATGGTTGTTATAAGTCACTAAGATGCCTTCACTTCTGCTGGCTTCAGTTTAGAGAGACAAGGTGAGAAATAGATGGTCTTCGGACACCCAAGTCTTGGTTTTGGTCACGCCCTTGGGGTCCAACTTGCCATTTTCTAAGGATATCTGCGAGGAATGTCTACACCTAAAGTGTGGTTTCACTGTTGTTTGCTGCCTGTGAGAGAGGAAATGCCCCACAGATGTCCCTCATTGCACAATCTCACTACTTTAAAGATAAGAAGAGAGAAAAGTCATAGTAATACAAAATTCCAGCACTTATTGAGCCAGACACTATGTGTTTGGGATTGGGCCAAGCACTTAGATGCTTTATATCCTTTCATTCCCATGAGAATTCTGTGCAGAAGACACTGCTACATCTCTGTTTTACAAATGAGGAAACTGAAGATCTGAAAGGTTGTGCAACTTCTTCAGGGACAAACACAAAAATAGAGAGTTAAAGAGCCTGGGATTAGAATCCAGTCTGTAGGGATTTCCCTTGTGGTCCAGTGGTTGGGAGTCCTCCTTCCAATGCAGGGGATGTGGGTTCAATCCCTGGTCAGGGAACTAAGATCCCACATGCTGCAGGACAACTAAGCCCCCATACTGCAACTACTGAGCCCGTGCACCTTGGCTAAGACCCAACACAGCCAAATAAATAAATAAATATTAAAAAAAAAAAAAAAAGAATCCAGTCGGTGATGGAGCCACGCTGCCTTGCCTTGCTCCTTTCTGGTGGGATCCTGGCTTTTCTTTCCTTCTTAGCATTTTTACTAACAAGGACTGCAGTCTCTCAACCTCCTCCCGTCCCTTTCACACCTTTCTCTCTTACCACGGCAGTGCCCTTGGAGTAAAATTATTAGTATGGCTCACTGGCAAGCCTCTTTGTTCTTACTGGAACATCACAGAACCAGCCACAGAATACAGTTGGCCCTTGAACAACATGGGTTTGAACCCATGTGTGGATTTTTTTCAACAGTAAATGCTGCAGTCCTACACAGTCCGAAGTTGGTTGAATCCACAGATGTAGAGGGCCAACTATAAATTACATGCAGATTTTTGACTGCAGTAGGATAGGTGCCCACATTGTTCAAGGGTCAACTGTAATGAAATTAACAAACTGAGCACTATCTTGGGGGCCTCTTTGCATCTCCCACCCCACCCACTCTGAGTTTGTCTCCCAAGAGCATATGTCCTTAGTAGATCCGCTTGCTAGTTAAAATGGGGTAGTGGTGACTGGATTAAATTCATAGATTAATTTAGAGAAAACAGACATTTATGATGTTGAGTCATCATCCTTTCCAAGAATGTGCTTTGACTTTCTATTTGTTCAAATTATCTTTTGTGTTCCTCACTGGTGTTCTAAAGTTTTCTTTATGTAGGTTTTATGTAACTATAGTTAAATTTATACTTAGCTATTTTATCGTTTTTGTTTTGTTTTGTTTATTAGTTACTTAATGTATTGGCTGCATTGGGTCTTTGTTGCTGTGCACAGGCTTTCTCTAGCTGTGGAGAGCAGGGGATACTCTTCACTGCGGTGTGCAGGCTTCTCATTGAGGTGGCTTCTCTTGTTGCAAAACACAGACTCTAGGCCCTCAGGCGTCAGTAGTTGTGGCACAAGGGCTCAATAGTTGTGGCTCACAGGCTCTAGAGCGCAGGCTTAGTAGTTGTGGTACATGGGCTTAGTTGCTCTGCGGCATGTGGGATCTTCCTGGACCAGAAATGGAACCCGTGTCCCCTGCATTGGCAGGTGGATTCTTAACCACTGCACCACCAGGGAAGTCCCCTAGCTATTTTATCTTAAAAAAAAATTTTTTTTTGGTAAGTGGGGTCTTTTCTGGGCATTTCTGACTGGTTGTTTGTATATATGAAGGTTAATTATTTCCATGTATTAAAATGAATGCAACCACCTTATTATATTCTCTTATTGTTTATAGTAGTTTTTTAGTTGATTCTCAGGGTTTTCAGATATGCAGTTTTATCACTTTCAGATCATGATATCTTGGCCTCTTTTCCAATTTTTCAGCCTCAAATTTCTTTATTTTGATTAACAGTCAAAAGTACAAGTTATCTTAGAACACTAGAACTCTAAAATATGTGCTTCACAAGAGAAGAAAGTCATTGAATATACTTTGACAGCTGTTGTTACTGCACTGTCTTACAGTTATAATTACATGTTGTAGTAGTTATAATCTTTTCTTTTTCTTTTTTTTTGGCCACACTGCTCAGCTTGTGGGATCTTAGTTCCCCAACCAGGGATTGAACCCGGGACCATGGTAGTGAAAGCTCCAAGTCCTAACCAGTGAACTGCCAGGGAATTCCCTGTAGTTATAATCTCTTAAGCGGTGGTCTCTACTGTTAAGTTATGATCTTCCTTGAGGGCAGAAACTGTTTTATTCCTTTTTATATTTCTAGCACTTAGCTTGGTGCCTCAATAAATGTTTGTTGAAAACTTAAAGAAAAACCAATAATCTAATCCTAAATAGGCTAAAATAACTATCATTTGCAAAGCATCTGTGAATGTTAACTGGCATTAATGTCAAGCAGCCCTGTTTCTCCTAAATTTTTTTGAAACCATGGAATATAAAATAATGTTTTTAAAGTCAGAGCACCTTCCCCCTTAGCTTAATTCTCTGTTTTGCCCACAGTTGTCCATTTCAAATGCCCACCAACCCCTCTATCACCAAACACCATCTGCCTAAGACTGAGCTAACTGTGATGGTCAGCCACAGGGCCCCAGACTACGCCGTGGAGCGTTGAAGATTCCAACCTCTAAGTGGAGGGCAGAAATAATATGGGTACTTCTGGGTGTTGCATGATACAGCATTTTATAGAGCAAGATGGAGACGGAAATCCTTCTCAACAGTTTCTACTTTTGTTTTCTGTCATTTCCAACCTTCTTTGCAAAAAAGGAAAAAAGAGAAAGAGAGAGAATCAAAATAGGGCCTGGCCTACTTTGAGGTCTCTCCATTTCGTGGGTGGTCTAAAACATTCTCAAAATAACACAAGTAGTAACTGACTCAGCCAGAACTCGAGGCTGCATCCACTGACTTCCAAGTCTAATGCTCTTTCCAGTAGATTAGGAATTTGCTTCTACTTGAACTTTACTGATCAGAAACCCTTTCACTAATTTGGTGATGGAGGTGAGAGTGTGCCTTCCAATTTATAAACATGTCAATATTTCCAGGGACAGTAATACACAAGAGGAAATTCAAATAACAATAAGCATAATCTGTCACAATTTGCCAAAATGATACCAAGAACAAAGTAATACAATAATGAGGTACTATTTTACATGTATGATTCTACCAACAAATTCTATAGTGATCATTTCTTATGATGGGAGGATTATGCTGAAATCCTCCTTGATGTAGCAAGATAAATTGCTATCATTTTTTGGGAAAGCAATTTGGTGACAGTTACCACGGGGCCTCGATAGATGGTTCACAACCTTCCACAGCATCACTTGAGTACGCAGGATTTATATAAGGAGTTGTCATTTGAAGAAGATAGCCATCTGAAGGAAGGCATTAATTTTATGTAAGATGTACTCTATAATAAAAATAAACCTAAATGCTCAACAATAGAAAGATGATTTTACAAAATTATGCTACAGCGACTTCCCTGGCAGTCCAGTGAATAGGACTCCGTGCTTCCACTGCAGGGGGCGTGAGTTCAATCCCTGGTCAGGGAGCTAAGATTGCACATGCTGCGTGGAGTGGCCAAAAAAAAAAAATTATGCTACGGCAAGTGAAGGGAATGTTATCCTGACATTAAAATTATAATTAGGAATACTGTGTAATAACATGTGAAAAGAGTGCTTTATGATAGTATAGTGTTAAGTTAAAAAATAAGAAACATAAATGTACATGTACACAAAGATTAAGAAACAACCAAATTGTGTGTGTGTGTGTGTGTGTGTGTGTGAGAGAGAGAGAGAGAGAGATGGAAATTTGGATGCAAGAGGTTTTTCACCTCCTGATCCCTCAGGATCAGCACCTGAGGGGAAGTGATGGCAGCAGGAGGTGGTAGAGGGGAAGTTGCACTGCAGCGGAATTCCAGGAGGAGCTCTGAAGCTGGGCTGACCCTGGGAAGCAGCAGTGGCTTTGGGTGAGGCAGCCCTCTCCAGCCTGGTGGGTGTCATTCCTTGAGGGAAACTTCTAAGTGGAAGGTTAATGGGAAAAGCTAGAGTCTCCACCGCTGCAGCTGGTCTTGAGACCCACGTAGTAGGCAATTATCTCCATCTTCTACTATCCGTGATGAAGTCCTCTCCCCCTCAGCTAGCACTTTTGCTGGTCTAGGTGGCTTTCCTAAGTAGGATGACCAGGACTCTTATGTCTTCAGGGCCTGAGTTCTTGGTCACCTTGTGCATCTCAGGCTAAGAAGTACCAAGGCAAGGGAATACCAAGTAGATCATCTGGAGTCAAATATAGTCTCCCACGCCTCCGTTATATAACAGTGGGCCTACCTCCAGACGCTTGGGGTCCATTACCTGTTCGAGCACGTGACTTCTTTCCAAGCCTGCTGATTTCTTGGCACAAGGAAGCTGAGGTGACTGGGCAGCAGACAAAACTTGAATGGGATTCCTACTGTGCACCCTGGTGGAATATCCTCTTCCTCGGAGCCAAGATCTGTAAACTCTCAGAGCCCAGAGTTTCAGGAACAGGAGAAAAAATTCTCCCAGCGGGTCTCCAGAGATGTGGGGAGGCAGGGCCACTTCTCTCCACCCCTTAGTTCTCAGACCCGTATATTCTAACTGTTAGGGACACTGCATCATAGAATGGTGGTTGATTTAGGGAATGTACTCTACGGTACCCCCTCCCAGCCCGCCTCTCAGTTACGTTAAAACAAGCTGTTCCGTGGCTCTGTGTGGTACAGTTTGTGATAGGGCCTTGGATCCCATGGTCAGGTACCCACTACTACACTTTGTTTCCTACAAAGTGTGTCCCTTATTCAAATGTGATCTTTTGTAAGATCTCCTCTTTTTTTTTTTTAGTTTTATTTATTTATTTATTATTTTTTGGGGGGTACACCAAGTTCAATCATCTGTTTTTATACACATATCCCCTAGGATCTCCTCTTAATAGATCACTCTGTAAGCCCTTGGATAATGGTGCTGAGTGAGGCCTATAAAAAATTAATAAACGGAAAACTCAGTGAAGTAGAGTTGGGAGACCAGAAGGGGGAGCTCTCATGCCCTGCTATGATAGCCGACCCCAACAGGATGAAGACAGACTCTTCTTTCTGGGCAAGGACTCAGCCAATGAAAAGCCTCAGACTGTTTTTTTTTTTTTCACTACAGCCCTTCTGACCTCCCTTTCCCCTCCATAAAAGGTGTCCCCTTCCCTTGCTGTGCTGGGACTTGCATGTGGCTCGCCATGTAGACTCCAAACTGAAATTCTCTACTGATTTGAATCAACACAGCTTTTCTGGATAAATATCTGGCAGTCTGTTTGTTTCAGGGCAACAGGTCCTAAATAAGAAAGACAAACTCAGAGCTGCAATATAATTTTTTAATTAAAAAAATTTTTTTAATTGAAGCATAGTTGATTTACAATGTGTTCATTTCTTCTGTACAGCAGTGATTCAGTTACACATATATATATATATATTCTTTTTCATATTCTTTTCCATTATGGTTTATCACAAGATATTGAATATAGTTCCCTGTGCTATACAGTAGGACCTTGTTGTTCATCCATTTTTTTTTGTTTGTTTATCCATTCTATATATGATAGCTTGTATCTGCTAACACCAAACTCCAAATCCATCCCTCCCCCATGGAGTATTTGTTGATTCCAGTCAAGATGAATTATTGCCCCTTCCAGAGTAGGAGTTTAGTGAAGTTAATTTGCCACTAAATGGCTGGTGAGTCTTCTCCAAGAGATGGTGCTATATCAGGGACATACAGCTGGTCTCTATCCTGGCAGGTTGGAACTTTGGTAGCAGCTGCAGCTACAGCAGGCTTACTGAGTGGGGAGCTGTGCTGTTGAGCCCATGCATACCTTCCATCCCTGCAACTGTGGCTACTCTGTTGTGCCAACAGTTTAGGCACAGCAAAGAGGGTGGCTGATGTCAGCTGGAAGAGTCATTCTATCTACTTAGTGCGTAATGTCTTCTGTAGTTTAGTCAAGTGTTCTGGGTGTGAAAACTGACTCAGATATGGAAACTGTGTGAGGGATCATGGGTTTGTATTGGGGCAGCTGCCTTTAGCCTCTTGGTCATTCATCCTTGATTATTTTGATTGGGTGGATTGAACAATGTTTTTGTTGGCTGCCCATCTGTCTTGCCCGTAAGGATGCTCTGTTCTATTAAGTATCTCCACAGCTTTCAGGCCCTTCTTGCTGCCTCTGCAGGCTTGCCTCTCACTGCAACAACTGAGTGCACTTTGCTTCCAATGGTTAAAGCACTCCCGTGACCTCTAATATTTCAGGCTATTATCATTCCCATCAAAGAGCCCAGTTCTATAATGACATCTCTTACCATGAGCTCTGGACTATAAAGAAGAGCCACCAGTACATTTCCCAGTGAATCTGATATCCCTCTTACCAGATCCTGCCTTGTCACGTTGGTAAGTGGAGTTCCTCTTAGCCCTCACATGGTAAATAGTCATCTGGTTCAATTTCCAGTCTCGTCTAATAAATCCACTCAAGCATACCCCTTTCTATGAGACATTTGGTTCCTTTTTCCACTGTCTGCAAGAGAAGTTCTGGCATTTATTACTCACTGAGTGTGGGCATCACTTTCTCCAAGTGTCAAAAGAGCTATCTTAGCAGTGTGTGCTGGGTCCCTGCCAGTTTCTAATAATCCTGTCGCCTAGGACGTTACCTGGTGGTCCAGTGGTTAGGACTCCACACTTTCACTGCCAAGGGCCTGGCTTCAGTCCCTGGTTGGGGAACTAAGATCCCACAAGGGTGCAGAGCAGCCAAGGGAAAAAAAAAAAAAAGAATTCTATCGCCTAAAAGAATGCTCCCTTACCAATTACTCTCTTAGCCAACTTTATATTCTGCTTCCCCTTGACCCCATACATGCTTTCTTAGCTCTGCTGGTACATATTGCAGGTCCTGCAGCTCCTTCAAGGAATAGCCCCTTTTCTCCTTAGCAGACTCAGTATATCCCTGATGGCATCTGGTTTGACTTAATGGGTTTTGTTATTGGCTCTCATGTGTTAAGATGTGTCTAGTGTCAGGAAGGGAAATGCGGCAGATCCTGATGGGGGCACATGTTGTTTTGCAAGTCAGAGACCTCCAGACCATCCTCAGGTGAGTGATGGGCACGAGCCTCTTGACAGGGAGGAGCAGGCCCTTTCTGGAGGCCAAGAGGCTTCAGGGAATATGCAAATTGAAGACTTTCATGGCATCAACCCAAACATCCACATCCGTTGTATCAGGGCCTCAAGCTTTCCCATTAGAGCTGGTATTTAGGTGTAGCAGACTTGCCAAGGGGAACTCAGTCTTTTCTGGAGCCTAACTTTTAGGCTTCAGTCCCGAGCCTAAGCTTCATCTGCCCTTCAGCTATAGGAGATGCAAGTCCCATTGTACTCTGCGAAGGAGGCTCTCTGGGTTTATGTTTAGCCTTTAATTGCTCATTTATTACCCTCAGCCTTTCCTCCACTTTCTCCAGAACTTCTTTTGCCCCCAGCAACAGCCATCTGATAGTATTATCCTTATAAATACTAACTTGCTCAAGCGTCTCAAATACTGGTTCCATTGCCCCAGCCAAAGCATGCCCTTCCAAAAGCATGCCCTTCCAGAAAGTGTCACCAGTCTCACTGCTGCTATGTGTCTGGCTTTATCCACACTCTGCCAGCCACCCACCATGGGCTTCTTATTTCCAGCCAGCTGGTGGGTGACCCAGCTTTAGCATGTGCTTTCTTGCACCCGCTTCTGCCACCACAAGCTAGGTTTCCTGGGAGCCAGACTCTGCAGTGGAGAGCAGCACGCAGGAGGCTCATCTGGAAGGTGCTCTTGGAGCAACATCTGCAGGTTTGTGAAGAAGCAGGATTGAGCAGAGAAGGAAGTCTGACTGTGAGGCTGTCACTGCAGAGGCCTCAGCCGGTTCCATGAGGGTCCTGACAGAGCTGTCCTCGAATCAAGGACGTTGACCAGGTTTTGGATATGGGCTGTCCCTGGAAGAAGACGCAAAACTGGGTGAAGCTGCCCACCTCAGCAGAGCATGATTGCAGGGAGGGGGGGCTTTGATGGGATCTGCCAGCCATCCACCCTCCCCCTGCAAGCAGCTGGAGGAGGAGGCATGAAACTAGGGTTTGGATTTGGGCAGCACACTAACTATAGTGTCCCGTACTACATTTTTTTAAGTTGTTATCATTGTCTTTAGTAGTAAAAAAAAGTCATACAAAAGTGCTCAGGAGAAAAATGGTGACATCCTTTGTGTTCTTTTGTCCAGAGACTTCATGGTTTGTCCTGGGGAAGTTTCCCCACCAGAAGAATGGGCCAGACCTCCCACAAAATAAATAGAAACTTGGGAGTGGCTTGGTCAATGAAACTGTGATGGGGGTCAGTTAGCCTGGCATGACTCACCTGCCCCTAACCTGCCTAACCCAGACCCAGAACAGGTACATTGGGTATGGATGCTAGGCTGCTTCATAGCCAGACAAGCAGGCAAACCTGTGTGACCTGAACAGACACATGGAGGCCTGAGAGCTTCTGCTTGGAGAAGCAGAAGCAGCACCCACACTAAAAGGAAGCGTAAATCTGACGCCCTAGACCTTGGAAAATTACTTATGTCTTCACTGAAGCCTGGCGAAAGTGTACAAGGACGTTTTATCATACTTCCTTAAAAGATTACAGTTCCTAAAGCTGGTTAGCTTCATTACTGCTTTGAGGTGTAACATACAACTTGACTGCTTCTAAATATATAAACTTAGTTTTCTGTAAAAAAAAAAAAATTATAGTTCCTAAAAATCCTATTTCAACACCACGGTCAACAAAAAAAGTAATTCATAATCAAGCTAAGAAAGAAATGGAAACTTTATTTGAGCCAACCTGAAGATTATAACCTGGGAGACAGTCGCTCAGAGAGCTCTGAGCACTATTCAAAAGAGGTAAAGGGGGAGACCAGTATAGATGTGATTCTGGAGAAGGGGGTACGTGTAATCGATCACACATCTTGGTGGAGTTACTGCTGTTTGCAAGGAACAGATATCTTAGTTAATGGTTTTAGTGCCCCTCTAAGGATGGGAAGATGCAAGACACTGGATTCATAAAAATTTTCTCCTGAAAATATCTAACTACCTGAGGGCTGGTTCTGTCAGTTTTCCCACGGCACAAAATGCCTCATGCTGATCTTTTCCCTGATTCCTTTCAGGGTGTACCACATCGGTCAGTGACTGCAGTGGCCAGTGACTTCATCCTTGTAGAAATAATGGTGGGAAACATTCTTTATTTTACAGTCCCTTCCCTTTTAGTCTCAATTTTGACTGAGGTTTGGGAGGTATTTCGTGACCACTTTGTCCTATGGCACTAGGGATGCTCATTCCCAGGTCAGGCAAGGATTTGGTTGACAAGCCACTCAATGTGCTATTACTGGACTAGGCCCTGTTCACAGTAGCCAAAGCCTCTGGATGGCCTGTGTCATGGTCCAGGAAATGGTTCCCTCTTGTTGTTTCTTCCCACACCTAGAGCTACACTGTGAAAATCATTGACCTTATAGAACTATATATCTGGTCAATCATTTGAAGTCAGCTAATCGTCATTAATTTTACTGGAGGCTCAGTCACACATTTGGTAATGCAAGAAACAATAATCTTGTACAATAAGCAGAATATAAGTAATATAGCTAGTGGCATTAATGAAGTCATAAGTATTTGAAGGAAGAGCTTCCATTAGGTGTGGCCCAGTATCTCCCCAGATCATCTGACCAGTCTGTTTTGCATCAGTCACTATCTTTAAGGGAAATGATACATTGTTATTGTATGTAAAGTTCACCTAAGATGTCTGTAGGTACAAGGTGAGTGGTGAGTCATGGTGACCCCTTAAGAATTGACAAAGGAGGACTTCCCTGGTGGCGCATTGATTAAGAATCTGCCTGCTGATGTGGGGGACACAAGTTCAATCCCTAGTCCAGGAAGATCCCACATGCCGCAGAGCAACTAAGCCTGTGTGCCGCAACTACTGAACCTGTGCTATAGGGCCCGTGAGCCACAACTACTAAGCCTGCATGCTGCAGCTACTGAAGCCCAAGCACCTAGAGCTGCAACAAGAGAAGCCACCGCAGTGATAAGCCCGTGCACCGCAAGGAAGAGTAGCCCGCTTTCACCGCAACTAGAGAAAGCCCACGAGAGATAACGAAGACCCAATGCAGCCAAAACAAAAAGAGAATTAACAAAGGATTGTTATCTTCTGAGGAGTTAATTGGATGGTGTCAGAAGAAGAACAATTGATCTTTATGTTTGAGCAGGTATTTCTGCCAGTGGGGAGTCTGGTTAATGCAGAATGCGGATGCACAATGCATGGTAGAGGTGAAGGAGGAGGCCAAAGGGCAAAGAAAATTTTTATGTTTAAAAGTTTCTTGTCTTGCCTTAAGATATGAATTTTTACTTCATCAGCTCATTCCTAGGTTTTGTTCATCCAAGGTGTTGTTTTCCAGATCTCTCTTTTCTACTGCTGGCAAACTCCCCAGACCCTTCCCACTACCTGTGGACTTAGTGCTCTCTTTTACAAGAATATATGCAAATCAATTTTATGTATGCAAATCAATTTAGGCTTTCTCTGCACTTCTCCCTTCTCCTGTCCTCATTACCCTCAACAGCATGCAAAGGGCAAACACAGACTCATTAACTTGGTGGGGTGCAGGCACTGTAAACTTGGACCCTGTCACCCTTGAATTGGCAAATATGTTGTATTTTTTAACTCTGACATGACACACTTCACCAGATGAGAAGAACCCAATAATTATTAAACTGTATGAATCACCCCTTCTTTGGAGCTGCCACCTCATTATTCTTATGACCTCCTTTCGCCTCCTCAGTCTCTTCACTCTCCATCAAAGTGCTTCCACCACATTTTGTCTGGAATAGACCTGACTGTTCCACGTGTCCTTTCACAGAATGCTTGTCAACCTGCCTGTTGAGAACACACAAATGTGAGGTGCAGCCTTGTGCATATACACACAAACACAATTTTTCCTCTAATTTCAGTGAGTTCATGGACCCCTGAATAAGTCCCGATTAATAACCACTTAATTGCTTTCTTTGCTGATCTCTCAGTTCATACAATTCTGACCCCCAAATTTTAGCTAAATACACTTAGATGTCTTCGACAAGATACGAAATCCATTTTCTTTTGGATATTGCATATGAATCACATAAATTTCATAAAGCATATATAAATTTTGTAGCAGAGAAGCCAGCATTTTTATTCATTCCTTCCTTTATTTGTTAGTCACTCATTCATTTAACGAATATTTGTTTGCTGAGTACTTACTATTTTGGAGTAATACATTTATATAAACTTAATCTCCAGCTTCAAGAATCATAGCAGTTAATGGGAAGAAGTGATATATAGACAATGTCAACAAAAAAACTCATCAATAGGCAATCTAAGAAAGGAATGGAAATTTTTATTCAAGCCGATATGAGGATTATAACTTGGGAGACAGTCCTCAGAGCCCTCTGATGGACTGTTCTGAAGAGGTAAAGAGAGAGGCCAGTATAGATGTGATTTTGGAGAAAGGGGTATGTGTAATCAAGTGCACACCTTGGTAGAGTTACTGCTGTTCGCAAGGAACAGTTATCTTAGTTAATGGTTTTAGTGCCCCTCTAAGTATGGGAAGATGCAAGACACTGGATTCATAAAATTTTCTCCTGAAAATATCTAACTACCTGAGGGCTGGTTCTTCAGCTCTCCCACAGCACAAAATGCCTCTTCCTGATCTTTGCCCTGAATTCCTGAATTCTTTTCAGTGACTGCAGTGGCAGATGACTTCATCCTTGTGGAAATGATAGTGGACAACATTCTTTATTTTACAGTCCCTTCCCTTTTAGTCTCAATTTTGACCAAGGTTTGGGAGGTATTTTGTGACCACTTTGTCCCACTGTGCTAGGAATGCCCATTCCCAGGTGAGGCGAGGATTTGGTTGATAAGCCACTCAATGTGTTATTACTGGACTAGGCTCTGTTCACAGTAGCCAAAGCCTCTGACCAGCCTGTCTTGTGGTCCAGGAAATGGTTCCCTCTTGTCGTTTGTTCCCACACCTAGAGCTACACTATGACAATCACTGATCTTATAGAGCTATATATTTGGTCAGTCATTTCAAGTTGCCCGATCATCATTGATTTTATCAGAGGTTCATTCACACATTTGGTAATGCAAGAAACAATAATCTGGTACAATAGACAGAATACAAGTAATATAGCTAATAGCATTAATAAAGTCAAAAGTAAGTATTTAAATTAAGAGCTTTCATTAGGTGTGGCCCAGTATCTTCCCCAGGTCATCTGACCACTCTGTTTTGCATCAGTCACTATCTTTAAGGAAAATGATACATTGTTATTGTAGGTAAAGTTCACTAAAGATGTCTGCAGGTACAAGGTGAGTGGTGAGTCATGGTGACCCCTTAAGGATTGACGGAAGAATGTTATCTTCTTGAGGAGTTACATGGCGTCAGGAGAACAACTGGTATTTATGTTTGAGCAGGTATTTCTGCCATTGCGGAGTCTGGTTAATCCATAATGCAGATGCGCTAGAGGAGAGGGAGGAGGCTAAAGGGCAGAGAAAATTTTATGTTTAAATTTTTCTTGTCTTTCCTTAAAATATGAATTTTTATGTCATCATGCATATACACACAAACACAATTTTTCATATAATTTCAGTTAGTTGAGGACCCCTGAATAAATCCCAGTTAATAACCACTGAAGTACTTTCTTTGCCGAACTCTCAGTTCCTAAAATTCTGACCCCAAAATTTTAGCAAAACTAAAATACGCTTAGATGCCCATGACAAGATACGAGATCCATTTTTTTGGATATTGGCAAATGAATCGTCCTTATAAGTTACATAAAGCATGTATGAATTGTGTACCAAAGAAACCAACATTGTTATTCCTTCCTTCTTTCCTCTTAGTCACTCATTCATTTAACAAATATTTGTTTGCTAAGCACTTACTATTTTAGAGTAATACCTTCACGTAAAATCAATCTCTGACTTGAAGAATCAAAACAGTTAATGGGTAGAATCGATGTTTAAACAGACAATTCCAGCTGCGTGCTGTGACAAGGGTCCTGGAGGAGACGGAGAGAAAGGGGTGAGGGGAGGTGTTGGTGCAGGGGGCCGGCGGGGCGTGGTGGTGCGGGGGGACCGAATTCAACCTGGGAGTCAGATTGGCTGAGAGTGGTTTCAGGGAGAGCTTTTTGGACAAGGAGGCACATGAACTGTATCTTGGGGAATTCTTAGAGTTTTCGGGTGACAAGAGTGGGAGAAACACATTCCCTCCAAAAGGGATAGGCTTTGCCAAGACCCAGAGGCAGGAGGAAGCATGGTGCATGGGAGAGCTCGTCACTGTTGTGTTTGGGCTCGCATGGAGCGTGGCTATGGAGACTGTCAGGTGAAGAGGTGAAGCAAGGGTCAGTTCACAGAGGGCCTGCAGTGCTGGTCTCAGGAATTTACTCCTTAAGCTCAGTGGAATATGGAGCCTCTGAAAGCTATTTAGCAGGGCATGATGTCATCAAATTTGCTTGTGGCTTGGCGGAGTACTGTGGGACTCATGCCCATGCGTGGAGATTGCTGCTCTGTCAGATGATTTTAAATCCTGAAAACAATAATAATGAATTGAAGTGATAAATGACTTGCTTTTAATACACTAAAATAGGTACTTGGTTGCACCTTTACACAGCAGCACTCTGAGCGGCTTGCTTTTAAATGTTCTCTTGAATGGAGTTATCACCAGAGCCATGGGCATAGCCTACATACCTCACACCCAGCTTATCAGTGTTTCAGCATGGCACCGAATGTAACCTCTAATACCAGTGGAGAGTCACATATTGTGATTGTTTGTATATCAACGCATATATGTGGAATCTAGAGAAATGGTACAGATGAACTGGTTTGCAAGGCAGAAATAGAGACACAGGTGTAGAGAACAGACGTATGGACACCAAGGGGGAAAAGCCGGGGTGGTGGGGTGGTGGGATGAATTGGGAGATTGGGGTTGACATTTATACGCTAATATGTATAAAATAGATAACTAATTAAAAATTTAAAGAAAAAGTAAATATTTTGATTGTTTATCATTTTATGGTTTTCCCACTTTCTTTTTAGTTTTTTCAATGATTATATTTTTCAGTTAAAATAGAGAGAAAATATAAATGAAGTAAACATGCCCAGAGCATCAATATCATTAAATGGATACTTTATTTATTCACATATTTATAATATGTTTATGACTATAATACCCCTTCCCCGATTAGTCTGTGGTCTGTTTGCTTTACTTTCCAGCTAAATTTGCATCAGAATTTAGGTTAACTCAAGGGAGTAGATAATGCCTGTGAATGCCATTTGTTATGATATATTGCAAGAGGAAAAAAAGTTTATTTTTTATTTTTTAAGAACTTTTATTGAGATATAATTGACATACAATAAACTGCATATATTTAAAGTGTATAATTTGATTTTTTTCTTATTAATAATGTATATATGGCAATCCCAAGCTCCCAATTCATCCCACCCTAACCAACACCCCCCCCTCCCCCCAGCCACTTCAGGAAAAAAAGTTTGAATCCAAGCACTGCTGGGGTAGCATGAAAAAGACAAATTTTGGCAACAGATTTGGGTTCAAGAACCAATTCTTTTAGTTACCAGAAATACAACATTGGGCAAGATACTTAACCTCTGTACATCTTTGTTCCCTTTAAGTAAAATAGAGCTAATAATAATTTCCTTGCAGGATTGTTGTGATAAGTGAAAGAACATGTATTCTGAGCCTTGTATAGGTATTTCAAAAGCAGTGGTAAACAAACAAACAACACAAACAAAATACTATAAAGAAATAAGTAAAAATAAATAATACATTAATAATTAAAAAGCAACAAACAAAAAAGAGAAAAATCAACAAACAAACAAAAATGTGGTAGTTAACAGTAGAAAGATTGCTGTGAAGGTGATTCAGATGTGGATTCTAAAGCTAGGCTGGTTACCAAGATTAGATACAGAAGACTTAGTAATAGGAGCAGTTAGCTCAAGAGGCCTAAACTAAGGCAGTTGCAAAGAGGAAAGAGAATACCTTTTAGAAATATTCAAAACTTGATTACATTAGGGTAAGCTAACTACTCTCAGCCCCCAAATCTCTATCGTATAATATAATGAAATTTTTATTTCTCACCCTGTATTGGTTCAGATCTTCTGAGAGCAGGTGCCAGGATGAGATTAGACATGCAAGGGATTTATTGGGGGAAATGCCTGTGAAGGATAAATAGGAGGATGCCAGGGGAGGCAAGGAGAACTTTCATACCACAGTGCAGCTCTGACACCTGCAAAGGAGAGAACCAAGGAAGGAGGATGGGTAGGAAGTGTTCTGGACTTCAGTATAGTCCCGAGAAAGACTCAGCCAGGCTGGTAGAGAATCCATGAGTCAAAGTCACCTGCTGGAGGAGTGCTGGGTCTTGGAGGAATGGGTCTCAATTTATACCCCCACCAGGTTCAGTCATTGGTGGAGAGCAGCCGACGGGAAGTGTAGCCTTGGCACAAATACAGTGATAGATTCAGTGGGGCAGAGCAGGGGCCATAGTACATCTTGTTCTCCCCAGCAGGAGATCTGAACAGCATGCTCTCATGACCCCACCCCCCACAAGCCCCCCCATCAGCAGTCCCATGCGGATCAGTTCTGGGAATTGCAGAGTTCCATTGAGTCATTCAGGGACCCAGGCTCCTTATGTGTATGTCTCTGTCCTCTTCCAGGTTTCTGAAGCTGTCTCCATTCAGTTGGCAGATACTGTGTGAAAGGTTTCCATGGGTTTCACCTGGACTTTGCTCACATTACCTATGTTCAGACTGCATTGGCCAGGACGTAGCCACATGGCGCCACCTAATTGCAGGAAGACTGGGAAACACAGACCAACTGCATACCCGCAAAACCGTTTGCACAAGGCAGATGAGAGACAGAGCAAAGTCCTCAGTTTCTGGCTTGGATTACTGGATGGATGGTGGTGCCACTCTTTGATATGGAAAACACAGGAGGAGGATGCTGACTTCAGAGGAAGCAGAGCTATCTAGTAGCCAGCCAGGCATTCAGGTCTGGAGCTCAGGGTTAGAGATAACCCAGATGGCAGTTGACGCCATGAGTTGACAAGTCTTAGCACCAGAAAAGAAAAGGATAAGAACATACACCAAAACGTAAGGGACTATGTGACTCAATGTCTATTTCGATCTCCTTTTAGCGTGCCTTCCTGTACAGCAAAGTTGGAAAGCTAAAAATGTCATTTCCCAGACTCCTGGCAGCAAGGGTTTCCAAGGATGTGATTTAGGTTCTGCCAATTAGACACCCTCACATAAGACTCCAACTTCCGAGCAGAACGAGTGGGGCTCAGGCAGGGTGGAGGCACCCCTTTTGCTCGTGTTGAGGGTGCGGCCTTAGGTCTCAGGTGGGCAGCTGTCCCAGCAGTTTCCTAGTTAAGTAGGCACTTCCCGATGGTGGCAGGGGCAGCAATTCCCTTGGCAACTCTGTCCTAAGGGTATCCTTGTTCCTAGTAACTCAGCTTAAGGTCTTCCGCTTGCCCATGGATTCTATAAGCCAATGAATAACTTGTAATGATCCCTTTCCGCTTAAACTACCCAGGGTGGGCTCTGCCCTTTGCACCTAAGCCATCACAGATATGGTCACAGAAACCTGAGCCTTTGAAAGAGATTGAGAAGGAAAGGCCAGAGAAGTCTCACTAAAACCAGGACAGACTGCTGCGCCCAAATCAAGGGAGGAGAGAGTTTTGATAAATGGTCAGCAATTAGATGCTGCAGAGAAGCCAAGACAGACACAAATGTGGAGTAGAATAGCACAGCCAGGCGGTTATAGGTGAACGTGACAGGAGCAATTTCAGTGGCACGTAGTAGGGGAGGAAGCCAGTTGCAGGAGGTTTAGGAAATTCTTCCATTTTATTTGGACTCAACTTATGAAGTAAGATGGAGGTATTATAGTCAGGTATTACTATATGATTTGAGAAGTACAAGGATGATTATTCCATGGTTATTACTTCATTATTATTCCATGAAAATCCAACATGGCAGTCCAATCCCTCTAGACAGAGGAATTTGTCTTTTGGTATCGTTTATTCGAGGGGGACTGTAGCCCCAGCTCTACCAGGTGCTATAACACAGTACTCTGAACTTCCATTTTTAAAAGAGAAAAAGATCCCTTAAAAAGGGATATACTGGACTTCCTAGGTGGTGCAGTGGTTAAGAATCCGCCTGCCAATGCAGGGGACATGGGTTCCATTTCTAGTCCAGGAAGATCCCACGTGCCGCGGAGCAACTAAGCCCATGCACCACAACTATTGAGCCTGCGCTTTAGAGCCCGTGAGCCACAACTATTGAGCCCATGTGCCGGAACTACTCAAGCCCACGCAGCCCGTGTTCCACAACAAGAGAAGCCATAGCAATGAGGAGCCCACGCACCACAATGAAGAGTAGCCTCCGCTCACCGCAACTGGAGAAAGTCCGTGTGCAGGAACAAAGACCCAACGCAGTCAATAAACAAATTTTAAAAATTAATTAATTTTTAAAAAAGAGGGGATGTACTAATATCTAGCCTGCCTTCTGCACAGGCAGAACGGCATAGGAGATAAAAGCACAGGATTTGGACTTGGCCAGATCCAGGCCTTAATCCTGGTTGTGCCACTAGTTGGCTGTGTGGCCTGAGGCAAGTTGCCTACACCTAGCTTCCTCCTCTGTAAAACAGGGATAATATTGTTAACCCCCGAGAGTGGTTATGATGACTAGTCAACGTATGTAAGGCATCTGGCACACGGTCTGGCGAGCAAAGAGTACCGAGTAAATGACAGTTCATTTCATAAGTGGTCAGAAATACCTTTTGGGAAATAATGACCATGACTGCCTTCCTCACAGGATTGCTGCCAAATGAGATAATGTACAGGAAAGCAAAGTATAAGGCCTATTATTAGAATGACCACAGACCATGAGAAAAGTCACCTCTTCAACCAGAAATTGACTGAGTTCCTTGACAACTAGAATGTGCTGTGGAGTCAGTGGGGAGGGCAGGGGCAGGAGAAGGAGAAGCTGAGATGGACTTCAATCATCGTATGGTTTTTCTGAGGACTGGCCCCTGTTGTGATAATAGACTTTCCACCATAAAGGGGCAGTTGATGAACACACACCTGGCAGTACAAATGGGAACCCTTTCTGGTAGAGCCGGGAAGTGGAAGGGTAAAGGGAGCAGATATATGTGCTTGAGACTAGGTAAAAGATTCATACATCAAGAACCTCATTCCAGGGCTTCCTAGGTGGCGCAGTGGTTAAGAATCCGCCTGCCAATGCAGAGGTCACGGGTTCGATCCCAGCTCCAGGAAGATCCCACATGCCGCGGAGCAACTAAGCCCGTGCGCCAAAAAAAAAAAAGAATCTCATTCTGGCTGATTTTGAGGCCAGACTTCCCTTCCCTCCCTGCCTCTTTCTGGGCCTCTGAGGAAAGGACACACCGACTCTGTACAAAGTAAGAATTCAAAAGAGCTTACATAGAAATAAACCACCTGCTTGTACAAATAGGAAGAGCAGAAATCCCTGGAGGTGCGCAAGAGAATTCCTGTTTCCCTGCCCAGCCAAGCCTGCTCTTGACCATCCACAACCACAAAGGGGTGGACTTAAACTCCACCCTCTCCAGCCTCCTTTCCTTCTTTCTCCTCCCAGGAACACATCCACAAAGGTGCCCACAGGTAGTCAAAGGGAGCCTCCTGATGTCACCACCCCACCCCATATCTCACCCCCACTCCATCCATTTACTTTATCCTTGTATCTGTTAGAGACCAAATACAGCCAGGGGAATGAGTTTTTCACTGAGGATTATTTTATTTTTTCAATTCACCATTCTTCTAATCAGCAATCATCCATCTTCCTGGTCACCTCATTCTATGGGGTGAAACGTTTAAAGCCGTGTTAGAGTTCAAGGTGAAGCTGCCCCCTGCAGCTGGAGGCACCCTGGCAGCCCTAGGCTTTATTCAGTAGGCTGGTGTCGGGGACCCTTAGGGGATAGGCAGGATGGCCGTGTGAGCAGAAGCGGTGTGATCAGCTCTGCCACCTGCTGAATAGGTGACAATGCTGGCTGAGTCAAACTGTTAAGAGGGACGGCCCTGGCGGTGTCCCAGGGAAGGCTTAGTAAATCCCTCCTGACAGCTAACCTCTGAGACCTCACATCCTATAATTTCCCAAGACAGACCTGTGATTACAAATGCCCTACCTCATAATCACAGCCAAAGCCCAGGTGTTCTGAAGAAATGGGGTGTAAGCTTATATATAAAGAAAAAAAGAAAACAATGATAAGGAGCTATTTGCCCAGCAAAGACATTCTGGAGAGCAAATCACATGTACACATTGTACTGCCTGCCTCCCTCTCCCCACATCTACAAAGTCCCTACAAGCCACCAAATTAGGACTATATTGTGTCTGTCCTTTCTGCAGGCTCTGCACAAATTTTTAAAAAAGATAATTTAATTTTATAGAATTGAACTCACTGAGTTGGTACATTTATTTTAGCATCTATTCTGTGCCTGGCATTGTGTGGGTGAGACATGAGTTAAAATATTAGGGCTGCCATTATTTACAATAGCCAGGACATGGAAGCAACCTAAATGTCCAGATGAACGGATAAAGAAGATGTGGTACATATATACAATGGAATATTACTCAGCCATAAGAAGGAACGAAATTGAGATATTTGTAGCGAGGTGGATGGACCTAGAGTCTGTCATACAAAGTGAAGTAAATCAGAAAGAGTAAAACAAATACCATATGCCAATGCATATATATGGAATCTAGACAAATGGTACTGATGAACCTAATGGCGGGGCAGGAATAGAGACGCAGACGTAGAGAACGGACTTGAGGACACGGTGGGGAGGGGAAGCTGGGACGAAGTGAGAGAGTAGCACTGACATACATACACTACCAAATGTAAGATAGATAGCTACTGGGAGCCTGCTGCAGAGCACAGGGAGATCAGCTCAATGCTTTGTGAAGACCTAAAGGGGTGGGATAGGGAGAGTGGGAGGGAGGGGATATGGGGATATACGTATACATATAGCTGATTCACTTTGCTGTATAGCAGAAACTAACACAATATTGTAATGCAATTATACTCCAATAAAGATGAAGGAAAAAGAAATATTAGGGCTGCCTTGAAAGTACTTTCAACAGAGTTAGGGAAATAAGCACCTTTACTATATCACAGTGAAGACCGAGGGCAATAGATACAAGTGCATCTGGTTTTCCTCCTCTCTACTCTAGGCTTTCTGAAGATCATAGCCCTTCCTCTTGGCTTGGGGGGTAGAAAATGGAAATCTTTATTTGAGGTTTATTCCTCTATGGGATTTGAACCTCATAGGGAATTTTGCTTCATTCGTCAACTTTCTATTTCATTATCAAACTCTTTTCACTGGCCTTAGAAATATGTTTAAATCCAACCTATCTCTACATTTCTGTCTTCCTTTACTCTTGGGATACAGTTTTTCTTCCTTCAATCATTCATTCAGTCACTTACTCATTAATTTAACAAATACATAATGATGGACCTTGTGGGCAAAGGCCCTCTTCTAGGCTAGAGACATAGGAACAGATAAGGTCCTTGCCTTTTAAGGAGCCCACTTTGTGGCTGGGGGGACACATTTGAACAGGTGTATTTTGGTGCCACCTTTATCCTTCTTTTCATTGTCACACTCCATGGGAGAATAACCACCTGTTCATTACTCATTCCCTGTGGCCCTCCCAGCTCTTCAGAAATAACCATCAGGAATGTCAGCTGGGACTTACTATTTCCAAATGTCCAGTCTTCACCTTAGTGCTCACTTATCCCAGCCCTCTTGTGGGATGTTTACCTTGAGACTCTGTTGACTGGGAACTTGACAAATCTGTGTGTCAGGGTTATTGTGAGAATTGAATGAGATATTGTGTGAAAGTTTCCTGCCACATGGTAAATGCTAAAGAAATATTAGTCTCTTTTCCTTTAATGACACTATACACTCTTTTTAGCTTTTTTTTTCTTCCCTCTCTCTCTTACTCAGAATTTCTTTGCAAGATCTTTATCCTCCCTCTCCCCCTTTATTGCAGGCATTGCTTAATGGAAATTACCTTTGGTGGGGGGGTCACCTCACCAAAATTCCAGGGCAAGCCCAAGATTTCTGCCTAGAGAGTCTCTCCCTTCCCAACCTCCTCCTTCCCCAACCTCCTCCTATCCCCCACCAGATCTGGGTGTGGCAAGTGACCCAGGCCTGGCCAATCAGAGTCTTGCATCCTCCTGGACAAACAATGATTGGTTCAGGAATGGCCTACAGACCCCACAGCATCTCTGAGGATCCATGAGACCTCTGATAAGGCTTCTGGGAGTGAGACCTTTTTTCCCCACTGGGCTCAAAAGTGTGAAGATTTAAGACCAGATGCAAATGCAGCCATCCCGCTCCCAAAAGGGAGACCTAGCTAATGCATGGAGCTATAACTAGAGGAAGCAGAGCCAAAGGATGGGGAAAGAAAACCTGGGTCCTGATGGCATCAGTTGGGCCTCTCCATCATATCACACCTAAAAGCAGCATAGCTTCTGGTCTTCCTTGCTTACATTAGCCATTAAGTCCCCTTTCTGCTTAAGCATTATTCCCCTTTTGGACTGAGTTTTCTCATACTTCCAAGGAAATGAATTTTAACTGAGAGAGAACTATGTTAACATTCATTCCCCAGTCATTCCACAAACACTTATCAAGCATCTTCTTTGTGCTAAGGACTGTGCTAGGAACTGGAGACAATTGTAAGCTAGACTCTATCTCTACCTTCAAGAAGCCTGTAAGCTAATAAGAGACAAGTAAATAGATAATGACAAAAGAATGCCATTAGTACTCCAGAAAGGGGTTGTACAGCATGTTCTGGAAGCACAAAGAGGGAATACCTTTATTGTCTCAGGGAATCATGGAGGGTTTTCCAGGGGATATAATCTACATGGAGACTCAAAGGATACACAGCCAGGCAGTGAGGGTAGGGATGAAGAGTGTTTCTTGCAGTGGGGAAGTGGTAAGCAAAGCTCAGAGAAAATAGCACAGGACATTTTGGAGACTTGTAGGGAGTGCAATAGAGTTCTAGGGAGACGGTCTATCGAAAGTGTAGAGAGATAAACAAGAGCTAAACCCCGAAGGATCTTGCCAGCTTAAGAAATGTGAGTGGAAATATGAAAGGCTTTTGGCAGGAGAGTGTATGGACATGGTCACCCACTGATGTGTACACAAATGTCCCATCCGTTCCCACAGCTGTACATGTCATCTTCTTCTAGGTTGATGATATCCCAACCTAAGTCTCAGGCCTCTGTCCTAAGCTCCAGACACACAGCTCCATGTGGACATCCTATGGGAGCATCACATCATATCTTCATCTTCCTACTCTCCTATTCTGCTCGAGTCCCCAGACTCAGTCACGGCGCTGTCCTCTTTCCAGTCACTGGCTCTAAAGCCCTGAGTCACCTTTCCCTCGTCCATTTCCTGCACCGTTGTGCCATACTCAGTGGTTGCCAAATCTCAGCAATCCCATTTTCAGAATATCTTTCATTTTCATGTGAACTGAAGGAGCTGTATTTTTTTATCTCCCAGGCAGCTGTCTCATCCCCCTTCTTCTGGTAACTGAGTGAGTGTATGACCCAGGCCTGGCCACTCATAATGTCTGTGGCAGACAGATGCTAGGGTGACCCCTCATGGTCCCCGCTTCCTTGTGCTCATGCCCTTGTGTGGTCTCCTGTCTTTGAGTGTGGGTGGAACCTATGACTTGCTTTTACCCAACAGACTACGGCAAAGGTTATGGGCTGTCACTCTCATGTTTACATCGTGTTATATAAGACTCATCCTGCTAGAAGACTTGCTCTGGGGAATCTTCTGGCTGGTTTGGTGAGTAAGTGGCTATGTTAGGGAAGTCCACTTGACAGGGAATTGTGGGTGGCCTCTAGGAGCTTAGGGCAGCCTCCAGCCAATAGCAAGCCAGAAACCAGGGACCTCAGTCCCACAGTAGCAAGATGGTGAATTCTGCCAACAATGTGAGTGAGCTTCGAAGCAGACCTTGCCCAAGTTTAGTCTCTAGATGAAAACCTAGCACTGTCTGACCCCTTGATTTCAGCTTTGCAAAGAATCCAGTGATGTTTTGCCCAAAGTCTTGACCTATAGAAACTGTGAGATAAGACATGTGTCTTGTTTTAAGCCACTAGTTGGTGGTAAATTTTTATGCAGCCATAGAAAGCTAATGCAATATCCCATTCCCTGTTGCATGGCAGATACGTTAGTTGCTTATCAGCCATTTTCCCCTATGTTCTTTCTGTCAGAACACTAACTGTGTTTTAGGTTTTGAGCACCCATGTGCTGTATAGGTCCCTCTCCAACACTATGGAGTATAGGTTAATTGGTCTAAGCCAGTCTCATTTATTCCATTTGTCTCAGCAGTGATTGGCTGAACACGGGTCTATGACACAGTGCTAACCAATGAAACTGAAGAGGGCACTTCCTGGGAAGCTTTCTTCATCTTAAATATAGATGTAAGTCAAGGACTTGCTTCTTCCTTCCCTGGACCTTGTTACACAAGGAGATGATTCTTGGAAATGCAGCAGCGGTCTTGCCTTTAAGGGAAAAAGTCAAGAGAATAGCAGAGATGCCCACCTGGGACCCTGACATCATAGAATCACTATCTTTTTTTTTTTTTTTTTAACAGTTCAGTTGCATTTTTAAAAATAATTAATTAACTAATTAATTATTTATTTGGTTGTGTTGGGTCTTGGTTGCGGCTCACAGGCTTCTTAGTTGTGACACACAGGCTCCTTAGTTGTGGCACATGAACTCTTAATCACAGCACATATGTGGGATTTAGTTCCCTGACCAGAGGTTGAACCCAAGCCCCCTGTATTAGGAGCACAGAGTCAACCACAGCACCACCATGGAAGTCCCTAGAATCACTATCTTAACCAACAGTAAGCTGTCTCAGAATTTCTTGTAAGTAAAATATTATTTTATCTTCAATATTTAAACCACTTTAAAATGGATATTCTGTAGTGCCCAGCCCAAAACACTCTAACTGAAACAGGGAACAAGGAATGGGCATGTTATCAAAACAGGGCCTCTCAGAATCATTTACTAGGATTGATGTCCTGATTCTAGACAAAGTCCCCGAAGCTTGCTAAGCTGGGGAGCAAAACGAATCCAGCCTGCTGGGAACTGTCCTTACCATCACATTCGGAGGGCCTCTGTGCAGGGAAGAACGAGACCAAACTCATAGAGAGAAGGAGAGACTTAGCAGCAAGGAGTCCCCATACTGTCACCAAAGCTCTGCTTTCCTGCAGCTCATACATTTGATTCTCTGAAATACCCTCACGTTCTTCTCAGCTGTGCCAGCAATAAATAAACTCTTGGGTCTGAGTTGAACTTCTGTCACCTTCACAGAAAGAACCTCAACTTCTACACTCTCTTTTCTGCCCTCTAGTGCCCTTGCGGAATTTACTGCCCACTAGCGGGTCTCTCTGCCCCTCAACCTCTTGTTTCTCTGTATCTGGTTACACCATCTCCTTCCTGAAGAGCCCCCAGGGCACCTCACAAAAGGCAGCTTTAAGCCAGAACTCCTCAGACTGACGTTCACAGTCTAGCCCCAGCCTACCTTTTTCACCATCTTCTATTAGAGTTTCTTAAACTCTTCTCTTATCATCACCTACAACAAGAAATAGTATGATATATAATAATATAAATTATATATAAAATATAGAATATATGAAGGAAGAAAAGATAGTCTATCATACATAGTAAGGGTAAATATTATTTTGTAAAACATTTGTTTTAGTTATATATGTGTTTATATATGTAGTCAAAATGTTAAAAATGCACATATTATGCATATATTTATATATCATATAATGTATAACTATATATTATATCTAACATATGCACTGTAAAATTATACACTATATTATAAAATATGTATAATATAATATATATAATTTATAATTATATAGTATATATGTAATATATATGTGTATTTTTTACATTATGACCCATATAGATGTATATACACACATGTAACTAAAAGATGTTTTACAAAACAATACGTATGCTTAAGATGTACAATACACTATCTTTCCTTTTTTTTATGAATTTATTTATTTACTTATTGGCTGCATTGGGTCTTCATTGCTTCACACAGGCTTTCTCTAGTTGCAGCGAGCAGGGGCTACTCTTCTTTGTGGTGCACAGTCTTCTCATTGCGGTGGCTTCTCTTGTTGCATAGCACGGGCTCTAGGCTCACGGGCTTCAGTAGTTGTGACACTTGGACTCAACAGTTGTGGCTCGTGGGCTCTAGAGCGCAGGCTCAGTAGTTGTGGCACAGGGGCTTAGTTGCTCCGCAGCATGTGGAATCTTCCTGGAGCAGGGATCGAACCTGTGTCCCCTGCATTGGCAGGTGGATTCTTAACTACTGCACCACCAGGGAAGTCCCACTATCTTTTCGTTTACATTCAGTTCATTCTCTTTTAAAATGCTGGTTGTAGTCAAAATGTTTCTCTCTTCACAAGAGAGAGAAATTGCTTTGCCGCCCTGAGCTGCAGTCGCTGTAGATACAGTGGGTTCGAGATGATCTGTGCCGTGAGGAGGGCAGATGAGGAGTAGGGGCAGAGGGTGCCCTGGCTTGATCTCCACAGCTCACAGTGCTTCTGAGGCATAGGAACACAAAGTTGGCCTGAAGGTGTAGTTTGCCAGCCCCTGACTAGAGTAAGATAGTTGCTAGTTACTGTTTGGGCAGCTTGAAGATATTAGGACTAATGCCATCGTGATTCTCTTTGTCTTTCCTTCATGGTCTCAAGATGACTACTTCAGCTCCAACCATAATCTATGCATTCAGATAAGAAGAGAGGAAAATAAAAGAGATCGTGACTGTCTTCTGTACTGATAGAAGTTTTTCCAGAGCCAAGTCCAGCAGATTTTCTTTAAGTTGCATAGGCCAGAACAAGGTACCTGGTTTCATTCTCAGGCAGAGTCTCTCAAAATAGCAGTCATTATCCCAATGGCAGCACTGAGTTCACATGGTCCTCGCTAACCAAATGATGCAGAGAAAAAGTGAGTCTCTTTTTTTTTTATTTATGTATTTATGTATGTATTTATTTATTTCTTGACTGTGTTGGGTCTTTGTTGCTGCACACGGGCTTTCACTAGTTGCGGCAAGAGGGGGCTCCTCATTGCTGTGGCTTCTCTTGTTGCGGAGCACGGGCTCTAGGCGAGTGGGCTTCAGGAGTTGTGGCACGTGGGCTCAATAGTTGTGGCTCACGGGCTCTAAAGCGCAGGCTCAATAGTTGTGGCACACGGGCTTAGCTGCTTCATGGCATGTGGGATCTTCCTGGAGCAGGGATCGAACCCGAGTCCCCTGCATTGGAAGGCGGATTCTGAAACCACAGCACCACCTAGGAAGCCCAAGTATGTCTCTTTACTAGTGATTCCTGCTAGTCCCAGAGAAAACACCAAATGGTCCAGTTTGGGTTACATACTCATCCCTGTTGCCAAGGGGTTAGGAAGCTCTGATTGGCCAGCCTGGGTCCATTGCTGACCCACAGGTCAGGGAAAGTGGAGCAACATGATTGTTGGCACTGCCACATGAGGGAGGCTGAGCTTCTAAAGGAAAAAATGCCAAATAGAAACCAATCACCACTACAGAAGGGAGCTGACACATGGCTGCTAAATTGAATTGAGATATCATTAAGTAGTTCTACTCAATGTTTTAATGAATTTTTAAATGCTTTCATCCTGGCAGTGTACAGAAAAATTTGATAGTATTTGCCTTCAAGAAATATATAGCCTGGGGTGAACAATGGAATAAATAGAATTCCTTTGGTGACAAATGAAAAAGTATTTAACAAAATATATAGTGTAGATAAAGCCATGAGAATCTGAATAACAGGGACTCAGAAGTAAGTCAATGGTTAACAAATTGAAACAGAGAAGATTTAAGTGATGTATCTACAGCCTCACTGAAAGTAGTGACCCAAGTGAGGTCAAAATACAGGATCGTTACCTTGAGAAGGTCACTTAAACCTCCTGAGTCCATCCAGCTTGTTGTTATAGATATGCCCTTAGATGAGAGGTGCTCCATCCTGGCAGACATGGGGAGCGTCTACAGAGTGTGATTATATTTCACCTTGGCACGCTCCAAGCATCTGGCTAGACCTCAGACGTTTTACTGTACCTGGCATTACACCTGCAGCCTGGCTGAGACTCAGCTAATCAAAGAACCATGTCACAACCAGTGACACAGGACATCCTTGACGACTCAAGACATTCTAGGTTTCCTCACTTTCTTCTGCTGAATTTAGACTAGGACAGAGGATGCAGAAAGTGGAAGTCAAAATCATAATGAAAAGAGAAGACAGTTGCTGGGTGTGTCCTAGTCTGGTGGAGCTATCTGTTGGGAAGGGCCAGAGGGCTTAGCAGTTAGCAAAGCAAAGCACAGCCTCTTAATGGGTCCCAGCCAGTTCAGTGTTGCTTTGATTTGATAATTACTGAATTAAACCACCTCCCACAGTGTGCATCAATTCTTGCTTGTCTGCAAGAGTCCAACCTCCTAGCAATTCAACAAGAATAGATTCAGAGTGACCATGCACCCCCTAAAATGCAATTATATCTTCCCTGTCACTGACAATTATCAGCGTAAGTAGTACAAGCATTAATTAATGTTTCTCCCGTCATTAAATAATGCATCATCCATATTTGCCTGATACCAGGGGTATGAGACCAAGAAGGAGAGAGAACACTGAAGGGAAAGACACCTAGAAGGTATATAAGGAGACCCACAGCCTCCAGTTGAACACACTATGTGATATCAGACAAGTTTCTTTAGCTTTCTGGACCTCAGTATTCTCATCTGTCAAATGATGGAGTGATTCCTAAAGTACCTCCCAGTTCTTTTTTTTAAAAAACGCTAATGTCTGCATTAAAAATATTCTCATTTAGAACTCTTTTCATGACCAATAACAGAAACTCGCATGAGCTAGCTAAAGCTAAAAAGAGATATTTATCAAAGACACCAGTGTGTAAGGGGTGGGTGGAACCTTAGTAAATTTCCTTTGGTTCAAACGAAACCTGGTTTGGATCCTCCGTCCCATTGTGCTCGCAGGAACTGAAGAATAAGGTGGGTGCAGGGGTGAGAATGTGGGTTTGAGAAGCAGAGATGATATTAAAAATATTTAACAGTCACCATAGCCACAAAGGCGCATGACAGCTGATCACGGGCCTGGGTGAAAGGGTGGGAGTTGGTGGGATGGAAGGAATTGGGGAAAAGAATAAATAAAAGAATAAAACACAAGCTCTTCTCCTTTCTGTTTTTCCCCCCAAACAAGAATAATAGTACTTCAGTAAATTAACTCAACACATAAAGATATACAGACATTTAATGGAACTCAAGGAAAGAGATGCAGCCAGCCAGCAAGAATGAATTAGAATCAGGGGCTTGAATGGCATTAAGACTCTAGATCCTTCTCTTGTGGGTTCTGCTCTGTAGGACACCCTCACTGTTTTTTCTCTCATCTGCTCAGACTGTCTTTGTCTGGCTTTCCAGTTTATATGCTCCTAAATTTACTTTTTGTTGCTGTTGTTCTAAATGTCACATAGACTAAAGGATGAACCAAATCCAAATTCCTCTTGAAAGGGGTCTAACTGGCAAAACTTGGGTCATATTCCTTTTCCTGGATCATATACCTGTGGCCAGGATGGTTTTGTCATATTGGAAAAAAAATAGCTGCTGGGAGCTTATTGCTCTTACAATGTGGATGGTAGCACAGAAACAATATTGAAAATATTTAACAATTGGTGTGAGATGGGCTTTAGTCACTGAGAATGGACACCAGCCATAAAGAATGAGGGTAGCTGGACCAGTCTAGCGTGGGATGCGGAAAGAAGAGGACCAGTTCCTAGCAAATGGAAAGTAATCATGAACTAGGCTGTGGATCCAAGAGTGGTCAGTCCAGAGTCTATGAAAAAACAGTCAAGCCCATGTTAAAAACAAAGCATTAATAATGTTCCTGGAAATTTTTTTTAGCAATTAGAGGGATTATTTAAGTGCCATTTTGGTTTCTATTAACATAACTGTGTGCTAAGTGTTGCAAACAATAAAAGAAAAATATAGCACAGGACACTCCCTACCCTCTGCCTTCAGGAGCTTTCACTCTGATTTGAGAAGTGAGACAGGAAAACTGTACAGAACCAGGCATTAATTGTATAGGGTGCATAGTGAGTCCCCTAGGAGTCAGAGAGAGGAGAGCTCCCTGTGGACCAGAGAGTCAGGGATGCCATCAGGGAGTGCCTGAGGATGCTTTCTATGTCTCCTTTCAGCATAAAGATTTTCCAAATTCTATGGATTAATGAAGGGACACACCATCTGGACTTTGAAGGCTGTATTCAAAAGGTCCGAGAGAGCTTTTTATAAGTCAAGGATGGGACTGCAAGGAACTTTGCTCAAGATTAAACATGAGACTTTGGAATGCAGTACTGATGCAGGCTACAGAATGAATGAACCTTGAAAACATTACGCTGAGTGAAAGAAGCCAGGCACAAAAGCCACATATTGTATGATTTCACTTATATGAAATAACCATAATAGGCAAATCCATAGAAACAGAAAGATAATTTGTGGTTGCCAGGGGCTGGAGGGAAGAGGGAACGGGGAGTAACTCCTAACAGGTACAGGATTCTTTTGAGGCTGATGAAGATGTTCTGGAATTAGTCATGACTATTGTACAACCTTGCGAATATACAAAAAAAAAAAAATTTAACTGCACACTTCAAATTGGTGGATTTTATGGTATGTGAATTATATCTCGATAAAACGAAAACAACACAAGGACAAATTTTAAAAACACCAGCCTTCTGGTTAGAAAAAGCTTCTTTCTCTTCTTTGCTCCATTTGCTATGTTTGTCCCACCCACATCTGTGTGTGAATGTCTGTTTATTCACTGACAGCCCCCTAATCTGTTTCACCAGCCTAGGGCTCCCCTGCAGCGGACACCTTCCTGGACATCCCATAGGCACCTCAAACCCAACATGATGAAAATAAAATTGCAGTGTTGGACCCTAACCTCCTCTTCCTCCTAGATTTCCTGTTGACAGCTCCCCTGACCATCCAGTCGTTTAAGCCATCCATGCGTGATTCATTCTTTATGTCATGCAATCATTTGTTTACCCATTCAGTAAATCTTCTTTAAAGACCTGTCACATACCAGGCATGGGGCTCTGCACTGGGAATGAGACACACATGGTTCCAGTCCTTTGTGGAGGACCCTGGGAAGACAAATTAATCATTCCAACAGAGTGAGACAAGAACAATGGCCCAGGGGGATACAGGGAGCCAACTCCTACCTCCAGTTACTCACTAAATGCTATTGATCTTGCCTCCTAAGTACCTCTCAAATCTGGTGTTTGCTCCTCATTCAAAACACCCTTGCCACTTGATGACATGGCGGGGGGGGGGGGGGGGCGGGGCAGGGGGAAGCTGGGACAAAGTAAGAGAGTAGCAGTGACATGCATACACCACCAAATGTAAAATAGAAGGCTAGTGGGAAGCTGCTACAGAACACAGGGAGATCAGCTCGATGCTTTGCGAATACCTAAAGGGGTGGGATAGGGAGGGTGAGAGAGAGGCTCAAGAGGGAGGGGATATGGGGATATATGTATAAATAGAGCTGATTCATTTGTTTTACAGCAGAAGCTAACAGAATACTGTAAAGCAATTATACTCCAATAAAGATGAAATAATTATGCATAAAAAAAAATCACCCTTGTCTTCCTTCAAGCCCTCGTCAGCTCTCTGCATGAGCACAGCTGCTTCCTGACTGGTCTCCTTGTCCCAATTTCTCATGCTTGCAGCCTTGCTAGTCTCAAATCCTTCTCCCACCCTGCTGCTAGAAAGGTGGTTCAAAAACAACCTCCTCATGCAGTTTCCTTATTTATAATATTTTATCTCCTATAGTAACCCAACATACCTGAAGGCTATAACATCCTCCCTTCAGAACGGGGGCTGCAGTGACTTATGACATGAAGGGGAGAATCAACTTCCTCAACTTCCTCACTGTGTAGTTCAGATTCCTTCCCAGGACATCCCAGGTCCTTCATAAGGTGACCTCTGCTTACCTCTCCAATCTCACTACCATGGCTCCTCCCATGTGGTCAGAGGATGGATCCTCTTCCTCCAATTTCTCACAGTTCCCATAGTCTACTCATCACCAAGCTGAGAATGCTCCCCGAGGCAGAGACATTGACAGACTTATTATAAAAATTCATCAATGCTTTGTTGCCAGGTAGCTGAACTAAGGCCAAATTAAAGTTCTGAAAATCTTCCAGATATTTTACCTTGAGGCCAGTTCATGGCCTCTCTCCCCCACCCACTTGATTGAAGCCCCCGTCCAGTCCAGCAGCAGAAGTAGACGGAACTGAGTGACTGACAACCTCCCTAAGACTCAGCTCAAGACGAGGAGGGACGCTGGGCAGTGCAGGGAGAGGAGGAAACAAAAGAGTTTAAATGGACCAAGGAAAGGAGGCAGGAGAGAGGAGACAGAGAGCGTTGGAAGGGGAGAGGTGGCTCCCCGCCCTTGCTTCCTCAGGGTGTGGACCATGTTGCCGCTGGGCATGCTGACACTGAGTCCTGATGCGAGTTAGAGGAACTGATTGGGTAAGACGAGCTGCCCTCAAACATCTCTTTCTTTGAGGATTTTATACAAGTTGGAACATGCCCAAAGTGAAGAACTGCTTTTACTTTCTTTTATATACCATGTGTGTTGATAGGTAGGAACAGTAAAACTACTTGGTTGTGAACTGTACCAGCACATCCTTCCGTTGAAGGATGTGAGCAGGGGTTGCAGCCTTATGTGCCTACGCGCTAGCCATGGCCATTCCCTGTAAGTCGGGCTGTCGTGTGCCTCTGTGCTCTTGCACCTGGAATGCTTCCCTCCCATCTTATCTATTTATGCGACCTCATCCTTCATGGCTCAACGTGGAGGTTTTGCTGACCCTCTTAACACTAAAAATTTAGGTGACTAGCACCACTTCTGCTTTTTCCATAATATCCAGAGTGCCTCTCTCACAGCACTTGTGACACTATTGTAATTATTTGTTTAAGTGTGTCCTCTCCACTAGATGGAGGGTGCGTGTTGTATCACATTCATCTCTTTATCTTTAGGTCTTAGCAAACTGCTCTTAGCACCTAGGTCGTTTTCAATAAATAGTTTCTGAATAGATGAAAGAATTAAGAACAGAATATTGCATGTTTGAGTAAGTGCCACATACCCCTTTGTCCCCAAACTGAACATCATTTAGTATCCTCACAGCATCCTAATAAGTTGCTTCCCTTCTCACTTAAACAATTTGCTCACCCCCTTGTCAGAAATGTACAAGCGTCAGGGCTGATTGGATTTGTTTAAAGAGAAGACAGGGAGGAAGAGAGAGAGAGGGAGGGAGAGAGAATGATGGGAGAGAGAGACTTAAAGCAGGCAAGCCTGATTCTTGCTGCAAAGTTTACCAGACTCAATCTCAATCAAATTGGATCAGGTGGCACAGTTGTCCTCCAGCCCTGATTTAATAGAGGGACAAGAGTGTTGAAAGCACCATTAAAAGGGAGTGTGGGAGGAGAGGATCCAAAGGATCTGGTCAGGGGAGACAGTCACGCCCATTAGTGGCTGTGAAGAGAAGGGGCACATTGCCTGTTGCACACATGTCCCCTCCTAGAACCTCAGGCTCCTGGAATCTGAGCTGGCTGAGGCTGACCTCCCTGCCACCTGCTCCCGTGGTACCACTGATGATGGAGGGACTGACACAGTTTATCGCTGCCTTGAGCAGGTTATGTCTTTTAACATCTATTTTAAAAAGAGAATAAAGATTCTTGTTTGTTGTTGTTATGAGCTCAGAAGCACAGTGCCCACAAAGCACCCTACAATTGCTGTAATTAACTTTATTATATTTCTGTCCTGTAATAATCTACAATTAATTATAGTCTGTGAGAATTATACGTAGGTACAGAACAATGAACAACAGCCATTCATTTGTGTATTTGTTTTATTAAGGCTGTTTTTGAAAAATATTGAAAATTTTTTAAAAAAAGAAAATTAAGTTTTCTGGGACTGTCACCATTTAGAAATAATCATTATGAGGGTACAGCTTTTTTCTTTGTAGTGTGAATGTCTTTTTAAAAAATTGGATCACACTGCACTATAACCTGCTCTGTTTTTACTAAGTCACAGAACTGCAGGCGTGTGTTTCTCTGTACCATGTGGTCCCTACAATTTTTGAAGACTGTATAGTATTCCATCTCATGCACAGACCCTAGTTAATTTGGTCAGGCCTCCCTGAGTAGTTATATCTTACCCCAGGGACTACTTGTCTTGTAAGCTTCCTGCTAGAAATTTTGGTTGGCATTCCCAGGATTCCCAGGCTCTGGTACAGACCCCGGGCTGTTACATAATTCTTGGAGTCTCTCAGGAACATTTGGGGAGAAAGATCTAATGAAGTTGGGTCCCACACCTGAGTGGCTTTCAGGTTCCTCCCTATTGTCCTCAGAGCTGGAGGAACCCAGGCTGGTAGGGAGGGTAATCAGAGAAATTCAACTTAATTGGAGGATCGACAAAGGAGGAGATTTTTGCTTTAGTTGGAATTCTTCCGTAGGCTGCATGCCTGTGACTCAGTTTACTTCAGTTCAATTTGACACTTAAAAAACAAAACATTGACTGTTTTCTTTCTGTAGCACATCCTACTAGGGACCCAGAATTAACCCTGTTTATTGTCTGTCCTTCTCTCTCCCTCTCTCCCAGGTGGGAAAGCATTTTTCCTCAATTGCTTTTTCTTGTTCTCTTTTCCACGCCTAGGACACATCCCCTTCTACTCCATTTCTAGATCATTCTAGCATCCTCTAAGGGTTCTGGAGTAAATGATCATGGACTCCTGGTCTAACTGAATTCCAAAAATGCTATAAGCATTGCTGTTATTTGGTTCATTCATTCAACAGTATTTTTCAAGCGTCTACTATGTGTTAGGTCACATGGGTTTGGCAATTAATAGCATGTTCATAAACTTTGTTCTCTAGAAGCTTGCAGTCCAGTGGAGGAGCTAAAGAAGTAAACAGGGAATTACAAAATGATGTAACAAGGTAAGAGAAGTCAGCTTAAGATGCTATGTCTTAAAGAGAAAAAAAAAAAAGATGCTGTGCCTCATTAGACCAAACTGAAATCTTTAAACCTGGCCCAACATCCAGGGCCCTGAGCTCATTCAGAGAGGCATAAATATGAACTGGAGAAGACTCCAGCTTATCTGCCTCATCCCAGTCTCATCTGGACAGGGCAGTTCTGCCCCCAGGCTCCCCCCTAAGCAGTGGAAAGAGACTCAGTAAACACCAGCTGTATTAAACTGGTCAATTGATGCATTGATTTTTTTTTTCTTTTTTTAAATCATTAAAACCCTGAAACCAAGCCAGCATCAAGCATGAATAATGCAGTTGTTACTCTTCGTGTCCAAGATTGCCATTTTCATCTTTCCATCCTATTTAAAGGAACTGAGAGCCAAGATAAGTCCTCCAGACAGAAATCGGCTAAAAAGCTATGGACAGAACACTCTGACACTGCAGGGGATTCTGACCCCCCGCTCTCCAACAGAGGGTGGTTCATGGCTTTGTTCATTGGCCTAATTTAGATGATAGACCAAAACTATGAGTGTGTGTACCTCCCCTAGTGACACCCCAACGAGGGAGTGGCAAAGTCCAAAGGTTCAACCTCAGTTTTCCATCCTGGGTAAGTTCACATGGCTTTCCTTCTCTAGCAAATGCGAGAAATTTCCCTCCAGAATCTTCCTTTAGAACTCAGTCTGGATTGAATCAGAGTTGGGCAGACTGAAAAACGTTTACTTTGCAAAACTTTTGACATCAGTCTTTGAAGTTCAATGTTTCTGATTTTCCCCATCCCCCACACCCTGCACTCCCACCCCAGGATATAATGATGAAAAATCAGGAGCGAAGTGAATGGAAGAAATGTAATTTTCAGGACCTTTGAAGTGGGGAGCCATCAGGGCCATTTACTTTGAGGCTTTTTAGTTGAAATTTCTACTGAAGAGTAAGAAAAGGCCTCATATTTTAAGATCCACATGTTTATTTGCCACTAAATTACCATGATCCAATTATGTACTGTGTGTCCTAAATTTAAGTCTCATTTAGGAATAAATGTTAAATTAACCCTTGTACCCATCAAATGTTGCTGGGATTTAGCAATTCATGTTATTTTATTAATAATTGAAGGTTTCCTGTTTGGTCACTTTATCATTCATTTATTCAGTTTATCACTGATAACTCTTCAACCAGGAACTAGATACTTAGAGAGGAGATCAGATGCACAGCCACACAGCCTTAAACGTGCTCAGGTCTACTGAGGGCCCAGGAGCAATTTCTGCATCTTGTCTCTCTTGTATACCTGTGTTAATTGGTTTGCTACCTGAATTGTTAATTAATAGTTATTATTAAGAAATAAAAGGGAGGGGACTTCCTAGGTGGTACAGTGGTTAAGAATCCACCTGCCAATGCAGGGGACATGGGTTCGATCCCTGCTCCAGGAAAATCCCACATGCTGCAGCGCAACTAAGCCCGTGCACCACAACTACTGAGCCCATGTGCTGCAACTACTGAAGCCCATGCACCTAGAGCCCATGCTCTGCAACAACAGAAGCCACCCACAATGAGGAGCCCATGCACCACGATGAAGTGTAGCCCCTGCTCGCTGCAACTAGAGAACGCCTGTGTGCAGCCATGAAGACCCAACGCAGCCAATAAATAAATAAATTTATTTAAAAAAAAAAGAAATAAAGGGGAGAAAATAAAAAGGAATGAACCACACCAGATGAAATCAAGCTAGCCTTAATGAACCCTATCATCCCATCATTAAATGAGATAACATAGGCACACAGCACAAGAAAACCATTGTTTTTATTTGCAGTCTGATTCAGCCATGGTGCATCAGCATCCTGCGTGTGAAATTGGTGAAATTAGTGTCATGGTCGCTTTCCCAGTTGGCCAGCTGGCAGGGCGTCTAAATAGAAATGCTAAGTATGGGCAGCTATCTGATAATGGAATGTTAAGGAAAGGATAGATGTGACTTAAGGGTTTGCCAACTAAAGAGTGTTGCCCGTCATCCAGTTCTACAAAAATCAAGTCAGGACTTGCCTGGCGGTCCAGTGATTAAAACTCCATGCTTCCACTGCAGGGGGCATGGGTTTGATCACTGTGGGGGCAACAAAGATCCCACATGCCACGCAGCAGGGTGAGGCCAAAAAAAACCAAGTCAGTAGTCACTGCAGTTGCTGACCTGTGCAGTACACAGTAAAAGGAATTCAGGGCAAAGATCTGGATGTGGCACTCTGTGCACTGGGAAAACTGGCAGAACAGGTCCTCAGATAGTTGGATGTTTTCAGGAGAAAATTTTATGAGCCCAAATTCTTGCCTCTTCTCATACTGTGCTTAGAAAAGCACTAAAACCATTAACTAAGATACCTGTTCCTCATGACTAGCAGCCCTTCCTCCAAGATCTGTGCTTGATTGCATGTACGCTTTGCCAAAATGACATCGACACTGACCTCTTCAGAACAGTTCCTTGGAGCTATCTGAGAGGCTGTCTCCTGGGCTATAGTCCTCAGTAAGTCCACAAATAAAACTGAAACTCACATTACCTATTTTTATTCCAGTTGACATGTTGAAAATATAGATCTTTAAGTTTCCCCAGTTCCTCCCATGTCATCCCCTATATCTTTTCTTCAAGTAAAATTGCATCAGGGCTCCTATAAGCAACCACTTACATGAAACCATTGCCTTTTTTACCCACATTTATCAAGCCCTTATCATGTGATAGGCACAATGCTGAGTGTCTAATATGTGCCTTTCATTTAATTCTAGCAATAACTGTATGAAGCGGCTATGATTATTTCCATTGTACAGATAAGGAGCCTGAGGCACAGAAAGGTTGAGTAACTTACCAAAGGCTCTAAGCAGTGGGGCTCAGTCTCAAACCCAGGATAGTCTCACTTCCAAGACCACACTTCTAACCTCAGTGCAAAGTGCCTCTCCTCTCCTTTTCTCTGCCAACGTGGTTAAGAAATGAATGGCCCCCAGTCTTTCTGTTAGATGTGAAAACAATAGTAACTAGGGCTTTTAAACAACTCTGTTTCTTGTGTAAGTTTTCACAAGTAGGTCTTGTAGTTGGTCTTCTTTTAAGATAGACCAGTATAAACCAGTACACCAGACATTCCAGGCAGGTGGTTTAAGTACATCACACTTCCATGTCTCCGTGTTACAGTAAGGCTAACATTTCCTACCCCTTCCCTACTTTACAAAAAATTATGAAATTTAGGGATATGATGTCATCACAGGCACTTTGGACTTCTTGGAAAAGAAATCCTATATAAACACACAGTAGAAATTATAGAAAAACACTGTCAGTGTGGTATGTATACAGTATAAAATGGACCAAATTAATTCTTTAGAGCTTGGGACAAAAATAGCCCCTTAGTCTTGCATATCTATTTTTTAAAGATGTTGCATATGCTTGTTCTTTGGCTTTCAAGAGCAATCTGAAAGAGCACTGTGTCAGATAGAATGTTGATTGGAGTAGAAGTTTACCATTCTTCTTTTAGAGGAAACACTGCAATCCAAGATCTTGCCTGTTTCCAGCTTTTGGAAAAAACACAAGTCAAAATTTTGTTGCCATATGAGAGTGTTGCGTGTAGGGACATTAGCTATGAATTTCCGTATACTAGAGGCTACTCTGTCTTTTGTGGATGAAAACATTAATCAATAATTAATCTAAAAAAGAAATGGAAAATTTTATTTGAGCCAATATGAGGGTTATAACCTGGGATACAGTCTCTCAGAGAGCTCTGAGGACTGTTCCAAAGAGGTAAAGGGGGAGACCAGTAGAGATGTGATTCTGGAGAAGGGGGTACGTGTAATCGAGCACACGTCTTGGCAGAATTACTGCTGTTTGCAAGGAACAGGTATCTTAGTTAATGGTTTTAGTGCCCCTCTAAGGATGGGAAGATGCAAGGCACTGGATTCATAAAATTTTCTCCTGAAAATATCTAACTACCTGAGGGCTGGTTCTGTCAGTTTTCCCACGGCACAAAATGCCTCGTCCTGATCTTCGCCCTGGTTGCTTTCAGGGGGCACTGCATCGGTCAGCAACTGTAGTGGCCAGTGACTTCATCCTTGTAGAAATGATGGTGGGCAACATTCTTTATTTTACAGTTTCTTCCCCTTTCGTCTTAATTTTGACCAAGGTTTGGGAGGTATTTCGTGACCACTTTGTCATATGGCACTAGGGATGCTCATTCCCAGGTCAGGCGAGGATTTGGTTGACAAGCCACTCAATGTGCTATTACTGGACTAGGCCCTGTTCACAGCAGCCAAAGCCTCTGGACGGCCTGTCTTATGGTCCAGGAAATGGTAGCCTCTTGTTGCTTCTTCCCACATCTAGAATTACACTGTTATAATCATTGCTCTTATAAAACTCCATCTTTGATCAATCATTTCAAGTCAGCTAATCATCATTAATTTTATTGGGGGCTCAGTCACACATCTGGTAATGCAAGAAACAATAATCTGGTACAATGGGCAGAATACAAGTCATACAGCTAGTAGCATCAACAAGGTCATAAGTAAGTACTTAAGTGAAGAGCTTCCATTAGGTGTGGCCCAGTATCTCCCCAGGTCATCTGACCAGTCTGCTCTGCGTCAATTGCTCTCTTTAAGGGAAATGATATATTGTTATTGTATGTAAAGTTCACTAAAGATGTCTGCAGGTACAAGGTGAGTAGTGGGTCATCATGACCCGTTAAGGATTGACAAAGGAATGTTATCGTCTAAGGAGTTATGTGTCTGGCATCCAAAGAAGAGCAACTGATATTTATGTTTGAGCAGGTATTTCTGCCACTGGGGAGTCTGGCTGATACAGAATGCAGATGCACAATGAACAGTAGAGGGGAGGGATGAGGCCAAAGGGCAGAGAAAAAGGTTTATGCTTAAAGTTTCTTGGCTTAAAATATGAATTTTATGTCATCCCTTTTATGAAAGATCCAAGAGCCTCTTCTAATGATTCAAAAATAATGTCACTCTTTTTTCCAGAGTTACCAAAGTGGGCCATCTCAGAGTAGGAAATGAAAGGAGCCAGTATGAGAGCCAAGTAGTTTTAAAAGGCATGAAAGATATGAAAGTACTTTACTGAACTGTACATTTTAGAAAATGGTTAAGGTGGTTAATTTTATATTATGCATATTTTACCACAATTAAAATATTTTTAATTTTATGTGATGTGTGTTTAGCAAAGCAAATTTTATTTTCATTATTACTTTTTAGTTTGATCTCAATTTTGTAAATTGAAGTATAGGTGATTTACAATATTACATTAGTTTCAGATGTACAGCATAGTGATTCAGTATTTTTGCAGAATATATTCCATAGTAAGTTATTACAAGATAATGGATATAATTCCCTGTGCTATACAGTATATCCTTGTTGCTTATCTATTTTATACATAGCAGTTTGAATCTCTTAATCCCATACGCCTTTCTTGCCCCTTCTCTTCAGTAACAAGTTTGCTTTCTATACCTGTGAGTCTGTTTCTGTTTTGCATATACACTTGTTTGGATTATTTGTTAGATTCCATATATAAGTGATTTCATACAGCATATAATGGCAAAGTGCCAGGTTTCAACAGACAAGAGTCAGGGCTGCCTGTCTCAGCAGTGTCATGAAATGAATTAAATGAATCTCTTAGAATAGCACTGGTGCAGGCCATCTTCCCAGGATCTGATGGGCTTCTCTTTTTTTTCCAGACAATGAAGACTGTTTTTTAACAGCAAAGCTAATTGTTATGTTAGTAGATGTATATATATATACTTTTAATGCATATATATATGTATGTGTACTTTTTAATGCTCTGGTAGTTGCAGAACATGGATGGGCTCATTAGTTGTGGCTCCCGGGCTCAAGCACAGGCTCAGTAGTTGAGGAGCACAGGCTTAGCTGCTACATGGCATGTGGGATCTCCCCGCCTAGGGATCGAACCCGTGTCCCCGGCATTGGCAAGCGAATTCTTGACCACTGTACTACCAGGGAAGCCCCTAAGTGTATTTTTCTCATGGTAAAATATGAATAGCATTGTGGGTGGGGAGGGCAAGTCCAGGACCAAATGTGAAATTTCCTCTCCTGACCCCTCCCCCCCCCCACACACACCTTGTGTATGCAGGTCATTGTTATTGGGACCCACTAGAGGAGATGGGGTATAGAAGTGGGTGCTAGGGTATTAGTGTAAGAGGTGTGTCTGTGTGGTGCATAAGTCATGGGGGAGTCCTTCGAGGGTGTATCTCAGGGGTGTGAAAGTCTGCGTGTGCAGTCGTCCTCCTTGATGTGTCGTGATTTCATAGGCAGAATGACTCTGAATGTGCAGATTCGGGTGGTAAGAGTTGATTGGATTCAGTCTTAATATAAAAGATGAAGTTTGTTGTTTGTTCCCCCTCCCGAAAGACTCCGGCAATGCTCCCCTGGGGTGGGTCTTGGAAAGAACAGGACAGCGGTTGACTAGCTTCTTTTTCTCCTGTCCCCTTGGGCCTTTAGCAGCGGAAAAGGGGCTGTGCGGGCCCGACCCGGGCTGGAAGGAAGAAGCGTAAGTCAACTTCCTCGCTAGCGGCACCCGCGGCGGCGGTGGGTGCGCGGGTCTGCGCATCCCGCCCCCGGGGCCGGGAAGGGGCGGAGCCGGGCGGAGCCCGCCCCCGGCGGTCCCCTCTTCTCGGCTGCTCCTCCGAGAAGCGCCGGCCGCTCCACCGAGAAGCGCCGGCCGCAGTCACTGCCGCCTGCAGGAAGCTGGGAGCCCGGGCCGGGAGTGCGGGCTGGGCTGCGTGCACGGGCTCGGCCGCCGCTGCCGGTGAGTCCCGGGGCTGGAGGCACGGAGCGGGGCGGGAGGCGAGTCAGGACCTGGCTGTTGGGGATCCCCCGGGCGCAAGCACGGGGATGTCAGGATCGCGACGTTGGGGAGTCCGGAGGAGCGTCGCGATGTGGAGGAACCCGAGCCCGGGGGCGGGGAGTCAGTGCCCGGTTTTGGGGAGTCTGGGAGCCCTGAGGGCGGGGCGGCGATTCAGGAACGCGAAGTTGGGGAGTCCCGAAGCCCGAGCCTGGAGGACTGAGGGTCTGGATCTTGACGTTGCAGAGGTCCGGAGGGATGCAGAATGAGGGGTGCTCTGTCGGCATTCTTGGGGCGCCCTCCGCAGGGCGGAGGGGAGCAGAGCCCGGGAAGGGAGTACAGAGAGAGGAAGCCCGAGGCGGGCGGGGCGGGAGGGGAGCCCGAGGGAGAGGAACCCCGGAAAGGGTAGGGTGGGGCGAGGCGAGCGGCTTCTCCCGGGAAGGATGGAAGAGGCTTTTCCAAGAGGGCGAGCGCGGGAAACCGAGTCGTGCGGAGAGCTGGGGGTTCTGCTCTGGGGGATGGGGGGTTGGAGGGCTGGAACGCCGCGGCGGGGGTCCGAGGCGGCGGGCTGGGTGGTGGGGCAGGGACTCAGGGAACGTCTCGGCCTAGGGGACACCGCCCCCTCGGTGGAATGGGGTCATGGCAACCTCGAGGGGGCACCCACTCGAGAGCACGAGACGGGCCCCCCCAGACGGGGGCGGGTGGGGACCCCGCACTCCCCTCTGGGAGTGTTGGGAACTTGGGCGGGGGACCAGGGAGGGCCGCACCTCGCTGACCCCGCGCGGGCACCGCAGTGCTCTATGCATCTGTGGGCCCTCAGGCACAGGCTCAAAAAAGGGAGACTTGCGGGCTGGACAAGCTTTTGGTTGCATCTCATATTTCTGAGCTGGGTTGGAAGTGATTTTGCCCAGGGATCTGATGAGAAGAGTCTGGGCTTAAAAGAACAAGTCTGGAATGAGTTTTCCAATGTACAGGTAAGCTCTACCTGAGTGTGTGTGTAACTCATAATACGGGTGTGTGTAATTTTTAGATCCACATGTGCTACTTGCTCTCCCCTCTCCTGTACTTTGTGAGAGGCTGTTTCTGAGTAAAAACGGGAGGAAAATCAGGAAGGCGCCGGCGTACACACATACACACGAACCGCCCACAAATGCACAGCATTCTACAGCCGAGTAAACACGAGGAGTATTGTATAGTTTGGGATTGTTTCTGTTGGCGAGGGCTCCCTTTACTGGAGTTAGTAGGAGTTACCTGCATGGAAAGTGGATTGCCCTTGACTGCCCTCTTAGGATGTGCACAGCCTGTACGCACCCTGAGCTGCTGCACCCTTGAACGGGTCACCTGGCAGGGTGCTAGGCTGCTTAGGACCTCAACAGATGGACATTCTAGGGCCTGTCTGAAGATAAACAAACGACCAGTACACTGTCTAGTTTATTTTTTTTCTGTTGTTTGTCTTGGGGGCCTGGCTCCCTTTAAGTAATTAAACAGTATTGACATCTCATATTAACATATCCTATATGGTTAATTATGTGTGGTAATTAGTTTAATTATTTGATATAATAGCTAATTTAGGAAGACCCAGGGCCCTGGGAGTCCTGTTAAGTGGATTTCTCCCTTAGAAGGTGCCTGGGCTTTGAGAGGCAGGGAGGGGAGAGATGCCTCCCACCCCTCCTCTTTAGATACAGGTCCATCTTCTGCTACACACTGAGGTTTGAGCTTCCTGGGAGGACAAAGTGTGGAGCCCATTTTTTTTTCTTCAAGAAAAGGAAAGCTCTTCAATAATTACGGAAGTTAATGGAAAAGTGATCTATTCATCTCACAGGTATCATTTCAGGACAAACTTTTTCTTTTTCCACCGGGGGTGGTCAGAACCTTGCACCAAAATCTGCGCTATTGTAATGCAAAATGATAACACATGACCATTATTGCTGTAGCGTATTTATCCACTCGGACATATAGCTAGCTGATTCTTCCAGTTCTTTTTTTTTTTTTAAACATTTATTTATTTTCTTTTTTTTTTTTTTGGTTGTGTTGGGTTTTCATTGCTGCCCGAGGGCTTTCTCTAGTTGCAGTGAGCCAGGGGTACTCTTCATTGTGGTGCCCGGGCTTGTCATTGCCGTGGCTTCCCTTGTTGTGGAGCACGGCTCTAGGCACTCAGGCTTCAGTAGTTGTGACACGTGGGCTCAGTAGTTGTGGCACACGGGCATGTGGGATCTTCCCGGACCAGGGATCAAACCTGTGGCTCTTGAACTGGCAGGTGGATTCTTAACCACTGCGCTACCAAGGAAGTCCCATTCTTCCAATTCTTTATCCAGATGTTAGGATAAATACACCAGTATTTATACATTTGAATCAATTCATGTTTCTCTCCTTCAGAAACCTCATCTTGGTGAGCTGTGTACTAATTCTAGTGATGCTCTCATTGCCGAGAATAGTTTTGGAGCTCCTGCTTTGGAGTTGCCTTCAGAGTTGGCAACATGTTGACTGAATTGCCTCTGGGATGGCAAACCTTCCGCAGTTGGGAAACAGCCAAAAATTGTGTGGGGCCAACTGCGGTGGAGTATCAAGGTTGTAATAGGAAGTCTGTCCATTAAAGTAATGAAAGTCCTCTTGAAGGACTTGCAGTTGTACAAGGGTCATCCAGTAAAAAGTATATGTATGTGTTTAGGATTGTAAAGTAGTTGCTTTGAAATGCAGCCTTCATTTGGGTGTTTGTGCTCTGGTGTGTGTGCAAAAAACTGGTATCGGGCTGGAGAAAGTAAGCCTTTCTTTTCCCCTCCCATGTACTCTTTACCAGGCAGTTTCCATCCCTTTGCATTTTTACAGAAAGCAAAATGAACAAGAGACTTGTATTTTTTTTTTTCCCAGAAAAAAAGGTAGTCAGAAAGTCACTTACCCCATGGGTCATTGATGCCTGGTACCTGAGGTTTTATGTGAGTCAATCTATATAGAATCAAGGGAAAGAGAATGATTTCTGAAAATCCATTTGGTTTTGGGATTCCATAGCACACAGCATGAAAAATTAACATATCCCTTTTCTGCCATTATTTCCCTAAATTCCCAATTTTTTTTTCAGGTTGTATAACCTAAAGCTTCATACAGCCATGGCTTGAATCTTGATTTAGCTGTGATCTTGGACAAGTTATTCATCTCTTTTGGCCTCAGTTTTCTTACAATGAAGATATAATGAGTAGGTACCTCATGGGGCTGTGATGAAGATAAAATAAGACTTAGAGTGTGGAACCCTGAGATCAGTGTCCCATACATAATCAGTACTCCACAGAGTCTAGCTCTTTGTCTTATTAATAGTACTTATTGATAGTTATGTATTAAAATCCCTTTTTAACAAATTTCATGTAGAAATTTATCATTTCCAAGTAATGATACTCCCTTTAGTTGGGCTTTGCAGATGAACATGTCAATGAGAACACTTGGTTTTTGCTTTCCTGGCCTTTCAGGAGTTTTTTGGTTTCTGTTTTTAATTTTTTTTTTTTTTTTTTTTTTGGGCACACGGGCTTAGTTGCTCCGCGGCATGTGGGATCTTCCTGGAGCTGGGATCAAACCCGTGACCTCTGCATTGGCAGGCGGATTCTTAACCACTGCGCCACCTAGGAAGCCCCTCTGTTTTTAATTTTAATTTAGTTTTATTTATTTATTTTTGACTACTTTGAGTCTTCATTGCTGCACGCAGGCTTTCTCTAGTTGTGGAGAATGGAGGCTACTCTTCATTGTGGTGTGCGGGCTTCTCATTGTGGTGGCTTCTCTTGTTGCGGAGCATGGGCTCTGGGCACTTGGGCTTCAGTAGTTGCAGCATGCAGGCTCAGTAGCTGTGGCTCATGGTCCCTAGAGCACACGGGCTTCAGTAGTTGTGGTACATGGGCTCAGTAGTTGTCATGCATGGGCTTAGCTGCTCCACGGCATGTGGGATCTTCCTGGACCAGGGCTCAAACCTGTGTCCCCTGCATTGGCAGGTGGATTCTTAACCACTGTGCCACTAGGGAAGTCCCCTCTCAGGAGTTTTTGAAGAGAGACCTTAACAACAACTATAGCTAGCTACTTTATTTTTAATTCCAATATATTTAAAAATGAATAGTCCTTTTTTGATTGTGTATTAGGTATATACAGTTTGGTAAAAAGCTGAAGGAAAATTTTTTAAAAGCTTCTTCTATAGTTTTTTTTTCCTTGATCCAATGAAATGTTATTAATGACATAGCTATAATTCTCTTGGCATACAGTGAAAGGGATGATTCTGAGGAACATTTATTTCAGTTAAACTGGAGGTTTTTTCTGCTTTTTTTAAACAATAGGGAGGAAGAACCTGGCACTATGTTCTTAGCTCTGCCATAAATATCAACGTTAATTTTTGGCAGATTTATGGATTTTATTAAAAATATTACATACAATTAACTTTACCTTAATTTTAATCAAATCGTTGGGGGTTACTATGAAATAGATGTTTCATGAAATGTGTGTTTCAGCAAAGTATGTGCAGGAGACAGAGGTGTAAGAAACACATTTCTTCCTCCAGAAGTTCATATAATGTGCTCGCCTAGGACAGTGCATTAGCAAGAGTTTTTTTCTCCTAATTGCTTATGGGGCTAAGATTTAACATGGATTTCACTACATGTTCTTTTCCCTCCATTTCTTGGAGAGGCTAAATATCTAGATCTCTGGATAGTGTTCATGTTTTTTGACATGGATTAACTCTTTCAGGATTAGATCCTGCTATGCACTCAGATGCCATAAAAGGAAATAAGGGCTCTAAACGTACTTAGCAAATTGTAAAGTGATGTACAGCCTGCCTTCCCTATGGAGGCTGGAGGCGGTGGAGGGGGAGGGGGCTCTGCATCCTCAGATTCAACCAACTGTGGATGGAAGTGTCAACGAAAACATGAATCCATAGTCAAGCTAAGAAAGAAATGGAAAATTTTATTTGCGCCAACCTGAAGATTGTAACCCGGGAGACAGTCTCTCAGAGAGCTCTGAGGAAATGTTCAAAAGAGGTGAAGGGGGAGACCAGTAGAGATGTGATTCTGGAGAAGGGGGTACGTGTAATCAAGCACACATCTTGGTGGAGTTACTGCTGTTCGCAAGGAACAGGTATCTTAGTTAATGGTTTTAGTGCCCCTCTAAGGATACGAAGATGCAAGACACTGGATTCATAAAATTTTCTCCTGAAAATATCTAACTACCTGAGGGCTGGTTCTGTCAGTTTTCCCACGGCACAAAATGCCTCATCCTGATCTTCGCCCTGATTGCTTTCAGGGGGCACTGCATCGGTCAGCAACTGTAGTGGCCAGTGACTTCATCCTTGTAGAAATGATGGTGGGCAACATTCTTTATTTTACAGTTTCTTCCCCTTTCGTCTTAATTTTGACCAAGGTTTGGGAGGTATTTCGTGACCACTTTGTCATATGGCACTAGGGATGCTCATTCCCAGGTCAGGCGAGGATTTGGTTGATAAGCCACTCAATGTGCTATTACTGGACTAGGCCCTGTTCACAGTAACCAAAGCCTCTGGACGGCCTGTCTTATGGTCCAGGAAATGGTAGCCTCTTGTTGCTTCTTCCCACATCTAGAATTACACTGTTATAATCATTGCTCTTATAAAACTCCATCTTTGATCAATCATTTCAAGTCAGCTAATCATCATTAATTTTATTGGGGGCTCAGTCACACATCTGGTAATGCAAGAAACAATAATCTGGTACAATGGGCAGAATACAAGTCATACAGCTAGTAGCATCAACGAAGTCGTAAGTAAGCACTTAAGTGAAGAGCCTCCATTAGGTGTGCCCAGCTTCTCCCCAGTCATCTGACCAGTCTGTTCTGCACCGATTGCTCTCTTTAAGGGAAATGATACATTGGTATGGTACGTAAAGCTCACCAAAGATGTCTGCAGTTACAAGGCGAGGGTGGGTTATCATGACCCGTTAAGGATTGACAAAGGAATGTTATCTTCTAAGGAGTTATGTGGCTGTCAGAAGAACAGTATCTTTATGTTTGAGCAGGTATTTCTGCCAGTGGAGAGCCTGGTTAATGCAGAATACAGATGCACAATGAACAGTAGAGGGGGGAGAGGAGGCTGAAGTGCAGAGAAAATTTTTATGTTTAAAATTTTCTTGTCTTGCCTTAAAATGTGAATTGAAATAAGCATCAGAAAATAGTCAGAAAAAAAATTCCAGCAAGTTCCAAAAAGCAAGACTTGAACTTGCTATGCACAAGCAACCACCTATATAGCATTTACTTTACATAGTATTTACATTGTATTTACAACTATTTACATAACATTTACATTGTATTAGGTATGCTAAGTAATCTAGGGATGTTTTAAAGTATATGGGCAGATGTGGGTAGGTTCCATGCAAACACTATGCCATCGTATATGATGGACTTGAGCATCCACAGATTTTGGTACCCGAGGAGGGTCCTGGAACCAATCCCCCGCAGATACTGAGGGATCACTGTATAACCATAGGATAGGGGGCTACTATTGTTGTTCCATAATCCTGTCGTGTTCTGATTATCTCCTCCACAGTGCTGTTTGGCCCTTGCTCTATCTCTCTTCTGAATGGTAGTTGACACCCAGGAAACAATACAGCAGGGTGGTTTAGACTAGAGCAGTGGTTCTTAATAAGGAGCAGGGGCTGTGATTTTGCATCCCCCTCACCCCAGCCCACCAGGACATTTGGAAGTGTCCGGAGTTGTTTTTGATTTTCACAGCTGGAAAGAGGAGAGATGTTATTGGCATCTAATGGGTAGAGGCCAGAGATGCTGCTAGGTATTAATAATGCACAGGGCATCCCCTCACAACAAAGAATTTTCCAGCCCCAAACGCCAGTGGTGCTGAGAGACGCTGGACTAGAGCAAGGGACCTGGAGTGGGGACCAACCTGTGTTAGCATCCTGGAACAACCCTGGGTGAGTTCCTTAACCTGAGTGTCTATAAAATGCAAGTCTGAAGTGCTATTGTGGAATTAGATGAAATAGTGTATAAGTACTTAGCTCACAGAGGTACCTGGTAAATGGTAACTCTTAGTATTATGTCTGGTTAGTAAATCCAAGGACTATGCTTCAAATAGATATCTTTGGCTTTTGAACCCATCGTGTACAGAACCAAGTCAGGTTTCTTGATCCCATCCATGTGTCCAAGAGTAGGGCAGGGACATAGACTTAGGGCCCCCAGTGTCTGTGGTTCCTCCTGCATTCTGGCCCAGGTTCTGCCCTGGTTCTGCTGACAGTGGGCTGCAGGTCACTCCAACCAGGAGAGCAGCGTAGTGTCCCAGACCTCTCTTGTGGAGGGCAAAGATGAACTGAGGCTGGAGGAGCTTTCTGTTTCCTCTGAGCCACGCTTGGAAGGAGGAGAAGGCCAGGCGGGGAAGCCCTACCCCCACACCATCCCCAGCTTGTCTTCTAGGCTCTACTTCGACCCCTATCTCTGCACAGTCAGAGCTTCCTCTGCTGTGTAAGCAGGCCAGGCGTCTGGCAGTTTCTCTTTACTTCTCCTCAGCCCCTCCTACTCAAGCAAAATGTTATTGGGGGGGGTCCCTTCACTTTTAACAAAATACTCCAAATCCGCTGCAGTTTTTGCTCTGCGTGGGGCTCCCCAGCCATCTGGGAGGAGAAAGGAGGCCACCCATAAAGCCCAGGCTCCGCTTTGACCTTCCTGCTCTGCTGTTTTCCTGCTGTACCTGGAGCCAGAGGAGTCAGTGGTCTATTCAGAGTAACCAGAGGAGCCTCAGCGGGGTGGGGGTGGGACTACATTCCGAGAGTGTTTAGCAGACCAGGATGTAAATAACGCAGTGGTTTTTCATTGTGAGCTAGAAACCATCAGTTCTGTGCTTCTCAGTCCTGGTTGTATGATAGAGTCATCTGGGCTTTCTAAGAGTGCAGATGCCTGGGCCCCACCCCGACTGTTGATTCAAAATCTCGGTGGGCGGGGCCTGGGCATCAGATTTTTTAAGATGCTCCTCAGATGATTCTCTTGCCCAATGAGAGGTTGAGAGTCAGGACCATGCCTTGTGAAATTAATGAGCTGCATTTAAGAAAAAGAATAAAGAAAACAAAAGGAAAAAAAGAGCCAAATTAAAAACATGAGTAACATAAATATTGTTTTGTTAAGCTTTTGTTTTAGTGAAGGATGAATGTATGCCTGCTTGTGATGTAAAATATGTTCTTTCTAATGGGCTGCAGTCAAAAAAGCTTGGAAAATTTTTAGAGCCTTAGAGATATTTAATATTAACAAACTTACCTCTTTCAATATTTCTGTGTGTGCATCTGCTGGACAGTTTTCAAAGTGCTTTTATACATCTTGTCAAATACAACTTTTGCAACCACCCTGTGAGGCATGGAAGGCAGATGTCATCATATTGACTTTTTTTATATAGATGAAGGAAACTCGGGGCTGGAGATGGTAAGAAATTTGTCAAAGTCACAATAAGAAAAGGGCAAAAATAAGAACTCAAACCCAGGGCTTTCAGTTAGTGCTACAGGGGGACTTCTCTGGTGGCACAGTGGTTAAAAATCTGCCTGCCAATACAGGGGACACAGGTTCGACCCCTGGTCCAGGAAGATCCCACATGCCACAGAGCAAATAAGCCCATGTGCCACAACTACTGAGCCCACCTGCTGCAACTACAGAAGCCCGCACGCCCTAGGGCCTGTGCTTCACAACAAGTCACGGCAACGAGAAGCCGGAGCACTGCAACAAAGAATAGTCCCCAGTCTCCGCAACTAGAGAAATCCTGCACGCAGCAGTGAAGACCTAACACAGCCAAAAAAAAAAAAAAAAGCCTGGATCTGATTCACCAATTACTGCTACAGGGCTCTGTCCACCACATCTTTCTGTCTCTTCTGATGTAGTTGGAGCATGAGCTTGACACAACTTCAAATAATATGTCAAAATAATAACTACTGACCGAACACCTATTGGTGTCAGGAAGTATACAGTTGATCCTTGAGCAACCTGGGGGTGAGGAGTGCCAGCTTCACATGTGGCCTGGGTAGTCCTGGCTGAGAAGGAACCTGAACACTAACCCCGTGGAGTGAGATATGACGGACTTCTTGGTCGTCTGGGGAGCAAAGGATATCTTGTTCATTCATTCATTCATTCATCAGTATCAAGGGCTTACCAGGGCCAGGGTATATGCTGAACATGGGGTAAAGATGGAATGTTGAGCCCAAATGCAGTCCCCGCCCTTACAGAGGTTACAGTTTGGAGGTGAGCTGTAGGGAGGATGCTCTGCTTCAGAGGTAGGTGGGGAAAGGATTCCTCAAGGCTTCCTCATACCTGTGCACAGAGCTGAAGCAAAGCTCAGGCCATGTGTAAATAGAAGGTGCTGGTTGGTTATGCTCAGCAGCTTAGAGTGGAAGAATAAGACCTCATGTTATCCTACATGACTTTCAGAGCCCCACTTCCCCAAAGCTGGGGAAACCACCTTCGGCTGGAAGTCACCTGGGTTGGATGATTAGGTTGAGTTAAGCCGGGGGCTTAGGGAAGGCTTTCATCCTTGGTGTGTCTGGAAGGGTACAATCTCCAAGCCATCTATTGATAGATGGCTAATAAACTGTCCCTATTCTCTTATGTGAGGAGGACTCCATACTGTAGCAGAGCAGTGTTTGTTGAATGAGTGAGTTAATAATAATTATAATAAATGTTAGTAGTCTGTAATAGAGGTAATAGGAGAAGTCAAGTTTTCGAGATGAGCACACCCAGAGAAGAACCAAGCTCTGCCCCTTTTCCAGGCTGAGCTGGTTCCTGGGACGGTAAGAACCTAAAGGAGATCAGAGTTAGGGTTATTGATTTAAGAGGTTTTTTTTGGTCTTGAGACACTACATTAAAGGCAGTGACATTTATCACCTAGGGTGATATAGTCCAAGATTAAGAAAAGCAAAGAAGAAAAAAAAAATCTCAGTTCTTAAGGAATAGATAATTTATTGCTCTTTACCAGTAACTTGAAACTATGTATTTGCCCTGTTCCTAGCACCTGCTCTTTGGAATCTACCAGCATTTCCCAAAAGGTTCAAGATAAGTCTACAGTCTAGAAAACTGGAGGAAGGCTACCCTTACCCAAACTACTAGAAGATGGAAGGACAATACACATATTCTTCTGAATATTGCCTGTGGCTCGTACTTTTGTGAGAAATGAAACTTCGTTGGTGAAAACTATCTTCTCATTTTCCTGTTAGACTCAAATTGATTGTATAAACTATGGGAGAAAAAGGAGGAGGATGTAAGATCCATGTTGAGTGTAATGGCTCTTGAATTAGAAAATTTATATTCTCCATGGTGTATTTCACTCTGTCCAAAGAATTCATTCCAGGAGTCCTATCTTCGCTTTTCTATTCCTGCACTTAAGCAAGATATTGTTCTCTTGGGTTGCCAGCACTTTATAAAGTGGCATTTCATGCATGGGCTAATGCTAGTGTTGGAATTGGCTGCAGTGGTAGAATGTCACCCAGACAGGTTCAGGTAAAGCGCCAAGAATTTCATTGAAACTGGGCAGCATTTCAGGCAGGTAGAAACTGATTCATCAAATCTCATTGTGGTGAAGAAGTTCAGGTTAATTCATGAAGTGTGTGCACAATTTTGTCCCATGAAAGAAAAGGAGGATATTAAAGTATTCATAATTATGTGACTGTGATGTGTCTCATGGCCTGGAGGACCCTTGTGTCTAGATATATTAACCTGATTCCAAAGGAAGTAATCATAATACACCCACGTGCACATGAAGGCGTACAGACACATAAAATACCTGCTATGTATTGAACAATTCCTGTGTGCCAGGCAGCCTGCAATGCACTTTTTCTTTTTCTTTTTTTTATATTGTCTCTACTCTTCAAAACAAGTTTAGGAGAGAGAGATCCCAGTTTACCAGTGAAAAAAAGAAATGAAGTGGCTGGCCCAAGGCCATTATAGTCAGTAAGTATCAGAGCTGGTAACAGGTTCCTGGTTTATGAGAGGGCCTGGGGCAGATGAGTTTGGGTTTAATTCAGGGCTTCCTTACAGTAATGGATCTGTAGCCTAGAATGGATCCAGCGTGGGATTTCCTGTCCGCCCAGCGCATCACCCTATATAAGAGATTTCAGAAGCTGGGAGTTGCTAAATGTATACATGTGGTTCCCTGAACCTACTGGAAGCATAGGCTCTGGTGGCGGGGGTAGGGGCTGGGGGTGGTGCGTTGAGCTCTTTTTCATGATTTCATATGCCTACAGAACCACATACTGTATATGTGTGTGAAACAGCTCTACAGACTATTAATTGAAAGTCCTTTGCTTTTGGCTGGGGTGATAGTAGCTCCATTTGGAGCCACCTGTCAGCTCATCTAAACTCTGACCTGTGATTAGGTGTATCCGACTGAAAGATATAGGGTAATGAATCATTTAATGGATGTGTTTGATTTAGAAAACTTTCAAAGCATGGAGAACTTAAAATAATCACTTTAAAACAGGTTTGATGGGACTTCCTTGGCGGTCCAGTGGTTAACACTCCCCGCTTCCCCTGTAGGGGGCATGGGTTCAATCCCAGTTCGGGGAACTAAGATCCCACATGCTGCACGGCACGGCCAAAAAAAAACAGGTTTGGTGATGGAAAGGTTGGGCAATAATGGACAGCCTAGAGTGACAGTGAAGTTCTCAGTGCAACCCCCTGATCCCCCACCTTGCTGGTCCCAGACCCACCCATGTCTCTAGAGAGGTAGGCTGCGATCCCAGTGCCTTTTCGGCCTAGAAACAAACAGCCGCAAAACCCTCTGATCTAGGACAGTTTCATTAGTTCAGCACATGTTGTGTGCTAGATACCTGTATTATCTTCTCTCTCTCTTATACTTTCTATTACAGAACATTTCAGATAGACAGAGGTGGCCAGAATGGTAGCATACACCTCCATGTGCCCATCCCCCAGCTTCAACAGTTACAAGCTCATGGCCAACTTCTCTGCATACACCTTACCTTCAGATGATTTTGAAGCAAACCCCAGCCATCATATCCTGATTTGTGAGCATTTCAGAATGCATTTCTAAAAGATGAGGGCTCTTTTATCGTAATTCTTTAAATGTGAAAACAACAAACAACCCTGTTAGTCAGGTACCACTATATCCTTATTTTATAGGTGAAAACAGGGAGACACAAGGAGGTTAAATTATTTGCCCAAGGTCATCCAAGGCAGAGTTGGGATTCAAACCCAAGTTGCCTAACTCCAGAGCCTGTCCTATTAACCACCACTTCCTGTTAAGGTAGCCATTAGACCCCTCTGCTGTAACTAACCTTACACTGTGGAGTTGGATCCCGGAAGCAGAAAAGCAAACTCCCAGGGACAACACTTGATTTCTGTGAATTCAAACACCCAATCACTGCTGCAAGCAGCGTCTATTTAGGTACACAGGGATAGAATGGCTGTGAAAGTCTTAGAATTGTCATCTCGAGGAATGAAAGGACCGGCCTGAAATATTAATGGATTCTCTTTGGGCAACACAACTGATAAAGCAGTCAAACCCTTATTGTGCTAGAGTTTGAAAGGGTAGAGAAACCACAATGAAAAGGACTTCACAGAAAATGTGACTGTCATTGTGCTCTGGCTGCCAAGGGAAGTAAAAGGTTTCTTTTAAAATGAATTTCCCTTTGCTTTTCTTTCGGCAGAAGGAATGATCGTCTTCCCACTGAGTCTTTTCAGTTTGTTTCTAGCACAGCTAATTGTATTTATTTGTCTCCAGAATCACATGCCTGCCTCCTCTCCCTTGCCTTTTCTTAAGGTCTCTTGCCTGCTGTGTACTACGGTTGCTGCCAAAAACGTTCCCCTCACCTGGGAGCAGTTGGCTGACAACACAGAGTAGATGTTGGGAGGCCAACTATCTCTCCAGAGATCTGACCTGGCCTCTGGCATCCAAGCCCACCTCAGGGGAGAGGGAGAGAGATTATATAAGCGTCAGGCAAAGGAACCGTGTCATTTGCCTTGTGTGTGTCCATTTGGTCCATTGGCGTTAAGAACAGAGCAGAAAACACATGAATACTATTGACTGAAGGATCAAGAGCTTTGCTAGTTCAAGTTCAAGAAATCGAGTCTCCATTTTTTCCCCATCAAAATGAGTGTCACATTGACTTTTCTGTTTAATACTTTCCTTTGGCTTTGGGAATCAGTGACTTTTAAAGGATTCTCAAACCTCAGTTTCTTTTCTTTCCCCTTTCCCATGAAGTCCAATCATAGAAGCCATGTAACCACCGGAGAACTACCCAGCCCTTCTTAATCCTCTCACCTGTGAAGCACTAAACGATGGTCCTTGTCAGGGTGCAGGTGAAAATGAGCCTAGAAATTCCCCCTTTGGCTCTCTCTGGGAATACCAGTGAGGACCTCAGCCTGTGTCTTTTTCAGGGAACATTTATTTTCCTTAAACCTTTGTTGTTGCAAATACTGAAAAATAATTTTTTATGATTGTGTGACTTCTACTTTTTGAAAAACTAAATTAAGGAAAACAGTAGACAGTGAGTCGCTAGCTCTTCATCATAGAGTCAGCTCAGGGATGGCAAATACATGGCTTTGTGCCACAGCCCCCTCCTGAGCCTGGTGTCCCCTGGGAATGGTGGCAGACTTGTACAACATCGATCACAGCATCTTCCCTGGAGCTTGCCGGGGCCTGAATGCCTCTCATTGCAGGACCCCAGGAAGCCAGTTGCCAAGGGAGTTGCCTAGGCTTGACACCTATTTGCCCTCTCCTAAGTAGGTGGTCTCTAAAGCCCTTCCCACTCTGAAATCCCTGCAGCCATTCTGCGTGTGGTCACATTCGGTCCCTAACAGCAAGGAACCAGCTTTCCTCTTTCACCAAGAATCAGATCGAAGGGAGGGGATGTGTTACCACTCAAGAATGCTAAACCCTTTCTGGAAAGCAGATGACTGGGGAAGTGTTTTAAACATTGATGGTTCACGAAGGAACTGGAGGTCGTGAATCTCCCTTTCTAACCTGTCGTGGGTTTGTAGATTGGGTCTGTAGTTTGGTTGGTGAGTCAGTAAGACCTAATTAAAGTCATCCCTTTTATGAAGAACCGGAATGTTTAATGCCCAAGGGGAACAGAAGGAAATGGGAGCCCAAAGCCTGTCCTTTAGGAGTTCCTAATCTGGGAGAGCAGTCCTATTAAGCTGAATTTAGATTCAGTGTAGTTTAATGAGATGCAAGAAAGAGAAACTTAGTGCCTAGTTAAAATTAACTCACTCTCAGCTGACTAGCATCCTTTTGAAGACGTTTGGAGGGTATGAAGATAATGCCTATGAAGCAACAGGACTTCTTTGACAGAAGATAAGTGTTTGTGACCATCTTATAGATAATGTACTGGGCTGTAAGGAATGGCTTGAGCCAGTCTGTAGTCGCCAGAAATTGTTACCGTCTGATAAGCTGGGCAGTCAGAAGCTGCAAGGGCTGCTGCAGGCCTGGCTGTCTCCAGGATGATTAACGGAGGATGCTGAACTGCTCTCTGGGTGGTTAAGATCAGGCTGGCGCGCATGTGTGTAGTTTTCTCTTGTTTTACTCAACGGTACATTCTTTTACAAGAAAAAGTCAAGAAAAATCTTTTGGCAAGAAAAAGCTCACTTTGGAATGTTCTGATTTACCAGCAAGGCCCAGCAGAGGTACTTTTCCATTTCAGAAGTCTCAGCTAGATATTGAGGGCAGAGGAAGGGTGGGGGGGACACCGTATGAGTCAAAGAAAGCATTAGATTTGCCAAGTATTTTAAAGGTATTTTTCAAAAAATCAGGTTAGATTTAGAATTCCTCTCCTAAGTGTGTACTTGTGTTTAGCAATGCTTATCTAAAAATCATACTTAAGCTGAAATCACTCCTGGCTTGCTATTATCCTTTACTTTCTCCATCTTTTAGGATGTCATATAAAAATAAGCCAGAAAACATCATTTGTCATTGTTATTCAGGAATGTCCAATGCAGTTGAATTCTCTGGAGTGGCCTGTGAGGCTGAAATATCGAGCTGGGGAATAATTGCAACTTTTCAGTAGATACTACGATCCTTTGTGGAAGGGAGCACTGGGGCAGTGGAACTGCAAGTACTGTACTGACCTTGAATTTTCTCGTAACAATGAGTGCTTGTCTCTTTCCAAGACCATATGATCTGTGGAACTTGCCTGAATAGCTTCTGGCTGGTACTGTGTCTTTTGTTTTCTACCGGCACCCTGGGACTTGAGAACGCACTCTTTGGAGTTTAAAATCATCTTATTTGAATGCTGACTTGATGGTGAGCTTATATAATTGGCTATTAGACACTGAATAAGATTAAAACTCGGAAGTGACACTTTCTGGACCTGTAGTCATCTTGTCTTAGGCCTGTAATGACATTCTTTTTTTTTTTTTTCAGCTTTAATTCAGAAATATCAAGTTGTTGGCCTTTAGATTCTCAATTTACAGATGGCGCTATTGGTGCCAGAAGGATGGTGGTTTATTTTTAAGCATGTGATTCATTTAATTTGAGGAGAGTAGGATTTGGGCCTTCTGCCTTCCAGTTCACTTAGCCTCCAAGATCAATATAACCTTAAAGAAGGAAAAGTTGTCTGTTTCTTAATGGTGTTTATAATGGATGAGCCTTATTGATATTAATGACCATGTATCTACTTCAGTGTAGCTTTGATTAATCAAAGTCTTCAATTAAGCTAATACTTACTGACTTATTCCACGTTGAAGAAAAAAACATCAAAACACAGGGAAATAAAGTCATGTTAGAACTTTTATTGAAAAACAACTTCCCGATAGTAAAGCCCTGGGTTCACCACAGACACCGTCCAGTCTCCTTGACCACTGGTACCTCCATTATCCAAGCTGCACCATGACCACTGACATCCAGAAGGAGATGCAGGACCTGGGCAGTTCTGAATTATCAAAATTATCACATTTAGGTAAGTGAACTAATGCGTTTTAGAATGATGTCCCAATAAATGAGGTTGAAACAGCATTTCCTGAATAGTGTAGATGTTCAGGGCATGGCCTCTGGAGTGAGCCTACCTGGTTCCGGGTTCTGGCTCCTCTACTTCCTGGCTGGGTGACCTTGGGCAAGACACTTAACCTCTTTCCTCATCTGTACAATGGCTAGAAAGAATAAATCCTATTTCACAGACTTGTAAGGAATGATTGTGAGTTAATAACATGCAAAGAATTTGGAACAGTGCCCAGCATAGAATAAGTGCTCCTTATACATGAGTTATTATAATAATTATTATTGGATAAAGAGGAGTACCAGGTTAAGATGAGGGAAAAATATATCTCTGGTTTCTGGCTTGAGTACCTGGGTGAAGCTGTTTACTGAACAGGAACAAGGAACGTGGGACCGAAATAGGTTTAGTGAAGGAAGCTCAGTTCTCTTTGCTGGCTGTGTCCATTTTGAGGTGTCTTTGTTACAGCTGCTCAGAGATACCATGTAGGCATTGAGTATGCCCCATTCCAGGTAATGACTAAGTTTTCTGTGTAGTACGGTTTCTCTCCTTGGTTTTCATACAGATTTCTTGTGAGCTGTCCAAAACAAACTAAATTCCAGGTGCTTCAGAATCTCCATCCCAGTAATATTGAACATAATAACGGCACATAGGAGACACTCAGCAAACACTTTCAAAAGGTCCCAAGGGGAATTCCCTGGAACTAGGATATATAGGAGCTTCTGCTGAAAACAGAAGAAAACAGAACATGTAGTCTAACATCAAAAGATAACTGCTAGTCATAAAAACCAGACATCTCAACTTAGCGATTTTAGTACTTTTCTCTGTATGGGAAGATACAAGACTCTGGGCTTATTGAAATTATTCCTTAGGTGTGCTTCTTAACTATGTGGGGACAGTCTCCTGTTTTTCTCCGCCCTGAATTCCCCTCAGGGCTCACGGTAGGGGTGGCTGCCGTGGCTGATGGCTCGATGGCGGGCAACATTCGTTGTTTACGGGAATGGCAGGCAACATTTTTTTGTCAGCACCCCCTTGAGAAGGCAAGATTTCAGCAAAGCCTGGAAGGAGTTGTCCGCCTCTCTGCTGCTGTTACAATCGGTGCCTAAATCATCCAGGGCCCACAGATGGTGTGTGCTGAGGCCCAGGCAATGATCACATGGTGTGTATCTGTAAGGTTCACGAGGGGCAGAGAGCTGACGCAGAAACTGTGGACATGGGCATTTCAAGTCAATTGGAAAAACAATCCAGGCACTCGGGTAGCACTTTGCCCAGATGATAATCAGATGTCATCTGAGACTTGAGGTTATGTTACAGTAAAGAGAAAGGTTGTTCTTATACTTGGCCCTTTCTACAGTCAAACTCCATAACCTAGAAACAACAGTCAGGAGTTTGATTTTTCAGTTACACCTAAGTTTGCATGTTGTTGTGTAGTCCATTTCCAATACATGTTTTAAACTTCGTAAGACTAGGATTTTCAGGACTTCAGCTGATCTTTCTGCCAGCCCAAAACTAGGCAGGGCAGCTCAAGAGTACTTACTTCTGTTTTTCTCTATCTGGTAGGCCATATGGCATGGAATGGCGAGCTGCTTATGAAAATCCTGTGAGCTGGACATGTTATATTACCAATTTATGAGACTGGTATAAACAGGTATCAACTTGCCATCATTTAAGCCACTACTTTGTACTCATGAAAAAAACTGAAAGAGGTTTGCAGCATTGGATTCTTGAATTGATTTTTTTGCATCTCATTTTTTTAACGTTTTCCATGTCTAAGCAAAAAGAATACAGTGAGCATAAAGTCTACTTTGGAATCAGGAAGAAATCTGTCACCGTGCCCCCACCTCCATGGCACGGAACTTGGAAGAGAGATGAACATCTGTAGGTGTCAGGCACCTTTGCCCCTTCAGCATCCTGGCCCTGGGCGAGGATTCTGAAGCCACACCAGCAGCCACTGAAAACACACATGCTGTTGGCGACTCTCTCCCCAGACTAAAGTCGCACAATCATTGTGAAGGCCTCAGGGGCGAGTTGAAGGGAGGAGGAACAGACTTCCTCTATAAAGTCCTGTCTACACTGATGGCAGTGAGCATTGATTGACTGAAAAAGCACAGCACCAAGCTCAAAATTTGCGCCCTGCCCCCACCCCCACCGTGTGTTGGTAACACTCTTATCTGCCCAATGATTGCTTTTACTTCCAAACAAAATTTTTTTTTGGCACTGCATGCCCGGCTTGCAGGATCTCAGTTCCCCGACCAGGGATTGAACCCAGGTCACGACAGTGAAAGCCCAGAATCCTAACCACTTGGCCACTAGGGAACTCCCTGAACAAAATTCTTATAAAATTTTTGGCACAAATGTAGTATCTTGGCAGCTTTGAAAAGTGGAGGAAGAATATTTTCCTTGACCTTTATGCACAAGCAGCTGCCTACAGGCATTTGGCCCCAGGTGGCTATCAAGGTGAGCATGTCCCCCTGTGCATCCAGTTTCTCCCAACAGAGAGTGTAGATGGTAGAGACAGGCTTCTCTTTGCCCTCTTGGTGAAATGATAATTCATGGGAAGGTAGCACCCTTTAGGTATATGCTGTTGTCATTAGACATTACTCATTCCGTGGTGATAGCAGTACTTAGCAAAAGAAGGAAGGAAAGCTCAGTGGATTCCACATTCATTCATTGAGGGTCCACTCTGGGCAAATCTACGTGCCAGGCTCTAAGTTGGGGTGGGGGGGCAGATTTAACGCCACGTGAGACAGTGCTTACATATGAGGCCTGCTAGGGATATAGGAGAAATACCCAGACAACCACAGGACAAAGTGATATGTGATGACATCATTTTGTGACATAAACTGCAGGTTGTAGGAGAAGGGATATTGCTTTGGGTGGATTGACAGGTGTGGAGGAATCACCCTCTGAGAGCTGTCTTCAGGAATGGGTGAGGTTTTCCAAGGTAGAGATAGGGAGGAGGCCCTTCCAGGTAAAACAGCCTGGCCCAAGACCTGAAGAGGAATCCCCTTCTAGACACACAGCCAAGAGGACCACACTGCAGCCTTGTTTGTCATAGCAAATACAGGAAACAACCTGCATGTCCATCCATAGGAGGAGGGACAAATAAATTGAGGTATTTGGAAAACATTCAGCAGGGAAAAATGAATCAGTTAGAGAATCATGTAGCAATTAATATGGAAAAAACAAAACGTTAAATGAAAGAAAGGCTGCAGAAGGTTAGGTGCAAATTTTATATAAATGTTAAAAATATCCAAAACAATATATATAGTTTTATGAACTTTTCATTTTATGATTTTTTTATTATATCGTTACATGTAGTTATATAATTTTGTAATCTCATGTTTTCATATGAAAACATTAGTGGGAATGAAAAACCAAATTCAATGTATAGTGGCTGCTGCTAGGGAGGGAGGGAAGGAATGAGTGATTACAGGAGGCTGTGTCTCAGTTACCTGCTTTATAGACATAGATGACACATACGTACATGCGTACACAGTCATATGTATATAAACAAACACATATATACATATATTTATATACATGCATATATTTTTTAAAATTGAAGTACATTTGATTTACAATGTTGTGTTAATTTCTGGTGTACAGCAAAGTGATTCAGATATATATATATCTATTCTTTTTCGTATTCTTTTCCATTATGGTTTATTATAGGATATTGAATATAGTTCCCTGTGCTATACGGTAAGATCTTGTTGTTTATCTATTTTATATATATAGTAGTTCATATCTGCTAATCCCAAACTCCTAATTTATCCCTCCCCCACCCCTTTTTCCCTTTGATAACCATACATTTGTTTCTGTGTCTGGGAGTCTGTTTCTGTTTTGTGAATAAGTTCATTTGTATCATATTTTAGATTCCACATATAATATCATATGGTATATATTTGTCTTTCTGGCTTACTTCACTTAGTATGATAATCTCTAGGTCCATCCCTGTTGCTGCAAATGGCATTATTTCATTCTTTTTTATGGCTGAGTAGCATTCCATTGTATATATACTTCATCTTCTTCATCTATTCATCTGTTGATGGGCATTTAGGTTGTTTGCATGTCTTGGCTGTTGCAAATAGTGCTGCTACGAGCACTGGGGTACACTATCTTTTCGAATTAGAGTTTTCTCTGCATCATGCGTATATATTTTAAAGTCTGAAGTAAATATGACAAGATTTGACAGGCAATCGTTTGTCGTATCATCCTTTACACTTTTCTGTATACTTGAAGTATTTTGTAATTTCAAAATGAAAGAGAAAGTCACAGGACACGTTTAGAAATAGCAAATGGTATAAAGATCAGTGGTTTTCAAACTTTAACATGACCCTTAGTAAGAGATCTATTTTCTATTAGGAATCAGGAGTTTCATGACAGTACTTATCCTTAGTGTGTGAGGTGCACCCTGACATGTTCTGTTCTCTTCACTCTGTTTCATTCTGCATGAAATCAATAGCGGATAATGTTGAAGATGCGGGTCAGGGCAGGGAAGACTTTGACTGGAAGCCTCAGATACTTGAGCTTTACTTGGCAGAGAGGAGAGGGCTGCTGGCGGCTTTGGGGCATTATCCCCATTAGAGCTGCACTTCAGCCAAGTCAAATGAGATGGAACTGCGGCCAGAGATTGGAGGATGCAAGGTCCTTTAGGAGGTTATCACCGTGGTCTAGCTGGGGCAGTGTACCAGCCTACAGAGGAGTGAGAGAAGGAATATACTGCAATTTTTAGAAAAGGGGGTGGGGGTGGGGGGGTTTAATGACTGGAATGTGAGGGAAAGAGGAAAAGGAGAAATTTCACTTTGATTTCAAGGCTTGGTAACTAGGAGATTGGTCACACTGGTAACAGAACTAGGCACAGCCAAGGTTTGCTTTTTATTTATTTATTTTGGCCACGCTGGCCGCCGCTCGGCATGTGGGATCTTAGTTCCCTGACCAGGGACGGAACCCATGACCCCTGCAGTGGAAGTGCAGCATATTAACCCCTGGACCACCAGAGAAGTCCCAGCAGAGGTTTGGTTTTAAACGCACAAAGCTAAAGGTGCTGATGGGATCTCCAGATGGATATAGTGAAGTTCTTGTTGAGGTTAAAAGGCATGAATTCAACATGGCCTCATAATATTTGATGCTTTTTTATAGCAGTACACAGTACTTGTGAGGGAAACAGAGAAATTAGATGTCATCAGGGTGGGGCTGGGTGGCAGGCGTGGAGTGCTCCAGGGTAGACGCGAAGTGGCTGGCATGTGGGGATGGCAGTGGGGCCAAGTGAGGCAGGTGAAGTAAGACAGAAGGGCTGGAGGTTATGAGGAGCCTGGAACGTGTAAGTTTGTGTGAGGAAAAAGTCCAGGTGGAAATCAGGAGTGTTGTGATCAGGAAGGAGGAATGCCGGGTCTGAGATCCTGGAGCTCTAGTAACCCTGAATGAGAAACCACCACCGCCTTGTAGAAGTTGCAGGCCGGGCGGACAGGTGGTTGTAATATGATGGAGATGAAGACGACGGTTCACAGCTGTTGGTCTGAACTGAATAATCAACTTTTCCAGGGAAACTCGTCTGTGGAATAACTAAGGATTTTTAACCAGATCAGCTACTGATATGAGTTTCTACTTCAAATTGTAGAAAAGGCCATAGTGGAGAGGGATTCTCTTAAGGAGAGCCTCCTGGAATGTCCTGGGAGGGTCCTCTGGACAACAAGCCAGATGTCCCAGAGGGAGCCAGGATTCCTAGTCTGCCCTCAGCTCACAGGCAGACGGGCACCCACATCTTATCCAACTTTTTCTATTCCATTCGTGTTTGCTGGGCTTTCTTTTTCAAAGACCTAGGTGGCTGGGCTCTTGGGACACAAAAGTCCGAAGCAGTGCCCATACCTTAGGGCTGATTCCATTGAGAGCTGTGAATAGGTCACTCCAATTCTCTGTGCCTCGGGGTGGGGAGGGATAAATTAAGAGTTTGGGATTAACATATACACATTACTGTATAAAAAATAGATAACCAACAAGGACCTCCTGTATAGTACAGGGAACTATAATACCTTGTAATAATCTGTAATGGAAAAAAGTCTGAAAAAGAATATACATATGTATATGTATAACTGAATCACTTTGCTGTACACCTGAAACTAACGCAACATTGTAAATCAACTATACTTCAATAAAATTTTTTTTAAAATTATATGCATAAAAAAGATAACAGTGGAAACAAAAAATCTCTATGCTTCAGTTATTCTCACAATTAAGTAACACAAACTAAGATTGTTTTTTAATATCTTGAGTGACTTCCTTGTGCAACTCAATGAATTTCACAATTTAATGTAAAGAAGGCACATGTACAACCAATTACAGCATAAGGCTAAGGGGATATAACAGGACGTGATTAATTCTGCTTGGATCTGTTGCTAAACTTCACAGAGGAGGTTATATCTGAGCCTGGCTTTGAGAGAGAAGCAGGAATTGCCAGGCGTAGAGGGGTACTTGGCGATGCAAAGTGTGTGGCTTGTTCAGGGAACCAGGACAGTCTGTTCTGCTTTTTCTATGCAACAAGAATAAAAAACTAGGTCTCCGAACTCCTGCTCCAAAGTTCTTTTACTTCATTTTTCTTCTGCCTGGCCTCCCTTCCCTTCATCTTTGCCTAAGCATTCTTGGGCACAAAAGTACCAATGATAGGAGGAAATAGACCAAAAGCCATCTAGTGATTGGAAATCCGGTGAACAATTTAAATATTGTTAGGGATACCTCCCAAGTGGATGAGCTACACCCAGATAAACAATGTCCAAGTCAGATGTTGTTTCCTGTTGAAAAATTCCTTACATGTTCCTTATCTAAAAATCTCACCGGTTTTACCTTTAGAAGCAAAGAGGGCCAAAGGATAGTCTTCTTTCACTTTGTTTTTGGACAATCATCCATTGACGCATTCTGGGCCTCCTTTCCTCTGATGATTGCTGATGGGAGGAATAAAGGAAGGGTAAGTCCTTGTTTCTGTCTCAAGGAACTTGCAACCCAGTAACTGGGCTCTTTGCACACACAGCAGAGAAATAGCATGCAAGTCCAGACATTCTGCTAACCAAAACGTGTTGGTTAGGTAGGTAGGTAAGTGTTCCAGGAGGAAAGAAATCAAGATGGCCTGGAGAAAACTTCATGGTCAATGTGGAATTGAACTAAGACCTTGAGGATGTCTAAAGAGAAACTGAGAATGAAGTGACTTGCTTGACTCTTGGTAGCAAATAAAAAGCTGAGGTCTTGGGACCACCAGGAGAGTGTACGGCATTAGGTGCAAAAGGGTTAACGTTGAATTGCTAGGAAACACTGAAAAACTCCTTACACAGCGTGCAAATCTGGCCTTCCTTTGTTATCAGATCCTTCTGCTATGGAAAGTACATTTCCAGGATTGATTTCCTGCCAGTAGCAACCTGCAGCTCTCTTCGGGGTTCACCTGGCCTGGCCCGGGTCCCAGCAGGTTCGAGGACGGGTGATGAAGCTTCCTGCAGGCGAGAGGCTGCAGAGCTGAAGCCAGACCACGCCGAATGAAGCCAGTGGTTACACTCTTGTGGAAAGTCCTGGGAGGCTCCCTTTCCCCAGGCTTTAATTAACAGGCGGTTCAGACAGCAGAGTTTACCTTTACCCAAACAAGCAGTCTCTGAAGGAAAAGGAGCATCACGCCCAGCCAACCTGGCCGTTGACCTTAGACTGCTCAAGGCGTTCTAAACTGTTCCCAGCTCTTCCAAATTCTCCTGCTGCAATTAAACGTAGATGCTACTCAGTGCATGTGGAAGGTGCTTTCTGGATCTGTACTGATGCATTTTGAAAATAGTATCTGCTCAAGTGAGGAGATGAACTGAGATGTGGGAAGGATGGGAAGTAACAATAAAGAAAATACAAGGAATCCCAGCTGAGAGTTCCAGCTGGAGAAAGAGAAAAATCCCTAGAACAGAGCAGCAAATTAAGGCTGTCTTTTCTTTCTCCTGTTCATATTAGGGGGAGCCACAGAGGAAAAGATTCAGAGGTGGAGGGGGTCACTGAGCCCAGTGACATGTGTTCCTGGCACACTGGCACACAGGTGTACCTTGCCTTTTTTTGTAGGCAGGGCTCAGCCATGCCAGGTGCTCGTGAGGTCAGGGATTGACCCCCTTATTAACTCCACTTGGGTTTGTGTGCTACAGGAAAATTCTTTTGACAATATTGTATATACTGGCTTTCCCAAGCTAAGAGAACATGATTGCTGCCTTACCAGCAGATGTTACACATTTTTTTTCACCTTTAACCCCCCATCCCCCATGACTATGAGCTTACATCATGGCAAGTATAGCTAGGTTACTCCTGCGGACAAAAAATGTTGCCTGCCATTCCAGTAAACAGTGAATCTTGTCCACTGTCAAGCCCTCATCCACTGCAGCTGCCCCTACGGTGAGCCCTGAGGAGAATTCAGGGTGGAGAAAAACAGGATACTGACCTTAGATAGTTAAGATGCATATCAAAGGTATAATTTCAGTAAGCCCAGACTTGCATCTTCCCATACACGGAAAAGCACTAAAATCATTAACTTGGGATGTCTGTGTTTTGTGATTAGCAGTGATCTTTTTTCTTTTTTAGAGTTTAATAAAACAAGATTTATTTACTCCCAGCACTTACAGGAGACAGTGGTTGCTAGATGGAAGGAATCTTCTTCACAAGCCACACAGGGCAAGGTTGATGGGGATCCCACCATGACGTTTGTACACCAAACAGTGATCTTTCGATGTTCCTTGTTTTTTGTTTGTTTGTTTGTTTTTCCCCAACAAAAGCTATATACCCTGGCTCCTCCCTTACCTCTTTGGAGCGGATCCTCAGAGTATCTGAGAGGCTGTCTCCCAGGCTAGAGTCCTCAGTAAGGTCCCCGAATTAAACAGAATTCACAACTTTTGGGTTGTGTGCTTTTCTTCAGCTGACACTCTGGAGAATAAATTTACTAGCATGATAAGCTAAGTAGTTGAGCTCAAAACCCACAGAATAAGACAAATAAGTATTTCTTTATAATGCAGGGTGTTTTGAGGGGGGGAAGATGTCTTAATATCCATTGCATTAATTAATCATGTTTCACCAGTTTTCACATATTTATGTCAAATATTCCTATTTATAGAATAGCAATAACTTCATTTTTCCAGTTACAAAAGTAGTAAATATCCATTGGCAAAGGTGCTATAACGATAGTATCAACTCCAGAAGAAAAGTGAAATTCCCCTGCTATCCCACCACTTAGCAATATCTGTATTAACGTTTCGATTATATGCAGTTCCATACCTTTTCTGTGCCATTGGTATATCTTTACAAAAATGGGATGCATACTTTTATTTTGCTTCTTCCTTGTAATAATGTCTTTCATTCATGTATTTATTCAACAAATCTTTGTTGAGCATCTACTATATATGCTGGTCAGTCACTGTTCTAAGCGCCGGGGAGACTACAGGGAGAAACGATGGAGCACACGTTTATGTCACATGCATCTCTCTGTAGCAATAAGTGTAACATATCTACATAATTATTTTAATGAGTGCATCGTGTTCTATTGTGTAGATTTATCATCATTAAGTCAGATCTCCCATTTTTGAATGTCGAAATGCTATTTTTTTTTTTTAGATTTTCTTAAATATGGAGTGAATATGCGTTAACGGTTGTTGAATCTGAATCCGTGTTAAAACTGTCTCTACTAATGATAGGATTCTGCTGGTACTGCCGCTTTTTGAAATATGACTTTATAAACAGTGGTATGATACTTGGCAGATGTGGCTGCAAAGATGAGTGTGGGCCCAGCAGCCTCTCACTTTATGGATGACTGCAGAGGTCCGGGGGTTGCGTGAGGCTGTTGCAAGTCCACCTCTGTCTCTGATCAGCCCAAAGGCTGCTCACAGCAGGGTTCCAGGCCTTATAAATGGGCGCCAAGCTGGCCCTTTGGCTGCTGTTCCTTCTCGGCCATTTATGGTTCTGCAGCGTTGTGGGAGGCTGGGCTTCTGTGGACTCCGGAGGCATTTCTTCAGCCCTCTTTGATGGAAATTGCTCTTTTGTTCTCTGTCCAACAACCAGCAGGCCACCTTCCTGCCATCTGTGTGAGGCCCCCTCCCCTACAGTGACACGAGGTGATGTCACAGGATCTGTTTGTTGGTGACTTCAGTACACTGCTGGATCTTCAGCACAGAGCAAAACAGTCCGGATGCATTACAGACTCTCGGAGCATTAGAACTTGTAGAGGTTATACCCCCTTTTTTATGGACAAAGACACAAGCATAGAGAAGTTGAGTGATTTGCCTAAAATAGTCAGTGGTAGAGCTGGAACTACTAATTCCTCATCCAGGGCTTCTCCCAGGAATCAGCTATTCTAAGTTTGTGGTCAGTTCCCATAGGGCCCTGGTAATAGATCGGGGAACATCATCGCTCTAGAGTCCTCTATCTGGCCTCCAGATAAAGTATCATCAGTACCAAACTGTCTGTTTCACAAACATTGAGCTTTTAATTGTTTTAGATGGCATACTCTAGGTGTAAAACTATTAGCATTATTAATAGTTTTAAAGGAGTACTTCAGATAAAACTTTAAGATTGGACCCTTAAATAGTCCAAAGCATGATGTAACATTTTATAACACTTTCTTATAAACATTAACTGAATTCATGGTGCAGATATTGTACTCAAGAAATAGAACTTTTAATTCCAATCCCGTTATGGTCTAAATCTAATTAAAGCTCTTAATAAAGCAGTCGGGGGGAGGTATTTTGAAGAATCCCAGAAATGTAACCAAAAATATTAAATTCCTTTTCAGTTTTCAAAGATTGTGGACTTGGGGCTTCCCTGGTAGCACAGTGGTTAAGAACCCACCTGCCACTGCAGGGGACACTGGTTCAATCCCTGGGCCGGGAAAATCCCACATGCCGCAGAGCAACTATGCCTGTGTGCCACAACGACTGAGCCTGTGCTCTGGAGCCTGAGAGCCACAACTATTGAGCCCACGTGCCACAACTACTGAAGCCCGTGCCCCTAGAGCCCATGCTCTGCAACAAGAGAAGCTACCGCACTGAGAAGCCTGCGCACCGCAATGAAGAGTAGCCCCCACTCGCAACAACTAGCAGAACCCCTTGCACAGCAACAAAGACCCAACACAGCCAATAAATAAGGAAATAAATAAATAAGTTTATTTTTAAAAAAAGATTGCGGACTTCCCTGGTGGTCCAGTGGTTAAGAATCCGCCTTCCAATGCAGGGGACTCAGAGTCAACCCCTGGTCTGGGAACTAAGATCCCAAATACCGCAAGGCAACTAAGCCCTGAGCCCGCACCACAATTAAGACCCGATCAACCAAATTAATTAATTAATTAACTTTAAAAAAAAGATTTCATTAAAATCAATTATAAAGTAGAAAATATATATATATATATTACTAAATTCTAATCCCATGTGTTCTTTAGTTCAGATATTGCTGGTACTTTAATGTGCATGCTTTGTCTTTTCAAAGCACCATTCAGCTGCTGCCCATTTTATCATTGTGGACTGTCTTTTTTTTCCTGAGAGATACAGAGACAGGAAATCATCTCCTACCCACCCTTATTTATGAGGAAAATGACCCCAAGTAGTTGAATGTCTTGGGCATGGCCACATAGCTCATTGTATAGAGCAAACAGCCAGACTTCCTGACTCGCAAACCACTATTTCTTTTTTCTCTCTCAACCCTGTGGAACAGAAGGAAATGGGTGCCGTACATCTGGGCCTAAAGAACTATTCAGTAAATCATGATTAGGTGTATGATTATTTTATATGCAGCAAACCATTTTGGACATGGGAACTTGCACACCCCATGGTCCCTGCCCTTAACAGAGCTTGGGCTGCAGGTGGGAAGTGAGTGCATCACCAAGGATCAGGGCTCCGGGAGAGAAGTGTGATGGGCAGGCAAGGCCAGGCTAGGTGGCAGCTGGGAGCCCTCCTCTGGCCCTGGGGTCAGGAAAGCCCACAGGCAGTGCTGGCTCCTGGGCAGAGTGTTGATGAGCTGGGGTTGCTACGGCCACCCTTGTGTGCAGAAGCATATGTGGGAGATAGTGTTGCACCTTTGAAAAACTACCAGTGTTATGATCCAGGCCATCAAAGTGGCCTTGGGTATGAGTTCTGGGAAAGGAGGCTAGAATAAGAACAGGGAAGGAGGTCTACAGAAGGGCCTATTTGCACATTCAAATTTGAGTATTGTAAAAAATGGTGAGCTCTTGGGGGATTTTGAGGAGGGGAGTAGTGATCAGTCTCCACTTTTGTGGTTGTTGTTGTTGTTGTTGGCTGTGTCGGGTCCTAGTTGCGGCACACGGGATCTTCGTTGAGGCACGCGGGATCTTTCATTACAGCATGCGGGCTTCTCTCTAGTTGTGGCATGTGGGTTTTCTCTTCTCTAGTTGTGGCACGCGGGTTTTCTCTTCTCTAGTTGTGGCACGCAGGCTCCAGGGCACATGGACTCCGTAGTTGTGGCATGTGGGTCCCAGAGCACGTGGGCTCTATAGTTTGGGGCATGCGGACTCTCTAGTTGAGGCGCACGAGCTCAGTAGTTGCGGCAGTCAGGCTTAGTTGTCCCGCAGCATGTGGGTGGGATCTTAGTTCCCCACCAAGGGATCAAATCCACGTCCCCTGCGTTGGAAGGCAGATTCTTTACCACTGGACCATCAGAGAAGTCCCAGTCTCCGCTTTTAAACTATCACCCTGAAGTGGTTTGGAGACTAGACGGAGGCTTTGGGGATGTGAGGCGGGGGAACCATCCCTTGAGGAAGAGCGGTCAGTTATGAGACTGCTGTTTTCCTCATCAACACAAGTTCATCTTGAAGGCCCGAATCAAAGGAGGGCAGTAGAAATGGAAAGGACAAGCGGATTCCAGAAACACTGAGATAAAATCAACAGGCCTCCATGACTGATTAGATATAGGGACTGGTCAAGTCCGGGCTGAAGGAGGAGGCTGTAGAGGTGGAATTTGAAGTGCCCATGGGATATTCAGCTGGATAAAACCGGAGTCACTGGATATTTGAATCCAAACTCAGGAAAGATCTGGCTGGAGGTATGTACCTGGGGATCATCTGATAGAGGTGCTGGCTGAAGCCAAGGGCGTGGGAGAAGTGCCTGTGTGAGAGGTACCAGATACAGAAAACGGGGCAGGTGGTGGAACCCTGGGGACAGATGCCACAGTTGACAGGGTGATGGGAGAAGAAAGCAGAGGCAGGACCACAGAGGGCAGTGTCACTTAAGCCAGGAGAGGAGGCACTGGTCCACAGCATGAGTCCCCGGAGCTCAGGTGACATAAGGGTTGAACAAGCGAAACCTCCAGGGATGAGAAACCTCCCATCTTCCTCCTACAACATCAAACCTAAACTCATTTCGCTAATGCCACACCGCCCACTCCACTGGCTTCCTCCTGTGTGTAAGGAATAGAGCCCTTTAGCTCCCCGGGGCTCCGGTGAGCACCACTCCCCCAGATCATAGCTTCTCAGCCACCAGCAACAGGACAAGTGGAAACGCCATCCTTTGTCCCAGGCCCAGCTCTGCAGTGATCCCAGGGCCACTGCACCCGACCCGTTCCCACCTCCCCTGTCCCCTCCCTTACCCCTGTGCTCTGTCACCAGCTGCCACCAAGGTCAGTTGGAGGTGTCTCTGTGCAGAACTTAACCCCCAGGCTCTCAGATCCCCCTGCTGGCTGATAGCGGAAGCGCTGCTTAGCATTTCTTTCTTTTCTCTTTTTTTTTTTCTTGTTTTTAAGTGAATTAAGGTATTCTGATGACATTTTCTTTCTCTCTCCCGCTTCCACTCTTTCTGTCTTTCTGACTGACTATAATTCTTAGTAAGTTTCTCTTGGTGTCTTTAATTCCTATATGGGCACAGTTCATGGATGGTCCTGGTAGGGGACCCCTAGTGGGCGCTGGCTAAACAGATGTCTCAGGACTGGGTTACAGGGGCTGCTGTAGAAGGAGGTACCGGGTATCCTCTCACACCAACAATGTCATAATAATGGCAACATAGTATGCTTTGCAGACTTGGGACCAAACCCTGTGTTAAACACTTTATAGGCGTTACGTCATATAGTCCTTGTGTCATTAGCTCTGCTTCCCAGATGACAAAGCCCAGGCTGGAGTTCCAGGCATGTCGACAGGACTGCGGGTTGGAGCTTAGGTCTCTGGAGCAAGTGTTGTCCTTCCAGCCATAGAAATGCCACCTACTAGGGTGCCCAGGCTTTGCAGGCTGTATCTTGGCATCAATTCTTGGACTGTGCTCTCTGCCTGGACATCTTCGACCCCCGTCTACCCCACCCCAACCTACTTCCCCATCGTTTTTTGGGAATTCTGACTTTTCCTTAAGACTTAGGTCAGGGGTCCCTCGGAGAAGCCTGCCACCCCTCCCTCCTACCTTCTGTTTTGGTTGTTTGCAGTGACCTCGAGAACCAGCAGTCTGTGGGTAACAAGTATATCTCTCTTATGTGAACTGTTTGAATATGTGTTCTCTGTTTTATTCATGTATCACTTATAGATGGCTCCTGTATTGTCCTTAAATAAATATATTTTATCAATGTTAAAACACACACACACACACACACACACAAGAAACAGTGAACAGTGCTTGCGTCCTATGCGGGACTCATCCCACATTTTCGTCATGATTTCCCTGTTTGTCTGTCTCCCCCATAGATTCTGATCTCCTCCAAGGCAGGGAGCATATCTTATTGGTCTCTGTACCCCCAGCACAGAGCTCACCTCCCAGTAATAAAATAGCAGCAGGATTTGGCACTCACTGAGCACTCAGCTGGGCCAGGCAGAGTGCTCAGCACTTTATTGTTTAGATTCTTGCATTTAGCCATCATAACAACCCATCCCATACATACAATGATCACCCCATTTTACAGATGAAGAGACTGAAGTTTGGCGAGGTCTATGACTGGCCCAAGGTCACCTAGAGAGTGGCTACCCAAGCACTTGGCTCCAGGTATCCCTGGACTTTTTTCACATTTTATCAATTTTCATTAATGGCCCTACATTTTTGGCCTAATGAGGTATTTTTTCTCTTTCAATATTGATTAAGAAGTGTGCGTAGGAACCGGTTTGCAAGGCAGAAATAGAGACACAGATGTAGAGAACAAATATATGGACACCACGTGGGGAAAGCAAGGGGGGTTGGGGGGGAATAAATTGGGAGATTGGGATTGCCATATATACATTACTAATAAGAAAAAATATCAAATTGTACACTTTAAATATATGCAGTTTATTGTATGTAAATTGTATCTCAATACAAGTTCCTAAAGAAAAAAAAGAAGTGTGTGTAGCAAGGTTACATTTTCTTTGCTAAATTGTACAGTGCCCTGGGAAACACTGGCTGTATCCTCAGCTGAAGGGATCTAAAGGAAAAGGGCCATTAGAATCAATCAGGTTTTGAACTTTTCTGAAAAAAAGAGTTTGGGGAATGGGAAGTGCAGAAGGTAGCTGTAGATATACTAAAAATCCATGGCTTTACTCAGTAACTTCACATGAAATTTTGCAGCTATTTTATGAAATAATCACTGTGCTCACCTGACTCATCTGTCATCTAAAAATTCCAAGTTCAAGTTAAACATTTTTGAGGCCTGAAATTTATTGCATACAGATTTGGGTTCTCAGGGGAGGCAAGTCCAAAACTACTTGCTTTCCAGAGCATAATAAAAAAAAGAAACACTCACACAATCTTTGCAATTAGATTTCATGTTAAATTTAGTCCACGTGTTAATTTTGTTCAACTCTTAAGATTTCTCAGAATATACCTTGGTCTTTACCAACCTGACTGATGACTCATTTAACCTCAAGGTTCAAGTTACTATTGCCTCTCTCAGATTTTCAAGTTCCCAGTGAAATTAGTGGATAATTTAAGATTAAGTGCTCAAGAAATGTAGGCTCTCATTAGTAATATTAACATTGATAATTTTTATATTTCGATATAATACTTCACACTATTAGAGCCTGTCTGATGGTTACATTTTAATATCATCTAGCAAACTCCTTACTATAAAGGTACCCTTACTTACCTTCTAAATGTTATTAAAACAAGGTGGCTGACATTCCCATTTTACAAGATATGACTTTGCCTCACTCTGTAGTGCGTAGTAGAGAGAATCAGAATGTCAGAGCAGTAAGGGATCTTGGTCCAACTCTATTATTCTACATATGGAAAAAAAAAAGGGAGGCGGAGCTCAAAGAAGTTGTGTGCAGTCCCTGCCTCCCCAGCTGCACTAGAAAACCCACAATTCCCTCGCTGTCTTTGCTCAGCACCGCCTCACTTCATCTTTGCCCATTTTACTCTGTTTCCCGTAGGTTGCATCCCCGTGCAGCCATGACGACCGCTATCCTGGAGCGTCTCAGCACCCTGTCTGTGAGCGGACAGCATCTGCGCCGCCTGCCCAAGATCCTGGAGGATGGGCTGCCCAAGATGCCCGGCACCGTCCCCGAGACCGACGTGCCCCAGCTCTTCCGGGAGCCCTACATCCACGCCGGGTACCGCCCCACCGGCCACGAGTGGCGTTACTACTTCTTCAGCCTCTTTCAGAAACACAACGAGGTGGTCAACGTCTGGACTCACTTGCTGGCGGCTCTGGCCGTCCTCTTGCGGTTCTGGGCCTTTGTGGAGGCCGAGGGCCTGCCTTGGACCTCTGCCTACACCCTGCCCCTGCTCCTGTACGTCCTGTCCTCCATCACGTACCTCACCTTCAGCCTCCTGGCCCACCTGCTGCAGTCCAAGTCTGAGCTCTCCCACTATACCTTCTACTTTGTGGACTACGTGGGTGTGAGCGTTTACCAGTATGGCAGTGCCTTGGTCCACTTCTTCTACACCTCCGACCAGGCCTGGTACGAGCACTTCTGGCTTTTCTTCCTGCCCGCAGCTGCCTTCTGTGGCTGGTTATCTTGCACCGGCTGCTGCTATGCCAAGTACCGTTACCACAGGCCTTACCCAGTCATGAGGAAGATCTGTCAGGTGGTGCCAGCAGGGCTGGCCTTCATCCTGGACATCAGCCCCGTGGCACATCGCGTGGTTCTGTGCCACCTGTCTGGCTGCCAGGAGCAGGCGGTCTGGTACCACACCCTCCAGATCGTCTTCTTCCTGGTCAGTGCCTACTTCTTCTCCTGCCCAGTTCCGGAGAAGTACTTCCCGGGTTCCTGTGACATCGTGGGGCACGGGCATCAGATCTTCCACGCCTTTCTGTCTGTCTGCACACTCTCCCAGCTGGAGGCCATCCTCCTAGACTACAAGGGGCGACAGGACATCTTCCTGCAGCGCCACAGCCCCCTGTCCATCTACATGGCCTGCCTCTCCTTCTTCGTCTTGGTTGCCTGCAGCGCAGCCACTGCGGCCTTCTTGAGGGAGAAAATCAAGGCTAGACTGACCAAGAAAGATTCCTGAGGCTGGCCGGGGGAGGGGCGCGGTCTGGAGGCAGCCCGTTGTGATTCGGGGAAAACTTGAGTCAACAGTAGGAGTCGACTTTTTGTTTTTAAGAGCAGGCTTTTAAATGAGTACATATTCCCAAGGGTGGCTGTGGCAATAGCACTGGGAAGCCAGAGGTCCAAGAGTTTTGTTGTTATGGTTGTGAATGAAAGGAGTATTCCTTTATCCTCTGGGCCGTAGCCCTACGAGACACAGGAAGGGAAGGGACTTTGGCTAAGGTTCATCAGACACTGCATTAAGAACCATCTTCATGCCTGAAAATCTAGTAGAATTCTGACTGCGGCCTCCAGGGGCAAGCCCTGGACTGAAGGGATAATCCAATTGGACTGGAAAAGTTAGGAGGTGGCTGGACCACACTGTATTGAAATGGGCATTCTTCTGCGATGCTGCTCTTTGGTGATTGGGTACATTGACCCAAAGACCCAATTTTATTTGGATTTCAGATTGTCAGGGGTGGAGAAGTCAGAATCTTCAAGAAGATTCCGTAAAACCCCTAGGCATCATAAATTACTCGGTTCGTCTGACTTCTGGTCCCTTCTCCAGCACTCTAGCACTGACCCTTTCTTTTCTCAGGACAATGTCTGCCTGGCTGTTTTCTCCCAAGTGCTGTTCACTCCCATCTGAACCTTGTGTGGTGACAGAGAGGACAATGAAGCAGTCATACTTCCAAGAAATGCTTGGATCCATGTGGACATTTAGGAAACTTACTCTCATATAATACTAATGGAAACGGTACTAGAAAATACAGTGCCAAGAGCCACCAGGAGACCCAGCCAGCAAGCACGGATGCTGTTTGGTGTCATGGGACCCTTCTGTTTTATACCTGTGCATTGCAGGATTACTTGAGATCTATTAGGGCCGCCTTACATGCCAGAAGATCTGGAGCTCTCTCCAGAGAATCTTCTCCAGATTTTGACCAGCATGTTCAAAAAGCCCCTGGTAGAGTGAATTGGATCTAAGGGTCCCACTAGAGATCTGATTATTTCAAGAGGAACTCAAGGTCCAGCCTCTTAAATAGATGCTGCCCCATGAAGGACCCGCGTAACTCCCCTAGTTCAGGGTCCTCGGGGAGGCAGTTGTACCTCAGCTTAGAGCAGCTTACATTAATCAAGCCCCAGGACAGGCGTGTGTGTGCACTCATGGTAGGTTGGTCCCCAAAGGCTCTTTTGGGTGAGGATGATGAACTGGGCACCCAGGAGGCAGAATGTTCTGTTTAGGACATCGCTCCCCAGCAGCTTCTAGGGGATGGGGGGGGGGACTTGCAGTTGATGTGTTCTGGCCACGCAGCCCCCCTGAGGACTGCCTTCTGCACTGATCCAGTGAAGGGGGCTGCATTGGCACCCTCCCCAGAGGCTGCATTTCCCATCAGTATAAGGTCTCTGTTTACTAAAAAGGGAGGTGGTTTTTCACTCCAGTTTGATGAACCTCCTCTCTGCCTAGGCTACTTTGTTGTCTTCACATCTTTTGTTTTCTTCCTTTCTCTTGAGAAATGTGTGGGGTTTGTGCTGTATAAATGGAAATTGTATGAACACGTCGCTTAATACCCGGCCACGTGGAATTTTCAATTTTGGGTCATTGGAATAAGAAAAAAATAATTCATTGCCTTCCAACCCATGGATGAAAAAAACTTCAGAATACCGGAACCACGTATTCATCAGAAGACTCTTTCAAGCTGTATTGGGGGAAGGCAGGGGAATTCAACGGACGCTTTCCTATAATCTTTATATCAAGAAAGCATATGTCAGGACTTCCCTGGCAGTCCAGTGGTTAAGACTCCTCTCACTCTTCCATTGCAGGGGGGCATGGGTTCAATCCCTAGTCGGGGGAACTAAGATCCTGCACGCCGCAGGGTGGCCAAAAAAAAAAAACAAGCATATGTCTTGTCGGTTATGTTATTTTCCTAGATGGATTTCTCATGGGACTCCTCAAATACCTGAACTTCTGTGCTACCCAAGTGTCTTACACGAGCTTATGGCTTCCAGGCCACATTCACCACCAGTAAAGTTAACAACACTCAACGGGGTTGAACTGATAAGAGAATGGAAAGTTGTGTCAACACAGTGCAAGTAGAGGGTCAGTTTAAAATGGAGACGAGAAAGTGTCTGAAATGTTCATAATTGTGGGTTCAGAGACTATCTTCTTTTAAAAGTTGGAAAGAAGGTGTACATCAAGCTCTTGCATGTAACCATGATGGCCGTGGTGGGCAGAGATCTTTAGGCCAAGTGCAGGTATTTCTTAAGGGAGAAAACACGAGGTAGAGCTGTGATCCTCTAACACCCTCCGCAGACCAATGCCAGCTTGTACACTGAACGGTCTGTGACAAGATAAGTACAGAGAGACACTAAACTTTTAGATATGAACATAAAATTCATAACATTTTCATTTTAATTTACCCAAGTATTGGTTCCTCTAGTGACCAGAAATTAAAAAAAATTTTTTTTCACCAGAGATATTTAAGAAGCGTTGAGGTAGGAGGAATTCCAGTATCTCATGAGAAATAGAGACACAGGAAATGCAGGCGTTTTTAACTAAGACTCTTGAGGGGTTAGATACTCCTTTTAAAACATTTTCATTCAAATGATTGAATCAGTAAGGAAGAGACCTGGTTTGTTTAAAAGGAATAATGAAGTATTTGATAAAGAAGATGGTTCTTCTTACTCTACCAAAGCCAACAGTTGACATCTACTGGAAATTGTGCTATCATTTTTTTTTTTTACCTTAGGCTTTCAACCTATTAAAATGTAAATGCCTCTGGAAAAAAAAAACTAAACTACTAGTCATTTACATCTTTGGAATAAAGTGGATATTGTATGCGACCCCCTACTCAAGGTAGGGAGGGGGGATGGCAGGATGCAGTGAGTTGGGGACCTATTTACCGTGTGTTTCCCTCTTGCAAGCACTTCCTGACCTATATTTACTAGGGAGCTAATGTTAATACCCTTCAGATGTTAGGGTTTCATCTCCCACCTCGGCTGAAAGTACCTCACTCAGTAACACTATTCTCAGTCCTCTACTGGAAGTTTAAAATAGTAGGAGCTCAGGCCATGGAATGGATGTAGTTCTTTCCTGCCTCTGATGCCCACCTGTTCACCAGTTGTACCCTGATGCTTGAAAACATTAGGTTCTTCTGTTGCCGCACTGTAGTTTCAAATGGGTCCTCCAGATGGTGCTCGCGTCTCAGAGAAGGCACCGCCCATGTCCCCAAGGCCTCCACCTAATTGTGTTGGCCCTAGGGTTTTGCTTGATTGCTTGGCAAAGAAAAAATAGAACTATTTTCTGTTTATGTAAATCTACTTATACAAATGACCATTAAACAGATTTTGTAAATGCATTATTGTACTCTCAACCACTCCCTTGTGTCTTTGACAAGCAAGGCCCATCTTAAAGAAAGATTTTATCTACACAAACCCTGCCAGGAGGAGATCAGGACACTTCATAGCCACCTAGAATTAGGAAAGCATCAAAGCTTTAAAAAAGTCTCCATACCCAAACTCCTAAAATATACTTCCCCTCCCCCAAATCCCCACTTGTGAGTAGATCAAACTGCATCCCCCCCCAAGAAGCTATGGAGTTGATTTCTCTAAGGATTTCCATCTAGTTGAATAAATGTTTCTAATTCCATGGACAAACAGTGTTAAATATTCCAAACTTTTGAAATGATGGACTATATTTTTTGAAACCTAGAAATTATCAGCTATACTATTGTTATACCGTAACAGGTACTACGGTTGTGAAATGTGACACCTATCAACCAAAGGATTTTGTAGCCTTAGCTCTTAGATTTACATAGCTGTGGAAAAGGTGGTTCTACTATCACCATAACAGGAAGAAAACCACATTCTCTGGTTAGAGGCTCCACTGGTAGGATTATGGGTACCCCTCTTGCCAAAACACTTTTTATCACCAGCAGGGACCCTGGGCAGTTTGCAGATGCTTCTGTTGTCACTGCTAATAGTTTAGCCCCTCTTCACTTACTGATTTAGCAAGTATTTATGAGCATCTATTGATGGCAGACTCCATATTGGCTCTGAAGATACCACAGTGAGGGTAAAAGACCAGCACCCTCCACGCTAAAAGAGGACCAGCGTCTTCCCACCTTGGGCCACGATAGGGTCCCCTCTCCAGGACTTGGTTCCAATCACAGCCTGAGGGCCAGATGGCCTGCCAAACCCATAGGAGGGAAGCTGGGACCTGTTTTGGGCCAGACCCTTTTCAAAAGGATTGAGTTCTCTCCTTTCCCCTCCGGAGGCTGGAAACATTTCCCACTCCAACAAGGCTGTCACCTTAGAGTCACCTCAACCCTTTTGCTACTCCTGCTGCCTCTCCAGCCCCTCTTCCTGCCCTCTAGTTGATTTAATCCAGTGCTGAGAATCCTTGACACAGCCAGACAGAGAAAGAAGCCCTGTATTTCTGTAGGCAGTATAGACTTCCCATAAAACCCATCCTTTAGGGAAAGGGATGTAGGGTTCCAACCAGAGTACAGGTTCCTGATTTGGTAAGTTGGAAACAGCATGCTGTACTCTGGCTGTCTCCTTTGGGAAAAAAAAAAATCCACCTTATGCCTTATGAAATTTTATAGAAATAACAATATAGAAGGAAAATCATTGCATTAAAGGGAAAATTCATTTAGATATTCACTTTGGGAGCATATCTACCTAAGGTAAGGGCACTTCTTAATGACTCTCATAGGAAGTTATACACTGTAATTTAGACGCTAGGAGGCCTTGGCCAATTCAAAGGTTCCAGAATAACAGCTCAGGTTTTTACTATGCTTCCCCAAGCATTTCCACAACCATTTGCTTTCCTAAAGGGTCATGTGAGGTGAAACCAAAAAGAGCTCCATTAAATCAGAAGACACACTAAAAGTAGAATGATTGCTTCAAAGTCACACAACTAGGAATGTTTAAACTCAAAGTCCTTTTTTCTTCAGATAAATTCGGGCCCCAGGGACTTCCCTGGTGGCACAGTGGTTAAGAATCTGCCTGCCAATGAAGGGGACACGGGTTCAATCCCTGGTCCGGGAAGATCCCACATGCTGCGGAGCAGCTAAGCCTGTGCACCACAGCTACTGAGCCTGTGCCCTAGAGCCCATGAGCCACAACTACTGAAGTCCACACACCTAGAGCCTGTTCTCCGCAACAAGAGAAGCCACCACAATGAGAAGCCCATGCACCGCAATGAAGAGAAAGCCCACGTGCAGCAACAAAGACCCAACACAGCCAAAAAAAAAAAAAAAAAAATCAGGGCCCAGCTAATCTGAAACATCAACACCAAATATTTGCAGAGCCCTTCACAGTGGGTAAAGCACTTTTATGTATTGTGTATACTTTAACCTGATCTCATTTTAATTTTTTTCCTAAAAACCTCATGAATAGCCAGGGTTGTATCGCTTCTTTTGGAGTTAAGGTGACTGTTCATCTTGGATGTCCTCGGATGTCAAATAAAGCATTCTCTGCATCTCATGAGTTCCTGAGAAGCCAGAAAGTTCCATTGGCTACAGGCCCTTGGTGGCCTAGATTTTAAAGTTGAATCTCACCCTCCAGGCATGGCTTCTTTGAATACCTTTGAATCCTGGGAAGAGAAACTCACCTGAGTATTGATGCTCTCACTGAAATGATACAACCCCGCCCTCTCCTCTTTCACTGGGGTTGTCAATTCTTCAAAAGATTGGATCTCCCAGGGATTCTGACAAGCAATAATGACTTAAAAACCTCATTAAAGAGTTTTGCACACTTTAGTAGGAAGGCCTCCCCCCAAAAGTCATTACTTCTCATTTTCAAGTAATACAGGTTTATTAAAGAAAATGCCAAAATATGGAGAAAAAAGATAATTCACGGACCCATCACTAAAACGAGCCCCTTCCGAGTAAGAATAAGGCCATGTCACAATGTTGCCAATGGTAAGTAAATTAGCAATGTCCCACCTAATCCTTTCATTCTGTAACGTACAAAAAAACAACAGTCTTGTTCTGTTTACAGAAATACCAGGGCACTCACATGACACTCCCTTCTGACATTTATGTAGGTAATTTGATGATGCCATGGCTGGGATTCTGGCTCAAGAAACAAAGCCAACAATACATTCTCTCGTGTTGAAAGAATTCAGTGAAATGTGAATCAAGCCCTCAGAGAGTCCTCTGCTAGAAAGGCCTTGGCTGGAGGCGGGGCCCAGCCTGCTCAACTGCGGAGTTCCTGGACTCAGTGGCAGTCACTCCACAAACGTTGAGCCCACAGGTGCCAGGCCCTGTTCTAGGCACCAGCATACAGCCATGGACAAAGCAAATCCCAGCCCTCACAGAGCCTTACCCTCAGCGGTGGGGGGTGAGGGCAAGACAAACAGCAAACCGGGAATCCCTGGCGGTCCAGTGGTTAGGACTCCATGCTTTCACTGCTGAGGGTGTAGGCTCAGTCCCGGGTGGGGGAACTAAGATCCTGCAAGCTGCATGGCCAAAAAAAAAAAAAGGACAATAAACTAAATAAATACATTAAATAGTTAATGTATTAGAAGGTGATGGTGCCAAGGAGAAACAGCAAGGAAGGAGAGGCCAGAGGGAGGGAAGGAGTGTGCACCTTTAACTGGGATCAGGGGAGACTACAGAAAGAGGTGAGGGAGGCGGCCAGGTGTTTCTCCCCGGCAGAGGGAAGAGCTGCAAGGGCCCTGAGGCCAGAGCCTGCAGGAAACCCAGAAGAGTCAAGGAGTCAGATAGAGAAGAGGACAGATCGTGAGAGCCTTGCAAAGTCTCGGGCTTTTCCTGTGACTTCAGGATAAGGAATGCTGGGGAAGAATCCTGCCCAAGAAAATTGCGGGGTAGCCGTTTATCTATGTGGGTTAATTACTAATTGCACATGATCTTTGCTGGTAGAACAGAGAGCAAATTCCGTTTGTTGCCTGCAATCCACACGAAACCAGGTTATCATTAAGTTATTCCGTTTGTGGGCCTGGCCCAAGAGATTGCATTCCTGTGGACACACTCTTGTGCTCACGGGATTCTTCCCAAATTCTCAGAGCATTTTTTAAGCTCCCAGCATGCTGACCTCCACTTCCTGGACAGGCTTTGAATGTTTCCATAAGTCCTACTGACCCTAATTTGTGCTCTGGGTAATCCTCCAGGCAGAAATGCAATGAAACGTCCAGGGCAGAGTCTGCAAACTGGGAATAGTAGTAACTTAAACAGCGTACATTAACTAGTGCTCACGCCTCACCAAGTCCTTCACTGAGCTGTTTGCTTAGATTCTTTGCTTCAACCCTCATGTAATCACTGGGAGGTAGGTATTGTTAAAGCCTTGGAATCCAGAGTCCATATTCTTAATCACAAAAATAAAGTGAATGTAGAAGGCCCTTTGGTCTAACTTCCTCATTGCCAATTGGGCGAACTGGAAAAAGTGCAGAAAGGGAAATGTAATGATTTTTTTTTCCTGATAAATGAAACAAACCGGAAGAGGTAGTTCTTGTTTCATTCCTAGACACCTTGGCCAAGAAAAGTCCTTAGCCTGTGACCATTGATGTATACCAATGGTGAGATTCTTAAATATACTTCATGCTAGAATCCAATGCAGATCTAGTCACATTAGTCTCAGAGGCCATCTGTAACCACCTGGATGACCTCCAAGGATTCCAGGCAGTTCGAAGAACCACTGAGTCTCCTCACGTCATTTCCCTATGCTTCTCCCGTGAAGACTTCCTTGCCTTCAGGACCTATTAAAAATACCCTAGTCTTCAAAGTCGATCAGAGCACTATTCCGGTTAAAACAATTTCTTAAAGGCAACTTAATGGCAACATGCAAAACATCTCCATTCAGTGTATTTTCTTTTTCAAACAGGAACAAATTAGCTCAAAATCTGACTAATGCTGCTTCGGGGGGGGAAACAGCACAGTTTGTGCTCAGTCACCCGAGGGGCAATTGTCATAATCGTTATGATTTCTGCACTTCCCCTGAGCGGGGGGGGGGGGCTCCCGAAATTTCTCACCAGAGCTAGGGCTCGCTGCCCTGGGGAGGGGTTGCTCTCTGTTCTCCAAGGTGCTGTGGGAAGCCCCAGTCCCCAGCCTCCTCCACAGAACACAGGAGGAACCTGGTGCTTTTCTGTAACCCAGACCTCAAAGAGAGTTTGGAGTCCCTCCTACCCCGTAAAGGGATCTGAGGGTGGGGGCGGGGTGTCTGTGTGTCTGCCTTTGTGTCTGTCTGTGTGTGTGTCTGTGTGTGTATCTGTGTGTGTGTCCATGTGTTTGTGTTGTGTATCTGTGTGTCTGTGTCTGTGTCTGTGTATATCTGTGTGTCTGTGTCTGTGTACCTGTATGTATCTGTGTGTATCTATGTGTCTGTGGGTATCTGTGTCTGTCAGTGTGTCTGTGTCTGTGTGTACCTGTATGTATCTGTGTCTGTGTGTGTATCTGTGTGTATCTATGTGTCTGAGTATCTGTGTCTGTGTGTCTGTGTGCACCTGTGTGTATCCGTGTGTCTGTGTCTGTCTGTGTTGTGTGTGTCTGTGTCTGTGAGATGCTTATAGAGAGTTTGGAGGGTGTGAGAGTAAAGAGGGATGACATAGTCACGTGTGCCAAACCTTCTAAATGTTCCACAGGCTTTAGAATGCCTAAGCCATGTGCCCCCTTCCCTGTCTTCCTTTCACCTTCCCCTGCCTTTAGCTGGCCATCCGTAATTTCTCTGGTCCCCAGTCCGTCTCCAAACCATCCAGAGGAGGAATCAAAGGCATTTCCCCACGTCCAAGGTTGCCATTTATGTGAATCAGTGGATTCACCTCCTGTCCACATTTGGAATCTAAACCTATAATCAATATTACTGCCACATCACTCTTCTCTTTCTCCATCCTGTGAAGAACCTGATAAGGCAGAGATGTCTCACAAGCAGGATGCTAACATCAATGATCCCTCATGTGCTGAAGGAGGAATATCTTTCCCAGCTGTGTGAGGATTGAGCTTGCGTGTAAGAAATACCCAATTAGTAACCAGTCATTAACTCATGGTTTCTTAATCTCTTTTGATCTGGGGATTTCTCATCAGTAAAATGAGGGGCTGGGTTGTGTTCATCACTTTCCAAGTCTTTCAACCCCGACCACAATAATGCCCACAATACCAATGGGTGTGTTTAGAATATTTTTTCACTGGATTCTTCTTACCCATGTAACATGGGATGCAACCTGATAATTTATATTCTATTTTTTTAAAAATTCTGGTTGTTGTCCTGATCATTAAGATGATTTTAAGACCTAGTAATGGGGATCCACTGGCTATTTGAAAAATACTAGTGATTTTCAAGTCATCATTTATTCATTTACTTGGTCAGTCATTTTGCAACTGTTTATTGAGTATTTATGAGGTGCCAGGCACTCTGGTGGAAACAGAAAATGGCACTGAACAAAACAAAGCACTTATCCTTAGGAAGCTTACATCCTGTGGAATCTCTAATTCTGTGAGATCATGTTTGATAGGATTTTTCAGAGGGAAGGGAATTCTGAGTGAATCAGCTCAAGTCATAGAATGGGTCTGACTTAGAGGAAAAAGCATCGGAAGCACAAGTTTTTTCAACCCCCTGACAGGAGCCCACTCAAGACTAAAATAGTCTAAACCCTAATTGGGTAATTTTGTGTCAAACGAAGATTTCCTGTGGGTCCTAAATCTGCTCCAGAATCTGCTTGGAAATCACTATGGGTGCTTCTCTCTCCTTTTTCCATACTTTGTAGAGATCAAAGTGGTTGACGGGCACGCTCTGTAGATAATCGATTCCAGAGACCATGGAGTGATAGAAATGAAAGGAAGAGAGCATCGGACTGAGGGACACGCCCTTGCAAGGTGTCATCTCCATTAGTCACTCACTTAGCCACACCCCCAGTACTTCCAAACCGACAGGTGGGTCATTGAGTTTGCTTTTCAGAAACCATGCTGTACCGTTTCTCATCCAGAAGAGGGCAGTAGCGCACCACAATCACTGCAGAAAGCCGCGGGCGCTCGCAACCTGCTTGATATTTATTTGTCCCGTGATGTTGGGTACTGAAGAAGAAGGTTATCACAGGATTGTAAACAAATTCTGGGTAAAGCCAGCTCTGGGCAAAATGCTGAAAAAGGAGGCTTATTTTAGGCGACTCCTTGCAGGCTCTGCCGTCAGACCTCGCCCATCAAGCGTCTCTGGGAAACATCGTCCAGGCTGAGGCCCTCTTTCGGGGGTTTGGCCTCCTGGCAATTTGATCTTACCATTTTTTCCATTCCCCAAGCTTTGTAGCACCCTCTAAGGTCATGTAATGTCCCTGTGGCCTTCTGAGTCCAGGCTTTATGTACAGCCTTCCATACATGGCACTTTCCACTTTAGCTGCAGGGGATGGTCAGGCTCCCACCCTCTCCTGTATATGCCACAAGGTGGGAAATGGTGAGTGCAGACTGATGGTGAGTGCAAGCCATGCTGAGTCGTCCTGTTTGGAAGAAATAGGCTATAAACTCTTTTTTTTTTTTTTTAAGACTTTCTTAAGTTTTTAAAAATTTATTTATTTATTGGCTGCGTCGGGTCTTCGTTGCTGTGCACAGGCTTTCTGCAGTTGCGGAGAGCGGGCTTCTCATTGCGGTGGCTTCTCGTTGCAGAGCACGGGCTCTAGGCACACAGGCTTCAGTAGTTGTGGCATGTGGGCTCAGGAGTTGTGGCTCACAGGCTCTAGAGTGCAGGCTCAGTAGTTGTGGTGCACCAGCTTAGCTGTTCCGTGGCATGTGGGATCTTCCCCAGACCAGGGATCGAACCCATGTCCCCTGCATTAGCAGGCAGATTCTTAACTGCTGTGCCACCAAGGAAGCCCTAGGTTATAAACTCTTAATCACTTCTCAGGGTTCACGTGGTTTTCTGATACCCTGTCTTTTTTTTCCCCCTTCTTCACAGACCTGTACATCTGCTTTTTGGCACTGATGCAATACTGCCTGACTTCCTCTCCTCAGAGGTGATGGCATTTTTACTAGGCCACAGATGAAGAGAAGTTTCCTTCACCATGCATTTCTAGGTCCAAAAGTAGTTAAAACACTCTGTAAATCATTTAACTAGTGTGCTCTTCTGGGAAAGAAAGGCATTTAAGCAGAAGGCATTCCCTCAGTAGAAACAGATGCCACAAAGGACAACAGACGTAGGCATGACTCACCTTTTCCAAGCCCCACGGCCTCCTTCCCTACCCAGCCTAGGGAATACCGACCCAAGTGCAACCCTGCAGTTAGTCCAGGAGGGCTCTTCCAACTGTATCCTGATGCCATTTATTTACTTTTATTAAGAGAAAGGACAGCGAGGGATCATATAACTAGGAAGAGTTTAAGGTTATCAGGAAGAGTCGGCAAGGATTATCATTCCCAGTGATTCTGAGGTTGGACTTGCCATCTTGAGATATTCTCCCAGTGGCTGGCTTCTGTTGAATGAAAAGAAATGCACAACCTAAAATTTGAGAATTATGTTTTATTCAGTGGACTTTCTGAGAACTCAAGTCAGGAAGAAGCCTCTCAGATAGCTCTTAGGGACTGCTCCCAAGAGGGAAGGGAAGAGCCAGGATACGTAGGAGTTTTTGCAGCAAAAACCAGGTAGTTGGAACATCAAAAGATTACTGTTAATTAAAGAAAACCAGACATCTCAAGTTAATGAATTTAGCCCTTTTCTTTGTATGGGAAGATGCAAGTGTCTGGGCTCACTGAACTCATTCCTTTGATATGCACCTGAACGATCTAGCGCCAGTATCCTGCCTTTCCTCCGTCCTCAATCCCCTCAGGGTGCACAGTTGTGGGTGGATGCAGCGGCTGTTGGCTTGATGGCTGCAACATCCATTATTTACTGAGATGGCAGGCGACATTCTTTGTCCACAATTCCCTTCTAGGTCAGTGGCTACGATATAATGCAATGGACAGACACTTTTAAAGTCTTCAGTATCTTCAAGAATGCATTGATTTTTTTAAAAATGTATTGAACACCTACGTTAAGGTACTGTGCCAACAGAAAATAAAAAAATCATAAAGGTGAAAAAAGAGGGGGACAAAAATGGGAACTAGAAGTAGTTGGGGAGAGTAAGTATTATTAGAAAAGAAACTTTGGGCGGCGTGTGGAGACAGCCACCAATATCTGCTTCAGGTACCACTAGTGGATTGACATCCTGGGCCCCTTGAGGTTTACGCCTATTAGTGAAACCCAACAGGGGGATTTGCTCTGACAAGCAGCAGTGAAACTAAAGCCGCTGTCTGTATTGGCAGCAAACCACCCATGACACAGATGCCTTCCGTGTGAGGCTTGTTACTCCATCATGCTCCTAAACTGGCTCGTTATCAGAAACAGCTGTTATAAAAATCAGATGCCTGGGCCCCATTTCAGACCCAATCTAGCCAATGTCTGGGCATCTGGCTTTTGTTTGCTTTCTGTTTTTCTTTTTAAGCTCCTCAGTGCTGCTGGATAGCTTGTTTTGTCTTTCCTGAAAATATGTCAGGAACAGGATTACATTTCTTTTAAGGGATGATGATTTAAACAAATTTTGTAAAAAGAGTACCTACGATTTTGACAATGTGTCACCTCCCTTATTTGTTTTTTCCTTCTGACTTAGCTGTCTCTTCGAAGGAGATGCGTTTCCCCTCGTGGTTCTGATCTTTTTCATTGCACCTGCAGGTAGGTAGATACTAGAGACATGGAGAATTGACACGAGCGCCCTGTAGCTCTTCAGTCAACAAATACTGAGTGTCCTGCGGTGAATATGTAAGACCCCAAGGCCCGGTCAACAACCGGGAGGGTGCAGAATGGAAGGGATTGACAGTAGAATAAAGAAAGGTAACGTGGAAAAAACCTGAATGCGGTAGTTGGGAGTATTAGGGACCAGACGGCTGCATTTGCTCACTGACCATCCTTGAACAACAGAGTCATAACCGTGAATAATCCGCAGCCCCTGGACTCAGGAAACATGGGTCCGAGAGCGGTAACACCTTCAACCGGAAGCAACCGCTGACACTTCAGTGAGAACTGCTACAAGAGCGCTTTTCCCACAGGTGGGAGAAGAGACAGCGGGCGGGGCGCGGTGAGGACTGGGGCGGAGCGAGGGAAGGACCGCCCCTTCCCCTGTAACTGATCTAAGGGCCCGCCCCGACCGTGGCCCTCACGGAGAGAACTATCGCGTCATTACAACCACCTCCTCCTCCTCCTCCCGCCCCGCCCAGCCGCTCCCACGTCGCCGCGTCCCGAGCGGGGAGGGGCGGGGCCCGCTCGCCGAGGCCACACTCCCGCGAGAGCACCCAGTCCCGCGGGCGGCGCACGCGCAGACTCGGCACGCCTGCGCCTCAAGGCCGGTCTCTAGCCCACGGGCGCTCGGGATGTTTGTCGTTACCATGGAGCTGCTGGGGCACTCAGAACGCCGCTGGTCCCCCAGGCAACCCGGGAGGACCAAACCGCACCGAGGTGGCCGCGGCGAGAGCGGCTGCCATGGTGTCCAACCCAGTGCATGGCCTGCCCTTTCTCCCGGGCACGTCCTTTAAGGACTACACGGTGAGGACTTCTCTGCCCAACTCCCTATCCCCACCCCCTGGCGGCCTCGGAGGGCTCACAGCTCGTTGCATCTCCTTTCTCGTCTGCGCGAGTCTGTCCTCTTTCCCTTCAAACCCGTCCTCTGCCCCAACCCTGTTCTCTTTTCTTCCCCACCCATCTCACCCTCTCTCTCCCATTTTGCCCTCCTCCCATCCCTCTCTAGTTTTTCCACTCCACCCTGGCGACTGTCGGCCTCCCAGCGTTCTTCCTTGCTGCTCTGCTCCTCTGGCCTCTGATCTGTGTGGATCACTGTTTTCCCCACCTTGCACCCGAGCTCTCCCTCGGTCTCCCTAGCTCAGCATACCCCTCTCTGCCCAGCTGCGTCCTTAAACCCGCTCCCCAGCCTGGGCCCCTTCCTCGACTCAGCCCCTCTACACCTTCATGCTGATTTCCACAGCCCCCCCCCCCGGCCCCCCATCCGCAGTCTCCCCAGGCCCATCATTCCCGCCCGCGTTCTTCCTCTTTTGAATCCTAGACTCAGTAATCGCTCCCACGCCCAGCTCCATTTCCTGTCTTATTTACCATTTCCATCCATTGGCTTCTTTCTGCCAGATTCTTTTCCGCAGTGTCCTTCCTTCTCATTTATGCGTCTACCACACCTCATCCCTTTTCTGTCCTGCACTTATGCCTTTTCTACAGTCTAGTCCACCTTCACCCAGTTCTTGTTTAACCTTCTTCCCCAATTGCTCTTTCTCCAGAAGTTAGACTTCCAGCACTTGGCCATCTTCCTCCCAAACCATCCTCAGGTGCTCGGTAGGCGATATTTCCGCATTAGTTCTCTCCACTACAGTTGATTTGTTGCAGGTTTTTCTTCCCCTAGCCCATTTCTTTTTGCTTTAACATTTTTTTTATGTTTGCTGTTGTTGGTTTTTTTCTTAGAAGCACTAATTTATTTTATTTTGGCTGCGTTGGGTCTTTGCACAGGGGCTTTCTCTAGTTGCAGTGGGGGGGTGCTACTCTCAGTTGTGGTGCGCGGGCTTCTCATTGCAGTGGCACCTCTTGTTGCGGAGCACGAACTCTAGGCAAGTGAGCGGGCTTCAGTAGTTGCAGCACACGGGCTCAGTAGTTGTGGCTTGCAGGTTCTAGAGCACAGACTCAGTAGTTGTGACGCGCAGGTATCGTTACTCTGAGGCATGTGGGCTCTTGCCAGGTCAGTGATTGAACTTGTGTCCCCTGCATTGGCAGGCGGATTCTTAACCACTGCGCCACCCCGCTTTAACATGTTTATAAAAGATGCCTGTTTAGATTTTTGTTTCACTCTTCCCCTACCTTAAGTGTTTTTAGTTGTATCTTCTAGACGAAATTGAAGAGAGAAAAAAAATAGGCTTGAGTTTTTTTTCTCCAACATAGTTTAGCCCTTGACAAAATTTTTATTTATTTTTTTTATTTGTTTTAACTCTGAAATTTCAGGGTTATTGAAATATATGTTGGAATATCAACATTAAGATTCAGTAGGCTGATTATCAGAGATGAAACAATAATAGTTCATATTTATATAGTTTAATAATTTAAACTATAAGTTCCTCTTCCTGATCATGAAGGTAAGATAAAATACAGTCACTTTATTTTCTTTGGGAGAATGAATTGAAATTGAATTTTTGGTGAGGGAATTTGGATTCTGAATCTCATTTTCATAGTTATTCCTGCATTAAGACACAGCACTGTAGATTTTTTGCTTCAGTGGACTTTTCAGTTTTATGTAACTTATAAAATGTGGGCATGTTCTTGCCCCGTGCTGGAACAGCTTACCATTTAGTATTGGTGAGTGTGGGTTACCCACGAGGCAGAGTTGAGTTGATTTGGGATTACAGAGGTGTGGGTTGGAGGTGCCAGGCTCTGAGAACATATATTGTCATACTGCAAGTAAGACGAACTGTGCATTGGACATATTTCAGATTTTAAATACACTGGCCAAGTGTCAACCAATTTGCCTTATTTGATATGTGAGAAACATGATCACTATCCTCAGCCCTGAAAGACTGGGTATGTGTAACTCTCATGACCTTCAGAAGGTGAACCGCAATGACTAAGGTGGGGAGCCTGAGGTGGCCTTGCCTGGGGGGCTTTGAAGTCCACTGATACAGGCCGTATAGCTGAGTGATGAAGCAGCTGATGTTGCTTCTGTCTTTAGAGGTGGGATAAGAGGAGCTTGAAGTTACACAGGTTACCCAGTGACAAAGTCAACTCAGTCCGTATTGTTCTGTGTCATTTGTGCTATGTACTGTCAACTGATTTGTGACCCTGAATGTATGACCCATAAAATAAAGTTCACAGTCCATAACTCTTAGCAAAAGAAGTTTACTCTGTTGCACCTTTTATGTTAGTACAGATCTTGAAAGATGGTAAGTTGGGCTGCAAGGAAGTTAGGAGGTAGGTTAGTCAGTCAGTTTTTTCATAAAAAACATATTTTATGATTTATATGTGTAGGTATATATGTATGTGTATAAATATGATTTTGAAAGTAACATTGCAAAGAACAGAAAAAGGAAAAACAATCCATCAAATTAACGTAATCTCTAATTTTCCCTTTCACTTTTTTCCAGCTTTATTGAGAGATAATTGACATATTGTGTAAATTTAAAGTGTACAACCTGTTGATTTGTTATGCTTGTGTTTTGCAAAATGATGTCTACCATTAGCATTAGCTAACACCTCCATCCAGTCGTATAATTACCATTTCTTTTTTGTGGTGAGAACATTTAAGATCTACCCTGTTAACAAATTTCAAGTACGTAATACACCATTATTAGCTATAATCATCATGCTGTACATTAGATCCACAGAATGATTTCATTTTATAACTGAGTAAACTGGAAGTTTGTGCCCTTTGACCACTATCTCCCCATATCGTCTACCTCCACCCCCTGGTAACCACCACTTTACTCTCTGTTTCTATGAGATTGACTTTTTTAGATTCCACATATAAGTGATATCATACAGTATCTGTCTTTCTCTGATGTATTTCCCTTGACGTAATGCACTCAGGTTTCATCCAAGTTGTCACAAATGGTAGGATTTCCTTCTTTCTCATGGCTTCATGCTATTTCATTGTATATACATATGTATATACACATTCATACACACATATATGTTGTATCTTCATTCATTGGTTGAAACAGATTGTTTCCATATCTTGGCTATTATGAATAATGCTGTATTGAACATGGGGGTGCAGACATCTCTTCAAGATCCTGTTTTCATTACCTTTGAATATATACCCAGATTGCTGGATCGTATGGTAGTTCTAGTTTTAATTTTTTGAGGAACCTCCAAACTGTTTTCCATAATGGCTGTACTAATTTGTATTCCCACCAGTAGTGCACAAGTGTTCCCTTTTTTTCTCCACATCCTTTTCAACAGTTTTTAGCTCTTGTCTTTTTGATGATAGCCATCCTTAGTAGGTGTGAGGTGTTATCTAATTGTGATTTTAATTTGCATTTCCTTGATGGTTAGTGATGTTAAGCACCTTTTCACATACCTCTTGGCCATTTGTATGTCTTCTTTTTGAAAAATAAATCTATTCAGTTCCTCTACCCATTTTTTTTTCCTCTGCCCATTTTTAAATCGGACTTTGTTTGGGTCGTTTTTGTTTTGCTATTGGGTTGTATGAGTTCTTTATATATTTTGGATATTAACCCATTATCAGATATGTGATTTGCACATTTTCCTCCCATTCAGTAGGTTGCCTTTTCATTTTGTTAATGGTTTCTTTTGCTCTGCAGAAGCTTTTTAGTTTAATGTAGTCCCACTTATTTATTTTTGCCTTTGTTCCTTATGATTTTATTGTCAGATCCAAAAAATCATTGCCTAGAACAATGTCAAGGACATTGTTCCTTTTTTTTATGTTTTCTTCTAGGAGTTTTACAGTTTCAGGTCTTATGTTTAAGTCTAATCCATTTTGAGTTTATTTTTGTGAGTGGTGTAAGATAGGGATCCAATTTCATTCTTCTGCATGTGGTTATCCAGTTTTCCCAACACTGTTTATTGAAGAGACTATCCTTTTCTCATTGTGTATTCTTGGCTTCCTTGTCAAAAATTGGTTGACTCTACATGTGAGGGTTTATTTCTAGCTTCTCCATTCTGTTTTACTGGCAGTGTGTCTATTTTTCTGCCAATATGTACTGTTTTGATTACTATAGTTTTGTAGTATAGTTTGAAATCAGGATGCCTCCAACTTTGTTGTTCTTTCTCAGGACTGCTTTGGCTATTAAATCTTTTGTGGCTCCATACAAATTTTAGGTTTGTTTTTTTTTGTCTGTTTCTGTGAAAAATGCCATTGTAATTTTGATACTGATTGCATTGCATCTTAGATGGCTTTGGGTAGTATGCACATTTTAATAATATTAATTCTTCCAGTCCATGAATGTGGGTTTCTTTTCATTTATTTGTGTCATCTTCAATTTCTTTCATCAAAATCTTGTAGTTTTCAGTGTACAGGTTTTTCACCTCCTTGGTTAAATATATTCCAAAGTATTTTATTGTTTTTGATGCTGTCATAAATGAGATTGTTTTCTTAATTTCTCTTTCAGGTAGTTTACTGTTGGTTGTAGAAACACAACTGATTTTTGTACGTTGATTTTTGTATCCTGGAATTTTACTGAATTTCTTGACTAATTATAACAGCTTTTCGGTGCAGTCTTTAAGGTTTATAAGATCATATCATCTGCAAACAAAGACAGTTTTAGTTTTACTTCTTCCTTTCCTATTTGGATTTCATTTATTTCTTTTTCTTGCCTGACTCTTTCTAGGACTTCTAGTACTATGTTGAATAGGAGTGGTGAGAGTAGACATCCTTGTCTTGTTCCTGATCTTAGAGGAAAAGCTTTCAACCTTTCACCATTGAATATGATGTTAGCTGTAGGTTTGTCACCTGTGGCCTTTATTGTGTTGAGGTATGTTCCTTCTACACCCAATTTTTTGAGCATTTTTATCATGAAAGGATATTGTATTTTGCCAAATGCATTTTCTGCATCTATTGAGATGATCATGTGATTTTTGTCTTTCATTCTGTTGAGTTGATGTATCACATTTATTGATTTGCATATGATAAATCATCCTTGCATCTCAGAAATCAGTCCCACTTGACTATGGTGTATGAGTCTTTCAATGTGCTGTTGAATTTGGTTTGCTGGTGTTTTGTTGAGGATGTTTACATCTATGTTCATCAGATGTTGGTCTGTAATTTTCTTTTCTTGTAGTTTCCTTATCTGGTTTTGGTATCAGGGTAATGCTGGCCTTATAAAATGAATTTGGGAGTGTTCCCTCCTCTTCAGTATTTTTGGAAGCATTTGAGAAGGACTGGCATTAATTCTTCTTTAAATGTTTGCTAGAATTCACCAGTGAAACCATCTGGTCCCAGGCTTTTCTCTTTTAGGAGATTTTTGATTACTGATTCAGTTTCCTTACTTGTTATTGGTTTTTTCAGATTTTCTATTTCTTCATAATTCCGTCTTGGTAGGTTGTACATTTCTAGGAATTTATCCATTTCTCCTAGGTTATCCAGTTCGTTGGCATGTAATTATTCATAGTAAGCTTTCATATGCCTTTGTATTTCTGTGGTATCAATTGTAATGTCTCCTTTTTCATTTCTGATTTTATTTGAGACCTCTCTTCTTTCTTAATCAGTTAGCTAAAGGTTTGTCAATTTTGATTATCTTTTCAAAAAACAGCTCTTAATTTCTTTGATCATTTCTATCATTTTTCTAGTCTCTAATTTGTTTCTGCTCTGATTTTTTTTTTTTCTTTTGCCATGCAGTGCAGCATGTGGGATCTTAGTTTCTGTACAAGGGATCAGACCTGTGCCCCCTTCAGTGGAAGTGCAGATTCTTAACCACTGGACCACTGGGGAAGTCCTGCTCTGATCTTTATTATTTCCTTTCTTCTGATGACTTTGGGCTTGGTTCTTCTTTTTCTGGTTTCTTAAGGTATGAAGTGAAGTGGTTTATTTGAGATCTTATTTCTTAATGCAGGCATATATCATTATAAACTTACCTTAGAACTGCTTCTGCAGCATCCTGTAGGTTTTCATTTTTGTGCTTCCATTTTCATTTGTTCAAGATTTTAAAAATTTCCCTTTGATTTCTTTGACTCATTGGTTGTTCAGGGGTATGTTTTTTAATTTTCACAATTCGTGAATTTTCCAGCTGTCCTCCTATTAATTGACTTCCATTTTCATGCCATTGTGATTGGAAAAGACACTTGGTTTGATTTCAGTCTTCTTAAATTGCTGGGACTTATTTTGTGACCTATCACAAAATAATAAATTAATATTTGATCACATAAAAATCTACCCTTTTACATCCCAGCCCTTATGTTTTTGATGTCACCATCTACATCTTTTTGTATTGTGCATCAATTAACAAATTGTTGAAGCTAGAGTTAACTAGCCTTTATACTAGAGTTAAGTAGTTAACACATCACCATATTACAGTGTTAGGGTATCTCTGTTTACCTTTACTAGTGTGTTGTGTATTTTCACGTTATGAATTAACACCTTTTTGTTTCAGCTCAAAGAACTCCTTTCAGCATTTCATGTAAGGCAAGGTTAGTGTTGGTGAAGTCCCTCAGCTTTTATTTATTAGGGAAAGTCTTTATCTTGCCTTCATTTCTGAAGGACAGCTTTTCTGGGTAAAGTACTCTTGGTTGGCGGTTTCTTTCTTCTGCACTTTCTAGAGGCCTAAGCTGGCTGCTCATGTTGTTCCTGGGCTCTGGTGGGGACAGGGGAGGGGAGAGAGCTGGAAGGGACTCAGGTGGTGGCCTGGGCAACCCTGAATACTTGTGGGGCAAAAGCTGGTGAAATCTGCAGGGGCTACAGGGAAGCTGCAGCTATGCCGGCTGTTGGCTGTGGATCAAAATCTGCTCTTTGTCTGCCATGCAGGTCTCTGAACTGCAGTGGCCCCCACTGAGTGGCTGCTGCCTTGTTCTTAGCTGGCTTTGTGCACTTCTGCCTCGCTAGTCTGGGTGGGGTGAAACTGAGGTGGGACCTTTGTGCAGTGTTCCCAAAAGACTGTGGAGCTGGCTGCCCACCCTGCTCTTCCTTCTGGTGGGGGGTTGCCTCCTGGCGCTGAACAGTGCTGACTTGGAGGATGATGCAGACAAGATGAGGCTGTCTTTCTCCTCTTCCTGTGTGGATATCCTTGTTTTTTCTGTCCTACTGTGTTGCTGAAACCTCCTAAATGGACTCTGGACCTCTTCTGGAATTCTTGCTTGTGGATAGCTGTCCAACTGTTGATCTTTGTGAAGGGCTGAGAAGGCTGGGTCTCCTATGCCACTGTTTTGGTCTCCTCTGCCTTCAAAAATACATGTATTTCCTTTCCACTTTCTTCTTTTTTATTTAGTCTTGTTTTTTACAATTACCAATAAAAATGTGTTGATTGTAAAAAAAAAAAATCAACATAATTCAGAAATATGTAGTACAGACAGAGAACGTTCTCTAAATCCAGGCTTTTTGTGCACGTGTTTGCATGCTTGTAATTGTAGTACACATATAATTTTATGAGCTGCTTTTTTGGACTTGTTAAATCATAAACGTTTTTCCCAGATTGCCACATGATCTTTAAAACCAGTATTTTAATGGCTGCATCATAGCCCATTAAGTAAATTTTGCATCATTTACTCATGCTTCTCTTTTACATTGTTTCCCATGTTTCACTGTTGTGATTAACATTATAATGGTCAGGGACTTCCCTGGCAATCCAGCGGTTAAGACTTTGCACTTCCACTGCGGGGGGTGTGGGTTCGATCCCTGGTCAGGGAACTAAGATCCCCTTGCCACATGGTGTAGCCAAAAGAAAAAAGAAAAAACCAAACCAAACCATTATAACCGTCAGCCTTAGGCTTATTGTTTTTTCCTGTAATTTTGGATTATATCCTTGAAGGATGGGGGGGTGGAATTATTGAGTTTAAGACTTTACGTCTGTAGTATCCATTTGCTTTCCAAAGAGTCATATGAATATATTAGTGTCCCTGTAGCAAGAGGGGCTTTCTTTCATTTCAGGTAAAAATTCACTTCACAGAACTAGATCCTCTTGGTTCCATGGTTTATGACCACCAGATAAGATGAAAAACATGGGAAGACGAGTACAAAATTAGGAATATGCATTAGATAACATTTTAGTTTTTTGTGGAAAGTGAGCTGGTAATTTTAAATTGGATGTTCAGCAGCAAGGCTTTAAGTTTTATTTTGAGATTAGGCTGCTGCTTCCCTCCTTGTTCCTGGCCAAGTGTTTTAGCTTAAAATACAAGAACCTTCTAATGTAGGTAAACACTTTGATATAAGGTTTGTGGATGTTTAGAAGCAAAGGTTGAAGTTATATTTTTGAAAGTTAGCTCTTTTACCTAATAGTTATATTATAATGACATGCTTCTTTTTTTCTTCAGAAAACAGCATTTCATAGAAGCCAGACGCTGGGCTATAGGAACGGCTATGCAGTTGTTCGACGTCCAACAGTTGGGATCGGTGGGGACCGGCTCCAGGTCAACCAGCTGTCCCAGGCTGAGCTGGACGAGCTGGCCAACAAGTTTCCAGTCCTCATGTATGGCCAGCCCAAGCAGGCCCCACCTGCAGAGTTTGTTCCTGCGCATGTGGCTTTCGACAAAAAGGTATCGTCTGGGATTGAAGAGTACCCCTTGAATTCAAATTTCTGAGAGCCAACTGTTTGCAGAAAAGTCAACAGTAAACCACAGGCTTTCCAGATACTCTGAGGAGAAAATTGTTCAAATGCCTCAACCTTTAGTCATAGACAGCTGAATGCAGGATTGAAAGACTCTTTCTTTACTCAGGAAGCTGATTACAGAAAATAATTCCCTGTAGATGTCACTGAGATATTTTCTAAATACAGTTTTTAAAAGTTGGATGAGTTCTGAATTCTTGAGTTCATGTTGCTATGTTTACCTCTTCTCTGTGTTTTGTACTTTTTAAAACTCCTGTGTTCTGCAGTAATATCAAATCCTTAATCTCTGTGAAATGCAAAATGTCATCATGACAATGACTTCATCTATTTTCAGTTTTCTCCAGGCTGTCCCTGTAAGTCATTGTTTTTCAGGGAGCATTTCAGATTTGGCATAATATAAGCAAAGGGTAGTATACATTTTTGTTTGTGTCTTATTTACCCTTATACTTTGGTAATGTGAGTTGCTTTAATTTCCGTCTGTTAACATTTCCACATCATCCTTGATTTTCCTTGTCACTGAGCCTCCTCTTTTCATTAAGGTGAGGTTGTCATAACCCTGGCCATGCAGCAGAATTACTGATGGGACTTTTAAGAAACTTGGATGTCACCCCAGCCCTCATTGATTGTAATTTTCAGATAATGTTTATGTATGACTGGGCCCGACTACTACTAACCAGTTTTTTTGTTGTTGGCTGCACAGCATGGCATGTGGGATCTTAGCTTCCAGACCAGGGATCGAACCTGTGCCCCCTGCAGTGGAAGCTCGGAGCCGAAACCCCTGGACAGCCAGGGAAGTCCCAACTAACCAGTCTTTATAAGTTAGCTTTCTTCATTTACTCCTAGCCTAGCTTCCTTATCTCTCTTTTTTCTTTTCATTATTTTTGTTAAGTGTCTATACCATTTTCATCCACCTGGTCAATCTTTATTAATCGAGTACCTATTGAAGCTAAAGGCTGGAAGATAGCATTACAAAATAATCTAGTGGTGGAAATATGCCATTTACAATAATTATCAATTTTAAAAAGTTTTTAATGTATCAGCCATAATCTATATCATCTCCCCTTCCCCATCTCAGCCAACTCATCTGATACAACATGGTCACATGTCCACTCATAGCTGAACCTAAACATCCATATCAATGGTGTGATGGATGTTTCTTTACTTTTTTCTTGTTTCTCTTGTTTATAGCTTTACAGCTGTGACAGGCACTGCAGAACCAGTAGAAAAGGGAAAGGGGTGAAAATACAAGAGAGGAGTGCGGTAGGCATTTAACAATTTGTCAAGATATAAATGGTTAGGTTCCATTTTTATTGAAAACAATAGCAAATAACTATTGTAAACTAGAAAGTAATAAAGTATTAATGAAAATTAGGGAGAATTGTGCCTGAATAGGAAGTAAGCTGCTTTTTTTTTGTTTTTCTATGTAATTTTATGCTAATTGTCATTACTTAATTTATACTTTTAAAATATCATTTGTAATTTATTTCTTTAAAGACAGTGGTCATAAAAAGAATATTTACATTTTTGTTTTCCTGTGCATTTTACTTGGATCATCACAATTTCTCGATAAATGATTCTTACCATAGATAATGAGGTAGGGTAGTTAAATGCATGATTTTGAAATTAAGATTTTTTTTTGCAATAAGAAAATTATGGGTTCTCTGAATTAAATCAGAGTTTAAATTTTTTAGGAATGTCCAGAAGTCCACTTAATAGCCAAAATATTTGTCCATATTTTGGACATTCTTTGTACTGTTCCTCATCCTTAGGATATAACTATTTCTTACGTAGGTGATAAAGACCAGGACATTTCCAGCAAGTGCCTGCATCCTTCCTCTTTGCTCCCATAAAGTTCTCATCATCATCACCCACTTTTCCCCAAACTAACTTCCCAGTCTGTGTTCCTGCTGTTTTTTTCATCTTTTTCATCTTTAACTTCCATCTTACTGCCATTTCAAACACTCAGGTGACTATTTTTCTACCTAGGGTCGTACCATCCTGTCTTAAAAAAGTTCTTTCTACTTGTGACCCTTTAAGTAATAGCACTTTATTCCTCATTTGACTGTCACTTCACTTACAAGCAGACTTCTTCATCCTCAAGCCCCAAACTACTTTTTCCAAGTAGCCAGTGTTGTCTTCCTTGTCAAGTCTGGAGAGGTTTTCTTTGCCAGTGTTCTCTTTGAACTGTTGGCAGCATCTACGGTTGCTTACCCCCTCCTCTTTCAAACTCTGCTTTTCTTTCGCTACCAGGACTCTTCACTCTCTTGGTTTTCCCCTCTCTCCCTTATTGCTCCTACTATGGCCTCCCTTCTCTCAATTTTTAATGGTAAGCATTTTCAAGGTTCTGTTCTTATTCCTCATTCTGTATTCTTGAGAGATCTCACCCATTTCTGTGTCTTCAACTCTCATGTCAAGGTAGACAACTATCAGTGTTTATTTCCAATTCCGACCTTATTGAAACTCCAGACCTATAAACCCCCTCCATGGGAGCTCGTCACCTGGTGAGCTTTTGGCACCTCAGGTTCTTGTGTCTCTAGCTCAGCTCATCACCTTTTTCCTCAGATGTGCTCTTTCTGTGCTCTGCGAGGTAATCCAAGCTTGAAAAGCTCGAAACTTGAGCCACGTTTTGTTCTTTCTCCCTTTACTCCCCACATTCAGTGAGTTGCAGAGCTAGTCTCTCTCACTTCCATTTCTCCTCCTACTGTCTTAGTTCAGACAAGCAGTATGTTAACAGTTAACGTGTCATTTACTGTTCTCTTAGTCTTGTACTTGTTTTTTATGCTCCTGACAGGTCTGCTGCTTGGTTTATTCTCCAAAGCACAGTTCTGATTTTGTCATGTCTCTGGGCAAACGTTACTACTACCCAGCTGCTTTAGCTCCCAGTTGAAAGTCATCCTTTTTTAAAAATTTTTATCTTGTTTTGTTTTTAAATTTATTTATTTATTTATTTTTATTTTATTGGCTGTGTTGGGTCTTTTTTGCTGTGTGCAGGCTTTCTTTATTTGTGGCGAGTGGGGGCTACTCTTCGATGTGGTGCATGGGCTCCTCATTGCCGTGGCTTCTCTTGTTGCAGAGCACGGGCTCTAGGCGCGTGGGCTTCAGTGGTTGCAGCACATGGGCTCAATAGTTGTGGCTCACGGGCTCTAAAGCGCAGGCTCGATAGTTGTGCCGCATGGGCTTAGTGGCTCTGTGGCATGTGGGATCTTCCTGGAGCAGGGCTCGAACCCATGTCCCCTGCTTTGGCAGGCGGATTCTTAACCACTGCACCACCTAGGAAGCCCTCTTATTTTGTTTTTTTAATTGAAGTATAGTTGATTTACAATGTTGTGTTTTTTCAGGTGTACAGCAAAGTGGTTCAGTACATATGTTTTTATTTATATGTATATATATATGTATATTCTCTTTCAGATTCTTTTCCCTTATAGGTTATTGCAAAATATTGAGTATAGTTTCCTGAGCTGTATACTAGGTCCTTGTAGGTTGTCTATTTTATATATAGCAGTATGTATCTGTTAATCCCAAACTCCTGATATATATATCCCTCCTTCTCCTGAAAGTCATCGTTGGCTCTTCTTTTCCTTCACAATCCACATCCAGTCTTATCAACAAGCTCTGTCTTTCTGTCTCTAAAATACATAACTAATCCATCTATGTACTTCCAACTCCCCTGTTACCATTAATTCATTTTCCGTAGAACAGCCTGGCTTATCTTTTAAAACTAAATATCAACACAACATTGTAAAGCAACTATACTCCAATAAAAATTAATTTTTCCTTCCTTATTCTACCTAGGAAAGCTAATGTTATCTTCACTATTTGCTAAACAGTTTTCCTAGATTAACTCTTTTCTAGTTATTTCTTTCTGGGAGGAATGCAGAATTCCTAATTCTGTTCTTTTTTTTTTAGACTTTTTTTTGATATGGACCATTTTTTTAAGTCTTTATTGAATTTGTTACAGTATTGCTTCTGTTTTATGTTTTGGTTTTTTGGCCACAAGGCATATGGGGTCTTGGCTCCCCGACCAAGGATCGAACCTGCTCCCCCTGCATTGGAAGGCAAAGTGTTAACCACTGGACCACCAGAGAAGTCCCTAATTCTATTCTTAATAAGTACATAAGTGCCTACTTATTAATAAGTAAATTAAATAAGTACATTTGGGGTTTGAGTATTTTTCACCTGAGTCTTCACATATTGGCTTGGCTCTCTGTAATACGACTTACATGTTGAAAACTTGTAGTTTTAGCCGTATATATAGATCATATGCCAGAGGAAACCCAAGTACTTTATTGGATAAACTGATTCATATTAAAAAATCAAAGATAAATGTACAGACAGAAAAAAACTTCTAGGGTTATTTTTTAATGGATAAAATTTTTACCACTTACAGTTTATGTCAGATGACAAACTCCCAGATAACCAGAGGATTTAAGAATTTAGTGCCCTAGTTAATTGAATAGTCATTTTCTTCAGTAAATACCAAATATACCACATATGCATAATGAGTTACTTCTTTTCCTTGCACAATCTGAATGTACTAAGATGAATATAAAGCAAAACCTTAACTGCATTATTTAATTTTACATTATTTAATTTTTCTTTGCTTCAAAAGGAATAGTTTGGATTTTACAAAATGATCAAGTGGTCACAATTCACTACTGTAAATGCACAAATATAGATTATATTGCATAATTCTATAAGGTTTGTTTTTAAATAACTCATTATCATTAACATTTTAAAAAATAGAATGCAAAAAATTCTGATTATTTGAGCCTTTAAAATGTGTGTATCTTTTCCCTGCCTCCCATTCTGAGGCTAAGTTCCTGTTTCCAAAGTTATTTTCATCCCCTCCATCTTAGAAAACAGATGGCATAGGAACCTGAGTGTGCCCCGGGGCTCGATCTTTGGTCTTCTTCGTCTGTGCTCACTCCTTTGCTCCAGACTCATGCCTTGAAGTGTCCTTTGCACAATGAACTGTGTCCCGAATTTTAGATGTAATTGCCTATTTGACATCTCCTCTTGAATATTCAATGGATGTCTCAAACTAAACATGTTCAAAACTGAACCCCTAATTTTGTTTCCTCCCCCAAATCTGTTCCACTACAGTCTCCCCCATATCAATTTGATAGTACTTTTTTTTCAGTTGCTCAGGTCAAAATGTTGAGTCATCCTGATTTTTCTCTAATATTGACTTCTTTCCCAAAACCCAGCCCAGCATCTCAGATTGCCTCCTGCAATATTAACTGTGCTGTCACTTAAATTCAGTAAGTCAAAAATTGAGCTTAGCATCTGTGCTACCAAAGTTATCTTCTCAGATAAATCTGTATATCTGTGGCTCAAATACAGACCATTTTGTATATGAATGACTGAACATGTCCTCATTTCAGTTCTTTGCAATTGCTGTAAACTGTTGCTTTAAAAGGATCTTTGTATTCTGCTTTTACCATATGATTTTTCTCCTTTAAACATTCCATTGCATTCATCCATTTCATCTTTTTATTGTGAATTTTAAGGCCTTGACTCCCTTATATTCATACTTCTCCTATGAAACTACCCATTCTGTTTTGGTTTTTATCTTGTTCTTGCACAGTAGACATTATACATTATTTCATCTTCCCGTCCATTGAACCATAATTGTGTCTTCACTAAAGAGTCTCCTTGGTTTGTTCCTCTTATTCTAGTAGAGGTTTGGGTTAACACTCTTGTCTCCCTGAAGCATCATTCTAACGCATTCTTGCCCTGAAAAGAAATATTAAAAATAGAATAACAGAAATTTTAAAATCCCAACGCATGTCAATATAAGCCTTTTTATTTATTTTCTTGTCAGTGAAAGTGCTGAGTCCTAACCACTGGACCACCAGGCAATTCCCAATATAAGCTTTTTGTATTATTTGTAAATGTCTTTTTAAATGCACAATAGATGTGCCATTTTGACCTCACACTGATGCTGATGCTTCCAGAGGACCTAGGATTTGCTCCGTCTAGGATAGATGTTTCTGAGCACAATGAGGGTGTTTATATGCTACCCAAAGATTCTATGGTGGACTGTTGATTTGAGAGTCATTCATGTAAAGTCTCTAAGAATGAGTATGTCATTAATGTGCATTTACAAGGGATTCTACTTCTCAAGAAATGGACTTGAGACTTCATTTTCATTTTGAAATCAAAAGTCACAGTCTTGTCCAAACTTCTTACTCTTGCCATTTTTTGACATTGAAATAAAGCTAGTAGAGTTAAGGTCTTTAAGCCACCTCATCAAGGAACACATTAGTAAACAGTCTACGCTTAGTTTGAGTATGAGTAGAGGTCAGGAAGCTTTTTCTGTGAAGGGCCAAATAAGAAATACTTTGGGCTTTGCAATTGTCTTTGTCTGTCTTAGTCTGCTCGAGCTGCCATAATAAAATACAGACAGACAGGCAGCTTAAACAAGAGAAATTAATCTTCTCACAGTTCTGGAGGCTTCAAGTCCAAGATCAAGATTCCTGCTAATTTGGTTTCTGGTGAAGGCTCTCTTCCTGGCTTTCAGAGAAATGCCTTCTTGCTGTGTCTTCACGTGGCCTTTCCTCAGTGCCTGTGTGCTGAGAGAGAGGGGGAGAGCTCTCTTCCTCTTCTTGTAAAGCCACCCATTCTATTGGATTAGCGCCCCACCCTTAGGACTCATTTAATCTTAATTACCTCCTAAAGACCCTCTTTCCAAATACAGTCAGGCTGGGGGTTAGGGTTCCAGCATTTGAGTATTGTGGGGGTAGGACACAATTCAGTCCATAGCAGCCCAGCTACTCAGCTCTGTCCTTGTAATGGGAAAGCAGCTGTTAGTAATTACATGTTAATTATTTTATGTAATTTCCATATTTTGAAATTTTATTCTTCTTTTTGATTTTTCAACCATTTGAATATGTAAAAAGCCATTCTTAGCTTGCAGGTTATAGAAAAACAGGTGGCAGGGGTAGATTTGTCCCATGATCATAGTTTGGCAGCCTTTGAGTTAGAAGATGGGAGTGACGAGTGCTTAAATCTCCCTGAGTGGTTCTCGGCTCGGGAAGGTACTTGATATTTTTGGATGAGACACTGATACACCATTTCTCCCTCCCTTATGTGTTACAGGTGCTGAAATTTGATGCCTATTTCCAAGAAGATGTTCCTATGTCAACTGAGGAACATTACAGGATCCGCCAAGTGAACATCTACTACTATCTGGAAGACGACAGCATGTCTGTCATGGAGCCCGTCGTGGAAAACTCTGGGATCCCTCAGGGCAAGTTAATCAAACGCCAGCGCCTAACCAAGAATGACCGGGGAGACCGTTACCACTGGAAAGACCTAAACCGAGGAATAAACATCACCATTTATGGCAGAACTTTCCGCATTGTTGACTGTGACAAGTTCACACAGGTACAGTATATGTTTTTGGAAGTTGTGGTGTCTGAAGCATTAGTCTAATCTATGGAAGGATATGTGTCACATGTTAGGGTAAGAGGAGGGCACTAATCCTTTGTCCTGAGGGGACTAATGTATAGGTTAGTGTGGCATATTTGTATGTCCTATGTGCCATCACTGTTCAGTGACATCATTTTTTTGAAAATGATATTGATACATATCCACTCAAAGTTCAACTCCCTTACAGCTGAGTCATTTGATAAGAAGTCAGTTCACATGCCAGTTCAGGTAGAGTGGGGCCGCTAGGACCCTTGATGGCATAGAAATATGGAAGAGCACTGAGCAGTTTAGCAGAAGTTTGGGTTTACAAAAATAACACTGCCACCATTAGCAGATAGGAATCTAAAATTTTTTGTGCGATTTGTATTTTTTCTGGAACTGATAGTTGCTATATTCTAGGAAACTTGCTATCTGAAGAATTCCTGGGATAAAATCATTTTTAAAGGAAGACACTTTTTTATATAGGGAAAAATCCACCATTTCTCTATTTCATAAATATGGATTTTTGACAACATATTTAATTGTGGAGAGAGAAAGAGAAAGAGAGCAAAAGAGAGCGCGCTCTTTCTTTAGCATAAAGTGTAGGTATTAGGAAATCAATTCCAAATTTGCTTTACTTAAAAAAAAATTTTGATAGCAAAGATATAGCTTCCAAATTTTTTTATGCCTTTAATCCCATGTAACCTAGTGCCAAATGTGATTAATTTTTACCATGCACTGAGCTCCTATGAGTTCACTCATTTATTTTTTTCATTTAGTAGTTTATTTAGCAAATACTTACTGAGTGCCTACTGTGTGCCAGGCACTGTTCTAGGTGCCACGTGTAGGGATTTGCCCTTATGGAGGTTATTACATTCTGGTTGGAGGAGACAGATAATAAGCAAACAAATGTAAATATATCAGATGCTGCTAAGAGCTGTGGAAGAAACTAAAGAGAATAAAGGGGATGGGAGTTGGAGGAGGTGCGATATGTAAAGGCTGGTCAGGGGAGGTCACGGGGATGAGATGATGCAGGGACAGGACCTCAGGGCAGTGAGGGAAGGAGCCGTGGCATCCGTGCCACCCCAGAGCTGCTGAGAAAACCGTATAGAAGGTGGAAGCACCAGACCACCTTTGAGATATTGTCCCCTTCAAATATGTTTTGATCGCTCATTTTCTAGGTTTTTGAAGTCCTTTTTATCATAGGCAGTTCCAGTATTGTGCCAACAGTGGAAAATTATGAAATGTATAAATTTAAGGTATTAACAATTGTTTTTACAATCTTGTCTTTGCAGACAGTTTGAAAATTTGTAAGTTTATCACTGAGTCATTGATCTAAGGCAGTTACAGTGAGTTCTCATCATTAATGGTAGTTATGTTCAGTGCAGTCACCGCAAACACTGAATTAGCAAACACTGAACCATTGCTCCTAAGAGAAATACAGAATTAGGTTCCTACAAGCCTCTGGTCAATATGTATCCTTGTTCTGTGTGTTGTTTCTGTTTACAGACACCATATTTAAAATACATTGTTGATTCATTAGCATTGAGATCATGGCCAGTAGCATGGTAAGTCATGCTTGAAATGAAGCTTAGCTGACACTTGTATTTTTTCCTTAAGGTAATCACAGCTGCCTTTTTTGGGGGTAAAATATATATAACATAAAATTTAGCACTCTCACCATTTTTTACATGTACAGCTTAGTGGCACTGAGTACATATCACAGTCTTCTTGTACTGAGAACACAAGACAGCACTGCAGCGCTAAGGCTGGGGGCCACTTCATACAGCAAAATCGCCAACAGAAAACACATGAGTGAGAAAAAGTGGCACCAAATAGACCATGAAAAGGACACTTTTTCACTGTGCAAGCTGAACAAGAAGGCAGAACTTTAAAAAATAAAGCTCCAGAACTCAGAGAGCTAGAATTTATTATCTTCACTAAAGGATACCACTGGTGTTGCAGATGTGAAGCCTACTCCACAGACACAGGTGCACAGAAATGTTATTTTGATTTTTTAAAGTAACTTAAGACGGAATTGAGCCCTAATCCAACTGGCCTGGTGTTTCTCTTTGCCCTCAGGTTTGTCAAAGACTCCAAGCCCTAAGAATAGCAAGTAAGCAGCAGCACTCCCAGACCTAAAGGGGTCACCCAGGCAGTGTCCATAGGTTGTCCAGTGACCAGGGGCACCTCCCTGAAGCTTGGTGCTAAGAGACTGGACTCTGAAAGCCTGTGCTCCGAGCATCTCTGCAGAGACATGGGGAGTCTTGCTCTTCTAAGGCCCAGCAACCTGTGTCTGCTTTCCAGTCTGGGGGAATCTCCCCCTTTCTCTCTTCTTGCCCTCATAGACATTCCTTCTCTCCTGTTCTCCTGAGACACTTTAGAATAATCACTTCAAAGAGTTTAAGCTTTTTCTAAGAGAAAGGAAGAACAGTAAACTTCAGGAAACTCCTACATTCCTGCCAAAATCTCTAAGATAAGGTTAACAAAGGTCCTGGTTATCTGTTGTAAGCAACAGAAAGGAGTAAAACACCCTTTAAATATCTGAATCAATAATTCTGCTACACTAGTAGACCATTTCAAGGAAGGGAAGAATTTTATTGTCATCTGCAGCTCGGTAGTTTTAATAGATGTAAGATCATAATATTTTGATATTGAAAGGATATTGGAGACTGCCTAATAAAACTTTAAACACTAAAATTACAAGCTAGTTAGCAGAACTAATACTAGAACCCGTATATTTTGGCCCCAAGTTCTGTATGTTTTATATTGAATTATCCAAAAGCAAACCACACAGTTCCCAAAAGAAACCCAGATTTCAGATGAATTTCCAGTTCCAGAATATAAACAGATCCCAGGAAGTTGTTCTTTTCTGATCAACAAAAAAGATAGTTTATTGTGCTTTTAAGAAGAATTGTCAGTTTATTCTTTTAAGAATTGTCAAGTTATATTAAAATATAAAGTGATTTAAAATATTGTATTTACTCATAATTAGCAAAATAAAATTCAAGATCACATCAGGTTAAGATGCTTTCTTTTAACTTTTTTTTTTAGTGAGTTTGAGTACTTGATTGGTCTTTCCTATGTGGCTGAAATATTTTTTAGTCTAAAATAACCAGTGGATATGCTTGCTTGCTTTCTTTTTTTTTTTTTTTTTTTTTGCAGAAAGTACTTAATATTGTATATTTATTTTAAATGAGATGGAAAGCTGGGAATTTGATTTCAGCTTAACTTTGCCATTGTGCAGCTTGCCCCCATACCTGGTATGAATTACATATTGTTCAAACAATGGTTAGGTTCCTGATGTACATATGTAAGCAATCCTAGTACTTCCTCTTCTCCTGGGCACCAGACTAAATCTAATTGATCTGAATTTGTATCTGAAGCTAGTTACCTTACCATCATGTCTTCCATTTATACTTAAGGGAGTTATCAACTATTATCTGCTTTATAGAATAGGGTCAATCGAAGGTAGTACTGCTAAGACATGCTCAAGCTACAAACTAATAGTTAACGTTGGCAGTGGCTTAGAAATTCTTATTATACTTATTTTTACAGCATCACTTAATACTTACTTTGAGAAGCTTCAAGAAAGATAATCATTATTAATTTTGAATTATGTAGGTATTTTTGGAAAGTCAAGGAATTGAACTAAATCCACCAGAGAAGATGGCTCTTGATCCTTACACTGAACTCCGGAAACAGCCTCTTCGTAAGTATGTGACCCCAACAGATTTTGATCAACTCAAGCAGTTTCTCACCTTTGACAAACAAGTAAGTGACCCAGTAGGTTTACTTGTTTCCAAATGGGGCACTGCTTATTAGCAAGCTGTTTTGGTAGATGTGTTTTGAAACATTACATCTGTAATTTAACTGATCAGATACAGGGCTTTCTGGAGTTAGAGGTAAAGGAATGCCTAAGTTTCACATCAGAGGTTCAAAGAAAATTGTGGAGTTAAGTCTTGTGAGTTCCACCAAACTTTTAAATCTTAAAGTAATTCCTGAGCAACATCTGCTCCCTACTTTACCTTTCCAACTGCCTACTTCTTTTCCCAAATATGAGTTAATCTCAAAGAATCCTTTGGGAAACCTTAAATGAATTATTGGGATATTTCAAAACTATTGCATATATGTAGGTTTCTAATGTTAAAATAATTTTACAGCATTCCCATTGCAGATGCTTCCTTTGTTAAGTTTTATATTGATGTATGAGTACAGAATGTTCTGGGTATTTTCCAACTCTGTTCCCAACCTTCCTATCTTCCCCCTCTGGGCTGTTGTATTTGAGTCTTCTTTACTGTACTAAAGGGAAAGAAAAAATAGAGAGGTCACCCTCAGTGCTTCTTTGCTGCTTTTTTTCTCTCAGAAATGTAATTCCTTTTAGTTCAGAAAATCTTTATATCAATCACATGTCTGTTATTATTTTGTATTTAAGATTGTGTTATTGATGCTGTTACTAGAAGGAACAGTTGAAAGAACTAAAAAAAGACTGATTAATAAATGAAAATACTTTCCATACTAATTATATACAAACCATTCATGTGTACCTTTATTAATATGGATAAACCACTGAACAAAGGGCCCACTGCTCTTTTAATTCAGCTTCTCTTTCACTGACTAATATTTTGGATCAAAATGAATCCTTCTTTCTCAGCACAAGCTTACAAGCTTATTATTTAATACTTTCCAGCTGTTGACATCTGGTGTATAATTTCAAATGTTTTTGTATTTTTGGTGAATACTCTTTTTTTAACCATCTGAGATTACTTCATAGTGTTTATAGCTAATCTTTTCATCATTGTCTGATACTTAAATGCCAAAGTAGCTAAGTTAAATTCTCCACCTGTAGAATTTTTACTTAACCACTGCTTTGGGTTCCTCAAAGGTTCTTCGATTCTATGCAGTCTGGGATGACACAGACAGCATGTTTGGCGAATGTCGGACCTACGTCATTCATTACTATCTTATGGATGATACGGTGGAAATTCGAGAGGTCCATGAACGGAATGATGGGCGAGATCCCTTCCCCCTCCTGATGAACCGCCAGCGCGTGCCCAAGGTTTTGGTGGAGAATGCAAGTATGTGTGGTTCAGCTTATCCTGTGTTAATTGGGACCTTTCCTGGATCCCAGAGGAGTTACTCCATCAGTGTGGTCATTCCCCTTACACTTGGGAGGTGCTTGCCGTGCTCTTGTAGGTACTCAAAAAATGGCTTTCCCATAACTTCCCTTCTTTACTGGCCCCTCGATCCAAGCTTGTCTCTGAAGTGGTCTGGTAGAGATGACTGATACTCAGATCAAGGGAACAAAACCAAAACAGCAGCGGGAGATTTACTTCAAGTGTGGAAGGGCAAGGCTTCTGAGCTGAAGCAATTTCATGTCAGATTTTTAATGCATTTCTAAAACAAACTTGTTTTCACTCAGAGATACAGCTTACCATTTCCTTATGTGCTTTTCAGACTTTGCTTCTCACCTGAACAACTTCCTAATCAGGAAGTTTCTATGTGGGATAACTTCAGATGGGAAAAGGCATGCCTATGGTTCATGAAGTTAGAGCCCCACTGTATCAATCTCTGGTCTTTCTTTGCTGGTATAAAATAACCTCGTTGATTGGAGTGTGAGAATACAAACAAAATGCAGCAAAGATATGCCATCTGTCACTACTTTTCTGAAAGTGACTTGCTTTAGTTCTTGACTTAATAGCTTAAGAATTTTCTCTTACAAAAGTGTCATCTTGGTCACATGTAATGACCAATGTTTGGATGGCTGACAGAACTCTGTAAATACTTTCATTGTTTTTTTGTTTTTTAACTCTATTTTTTGGAACTAGGAGATAAGAAATTCTAGCTATTGAGCAAGAGGTTTGTCTTAGAGGTTATAAACAAATTGGCAGTCTGAAAGCTAAATCCAACCTACCCACACATATTGCTTGGTCTGCACAGTGTTTTTTAAAAATGCAGAGTTATTTGGGGGCAAGGAGGTGGAGATTTCCATCACTGGGAGAATGGATAATCAAAATATGGTGAAGGTACAGCTTGATAAATATGTAGTAGTTAGAAGCAATAAACTAAATGTACAAGAAAGCAAATGGATGCATCTTAAATGCATAGTGCTGTGAACAAAAGAAGTAAAATGAGATGTATAATGCAGTACCATTTACATGAGGTAAAATACACACAAAACAGTGTATATAGTACACATATACTCAAAAAGCTGCACATTAGAATGGTTGCATGTGAGGCAGAGGAAAATGAAATGGGGAAAAGTATAAAGGGGAGTAAAAATTGTCATCATTTTTAAATTAAGAGAGTTAATGTTAAATGCCTCTCTTTTTGAGAAATGAGAATCATTGCTAAGAGAGTTTACATTCTCAAATAGCAGTAACTGGATCCGTGCCTTAGTTCACCTTGCTGTGGCTGCTGCTTGCTGTATTCTTCTACTTAGTTGCCATAGAACCCTCTTAAAGTTCTGTGACACTGGGGCTAATGTACTAATTTTGGCCTTCCAGGATGCGTAAATGAGCCTGAAATGCTTGCCGTCTGGAGCTAGCAGACATTAGAGTGATGATTAAGAGCAAGATGGCAGTGCATTCAGGGTGGCATGAAAAAAGAGTCACTGATTTCTTGAACTCTTAGGTTCCATGTTTGTGTCTGCCTTAGCAATGTGGCCTGTGTTTAAGCTTTTCAATATGTAATCATCCTCTTCTATAACTTCCCAAATTTTAACAAATTTTTCATCAGGGGTAGATGGAGAGGCAGCCTGGTGACCTGTGTAGGGTCCTTTGAAAAGATAGGACACATATCTTTTTGTGAAAGTTATTGTTAGTCTTGCAGTAGCAGGATAGAAAAGGCTAAACTCCTATCAGCTAAATAATTCCTTTAACTGGAACCATGGTGTTAAAGTGTCTGATTGACTCCCAGAGGCATGTATCTAATGGATAATTTTTATCAAATTCAATTAAACAAGAGTTAAATATCTGCTATGAGAACTATGTCATGTGCTAAGTGCTGTGGAGGATAAGATGAAAATGTAACTCCCAGACCTAGAATCCCTGTCCTTCAGTCACTTCTAGTGGCTGGGGAGACCAGTCATATAAATACTCAGAGCTCTTAAACAGTAACACAAGTGCCCCAGATTATCTGATTGCTCACTAGTTATGTCATGTAGACAGAACTCAGAAGAAGAGGTGTGAGCTAGAAAGACTAAAGGCTTTGTGGGAGAGCTGGGAGTGGACCTAAACAATGGGTCCTTACTAGGAAAAATCTAATGTATAGAGAAAAAATGATTCCAGAAGTAAAATCTGAGATATAAGAAGTGATAAAGAAAATGGTAAAATGTAGGTAAATCTAAATAAATGTTGACTATACTGTAGCAGGAATCAGCAGCGGCAGACAGGACACCGAGGCTATAAGCAGGAAGCAATGTTTATTGTACCGGCACAGGCTCAGTGGATTCATATCTGAAGGCTGAGCTCCAAACACAGCGAGGCACCCCCTTATATACTTTCATTAAACTCCTACGTATTGGAATTTTTTGTCTCCCAAATAAGGTAACAAGCAAAGGAGCATATAACCTGATTGGGTACTTCCCCTTCTATGGCCTCTAGGCCATTGCTAAGTTACAGAATTAGGCAGTAGTTACATAGCAACAGATTTATGCAGGAACCATGTGAGAGGGGCTTTAGAGTTAATGGGCACATAAAGATAACGCAGGATCCAACTGCATTCCTTTCTAGTTGAGTTATGGCCTCTGGGCCCTAGTGTTACTTTGTTCTGGGAGAGCTCCCACCACAATACAAACTAAAGGAACAATGTTGAATTTGAGGGGGTTAAAAAATATCAAGGTAGAATTAAAGTATATTACAATAATGATATTAGAACAGTGATAGGATTAAAAAACAACAAATTTTGAAAAGTGGGTATTTTTGTGGATTATTTATTTTTATTGAAATAGAATTAACTTACAATACTATGTTAGTTTCAGGTGTATAACATAGTGATCTGATACTTTTATACATTACAAAATGATCACCAGGATAAATCTAGATACCATCTGTCACCACACAAAGTTATTACAGTATTATTGACTGTATTCCCTATGCTGTAAATTATACCCCCATGACTTATTTATTTTACAACTGAAGTTTGTACCTCTTAATTTCCCTTGCCAATTATACTCACCCTCCCACCTCACTCCGCTCTGGCAACCACCAGTTAGTTCCTTGTATCTATGAGTCTGTTTCTGTTTTGTTATGTTTATTCTTTTGTTTTACTTTTTTAGATTCCACATATAAGTGAAATGTAGTATTTGTCTTTCTCTGTCGGACTTATTTCATTTAGCATAATACCTTTTAGGTCCATCCATGTTGTCGAAAATGGCAAGATTTCATTCTTTTCTTGTGGCTTAGTAATATTCATTGTGTATGTTTGTGTTATATGTTTAGCACTTTTTCATTATCTATTCATCTATCTATGGACATTTAGGTTGCTTCCATATCTTGGCTAATGTAGATAATGCTGCAGTGAACAGAGGGGGTGCATAAATCTTTTTGAATTAATTTTTTTTCCAGAAAAATACCCAGAAGTGGAATTGGTGGATCACATGATAGTTCTGTTTTTAATTTTTTGAGGAATCTCCATACTATTTGCGATAGTAGCTGCACTAATTTTCATTCCCACCAACAGTGTATAAGGGTTCACTTTCCTCCACATCCTCGCCAGCATTTGTTATTTGTTGTCATCTTGATAATTGCCATCTGAGAGATGTGATGTGATACCTCATTGTGGGTTTGATTTGTGTTTCTGCGGTGATTAATGATGTTGAGCATCTTTTCATGTGCTTGTTGGCCATCTGTATGTCTTGTTTGGAAAAATGTCTTTTTAGGTCCTCAACCCATTTTTTAAATCAGTTTTTTTGTTTGATGTTGAGTTGTATGAGTTCTTTCTATATTTTGGATATTTAAACCCCTTATCAGATAGATTATTTGCAAATAGCTTCTCCCATTCAGTAGGCTGCCTTTTTGTTTGGTTGGTAGTTTCCTTTGCTGTGCAAAAGCTTTTTAGTTTGATGTAGTCCCATTGGTTTATTTTTGCTTTTGTTTCCCTTGCCTGAGGAGACATATCCAAAAAAATATTGCTAAGACTGATATCAAAGAGTGTACTGCTTATGTATTCTAATAGGAGTTTTATGGTTTCAGTTCTTACATTTAAAATTTTAATTCTATTTTGAGTTAATTTTTGTATGTGGTGTGAGAAAATAGTCCGATTTGATTCTTTTGCTTGTAGCTGTCCAGTTTTCTCCACACCACTTATTGAAGAGTCTTTTTCCCGTTGTGTACTCTTGCCTGATTTGTCATAGAGTAATTGACTGTATAAGTGTGGGTTTATTTCTGGGCTCTCTGTTCCATTGATCTGTGTGTCTCTTTTTGTGCCAGTACTATACTGTTTGGATTACTATAGATCTGTAGTATAGTTTGAAGTTAGTGAGCATGGTACCTCCAGTTTTGTTTTTTTCCCTCAAGATTGTTTTGGCTATTCAGAGTCTTTTGTGTTTCCATACAAATTTTAGAATTATTGTACTTTTGTAGAAAATGCCATTGGTATTTTGATAAGACTGCATTGAATCTGAAAATTGCCTTAGGTAATGTGTTCATTTTAACAATATTAATCCTTACAGACCATGAGCACAGTATATCTTTCCATTTGTTTGTGTTGTCTTCAGTTTCTCTCGTCAGAATCTTATAGCTTTCTGAGTAAAAGTCTTTTACCTCCTTGGTTAGATTTATTTCTAGGTATTTTATTCTTTTTGATGCAGTTGTAAGTGGACTTGTTTTATTAATTTCTCTTTCTGTTAGTTCTTTGTTAGTGTATAGAAATGCATCAGATTTCTGTATATTTTGTATCTTATAGCTCTACTGAATTCATTTATTAGTTCTAAGTTTTTTTGTGGTATCTTTAGGATTTTATATGTATAGTACCATATTGTCTGCAAATAGTAACAGTTTACTTTTTCCTTTCCAATTTGGATTCCTGTTCTTTCTTTTTCTTGTCAGATTGCCATGGCTAGGACTTCCAATACTATGTTGAATAAAATTGGAGCAAGTGGTCTTCCTTCTCATGTTTCTTGTCTTAGAGGAAATGCTTTCAACTTTTCACCGTTGAGTGGGAAGTTAGCTGTGGGCTTGTCATATATGGCCTTTATTAAGTTGAGGAAAGTTCCCTCTCTGCCCACTTTGTTGAGAGCTTTTATCATACATGGATGTCGAATTTCACCAAAAGCTTTTTTTGCACCTGTTGAGATGATCATATGATTTTTATTCTTCAAGTTGTTAATCACATTGATCGATTTGTGGGTTTTGAACCATCCTTGCACCCCTGGGATAAATCCTACTTGGTCATGTGTATGATGCTGTTAATATATTGTTGTATTTGGTTTGCTAGTATTTTTTGAGGGTTTTTGAATCTATGTTCATCAGCGATATTGGCCTGCAATTTTCTTTTTTTGTGGTGCCTTTGGTTTTAGTATCAAGGTGATGCTGGCCTCATGGAATGAGTTCAGAAACATTCTGTCTTCTTCAGTTTTTTGGAACGGGTTAGAAAGTTAGGTGTTAACTCTTCTTTAAATGTTTAGTAGAATTCACCTGTGAAGCTCTCTGGTCTTGGACTTTTGTTTCTTGGGAGTATTTGATTACTGATTTAAGTTCATTACTAGTAATTAGTCTATTCATATTTTCTATATCCTCCTGATTCAGTCTTAGGAGATTGTATATTTTTAGGAATTTATCCATTTTTTCTGGGTTGTCCATTTTACTGATGAATAATTGTTCATAGTAATCTCCTATGATCCTTTGTATTTCTGTGGTGTTTGTTGTAATTTAGCTTTCATTTTTTATTTTATTTATTTGGATCCTCTCTCATTTAACTTGAGTCTGGCTAAAGGTTTATAATTTTGTTTTTTCAAAGAAATACCTCTTAGTTTCATTGATCTTTTGTGTTGTTTTTTTAGTCTCTATTTCATTTATTTCTCCTCTGATCTTTATTATTTCTTTCCTTCTACTCACTTTGGATTCTGCTTATTCTTCTTTTTCTACCTCCTTTAGGTGTAAGGTTAGATTGAGATTTTTTATTTCCTGAGGTAGGCTTGTGTTGCTGTAAACTTTCCTCTTAGAACTGCTTTTGCTGTGTCCTCCAGCATGTTGGATCATTGTGTTTCCATTTTCATTTGTCTCCAGGTACTTTTTATTTCCTCTTTGATTTCTGCAGTGACCCATTGGTTGTTTAGTACTGTATTGTTTAGCCTTCACATAATTTTGGTTTCTTAAAGTTTTTTTTTCCTTTTTCTTTTTTTATTGAAGTATAGTTGATTTACAATGTTGTGTTAATTTCTATACAGCAAAGCAATTCAATTATACTTACATACATATATATATGTATTCTTTTTATATTCGTTTCCATTATGGTTTATCACAGGATGTTGAATATAGTTCCCTGTACTATATGGTAGAACCTTGTTGTTTATCCATTCTGTATATTATAGTTTGCATCTGCTAACCCCAAACTCCAAATCCATCCCTTTCCCACCCCATGCCTGCAACCATAAGTCTGTTCTGTCTGTGAGTCTGTTTCTATTTTGTAGATAGTTTCATGTGTGTTGTATTTTAGATTCCACATATAAGTGATATCATGTTATATTTGTCTTTCTCCTTCTGACTTACTTTACCTAGTAAGATAATCTCTAGGTCCAGTTTTTTTTTTTTCCTTGTAGTTGATTTCTAGTCTCTAGTTATGGCTGGAGAAGATGCTTCGTATGATTTCAGTCTTCTTAAATTTACAGAGACTTGTTTTGTGGCCTAGCATGTGATCTGTCCTGGAGAATGTTCCATGTGCACTTGAAAAGAGTGTATTCTACTGCTTTTGGATGGAATGTTCTGTATATTTATATTACATTCATCTTGTCTAATGTCATTTAAGGCCATTGTTTTCTTTTTGATTTTCCGTCTGGATGATCTGTCCATTGATCTAAGTGGAGTGTTAAAGTCCCTTTCTATTACTTTATTACCATCAGTTTCTCCTTTTGTTTGTTAATATTTGGTTTATGTACTTAGGTGCTCCTATGTTGGCTGCATATATATTCACAATTACCATATCTGTTTGGATTGATCCCTTTATCGTTATGTAATGCCCTTCTTTGTCTCTTGTTACAGTCTTTGTTTTAAAGTCTGTTTGATCTGAGATATAAATATTGCTACCCCAGCTTTCTTTTCATTTGCCTGGAATACCCTTTCTCATCCTCTCACTTTCAGTCTGTCTGTGTGTCTTAGGTCTGAAATGAGTCTCTTGTAGGCAGCATATAGATGTGTCTTGTTTTTTTCATTCACTTAGCCACTCCATGTCTTTTAATTGGAACATTTAGCCAACTTACATTTAAAGTAATAATTATTGGGGAATTCTCTGCTGGTCCAGTGGTTGGGACACTGTGCTTTCACTGCCAAGGCCCAGGTTTGATCCCTCGTCAAGGAACTGGGATCCCGCAAGCCGCATGGTATGGCCGAAAAAAAAGCCCCCCCCAAAAATGCCATAGAGTCATAAGCTATGTACCCCACTGCCCATCACTTCCTGGGGTAACTCAAAGGGGTCTAGTAGGGTTGGGCGCTAGACACTGGGAGAAGGAACCTTTGGTCTATAGGGCTTTTAAGATGCATGATTGGGAAGCAGCCAGCCCTTCTTTTGGCAAATCAAGGGCTGGAGTGTTAGATTTTCTGTCTGCTATAGCAGAACCTTAGCCACCTTCCTATTTTCTCATCTTAGCAAGAATCAGTTAGGACAGCACTAACCCACCTCTCATGCCCCCTGTGATCAGAGTTCTGGGGCCAGGCTTTGTGGTTCCAGCTATAAAGTGTGGCACCTTATACCAGAATTGACTGATGACCTTATGGATTCCATGGAGGCCAGGCTGTAGGGAATCAATCTTAAGCAACCAACACCTAGTCTTCATAAAAGTGTGTGACAAATTAGATTTATTTCAAAAATGGAAGATTGATTCTACATTTGAAAATCTGTTGATTCCCTACGTGAAGAGATTACTGGAACCATCGTGCTGACTGTCCCTGCCTCCTGACACAGGACTAGATGAGACTGCCCTCATAGCAGCGATCGCAATGGAAATGAAACCATTATTTGTGTGTTTAGAGTCTGTGGCCGCAAACACAATGTTTTCTCCATCAAGGCAGGAATTTTATCCATATTGTTAATTGTTATAATCTCTGTATTCAGCAGTGTACCTGGTACATGATATATGTGGTCACTAATAAGTTGTTAGATGAATGGATAAATGAGTGGGTGGCTGAACTAAATGACTTGGATCCCCCTGCCCTAGATCTAATACTCTGTCTTTATAGAAGGACATTTATTCTTTTCTCTTGTCCTGATTTCTTCTAAGCATTAAGTCTACTAAGATGAGTGACCTGTAGGGATAGTTCAAGCTGAATATGGGAGAGAGACTTTACAGAAACAGTCGGAGCTATATTTATGTGTCCCATTTGCAGATGGAAATACACAGCCCTGTGTTCTCCCAGGAGTGTGGAGGAGTCCTGACCCTCGGTCAGAGCTGAAGCCTGCACTCCCTCTGATTCTCAGGAATGCCCAGCTGTTGTGTGTCAGTCTTTCTTCCCATCCTCATTCCTGTTTCTTTCCTCTCCCTGTTGTCTGTTGTTAGAGAACTTCCCTAAGTGTGTGCTGGAAATCTCAGACAAGGAGGTGTTGGAATGGTATACTGCCAAAGACTTCATCGTCGGGAAGCCACTCACTCTACTTGGGAGAACTTTCTTCATTTATGATTGTGATCCATTTACTCGGCAGTATTACAAAGAAAAATTTGGAATCTCTGATTTACCACGCATTGATGTGAGCAAGAAGGAACCACCTCCTGTGAAACAGGTAATGGGACACTGGTTCTGAGGGTAGTGAAAGAGTTCATCTTCTGATGTATTAATAGAAGTTTAAGGAAAAGGAAAAAAAAGGTTCTTATGTGAATACCTAATAAAAAATGGACAAAGCAGTTCACAAAAGAAGAAATACAAATGGATAATAAACATATGGAAAGACCCTCAAAGGATAATCAAAGAAATAGAAATGAAAATGATGAGGTTTAGGATTAAAAAGACTCACAACATCCAGTGTTTGCCCTGGTGTGATGAAATAGTCATTTTCATGTACTGTTAATAAGTGAACCAATGAGAAAAACTTTTCTGAAGGGCAGTTTGTCATCATTTTAACTTTTTCAAGATAAAATATATATCTCTTGACCCAGAAAATCTGGTTTGGGGATTATAAAAAGATATGTGTGAGGATGTGTAGTATAGCATTAATTATAATAAAGTGTAAGGACATGGAATAAATTATATCTATCTGTATAATTAGAGAACTATAAGACTAGTTAAAAAAAGAGGTAAGTCGGTGCATATTGACATGAAAAAGTGTCCATAACATTTTTAAGGGAATGTGAATACATGACATGGCACTATTGTTGTAGATTATTGGTACAACATCTGCTTATATTACTGAGGAAAAGACCCAGAGGAATGTTTCCCCAGACTGTCAACAGTGGTTAGTTCATCAGTGGGAAGGGGAAGGAGGAAGGGAAGTAGGAGATGACCAGGGACCTTTCTTTTTATACTGTGTGGTTTTAATTTCACTTTTTCTTTTTTTCGCCATGCCACATGACTTACGGGATCTTAGTTCCCCAAATAGGGCTCGGACCCGTGCCCCCTGCAGTGAAGGCGAGGAGTCCTAACCACTGGACTGCCAGGAAATTCCCTTAATTTCACTTTTTATACCAAGCCTTGTGTTATTTTAATAATTTTTTAAATTTCTGATTTAAAAAAAGACATCTTTTAAAATTTCAGACCCCTAAGGTATTTCATTTTTTCTTGCCTATTTATCAAACCCTTTTACTTAAAAAGTGATTGGAAGAAAAAGAAAAATTGATTCACTGAAGATGTTGGAAGATGGTGTTCTTTAATTGCAACATCGCTCTCCTTAAAGTCACGCAGAACCCCAAAATTCAGTTCTGTGCACCTCAGAGTCCACTCTGATCTGAGAGTAAGTTCATGGTGTCTTTAATGCACCGAAATAGTAATTTAATAAACCTGAGCCTTCAGAATGGCTCAGCCACATATTTTAGAGTTTGAAATGACAATTGCATGTTTTCAAAATTACACATTACATAGCAGATTCAAGAAGCATCTGAAGTATTAAGGCCCACAGTGTCATAGCCCAAAAGCACTGGTGCTTGTTTTACCTGTTTGGGGCAGGAACAACTCATACAACCTCTTTGTCTGTTGCCCGTGTATAAAATAGTGTGTTAGCGCCTGTGGCCCATCTTTACTTTGTCAGTGTGTGTGTAAAATAACGTCAGAGGGCTCTTTTCTTTTCCAAAGACGTGACTGAAAGGGTGGAGTGATTGAATTCCTCCAGCCTGGGCTCCTGCCTTCCCCACATCTGCTGCGCGTGCTGCTTGCGCTTAGCCTCCGATTCTACTGAACTACAGGTGCTTCTGCATCCTGTTTTATTCCCCGGACTTTTGTTAATGCTCTTTCTCCTGCTTGAACCACTTTTCCATCGTTTCTCTACACCGCTCTTTCTTACCTCTCACAACTCAGTGTAGGCTTTCTCTCTTCCAAGAAGGCTTCCCTGAAGCTCCAGGCAGGGCTGGCGCCCCTCTCCTCTGTGTTCCTGAGGTCCTCTGTGCATCCCTCCACTAGCGCTTACTGTATTGAAACTTCTGTTTATGAATTTTTCTGTGAGACTCAGTTCCTTGACGGCAGGACTGCTATTCATCCTTGTGCTCCTAGCACCTAACACAGTGCCTGGCACATAGGTATGTGGTGTGTTTCCTGGACGAGACTGAAGAAGACTGCCTCTGAAGTATCCCTGCAAAGGCAAATGATGTCTTAGGCAAGCCTTTTAGAACCAACATCTCATAGAAACAATTACAAAGAAGGATTTGGATTTGGGTGCTAGGCATTCCTGGGGCAGTGAAACTTCTGGAAGGGAGTGTGGGTGATGATAGTGCCTCTTGCTGTCAGTTTTTCCTCTGAGAGAACTCTTTACCTATGAATGTGCCCATGGATTAAGAATTATAATAAAACCTCTGTTCCTACACCCCAGTTTGAGGGGCAGCATTTGATGCAGTCTACAGGAAAAATACCATGTGAACAGATCTATATTTTGATCAAGCAAACTACTCCACCACTTGAGTTTATAGATAAGTATTGTGTGAGATAGCAATCCAAGCATCACAATGAAAAGTACAAGGGTGGTCCTGTTAAATGTCAAACGTTCGCATAAGGAGTCTCACCTAACCAGGAGGTAGGATGGGGAGGGCTTGTAGCACAGTGGTGCACTCTTCCTAGTGAATGGCTTTGATCGGCCTTTTGAGCTGATAAAAGCTTTGAGTCCTAGAGTAGCCCTGCTCTCCATCCTCATTACTATTACCTTTTCCTTCAAACTTGTCTTCTAAAGAGAGAAAAGGAGGGAAGGCTTAGAGAGAGAGCAGAGAGAACTGGAGAACCACTGTAGATTTTGGTTTGTTTTTTTTCCCCGTCTCGGTCAGTCTGTATAAAACAACGAATTCTCCATCCTTACGTGTGGCACATTAATTATAGTGTTTGGTCAGTTTACTTTCTCTATAATAAATAACTCTACGACAAATAAATCCTGTCTGTCCATGAAAGTCTTTGTTGGAAATGAGTAGGAGAGCTCCATTCACCAAGCAGCACCTTTTAGCTCTCCTCAGTCATTACCCCCCAGTCATCTAAACTCTACACAATGTAGTTGGAGTGCAGGGATGGGAGCCACAGCAGGTTCTAGAAGGACCAAGCCAGAGTCAAGCCGATGGGCGGGCACAGAAGGGGATGTGAAGTGCATATATTTAATCTGAGAATCTCGACACTCAGATCAGGCTGATCTGCCAGATCAGGGGTAAGTCCACATGGATCCAAAAGCAAGATGTACTGGATCTCAGGCTGGGTTCATCTGGAGAAGCCGGGACCCAGAGAGCTCATCTGCTGTGGAGCTGGCCTCTGGGCGCAGCATCTGAAGGATGAGGGACTCTCAGACTTCATGTGTGCATGCATACTTCAGAGAGCCCGGGCAGAAACTCTGGACGGTGGCTCGTACAAACAGTAGTGTGTGGGAGTGATAATGTCCACAGTCAGAGGAATGGCTCTAGTTCAGAACAGGACCCAGGCAGAAGCTTGGAGTATGAGAAGCATGGTGCCAGGACCCCAGACACAGGGGCTGATATTTAGAGGTCTTCATTCCAAGCAGGAGAAATGAGATGCACTTTGGGAAAAATAGGAAGCCTGTTAAAACACAAAAGGAATAAGAGGAAGGTGCTCAAAACCTTACCTCCCTATTTCAAAACCCCTTAACCTCCGCCCCCAACCAGGCTGCTCTCACTGAGTATTGTTGTTAGACTCCACCAGTGTGCATTTCTGCCTACCTCCAGAGTAAGTCAGAGCTTAGCATGTGGTATCTCACCCGAAGTCCCTCTGTCCATGGCAACTTTTATACTCAGTGAGTAGGGGGTTTGCATTTGGAGCAAATTAAGTCATTGGCCATCTGCTGGATCCACTAGCCACATTCCCAGCTCTGAAGGTCACATTAACCACAGCCCAGGAAGTGGGTGGAGGATCAGCATTGTAAGCACTCCACTCTAGATGAACATAGCAGAGTCCCTGGTTTTTGAGGGAGTCCCCTGTTGCAGCTGGGCCAGGGGTCCTATAGACTGATTTGTTAAAGTCCCCAAATACAGTATGTGAAAAGATTTGGGGAAGGTATCTACAAGTGTAAAGCATAGTACAAGCTAGTTTGCTGAGAAAGCATAGCAAAAAGGAGGCAGAGAAAAAGAATTCAGCGGTCGTCTGCCTAGCATGGATGAGAGGGAGGGAAACAACCTCTGACCCACTTAAACTTTTAGACAGACAGATCCTAGCCTCCTATAGCGACGCTTTCAGCCCTTCATGGAGCCTCAATGAAAAGCATAAGTTCATCCTGTACTTTCACACTCACCAAAAACCTTTGCATCTGGAATTTAGTTCCATGAATTTGCTCCTTCGCTAGGAAAGGGGAATCCTGTGTGGACAGGGGGGTCTGAGTTCTCAGTGAAGTATGGCTGTCATTTCTCTGAGGCAAAAATCAAGAAATAAAAATCCTAGAAATACGGAGGTAAATAGAAGGTAAGTGGTACGAAGCAAGTCCTGACACCCCCACCCTTACCCCCAGCTCCAACACACACGTACACACTTTGGGTGAATTGAGGAAACAGTTTCCAGGTCTGCCAGGCTGAGACCCACACACACCCCAGAACAAGTCACAGACACCCATGGGCTCACCATGCTGGAGGACCACGAGGGCTGGGACTGGGGCTGGGAGCAGGGCCAGGCTCTGCTTTGGCAAGAAGGGGTCCGTGGGCATCAGCGAAAGTTTAAATCTAGCCCTGAGGGTTATTTTGTAGCATTGTCAGTCACTTCTGTGAGCAGCGATGGTGGTGTAAGATAGATCAAGAGGGATGGAATATGTGATATGTTATTTTTTCTGATTACATTTGTATATATAGAAATTGCTTTTAAATAAATGTTTTCTAGATTTTAAAAAGAAACTTACAGTTACCCTTAATGTAATTTTTAAAACAAGTAGCACCTGCTTTATTTCTTGCTTCCTGTGTTTCTTTAGGAATTACCTCCTTATAATGGTTATGGACTAGTTGAAGACTCTGCTCAGAATTGCTTTGCTCTCATTCCAAAAGCTCCCAAAAAAGATGTTATTAAAATGCTGATGAATGATAACAAGGTGCTTCGTTACTTGGCTGCACTGGTGAGGACAGTTTTTATATCCTAAGATTCTGTTGTCTCAGTACCGTGCACAGTTGTCCATTTTGTCTGTCAGCTGTGGATAACAGCTGTCAGAGTTATACGCTTATTTAAACAGCCATTGGCTCCAGCCTTCAGGCAGGTTGGATTGTATTAAGTGTGGTGCCCCTGAACCAAGACCTAGCTCAAGTCCTGTCTGCCCTCAGCATATTTCTTAAATTGTTCATCTCTCCTCTCTATCCTTCAAATTTTGACAGCCTTTTTTGGCCTTTTTTATTAAGCAGTTATGAAAGCCTGACTTACATTCAAATTATCTGTTCGTGTGCCTTTCCAGTGAACTGCGATTTCCTTGAGGGTAGGGACCATGTCTTACTAATTTTTATCATTAGTGATACCTTGCTTGATGCATTTTATAATTCATTAAATGTAACAAATGGAATCATACTAATTTAATAGATGTTAACTTTGAGAGGTCATATGGCTAGTGGGTAAGAGGATTGGAAACAGACTTAAATTCAAATCCTGAAAGTTCCCCTGAATTACCTGAAGCAAATTACTGATAAGAATTCAAAGGATAATGTCTTTGAAAATAGAAAAAAAAAATTCAGAAATAGAAATATAAGCATTTTATTTAGAAATATAGACATAAATAGCAGAAATTGAAATAAGTTACTCTGGGAATAGAAATGTATTTTAAAAAAATAAAAATTAAATGAGAACATAGTTGACTAATATATTTTTTAAATGTTGAACAAAGCTTTGAAACAAGGGAATTCTAGCAAGTTATAGACCAACTAGAACACTCCATACTATAAGAATTCTGATTAATGAAGGTTTTGCATTATTGCTAAGTTCTTTGAGTTGCTGTTAAAGTTCAAGAGGTTTGTTGAATTATAACATAGTAACTACAAACTCCTTGAGGGCAGGGTCATGTCTCTTCAGACTTTGTAGGCACTCAGTGTTGGGCTGAATGAGTAAATGAATTTATTTACACATATACTACCCATGAGTCAGGCAATATTATAATATACTCATTTTATGTTTCAAAACATAAGAATCAGAGAGACTAATTGGTGTGTCCCAGGTCTTGGTGCTTAGACAGGCAGGACTAGAACTCAACCTAGTGAAAACTGTAATTTGAAAAGATACATGCACCCCAGTATTCATAGCAGCACTATTTATGATAGGCAAGACATGGAAGCAACCTAAAAGGATAAAGAAGTTGTATGGCATGTGTGTGTAATGGAATATTACTCAGCCATAAAAAAGAGTGAAATAATGCCATCTGCAGCAACACAGGTGGTAACTTTACAGGAGGGAAAGACCACCAGGCATCTTCTTAACCAAGTGATCAAGGGTCAACATCACCAATAAAAAGATGTTGCAATATCATGAACTCCTTGATATACACAGAGAAGGACATGATTTTTTTTCCCTGTAGTATTTTTGCCGAAGATGCAAAAGTGAAATGAGGGACAGTCAACAAAAGAATTAACCAATACTCATGTCAGGGTCATGAAAGACAAGGGCAGACTGAGGAACTATCACAAATTGAATGAGATTAAAGAGAAGTAACAACTAATGCAATATAGGATCCTGAAACAGAGAAAGAACATAAGCAGAAAACAGGTGAAATGTGAATAAGGACAGTAGTTTATTTATAGCATTACACCACCATTTTCCTGGGTTTGATGATTGTACTATCTTATGTAAGATAGTAATGTTAGGGGAGGCTTAGTGATGGGCTTATGAGAATTCTCAGTTAGGCAACTTTCCTGTAAGTCTGAGAAACTTAGTTCAAAATATACAGCAAAAACAATTTTAAAATTTAAAAAAAAAATACTCCTTCCTGCCAGGGTGAGCCATTACACCCAACCCCCTTGGATACCCGTGCCTGTAGTCTTGCTTAGAGCTGTATTTTATTCTAAGTGTGATGGGAATCCTGTGAGGTTTGAGAGGAGAGGAATGATGTGATTTTATTTTTATTAACTATACTTTGGGTGTTTGCTTAAAAAACTTTTTTTTATTATAAGGGTGTTCAATGAAAAAAGTTTGGAGACTTAGATAGGGAATGGTATGAGGAAATTATTTTACTAATAGGAAATCCAATGACTTTCTCCACTAAATGAGAAATTATGACATAAATAATTCCATGGTCTGAATGAGAAGGTGTATGCTGAAGTTGTGATATGAGAGGATTTTAGTCAAGAATAAGCATGTCTGTATTTAGGCTTGTTCAGTCTGGAATTTGTTTCTTGAGGGTTATGGGATCACGCTCAGTGATTTGATTTGAGAAAAGTCTTATCTACATTGTCATTTCTCAGAATCACTTTCAACTCTATGACATTGTCTTACTCCTTCCTCTCTTTTAAAATTTTCATTTTTAAATTATGTATAGAAATGGATTTGTTTAAAGGCATAAACTTTGCATAATCACCTTAGTGTCCTCGAAGTTGAACATAATGTCAGCCAAGAGGTTTCAAACTGGCAGCCTGTGGACAGAATGTAGCCCATATGTTTTCTTTGGCCTGCCTGGTGCTTTTAAAGAGTTGAAATCAACATTTTAGAGTCAGAGGTTTTATATAGTAATCCAGATTTCTGTCTTCTCATGAAAAATTGGAAGATCTAGCAACATTGGGGTTACATTTATTCCCATAAGGTAACAATCAAGTGGAGGTGAGTTGGGGCAGCCTCTCTTAGATGAGGTGTGTCCTCTCCAGGCCCCCTGAGCCTGGCCCCCGTACTGTTCACTTATACTATACCTCATATGTTAGGTTTATATTGTACCCTAGTCCCTGTAGGTGTTTCATTTTGTACCTGCAAAATGTCCTCTTTCTTTCACCTTTCCAGGAATCCCCCATCCCAGAAGACAAAGACCGCCGATTTGTCTTCTCTTATTTTCTAGCCACTGACATGATCAGTATCTTTGAGCCTCCTATTCGCAATTCTGGTATCATTGGGGGCAAGTATCTTGGCAGAACTAAAGTTGTCAAACCAGGCTCCTTGGTGGAAAACCCCGTCTACTATGGCCCCAGTGACTTCTTCATTGGTGCTGTGATTGAGGGTAGGTGTCAACACAATTTAGGCTTTCTTACTGGGTAAGCGAATGGGTTCTTCTTATTGGGAATTTAATTCAGTTAACCCTTGTAGGAGGCAGGTAGTCTGCAGTCCAGTTGTACATGTGGTACAGTGTATTAATCCCCTCCTTTATCCATTAAACTGTAAATTGGTTACATTGGCTGTAGATGGAGACACTGAGCTCCCTAAACACCGAGCAGACTAGTGCACATTAGTTTAGAGAGCTATTGAAAGTTCATTAGTCTAGGTCACAAATACGTATCTGTGAATTTTTACTCTTGGTTGCCTGATAAAAACATAACCAGGCTAAGTGTGTTTCTACCCTCTTCCCAGTATTTGGCCACCGGTTCGTCATCCTTGATACAGACGACTATGTTTTGAAATACATGGAGAGCAATGCTGCCCAGTATTCACCAGAAGCACTCCTGTCAATTCAGAACCGTGTTCAAAAGCGAGAAGCTCCTGCACCAGAATTGGACAAGTATGTTTGACCATCTAAGGTCCATTTTGCTTTGGCACAATGAGATATTCAGGAAACAGTTCTTAACAAAATGAATGGGTAATCACATTTTAGATTTTCAGATTTCCCTCACCATTGGAAGATCTTAGACATATACAGGTTACCTGGGTCCAATATAATAACTAGTAACTTTTCAACCTCATATATTTAGCAAATAATTATTGAATGCCTGGTATGTATCAGACACTATCACTAGGCTCTTGGGCTTCTGTCAGTAAACAAAATAGACCAGAAGTTGCCGCACTCGTGGAGCTGACCCTCTAAGCAGTGGGAGATAGCTAATCAACAGCACCAGTAAGTTATACAGTGTGTTGGGTGATGAGTGCTGTGGGGAAGTGGAGCAAAACAAGGGTGATAAAGGTTCTGGAAGGTGGGGGTCGGTTGCAGTTGGTTGGGGGAGGTGGTCACACCTTAAGGTGACATTGAGGAAACACTTGGGAAGATAAAGGAGTCTGCCACGTGGACGTCTGGAGGAAGAGCTTTCCAGGAAGAGGGAGTGGTGAGTGCTGAGACCCTAAGTATTAGCATACGCGGAGCACTCAGGCAACACTGGCAAGAAGTAGGCTGGTGAGAGGCTGCAGTGGAGGTGTAAGGAAGAGGAGCAGGAACTGGAGTTAGAAAATTAACAAGGGGCCAGATTGCATAGGACCTGATAGGTCTTTGGAAAGATGTTGCCTTTTCTGAGTGAAAGGGAGAGCTGCTGTGGGGCTTCTGAGTAAAGGAGGGGCAAGATTTTACATGTGTTTTAAAAGAACTGGCTGTTAAGGATAGATTCAGAGGGCGATTAGGAGAATATGGCAGTAATCTAGGCAAGAGATGATGGTGCATGGACCAGGGTAGTATCAGTGAAGGTGGGGAGAAGTGGTCTGATATGGGGTGTATTTTAAGGGAGAGCTAATGAGGATTCAGCCAGGTGATACAGGGGAGATAAGAGAGCGAGGAGGTAAGGATGACTAAGGGTTTGGCCTGAGCCACTGGAAAGACGGAGTTGCCACCAAGAAGAACATGTAGGTAGAGGGAGGGGGTTTTTCTTGGCAGGGTGGGGTTTCTTCAGTTTTGGATATACTAGGTTTAAGATACCTGTCAGATATTCAGGTAGAGAGATCAAATGGGCTGTTGGTTATATAAATCTGGAGTTCAGGTGAGAGGTCTGGGCTGTGGGAGTTGTGGGCATATAGACAATACTTTAAGCCATGAGACTGGGTGAATCTCTAAGGTAGTCATTGTAGACAAAGAAGAGAGAATAGCTCCAAGGACTGCGCTCTGGGGCCTCCCAACACTACGAGTAGGGAGGAGAAACTGAGCAGGACACCTAAGGAGGCAGGAAGAAAGCCAAGCGGGTATGGTGTCCTGGAATCCAGGTGGAGAGAGCCCAAGCTGTCCCTCTTTGCACAGTATCTTAGTACCAATGGGACAATTTACTGCTGTTCTGCAACTTTAAAAAATTTTGTCAAAACATGAAAAACTGTGATGGTTATAAATGTATAGGGAAATAAAAAAATAGTAAAATTGATTTTTATTTAGTGCATTGTAATTTAAGACATTGGCAACATTGACAATCAAGTGTTTTATTTCTTTGTAAAAAACACATTGAGAATAGTTGGAACAGTGCTTGCCTTCTTGTCATGTAACTTATGATACAGAGCGAACATCTTTTCTATGCCTTGGCAAATTGTCATGTTCCTTTCCAAGTCTGGATCAACTTTCAACATTTTATTATTTTTGTTTTCAATGTGAAATATATCCTGGAGTTCCTTTAATGACAGCGAAATATCTCAGAGTTCTTGTAACATGAAGCTTTTTGCTGGCACCTGGGACATCTTCATCCTTTACATTATGATCACTCCCCTCATTTCCGTCAATAAGCCAGCCTTTGCCAGCGTCCTCTGGCCGTGCATAGGGAATCTTGAACAGCAGTGGGGTCAGCCTTCCCGAGATCAGCTAGTTCTCCTGTAGCTCCATTGAGTTTGACTTGAACTCCGCTTCTAGCTCTATCGCTTTTCTGTTCTTTGCCGCACTCTCATCTTTGTTGGCCAGTTCTCTGTTTCAGTTATCCGTTCTTGTAAAGTGTCACTTGAGTTTATCCTTTAGAGAAAAGGAGGCAACATAGCTACTCACTTTGCCGTCTGTGTGTGACTCGGAAAAACAGATGTCGGTGACCAGTCACTGACAGACTTGGAAAGAAGTGATATTGTCACTGATCATGATGCCCATCTGTTGTTTGTATAATGATTCACGGGCTGGAAGTCTGACAGTGAATTTGCACTTTAGGCCGTTACTCACAGTTAATAAAGTGTGGTAACTGAAACTTGAACCATGTCGTTGAGGGACAGAGTTATTTAGCCAAATGGTGGTGACTGAAAATTCATGCATATAGGAGCTGTGTGAAGCAAGAATTGCCTGCACATCAAGGAAGACAGTGATTCATTGTGTCAGATGGGGTTTAGCAATGTGCAGGCGGCGCTGGGGACCTCAGTGCGGACTTCCACTGGAATGGGAGGGGTGGGAGTGGGCGTAAGAGAATGGGAGGAGAGGAATTCGAGCTTGGAAGTACAGCCCACTCTTTTGAAGAAGTTGGTGCAAAGGGGAGCAGAGAAACTGGCAGAGGAAGTGGGATCAAGAGGACTTTTTGTTTGCTTGTAAAATAAAGAATAGCACTTTGTATGTAAATGGGAATAATTGTGTAGGGAAGGAAACTGATAAATGTGTGAGAGGGGAGATTTGTGGTGTCTGTGAGAGAGGACAGGGTATTTAGGACACATGGGGAGGAACTGGCTGTAGGTGGAAGCACCCGTCATCCATCTTGAGCAGTAGTTCTCAGGTATTTTGGTCTCAGGACACCTTTGCTTTCTTACAACTTATTGAGGACATCAAAGGTTTTGGTTTATGTGGTTTGTATCTATTGCTGTGGCCATATTAGAAATGATATCTGAGACATTTTTAAATGTTTAATGTTTTAAAAAAAACATTTCATGTTAAATCAACTTACTTTTTATGAAAAATAACTATATATTCCCAAACCAAAAAAGAAAAGAAGTGAGCAGAGTGGCATTGTTTGACATTTTTGCAAATCTCTTTCACGTCTGACTTTATTAATAAAAGACAGCTGGATTTTCATCTGCCTCTGTACCGAGCCTACTGCGGTGTCATTTGTCATGTAACCTTTGGAAGAGTCCTCTGTGCATTTGTGAGAAAGCAGCAGTGAAAAAGCAAATAACAATTTAGTATTATTATGAGAATAGCTTTGCCCTCACAGACTCCCACGAGGATCTCAGGAACCTCCCCGGGTCCCTGGATTACTCTTTGAAACGATGTGTGTGCCAGGCAGGAAGGCAGTGTGTGGGGGCAGATGCTGGCAGGCGAGTAGATGGGGTTGAGGGGTCTTCTGATTGCTTCACTGTTTTTACTTTGTAGTGCAGTAGGAAGAATGGGGATGGGGAGATGTTGTAGGTTCCAGCAGAGAGGAAAAGTTGGGAAATGCTCTATTGACTCTATAAATAAAATAAAATTAAAAAAAAATAAAGTGAAAATAAATACATAGCATTATTTTACCTACTACTAAGAAAAACTGTCAGTTATAATTGATATTCACCATCAATTTTAAAATATATCCTGATTGCAGAGATATAAAAAATGTTGGAAAAAAAAAAGTCTCAAGGCTGCTGAAACATGGCAGGCACCTAGGAGAGTAGGAGCCAGATGGAATGGAGGGCATAGTTTGGTGGCTGGGCACCAGGGAGGGCCAGGTTGAGATTTGTGGCATGCATTTAACTCAGGTACTTCTCAAAAGCTTTTTTCTGTAATTTCCCCATGTCCGTGCAAATACCAGGAACACGGGAAAGCTGCTTGCTCCGGCGTACTACAAGTAGGATACTTTTCCCCCTTTATTTAGTAATGAGAAAAGGACAGTACTGGGGCACTAAGAATAAGATACCAATAACAGTAAAGAGAAACTCAAGTTCTGGGTTAAGAGATCCATGGCTATCCTTGTTTGATCCTCACTTTCCCTCTCTTCTCTTGTGATGAGTCAGAGAGGTGAATGAGAAAAAACGCTTGAAGGTGATATGAATACAAGGGTCATGTTCTAAGGAAATACAAATCCTGTATTTCAGTCATCATTGCTGAGAGTAATGAAAGGGGATCCTGAGTACTTGTCAGGCCTGAGAACTTTTTATATCAAGTGTCAGCTACAGGATGATGGAATGGAGTTAGCCATCTTCTTTCTCTCAGCCAGAAGATTAGAACAGTGCACAAGTGATGGGAGAACTGACATCATCTGAAGTTCTTTTTGGGCTGGGGTCCTCATTACAATACATTGAGCTCAGACTTACAGATAACAGATCACTCAGAAGCCCACGCGTCTGCATAACCACCCCCCCCCCCACCACCATGTGAAAAGCATAAACACACATGTGTTCACATATCTTGTCCTTGTTCGGGTGGCTTGCCCATCCGCGTTCTTCAGCTTCAAGAGGACCCTCCCCTGCTTGATGATCCTTTTCATCCTCTATTTTTCACTTCCAGCGATTTTTTCCCATAAAAGTGTTTCCAGATATTCTCACTTCCTTTTCTATTTTCTTTAAGCCCCAAAAGCCTCCATATTCACTTTGCAGTTGGTCTCAGTTTCCGTGATCCAGTGTGAGCTGCTTCCATTTTCCTACTCTTCACCTTAGAATGTTTCTTTACTTATTATCTCTTTACCTTCTTGTCACAGCTAAGTAGCTCCCATTCCTCCAAATTTAATCCTTTTGTGTCTGTCACTGCCTCCTTTCTGACTGTTCTAGTATCCACTCTTCAGAAGTTGTTTTCTTGAGGTCACTGTTTTCAAATCTAATGATCTCTTGTCATTTATTTATTAACTCAGTGATATTGGAGCCTGCACCATATGCCAGACCTTAAAAACATTTAGGCAGCCAGATGAGAAAACAGGGGCTCATTGTCTAGGGCACAGGTTGGCAGACTTTTTTGGAAAGAGTAGTAAATAATTTAGATTTGTAGGCCATACCAGATTCTCTGTTGTAGCTTCTCAACTCTGCCCTTGTGGGGTGAAAGCAGCCATGGACAATGTGTAAAAATGAGTAGGTGTGACTGTATTTCGATTAAACTTTATTTAGAAAAACAGGCCGCCAGCTGGCTTTGGCCTCTGGCCCAACCCCCTGGTCTAGTGTTTAGCCTTTTTGATCTACATGTAAATGTAAATTACTCTGTACCACCCCCTTTTTGAAACCCTTTCTTTTGAGTCCGAGAAAGCGTCTGATATTCTTCCTACTTCCCTGGAAGCCTGTGCTTTGTATCTTTTTCCTATCTCTGTCTACTAGGTTGGTGTTTCTCAAGGTTCTGGTTTTGGTCCTCCTGTTTGCTTTCTCTAAACTCTCTGGACAATCTCATCACATCGCAGAGTGTCTGAATAAGTCACTCTTCATCCTGACATTCTCCCAGTTCTATTCTCAGATTCCTATCTGTCTGCTCAATGGGTCTCCATGCAGCTGAGCCATCGGCACCACACACTTTGTAAAACTAAAAATGAGGCCACTGTTGCCTTCACCTTTCTGCACACCTGCTATTCCTTTGTCCTTCTTTCTGTTTGTGTGTCTCATCGAGTGGCGGGATGGTGAGTTGTGATAATACGGGTAAGGCACCAGTCTGGTGTCTGGCACACAGGAGGCGAGCAGTGAATGCCACCTCCCCGCTTTCTCTTGGTCACCTCAGTACTCCATTTATCTTGACTTGAAACCTCCTATTTTGCACCACACTCAATATGCTGCTAAGTTCTTTTATTCTACAATATCTCTTGCCTCCGACTTCTTTTCATTCTTACCACCATTTCCTAATTTAAAACATTCAGTCAGTTTGGAATTGCATTTATCTGCACTTACCAACAACAACAGAAACAGATTTATATTCACTTAACTCAGTGGAGTTTTATGTTTTCTCATGGAACACAATGTCTGGAGGTCAGCGGTCCAGAGCTTTCCCAGCCCAACAGAGACCTGACTTCTCTCTCTCTTGTCAGACATTCTAAGCAAGTAGCTTTTGTCCTCACGCTTTTATCTCTGTGGCTACAGTGTTCCATCTCCAGCACTGCATCTGTATTCTAGGCAAGAAGAGGGGAAGGACAAAGGGTAGCAGACTGAAAAGCCAATCTTGCCATGTCTTTCCTGTTATTAAAGGGCTTACTCAGAAGTCCCACCTAGCAGCTTCCGCTTATGTCTCATTGTCTGGGCTGTACCACAGGCCACTCCTAATTGCCACTCCAAACAAAATGAGGGCTCCGTCAGGAAAAAGGAGAGGATGAACATTGGGCAGGTACCCACCATTGTCTGCCTTGTTCCCATCGCTGCTTGCCGAGGCTCCCACGGTGCCTCCTGACACACCTGCCCACCTCTACTCTCTTCCTCAATCCATGCACACAGTTAACAGACCAGTCATCCTGGGACCTGGCTCCAGATTCATCATACTGCTTCTCCTCTGCCGATTTTCCTGAGGTATAATTGACAAAACTGTGTATATGTAAAGTGCATAATGTGATGATCTGATATACATACACATTGTGAACTGATCACACCAATCAAGTTGGCTAACACATCCATCACCTCACAGTTACCATTTACTCTCGTGTGTGAGTGGTGGGAACGCTGAAAGTCTATAATCTTACCAGATTTCAAGTGTACGGTTCTGCTGTAGTCACCATGCTGTGCCTTAGGTCCCCAGAACTTATTCACCTTGTAACTGAGTTTGTATCCTTTTACCAACATCTCCTTTTCCCCCCTACTCTCCAGCCCCTGGCAACCACCCTTCTACTCTGTTTCTGTGAGTTCAACATTTTTTAATATGTCTAAAATCACAAATCATAACGTCCTTCAGTTTCATTTATGTTGTTGCAAATGGCAAGAAGACTTCTTTTTTAAACCCATGCATCTGTCAAGGGACAGTTTGGTTGTTTCCATATCTTCGCTATTGTGAATAATGCTACCAAGAACACGAGAGTGCAGATGTCTCTTTGGAATACTAATTTTGTTTCCTTCATGTATATATACACACACCCAGAAGCAGGATTGCTGGACCCTACGGTAGTTCTATTTTTAGTTTTTTGAGGGACCTCCATACTGTTTTCCATAGCGGCTGTACCAATTCCCCCCATTGTTGGTAGGAATGTACAAGGGTTCCTTTTTCTCTACATCTTCACCAGCTTGTTGTCTCTTGTCTTTTTGATAATAGCTATCCTACCAGGTGGGAGGTGACACCTCATTGTGGTTTTGATTTCCATTTTTCTGATGATTAGTGATGTTTAGCATCTCTTCATGTACCTATTGTCCATTTGTATGTCCTCTTTAGAAAAATGTCTATTCAGTTCTGCCCATTTTTTAATTGAATTGTTTGGGTTTTTTGCTGTTGATACATGTGAATTCCTTATATATTTTAGATCTTAACCCCTTATCAGATATATGGTTTGTGCTATGGTTTACATGTTTGTGTCCCTCCAAAATTCATGTTGATGTCCTGATGTGATGCTATTAAGAGGTGGGGCCTTTGGGAGGTAATTAGTGGCTTTTAAAGGAGGCCTCAGAAGCTCACTATCCCCCTTCCACCATGCAGGGACACAGTGAGAAAGCGCTGGCCGTGAACCAGGAAGAGAGCCCTCACTATCCACCCCATGGAATCTGTGGCACCATGAGATCTTGGACTTCTAGCCTCCAGAACTGTGACCAATACATTTCTGTTGTTTATAAGCTACCCAGTCTCTAGTATTTTGTTAGAGCAGCCCAAATGGACAAAGACAGTTTGCAAACATTTTCTCCCATTCTGTTGATTATTTTGTTTTGTTGATTATTTCCTTTTCCGTGCAGAAGCTTTTTAGTTTGATATAGTCCCACTTGCTTATTTTTGTTTTTTTTTTTTGTTGTCTGTGCTTTTTGTTGTCCAAAAAAATCATTGCCAAGAACAGTGTCAAGGACCTTTTTCCCTATGTTTTCTTGAGTTTTACAGTTTCAGGTCTTATGTTTAGGTCCTCAGTGCATTTTGAGTTAATTTTTTTTGAGTTATATAAAGTAGGGATCCAGTTTCATTCTTTTGCATGTGGATATCCAGTTTGCCCAGGACCATTTATGGAAGACTATCCTTTCTTCATTGTATATTCTTGGCACCCTTGTTAAAGATTAGTAGACTGTATATGCGTGGGCTTATTTCTGGGCTCTCTGTTCTATTCCATTGGTCTGTGTCTGTTTTTATGCCAGTTCCATACTGATTTGATTACTATAGCTTTGTAGTAAGTACAGTTGGAAATCAGGAAGTGTGATGCCTCCAGATGTGTTCTTCTTTCTCAATATTGATTTGGCTATTTGGGTTTTTGTTTTTTTTGTGGTTGGTTTTTTGTTTTGTTTTGTTTTTTTGTTTTTGTAATTCCATACAAATTTTAGGATTTTTTTTGTCTGTTTCTGTGGAAAATGCCATTGGAATTTTGGTGGGGATTGCATTGAATCTGTAGATGGCTTTGGGGTGGTATGAACATTTTAACAATGTTAATTCTTCCAACTCAAGAACACAAAATATCTTTCCTTTTGTCTTCTTCAGTTTCTTTCATCAATGTCTTACATTTTTCAGTGTGCAGGCCTTTCACCTCCGTGGTTAAATTTAGTCCTAAGTAATTTTTTATATGCTATTATAAATGAGATTATTTTCTTAATTTTTCTTTTGATAGTTCATTGTTAGTATTTAGAAAAGCAACAAATTTTTGTATGTTGACTTTGTATACTGAATTTGTTGATTAGTTTAACAGTTTTTTTTGTAGCGTCTGTAGCATTTTCTAAAGACTAATATATGATATTAAGATCATGTCATCTGCAAACAGAAACAGTTTTACTTCTTCCTTTCCTATTTGGATACCTTTCTTTTTTTCTTGCCTAATTTCTCTGGCTAGGTCTGTGTGGAATAGAAGTGGCAAGAGTATGCATCTTTGCTTCATTCCTGATCTTACAGAGTGGGCATCACTGTCGTGTTCACTACTGGATATGATATGGGCTGAGGGCTTGTCAATGTGTGGCCTTTATAATGTTGAGGTACATTCCTTCTGTGCCTAATTTGTTAAGAGTTTTTATCATGAAAGGATGTTGAATTTTGTCAAATGCTTTTTCTGTATCTATTGAGATGATCATATGATTTTTAATCATTCTGTTAATGTGGTATATTGATTTGTGTACGTTGAACCATCCTTGCATAGTAGGATAAATCCCACTTGATCATGATGTACAATCCTTTTAATGTGCTGTTGAATTCAGTTTGCTAGTATTGTGTTGAGGACTTTTGCATTTGTGTTCACCAAGGATATTGGCCTGTGATTTTCTTTTCTTGTAAGAGTCCTTGTTTGGCGTTGATGTCAAAGTAATGCTGGCCTTGTAGTATGAATTTGGGAGTGTTTCCTCCTCTTCAGTCTTTTGGAGGAGTTTGAGAAGGGCTGGTATTAATTCTTCTTTAGATGTTTGGTACAATTCACCATGAAACCATCTGGTCCTGGGCTTTCCTTTGTTAGGAGGTTTTTGATTACTGATTAAATCTCTTTACTTGTTACTGCTCTGTTCATATTTTCTATTTCTTCATGATTCAGGCTTGGTATGTTTTATGTTTCCAGGAATTTATCCATTTCTTCCAGGTTATCAATCTGTAATTATCCATAGTAGTCTCTTCTGATCCTTTGTATTTCTGTGGTATTAGTTGTAATGTCTCCTCTCATTTCTGATTTTCAGTGTTTTTTTTTTTTAAATTGATAAAGCTAAAAAAGTTTGTCACTTTTATCTTTTTTTAAGAAAACAGCTCTTAGTTACATTGATCTTTTCTTTTTTCTAGTCTCCTTTATTTCTGCTCTGATCTTTATGATTTCCTTTCTTCTGCTAACTTCAGGCTTAGTTTTTTCTTTTTCTAGTTCCTTGAGGTATAAACTTAGGTTGTTTATTTGCCTGCACTGAGCGGCTTGTGGGATCTTTGTTCCCCAACCAGGGACTGAACCTGGGCCACAGCAGTGAAAGCACGAATCCTAACCACTGGACCGCCAGGGAAGCCCCTCTTTTTTTTTAATGTAGACATTTATTGCTGTAAACTTCCCTCTTAGAACTGCTTTTGCTGCATCCCATAAATTTTGGTGTGTAGCACAGGGGACCCTTGACCAACAGTGCAGATTGAACTGCACAGGTCCACTTAGATGCAGATTTTCCAGTAAATATGTATTACACTACTACACGATCCTCGATGGGTTGAATCTGTGGATACAGAAGAACCACATATTTGGAGGGCTGACTGTAAGTTATACACAATTTTTGACTGTGCGGAACAAACCCTGCTTTGTTCAAGGGTCAACTGTATTTCCATTTTTGTTTGTTTCTAGATATTTTATTTCCCTTTTGCTCTTCTTTGATTTCTTCAACATACTACTTTTAAAGAGTCTGTTTCTAAAGCATATTTTTATTGTTTTTAGTAATATTTATAGCCACACCGTGCGGCTCGTGGGATCTCAGTTCCCTGACCAGGGATCAAACCCGGGCTCTCGGCAATGAGAGCACAGAGTCCTAACCACTGGACTGCCAGGGAATTCCCAGATATATAGTTTTAGATGATGTAACATAGATGATGACACTCACGTGACTCCCACAAACACCTGGCCAGGGGGTGGTTGTGGGGGTAGGTTTGGCTCTTTGCAGGGATTGAGTAGATGGCAGCAAGGGAGGCTGAGCCCAGTCAGGGTTCCTGCCGTGAGCTCAGCCGCCCACCAGTCCCCGCAGGCCAGCGTCCAGTTATTGGTCAGCTCCACGTCAAAGCTGTTTGTCATTAGAAGCTTCTCCGACTTCACCAAATGAGAACTTTGGTCACTGAGGTAAGACTGTTCGAGAACAAACACATCCAGCCATTTCTTTCATTTCTCCACAGCCAGCAAAGGGAAGAGGACACAGGCACACGGGAGCTGGAGGCCCTGATAGACACGATCCAGAAGCAAGTGAAAGAGCACCCATGCAGGGACAGCATCTGCGAGGCGTTTCAGGTTCACGACAAGGAAGCTTCGGGATACGTGGACAGGGAGATGTTCCTTAAAGTCTGTGACTCTTTTCACCTCCCAGTTGACGATTCCTTGATTAAGGAGGTGAGGAGGAGTTACGCTTCGGGGTGGACTGCAGAGGCTGGGCACTCCTCCCAAAGGCAATTGCATGTGTATTTCATTTTAACTGGGGAAGGTTCAGGGTTTTCAAGTCAGATCTCCTGTTTGGTTCTGATTATGGCACTTGCCCTGGACTCTGGCCTCGGCGTCCTTTCCTAACTGCTGCTGCAGGGCATCTTTACGTGAGCGGGGGCCAGACAGCACAGAGCGGCCGGGGAGCCACGTCAGGGCTGAAGGAGGGCGGCCGCCAAAGGCAGATTCAGAAACTGGACTGAGCGGGATGGTGGGAGCCTTGGACACCTATGGTAGCTCATCGGTAGGGGTGGCGTGGGAGAGGGCGTGACCGCTGTCCCAGGCAGCAGCATCCGTCAGTAGGGGTCCATGGCCAGCTGCCAGTGGAGGGATGACATGGACGTTATCCTCCTTGAGTTTCCATGAGGGAGCTGAAGGGGGCATTTCATACCTCTTTTTCATCATAAGCCCCTTTGACCAGGGTTCCCCTAGAAGTCAGGACAGACTCTCCCACAGTTGCCAACAATGGTGGCTGATATCATTGAGACACTCTCACTGATAAAGAGCATTGCAGTCCTGTAGTCCTTCTTCATGCTGCTTTAGCAAAAGGGGATGTTTGGAAGTTGACTCGTCTAGGGAAGGCTTTTGTTTGGGGCCAGTGTGACTAGGTTGGAGACGAGGATTCTTCAGACAGGAACATTAGCAAAGAGTGAGGGAAGCAGGTAGAAGGATAACGGTTCACGTGGGCCAAATCCCCATCTAGCTTCCCAAGTCTCAGGCTGACAGCATGCCCAGCCTTTGATTTTTAAGTCATTTGTACCGTCTGTGACCTGACATGGGAGAGGAGCTGCAGTCAGGGGAGGTGGGCAGGATAGATTTACACACATCTTTGAAGTAACCGTAGCAGATCAGTGTATTTACTGCCACTCACAGGTGAGTTTCAGGGAACTTGGTTTGAGCAGTGATATAACTAGATTTTTCTACTAGGCTGTGATAGCAGCAACCTGCTCTTCTAAGTCTTACTCTCTGCAGACTGGATGGACAAAGTCTTGTAATTGAACATAAGAACAAAAGTGCTTTGGAAGTGAGAATGCTGTAATAAACGTTAGACCTGAAACCTTGGGTAGGCCATTTACTCCATCTGAGCTTTGATTTCATGAAGTGTAAGATGGGGGTAATCTGACCTACCTACCAGGCTCACAGGATCATTTCAGAATCAGCCAAGGATATAAAAACTCTGAGCCAGTTTACCAAGGCAGGGGACAGTCACCAAAGCACGCTCTGCAGCTGAGCTGAAAGCAGCCCACCTGTCTCACGGGCTCCCCTTGCTCTGTCCACAGCTCATCAGGATGTGCTCTCACGGAGAAGACAAGATCGACTACTATAACTTTGTCCGTGCTTTCTCCAACTGACCTGCTGAGGACAGAACGCAACACAGTTTTGAGGTTGGGGCTACATATACCTGTGCTCTTCACAGAGGCATTAACACAGCTCTTGAAATTATATTGCTCTTTTGGTTCTTATATTTCACTACCACTGAAGGCTAAATTAAATTGGATCTTACAGGAGCTAAGGTTGGTGGCTTATTTAGGGAGGGGGATGGGGTGTTGGTTAATTTTGTGTGTCAACTGGACCAGACGTGGGGTACCTGGACATTGCTGGGTGTGTCTGTGAGGCTCTTTCTGGATGAGGTTAACATTTGAGTTGGTGGACGGAGTGAAGCAGATGGTCCTCCGGTGGTGGGCCCCACCCACCCGCTCCATTAAAGGCTTGAATAAGAACAAAAAGGCTGGCCCTTCCCTAATAGAATTCCTCCGGCCTGCCTCGACATCAGCTTTTTCCTGCTTTTGGACTCAAACTGAGACATTGGCCCTTTTTGGGTCTCGAGCCTGCTGAACGTCAGGCAGGAGCCTGCTGGCCTCCATCTCCATCCTCAGAGGTCTGCAGCTCGCTGACTGCAGATACTGGAGCTTGTCAGCCTCCAGACTGACAGAAGCCAATTCCTTATAATCATTCCCTTGCTCTCTCTGTATGTAGCCTGTTGGTTCTGTTTCTCTGGAGAAAGAACCCTGACTAATGCAGGTGTAGAACAATTAAGAGCAAGAGGATGGATAGAATTTGCTCAGAGAGACATCACGTGGGGTGTGGTGCTGCTGCCAGACAGTGCTCCCTCCTGCCCCAGCAGGGGAGGGACATAGACACCATGTTTTTCAGCTGCAGCTCTAGGCCCATTAGTAGACTTGCATTTTTTTAAAATGGGATACACTAGGAAATACCACAGTGTGGTACTCTGATTTGTATTGTTTCATGAAACTTTTGTTTCAACTGAGTGTGTATTTACTAGGTCATGATGTATATTTCTTTTTTTTTTTTCAAGTTTAATTTTTATTTATTTATTTATTATTTTGGGGGGAGGTACACCAAGTTCAATCATCTGTTTTTATACACATATCCCCATATGATGTATATTTCTTGATGTGGGCTGTATTGAAAAAAAAAAAAAAAAAAAAAAAAAAAAAAGGGACTTCACTGGTGGCCCAGTGGCTAAGACTCCACACTCCCAATGCAGGGGGCGCGGGATCAATCCCTGTTCAGGGAACTAGATCCCACATGCCACAACTAAAAGATCCCACACGCCGCAACCAAAGATCTCACAACGAAAAAAATGAAGATCCTGCCTGCCGCAACTAAGACCTGATGTGGTCAAATATTTTTAAAAATTTTTTTGAAAAACTGCTTTTAGAGAGCCCAGCCTCAAGACAGATGGAAGAGACTGGTAGCACCTACTGGTTACCAACTGAGCTCTGATGGACTTTTCAGAAGCAGGGCTGCTCCTCAGTTGAAATCAGCCACCAATTTCACCTTTGTAAATGCTGTCTCGGATTCCTTCCTATCTGCACTCTGTCTGCACCACCAGGGGCCTAAAAAGACCATCTAATTAGGGTATATCAAACCCATATCTATAGGCTTTAGAGGTACATGAGAAGATGTCTTTAGATGTTTCCAGAAAATCAAGGGTCACCTGGATGAGTGAATATCCTGCTGGCGAAGGAGCCCGAGTATGTTCCTATAAGAAATTAATTTATTCAGTGCTTATTTGAACCATGAACTTAGCATTCACTATCCCTAAATCTCACCACCCCCATTCCCTGCAAAAACAAGCAAGCAAGCAAACCAGCCAGGCAGCCCACCCCTAAGACACCGAGCACAGATGAGCAAGCAGGCTCAGAAGGGCCAGCCACCCAGGCCACCCAGCTTCTAGGCTGAGCACCTTGCGCCTTGCCCTCAGCTGCCCGGGTCCTGTTTGGGCCTCACAGCCTGTGGGTGTCCTCAGCTAACTGCCACCTCTAACTACATGCACCCCCGCGTGCTCTCTGGAGAGGGTTCTGGAAAACACAGCAGACAGCCATGGGCACCAGGCCATCTGTGCCCACCGCTGGTACCAACACTGACACCTGGTGGCTTTTACACACAGACTTACCTCCAACTTCTTCTGCTCAAGCCACGCCATAACACACTCGTCCCCCCTCATCCGCTCTCTCACTTGCCACAGTTTGGTACCCACGGTCAACCGTGGTCTGAAAATACTACATGGAAAGTTCCAGAAATAATCATACGTTTTAAATCGTGCGCCATTCTGAGTAGCGTGATGCAGTCTTGCGCCGTCCCGCTTTGTGCCACCCAGGATCCCCAGCCAGCGACATCGTAATTCAGGACCACCCAAAGCAGCTGACCCTCCTCCTGACGTGTCGTCAGAAGGTCAGTAGTAGCCCAAGGCTCTGTCACAGCGACTGAGTCGCCCAGCTCACGTCACCTATTCACGTGGGCACTCGGTCACCGCACATCATCACAAGAAGGGTGAGTGCAGCACAGAAAGACAGTTTTAGAGAGAGACCACATTCATGTAACTTTCACTACTGTATATGGTTATAATTGTTCTATTATTGTTCATCGCTTCCCATGCCTACTTTATAGACTTCATCATAGTTAGGTATGTATAGGAAGAAACATAAAATATTTAGCGCCTGGTACTCTCGGGTTTCAGGCCTCCACTGGGGGTCTCAGAACACATCCGCGTGGATGAGGGGCAGCCATGCGGCAGGCACAGTGCGCCTCCTTGTGGGGCTTCCTACGCACACACCCTGTGTCAAGACTCCTTTCCACGCTCACTTTCCTGTTACAGATGCAAGTGAAAATGAGGCTTATTACTACCCACCACTCAATATAACTCCCTGTTTCTCTGTCCTTAATTCCAATTCCCCAACTCACATGACCACAATGAACAAATATATATCTCAAAAGATATGCAAGAAATGACTGAGTGAAAAGTGTTAGAAATGAGGCCGAAATCGATGCAAACTCGTTCTTCATGTAAAAGTAAATGTGTGCAATACCAACTTACGACTACAGTTGATGCAGGACCTTGTAAAAAAGAAAGTTGAAGCATTATCATTTTAAAACAATCTTACCGTTTCAATCTTCAGGGGAAAAACATACTCTATGATGCATTGAAGCAACACCCTAATCAATTCCCAGGCAGCCATCTAAGAGTTGGAATAAAATAATGATTGCAGGGACTTCCCTGGTGGTGCAGTGGTTAAGAACCTGCCTGCCAACGCAAGGAACATGGGTTTGATCCCTGGGTCGGGAATATCCCACATGCCACAGAGCAACTAAGCCCATGTGCCACAACTACTGAGCCCAAGCACCACAACTACTGAAGCCAGCACACTCTAGGGCCTGTGTGCCACACCTACTGAGCCTGTGTGCTGCAACTACTGAAGCCTGTGCACCTAGAGTCCTTGCTCTGCAACAAGAGAAGCCACTGCACTGAGAAGCCTGCACACTGCAACGAAGAGTAGACCACGCTCGCCAAAACTAGAGAAAGGCCCACGCACAGCAATGAAGACCCAACACAGCCAAAAATAATTAAAAAAAAGATTGCAACTTCAAAAAAAGAAAAAGCAAATGTGAGCATCCAGATAAAAAGGAATAGAAGGAATTATACCAACACAATTAGACTAATAATTCTATGCCTTTTATTCAGTTATTTCAAAAATATTTGTTGATCATTTGTTTCAAAATTACATTTTAAAAAATCCATACAAAACTGTAATTTGTTTTAAAACCGGACAGAAACAGTGGGAAAAGAATTTGGAAAAAAGTTCACTGAAAGTAAAAAGAGCCCCCCCCCCCCCCCCCCCCAAAAAAAACCCTTTTACATGAGAGCATAAATACGGCAGGTACAAATTTTCCTTGAGTTCCTTGTTGAAATTTGGTCCGTAACATGAACAGGCTAAAGTAGAAAAACAAAAAGACACTTTGTCCACATTTGCATTATGAGTTGCTCAGGACACCAGCAGCCTCAGCTCATCCTTCAGATGTTTAGTAAGCAAGAGGAACTGAAAAAATGAGGTCTATAGTCTCATCACAAACACTTGAGTCTGTACCCAGGGAAATGGTGGTACTTACAAGCAGTCAGATCCCATCAGGTGCCCAGGGCTGTCCACGCATGGCCGATTCCCAGGAAAACCTCCTTCCTCTCCACACGAACGAGAAACTCTACAGCGCTTCCAGGGAAGCAATGGTGATGCCTCAGGCGTCACACAGATCTTAGTCCCAGACGCTGACTTATTAATGCCCCACCATGAGGATGGTTTTTTTCCTTTTTCCAACAGTTTTAAAAATACTTGGATTTCTAAGGGGATGCTACTGTGTTCCACTAGAGTGCCACCAGGGCCACAATGAATGACAGCGACAGAGGGAGCATGGCTACCGTTTCTTCTGTGGGGTGATGACCACCCTCCGTGGGTCCCGTCCCGCCCCAGTGGCCGGGCACAAGAAGGGACAGACGGCCAGTGGGAGAGACCACTGGCTGGGAGAGTTATTGCACAACCCGGAAGAGCGAGGACGAGGCGGGCAAGGGGCGGGCGAGGGGGAGCTGCTGCTCAACAAGGTGACGCTGCACGGGGCCGGGGGGGCAGGGGGGGGGAATCCGCAACAGCCCAACCGGACCCACGTCAGACGGGCATCTGTAACACTTGTGACCGGGAAGTAAGAGTAAACACCTTATCGCATCAACCTAGGGTTGAATGGGAAGAATAGATCAGAAGAGGCTATAGCAAGGGTACCTTTTCTTTTACATGTGGGAGGAGCTGGGATGAGTAGCTCACCATGTGGGCCAGAGGCATGGGGGGCCTGGTGCTTAGGGAGCCCTGAGCTTCCCTGATAGGCAGGTGCCTGCGAAGGGGCCCTCAGAGCCGCTCGGACGCTAGGAGAAACCAGAAACCACCAAATCATGACAATGGGGGTGGGGGGGTGTTTCTAAGATGAATGAGGCAAAACTGTCACAACCCACGTCCCTTTAACATGTAACTGTACCGGGGCCTGGGGCCAGCCACACAGTGCAGTTGGAGGCCAGGAGACCACGGCAAGGCACTTATGACACAAAAAGATACAGGATCAGCTTAGGGCAAAAAGAGGCCGCACAGAGCTGGAGTCCCTGTGCTTTTCGGACCTCCATAAAGAGTGAGCTGGTGGAGGGAAGGCGGCTGGGTGACCAGAGGTCTTTTTCAGTCTTTTGAGAGGAGGAGTTACTGTTCACGCAAGAACCAGGATAGAGTGAGAAGCTGGTGAAGGCTTATCACTGGGCCAGCCATGGCCAGGGAGGGACGCGAGCTAGGTTCCAAGCGATCCGTCAATGACCCAATTCTCCAGTTGTGCCCAGTCCCTCCTGAGGAGCAGGGCTGTGCGCTAGGATGGCAGCAGGGAGGGGAAGAAAGACCACTCAGCGGTCCTGACTCACAAGCCTGTGGCCCACTCTCCACTGGAGACAGAGGCCCTGACCATCAGGAAGGGGGGGTCTGTTCCCTGGGACACTGAGGCCCCAGCAGGGAAGTGAGTCAGGTCCAGACCTTCCAGCCTTCTCGGCCCCAGGCCTACGACAAACCTACGGGGAGGCTGAAGCCCAGGAAGGAAACCCAACGTGGTGGTGGGCGATCAAGCCACCTTGAATTTTATAAAGGCACCCAGGGAATAGGATTTTCTGTTGTGGAATCAGGAGGGGGCGCCCTCTCGGCCCCTACTAAAAAGTCAAAGGTACCAAGAAAGAAGGTCCCCCAAGCAAACCCAGCGGCACCCGTCCTGGAACGCCCAGCCCAGCTCCAGGGGTTTCCAGTCAAAAGGAGCATCTGCAGAGGCGGCCAACGCACAGGGGTCTGACTGGTTTCTGCAATGCTGGTAGCTCCGCCTTGGGACAGAAATGGACAACGTCCTCGGCAATGATGCACGTCTGGTGGGAACGCACGCGGGCTTAGAGCTGACTAGGCCTGCTCCCCAGTCCCCCAGAACCTGGCCACCTGTAACTTATTAATAATGCGGCTATCGGAGCCTCGAGGGTAAAAATAAGTTCCCATCACGGAGCCTCCAAGGAGGGGCCCTGGCGGGCGGGGCGGCCCATCCACCCCATGGCCTCCTCTCCCACGCCACCCGGCACCCCCACGTGCGTGCCCGCCAGCGATGCTGGGAGGGCGGTGGCTGCTGAGGTAGATTAGCATCTGTCTCCTCCTGGCGGATGGCGCGGAGTGGCCTCTCACACGTGGGGGCGTCTGGCCAAGCCTCCGCAGAGAGTGTTTAAGACCGAAGAAAACAGCCAGACGGGCCAAATCAGGACAAGCCAGCCCGACCAGCTCTCAGCACGAAGTGGAGTTGAGTTCTTTCGGCCCCTGATGACATGCTTCCAGCCAAGCTGCCAAAGGCTGGCTCTGCTCTGAAGCACACCCAGGGGGACAGAGCACCTACAGTTATCCTCTCACCCTCCCCTCAAACCGTTTCTGAAGGCAGCCGGTCTCAGGGGGTTCACACAGCAGGAAGGATTTCCCCACCTCTTATCAGGGAATCAACCCCATCCTTTAGGACGCAGTAGGTGTCGGCCGGGCCCTGGACTAGCGGTCCCACTGCGAGGCACACAGTAACCCTGGGGCCAGCTTACAGGAGACCGAGGGCACGCCAAGCACGTGTGCTCTGGAAGCGATCACCTCTGTACATGAGAGGGATGCTGCTGGATGGCAGGACCTCAGCTGCAGCTCCCCACCTCCCCAGCCCATGGCAAGAAGGCCAGGCGTGCACTGGAGGCATGACAGAGCAGGGCTGCCCGGCGGGAGGCGGCCTCCTGCATGGAGCAGGAGCACTGCCAAGGCCACAGCCTGGAGAGGACTGGGCCAGGCGTGAGGCTGCTGGGCAGGCTTAGGAGGCTGTAGGCTGACATGGGCTGCACAGCATCCTCAGGCAAGGCAGGAGCATGGGCTCAGCCACAGCCTTGAGGCGGGAGGGGGGACCGTTTGACTGAATGGCTGAGAGGTTCCAGGCTGGGCCTGCGGGGTTGGTACAAGCCGCCCTTTCACCAACATTCTGCTTTGCAGGCCAGATAAGTGTCAGGGAAGGAGGAGGAAAGATGGGAGGAATTCCCATTTTCAAAAGCACTGCCCCTCTCCTAAGGGCAATCAGAAGAAGAGTATTTCTTCCCATCCCCACAGCCTTATCCTGAACAGAGAGATGAGGGTCTACCAGGGTGTCAGGAAGCAAATCCCCAGTCAGTCACTGGTAGATTAAAACTTCTCTCTGAAGCAAGCGACGTGGAGAAGGGAGCTGCCTTGATGAAAAGACCCATTTCCCCTCTTCTGGGTAAAAATCCAAGGTTTGGTTTCTACTGTGATGTTAGAAAGAGGACCAGCACATCAAATGACACCAACATTCCTGTGCCCACCAGAACCACTGCCCACCAGTTCCGTACAGCGTTCAGGCCTCCTTACTGAGAGCCTAGCTCTCTGCTGGAGTCCCCACAAGGCACCAGGAGGCCTGGTCGTTGGGGGGAGGGGGAGAACACGTGTGGGAGTGGGGCCCAAAAGATGCACAACAGCAAGGCTGTGTCTGCCCATCTAAGCAGCACAGCGATTCTGAGTTGGCCAGGTTTCAAACCGTCTAAAATGCAGTGGGTGTGCTCAGCAAACAGCAGCAGATGACAACGGCAATTCCAAAGGACACTCAACAAGTGAGGCCAGAGGGTGAGGGGCACAGGTGACCCTCCCTGGGGCACCAGGGGCTCTGTGCTCCTGCAGCGAGAGAGATGAAGTCAGGTGCAAGGCTGGCACCCAGCGTGGCCCCAGCTGGGCTGGCCCGCGAACTGCTGTCTGGTTTGGTTTTGGATGCTGGTGAACGGTAGGAAGAACAATGCAGCTGGACCTGCCAAAGAAAGGCCTGGGTCAACGCCGCCATCCTCCCTGCCGTGTTACCTTTCCGGAAGAGCCTGCCGCTGCCCCGGTCGCTTCTGCTCTTGTTGCAGAGTGGGACGTCCTCCTTCAGCAGGTCCCTGACAGCGAGAGAGCAGCTGGTTTCCAATCCAGGACCGGCTGCTGGTGAGCTCTCCTGAGTCACGGGACCCGATGCAGTCAACACTATCCTTCTGGACCGAGTCATCGTGTCCCAAAGCCAAATGCCTTGGCGCTGACAACTAGCAGTGGCCCGCGGGGCCCCTAGATGGTGTGTGCAGAACTGGAATCATACATCTCGTCAGTTCATCAGCACCTAGGAGACGATGATCCGGGTGGGGCAGTCTCTCCTCCTGCTGCCCCTCCGCACAGAGATCAGCAAGGGGCTGCCGCCGGCCCCGATGGAGGCTGCCTGGCACGAGGCTTCCGACTCAGGTCCCAGGGGCTGGGTGTCAGTCGCCAGCACTGCAGGCTTAGCCTCCTCGCGTAAAAATCAGACTCAGAAAAATTGCACAATAGGGTAAATTCACAAGTAAAAAGAGAAAGAAACAGCCGTGAAGGAAGAGAAAGAGGCCAGCAGAAAGGTAACCATGAGAGCCTGGGCTTCTAGAAAACCCAACACAGGACAGAGGTGAGGACATGAGGTGGCTTGAGGGAGGGAATGAGGAAGATTTTTGGTTTTATTGAGAATGGTTCACGGAGGAAGAAGAAGAGAAAGCCAAGATGTGAGAAAGAGGAAAAGGCCCCGTGGGAAGACAGGTTTCTGCTGTTTGAGACGGAGCATCTGGAGCAGGAAGGGGGGCCTCCCTGCCGGGCCCCCACGAGAGGATTCCTGTTCTCAGCACTTTGGCCTTAAGGAGACTTGAGTTTCTTAGTCCGTGTGGAGGTTCCGTTCTCTGCTTTCACCACTCCGTTTTCGTGGTAACCTGGGAGTGAAGAGAGACAGACACGGTGTTTCTGCTGGGGCTGGAGCAGGAGAGGGAGGCGGGGGGCCTGGCAGCCCCGAGGCTGCACCCCCCCCCAACGGAGGGCACCAGCAGGCAGCTCCCAGGGGCTCCTGCTTCCCCCAGGGTCTTGCTTCATTTGAGGTGGGAGGTGCTGGGATGACACACAGTCACCCGGGAACACGGGCAGAGGCCCGCCCGCCCAGGCCTGAGGCAGGGCGAGACCCTCCCTGAAATCACTCGGCGTCCTCAGCTCCTCTCAGGCCCCTGCAGGGCACCAGCCACCTGCAGCAAAGCTCCCAGCGAGCGCAGTGGTCGGGAGGAGGTAGAGAGGCCGCAGGAACAAGGACTTCCTCCTTGCCTGATGCGTCTCTGACAGAAAAACCGTGCTTTCTATTGTTGTCAAACACACCCCCGTGTGCTTGCGCGCCGTCAGGCACACCTGGCTGCAGCCTCTCTCCCCATACCCACCCCCAGCCCGGCCTGCCTCCCCATCACACCCAGCCACGCACATGTCTGGTTCAAACACACACGAGCCCTTGCCAAGCAGGCCACACCTGGAGAAAAGGCGGTGACTCAGAAAACAGAGCCAGGTGCAGACAGGCCCCCGGGCTGGACAGAGCGCGCGGGGCTGGCAGCGCCCCAGGACCCGGCAGGGCCAGAGGAGAAGCGGGTGTCCCCCCAGCCCTGTGTCACCTCGGGTCACCCCTGAAGAGAGGCCGAGTCAGCATCCTGGGAGACGGCCAGGCTGAGACGCAGAGCAAAAGGGCAGGTGAGGACAGAGAGAGCGGCAGCCGCCCTTGATGGGGCCCCCCGAGGCCACCCTGAGGACACGCGTCCTGCCAGAGCTCCCCACCCCGCCCCTGCCCTGCGCACCGTGGCCACGAGGGCCCCCGTGGCCAGCCCCACCCACAAGCTGTGTGGGCCCAGCCACGTGCCGGTCAGGCCCCGGCAGGAGCCGAGGAGCCCCGGGCCCGGGAGGAGGCGGGATGCGGGAGGGGCGACGGCAGGCCTGGTCCGGGGCCCCGGGGGGGGGGGGGGGGGGGCCACCCACCCCACACAGAGCCAGCACTCACCGGACTCCCTCTTGATGAGCCTGGCTGCCAGCCTGGGGGCGGCGGGCACCCTGCGCTTGGCGCTCCGCTCACTCCAGTACTCGCGCCAGTGCCGCAGCTGGGAGTGGATGAAGCGCCACATGAGCCAGGCCTGGGCGGCGCACACCAGCAGCAGCACGCACAGCCTGCAGGCAGAGGGCTCGGTGGGCTCGGGCAGGGGACGGGCCGGGACCCACGGCGCCCGGCCCGCCGCCACCTCCGGGAAGAGCGTGGCCCGTGCCGGGCTCCGCTCCAGGCGCATCGGGGCGGGGGGGGGGCCACCCAGGAGGAGGTGACAGATGCGGGGTCAGCTCCTGTCACACTCCCTGTACCTGCCCAGGACCCACGGCACAGAACACGGCTCAAGTGAACTGAATTACGACACAGCAAAAATAATTCTACGCGAGCAGCTCCTCACCCAGCGAGCCACGTAGAAGCGGAGCAACCTGGACAAATCCCTGACCCTCCCGGGCCCCGGGTGTCCTGAAGACCATGGCCTCCTCGCTGCCCTCCTGGCCGCTGTGGGAGGCCATGGGCCACACTGCTGAGAACAAGTTGGTGTTAACAGCCAACTGACAGTCTGGATGTGAATCCTGCACCCATCAGGCACGGGCCAGGGGAGGGACTCCTGTTGGCACTGGGACCCGGCCTGCAGCCTGACGGACCAGGGCCAGGCAGGGAAGATGGCTGTGATGGAAGCAGGAGGCTGGCATTTCTTCTCCCCTCTAGCTGGATGTCTGAGAATCCCCACTAAATATCAAAGTGCAGGAGACCCAAGGGTCTGCTGCCTCCTGACCTTTGGCAGAAGTTGTGCCAAGTTCAGGAGGCTCCTGCCCAAGCTCACCTGCAAAGTAAGGTGTTGAAGTTGCCTTTCTCGGGGTCAAAGGCCTGGTTTTCCACACGAGCGAGGCCAAAGCCAATGGCCAGCACAGCGAGGGTGAGAATGAAGAGGCGGGTGACTCCAAACACAGCAGCCCAGGCGTTAAACCTGCCCGAGGAGGTGGAGGAGGCACGTCCGCCTTCAGGGCCACGTGGGGAGGGGGTTCAAGGGTGGCCGAGCAGGGTGCGTGAGGGATGGGGTGTCTAGAATAAGATCCTCCAGGAAAACATAACCCCGGGCGCTGCCTGCTTCCAGGGCAGGGCCCCCCCCCCACCCACTGGCTCAGCCCATCCGCGCCACTCACAGCTTCTCATTGTTCTCATCTGCGAAGTAGCAGAGCCGGGCCGTGTGGAAGAGGAACTCGGTCAAGTACTGCAGCAGGAGCAGGACCAGGCCCAGGCGGCTCAGGCTGGGGAGACACAGAGGAGCCTCACAGTCCCCCCAAGACACCAAGCGAGCAGGGGCTCGGCGCCTGGGCGCTGCTCGCCACTCCCACCGTCCCTGGGGGGCGCTGCCTCATCCTTCAGGATTCGGTCCTGCGGCCTCACCTTCCAGAATTTCTCCCAATACCGACCCCTGGCCCTTCACCTGTCCTGTCTGAGCCCAGCGCCCCTCCCACTCCCAGGGTGGCCCTGGCTGACTCCACAGCACCGGTCACTCTGCATTCATCCCCTGGCCTGGGGCCAAGCACAGAACAGATGCTCAGGACAAGGTGCTGAGCTTTGCACGTAGAAATACAAGGAACTGGTGGGAGAGGATTCCCACCGTCAGATTTTTTTTTTTTTTTTTTTTTTAATCTTCCAAGTCTTCACCGCTAAGAGGTACACGAAGAAGCAAAACTCAACACGACATAAAAATACGTGCTCGTGAACCAACCTCGTAAAACATGAGCCCCCATTCCCACGCCCCTGCTCACTTCTGGGCCCGATGCTCTTACTGACTCTCCCAGGCAATTTGCTGCCGATGGTTGGCTGTAGTTCAAACAAATGCAAGAAGGCTGAACCGTGAAGTTACAGGTGCCGCTGAGAGGGCGGGGCCTCAGGAAGTCAGGGAGCTACTGGGCGGGTCGGGGCGGTGGGGGGAACGCCCGTGGGCTGTGAGGAGGGACCCTGTGATTCCACCCAGGGGGACCAAAGAAGTGCGGAATGGATCAGAACGGTCACTAGATCCTGAGTACGGTCCAGAGAATGACGTGAAAACGGCGGAGGACGTCCAGCAGGATCTTGCCCTTGACCATCTCAAGCCTCACTTCCCAGCCCTGCTCCCACCTCAGGGCCCTGCCCCTGTGGTCCCCTCTCCTGCACAGCTCCCTCCAGGTCTCCACCTGCCTGGCTCTGTCACTCACGCCTCCACCCGAGTCTCCTCCTCAGGGAGCTCTTCTCACCACAAGGGGCCAAGTGGATGCGTCGGACGTCACATCACCCTGCTTTACTCTCTTCCTCACACCACGGGAAACCTCTCATTTCCTTATTTACGGTTCACTCGCCGCTAGAACAGACGTCCCAGGAGAGCAAGGGCCTATGTGCCTCCACCCAGATATAACTGCAGCTCCAGCGCCAAGCTCTCCCCAAATAAGACCCCGTGTCGTTGGGTCCTTCAAAGGTCTGTCTTCCTTGGCAAATCCTGCAGCCGAGGGTCTCTCCTTTCCCCACACTCACTCACTTCTGAAAACCAGATTAAGGGGAGTGGAGAGAGGCGGCTGCACCCTGAGCCGGGCTGGCCTCGCTGGGCATGGGCCGGTGGGATCTTGGAGGACCGGCTGCCCCACCCTCTCAGTTCCATCCTCTTTCCAGAACAAGACCTCGGCCCAAACAGAGTCAGACCCTGCCCTGTTCCTTCCCTTCCTCCGAGGGGGTCCTGCCTGTACGTCCTCGGCCCGTCCTTGCCACAATGCTGGGTGACCGCAGGCTGGCTTCCTCAGACCCACCCTGCACGCACACAGGCGCCTCTGACACAAGAGCAGAGCTGGCCCCACACAGCCTTTGGCCCCTCAGAGGCCCGTCCAGGCACGGACGCTGCTCTCGGCCTCCAGAGACAGGAGAGTGGACCTGGCTCCGGTCCCCCAGGTCGGTTATTCTCTCAGGATGCCTGCAGTGCAGACCCAGGAGACCCCAGGGCCCAGGACCCCCAGGCACCCGAGCAGGTTACACAGCACGTGCTCTCCTACACTGCAAAAGCCAAGCCCCAGAAAACCCCAAACCAGACGCCCACGTCCTGCTCAGCAGTGATTCTCTTTACAACAAAGACACTCAAGGCGACAGCAACTCTTCTGACAACCAAGCAGTGACTACGCTACACCTCATTACAAATGAAAGGGAAGGGGAACCCAGGGCCGGGAACTTGGCAGCGTCTCTACCTGGACACATGGGGTGGCAGCCTCGCTCACGCGGCCTTCAACCTGCAAAGCCCTGGTTCGCGGCCTGCATCCCTCGGACCCCTCCCGGGCCCTGGCCCTCACTCCTCTGGGTTCCCGTGGCAGGTGGTCCATGTGGCAGCACAGTGCGCATCCCACTAACCGCCCAACCTACGCCTGTAACTGTCTCTCCTACTCGGCAGAGAATAATCCGGTAAACTCAAAGGAACCGTCCATTATACAGGCCTTAGCATGGTGCTTAGCATACAGAAAGCGTCTGATAAATGCCTCCTGATTGAATGTGTGGAGAGACGCACAGACATAAAGGGCAGGGAGATCTGGCGCACGCCGAGTCTCACTCACTTTAAGAGGTACGCGCCCACTATGTGGACCAGGTACAGGCAGATGTACTGGAGCTGCCGGGGGACCTCCTCCTGCAAACAAGAGATGCAAACAGTACGTTCCCTAACCTGTGATGCCAGGGGCGGCGCAGGGGGTGCAGGAAGATGCTGCGGGCCAGGCCACGGCTGTGGGCCGGGCTGCTCTAACACAGGCAGCCCCACGTCCCGCCAGAGGCCCGTGCACCAGGCTGTGCAGTCTGAAGGCGACTCCAAGGTCAGAGGTTGGGACTTGGGTTGAGAAGGGAGAGACGGGGACTGGGGAACAGGGATTTTAGAAATCAGTCAGAGAGAGGCTCTAAAAAACAAACAAACAAACAAACAACCGTAGGAAAGGCAAAGACCTCTCCGTCCACTCCCCAGAAGATGAGTCAGGGTCCCCCGCAGCCACACGTCTTGGGTGGGAGGCGGGAGGCTGACACGGTGGCCCCCTCTCCTGGAGGTCGTCAGGGAGATTCCAACGGGCTCTGGCTCAGCATCTCACCAACCCACCAACACACGCCACCTCCACTCCACACAGAGGCGGCCAGAGGGAGGGGACAGCAGGAGGGCAGTGGGGACAAGTGGCGTCCGAGAGGAGCAGCGAGGACTCACCTTCCGTACCTTCTGGAAGTAGAGCTCGGGAAGGGCGTGCAGCCAGTAGGCCAGCTGACACAGGTAGAAGAACTTCACCTGGAAGCTGCAGACGAGGGGGCCGGTCACCCAGAGGGATGGGGGGGAGCCCCTGCGGGAGCGCCCCTAGCACGGGGGTGGGGGCGGCCCGAGGGCCAGGTAGTCTGAGGAGCTGGGCAAGAGGCAGGGATGGAGGGAGGGGGCGGTCGGGGGATGCCGAGGGGAGCGCCACGGTCGCGGCTCCGCAGACAAGACCACGTGGAGGGACACACATAAGAAGGATGAGAAGAGCACAGGGGAGGCGGGAAGCTGAGGAGGGGGCTGACTCCAGAGGGCGGTCTGGGGAGGAGACGCTGGCTGGCAGGGGCGGGCGGAGGGAGGGAGGGTCTCAGCAGCAGAGGAAGGACCTAAGTCAGCGAAGCCGCCGGGGCTGCTGTCCTAAGGGCCTTAGTCTCTGGGGCACGCGGGCCCAGCTCTGCTCTCCTGGTTCCATCGGAGCAGGACAGGAGGGGCTGCTGCCTCCCGGGGAGGCCCGAGGGGAGGTGTGGGTGACTGTGAGCAGCTGCCAGGAGGACGCAGCCCAGGGAGCTCGGTGCAGAGGCTCTGTGTCCCTGTCCCTCCCGGGCGGCTTAGGAACCTGCGACAGACCCCATATTCGCACCCCCTGGACATTCACATGTTGAAACCCTCACCCCCACGGTGATGGTACCGGGCCGTGGGCATCTGGGAGGGGATGAGGACACGGGGTGGCGCCTCCAGAGAGGGATGAGTGAGCTTGTGAAGGAGGCCCCTCTCCGCGCGGCACGTGAGGAGGTGCCGTCTGTGAAGCAGGAGCAGCTTCACCAGACACTGGGTCCGCCCGCCTCCAGAACCGTGAGGAAAGAATGTCTGCTGTTTACAAGCCCCCCGGACCCCCACCACCTGCAGTGCTCCGTGATGACCACCTGGGCGGAGGCAGGACCCTGTGCCAGGGCTCCTGCAGGTGATGTGTCATTTCAGGAATTGCCCACAAGCACACGGGGCGGAAGCGGCTCCCAGGCATCTGCCTCCGCGACACCGGGCCCTGACAGGCTCGGGGGGGGGGGGGGGGGGGGGGTCCGGTCCTCGCGCCCGCTGGCCTGTGTTCTGGCCACACTCTGGGGTGGAAGCCAGTGCACCAGCCCGCTCCTCCCTAGGGACCAAGGGTGACAATACTCACGGGAGGTACACATGTGGATAGTCTTCCCAGAGGCTCCTTGGGTTTGTTAAATATCCTTCCTGTAGTGTGAGGGAAGAGACGGCAGTTAGAGACGTAAACATGAGGCCTGTTGGGCAGGCCCAGGGGTCAGGGTCACGGACGCACCTAGTCCCCGGCTTCCCGACTGAGGAAGGAACAGGAAAGGTGAACACGGAGGCTCTCTGGCACTTGGCCCTCACATGTATCGTAAAAGAGCCGTGATGTAGGAGGACGAGCCCTGCTCTGGGGTCAGAGGACCCGAGTCTGACTGTGGGTCTGACACTGATTAGCCGCATCCTCTGAGCAAGTTCGTCTCCCTGAGCTCCAGCCAGCTCATCTGTAAGAGGAGGATAAAAATACCCTCCCAGAGTTATTGTTAGAAATAAATGTGACAGTTTATGTTTATGTGACAGCGGCGAGTATTAGGCCTGGCATGCAGGCGCTCAGGAAATGCCTGTAGGGTGAATAAGCAAATGGACGCCAGGACCCCCGGCCACTGGAAACATGAAAAGCCTACTTTGGCTTTTCACATCACCACAAATAAAAAGAATGGCAGACCCACAGGCCTCCCGTGTGACACTCATCACACAGGATCATCACTGCCGTGGCCGCCAGGCCTCTGCACGTGCCTTCTTTTCTGGCCCTTTTCTCCTGGCTCTTTTCCAGCCCTTCTTTGTATCTCCGTCAACTAGCCCAGGGCCTCTTACAGAGTAAGGGAGGCGACCTGAAAACCCTCCCGTCACAAAACATCTGGACATGCTGGGTGAAATATAACAAACGCTCTTTTAAATGCAACGCTGAGCACGCAGTAAGAAAGGGAAGTCCCCCAGGCCCCAAGAGGGTAGGGAGCTAAAAGCCGGAGCAGGCGGGTGAGGCAGTGGGGCCAGGGCTTTTGTGCCCACGCGGGAACAGAAGACCCTCAACCGGCTACCACCCCAGAGAAAGGGGAGACTAAAAAGAGCCTGACGACCAACACAGGGAGAAGAGGACGATGTCAGCTCACCCTGGGCTCGGGATGGAAACAAAAACATGACCCCCTGAAAACCTGTAACCTCAGCTTCACCTTCAGGTGGGTTTGGAGCTCAAACGGACATCCCCTGGGGGTCCAGAAGCCCACTGGGACATACTCTCCTCCAAGGATGTACAGGCTTCTCACACACAAAACCTCACTAAAGATGAGTTTATAATCCAAGATCACAGAACATACGAGGAAACAGCCCCCCACCCCCACCCCAAGCAAGAGGAGGTTGACATGATGCTCAGAGAGGGCAGAGGAGGTGATGTCAGCCTGACCTCCTTTTAGAAACAGGGAAAGGAAGGAGAAGACAGGAAGGAGTTCCCGAAACGAGGTGGTTTCTCAGCAGCACGACTGAAACCTGAGCTGCGCCTCCAGCCTCCTGGTCCAAGCACCCCAGGCCCGGCTGCCCACTCGGTCAGAAATAAACCCAGCTGGGAGCTTTGACGAGCAGGCCCAGCAGTTCTGAAAGGAGCCTCCAGATGACTACTGAAACCTCAGGCGTATTCCCACGGGAGGAGCCAGTCCACCCCCTCAAGTCACTAAATGCCCTTGGACATTTCCGATGTGGTCCATGGCCCCAAACCCACGACCAGGGCCTCATTAGCACAGCAACCCGACTGACGGTCCCATCAGGCACAGGCCCCAGGGCAGTCACGGTACCCTAGGTTTGAAGGAAAGGGTCTCCCCGCAAACCCTCCCGGCCTCATTCCATCCCCCTCTTCACAATCCAGCAGAGGTGGGAGGCTTGGGGCTGGGAGGCTGGGAGAGGGGGGAAGAGGGCTTTCCTGCACCCACACGGGGGCTACCCCTCTCTGCCCCCCCCCCCCCCCCCCCCCACCGCCCACATCAGAGGCCAACCCCGGGGCACACAGAGGTTCATGGCCTCCCGGCCTCCTTCCAGGGAAATCGGAGCTCGAAGGACATTCCTTCCTAGAGGAAGCACCTATGTATTTAAAGAGGAAAATGGTACTGTGGGGACCAAGGTAGGAGAAGAACTTCTGCCAAAAAAGAAGACTGGCCAAGAAAAGCAGCCCTGACAGAAATCTAAAACCCAGATGGGATCCTGTGATTTTAAACAGGGACCCTCCCCGGCTTGGCCCTTTACTTAGGAGACAAAGAAGTCAGAACTGTGAGGCCAGCCAGCAGAGAAAACAGCCCAGAACAATGCTGCCTGCCTGCGGAGGGCAGTCCCAGGCAGAGGGAGGCGAGCGGGGCAGCCGGAGGAAGAATGACTCACGGCTCGGAGAACAGTCTTTTCCAAACCTCGGGCCAGGCAGCCGCCCAGGGAAGCCGGGCTGGGGCCCTCGGAGCTCAGCACACCAAGTGTGGGCTCACCCCCCAGATCCCACCTGCCAACGGGCATGCCCTCTGGGGGGCCTTTGAGATCCTCTGTTCTCTCCTGCTTCTACAAATCAACCAAGGAGCAGGGGAGGCCTGAGCTAGCTGGCACACTCCCTCCCCTCCCCCACAGCCTTCCTTTTTAGAGGATGAACAAAAAGCACCACAGGAACAGCGGAATCCAGTCCTGACACAGCCAGCTGCTACCTGGACCCACTGGTCCTTCAGGAACACCCACTGCTGAGGTTGTCCCAGGCGGTCAGTCTGTCAGGAAGCGGCAACCCAGACCCGCACGCCTGCCTCAAAGGTGCTGCTGTGTGAGGCTCCCACTGAGGGCCGGGCTGCAGGTTTAAACCATGAAGGGAGGCATCCCCTGGAAGCCAGGCAGGGGGACCAGGAGCCCACGCAGCCTGCTTTTCCCAGCAGAGCATTTTGTTTGTTTGTTTCCCCTGAACAGTGAACAGTAGCTGAGCGCTGGATTTAAGGTAGGAGGTTGACATTCCTATTAAATTATTGGTTGGCCTGTCCACAACCCCAGCACCCTGCCTGGATCAATGCAGAGAGAAAAGTCTGAATCCAACACCAAGATAAAACTGGTTATTTCGTGGGGGAGAGACTTAAGGTCAATTTTTACTTTCTTTTTTAAACTTTTATGTACGGCTCATTTAAAAAAAAAATGATCATCTATGATGTTCATAAAAACAAGCAATGCATTACTTTAAAAACTGCTGAAGGTTGGAACAAGAAGATGCATTGGTTTACGTATCCCATCTCACAACAAGACTGAGTGGGCACTTAGTACAGCCGGGAACTGCACTCGGGGGGCCAGCCGTGAGCCTGGTGCCTGCTCCCAGCAGCTCGGGGGCTCGTACTAGAGAGACGCAGGGAGCAGAGAACACACAGGCAAGAAAACACCACAGTAACAAGGGTAGCGTAGCATATGCAAGTGAGGGGGAGTTCTCTGCAGAGGTGACATTGAGGGGAGGGCATGGGATGTCAGGGATGGAGCACGGCAGCAGAGGAGGCTCCCCGGCAAGCCCAGGGGGCAGGAAGGCCAAGACAGTTAGAGGAGCAGAGAGAAGAACGGTGGGGTGGGGTGGGGTGGGGTGGGGCCCGTGAGATGAGATGGGTGAGGCCGGCAGGGCCCAGAGCACAGGAGGAGGAAGAACAATTTCACCACAAGTGAGACAGGGGCTTATAAGCAGGGGATGTGTGATTTGGTTTATGTTGTAAAAAGGTCTGTCTGGCTGGGTAGACAATGGATTGGGGTGGGCGGATACAGGAGCAGAAACAGCCTCCTTCTAGGAGTGGTCCAGCAAGAGGGGATGGTGGCTTGGATTACAGATCAGGGCCTACTGACCATGGCACTAGTGACACTTGGGGCCAGATTATGCTTTGCTGTGGGGACTGTCCCGCGCACTGCAGGACATTCAGCTGCATCACTGGCCTTGACCCACTAGATGCCAGTATCATATTGTCCAGTGTCCCCTGGAGAGACCCACTGGCCTGGGGGCAGAGGTGCAGGCAGAAAGCAGGTGACAGGCCCTCCGTGTTCTGGTGGGGGGGCGGGGGGAGCCTGCTGATGAACTGACTGGGGCGGGGGTGAAAGAAAAGAATCGAGAAAAAGTTTATCAGAACAGAAACACATGATTTAAAAAACCAGCTGTTTTTACTGCTTTTACAAAGTGACCTTCTCTTCTTCAGTCACTCTCACTCTACCCAGAATGGCTTGGAGAAAGCACGTGAGGGCTGAGAGCCACATGGTGTATCAGGACCTGGGGTCACTGGAACTTTCCAGGGTCCCTCAGTCTCTATGTCCTGCGGGAGATGCTGAGTGAAGACCTGGCCAGCACCATAGTAAAAGCCTGTTATAAACGTCCCCAGAAAACTGCGACAGCTCCAGACTAACGAGCATCGTTTCTAGGCCCTGGACAGCCCACGAGAAGCAAAGACACAGCATCTGGGCTTGCACATTCTGGAGGGGGTGGGAAATCCCTTGGCTGTCGGCCTGTGGATCTGGTGTAACTGGGTCACAGCTGGGGTGGACAGTGTGGGTGAGGAGGAAGGGCACAAGTGATTCAGAGATGAGGCAACACTCCTCCTGCAGGAGCAGTTAAGTCTCTGTGGGACCTGAGGGCTGCTGTGCCTCGAGGCGGCTCGGGGTCTCCAGAGGCCGCGCCAACCAAACACCCAGCGGCTGCGAGAGGTCTGAGCCTGGCGGTACCTCGACTTCCCGGGGCCGCACATGTGCTGCACAAAGGCAGGGGTGGCTACTCACACAGACGACACCGAAAGTCCACCCCGGGGGGAGGATAACGTGGCAGGCCCACTCCACAACACAGAGGCCTTGGGCCCTGCATTTAAAACTTCTAGTGTTCTATGATTAAATGATAATAGAAACAACGGTAACATACAAAAGGGCATCCTGAGTCCCACTTTGAGAATATGGATTCAGTGTTCAGCCCAGAGACAGAGAGGTCCTGAGGATGGGAAAGCTCATCACTGTCACTAAGGAAGAGGGTGAGGGGTCAGGGGAGGCAGGGAAGGAAGCTTCTAGGAGGTCACAGCGTTGCTGAATTTTCCAAGCCCTGGGCCTGGATTTCTCACAGGGCAATTCTAGCTCCCGAGGAAAAGACCAGGTTACAGACAGGAAGTGCTCCAGGTTGGGGAGGAGATTAAACACTTCCTAGTACAACAGGCTTGTTAGAGTGAACCCCAAAGGACTGTCCACACTCCTTTGTGCGAAGGAATTTTGCTGTATCAAAGGCTGCTTGAAATTAGTCTTCTTGTACAAAGAGGGGAGGTAGGTCAACTGTCTGGTCCTCCAGGCATTTGTGGGAATGGCACTGAGTCTCAGGGGACCTCATGTGTGCACGGTGGATGCCAGCCAAGCCATGGGAGGCCAGTGTGGTGAAATGGAACCAGACCCTCAAGCCCAAGCCCTGTCTGCTTCGGAACCACGTGACCACAGGGCCACTGCGAAATCTGAGCTGGGATTTCTTCAATCTGTAACGTGGGTGCCAGAATGAACATAAAACTTAGCTCAGGGGACAGCACCGTGCGAGGGCCCTGTGAAGGGACACGGAGCTGTGGAGCTACACGGTGTCAACACCATGATATCACATCATAACCATAACGACAGTCCTAGACCTCCCGCATCACACTTTGGTCTCCGTCCCCCTTACTTTTGGACCAGATGACACTCCCCAGCTATCAAACGGCACCTAAGCCACAGACCCCTCTCTCATGGCGATACCACGGCAGCCCGGGCCCGAGCATCCGCAGTCCTGAGGACCACTCACCGTCACCACCACGTAGAAGCACCAGATCACCGAGCTGAGATGAAAGACGACCAGCTGTCCAGATTCGTTGAACTTGCTGTGCTTGACCTTGGAGAGATGAAGCCGTTTGCTGATTTTCTAAAGAATAAAGAGAATCCCACATATTAATATATGAGCGTATGGGTAACAGGCAGGTTTCAAACTCTTGTTTTCTCCCCACAAAGGGGCTGAAGTTCAAAGCCAGCCTTCATCCAAGTTATTTCGTGTGTCGTGTGTTCATACAGTCTTTAGTTTAAGGCAAGCACTCTGAGAAAGCGGCAAGGTGAATGTCTTTAGCCAAGATGTAAAGAAGACATTCCCCAACGGTGCTGTGTGTGACCCCCGAGGATACCGCCTCATCATACTTCAGGCAGCTCCCTCCTGTGTAATAAACACCGTGATCCCATGTGCTGAGAAGGCTGCGAGGGGGACGGAGACCAACGTGTGGTGCGGGAGGTCCGACCGCTAGGACCAACCAGGGCCTGCAAACAAGGAGGCGGAGGCCTCAGAGCTGCAGCCCCTCCACCCGCGGCATCTCCCATCTCAGGCTCCAGACACGTCACTCACGTCTAAAATGTACTCCTGCACCACAGCGTGCAAGATGATGGTGATGAAGATGTAGAACAAGATGGTGACCAGGTCCTTGGGCCCGTAGTGGTAGTGCACCGTCTCGCCATCTGTGGAGGCCACGAGAGCCACGTCAGCACCCCTGGGTGAGGAAGTCCTGGGGACCCCAAGCTGAAAGGAGCTCTGAAGCAGACTGTGCCAACAGGGGCTTTGCTCCGGCTGTAACCACAGACTTAGAAGCGTTTCTTCCCGAGAATCCCACCCGCCCTCGGGACTCGGTCCTTGGGAGCACCAGTGGGGATGGGTAAGGAGAAGCCAGCTCCCAGCACGTCACGATCTGGGCAGGAGGGCACGTGGCTGCCGCCAGGGTTTGGAGACAACCGACTTCCATCACTACCTGGCGGTGTGACTATAGAAAAGTGAGCAACCTCTCTGAGCTGTAATCCCCTCCCCTGTAAAAATGGGACTGCAGTTATACTTCATCAAGGACACATGATGCAGTGTTAAGAGTGTGGACTCAGAAACCTGAGCTTGTATCAAAGCTCTGTCATTTATTTCCTCTCCCTTCTTTTGTTTTTTTTTTTTGATGCTGAATTTTTTTTTTTTTTTTTTTTGGCCACACCATGTGGCTTGCAGGATCTCAGTTCCCAGACCAGGGAACTGAAAGCCCAGAATCCTAACCACTAGGCCACCAGGAAAGCCATACCTCCCTCTTTTTTAAAAAAGTGCAGTACAGTTGATTTATACTATTGTGTTAGTTTCAGGTGTACAGCAAAGTGGTTCAGTTCTACACATATTTTTTTTCAGATTATGTTCCATTACAGGTTATTATAAGATACTATGGTTCCCTGTGCTATACATTAAATCCTTGTTGCTTGTCTATTTTATATACAGTAGTGTGCATCTATTAATTCCATACTCCTAACTTACCCCTCCCTCCACCTTCCCCTTTGGTAACTATAAGCTTGTTTTCTATGTCTATTTCTGTTTTGTAAATAGATTTATTTGTATTACTTTTTAGATTCTACATATGAGTGATATAATAATTGTCTTTCTTCACTTAGTATGATAATCTCTAGGTCCACCCATGTTGCTGCAAATGGCATTATTTCATTCTTTTTTATGGCTGAGTAATATTCCAGTCTGTGTGTGTGTGTGTGTGTGTGTGTGTGTGTGTGTGTGTGTGTAAAACATCTTCATTATCCAGAAAGAAAAAGATGAAAACTCTAATTCGAAAAGATACAGGAGGCACCCCAATGTTCACAGCAGCACTATTTACAAGAGCAAAGACATGGAAGCAACCAAAGTGTCCATCGACAGATGAATGGATAAAGAAGATGTCATTTATTTCTTATGTGATTCTGGAGCACCTCTATGTGTGACCTTTCTGGGCCTCAGATTCCTCATCTGTAAAATGAGAATAACGGCAGTTCCTGTACTGTAGGGTTACTGCGAGAATTAGGTGACTTCAAAAATGCGAAGTGTTTACTTAGAATAGTATCTGGTGCATAGTAAGTGCTATACATGTATTTGCTGTTATTTTTGTTGTTGTTGGGCTATTGTGAGGATAAAACAAGATAACCTGTATGTGACATGCTTACCAGTGCCTATAACCACGGTAGGCGTGCACTAAACAGCAGTGTATTAAAATATTATTTAGTAGTAATAAATTAGACGGATGCCCAGATAGCTAAGTCTTGTAAAGCTCTGCTACTGCAGTCTCTCTCTCCACGGACAGAGGATTCATGCCTTCATTCCAGCTGGCAGGCCTGCAGGAGCTCAGATCCCAGGCCCAGATCCCTGGTGCTCTGTGGTCCGCCCTCCCCCAAGCAGACACACTGGCCGCCTTTCCAGCTGTGCTGCCTTCGCGCTGAGTCACACACACATGAGTCATCTCTCTTTGCTGGGATGCGTGTACCAGAAGGTAGGCCAGGGTGGGTGCGTTTCAGGGTGGCCACAGAGCGAAGCAGAGCTGACTGGGTCGCTCTGGGAGTCAAGCCATGACCCTGCCACCCTGGACTGGGAGAGTGAGCTGGTGGGCGGTGTGGGGGCTGGGAGGGTGCGGTAAGGACATGCAGCACATGAATTTTGAGATCAGACAAGCTTACCTTTTTCCTCTCCCTCCTACCTTCTACACAGACCCTTCTCTGTGAGAGCCACTGGGCTAACTGTTGAAACACGGAGATAAAAGACACTGCCCCAGCTTCAGAGAGCACAGACCAGTGGGGAGACTGACAAATAAATGTACAATGACCTACAGACAGGCAGACAGCCACGTGGTACCAAGAAGTAAACACAGCCACACAGGGAGCCAAGGCAAGCTGGGGCAGAGAAGGCGGGGTAGCCCCTCAGGATAAACGTGACGATATAGAAACTTGAGGACAAGCAGGGGTAGTTAGGTGGGGGGAGGGGGGGAGGAGGCATCCTGCACAGAGGAGGCAGCATCTGCTAAGGATGCAGGGAACGAGGATGTAGTGCTGCGGGCGGCCAGGGTACCACATCAAAGGGTGTGGATTTTATCCTGAAGGCAACGTGGAAACATCGAAGAATTTAAACGCGAGGAAAACGGACAAATTTAGGTTTCAGAGAGTTTACTCTGGCAGCAGCGACAGCACGATGCCTGGAGGTAGACACCAGTGATGCAGGTAAGAAACTATGAGGACCTGAATTCAAGGGGAAGAGGGAGCAGGGAGGAGGAGGGCCGTCAGCGGCAGAGACCTGGTAAGACTAGGTGACTGACCTGGGAAGGGGCTGAGAAGGGGAGTCAACACCGAGGACTGAGCAGGGAACACGGGGGGAAGTAGGGAGATGGGAGTGTAGGTCAGCCCCTCCTTCCTGCCCTTCCAGGGTAAGGCTGGCGTCACCCGTTCCCTGCCTTCTTCATAAGGGAGGATCAATGGAGACTAATTAGATGGCAACATATTTTGAAACTATAAAGTAACCAAACACATGCAAAGTTTCACCATCAACACCAGTCTTATTAGGCAATATAGGATTTATACTCAACTAAGCAAGCATGGTCCAAAAGTAGTGAAATAACACGTGTCGAGACTTTGGATTATCCATCTTAAAGCCTCTTCAAGTCACCTCCATTTGTCACTCCACATACTATGGTTCCAGAGATGTGACCAGAGCCTTAAAACCTTCTCGAAACGAGAATGGATACGTGGACTAACACATTCTTTTATTCCTTTGCTGATGAGAGCTCCACCCATGTTTGTTCATTCACCAATAAACCATGTGCAGGGCTCCTTGCTGGGCGCTGGGGCACGGCAGGGAACGAGGCGGGCACGGCCCTGCCCCCCCGGAGCTGAGCCTGTGCACACCAAATTCTCTATACCTAAAAACCAGAGGCCAACAAAAACAAAAACCAAATAACCAGGTTGAAAAATGGGCAAAGATTTGCAGCAACATGGACGGACCTAGACATTATCATACTAGGTGAAGTAACTCAGAGAAAGACAAGCAGCAGATGGTATCACTTGCATGTGGAATCTAAAATATGATACAAATGAACTTATGTATAAAACAGAAACAGACTCACAGGCATAGAAAACAAACTTACAGTTACCCAAGGGGAAAGGAGGAGGGGGAGGAATACGGCAGGAGTTTGGGATTAGCAGATACAAACCACTACACATAAACTAGATAAACAGCAAGGTCCTACTGTAGAGCACAGGGAACTATATTCAATATCCTGTGATAAACCATAATGGAAAAGAAAAAATGTTTTTTAAAAACATGGGCAAAGGACCTGAATAGACAAGTCTCCAGAGAAGACGGACAAATGGTCAACATGTACATGAAGAGATGCTCAACATCACTATCATTAGAGAAATGCAAGTCAAAGCCACAACGAGACACTACCTCGAAGCCCTTCGAATGGCCACAGTTTAAAAAAGAAAAGACAACTGTTGGTGACGGTGTGGACAAACTGGAACCACGTTTGTGCACTGCCTGTGAGAACATAAAGTGGCACAGTCACTATCAGAAACAGTATGATGGGTCCTTAGAAAATTAAAACTAGAACTACCAGGTGATCCAGCAATTCCACTCTGGATACAGACTCAAAAGAATGGGAAGCAGGATCTGGATGAAATATCTGTAAACCCATGTTCACAGCACAGTTCACAACAGCCAAAGGGAGAAACAACCCAAGTGTCCATCAACAGACGAATGGAAAAACAAGGTACGGCCTAAACGTACGACAGAACATTATTCAGCCTTAAAGAGGAAGGAAATCCTGTCCCATGCTACACAGAGGTGAACCTGGAGGACAGAATGATAAGTGAACTAGGCCAGTCACTAAAAGACGAACGAACACTGTGTGATTCCATCACAGGAGGTTCCCAGGGAAGGAAAATTCATAGAGACAGAAAGAACGGTGGTTGCCAAGGGGCTGCCGGCAGGGGGGATGGGGAGTTGCTGTTTCATGGATACAGTTTCGGTTTTGCAAGATGAAGAGTTCTGGGGATTGCACAACAGTGTGAATGTACTTAACACCACTGAACTGTACACTCAGAAATGATTAAGATGGTACACTTCATGGTGTGTGTATTTCACTACAATTAAAAAAAACACCAGCACTCGGGTGTGATCAGTGCTATGACGTGGGCAGGAAATGATGAGGGGCAGGGCCCTGGGGGAGGAGGGGTCACTAAGGTGTGAGGGTCAGAGAGCTGGTGAGGGCAGAGCAGTCTGGGCGGAGGTGCCCAGGAAGATCCTGGTGGACAGAAGACTGAGTGACCTGCAGAGCAGGGGTGGGAAAGCCATGCCACGGGGGCCCACCTGACAGGTCATGTCAAGACATGCTTCCAAAGGCAAGGGAGGGTTCTGAAGGACTGAGTCACAGATACATTTATCAAGATCACTTTTCCAGCCAGATGAGATGGATGGGTTAGGGGGCCAGAATGGGGCTGAGAGAGCAGTCAGGAGGAACCCACGGGAACCCAAGGCCGGGGGTGCCCTGCACTTGGATGGTGGCAGGATGGTGGAGAAGACAAAGCTGGAGAGATGTGGGTGACGGAATCAAAAGGACCAGCTGGCGGACTGGCCGTGACGAATGATCCTCGGGTTCCCTCTGGAATCTGTCTGTCCTCTGCAGCCCCCATGGTTTTCAGAATGCTCCAACGTGCTATCTTGTTTCATCTTGTAACCATGGGGTGGGCAGACTGGATGAAGAAATAGGGTCCGCAGGGTAAAAGGATGGGGCCATGTCTCAGGTCTCCCAGTGTCCAGCGGCCCAGCCCGGCCACCTCATACCCCTCCCAGCCTCCAGCCCTACAGGCTTACTGGTAAGAAGCTGCTCCTTTGATCTCTTCCTCCGACAACAGAATCAGCAGCAGCATATCCAAATACTCACAAGCTGTGCTCTGATTCACACAAATTGTCTCTGCTGCTTTCCCCTTATCTGCGACCTGCTTGTTTCTGATTAGGGCAGGAAAGGATTTGGCCGCTTCTGCTTGCCGCCGAGCTACGGAGGTTGGAACTTTGTGTTTCTGCAGGAGGCTATAAACAAGGGGATATTTTCGATTTGTTTTTCTTTTCAAATGTTTAGCGGCTTGCTAATTCTTATAAAAATCCTCTCACTCCCCAAGGTAGAGCTCCGACCATTTAAGCAATGCCCCTATCTTGCACGAGCTCTCAAAAAGAACCGCGATGGCCTGGCAGTTGGCTACTGTGATTTTTTAGGAGAGTATATCTCAGCACATCTCTGAGCTCTTAGATCAGAGAGGTGATTCTGGCCTTGAGTCACAGCAAAACGCCTGCAGGGACCAGGTGGGGAAATGCAATGAGCAAATGGTCTGAGCATCTTAAGATAAATCCTTTCAACACAGAAGCCGCTGCACTAAACAGGGAACAGTCTTCAGTGCCACGATATGCCCCCCACCACCTTCCCTTAGCTGTAGGGCCCTCCTGGTCTGCCTTTCACATTTCCGCTTTGAGAGAGAAACAAGTTTAAGATCCACTTCCCTTTTAACCTTACTAAAAGAAAAACAACAATTCAAACTGGGATACATGGTGGCTGCCAGGCAGTCTCAGCGTGAGGAACCCATTAGAGAGGAGTGGTGACTGTGCCAAAGTGTGCCGGGTGTGTGTCCCAAGGAGTGAAGGAAGGCGTGGGGAAGGCTGCGGGAGGGGTGCGGCCCCATATTTCAAAAGCGAAAAGAGAGATCCCTACGTGAAATCATCTGATTTTAAAATGCTGGTGACTAATTCCAAAATTGTAAAAACACTTTATGGGCCAACACCAAACTGGCCAAAGAAAATACACATACAAGCCAGCTCTGACCACAGGCCACCAATTTGCAATCCCCAGCCCAGATGACCCGACACCTCCCAACAGCCATATTCTGTGAGTCCTCTTCCTACGCACTGCCGTGGAGTAGGTCAGTACATCCCCTGGAAGAGTTAACCTCGTCCTGGAAGAAGCACCTTCAATAACGACCCTCCCCTCTGTGGATGAGTTATCCTGTGTCCTGTCAAAAAAGTGACACTTGCTTTATCTCTGATCACAGTTTAAAAAGAGAGTCGATGTGATCAATAGAACCTGGCTGTCCTGACAACCACAGGTGGAGCTGGCCCTTTCGAAAGCATGACTCTTACTGGTCTCCTGTTTTGCTTCCTATGACTAATAGACATTTTCCTGTTTCCCCTGGTGTCACCTGTAAGCAGCTTCTCTCGCCTGCCTTCACAGGTCCCATCTTGTCCGGATACAGCTGTGCCATCTCTGACCTCCTCCCTGGAACCTGAGCTGGCTGGTGGCCACCTGTGGCTGACACCCCATCTGCTCTTTACGTCCCCTTAAAGTCCAGTTACCTGCCAACAAGGCTTCTGCCTTTGTCTGAAAACCTGGTTGCTTACAGAGCATTACTGCACAACCTGGGTGCCTCTTTCTCTCCCAGCTTCCTTCCTAATCCCTGCAAACCTGGATTTATAAATGCTACTTTCTGTGGGTTTCTGTGCTTGTGGCCAACTCTCTTTTCCCATCCGTTTGAATCTTTTACAATATATATAAATCCAGAACGTAGATATGAAAAATTATACCATAAGCAAAATCAAAAGGCAAATGACGACCAAGGGGAAAATATAATTCAAATCATAAACAAAGGCTAATCTTGCTAATGTATGAAGAGTTCCTAAAACTTAAGGATGAAAAGATAACAGACCCAAGAGAAGAATGGGCAAAGGGTATGAACAGAGAATTCACAGAGAAAAGAAACAGAGATGGCCCTTACACATTTAAAAGGATGCTAAACCTCACAGGGAAGAGAAATGAACTACAACTACAATGAGATACCATTTTATCCCTATCAGATTGCCAGAAATCCAAAGCTCGAGGTACACTCTTGCTGAGGCTGTGGGGATACAGGCTCTCTCTCACATTGCTGGTGGGATGCAAAATGGACCACCTCTTCAGAAGGGCAATTTGGCAATTTTCATCGAGATTACAAACACATCAGCCCTTGGATGCGGCAACTCCACTTCTGGGAATTTGTCGTACAGCTAGCTGTACCTACCAGGTTCAAAATGACACGTGCACAAGGTTGTACACTGCAGCCCAGTTTTCAACAATAAACTAATGGAAACAACCCAAGCAGTTTTCATCTACGGGGGACTGGGTAAACAGACCAGAGTTATAACACCGGGGCTTATGACACAGTTGTAACAAGCTGTGGCTGTGGACGACGGTGCCAGCCTCCCCGGAGAGCCCAGGGGTGCACGCTGCTGCAGGTCCACCCCAGGACCAGTGAATCAGAAACTTGGCCTTGGACCAGGGATCCGTACTTAGTGTCCCCAGGGGATCCTGACATGCTGAAATGCACTGATACAAACTGTTGAGCCATTTTTAAAAATCAGGGAGAAATGAAGGGCGAGAGCAGGTAAACCTAATCAGGAAACACAAAAGGAAAAGAGCGGTTGCTTTTGGGAGGGACCCCAGGAAGCTGGGAGGGCTGTCTCGTGACCTGTGGGATGACTGCATGGTGCCCGCAGATGTAAAAATTCATCACACTGTGCCCTTAAGAATATGTGTGCTTTACTATTGTGTAAACCACCCAGTCTGTACACACACTCCCTCCCTCTCTCCCTCCGAGGCTGCCCAGAGAATGAAAGAATCTTCAGAGTTACCATCTTAACCCCAGATTGCATGATTTGTCATATATTTTCTCCAGCTTTATAGAAGGTAGGAAGACAAGGATATTTTTTATAATATAAAAATGTAGCAAAAATGAGAGATGCATTGAAGAGAATATGGAAACCAAAGTGCCCAGCCTCTATGTAGTTTTCCTGATGTACCATTCCCTTTTCTAAGGCTATATAACCCTGCCTGTGGCCTTCAAGAAAACAATATCTCAATAACTCCTGATGCCAGGCCCACCCTCGGCCCCACCGCTGTTTAACACATCTGAGGCTTCTACTTACAACCAGCCTGAGCAGACAACATGCAGCATGTGAAGAACACCTACAGAGAGAGAAGGTGTGAACTTTTTTTAATTCCCTGAGAGCCATAAAGAGGAAACTCCTCAAGATCACATACCAAAAAATGTCTAAAATCACAGCCTTTTTTTTTTTTTTTTTTTTTAACTTGGATAAAAATAATGCCAACAAGTTCATTGTTAAATTAAGGACAAAAACTATTTCAGTAAGAACAACTAAGAAAAAAGAAATGATCCTGGCTAGACAGAAGCAAAGATTTGATCAGAAGAAATGGGAGGGTTGGGGAGGGGAGGCGGCCGTTCAGAGACGCTACCGGCTTGGTCAGCTTCAGGCTGTTTAACAGTTAGCCCAGCAACTCATCTCAGTGGTTCTGGCTTAAACCTCTAGAAGCTCCACATAGGATAAATTCTCCAGGCTATAACAGGGGATCGGACAAAAGCCAGGTCTAGGTGGGAAGGGGACATACTTCCAAGGTGCTGTTACCTAGAGCTGACCTCTTACAGTTCATCCACTTTTCTGCACAATTGTTATGCTTAAATAATAAGTGCTATGGTCTGAATGTTTGTGTCCCCCCCAAAGTTCACATGCTGGAATCCTAGCCCCCAAAGGTGACTGTATTAGTGGGTGGGGCCTCTGGGGAGGTGTTTAAGCCATGAGGATGGAGCCCTCATGAATGGAATTAGTGCCCTTATAAAAGAGGCTCCACAGAGCCCCCTCCCACCACATGAGGACACAGCAAGAAGTCCATGACCTGCAAGAGGGTCCTCACCTGACAAGGCTGCACCCTGATCTCAGACTTCCAGGACTGTGAGAAGTAAATTTCTGTTGTTTATAAGCCACCCAGTCTGCACGGTTTTGTTATAGCAGCCTGAACAGACTGATAAAGTTTAATAAGTAGTTTCTGTTTACTGAAAAAGTAAAAGATCAAGTCCAGGGCTAGCTATAAGCTCCCACTCTTCTTCAGATGCCAACCAATCCAGCGAGGGCAGTGAAGACTCTGGTTTATTTTCTCTTATTCATATAGACAGGACCTTAGGGTCAAAGGGGATCTTGTTTGGCCCAAGGGACCAGGATGGAGCCAGGTCTCTGCTTTCCTTGCTGGGTTTCCGGGCCATGCCCACCACCCCGTTTGGCAACCCAACCTTCTCACAGCTTCCCTGGGCCCTGGTGCTGCATGGGATCTGAGCAGCCTGGCCCCTCCTCTGCCCTTACTGGTATATCTTGAGAATGTCCAGCAACTGTCTCCCTTGGTGTAAAAGGACAAGGCCAGGCTCCATGAGTTTCAAGTCTCCTGCAGCTGGACAGACCACAGGTCCGGGCTGGGCAGCTTTTGTCTGTAATCAAGTCAGGTTTCCAACTCCAGAGCCCCTGTCACCCACCTGTCTCTTGCTTTTTTGTCCCCCACGAGCTCATCTTACAAACAGGGGCTCGGTTTGATATGTGATGCCAATCTTCCGAGTTCATGACACAAGCACAAGACAAGACTAACTCCTACCGGCTAGCAAGGGAACAAAACACACCCTGAGCCCTGGACAAAGGCCTTCGGCTGAATGAGGCTTTAAAACCATCTGTCTGAGGTTGTTTGGATGGGGCTGTGTGTCTTATCCTGGAAGGGCTGCGAGAGCAAGGGCCACACGGTGGTGTGGGAGGGCCCCGGGCTTTGCATCTCCAGCTGCTAAATGCTACACAGCAACCACCAGGACCAATAGAGCCAGGAGATGGGTCCTTGTCCCGTTTGCTTACTGTCAAACCAGCCCTTCTCTCGAAAAGGCCCCTCCCGCCCAGCCTCCTCACTCTAGGTGCCCAGGAACTCCTAGGTGCCCATGACTTCTAGGGAGCAGAAGCCCCGACTAGAAACCAAATCCACCCAATGACAGTGCCCTCCTCCCCCGCTCCAAGACTAAACAGTTACAGAAAAACCAAAATTGGATGAGAACAGAAAGATGCAAATGAGTTACTGGATTTAGTGGGCTTCCCTCTCTTACCTTCAGGGTTGGAAGCACAGGATCATCTGCAAGTCTACTTAGAGCTTTTCACCCAGGGCACTAAGAGCAGCACTTCAGATGCCTGGGGATCTCGTTAACAGGAAGGTTCCAGTGCAGAAGGTCTGCGGTGGGGCCTGGAGTCTGTGTTTCTAACAAGTTCCCAGGTGGTTCGGGTCTGTGGACAATCTGAGTAGCAAGTGCCTCCTGGATTCCTGTCTTCGGGAATCGCTGGAGTTGAGATGGTGACCATCACCCTCGCTCTGACAGATGGGAATGGAGACCCAGACGCCACGTGGTTTGCCCAAGGCAACTCAGCACACTCCGGCACAACTCAACAGAACCTGGTACATTTTAGCCTGTCTGGGGTCACCTGTTCTATATCAGAAGGGGAGCCAGCAGGCCTGAGTTTGTCTGTCTATGGGAAGACTCAAGCGTCTATTCTTTGCTGACCTTTTACAGTCTATATACTTCTGGCCGTAATACCAGATACTCTCTGGTATTTGAATCAGAAAGACTCAGGGTGTCTAATGGTAAGACCAGACACATGACATTTTATTCCTTGCCAGAGCTGGGCTGGGTGTATTGTTGCAGATAAAATATAGGACGGTCAGTTAAACTTGAATTCCAGATAAACAAAGAATACTTCTCTCGTATAATTTTGTCCCACAGATACTTTTAGATATACTTACACTAAAAAAAGTACTTGTTGTTTATCTGAAATGCCAATTTAATGGGTGGTCTTGGATTTTTATTTGCTAAGTCTGGCAACCCTAACAGGTGGGAATGAGGAGAGAAGGGATGTGGTGACAAGAACATGTCCTGCTGCATTGCTGTTGACCTTAAAGAAAACCCCAAGGACGCCAGCACTCCCCCGCGATGCACAACTTCTGACTGCAATGACTGTGCCCATCCCCTCTTCAAGTTCGTCTCTCTAAATGGAGCTTAACCTTCTTAACTAGTTTATTCTAATGTGACAGAATCCTATATTTATAGCCAGTATTATGAGTTGAACTCCACAAAATTCCTATGAAGTCCTAACCCCCAGCACCTCAGAATGGGTGCTTATTTGGATTTAGGGTTATTGCAGATGTAAATAGTTAAGATGAGGCCACAGTGGAGTAGAATGGGTCCTAATCCAATATGATGTCCTTACAGAAAGGGGAAATTGGACGCGGAGACTGCCACGGACACAGAGTAAAGACGGGTCCCACAGCCACAGGCCAGGAAGCATGGTGCTGCTGACATCTTGATCTTAGACTTGTACAATATGTTACATTGCTGTTGTTTAAGCCACTCGGCTGGTGGTATGTTTGTCACTGCTGGCCTATAAACACATGCTGGGAGCTGGGAAGAAGGGAGGAGAGAAGAGGGAGGAGAGGAAACAGGCAAGAAAACTCATACGTGTTCCCACTGGCTGTTTTCTGTAGAACTTGGAAAAAACCTTTGCCGAGGGAGGACGAGGGATTTAGAAATGTAAACCACTTTGTATAAAACCCATCACTGCTCTCTTAAAATTCACATTTTAAACACTGAGTTGAACAAGTTACTTAAAGAAGAAACCTGAGAAATCAGAATTGTCCCTGGTGATACAAATAGGGCCCACCCGCAAGCACCTGCAACCTTAAAGAGATTTGAGGGGGCGGGTTTTAAATTCACAACCTCAATAGGCCTCGGTCATGAATGTCTTCTTTCCCATGAGAAGTCTGCCCTCCTCTGCAACTTACAAACCCAACATCGCCACGCTGGGTTGGGACCAAGGAGCTCAAAACAAAGTTAAGCAGGCTACCCTGATCGCATCGTCTCTCTGGATGATTTGCTTGTCCTATTCTGAACAGCCCCCAATGGCAAGATTTAAACAAAAGCCAGCCTCTCTAGCAATACCTGATCATCTCTTCCAGTGTGGATCTTATGTCCTCTCTCCTCTACCCAGGCCTCGTTCTGGCCTGGAGGAGGATTCCAGGGGCAGAACTGCAGGGCCCCACCCTGGAAAAATGCCAGACCTCGCAGGCTCCCGTCACACTGGCCTCTGGTCAGTGACTAGAACACGCTAAGGTGTCTGTGCCTCACGAGGCCTCTGAACATACTGATTCCTACGCCTGGAATGTTCTTCCTTCTGCCCAGACTCCCTCCCTAAACCCCCGACACCACCCGCACACACGCTCGGTTCAAAGGGCAGCTTCCCAGAAACATCCGGTCAACACCTTTTGATTTTTCCTTATCACACAACTTTGTATATTTCCTTCACCATCCTTATCACGACTATAATTACTTATTGTGTGCTGTGTTATTATCTATTCCCCTCCTAATAAACGGTAAGTTCCGTGAGTCAGAGATCAGACGTGTTTCATAAATTACTTTCTAGTCCAGGCCTGGCACACGGCAGGCACACAAATATTTGTCTGAATTAACCAATTAATTAATTAGTTAAAACAAACAAATTGAGGGCATGATAGGAACTCGGGGGAACGCTCTTCCTGCTCAGAAGCTCTGGGTTCAGCTCCGGGACATGAAGCCTTTGCTTCTCACCCTTGCTGTGAGAGGGAAGTTTTTAGGATATCCGTTGTCTCCTAAAATCAACCCTCTGATCACGATCTGGCTTTACAAACAGATCCTTCCTACAATAAAGTCATGTCCTGCTCACACACACTTCAACTGCAGTGGTCCCCAGGGCAATACTTTCTCCCAGTAATTAACAAGGCACTGCTGAGCTATGATCTGGCATCCCCCCTAAATTGACTTCGGGCAGAAATGTAATGAAAATAGGGCACAACCTTTGATAGGTGGATATCTCTTTATAAATTAACACATCGGTATTCTGACATTAAAAAAAAAAAAGCCTATGCATTTTATATTTACAAAAAAAAAAAGAAAAACATGTCTTAAGAGTTAGATGACCGAGGGTATTTTGGCAATACATGTATAAAACCTGTAAAATGTACCTACTACTTGACCCAGAAATTCCAGTAATAGGAATTTATCCTAAAAATTAATTATGAATGCAGGAAGTCACAAGAATGTTTACTGTAGCACTATAAAAGCTAGAAACTTAAATATGGGATTGAATAAATAGCTTTGTAGCTTTTCAGAATGTCTTATTGAATGGAAGGCTAATGAATGACATGGAAAAAAGGTTCACCATATGCTAACAGCAAAAAAAGTGGGTTATGAGTTAAGACTCCAAAATGCTAACTGTAGTTTTTGGGTGGTGGGACAATGTGTGATTTTTATTTTCTCATGTTTACCTGTATTTTATACATTTCCTGTGAGAGTCATAAATGTACTTTGGAAAATGTTTATTTAAAAATACATTGTAACCAGTCACAAAAGGACAAATACTATGTGATTCCACTTATATGAGGCTCTAGAAAGAGTCAAATTAATAGAGACAAAGTAGAATGGTAGTTGCTGGGGGTTGGGGGAAGCAGGCATGGGGGGTTATTGTTTAAGAGGCACAGAGTTCAGTTTTGCAAGATGAAAGCAGTTCCAGAGATGCGCGGTGGTAACAGCAGCCCCATACCGTGAAGGCACTTCATACCACTGAACTGGACGCTTAAAAATGACTAAGATGGTAAATGATATGTGTATTTTACCCCAATTTTTTTAAAAACCAAAAAAACTTTTTAAAAAATTTAAATCCATAAATCATAAGTACAGCTGGGTCTAGAGGTGTCCTAGTTATTGGGATTTTCAAGAGACAGGAGTAGAGAAGGCTGAATTTGACCCTGGACCGCACAGCATTGAACAAGACAGTCCGTGTGCCCGCCACGCTGGCGTGCGCCTGAGATGAGCTGCTGTTGCCTTGTCTCCTGACTACGGCACTGGCCATGGCGTTTCCTGTCTCTTCCTTCACAAGCGTGGAGTCTTCTCCCTCTCCTGCCAGCGTCCCTTGCTTTGATTCTAGTGAAGGACTGGGTAGGGTGCCCCAGAGGTATGACTTCCGCCGGAGCCTGGCTACAGGGACTGCAGGGGCAGGAGAGCCCGGGAAAGACTCCGGTCATATCCTGCAGAGGCCATGGGTTAAGGGATTTGCCCCCTGCGCCCTTCAGCTAGCTGCTGGTGGAGCCAGGCCAAGAAAGGAATCTGACCTCCAAGTCCAGACAACTCGCCTCTCCACTGCAGGATGAGGAGGGGAGGGCTCGATTCAGTGGAGAACATTCCCCCTTCATTCACCAGGAGGGCACCAGCAATGCTCAGTGCCTAGAGGTGGACCCGAGAACCCAAAGCTTGCAGAGCCTTGGGCTGGAGGCTACATGTGGCCCGAAGCTGCATCTTCACAGCAACAGGGAGTTGGAAGCTAAGCCTATATATCTAAAATGATCATACACGTACACAGGAAAAGGAAGTCTTCCAAGAACTGTAGGGTGAACAGGCCTTGGGAAAGAGACCCATGCTTTTCTTACCTGCTGTAGGCACGCTAACATTATACTGAGGTAAAATAAATAGGAAGGCAGTCTTGGCGGTGACCTGTGAAATAGAGGGGAAAAGTTCCAAGTTAGCTTCTTGGCCACATCAAAAGAAACAAGAGAAGCCTGCTACCAGTCCTGGGGCCCACGCCTTTCACATCTCAGACCCACAGGCTTCTTCAATGAAGGGTTTCACCTAGGGCAGAGTTAGCACAGTTTTTTTTTCCCCCCATTTTTCTTTAATGATATCCTTCCCAATACCTGCACTAAAAACAAAGGAAACAATCCCAAGTCCTAGAAGGTATCTAGACTTGTACTCGCTGCAGATGGAATGCAACAAGGTGTGCTCGGCTGGGCCGAGAGCTCACAAGCAACGTACAAATCTGTCTGCCATTCATTCATTCATTCAAGTGTTTATCAAGTTAGTTCTAAGCACCCAGCTTTGGTGAAGTCAGAAACTAACAGAAGATGAGGTCACAGCCTTCCAGAGGTTTCCAGCACTCAGACCTGGCCGAGGTCTCCCAGCGCACTGGCTAACTGCACAGTGGGCGGCAGCCCCCCAAGTCTAAACCTGGGCTTCAGAAACAGAGCGTTCCAGCTGCTAATTTCACATCTGCCCTACTGGGGGCCAGGTGGGCAGGGCATAACACCCCACACTGTTGGTCTGTTTATTTCGAAAGCTGCCTTTAAAATCTCGGTTGTGCTGTGAAAAAGCTGCGGTTGTCATCTGGTTATTAACCTCCAGCTCAGTCCCCGTGCAATTCAGCACGCAGGGGAGAGACTACAAGATGCAGGGATTTGAAGCTTGGACTCAATAACCAGCTGCTTAGGTTGAGACACTGCCTCTGCATTTGCCCTCCTCGCGACCCTGAGCTGTGATCTTACACCTGGAGCCCCACTTCCCGTGTCTCTAAAAGGCGGGATATTCGTGGTACCCCAGCTGGTCGAGGTGGCGATGGCCTAGCTATTAGCATTGTTTAAAGCTCCCCAGATGTTTCTGATGTGCAGCTGGGGCTGAGAAGCTCCGCTGCACAGTCCTGGGGCAGGTGTGGAGGCCAGGTGAGGGGGCGACCAGCCCCAGGCCTTTTCCAGGAGGCCCCTGGGGACACCTCATCAGTAGAGTTAGTGGTTCTCCTCTAAACAGAAAGATGTGAAGAGTGCACCGTGGGTGTGCGGGAAACACACTGCGCCGTGGCAAAAGCAGCAGGGAAACGGCCGCAATGATGCATTCCGGCCCCTCCACCAAACGCTGTACACGCTCAAGGCCCCATCTCTCCTTCAGTTTCACTGCGGAAACACTCCCATCTTTTAAGCTGGTGGTCTGAAGTGGACCTCTGTGGGGTTCTGGCTGACCACGACCCCTCTGCCCCTCCTCAACACACCAGGATTTCCTGAGGAGACACCTCTCCCCAGCTCTGTGCTGTGGGGGTGCCACTCTGGTGACCACCATGCCCCTGGGAGGAAGAAAGGGGCAGACCCTCTCTCCGGCCCATCGGAAACCCTCTTGTGGGCTCTGAATCTTGGATGGGGATGGAGGAAGAGCTGGTCAGTGCCACGTGCCTACCAGACTCTTCTGCTGGGGATCCCACAGCCCTGCCCCGGAGCCCAGATCTCATCAACTGTATGAACCCCCAGGCGGCTTCCTGAAGTTGGCCAGAGTCCATTCCTAAGATACATCAGAATCCCATGCGTAGAGCACGTTCGAACCCCTCGGGGAGCTTCTAGAATTTTGATGCCTGGACCACCCCAGCCAATTAACCCTGCCCCTCAGGGACATGGGCGAGCTGCCAGGCTCCCCAGAGCAGTCCACGTACAGCCCAGCCTGGGAGCCCCAGGTGGAGACCCATCCTCACCAGCCTTACAAAGCAGGCCTCTCTGGCCAGTCTCTGTGTCCTCCACAGAACTCACTTAATTTATGATTTAGGTCAATTTTTATTTTAATTTCAAGAGAAACACACATACTTTAAAAAACAATTCAGAAATATGTAAAGTAAAAACCGAACAGTCACTCCACGTTCTTGGTTTTCCTCTCTCTCTCCACGTGTGTGGGGTCAGTTTTCTGAAAGCTTTTTCCTATGCATTTATCCACTTGGAATTTATTTCATTTCACTCTGGCATTATAATCTGGACTGTGTTTATAAACACTTGACACAAGGGATTAAAGAATGAAAAAAATTTAAAAGAGCTACAACATTTTTTTCTAAATTTTTCTATTGAAGTATAGTTGATTTACACTGTTGTTTTAATTTCTGTTGTACAGCACATTCAGTTATTTATATATATACACACACATATATAAACATACACATACACATATATATTCTTTTTCATATTCTTTTCCATTGTGGTTTATTATAGGATATTGAATACAGTTCCTGTGCTATACAGTAGGGCCTTGTTGTTTATTTTATATATAGTAGTTTGTATCTGCTAATCCCAAACTCTTAATCTGTCCTCTTTGGTAACCATAAATTTGTTTTCTATGCCTGTGAGTCTGTTTCTGTTTTGTAAATAAGTTCATTTGTATCATATTGTAGATTCCACAGATAAGTGAGATCATATGGTATTTGTCTTCCTCTTTCTGACTTAGTAAAAGAGCTACTACTTATTAAATACTATTTAAACCACTTTTTTATCTCTGTTATTCAAATGGTTATTGCAGGAACATATAGACCAAAGCGCAAAAATATTCAGTGTACACGAAAGCATTCAAAGTACAGTGACATAGAAAATGTGCAGGTCAATCTTTTGTTTACTGATGTCAACGCAGAGATAAGTGGTTATATAATACAAACTTCCTATACACACTAGCGCTTTTCATTACTATTTCCCACAGGGTTACCCTAATGTTTAACACTGAAAAGCTTGGCCAAATAAAATGGGCTCTCTGTGAAAGCGTACACAGATGTATGGACTTTTTTTTTCATCTTCTTTCTTTTCATTGAAAAAAATTTTAGAAAATGGCAGTTAATAAAGGGCACTAACAAATCAACAGGGGTATACTAGTAGAAAACACAGACAATAGAAAACCAAAAATGCCACTGGCTTCTTTAATTTGTTAAAAGCACAAAATACAACAGGCAGAAAGTCTGCTTTAAACATATTAAAAAGCTGTGTTCTTAGACACAGAAAACAAACTTATGGTTACCAGAGGGAAAAGCCAGGGAGCGGGGTATAAATTAGGAGTCTGGGATTAGCAGATACACACTACTATATATAACACAGATAAACAACAAGGACCTACTGTATAGCACAGGGAACTATATTCAATATCTTGTAATAACCTATAATGGAAAAGAATCTGAAAAAGAGTAGAGATATATATATATATATGTATAACTGAATCACTTTGCTGTACACCTGAAACACAACATTGAAAATCAACTATATTTCAACTTTTAAAAAAGCTGTATTGTTGTCTCAATTAGCCCCAAATCAGATCTATACACACCCACAAAAACGGTGTGTGAAGGAATGCTGTCCAACACAAGAAGTTGTACCGTGAATTAAGGCAAACAGCTACTGACACAGGAGTTAACAGAGCATTAGCCTCTAACTGCTGGAAGAATAATCCCCCCCCCCCTTTTTTTAGGGAGGACAGCCATTTGACATATGGGCTGGTCAGATGCCCTTGGCCTCATCCTGCACATCCAGTCAATTCTTGTTGCTCCCAGTTCTTCTGTTCTGGGAAGTTACCATGATCCTAGCAACACAGAACTACTGCTCCTAGTGGTTAGGTTCCTACAGGGCTCTGGTCACATTTCCATCAACTGATCAACCTGTAGCCTTGGTTTACAGGTGTCCTGTTGAAAGATGCTCTAGGGCACACACACACAGTTGAAGCGTGGACACTGAACCTGTGGCTCGAGCCTGAAGGAAGCCTCTCGAACACACGGATGTTCTCCACCAGACCCCTTGCTCAGAATCCCAAGGTGGAGCCCCAGCACCGCACCTGAGGGCCATTTCAAGCAGCCAAGTCACCAAAGAGAGGCACAAAGATGCGAGCACGCAGCACTAAACAGACAGCAAAAAAGGCCACTTGCTCACAGCAGGAGCTGGACCAGGAAGGCAGAGTACCGCCAGATTCCCCTCCACCTGGGGCTGTGCCCACCGGGGGAGCCACACGCCCCACCACCTGTGCATGTCCACAAACACCGCAAAACCCGGACGGAGATCGGGTTCTGGGGTCACAGATGCATGTCCTCAAGCAGTAGCCGTGCACACGCGGGGCATGGAGAGGGAGGGCAGCTGTCCTGGGACACACCCGCAGGGCCATGAGGGCTGAGGTTTTCTCTCTTTTCACCTTTATTGAGGTGTAGGGCCGTGAGGGCTGAGGTTTTCTCTCTTTTCACCTTTATTGAGGTGTAATTTACACACCATAAAACCCACACTCCGTAAGTAGACTAAGTAGAGGGCTTTCTGGGGTTTATCTTTCCTTGTTTTTAATCTCTCCCTTCATTGGAATGTAAGTTCTAAGAAAGTGGGGATCTTAACACATCTTGATTACCTTCCATCCACTGCCTGCAACCGCACCTAGAAACAGCCCGCACTCGGCAAGCACTTGCTAAATGCAGACGCGATTAAGCAGGGCAGCCAGTATGGTGCTGTCACCTGACCCTCAGCTTGTCCTCTGCCTTCATTCATTCCCCTGTGCACGTCCCCTCTTTCTCCCTGGGGTCCATCCCAGTGCTGGGCACGTAGTAGGGTCTCTCAGAAATGCCTATTTGATGAGCAAATACTGCAAGCAGCTATAAAATCTAGGAACTGCAGATGAATGCGTAACAAATGCTTTCTGAACGTGATTCTAAGAGAATAGGATCTGGGACTCTAATTAAGGCAAAAAATTCAAGATTCCAGTATTTTTCCATCCCTACGGCCCTGGTCGTAGCAGGAGAAACCATTCCAAACTGTGCATCCTTCTTTGCAGGCAGCTGTGCTCGCTCCCACGTTACACGTCTCAGGGAGCGAATGTCCGTTTCCCTGTTTTATGGATGAAGAGGCTAAACCTAGGGCCCAGGAGAGGTCGTCTCGCTGGCAGGACCTCGAGCGGAAAAGACAATATTCAATTTGATTTTTGATTGATCAACACAATTTGATTAAAAACGTGTTCTGAAAACAAATTTAGGAGACACACAATATGGCACATAAAATAGAACAGTGACATAAAATAGAAGCAGGAGAGGACGACGAAAAAACATATATTGAAGGCAAAGAGAATGAGCGGGGATAAGACTGATCTATAAAACCTCATTCCAGGAAGTACAGCTCATTGGCTAAAGGTCCCCAGAAATTCGGCCCTCGGCTTTCTGGAAGCCATCAGAAGGAGGAAGGCGGGATCAGCTCCTGGATTCACCTCGTCCATTAATTAAGAAAACAAGAAAGCTGCCCTAGAAAAGCAACTCTACTTTTCCAGCGCAAAAACCATCCTCTGTGCTTTAAAAGGTCTTCTGGCACCCCAAAACTGCATTCCCCACTTCTCCCAGCCTCAGACCAGGGACGCAGTGGCCAAAAAGCCCCCCTCTGCCAGTGCTGGCTGGGTCTGTGTAACACAGAGGGCTGAGAAACAGGAGCCTATTAAAAATGTCATTCCAATTATTTCCCATCCCTCTAAGGCTGTTTATAGGAAACATTATTGAGTTTAATAGCATTTTAAATGCCAGGCTCAGTGGGTGAAAGGTTAAAAGTGAAAACATGCTATAATACACTAAGGCAAAGGAGAACACTAAATGATGCAGCAGGGGCCACCACGCACACGCACACACAGAGGAGGCTTCATTGAACTTTTAACTCAAACAGGGCATCAAGCACAAAGGCAGTGACATTGAGCGTGCCTGTGTAGCCATAACAAAACCAAAACCGTTCCACATGCCGTGTTCTATTAGAGGCACATGAATCTGAGCTCTCAGTTGCAACTAGACCAAGGATGCCAGTAAAACCGCTGCCTCCAGCAAAGCACAGTGGACTTGGACTCCAGTCCCAGTTCTGCTGGGGGGGCATCTGCGTGACCTCAGGTAAGGCATCGCACCTCTCTGGACCCCAGTCTTCTCATCCGTGAACAACAACAATAATGGCTGTGATTGTTATCAAAGGTTTAGTCAGTGCCACGCAGTTTTAAGTGCTTTACAAAAATTGTTTACTGTAGTTCTCACAGCCACCCTATGAGGCGGACATTCATATTCCCATTTTACAGATTAGCACAGAAAGGATCATGTGGTCGGAATGCATGTCCTTAAAGGTCCTCTCCACCTTCAGCTCCAAAAGGCTATCATTTCCTCGTTCCACTTCCTGTCAACGCCAAAAACATAGCCTTACACCGACAGCTTGCTGAGAGGTCTTCCCCAAATTTAAAATATATTCCTGCTTCCACATCTTATGAAGACGAGGCCCAGGTGTCATCTGTATCCAACAGCAAGAAAACAAGGCCTCTTGAGTCAACCTGCCAGCCCCAGATACCAGGCACACCTGGGCTTCCCAATGCCCCCATGTGCTCTCCTTCACCGCAAGCTGATATCTGGGCACCAAAGATAAGAAAGGAGAGATGTCATGAAGGCAGTCTCATGGCTTTCCTGGTAAGTAGTATTTGACCTCTGGTTTGGTTTATTGTTTATTTCTTGGCCACATCTACGTACTGGTCCTTGCAAGGGGCTGCGCTGCAAGACTAGCCACCAAGGACAGGAGAGGGGAGGGGGCCCCGTGTCCACAGGCAGCCCTGCTCCAAACTGCTCTGCCCCATGAACAATGCCTCTCCCACCCCGGGGCTGGAACACAGTCTGCGGGGCTGACTCGGAACCCCTCTGACTCAGGGATGCTCATGCCCTCCTCCTCAGGAGCACTAGCAGAGCCCAGCAACCTGTCCCCCATCCCGGCCCAGCCAGCTCTCAGGAAGCCAAATGATCTCCACTCAGAATTTCCCAAAGCTGATTTTGCATCTTTCTGCCTAGGCAGTGGATAGAAAAATTTCAGTCAGGCAGGAAAACATTTAAAACTCATTCCCCTCACAGATACAGAGAACAAATTACTGGTTACCAGTAGGGAGACGGAAGTGGGAGGGGCAGTATAGGAGTAGAGGATTAAGAGATGCAAACTATTATGTATCAAATAAGCTACAAGGATATATTGTACAACACTGGGAATATAGCCAATATTTTATAATAACTATAAGTGGAGTATAACCTTTAAAAATCGTGAATCACTATATTGTATACCTGTAACATATAACATTGTACATCAACTACACTTCAATTTAAAAAAACTGCAGGGGGGACTTCCCTGCTGGTCCAGGGGTAAAGAATCTGCCTTCCAATGCCGGGGATGCAGGTACCATCCCTGGTCAGGGAACTAAGATCCTACAGGCCGGGGGACAATTAAGCCCGCATGCCACAACTACTAAGCTCACACATCTCAGTGAGAGGCTGCGTGCCACAAACCACAGAGAGAAAACCTGCATACCACAACTAGAGAGGCACCCACGCACTACAACGAACAGCCCTCGCCACAACAAAAGATCCCGCACGCCTTAACGAAGACCCCACGTGCGGCAACTAAAGACCTGATGCAGCCAAAAAAGTAAAATTAAAATTTTTTTTAAAACTGCAAAAAAAAGAAAAAAAAATTTTTAAATTAAAAATAAGTAAGTAAAAGTCATGCCCAATTGATGAGGAAGGGTTTTTTTGGCTTGTTTGTTGTTTTTTTTAATAAAAGTCTTCCTGTCCTTCTCTCCTGGAGTGTTGGCTGCAGGCGTTGGGCTGGTCACCTGCACACACCTTTTTACGGCCAGTACTTGATGTATGAGCTTTGCAGCCCCACTGTCACTCTATACAAGGCAGATGCAGCTGAGACAAAGATGCTCCCCATGCTTGCTTTCTGAAATTCTCCGCGTGGATGACCAGGATGCTGGCAGGACCTTCTGAGTGACTTTTAGCAATGCCTGGAAATTCAGCTTTCTCACTTAAAAAACTGCCTTGATGTAAGAACTAGGCAAAGCTACCCAAACACACACAACAGATTCTCTACAAGCCTGTGTTCACCATGGTGAGAAGACCACTATCAACAGTCATGGCTACCGTTTTGTATTGGATTAAAAAATGACACTGTGTATTTATGAGAAAAAGCCATCATCAGAGCAGACGAGATACAATGATAGTACCTGCTTTAGGACATTCATCAGTTCCAAGGTCTCAAGTTTATATTGGGAGCAAAAGGAATTTAGAAAGGGTCATTTACAGAGTTTTTAAAATCTCTGAAGTTAAGCTTTCTTTTTTTTTTTTTTTTTTTTGGCCAAGCTGTGGGATCTCAGTTCCCCAACCAGGGATTGAACCCGGGCTCTTGGCAGTAAAAGTGCTGAGTCCTAACCGCTGGACAGCCAGAGAATTCCCAAGTTGAGCTTTTTTTTTTTAAGAAAAAGATACATATGAAGACTAAATTTGAAGCTAATCCAGTACTAAACCACACAAGGGGGTCTAGGGACACCGCTTCCCCGCTTCCTTTACAGCCACAACTTAATTATAATTTTAAGAAGACTGCATATGTACGCAATCCACGCTTGTACATATTGGACTTGACCCACTATATGCCTTACAGGTAGCCTTAGATAAAATAACTACATTCTATGTAATAAATACATTTCTTCTCTGGAGGCCTTAATATATATACACACTCATCTGCTCCCTCAAAAAAAGAGCCCTGGGTCAATATTTCAAATACTCTTACTTGATTATATACCTCACCCCCCTTTGCCCCAAAGCCCAGGAGCTTTCTTTCCCCTTATTTGGGTAGGTCAGCATACTCACGAACCATTCCTCACAGAAGCCAAAAACTAAATAAAAATAAAGAAGTGCTTGGTCATTAAAATTTTTTTGAAAGTAACAAAATAAGGAAGTGTTTACACAAAACAACTTTTTAGAATGTTAGTGTCCTTAAAATGAGCTTCTCTTGCACCACAAGAGTTCAGATTCTCCTAAAACACACACACACTGGTCAGGACAAAATATTTTTACTTTAGGGGCAAAAGCCACCTGTTCAGATGCAATATCATCTTTAAAATAAATTCAAAATCAACACAGAAAAAAGAAAGGGTTTTGAAGTGTAGAATTGTAGGCTCTGATTTTTGGAGGGTTCAGATTAAGTAACATTTTAGACTTGATTACAGAAGAGGAACAACTGCACTAATACATCACAGCGTCGTCCGAGCTGCAGTTTCTAAAGGAGCTTTAGCTCCACAAGGCTAGAAGCACAAAGAGGGGGGCAATCCTAACCGGCACAGATGTGTCTGCAGCGGCCAGGCACTAATCGTTGGCCGTGTCAAGAGAGGCTGCCAGGGAGAATCATCCCCAAGGAACTCATGGCATTTCCTCCTATTTGGGGGAAAAGGGAAAGGATTATTCAGGAGCTCTGAAGCGCCAGCGTAGCTGGACCAAGCAGGGGCCCAGGTGGATTTGCCTTCATTTGCTTATTTACAATTAAGGAAGGAAAGAGCAGGCAGACAGTGACCGACTGCCACCACGCTGAATTATTCTCCACCATCTGGAAAGTTTCCTACTTAAAACATCAGCATGTCTATCCTCACGTTCCAACTGAAGAGCCAGGCACAGGGAGTGGAGCTTGCTGGAAAAAACGAACTTGAAACAGCAAAGACGCGTCCCGGGGGGCCAGCAACCAGGACTGTTGGTGGGGGCGGAGGTGGATTCCCACGGGAACCCTCTGATTCCTCGCAGGCTTGTGTCAGGCACGTGAAGAGAGGCCCTGACCCAGGCTGTCCACCTCTGCCCACACACAAACTGAGCGAACTAGGGCAAATAAGTGAGCTTGTACAATAAGCCATTCCTCTGGAATCGAGGAGGTGTGATCTCTGTGGTCCTGGTTTCTGCACACCCTTACCCCACTGGGGATGAGGGATTAGGTGACAGGTCCCAGCGATGGGCCCCTGTGGTGCCACCAAATACCAGGAAGATACTTACCTTCCGCTCACAAGAAGCTGAGGCCAGGCCGGGAGCTCTGCTCTGCGCATCTTGATTCTGAATCACCTCTTTCCCACTCTCACGGGGCACGCGTTATAAACCTGCTCTGGGCAGGCATCCAGCCTACTCTGCACGCGTCTACAAAGACCTGCCAAGGACCACCTGCAGGAGGGCACCTGAGAGAACTTAACCCATGATGACTGGATTCAGGTGCATTCAATCAAGGCCATCAAGGTGAATGAAAAACACCCAGCACTCAAATAGCCCTGTCTGTCAGCAAATAATATTCACAAGGGCATGTTCCAAATCGTCTTCAACGTGGAGAAGGAAAATAACAGCATAAAAGGCAAGAGTTTCGAGAAAAATGTGCTACAGATAAACAAAATACAAATCTAACCCCAAAGGCATCGCCTGAGGTAAACACTACTCACACTTGGCCACAAGTCCCTCCATACCCCTAAACCAAATAAACACAGCCCAGGCAAACGCTGATATCTAGGCTATGTGCTATATTCTAAGATTCTCTCTCTCTCTCTTTCTCTCTCTCTCTCTCTCACACACACACACACACTCAGATAAAGCTATATGTGTTAGTACAAAATCTCGTTTTACTAACTGAAAGTGGTATTTTAAATGACATCTAAAAATGTGTGGTGCTTTTTCTCTGCCCAGGAGGCCAGCCTCCACCACAGCCTCTCAGTACCCCAGGAGGCTGCCTGTGACGTCCCACACGCGAAGGCAGCTGAGGAAGAAAACCACACCTCCGAGGCAGAGCCCAGACTGAGTCTGAACTCACAGCGGGTCCTCAGAGGTTGATGCGAGGCTGAAGGCACCCTCCGGCGATGCCCAGTAGGCAACACCACCCCCCGCCACACCTGCTGGCGAGCCTCGGCCCTGGAGCAAGAGCCAGGGGCCAGATGTGCCCCAACCTGGGCCCACTCTGTTTCAGGGGGACGCGAGAAGGAACAGGAGCCGCTGGGGACACCAGGGACCGTCAGCGTTGGCCGAGAAGCACAGGGGATCTCCATGCAAGACAACCACACAGGCACACACAAAGGGGCGGCGGACTCCTCCGCCAAGGCCTGGGCGGGGGGCCAACTCTGCAGCCACTGCTCTGCCCCCCACTGCACCCACACCCTGAGGCAGGAACCACGGCCATGGGCTGCAGGGGGCTGGTTAAAGAACCACCTCCCCGGACGGCACTGGGAGAGACTACAGATCCGTCGTCCTAAAATACCACAGGCCCCGCTCCACAGTCCTCCGTGACTCCCTAGTGCCTACAAAGGAACCAGGACCCCTGCCCGGATCCCAGGACGCCACAGGTACCCCACCTCACCTTTCTAAGCTTTGCTCCCTCAACTCACAGACACAGGAATGCTCCCACCCCCCATTCCAAACACCATCCCAGGCAGGAAAGGCACCACCCAAATGTGGAGCCCAGCCAGACAAATCGGGATGGAAAAGCTCCGTTACAACACAGCATCGTCATTATTAGAGGGTACACGCAGCAGCTCAGGAGACCAGAGGGGGGCCCCACTCGCCGTGGAGAACTTCACCAAGGCGTCTCTGCCTGATCTGTATCCTGAAGGGAAGGACAGGCCGACAGAAGGCAGGAAGGGAGCTGCACACGCTCCGGCAGAGAAACGGGAGAAATACGACTCCGGGAAGTGAATGGTCTGTGTGTAGAAGGCGAGGAGGCTGGAGGGCTGGCCAGAGCCAGGTCCCATGAAGGGCCTTTTATGGCAAGTATAAAAACTGGACTTTATCCTACCTGTGGGAGGCTTTAAACAGGGAATGATGCAATGAGGTCTCCACTGCAGAGAGTTCGTTCTGCTCAGGGTGCAGAGGATGGGCTGGGAAAGGGTGGGCAGCAGGAAGCCAGTTAGGAAGGAAGGATAAGGCAGGCCTGGACGAAGGCGGTGGCCACAGACACAGGCAGCGTGGGGCCGTTTTCAGAGCACTGGATGGCACAGTAAATCCGGGGCGGGGAGGGGAGGTGATCTGGTCTTGTTCAGAAAACGGACGTAGAAACGTCTAACTTCAGTAAGACGTGCTTGGTGTTAGGATGGCTATTCAGAACGCTGCGGGTGGTAGGATCATCAACTGAGAGAGAAAACAGCTGTGGTCCAGGGCTGGGCGGGGGAAGAAGGGGGCTGAGAAGGACCAGCCAGAGAGGCAGACGGAAGCAGAAAGGGCCCAGCAGCCAGGAGAGGAGAGTGTCGGAAGGAATCCGGGGAGGACCAGTCAGCCTGGCACTGAGATGCTCGCTACAGGGGGCAGCGGTCTTAACTTTTTTTTCCTGATGGAACAGTGGAACAGTGCCCAGGACACAGTGGGACCCCAATAAATATTTGTGGAAAGAATGAGTGCATGAAGACTCCATCCAATTGGGGGACGGGAAGGTCATCAGGGACCTTGGTGAGTGAATGTTGCAGAGAAGGAGGGGGCAGAGGCTGGCGCACGGGGTGAGTATGAAACAGAGAAAGAAGGAGAGATGAGTCTGAACCGCTTTTCTGGGGACCAGGAGGTCAGGGAGGGACAGAGGAGCTCGCACCTGCGTGTAGAGAGGAGAAAGTCCACGGGAGGAAAGTGACTGGATATGCAGAGAACGGGGGAGCTGGAAGGAATACATCTATTTGGGGCGGAGGGAATCTCTTCAGGAAATGATCTCCAGGACCGCAGGAGAGGGAGGGCCGAGGGGAGCACCGACCCAGGGCAGCTCCCCGCTCAGGCCCTGCTCCCCAAGATCCCTGCCGTATCTGAAGTTCTGACGCTTGTCTAGATCCAGAGAAGATTTTAAATCAGTACACCTTGAACTGATGTAATTCAGAGGGAGAAACAGGGAGTCCAAGAGGACTGTGGAGGACGTGGTGGGGAGGCAAAACCAAAATGAATACCCCCTGCCCCATCACACTCAACAGGGCTGGGAACCGTTTCTGTCTCCTCAGTCGCCTCCTCTGACCCAGCGCCACACTGCCTCTCTCCGAGGCCATCACTTCACCCTCAGCCATGTTCCAAGAGGGAGAGGCAGGGCCACCTGGATGGACTCACGGGAGGATGGCTGTTCTTCGGGTTCCAGGGGGACCGTTGGGGTGCTGGCCAGAGGGCCATCAGGAGGCCTCCGGCTTCTCATCCTTCCATCAGCTGTCACTGTCTCTGACCGGAATGACAAGGTTTAGAATCAGAACCCTCAGACGCAGATAAGCGTCTGGCCGAGGGCCGGGGTCCACGTTCTGAGACCTGCAGTGCCTGCCACCACAGCCACAGCGGGGATTCTGGGGCCTTCTCCGGGATCTTACAATGGCCACACCGGGTTTTCTAACAGACACGTCAAGGAAAGCATTAGAAGTGTGTGTGTGTGTACGCGCGCATGCATGCAAAACAGGCTGGTGAGACACTCTCACACTCCAGAAACAAATCTTGGTTTAGAACTGAGGAATTTTAAAACTTAAAGAATTTTTAAAACTCTTAAAAGTATAAAATCAACCTGTCAAGCACAAAATATTTACTGAGCGCATGCTCTGGGTAAGGTGTGATGCTACGGGAGACGCAAGAAATTCTAAGACCCACTTCCTTCCTGCAAAGGTTCAGAGACTAAAATCAGAAGCGCAGCTATCAGTCTTGTGCAACTCCCTTCATTTCAGAAGTGATAAAAACCGCCCTTTACTGAACATTTACTGTCAGCCAGGCCAGGTGGAGGCATTTTATGTGATTACCTCAGGTAACCTTCCACAAGCTGGTTAAGGAACAACAATGAATGTGTGAGAGCTCATTAAAAGCTGGGCCCTGTGCAAAACCCCAAACAGGTTCACCTCATTTAACCTCCAGCTCTAGAAGAAACTACCGCTGCCACTATCACGGCTACTGCTACTACCAATACTATTATTTAGTGTGCCAGGAATCACTCTACATACTTAACAGAAATTCTCTCATTTAATCCTCCCAGAAGCCCTATTATACAGAACAAGCGAGGCTCAAAAAGCTCAGGAAGCTTGCCCACAGGCACACAGCTAATGAGCCCTTGGACGTGGGACTGGAACCCAAGATCCACCGGACTGTGATGGGTGGACTCTTCACCACATGCACCCCTAAATAATGGGCCTGAAAACTAATGATGGAGGCTTTGCCGTGTGAAGAGTTATTTGTGAGACAAGAAAAGATGTCATGAATCAGGACACGATTACACAAAGGACGAGTGGGGGCTCTTTTACTTTCCCAGGGCAGAGACCATGGCTTTATTCATCTTTGCGCCCCTAGGGTCCCTGGCACAAAGGAGGGACTCAGTAAATATCAGTAAGTGCTCTGGGTTTGGAGATCTATGGATCTCCTGGGGGAAGACTTCTGGGAGGGGGTGAGCTGAGCCAGACTGTGGGTAAGTAGAGGGGAGCAGTGAGGGTGAGAAGAATCACGATTGTGCTGAGAAACTGCAGGAAGCCTCCAGATAGAACCAGCTGGCATAGTGCAGTCACGGCGGCTTTGGGGAACCATCTACTGTGTAGGCCAACTTCAGACCAGCTGAGATCCCCATGTGTTTCAAACAACCTAGTCTAAAACGGGAAGAGGAAAGGAAATCTGGCCCTCGGATCCCTTGGAGCTTGCATTCCTTCCTCCCTTCCTTCCTCCATTCTAAAAGCTACTGGGCTCCGAAGTCAACTTCTTGCCTACTGAGTTCATCAATGAGATGCTGCCCCAAATAGCCACGCCCAGATGAAAAAACAACTGCTTCCCTCAATTAGGGGGGCAACACTGTCACATAAAAATTCGAACTCTATTTCCAGCCACAAAACTACAGGCGGTCCCACATTTCGTAATTTACCAATTAAAATTTATCAGTTACCTAATCATCTAGTGAGTCTGAGCTCCTCCACCTGAAACTGTCGAGGAAGTAATTTCCTGTTGGATACAGATATTCCAGGACTAGTGGTAATTGGACACATGATTAGAATCCAATTTATGCTTCACTGGAACCTCCTGGTCCCCAAGGGCCGGCTGAAGGTGCAGAGAACTGGCCGAGAAGGAAATGGTTAAAGTGGTACTTGAGCATTATCTGAACTGGGGCAAAAGAGGAACACGGAGGCACTGAATGTGCTGCCCCTTTTCGGAAGCCAGGGCACTCCTCATCTCACCGGCGATCGGGGCAATAAGTAGCTTACAGTAAACACGTTACACGATTAGGCTTATTGCAATCAGGAAACACCTGTCCCAAAAGGCTGTTGTCAGAGTCTGCAGTATCTCAGGAGCACCCGTCTCGCTTCGCATCCCCTCCTCCCCCAAACCGACTGCCCATGGGCCTAAAGCAGGCAGGATTCAAACAGGAGATAGAAGAGGATTTGCAACTGCTACTGGGCTGGAGGGGTCTGCATCCTGCCCCAGGGCCCAGAGCAGAGGGCGGACGACCTTTACGGAGTGCATCAGTGGGCTTCCTGGACCCCTGGCTGCACTTGAATCCACAGGAGGTGAGAGGGCATGAGAAGGGGGTCACTGCCTGGCTCCTTCCCCACTGGGCCATGTCCAACCCCCCTCCTTCAGCCCCAGCTCTCTCAGCCACGACCTCCCCCTCTTCCTCTCTCTCCCTTAGATCTCAAGTCCTGCATCCACTCCATCCCCAGTCTCTTCAGGTTTAGGGCTATCGTCCCCGTTTGCAAGCCTCGGCTGGCGGGGGCTACCATCCTTTATCTGTTTCCCCTCATCCTGCCCCCACCCTTGTTAATAGGGCCTTCAGTAACCTCCAATCACCCCATCTGTTTCCTGTGGGACCCTGACAAGCTGTTAGGCTCCTCAAATGAAAGCCTTAATACTAACACCACATGATAATAATTAACCTCATCAATACAACCGCTGGCAACAGGGCACTTCAAATCAGCAAAACCCTCTCCCATCCATACATGCTGGGACTATCACCCAGGAAACTGGTAAGAGGCAGACAAACAGCCGCTCTCTGAGTTCCCAATGACCCGACATGGACAGGCAGGAGGAACCGCGCTCTTTGTGCAGGATGCCTTGTGACTAGCTTCTCACAAACTCCCATCAAGACCAGCCCACGCTGTGGACCAGCGACCACCTGCCTGCATGTTTCGGGGGCTTTAGCGAGCACACCACTGCCCTCAGGCTGCAGGAAGGAATCCCCGGGCCTGGCTTCAGGAAGCCCTTCCACCACAGAGCTTCTAGCAGTGATTTTGGAAAGTCACGCCCTCTCTGGGGACTGACTTTATATTGACAAATAACGTCTCTTCAATAATAATCTGATCTGCTCCAGTCATGGAGTGAAAGGCTCTTGCGTGCATGTGTTCCAAGCGCTACATGAAAGTGGGCGGAAGGAGTGAGCCAGGGAGTCCCCAGCCCAGGACCCCCTCGGACACAGCGGGATTTTCTCCCTATAACTATATGCAGCGGGCCTTGGAGGGAGGGGCAGGGGAGAGGAGGAGGGAAAGTCTGCAGACACACTGGCCCTCAGCTCCGGGATGTCCTTCTACCTTTTCCTCCAGCTGAGCAGCCTGGGGGCAAGCCGTCTGCCGAGCTTCCCCGTGTAAACACTCTGGCACCAGCTGGGGCATGGAATCTGCTGAGTCTCTGCCAGCTGGCGACCTGGAGATGGGCCGGATTAAAGGAATGCGTAATGAGTGCGGGGGTGGGAGACAGGGGCTGTATTTACCCGAAGAGGGTCTGCAGGGCTCACCAAGGCACTGGCTAAAGGGGGCCCTGGAAGCGGAAAAATCCGAAGGGAAGAGGAAAGGGGTTCCAAGGTGTCCCCACCCACACGGCCCAAGGCTGTTATGCTCATTTATTTTTTTTTTCCTTTTACAAACTGGCTTCTTTGTCCCCATCTCGAGTCCCCCCTACCAACGCCAGCTGCCCCGCACCCGCCACATCTCCTGAGCCAGTTACACACGGCCCTTTGAAAGTTCCGCAGCTGGTTGCTCCTGAAGGCTCGGCGCGATCAGCCGCTCGACACTCGATCCTCTGTGATCCCACCCTGGGAACGTTCACACGGAAACCCAAGCCACGTGCCGACAAGCACGCCCCTGGGCATGCTGGGCCCCAGCCCGAAGCCAGGAGGGCAGGGCACGGAGAGTCAGCAGTCCCGGCGGCCAGCCCGGCCTCCAGCCTTAAGAACAGAGACTTCAGGCTCCCCCGTGTGTAGCCCAGAAGGCAAGGATTTGGAGGAGACAGACCACTGGACGAGACCACAAGACCACCAGACCCTCGCACCCTTCTGCTGCCCTGCAGAGGCTGTGGGGAACAAGAACTGACCCGGGTCCAAAGTCCTGGTGGCAGTAGTGGCCACACCTGCTAGAAAGCCTCCCGCAGCCCTCCTGAAGCACCTGCAAATATCTAACCCAGACGCGATATATATCAGTGAGAAGAGGAAGCAGGCGGCCCTGCAGAACAGAAGGAAATCAGCACAGGGAGGAGGCAGGAGGCTGTTCTTAAGAGCTCAGCCGCAAACCAGATGTGAGCCTCGGGCTACGACTCCGCTCACGAGGCCTTGGGGTTCTCCTCTTTTAAAAGGTGTTCTTTGAAGTCCCTTTGCTCCCTCGGATTCTTCCACACACGGATGCTTCCAGGACAGAGATTCACCCCCAGATACAGGGTTCAGGGTCGGGCCCTTCCTGTTCCCTTAGAAATCCTGCCCCAGTGGCCGCCTCTATGCCAGTGACACTCAAATCTACTTTTCCTACTCAGATGTTTCTCCTGGGGGACGTTCCTGCATCTTTACCTCAACGGCGTGCCATCAACGCCCAGTCGGCATGCCCCAAATCAAACTCTGCAACACATCTTTATGCCAAAAGCTGGTACCCAAGAGACACCCCTCCATCTGCCCATGTCCCAGGCTCCAGGCAAGGACTCACCTTCCCTTACAGCCACCCGTTGGCTTTTTCCTTTATTATGTTATTAAATCCATTATTTCCACTCACACCCTCATCTCTCACCAGCCTACAGAAGAGGCTTCTAATTGAATTCTCTGCCTCAGGACTCAAACTTCGTCCCTCTCCTCCCACCATCCTAGATAGAACAGCCACACTATACAGAATATATAAACAATATAAACCCCCTTCCAAGCTCCATTCTGCTTACAGGATAATGTCTAACCCTGCAATCTGACATTCCTGAACTTCCTTCTCTCTCCACCCGATGATCACAACTCCCCAAACTCAGTACAACAGCTCTGGATGTCCTAAAGAATATTCCAGAATATTACTCCATGAAATACTCTCCAAGGTCAACAAATATGTTTGGTGCAGGTATACAAGACTCCTTACTGCTACATTAAAGGCTCTGACAAGTCCTGCAGTAAAGAAACCTGTTTAGCCTCACACTTCCCAAGCCTACCCGGCCTGGGAACTTTTGTAGCATTTCATCTATTAACTGCTTCCTTCGGTTTTCTGAATGCCTTCTCTTGCCTGGAACACCAGCCCTCTGTCCTGCCTTCCATTTGTGTCTCTGCCTCGACTTCCCTTCGAGGGCCGGCTCTGGCCTCACCTCCTCTGGAAGCCCTCTGCCCATCCCACCACCCATGCCCACACTGCTTCCTTCCTTCACCCCGGAAGCCCATGCTGCCCGTGCTCCTTCCTGAGAAGCACGAAAGCACCACAGTGAAGAGCCTGGATTTTGAATTCATAAAGACTGTGTTCCATCCCAACTATGCCCTCAGCAACTCAGATGGAGCTGTTCGGCTTGCTCTGCGTAGAGATAACAGGATCTATTAAAGAGAACTGTTGCGGGGATTAGTGCAATTAGAAGGTCCAATCTAGCACCTGGTGGGCACATCACGCATTCAATAAGTAACAACTGGCCATTTTTCTTCTAATTCGTTATCACTGCTTTGTCATTTATCATTTTCTGTGTATCTTCTCGATGGGAAACCACTGAAAGCCCCAAGGCTGTCCCTTCTCCCACCCCTCCCTCTACATAATCAGGCGTAACAAATAATGTGTCGACAGGGCCGCCACCACCAACAACTCCCCTTCCACCAGGCAGCAGATGAGGGCACACCTGGGCAGGGACGTGGAGTCAGCAGCCCTGGGCCACAGCACTGAGCAAGAGGTGCAGAGATTCTTCAAGGCAGTCAAGTCCCATACCTTCACAGAATCCCTCCCCCAGGAGGCTGCTGTCCTGCCCTGCCCTGACCACCTTCTACAGCCCTGGAAGGAGGGCAGCATGGAGAAGGGTGGGGAGCTCTCGGGAAACCAAAGTGAGAGGGTCCAAAAGTGGACTGGGTGGCCCGTGTCCACAGCCCCACATTGGGCAACAAAGGGCTGCTGTGTTAGGGTTTAAATGTGAACTTTTCAATTGCTGTTTTTAAAAGCTTAAATTTTCACCACAGACCCTTTCATTCATGTGACTTGTTCGGTTAATAACTGGAACTGAGAAGTTTCATTTCCATTTCTGGTCAATCCTGACTTGCGTTTCTCTGAATGCATTTATAGATGCCTCTCTGAATGGTTTAAAATACCTCCAGTTCACCCTCTGAGCCACTCTTGGAGGCTTCTGAAAAGCAAACGTTTATTTATAGCAGGTGGGAGTGACGTCTATCCAGGCACAAGCTTATCTTTACAGCATCCCCTGCTGCTCTGTGGACCCCCTCCTCCAGCTCCCTCCCCACACACACACACCCCAATTCCACCTCCAGCCTCTCCCCGTTTCTGCATTCAGCTTTCCTGCTCTCCAAGAAACAGGCTCTGCGCCAATTCAAACTTTCCTTCTTTCCATCTCCAAAATGACAACAGCCTTAATGTGCCTTTTCTGATTAGTAGAACAATTTACATTTCGTTGAAAAAAATACATATATGTGATAGATACGAGCATGTGAAAAAGTTAAAATTACTTGAAATTCTACCACACATAGAAAACAAAACGATTGACTATATTTTAATAATTATTCTTACAGCTATCTTTTTATAAAAATAAAACAAATCCAAACTTTTAGAGAGGGCCACGCTGACAGGGAATTCTATAACCTGCTTTAAAAAGCAAAACACACCCACCTGTTACGGACATCCTTCTGCGACACTGTGTATAGACTTATGTCACCATTTTCTGCTGATCTAACCACTCCCTCACTGGTAGGCATTTAGGAACAACCTCATCTTTCAAAAATGCTAACATGTCAAAATATCTGGATATACCACTGAGTGGGGGAAAAGTCAGAATGTGGTCTGTGCATTTTTATTGCAATCACAAAAAACCATAGTGTCCGGGCATACGAACAGAGTAAAAATTAAATCAATTGTGCTAAGTGGGAGAGCTAGAAGAAATCTGTTTAGAAATGTGTTATTCACACAGCAAAGAAAGTCGTTCAACAAAAAAAACTTGTAAAACGCAAACTCCTTATTATCTTAAAAAATGCTATGATAGGTCACGCCTTAGTATAAAATATTTCAAGCAGCTGATCTCCACTTCATTAGACCGCACAGATTTCTCCCCAAGGGGAAAAGGAGACTGGTCTGAAGCCATACCATCTCTGAGAAGAAAGGGAAGAGGTGAGGGGTAATTCTGAGGCTTGGGCACTTCAGGCAGCCCACTGAACCGTGGGCTGTGGGCTCAGAGCCCACCAAGGAGAAACCCTCAGCAAATGGACTCCACTTCCACACTTCTTAGCAGTCTTCGTGGCCCAGGCAGCAGTGTTTGAGTGCAAATGGTGTGTCTGATGTGGCGTGGATGCACCAGGACTGTACACAACCATCATGTGAAAATGAGAGGCGCAGAAAAGTACCCGCCTAATGATGGCTGCGATGGTCACTGAGTCAATTAATATTCACGAAGAACAAACATCGATGGAGTCTTTACTTGATATTAAGCTCTGTAAAAACGCTGTACACACATGCACTATTAGCTCACTCGATCCTTCCAAAAACTCAGCAAGGTAGGCGCAATTATTTTCATTCCCATTTTACTGACCAAAAACCCGGGGCACAGTTGCGTAACTTAAATTATCTAGTGAAGTGCAGGCAATGTGAACGCAAAGCCTGCACTCCCAACCTGTACACGCTTCGTGGTATTTATAAGCCCGGCACGATCTGGCAACGTGACATCGGGAACTGGGGTGCCCGCCCAGATGTCGAGGGCAGCTGAGCCTCACACCTGCAGTCTGCTTTCCAGGGGGAGGAGAGCCTGGGAGTGGACCATCCTAACAAAGCTAGACAAGAACACCGCCACTGCCTTTCGCTTCCAGGAGGTCTCCATGGACATGCACAAAACCAAACGCGCCCTGGAGCCAGGCCTCTCCAATCTGTTTGGTTTTACGCATGCCCCTCATCTGGAACTTCGGCCACGTCACCGTGGTCATTTTTCAGCTGTAAAGTGGAGCGAAGGCACTCAGGACGGATCACAGAAGTCATTCCTGGAGGCAGTGGAGCTTTGCAAGCTGAGACAGTCTATTTCGTTAAACATGCTGGGTGGATGAGCTAGGACACTATATTTGGGCAAACCATTGATTGGGGGTTTGGTGGAGCTCTGGCCTGGGCGGCAGCGCCCTTCTCCCACCCACCCCCACCCAGGCCACGTGGCTCTACGGCTAGGCTCTCATACGGGCACAACCCCTGACTCCTCCCAGGGGCTCTGCAGAGCAGAGGTGGCACTACCACTCCAGGGAGTGATGAGGGAGAAACAACCAGCACAGAGCCAACAGGAAGCCAGGAGGGAGGGAGCCCTGCGGCACGAGGTGGTAACGTGGCCCCATCCCCCGGCGCAGAAGCCCCGCCTCCAGATCTAACCCGTACAGAGCCCCTCAGGACTCTGGCCACCCTGAACTGTGGCCAGCCCGAGCACAGAACCTGTCTCAACCATCTCCGGGTCCCAGGCACCAACCCTTAGCAGGGGCTCAATGAATGTTTAGGGAATAATTTTAAAAGAGTTGTAGACATTGGTTGTACAACAACGTGAATGTCCTTAACACTACTGAACTGTACACTTAAAAAATGGTAATGTAAGGACTTCCCTGGCAGTCCAGCAGTTAAGGCTCCACGCTCCCATGGCAGGGGTCGAGGGTTCAACCCCTGGTCAGGGAACTAAGATGCTGCGCGCCACGTGACGCAGCCAAAAATTTAAAAAAGAAAAAAAAACAAAGGTAATATGGGGTACAGGGGAAAAAAGGGTTATTATGGGATTATACAAAATCATGTGTGAAACTTTTGAAAATTGTAAAGCACTACAGCATTTAAAGAATCTTTCATTCAATTAAAAATAATAAAAACTTTTAAAAGTGGTAAGATACTTTCATGTTATGTACACTTTACCCCAATTTAAAAAAAAAGCACTTATTACATAAAAAAACAGGTGGTGGCATTCAGATACGTCTAGTACTCATTGTATGAAATTTGGCGTTGTGTGGGTTGAATAATTGGAGTTTAAGAACTGTGGGCTGGGTTTAATTAGGTAACCGTTACCCACAGTGAATCATGATTCACTGAAACAAAATGTCACAAAGAGATGGCAAATACAACACTCAGTAGGTCCTTCCAGGTGTCCTAAAGCAGGAGGCGTCAATAAACAGACAGGGGGTTAGCGAGGAGACCCCCAGTCCAGCCAAGACATTGGGCTCTTCTTCACACCCCGCCAACCCCAGACCTTAGAGCTGGCACTCTCACCTGTTACAGGAGAGAAAGCTGCCCATAAACCTGACTTCACTCCCCTCTCCTTATAGGATGGCAGGGTGGCCTTACACAGAGCAGATCTGTGGATGTTACTAAATCCTACTGGAAAGACACGGCCAATAGATTCCGAGATATTCCGCTACTTTAATAAGTATATGCAGTGCGTGAATCTCCAAGGAAAGGGGCCTGGTAGGAAGAGTTTCACGTACCTCTCTGACCCAGAACCTTCCAGCCTCCTGTTACCACCCCCGGGGAGTCCAACAGCCTGGAACTCATATCAGGAAACATCAGTGTTAACAGATGCATTATTTGTCATATGCTGAGTACAGACCCGGCTCCCCCGTTTACTAGCTGTGTGACCTCCGGCAAGTTATTTGAACTGCCTAGGCCTCAGTCTTTTTCCCTTTAAAATGGAGTAAGCACTCAGGCTCTGAAGTCAGACAGGTGGGCTGTGAATTCTGGCTCTCGCCTCTTGACCAATAGAAGCCTGGTCAGGCTCCCTGGTCTGTCTAGACCTCAGATCTCTCATGTGTACTATGGGAGCAAGCACAGTACCCACCCAAGGGTGACTGTGAGGACAGGATACAAGGAAAGCGCTCACTGCAGTGCTTGGCACAGGTAAGCACTCAACGCACTTTGTTCTTTAACTCTACAAACTGTAAACTGGTATATGAATGTCAGCATCCTTTAAGGCCCAAGCCAAGTCCCACTCTTCTCTTACGAAGCTTCCCTTGCCAGAATCTAAAAGCTTTCTCACCTCCAGGCTTACACAGTGTGTAAGACCACTGTACTCACCACAAATGTATTCAGCATTTAGTCATACGCTGATATCTAGTATTATATCCTACATTGGTATCTAGTGATTCAGATAGAATTCTTATCTCAAGTTCCTTTTTTTCCAAAACAGAACTGGGGGCGGGAGGAGTTAAATGAATTTAAAAGCTACACACACCTACTGTAAAAAAATTTTAAGGGCAAGATACAACACTGAAAGCTAAAGTCTTCCATAAACTACCTCCTAGAGACATAATCAATGTTGACAGTCTGCCGTGATCTTTCCAGATTTTGCATGTGCATATATAAACATAATTTTTTTATTAAAATGGACTAATCCTCCACATACCAATCTATAACCTCTTTTTTCTTCAGCTATCAGTCCATGTCAGTACATAAAGACTGACCTTATTCTCTCTTAAACAGCTATACAGGGACTTTCTAGGTGGCGCAGTGGTTAAGAACCTGCATGCTCCAGGAAGATCTGACATGCCGTGGAGTAACTAAGCCCGTTTGCCACAAATATTGAGCCCGTGTGCCGCAACTACTGAAAACCACAAGCCTAGAGCCTGTGGTCTGCAACGAGGAGCCACTGTAATGAGGAGCCTACACACCACAATGAAGAGTAGCCCCTGCTCCCTGCAACTAGAGAAAGCCCGTGTGCAGCAATGAAGACCCAATGCAGCCAATAAATAAATAAATTTATTTTTTAAAAGAACCAGCTATAGAGTATTCCAGTGTATGGCTATACTATAATTTTCTTAACTGGTTCAATATAAACAGATATTTAGGTTGTTTCAAATGAATGATGATTTCAGGGCAAGAGCTATGTCCTCTAGTTTGGCATCTTCATAGAGGTGGCACAGTGCACATGGTGAGAATTCAGTAAATCCTATCGTGTAAACTCCAAAAATATTTAGCTCTAAGTTGCAGATGGTCACTGGGCCGCAGTCCACCTAACATAACTTTCAAAAGCCAGCGCTGCTGTGTGAAGCCTGGATAGCAGCGGGCAACATTTGCAGTGCCGGTCCTGAGACTTAACTCTCAGACCAAGAGGACAACCTGTTTCACGTAGTTTCCATGCCCACTGCTTTCCCATATTAAAACTATCTGACAACCCAGCAACTCCACTCCTAAGTATATACCCAAGAAGACTGAAAACACTACGTCCACACAAACACCTGTACACAAATGTTCACAGCAGCGTAATTCATGTAGTGTGATGCAAACAGCACAAATGTCCACCAACTGATGAAGGGATGAAGGAAATGTGGTATTTGCATACACTGGAATATTATTCTGCCATCAAAACGAACGAGCCCTGACACACACTACTACATGGGCGAACCTTGAAAATGTTAGGCTAGGTGAAAGAAGGCAGTCACAGGCCACATGTTACATGATTCCGCTTACATGAAACATGCAGAACAGGCGAATCCAAAGAGACAGAGAGTAGATTCGTGGCTGGGGGTGGGGTGGGGCCGATGGGAAGTGACTGCTGACTGCTCTGTTTGGCGGATGATAGAAATGCTGTGGAATTAGATAAAGGGGATAGCTGTGAAACATGGTGAATATACCAAAAAAACACTAACTGTACACTTTAAAATGGTGAATTTTATAGTATACGAATTCTATCTCCATTAAATATGCAAAAAAGATTCTTCCAAAACTGGTTATCAGTAGGTGACTCCACTTTACCACTTCTTTACTGAAAGAATATGACATGGAAACCTAACTAGAACACCAAGTGGTGGGGACACACGGTGAGCAAGCCCTTCTCCCACCCTCGTGATGAGGCCACAGACCACGGAGGTGGGGCAGTAAGGGCCACGACGGGAGGCACAGCGGATGGAGCACGGAGGCAAGAGCAACGCACCCGCCCAGGGCAAAGCGGGACTTTCCAGAAAAAGGGAGCTGCAGCCTGAGGGTCGGCTGACCAAGTGCAAATCCAGTGTCCTCGGGGAAGAATTTGTATGAAGGGTCAGAGGTGAGAGAAACATCACAGTGGGGCTGAAAGAGAATCAGCTCATTACTCAAACGTGCCAAATGATGTGATTTAAAAATTCAACAAGTATTTGCTCCTGTTAGGTACCAGGCACTGTGCTAGATGCTGAGAATACAACAGGGAACCAGATCCACGCAGACACCAGCACAGCTTCCAGTACGTAACGTATATTTTCATGGATGTGTGCTAAACAGGCCACGGCTAACTCACTCCTTGGTTTGAACATGGTATTTTCAAAGGACAAGGACAATTTGTCAATATCTATCAAAAATACACATGAACTTATGCTTGGACCCAATCATCCCACTTCTGGGAAAATATGCTACAAGATATGCCTGTATAGGAACAAAATGATGTAAGTACTAAGATATTCACTGCAGCATTGTTTATAAGGGCAAAAGACTGGAAACCACCCACGTGTCCATCAAAAGGGGACTGGTTAAATGAAGTACAGGGAATCTACACAACGGAAGACTATGCAACCTTGGACACAAATAAGGAAATTCTCTGTGTACTGACACAGAAAGATCTTAGGGATATTGTGTGAGCAGAAAAAAAGCAAGGACATAAGAATGGAAGCAGGAATACATACACCTACATATCTCTCTATACATGTATGTATGTGTATACACACACATGCATATACACATATACATACACACATATATACATAATACACATATACACACACATACATACACACATGCAAACACATACACACACATACACACACACATATACATATACACACATACACTCATACACACATACACACACATAAACATGCACGTATATACATATGCACACACATGTGTGTATGTGTAAAATCTATCATAGATTTATAGCTGCTTGTATTTGCATAAATAAACCCAAGAATGATATGCAAAAATTAATAAAAGTGGTTACCTGGGGGCAGGGGAAGGGAGCTGGATGAGAAGAGGTAGGGGAGGGACATTTCTCAATCTACTCTTTTTACGTTTTTGATTTTTGAACAATGTGACTGTACTGTCAGATATGAAAAACATTCTTCTTTAAGCTTTAAAAGGCCAAGATCCTAGGTTCTCCGTCTGTACGCACATGCTAAAGTAGCCAGCATTCCTAATGAGCTCACAAGCATCTGAGAACCCAGAGGAGAAAGCGTGGATGGAAAAGCTGCAAACGGCCAACAGCAGCAGCAGAAAGGCAGCTCAAGACACACTCCCTTGTGCGTGCACCGGCCCAGCCTCGATCGATTCACACCAGCTACGGGTCAGGCACAGAGGTGCTGGGGACACTGAGAAAATGTGAAGCATCCCCTCCTTTGGGGGAGCTCACAGCAAGTGCAAGGAGCCAGCCTTGCCCCTGCTGCCTGAGACCTTCCCGGTACAATTCTGATGGAGTCACTCCTGAGCTCAGGAATCTGCAATGCCTCCCTATTACCTAAGCCGAGGAGCAAACCCAAACTTTGAGCCTCCACGGCCCTGCCTGCTAATCTGGACACAGCTTCTGTAACTTCCTTCCTGAAACACCTCCCCAACTTTGGCAACACAGAGCCACCTTCCACCCCCAACCTCTCTGTCCTTTACACAGGCCCTTTCTCTGTCTACAACACCCTCTCCCCAGCCTGGCCAGCACCCCTCAGGCCTCGAGGCCCAGGGCAAACGTCTCCTGTTTACAGTGAACTGTCCCCCACCCTCCATGGGGTTATACGCCCTCCTCTGACTCTCACGTTGTACCCATGCACACAAGAGCACCTCCCAGAGGACTCCGGGCTTTGTGGTGGCAGGATCTTCGCCTTTTCATCTGTGATCCCAGCCCCAAGAACAGTGCTTGGCAGACAGCAAATGCTCAGTCTGAGTCGGGCTGAATGAATAGACAAGAGAAAACAGAGGCGGGTGGCAAGGAGGCGTGAACTCTGTTAGGGGCCAGGGAAAGCATTCTGGGCAGGCGGTGCTGGTGCAATACAGGAGGTGGCATGAAGGGAGAAGCGCGAGTAAGTCAATCCAATGAAAGGCAGAGAGGGCCTTCCCTGGTGATCCAGTGGTAAAGAATCCGCCCTGCAATGCAGGGGATGCGGGTTCAATCCTTGGTAGGGGAACTAAGATCCCACATGCTGTGGGGTAACTAAGTGCATGTCACAACTCCTGAGCCCGTGCGCCTTAACTAGAGAGCCCGCATGCCCCAAACTACAGAGCCCACACGCTCTGGGGAGGGGTGCATTCACAAACGGGGGGCACAAAAGAGGAACGTTCCCTGCGATGAGAGGTCAGGGCAGGGGCAGGCCAAGCGTGGAAGACAAAGGCTGGTCAGCTTCCGTGGGCCTTGAACGCCACGCTGAGTGGCCCAGACGTCGTATGGGCACCCCCGAAGGGCTGTAAGGGAGGGAGACCCAGGCCCAGCTCTGAGTTTGAGGACATCATGGAAGCTCCGTGGAGGAGGGACCAGAGAGGCCAGACAAGAGGCTGAGGACCAAGGTAGGACCCACTGTCAGCATTCAGGTGAGAGATGCCTGGGGTCTGAGCTAAGGCCGAAGAGCAGTGCTCGAGCAGGGACGTGGAGCGGCTCAGGAGGTCAAGCTAGTGGGGCTTAGTGACCAGATGTGGGGGCGACGCGAGGGAGCAGGGACCACAGGGTCTGTTCTGACATATGCACTTGCTTTATTTCCCTCCTCTACACACCATGTAAACTACAGGCACGGAGGGTCGGAGGTGTTTAATAAAACTGTAGGTGATCACCGACAGGAAGAAGACCCCCAGGGTTCGGCCAGGGTGCAAGAAACCAGACAAGGGCCAGATCTCCTCGTTCTGTTTCCAGGGGCCTGGCGCCAGTTCAGAGCCAGGAGGGACAGGGCAGATCAGCAAGCCCGCACCTTGTCCAGCACACGGCCAAGAACGATGACGGACACCCTGTCAGCACCGCCCGACGAAGCGCAGGCAGCCCCTCGTGTGGGGCGCGTGCAGCCACTTTGTGACCGTAGCTGCGCACAGGCCGAGCCTCCCTCCTCTGCCCCAGTCACGCCCCCGCCCCCCCACCTCTACCCCCATCCCTAGGAAACCTCCCCAGAGGAGCCCCCCCCCCGCCCTCTGCCACCTCTGACGCTGGAACAAACCCGGCTTCTTCGGGTCAGGCCGCCGTACTTGAACATAAGCCTCCTCATGGCTTATGTGGCCGAAAAAAGAGGTGGGGGAGGAGAAAGATGTTCCGTCTGGCTGAGGCCCGACTTCTTAAAAAAATTCGAAACCATGTTACATGCAAAGCGTACTGTTTGAATAAGTCTGAAGGACACTTCGGCGATAAAGTCACACAAAGACAGCACCAGACAGTGGCACAGAGAGACACCAGTATTCAAGGGCAACCCTGCACCGGGGCAGCCTCAGGGCACAGCGGGTCCCAGGGAAGTGCCCTCCTGCCCCCGTGCCCCACCCGTCCTTGTCTGCCCCTCACAGTGTGCCTGCCACACCGAGCGGACAGGGAGAGTCTCTGAGCGGACACAGGGGAGTTCAGGTGTGGGGGTCCCGGGCACAGTGGAGGTCCCAGGGCACACTTCCCGGTTGGGGTGGAGACTGAAATTGTGTTGGGGAGGGGGGAGTTCTCCTGGGGGTCAGTGCCACAGCCTCCTGACCAGACTCCTCACCGCCAACCCCACCCTCCACGCATCTCCAGAGCAGAGGACAGAGCCTCAGGTCACTGTCCTCCCGAAGCTCTTCAAAGGCTCCCACGACCTCCGGGAGGAAGTCTCAAGCTGTTGGCCACCCTCATCTACCTGCCCCAGGCACGGCTCCCGTCTTAACTTATTCTTTCTTCTGTAACCTTGGACCAGATACCCACGCTTCCCGTACATAAAGTGAGTGCAGGTGGCTGTGAGCAAGCGCCTGAGTGACTAGCCTGGTGTGGAGGTCACAGGACGGCACAGGGCTGACCTCCCCATGCGTGCTATTCCCAGCTGCGTCCCCAATGCTGGGGGAGCCTCACACGGTCGCGGCATCACCCCAACACCTCCCAAGGGTAACAGGAACAAGGGGGAACGTGCGCTGGGCTCTCACCCTGCGCCAGGCTGTCTCCTACGTGCTGTGTCTGAATTAACATTTTGTATTTTGTGTTGATGTTTCTAATTCTCCCAATGACCTCGGACTTAGCATTATCCCCATTTTACTGACGGGGAACCTGCGGCACGGAGAGATGAAATAATTTACCAAGACGGCACTGCTAGGACATGGAAAACCAGAATTCAGATCCAGGCCACGGGGCTCCAGGCCCATGCCCTCAGCCCTATAATCCACGCCTCTAACAGCCCCAAGCAGAACCACACCACAAGGACCCCTGTTACGTATTACTGCACAAACAAAACCCACAAGACACAAACTCCCAGAAGGCGACGTGGAGACCAGCACTGCCCAACAGAACTTTCTGCTATGATCAAAATGTTCCCCCTCCGCACTACTGGGGACTTGAAATGTGGCCAGTGTGACTGAGGAACTGAGTCTTTCGTTTCGTTTCATCCTGATGAACTTACAGCCAGGTGTGGTTTGTGGCCGCCCGCTGGATGGCAAAGGGGAGGCCTACGTGAGGTGGGTCCAAAACTGTGATATTTCAAACATGAACCCTAACGCATAATTTCTCCTTGAAACTAGGCTTCAGAAGGATGTCACTAAGTGTCACTGCATCTGCTCACAACATCTCTCCACCCCTGTACTGGTGTTAATTCACACTTGTGATTTTGAGACAGAAAGCATGCCCCTGGTCAGAGGAACTTAAGAGGCCTTGTGGATGAAGTGGGAGTGTGTCAGCTGGCCGGGCGACGCCTTAAACGCTGCTGTGGGTGGGGCTGGGGTGGGTTCAGACTCGAGGTTCACCCTCCTGATCTGGAATGAACAGGCCACAGATGAGCACGGGGCGTTGGGGGAACGAGTACGCCACTGAACACGTACACGCGCACAAGCCAGGGCCCCGGGCCACCAGGCAGGGCAGATGCTGGCTACTCTGCCCAGGACAGTGACCTCTTCTTACTCTTCCTGGGTCCCCCGTCAGCCTTGGACGGGCCACACGGCCTCTGACTCAAAAGTCACAGACAAAGCCCACCCCCACCCCCCCATCCCAGGCGATTCCTTTCTAGGGGTTTTCTTCTCCCCTACCCCCGGGTCCACTAAGCTCTAGGACATGTCAAACCCAAATTTAGGCTAGATTTCAATGCAAGTAAGAAATGAAACCAAGATCAGAAGTTGAGACCATGACCCCAGTGGAGGGCAACCTTTTTCTCATTAACCCCAAATCTACTTGGCTGGGGGCGGGGGGGGGGGAGGTGCCTCCTTTCTGACGGGCAACTGAAGTGTTACCCACGTGTCCCAGCCCCGTTCTGCATCAGCATCTTTGGAAGGCACGACCGAGCCGCAGGGCAGCTGACACCCACAGGAAGCAGCGGGGCACAGACGGCGCCGTGCAGCTACCTAGGGGCAGAGCCCTAGGGACCCTGTACTCGCCCCTCCACCACATGGTTCCCAGCCCAGGCTCTGCCTCGAGGACCCTGGAAAAGGAGCACAGGCTCACACGTCACACCAGAGACCAAACCGTAATTAAAAAAAAAGAAAAAACCAGTGATTCCCCACGCCCTTCCACCTCCACCAACCTCCTCCAAACAGCAGTCACAAAAGCCATACAAATAAGCTCTTCCTTGCCCATCGAGGTCAAAAGTTGATCCAGTACAAAGTCGGACAGCAAACCAAACACACTCCAAACCCCAGAAGTGTTGGGTCTGAAAAGCCCCACCCCGCCCCAAGTTCCGAGGACTCCTTCTCAGCAGGAAACCGGGCATTGTGAAGGGGCCCTGCGACTTCCCGCAGGACTCCAGGAATCCAGAGCGGAGGCCTGCCTATCCCGGGGTCTCTCCTCCTGGTCAGGAGCCCCCAGACTGCCCTTAACTTTCGGGAAAGAGGCTGATAACACATCCCCAGCATCTCTCAGCCCAAAGCCACGTCCTCACTGACTCAGTGCTATCTTTCCGAAGATGCCAGCAGTGCACCGGGCATGCAGAATAGATGGGAAACACTTGCTAACTAACCAGCGAGGTCCTGGGCTTTCCTCAGAGCCAGGGGGCAGAGGTCAACAGAACGGGGATGGGCACGTTGGTATACATTACATCCCCACCCTTTGCCCATAGGTAGGCACATCCTTCTCCCTCCCCAAAGCCACAGAAGTCTTCACGATGGTGGCGATCATTAAAACCTCTCTTTTTAAAATTCTCCATGAAAACAGAGAGTATCTGCACCTTTATGATAAGGATGAAGGAGCAAACTGTTTAACTAATGATACTCTGCCCTTGCAAAATGCAGGGGCTTTATTAAGAAACCCTCTTCAAAGGCAGGACAACTGAGGCTCTGAGGATGATGTCCTTCTCACCCCAGGGGCGACTCTCGCCCCCACCAACCCACAAGGCACATCACGGATCCCGCTGGGGTGTGATGTTGAAAATCTTAAGAAACCGTACGGAAGAGTTCTCTGAGCCTCAACCAAGGTTCCAATCAATGAAGGCCTCTGAGTGTCAGAAATCACACCACACACCCACACACCCACTCACTGCCTTTGGTCAGTTCACTCATCTGCGAGGCTGTGACATACAAGATGCCGAGGAGTCGCCGCCACGCTTGTCCTCTGACTGCTGACCACTCAGGGTGTTGGGTCTCTACTCAGTTAACCCCCCTCCACCAACGGCAATGGCTTGAGGGTGGGGCCCAGTGGTCTGTAAGTTGCATCCGCCACTTTCATCAAGCTCAAGACCTTACTTCTATCCACAAACAGTCTATCAGCTTTAAGCTACCACACCACGACCTCCTTGAAGAGAGGGACCCCACCTCATTCCTCTGCATTCCCAGAGCTCCACACAGGCACACAGCAGGCACTCAGTCAACAAGCAGCTGCCGACGAAATGAACACAGCACGCTGGGAAGGATGTATCCATCGCGAGGCTTCTGCACACACAGTGGCATGCAAAAGCAGCGCCTGGAAAGCCAGTGAGCACACGTGTAAAAGTGCACTGGGCTTGAGTCAGATGACGTGGGTTCAAGGAGAAATTCACTCTACCGTCTGGGGCAAATCACTCAACCTCTGGGGTCTTATTTTCCTCCTCTATAAACACAGTAGATGATGTCTAGGTTTCTCTTCAGTCCTTAGACTTGTAAAACGTGAAGAAAAGATGTGCCCTTGAGCTATGGCCACAATATTAACTTGATGATAAGGGCCATGAAGATGTAACAGCCAGAGGCAGTGATTCTCACGCAGATGTAGGCTAACCGCAGGCAGTAACTTTAACAGGGGGTAAAGCCTCTGCCCACGCGCCCACGGTCACATCCGATACACACATTTGGGTCATTCTCTGGAGTCTCTTTCAGGGACTCATTGCAAACGGCAATGACTCTTCCAGGCAGAAAAGCCTCCAAGCGGAACGATGACCCGCAGACGTTACTTTCAGGTAATAAACAGATTCCACTCAGACAAAGAAAAATAAAGCAGCCTGTGGCTACATTCCGTAGACGCCCCATTCGTGGAAGCATCGGGCTGAGCTCTAAATGTGAGCCAGACGTGACTGACTTCTTGTTTTGGCTCCGACGCTAACTCGGAGCGGATGGTCCTTGGCCAAGTGTCTCCTCTAGGAGCCAGGCTCGGGATGGGTATGACAAGCCCCATAAACCATCCAGATTACAGGGTGAGGCTAGTAAAGCATTGCACAGATGGAAAGAGCTGCCAACCCCTCGAGACAGATGAAGAAAGCCGTCACGAGGCAACGTGGCTCGAGCAGAGAGCCACAGAGCAGCACCTCACCGAACCCTGCGTGCTCCCAAATTCCCTCCAGGGACCTCCCAGCCCCCCCACTCACAACTGGGCTCCGTTCCTTCACGCAGGGAAGCTGTGCGAACCTACACCGTTCAGGAGACCCGCCTGCAAAGCTCTTTAAACCGCAGTCAACTGGCAACATTAACCAGCTGTGACCGAGCTGGGCTGGGCTTCCTTCCACTCGGGACACTTGAGACGTGGAGGTAAGTCAAGGTGAAGCAACAGGCTGTGTACGAGATAAAGGTCTGCTCATAAAATGAGAAGGGCTGTGTCGGGAGCTGTGGTAGTAGCTTTACTGTTTTCTTTTCCCTTTTTTTGCCCCCCTCTTCTTTAACCATTAGGTACCAACGGATACCAGATACACAGCACCGGATAAAAAGGTTAAGAGATCGTATCGGTAAAGTTTCCCACCGAAGCCTGCTAAGAGCACTCTGGCTGATGAGAAAGCACTTGTGTCGTTTGGGAACCCTAATCCGCTCTTATCAACCCTCCGGCTCCGGCACGTATCAGGGTGGGAACGGGAGATTCACCAGCTCCGCCGCAGACTGCTTTCTGGGGCCCCTGCCCACGATGAAGCAGATCAAAAAGGAGCTCACGCCTGCCAGAGGGAAGTTTTCTCCATAGCAACACATGCAACTCTGCAAACAGGCAGGACTAAGGCGCTCTGTTGTGACCAGGCCAGACAGCACCCCCAAGAAGCAGCGACGGAGGATGCAGACAACAGAGGGAGCGAGAGGAAAGCGGCCCCAACGGAGCTGCCACGGCAGCAGCTCTGAGACCTTCTAGCACCCCCGGCCCACCTTTCCAATAAGATGGACAACAGATGTTCTCCATGGAGCAGGGGACAGAGGCACCCAGGGCAGAGTGATCACCCGCTTTGGAGCAGATGGCTGGCTCTGGAGAACTTGGGGGAAAGGTCTCACGGAAAAAAAACACGTCGTATCGAAACTGAAGTTCAAGCCAGTCTGATGGTGGAAGGCATGCTCACACATCCAACAGTGACGCCAATCACCGTGGCCACCAGCGTGGTTGCTGAGACCATCCGTCAAGCACCCGTGTGCCAGGCCCAGTGCAGGACATTTGTACCTGCATCCTGCAGTGAGGATTAAACACTCACTTGTTGATCTACACCACCTTCCTGGACGTCACATTTTTGCCAAGGGAAGAAATAGGGATCACCGAGGTTCCCTTACATCCCATAGGACAGGGTTACACCTGAGGCTGGACCAGGAGGAACACGAGCTCCAAATCTCTGCTCCGTTGTTCAGATCACTGAAACGTGGGTAGAAACCTAACCACAGAACAAGGGCATCCAAGAGACTCAGTGACCCTTCTCGGCTTCCCCTGAGTCATTTCTCTAGGCCGCTGATGGGCCGCATAAGTCAGCTGGCAGAGGAACGTCTTCAAAAGTGCATTAGGAGTTAGTCAAAGAAAGGCGACATCTGCCCGCAGATGTCCATCTGTGCCATGCACGCGGCTTTCTGTATTAACAGGATGTAAGCAGCACTATCTTCCAGCACTAACGCTGTGGGGCAGGGCCAGCAGCCTCCCTTCAGGTTGTGATGCCTACAGGTATGCCTGGGAGGATGTGGACTGGTGCCCCGGAACCCGTGTTCTGCCAGGTTGTGACACAACAGGCTCCCACTGTACACGCTGGAAACACATCACCCTGACAAGTCAACCGTGGTGTCGGCAACCAGGAAGGAGGTCGTTCCTGGAGAAAAGGTGGCTCTACCACATCTGCCTCCAAAATGATTAAAAAGCAAAAACCAGCCTCCACCCCCAAAGTTCTCTGGGTCCTAAATGCTTAAAGTCATCAAGGACCAAACAGGAACCCAACCTCCAAATGATGGGCCCAGAATTTCAGGACCATTTCCGCGCTGCAGAGCCAGCAGCGCCTGCAAGTGAGCTTTGCGACAAACAGAAAAAAAAGTTTCTGTCTTGAAATGACATTTTAGAGGTAACGTACAAGTGGCTTCCTCTCCGCTGGACGTGCCCCCTTGTTCTCATTCTCCGTTCGCTAATGAGTGCCTTTTCCTCTCTCTTCCCCTGCCTGTTTCAGTTTGAAACGTGGCACCGGAGGAACAGGACACTAGAAAGGGAAGGGAAAGGGGAGGGGAGGCGGCTTTCAAATCTGACACACACCCCACTGGCTGCCCACACCCTGAAGGCCGCTCGGGCCGGGCTCCACCTCAGACAGGCCTGAAGGACTGAAGTGTGGAGTAGAAATCCCTCTTGCACCACCTCTCCCCAGCAGAGTCAAGAAAGAGAAAGCTGGAAGGGAAGGAGGGGGGAAATAAAGCTCCACATTCCTGACATTTTTTAGCCAAGTGCTGTGGCTGCACAGAACAGCTCAATTCCAAACAGCCCGCAGGATGGAAAGAAAACCTGGGCTCAGGGGGGAGAGCCTGCCCCCAGCCTCGGAAATGGGAGAAGGAACCTCAGGAGGGTTCAAAACTGAACCAGACGGAGGTGGGAAGGGAACCCTTTCTTGTGTGTTCCCCAAAGGAAGTGATCCCAAGGGAAGGAACTTGGAGTCATCATCTCCCAGGGGACAGAACTAAAGTCCTGGGGTCCCTGTAGGGGACCTGGATGCTGGAGAGCTGACCAGTGAGTTGGGGAAGGGGCGAGGCAGGGAGGAGGTGGAGACCAGTTAGGATGCAAGGGCCGTGGCTGCCTGGTGTGGGGGGGAGAGGGCCCCAGCTCATTGGCAGAGGCTGAGCAGGGGACCCCAGAGGGAGGAGTGGCCAGGAGTCTTGCTCTTTGTGGGAAGAATTATAATTGAGTTTTCCTGACTCAGCTTCTGAATGAAGGCATCTAGCCCTGCCCAAGTTAGAAACCCAAAAGCCTGCCGTCCTCTCTCCCTGCCTCCTCCTCCCCTTTGCCACTCCTTCCGTCCTTACTTCTAAGAAAAAGAGGGTTGTGTTAAGTGCTGGCCTGCCCCCCACCATCCGAATCCCTACCTACACACACACATACACACTACCCTTCCAGGGAAGAACCCAGATGACCCTGAGTGCTAGCTAGTAAGTCCCCTGCTGGTTTACCCCAGCTGTGAGGATGCCCATGTGTTTCTCTGAGCTCCCCCAAAGAAACTGAGTTGTTTCTGCTCTCATTTGGTAGGGAGAGCAGAGTTCCAGAAATCTGAGTCCCCCCCAAACACCCTGTGGAGAGTAAATTGGTAGGTACAGACAATGAAGACTTACTGTGTGCTTAGCGCAGCAGAACACGCGTGCTTCATAAAGGAGGTTTGGACACGGTCCTCCTCCTCCCAGACCAGCCCACGCCGGCCCACAACGCACCTCCAGTGCACCTTCCCAAGGAGACAACCTGTCCTGTGGGCACAGATGCTGAGGGGCTAAGGTTCTATCGGAAGTGGGTAGTGGGACAGGGAGCCCACAGGCATTTCAGCCACGGCCCTTTCCACACTCCCCAGTCCAGTCCCAAGACGGGGAGGGGGCAGGGCAGTTTTTTTGTTGTTTTTTTCCACCCTGGGCCTTCCTCCTCTGTCATGTACTGTGATTAAGGGCTCCTAGCACTTTCCACCCTCGGTCAGGTTTAACCAACAGGACTTTCCACCAGACCAGAGGCAGCAAGGGAAGGCAGTACCGGGCTCAAATACTCGGCAGCTCTCTTTGAGCAAAGATACAAGCAGGTAGAGCCACCATCCTTAATGAATGCCGGAGACATGGCAGAGAGACCCACCAGGCTATGCAAGAGACATCGCCAGCTGCAGAGCTTGTGGCTGTGAGGGCTACAGCTGTCATGTGTGTCTTTCCAACCACACCCTCCAAGACTGGTGACAAGGCACTGGGAGGCCTCTTACAATGGAGGACAGTAAGGAAATACTGAGGGCCTTGGCTGGACCAAACAAATTCTCTCCTATCCCTCTAAGCTATTACTATGATCAACAGTAACAGGGTTTCAGGAGCAAACAATTTGCTTTCACACTGGTAGAATCTGTTACAGCTTTGCTGCTCACATGATCGTAATTAAACCTCGCAACTACGCTGTGAGGAAGACAGGTTTCACTAATCTGTAATGATGGGGAAACTGAGGCTGCAAGGCTGTTTTTTATTTCGTCAGATTAGTGACAGAGCAGGGACCGTAAAACCGGGACCACCCTGGCTTGACAAAGCCCTTGCTGCCAATACACCACGAGAGCTGTTGGGGCGGAGGGAAGGCGTAAAGGAGGCCTGCAGACCCCAGTCCTAGTCTCCAGGTTACTTCCTACAGACCCTGAAGCCCAGCCAAGGACACATGCACACATCCAACTCTGTCTTGGCCACCACAAGAATGTCCCCAGCTTGAGGGCAGCTTTACTGGCCAAGCAGGGCTCTTGTCATCCTTAGAGAGGAGACAGGGAACCCAGAGGCCGAGGGACACGGAAAAGGAAATTAGCCACGCCAGGAATCTTCCATCTCCGAGGCAATTTATAGATGGTTACAGCTTCCTAACCCATTCCTGAGAACACAGATAAGCTGCCGACGAAGTGTCACTCACGTATCTGACCCTTGAGACAAGACAGACCATGGCAAGTCCTACACTCAGCGTCTGCCAGTTCTCCCCACTTGTGAATATCACATTTTTCTGGCTGTGGGGAGCAGGGAATCCTTCCCATCAGCCCCCTTGGATTCCGACTCATTCAGGCTTACTAAAACTCCCTGTTCTAGGAGGCCTGCCCCAGCTGTCCTGAGCAGGACCCTGTCCTCTCCCCGAACCCGCACAGCTATGAGAGAATCACCTTTCCCCCCAAAAGCAAAGGGTATCCCTGGCCTTTGCCTTGCTCCTGTCATGCAGAGAAGCTCTGGGTTCATCACAGGTGGATCTGAAGGAATAGTTCAGAGTGAAACAGGGTATACGAAAACTGGCCTTTTGGGCAAGAGCAAAATAAAAAAAAATGGGGGTGGGGGGAAGAGGGGTGGCGGGAGGACGGCAGAAGGGCACTGCTGGGATGGGGCCAGGGCCACACGTGAACACTCCAAGTATGGCCCAGAGTTGAGGATGCAGAAGACCCCGAAAATCAGGTGGGAGGTGGGAAAGGGCCGGCGGGGTCCCTCCCACTGGAAAAGCCCGAGGAGCTGGCTGCCACGGCTTGGGAGGGGGAGTTGTGCAATGACCGCGGGTCTGGGAGTCTCCGGGCTTAGCTCCCGGACACCAGAAAGGAACCCCCGCTGGGCGGGCCAGGGTGGCAGCTCTGCGGTTGGTTCGAGGCCAGGCTGAGGATTCGGGGCTGCAGAGCGAGCTGCAGGGTACGGTTGGGTGCCCAAGGGGGCGGCAGAGCAGGGCAGGCGGGCACGGCGCGGGGCTGGCGGCGGTGTCTGGGCTGACCAGGAGGCCGAGGGGCGCACGGTGCACAAAGCCGGGGGTGCAGGGGAACGACAGGGCGACCGGGCAGCCGGGCGCAGACGCGGACCCTGGAGACCTGCAGGGGGACGCCGGGCGGCGCGCGAGAGGGGCGCTGCCCGCCCGGGTGTCGCTCACCTCGAACATGAGCCCGATGAGGACGCAGAGCACCAGGCAGAAGCCGATGTCCGCATGGTTGTGGATGACGAACTCCTGGCTGAAGAGCGGGTAACTTTTCGTCCTCCGGCGGAAAGCCATGGCAACGGGCGCGCACGGCCGGCGGGGCCCGCACCCGGCGCTCACGAGCCGCCGCGCAAACTTCTCAAGCCCCGGCCCGCTCCGCCCGCCGGCCCGCCGCCCGCTCGCCAGTCCAGCGCCCAACAACTTCTGGGGCCCGCCCCCTTCCTCCGTCCGCCCCCGCCCCCGCCGCCCGGAACCGCCCCCGGCGCAGCCCCCTCGCCGCCAGCGGCCGGCACCCCGCGCGCCCGGCTCGCTCGGGCCCCGCCCCCCGCGCGCTTAACCCTTCCGCTGCCGTGGACGCGCGGGGGCGGGGCGGGGCCGGGCCGGGGCGGGGCCGGGGCCGGCGCGCCCTGCTGAGTGCCCCTCCAGCCTCGCGCCCGCGCCCCGCAGTGTTCATCGCGCTGCCAGCCGGCCGAGGGGCGCGCGGACTCCCGGCCGTGCCCGGACAGGAAGTGGGCCCGCGTTTCCCACTCCTCGGCGTCCGCTCCTTCCTCCGCGGGAAGGGAAGGGCCGCGGAGGCCGCCGGCCGGCCGAGGCTTTGGCCGCGCAGCCTGGTGCTTCCGGGGGTGCGGGCTGTGACCCTGGGGGGCTGAGAGCCGCGCACATTCGCTGCAGGGAGCGGGGCTGCAGGCCGGCCTCCTCGCTGGCCACAGCGCCCTGCACGATTGATAATGAATGGACGGTTAACCACGTATTCACTGAGAGCTAGAGAGGGTTAGGCACGTTCAGATTGCGGGGGTACATGCAGCAAAGAGCCAGCCCTCGGGGAGCTTGTTTTCCAGTGGTGAGGGGGAGGGGCGGGGGGAGGGGAGAGGAATGGCTGAATTGGTCCAGTTGTGCTTTCTTAACTTTTGAGACCTTTGTGCTACTATAAATTAGTTTTACACGTTTTACCCAAAGTCTGCCTTCGATATTAATTGATCTGAAAAAGTGGAAGAATAAACAATGAAGAAGAAAAGAAAGAACTTTCTCATTGAAAGTTTCTGTTTAATATTAAGTTTTAAAAGTACTCACGGACAGGACAAAAGCTATTTTTCATAAATTAATTTCTATTGGCAAATATTGCATTTATTCCTACCAGTAATGAAGGAGTCTACTAATCACTTTCCAGATGTACGAAAGTACAAAATGAGCAAAGAGCTATTTAATTCCTAGTCCCTTTTTTATTAGGGCCACAGCTATTTCACTTCTAAGTAAATACGATTGCTTAGAAATGGCACAGTGTATGAAATGTGATTGAGTCTGGACTTATCTGGAGTTCCGAGATAAATTTTCCATCTTAAAGTTTCTTGACACCAGTATTTAGTCTTTGGTCTTTAATTCCTTTATCTGACATAAGGAAATGAGAAAGTAATGCCTATATTGGACTCAACGTAATTTAACGTCAAGACTGACCTTTCTTAAAGTTGGACCTTAATCTCTTGAGGAATAGAAAGATCCAGAACTCTGGAACATCTCAATTTTCCATCTGTGAAAGGTGTTTAAATCTTAAAACTGCAGCCAAATCTATTAGGTTGAACCCTATGAAACTTGATTTCTTTATAGGTCAAAACTGGAATACCGGCATTTCAGATGGTTCAACCTAATATTTCCCTTGTATTTCCACAGGACCATTTGTAGAGGATGTGGTGGTGGGTACTTCTTGCAAAAGGTGAGATATTGCTATCCTCTTAACATTAGGAGTTTAGCTGGAAAGTCCTGGGATACAGTCAGGTGTTATAACCTTCACATTTATAAATGAGGAACATGAAATAAAGGGGATGACTTAGGGCTCATACTGATGACCGCCAGCTCTTCCAAATGTAACTGAACAACTAGACATGGGATTCTTAGCTGTATAATTAGATATTTCATTACCTTGAAACCCCAAGGAGGAAGTCCTAGATGCCTACTTCAGCCATCACAACCATCTCTAACTCCTAGTTTCAAGACCACCTTCAACCCCAAATGGATCTCTTCCCAACCCCTCTCATGCAATCAGTCATGGAGTCCCATGAATTCATACCTCAGAATCTCTCCCCCCACCTCTCACCTCCACCACTCTTCACAGGGCCCACACTAACTACCCATGGATACACTGTTTCCAGTATCCTTCCCCTTCAACACATCATTCCTTTAGAAACATCTACTGAGCACCTACTAAGTGCCAGACACTGTGCTAGTTACTGAAGACAGAAAGATAGGACAACCCCTGTTGGTGGTTTTAAAATATGTCCTCAAGTTCTTTGATACTCCTCCCTTCAAGAGATAGCGATTAATCTCCGTCTTCCCCTTGAGTGTGTGCTGGATATAGTGGCTCATTTTTAACAAATAGAATAAGTGATGGTGTGTGGCTTCCAAGACTAGGTCATAAAGGCATTTTGTTTTCTCCTTTCTCTCTTGATCACTTGCTCTGGGGGAAGTGGGCTGCCGCATTGTAAGGATACTCAAGCAGCTTTATGGAGAGGTCCATATGGACAGAAACCAGGACCTCTGGCCAACAACTAGTGCTAACTTGCCAGGCTTCTGCATGAGCCATCTTGGAAGCAGATCCTCCAGCCCCAGTCAAGCCTTCAGATGACCACCGCCCCAGCTGACCTCATGACTGCAACCTCATGAGAAACCCCTAGCCAGAACCAGCCAGGTAGCCACTCCCCAATTCCCGACACACAGCGACTGTGAGATAATAAACATCTGCTGTTTTAAGTCACTGAATCTTGTTGTCATTTGTTATGCAGCAAGAGGTATGCTGGAGCTTACAATCTATTAGAAGAGACAGAGGCATCGTTACAATTCAGTGTGTTCACGGTGACTCTAAGAACAACTTGAAATATATACCCTATGAGCGCAAAGAAAAGGTAACAATTCTGTCTGGGATGTTGGGAAGAGGACATTTGGACTGGACCTTTATCTAGTAGGATTTTACTGATAGAGAATGCAGGAGAGGGGTGGGAGATGAATTTTGGAGACTTAAGATGGACCTGGGTTGTGACAGGTTTCAAATGCCATGATAAAGAATCGTGACTTTCACATATATCAAATCATCATAAATATCTTACAATTTTATTTGCCAATTATACCTCAATAAAGCTGAAAAAAAATTTTAAAAAGCAGTGTGACTTTATTCTGCAAACAATGAGAATTTTTAAAGCATGACCAACTCTGTCTTTAAAGGAAGACCACTTGAGAAACTATTATAACAGCCCAGTAAACAAACAAACAAACAAAAATGCTTCTCAAAGAATAGTGATGATAAGAATAAAAGAGAGGTGAATTATTTCAGGGACACTGCTGCAAGGGTTAATTAATTGGACTTGGTGATTGCTTTAATATATGATGTATAGGAGTTGGAGGAGTCAAAACTTCAGACTACGATGACATAAATGATGGGACCATTAAAAAATGTACACGGAACAACAGAGAAAGAAGTGTCATAAGAGAAGAGAAGCTGGCCTCAGCTTTACACAAGCTGAGCATGAGGAGTCTCAGGACGTTCAAATAGATGTTTTGACAGGTCAGTTGGAAACCACTGGATTGGATTAAGGGAGAGAAAGCCAGAATTAAAGGTATTTGTGCTTCATCTGCAAGGGGACTGCTGAAGCCATGAGGTTAACTATTCCCAGTAGAGTGTGCTGAGTGAGGAAAAGCCTGAGGTCAGCAGAATCCGAGGGACCCCCCCAACCCTGAGAAGGAAGGAGAAGGAAAAGGAAAGGGTGGGGCGGAGGAAGCCATAACACAAGCATTTCACCAGGGCAGGTTAAACCAGGCAGAAGGAGAAGAGGACGAAGCCCCTTGATGCAGGCATTGTGGTCTTTGAGGGCCCACTCTTTTTTTCTAAAATTTTTTAATTGAAGTATAGGTGATTTACAATGTTTCAGGTGTACAGCAAAGTGATTCAGTTATATATATATATATATACTTTTTCAGATTCTTTTCCATTATAGGTTATTACAAGATATTGAATATAGTTCCCTCTGCTATACAGTAGGTCCTTACTGTTTATGTATTTTATATATAATAGTGTGCATCTGTTAAATCCCGAATTCCTAATTTATCCCTACTCCCCCTTTCCCCTTCGGTAACCATAAGTTTGTTTTCTATGACTGTGAGTCTATTTCAGTTTTGTAAATAAGTTCCTTTGTATCAGTTTTTTTAAATTCCACATGTAAGTGATATCATATGATATTTGTCTTTCTCTGTCTGACTTCACTTAATATGATAATCTCTAGGTCCATCCATGTTGCTGCAAATAGCATTATTTCACTCTTTTTTAATGGCTGAGTAATATTCTATTGCATATATATACCACATCTTTTTTATCCATTTATCTGCCAATGGACATTTAGGTTGCTTCCATGTCTTAGCTATTGTAAATAGTGCTGCTGTGAACATTGGGATGCATGTACCTTTTTGAATTAGTTTTTGTCTTTTCCAGATATAGGGCCAGGAGTGGGACTGCTGGATCATATGGTAACTCTATTGCTAGTTTTTTAAGGAACCTCCATATTGTTCTCCATAGTGGCTCCAATTTACATTCCCACCAACAGTGTAGGAGGGTTCTAAGGGCCCACTCTTAATGGGACATTGGAGGGGGCTTAGTTTACACTGGTAGACGAGAAAAGGAGGTAAGAAAATAGTCTATTCTTTTAAGAAGGTTGGTGAGAAAAAGGGAAATGGGTGGTGTCTTGGGAGCTACAGAGGATCCAAGCAAGGATTTTTATATTTGTTTTTTAAGATCGGAGCATGTTTGGAGACAGAGAAGAAACACTCAGGTGAGAGAGAGGGAAATACTTAAAATACTAGAAATATGGGAGATTGTGGACGAAACCAAGCAGGAGGCATGAGGGTCACTTCAGCAACAGGAGGAAGAAGGGAAACTCCTCTGAGGCTGGGGCAACGACCTAAGATGGGTGAATATATAGTTAGGTCTGGAAGTGGAGGAGATAATAACCTCTCACATTTATATTGTGCTTTACAGTTGCCCAGTGAGGGAGGCAAGCCAGTGATTATAAACCCCTTCTTATAGCTGTTCTGAGACACATGAATGACCAAGGGCCATATAATTAGCGGGTAGCTGAAACAGGACTCAGACCAGAGGTCAGCACAGGGTCCCCTCTGCCCGCCCAATCTGGAGCCTTTCAGGCTTCGTAGAGGATGGCACTGATCAGGTAAGCGCCATCCGTCTCTCCTCTCCAGTCCCATCACGGTGGCTAATAATTCTGCAACACCAATTCTTAACTAAATTGGAGTAGCCCCTCTTTCCAGAATGGACCCTGTGGTTTCCAATCTCTGTGTCTTTGTTCCCTTCACAAGGCCCTTGCGCTATGTCCCTTTGCCTAAAAGGTAACCATCCTTCAAGATAAAGGGCACGTACTTCTTCCTTCACAAAGCTGTCTTCAGGGCACTCCGGCTGCAGGCATCACACAGCACCTGTGCACACCTCTCAGGTAGCAGCAAATTCTCCTGCAATCGGTGAATTTGTCTATGAGTTTTACACCCCTTTTGTATGCTGCCACCTTTTAGGGCAGGAATCTAGCCATTCACTCTCGTATTCCATCAGCGCCAAATACAAAAATCCCACATGGTGTGTTCTCATCAAGTGTGGTTTTAATGACTAAATGACTGAAACAGAGATGCTGTTCCATGGACAGTATAAGCGTGACCAATATCCCCAGGAAATGGAAAATGTCTTTTCTCACATAACAAGAAATCCTGAGTTAGTTTATTCCCAGGGGTCAGTGACTCATTCAAGCTTCGAGTCCCGCTGTCCTCCTACTTTGCCACTCTGTGTTTGCTTTTGTCTCAGACTAGTCCCTGGTGATTACAAAACGGCTGCAATGACTCCAGGCATTTCATCCTTCATACAAGACCCAAAATTCAGACAAGGAGGAGTGGGGCATTTCAGAGTGAAGAAAACTTTCCCCGAAACCCCAGACTTTCCCCTCCTGTCTCACTGGCCAGAATTTCATCATACGCCCATTCCTAAGCACCACTCATTGGCAAAGTGAGGGGAACGGATATGATTAGATTAACCTCACCAGGAAGGCATCCTCAGAGAAGCTGAGACTTCCAGCCTCCTTTGAAGATCCTGACTAGATCCTGACAAGAAAAAAGGCTGGGAATTGGTATGGAGCAGGATTCCAGAAGCATCTGCACTGTAATTTCTGGCAGGGCTTTTTACTCTATATATCTTCACTGCTTTGCCTCACCGGACTCATGGCACTCTTGCCCAAAATGAGTCTTACTCTCTGGTTTCTGTACACTCTTCACGTGAACTTTGCAAATGTCACACACCTACCAGTCACTGTTGAAGTGTCTGGCTGATGGAGCTCCAGCTTGACAAAGTTGAATGTTGGTGCTCTGACAGTCCAACATATTACATCAGGCTCAATACCACCTTTCGCCAAACGGATGAACCATCAGATCTTCTTGCCTCTTATACCATAGCAGTGTAGTGGAATCAGTGGTGTACCAAGGTCAGGGTAGAAGCAGTCAGCCCTGGGGGCTGGCACAGAGGGGTTGCATGATCTATAAAGAATTTTCAAAAAATGATAAACCTCTACAGGCAATGTGGTATCCTGGATTGAATCCTGGAACAGAAAAAGGACGTTAGTGAAAACATTGCTGAAATCCAAACAAAGTCTGTAGTTTGGTTAATAGTATTGTACCAATGTTAATTTCTGTTTTGGAAAACGTACCATGGTTATATAAGCTGTGTAAAAGTTTTATGAGGACTCTCCATAATATTTTTACAACACTCCTGTAAATCTAAAATTATTTCAAAGTTAAAAAAATTTTAAATGACAAAAGTGACTAAAAATTGGCCTGATTTTAATTATCACCATGGCAATTCTAAACAATATTAGAGGTAAAAATGCCTCCCCCTTCCCCAAAATCTTTTGATCTAAGTTCTAAACAATTGTCGTTGCTGTTGAGTTTAAATAATTATATGTAAATTTCAACTTAGTCCATTTTTATTATTTATCTCTTAATAAACATTGCATCTTACATGAAATTAATTATAGTAACTCTCATATATACAGCCGACCCCTAATACATGGGTTCTCAGATACTCATATTTGTTTCAAGTGAGTTCACACCCAGTTGGAATCAGCTGAGCTTGTTTCCTGCAAGGCCAAGTCTCCAGCCCTCTGGTATGACAGAAGCTAGGGTCTGAACCGCAAATTGGAAACTCACAGTGATAACAGTTATTTTATAGGTGAAGAAACAGAAACTGTTACTTTAATGCTGTCATTCTGTGTGACCACTTGCAGCTCTTATTTGTGTTTACAATTTAAAGCAGTGAAAGAGTACACAATGCCATTATTATTATGATGATTAGTTTCATGTCACGTGTCATGATTAGTTTTGGGGTTTTTTTCCAGTAGAGGAGCAGGGTGTTAACAGCAGTCAGCTCCAGTTATCCGATATGCTAAGTGCAAGAGGGAGTGGAGATTCCAGGTACCGGAAACTACCTTAAAGATCGTATAGCCACTCCCCTCCTTTTAGAGACAAAGAAGGAAGCCCCAGCAACTTGCGGTAGTTCACAAAGATTTGGTGGGTTGAGGTGAGGACAAGGCCTCCCCTCCTGACCCAGAGCTCCCAGCGCTGTCTCTGCATCCCACGCTCACTCGCCTTCGGCAGACAGGCAGTAACTCAGAAAAACCAAGTCGCTGGTCCAGTGGCAGCTGGTGACTCAGTGGCAGAGTAAGACATGGGAATCAGGACTCCTGACCACTCAGGGCTCTAACCACTGCCCCCTATTTCCTCTTTCCAGATCTCATTTAGCTGGAGACAGACTCATTCCAGACGGCTAATGAATGTGCCCCCTGACATTCCGAAGGGAAGTGGAGGGCATTTTTTAAAAGAGACACAACTCAAAGTAACCTTAGAAATGAGTACATTTCAGGGGACTTCCCTGGCGGTCCAGTGGTTAGGACTCCACGCTTCCAATGCAGGGGGTATGGGTTTGATCCTTGGTTGGGGAACTAAAATCTCACATTGCACAGAGTGGGAAAGAAAGAAAGAGAGAGAGAGAGAGAGAGAGAGAGAGGAAGGAAGGAAGGAAGGAAGGAAGGAAGGAAGAAAGAAAGAAGAAAGAAAGAAAGAAAAGAAAAAGAAAGAAAAAGAGAGAGAGGGAGGGAGGGAGGGAGGGAAAGGAAGGAAGGAAGGAAGGAAGGAAGGAAGGAAGGAAGGAAGAAAGAAAGAAAGAAAGAAAGAAAGAAAGAAAGAAAGAAAGAAAGAAAAGAAAAAGAAAGAGAGGAACGAAGGAAGGAAAGAGGAAGGAAGGAAGGAAGGAAGAAAAATGAGTATATTTCAGTCAGAATTCCTGCAGCCAGGAAAATACTGGAATACAACATACAACATTTGGGAAGCAAAGGAATGATTTCAGATCTTGATTTCCACTGAGTTCTCCAATTTGGGGGGCATCTTTTGACGGAAACTATTTGGGGAACTTATCCTTAGTTTGTTTGTGTTTAAGAAGAAAGCAAGAACTATCAGAGTGGCACCTCTGTGATGCAGTGGGCACCACAGTGAGGAAAAGCTCAATAGCAGGAACTCTGTGGAAGGACAGTTTACATGAGCCACTGCCTTCCCCAAGCAGCCCTCGCCCAGACTGGGGAGAAAGGTACACACTGTCTGGATCAAATTTAAGCACCTCCCTATGTAACCAGTCCTTGAAATTCATCCCATCTCTGTTTCTCACATCACAGCCTAGGATTCAGGAACCATTCACTTGTGAGTTGTCAATCACAGACCCTACACGCAACTACCGGGTGTGTCTTTGCACAGCTCCCAACCATAATAATTGTGGAGGGGTGCCCTGCTCCCCACTGAGGTGATAACTGACCCCCTATTGCATGCTTGGAAGGATGATGGATGAGTGGAAGGGTGGGCAGATGGATGGATGAGTGGAAAGGTGGATGGGTGGATGGTTGGATGGGTAGATGGTAGGTGGATGGATTGATAGGTGAATGAAGGGTTGCAAAGGTGAATGCTTGGATGTGTGGAAGAGTGGATGGGTGGATGGATTCACGGATCAATATGAAGGAATCCACACCATTCCATCTTTATGTTGGTGCCCAAGGTAATTCCATAGTGAAGGGGCCCCAAGGGGATTCTGCTTCCACACAGGAGATATGTTCAAGAATAAAGCTATATTTAGGTTGGATAGAACTTACCCTTGGAGTAGATTTTAAGGCCCTGAGAGATAAGAATCATAGCTTCCCATCTATATGCGTTAGTAACCAGCTCATTTCCTACTGCATAATAGGTGCTGCATGAATATTTGTTGACAAAAATGAATGAATGAATGAATGAATGAGAAACACAAGGAAGTCTCCCCCCGACCCTGATATTCATCCCCACATTTTGATTCTTTGTAATTATATTCCAACGTGAAAATTTCATTCCTTTGTAAATCAATCACATATCCAGAAAGTGTCCAGTTATGATGCAAAACATTCCTGGACGCTAAATACTTTAAACCCTTTCCATCTGTTGTCTCTTTGGCAGGAATTAGCTGGTCACATTGCTGTCTCGCTTGATTCTTTGTTGATGAGGCTAGGCATAGGGCAAGGCCAGAGGTTTCTCTGACCAGGCTGAAGGACTCTTGCTGAGAAGTGAGAGACGGTCCTTTTCCATAGGAGGCACCAGGGTCCTGAGGAGGGACCCAAGACCCCTCTCTCCTGATCTCGGCAGCCAGCCCCTGGCCCTAGCCCCTTCTCATCAGCCTCTCCTCCTGACAGGAGAAGAATTCCTCGCTTTGTCCCCTGGGTTTTCATAAGCTGGGTGGGGCACTGAGGTGCGGAAAGAAAGGGAGAAAAGGAAGAGAGAGAGCAAGAAAGTCCACACAAGAAGAAGAGAGACATGGGACAGTAAAGAGAGAAGAGAGGAAAGAGAGAAAGTGAGACTGGATATAGGCAGAGGGTAGGAGAGAGAAAAAAACAGATTCTCTTTGCAGCACAATGTTTCTAGTAATAATATCATCATCATCTCGCCTGAACAGATGTGCACGGACTCTGTCTACTCATTATACAACATGAAAATGGAATGAGTTTCCATCAGCTTCATCAGAAATCTTGGCAGATGCTGTCAGAAAGTGGCGCCGCTTCCGAGATGTGATTTTTCAATAGTGCATACTGTACTTTTTGAGTGGAGTTGGGAAAAAGAGGAAAAGGGAGTTGATTGTGCTTTTTTTTTTTAAATTCTCTTCTCCAAGGAGGTTTGGCCTTAGACCACATCAAGCTCCTTGGAACAGCCAGGTCAGCACAACCAGTGGTCTGGGGCTGGCCTGCAGTCCTAGGGCCATGCTAGACCCCGTGCCAAGGCCTGTTCCTTTGAAACAACCCCTCTGCTCCAGCCTCCAAGGAGCACCCTGCAAGGCCCTGACCTCCCCTACTCCCCACGCTTCATCGCTTCCAGTTCCCTCTTCCACTTCCCCCCGGACCTCAGTGTCCCTGTCTTGCATGGAGACATCTGAAGTGTGTGGTTCAAGCAAAGACCGTTTTGTTCCCAGCTGAAAAGTCTCAGGGAGCCCGGCAGCGCCAGAGACAGGAGTGGGCACCCTCCGTTCCCAGACTGAAGCCTCGCAGTGTGCAAGCTCCCCACGACCAGCACCACCTTTCCCGGGAAGGCAGCCAAGGCCTGCGGCCCCGGGTAGGAAATCCCCAGTGAGAGGCCCTTCCTGAGCGCCACAGAAAATGCTTCTTTTCATCGACTCCAGTCCCCTTCCTTTCTAGAGTGAAGGCCCAATCACAGCCCCCTTCCTGGACTTCCATACTCCGTTCACATGCCAAGTGCCCCACCCGGCGCCTGCTGGCTCTTGCACCCCTTCCCCTGCACCCTCAGCCGGGCTCCCCCAGCCTCTGGAAAGCCTCCTCCTGTCCCAGTGGGGCTGCCTGCTCTCCCTCCACCCAACACCCTGGGCTCTCACACCAAACTCTTCCACGCTGTGACATCTCCAAGAGGCTCCCTCCGATCAGGTTGGACAGAAAGGGTTTGTTGACTTTGCCAGATTAGCAAGGGGAGCAAATTCCACAGATGCCTCAGTCCCAGAGTCTCAAAGTTCAGACCTCCAGTTTGATAGCAGGAGTGAGGTGATGGAGGCAGCCTGAGATTGCATGCAAGAATAACAGCAATAGCAATCGCTCTGGATGGGGCAATTACTAGCTGGCAGGCGACTGTCTCTGCCCTCTCACGAACTTCTAAACTTCATCCTCACAACAACCTCCGCAGCAAGTACTGCTGGTGGCCCCAATTTACAGACAAGGAAGTAGAAGCCCAGAGATATTAAGTAACTGGCCCAAGGCCCCAAGCCAGTAGGAGGCAGAGCAGGGTGTGCTTGGGCACCAGCACTCCTGCCCCCACCCCCGCCTTTCCAGAGGCGCCCTGAGGGGGTGGCAGGAGATTTGGATTCCAGCCTGGTTCTGCCCCTCCGCAGGTGGGTGACCTCAAGCCAGCTGCACTCTTTTCCAATCAGAAAAATTAAGAGAATGAGGTGATTTCTTGGGGGCACTTTCACGTGGTGATGCTGTGATTTTTTCCCCCTAATTATACAGGTATTCCCGTACAACACAGGGAATTCTGCTCAATATTATGTAACAAACTAAATGGGAAAAGAATTTGAAAAAGAATACATGTCTGTGTATAACTGAATCACTTTGCTGTACACCTGAAGCTATCACAGCATTGTTCATCGACTATACTCCAATATAAAATAAAGTTAAAAAGATAAAAACATTTTAAAAATTAAAAAATAAAGTACTTAGAGCAATTTTTAAAAAGAAAAATAAAATAAAGGTAGTTAGAAAGATCTCCAAACTTCCTGGGTTCGGGGCCGACCCCAGGTAAAGGGATGGAATAGGTGGCAAAAAGTGATGGTGGGTGACCCCTCAGGGCTCCATCTGCAACGTTTCCCTCTGTCCAGACCAGGCCTCTGGTGCGATCCCTGCTACCCCTCCAGGCCCCAGAGTCCTGGGGTGAAAAGAGGGTTTGTCTGTCACCTAATAACTCAGGGGACAAACAGACCCTGCACATCAGGATGGGTAAACCCGAGCTCCTTATTAAAAAAGAGTTATCCTTCTAATGTATCCTCACTTGTACCAGGGGTGACCAGTGCTAGTCAAAGGTGAGCTCAGAGGTTGCTCTAGGCCAACTCTCTTAGGCAAAAGGGGAGTGATCTTTCATGCTCTGTTATGAGATGGAGTTGTGAATACTGTTTCAGAAACCATATGATCAGGGATATCATACTCCCCTCCTTCCTGCCAGGAACCCCTCAGTGACTGCCCATTCCCCACAGGAGGAAGCCCGTATCCTTTGGCTTGGCTTCAAGGAGCACCATAAGCACACTCTCACCGTCCCACCTTGGCCTCCATCTTCCTCAGAAACTCCTAAGTACCTCCCCCTCCAATTCTGACTGAGCTAGCAGCATCGTAAGAGTTAATTCTTACTGTTGGTGGAAGATTTAAAATGATCCCACACGCCAAAACTAGAAAATCAAGCATGCCGCAACTAAAGATTCTGCATGCTGCGATGAAGGCCTGGCACAGCCAAATAAATAAATAAATATTTAAAAAAGAAATAAGATGCACCCTTTTTCTCATTGTAACATCTTACTCATTTAACACTAATTTTGCAATCAATGGCACGTTGTTTATTTGGTAGCACTTTTTTCTTTCGTTGGTTCATGGAAGAACAATGTAGCTTACAACTGATGGCATCTCATGTTTGAAGTATGGTAAGTAGCATTTTCCAGAGTTGAGCTCTGGAAGCTTGGACAGAGACTGGGAAGCTGCTTGCCCATTCTCTGTGTCTTTTCCCCCCAATCAGGCCTGGGTCCTGGTGTAACGGGGGTGATTCCTGGGTGCCTTTATGGACCTCTGGTTGCAACCATGGGTGATATTTAAAATGTTTAATGACCAAACCAATCAAAACAGAAGACAGCTGAAAACCACTGCCATGTCTATCCTGGAGCTTACTTGATCACCCCCCTGGCTGTGGCACCCCTTCCTGATTTTATGGGCCATTGCCAGCACCCTCAGGGAACGCGGCCTGTCACCCAGTCCCCGGGGAAAATCCCTACTTGGATTAAGCCAGGCAAAGTTATCTCAGTCTCCTTTGCCTTTTCTGGCTTAAGGGATGGACATGTGTATTAGTTTACTATTGCTGCTGTAACAAATGAGCATAAAACAACACAAATTTATTATCTTACGGTTGTGAAGTCAGAAGTCAGGTACAGATCTCACTGGGCTAAAACCAAGGCCGTCAGCAGGGTAAGTTCCTTTCTGGAGCCTCCAGGGAAGAATTGGTTTCCTTGCTCTTTCAGGTATTGGTAGAATTTAATTCCTTGCAGCTGTAACGATGAGGTCACTGCTGTCAGCTGGGGGCCTCTATTAGCGTCTAGTGGCCTCTCTCCAGGTTTTACACATAGCCCCCTCACTCTCAGAACCAGTGACAAATCCCCCTCATGCAATATCTCCATCACCCAGCTGGGTTTATGTGATTAACTATTTTTTTTTTTTTTTGGCCGCACCGCTTGCATGACCTTAGTTCCCCAACCAGGGACTGAACCTGTACCCCCTGCAGTGGAAGCCCAGAGTCCTAACCACCGGACCGCTGGGGAAGTCCCAATGTAATTATGTTGAACTCCCATCTCAAGAGTCTACCTTTAATCTACCAAGTCCCTGTTGTCCTGTAAGGTAACAAATTCACGGGCTCCAGGGGACAAGAGTGTGAGGGTCTATGGAGGCCACTGTCTGCCTGCTACTGCATGTGACCACTCTGGCCGATAAGATACAAGGGGAAATCTGCTGGGGCTGGGGGAAAGATTCTGCTCCCTGATGTAACGACTTTGAGCCTCGCTCCACTCTTACCTACTTTGACTGAGGGGCTGTGAGCTGTGGCAATCATCGTGCCACACGAGGCGTCAGCACCAAGAACAAAAGCTGACACACAGAGAACAGTAGTGGGGACATCAGAGGGAAGAGAGAGTGCTTAGTCTTTTGAAGACAACGTGGAGCGACAGAACCAACCGCACCTGTGTAACCTAGCTCCTGCCGGCCCTCTCTTTAGGGCTGGAGGAGGACCCTAGATTTCCACTATGGCTGGGGATTAGTCTTAGAGGAGTGGATTGCCCGTAGTCCATAATGCTGCCTGCCAGACTGCACCTCCTGGTTGAGAAGACTGTCTGAATTATGCCCGAACTGGCTGTATCCTTCAAACTTGGTGGCTTGGACTACTGGCTGCCCTCCCAGTGGCTCAGTCTCCCCAGCCCTGCCCCAAGAGCTCAGCTTTTCCCTTCCTGTTAATCCTGCATTTCCTGGGTCACATCCTACCTGCACTCTGCCCAGCTTGTTGCTTCTAGTATATCGTAATATCCAGACATGCTAGACTGCTGGCCATTCCCTGATTAGTCCTTCTACCTTCATGTGCTTCTATGTTGTTCCTTCATCCTGGTCCCTCACTTGGAAATGTACTTTCAACACTCTCATATCTTCACCATTAAATCCTTGCGATCATCTCGTGATGCCATTATTTCCATCTGGCAAATGATTCAAAAACATTAGGTAACATTTAAGGGGACACGGCCAGTAAGTGGCAGAACTGGGATGCTGATGTAGGTATCTCTGAGGTCAATGACCGTGTCCTCCGACTCCCCTGTTTAGCATTTTAGAGAAGAGGCTGCCCAGCTCAACTCATGAAGGACTTGTCTCCCTCCAGGTATCATAAGCACCCTGAGGGCAGGGAGTGAGTCATTCCTTATTGGCCACCAGAGTCAGTGGTGTGCTGGTCAAGGTCAAAAACTGGCTTGGCGCTTGGAGGTGGGGGTAGGAGCCCTGATTTGGAGTGTTTTCCACCAGGTAAATACCCCATCGTGGCTGATTTCAGTGTCCCAGTGTGGCCTTACTGAACCCGGAGCTGGTAAGAGTGAACAGTGCACAGCACCATAAGATGTTTCCAATGTACAGATACAACAGATGTAACCTTAAGAGCACAGACAACAGCACATGTAGTACAATCATTAGAAAGTGAATGAGTTTTGATCATTTATTACCTGTTTTAAATCCAGTTGCTTCCATTTTAATTTTACATAACAATCTTTAATAATTGTCTTTGACCATCAGCTTGCACATTTCCTGAAAAGTTAACAATTAGGTTCGCAACTGGTTTGAGCCAGTTCCAGCACGCCACTGCTGGAGTCTAGTCTGAGGCTTCGCTTTTAATTGGTTCTAGAGTGGTGGGAACGATGCTAATAAAAACAACATGCTCACCCACTAATAAGCTCTGAATAGAGCTGGTAACCAGACTTCAATGTTTTCTCCCGTGTCTGAGAATGTCTTAGTCCCATCGCTCACACAGAAGGCCAAACAAATAAAAACTAGCTGAGGGTGGAGACCAAAGAAGAGCCAAGGCTCCAACTAAGGTCTGTGAAAACTGAACTCTGCCCAGTGCCAGGGTGGGGCCCTGCGACTGCTTCCAGTTCAAAACAGTCCTGGGTAACTGGGTTTGAGCAAGCAACTGTCCTCTCTCTGACCACACCCACAGCCAGAGCAGTAGTGAAGAAAGAGCACCAGTCATCTTGTTATTCTATCATATTCCAGAAAGGACAGTCCCCCAGCAACTGGGGAGCCTAAAAACAAGTAACAACTACATCGCTCCTCCCAAAGCACAATGAAGTGCTGCGCTGGAGCTGTCTTAACCTTTTGTTATGGGTGCAGTGCTGACGTCACTGGAAACTGGAGTGGGCAGGCGCGGCTCAGGGAGGGAGAGGGCCAGCTGGAGAATCAGCTGTGCTACATTGCACTCAGCACTATCCCTGTCCCGGTTCAGAGATTGCACCATATATGGACTCGGGCTCAGGACGGCAGTCCCGCTGATTTGCGTCGGGGCTCCCTGAAAATTGCATTTTGGGATTAGGTCATTGCTACCAGCACAAGGGAAGACCCCAGAAAGGCTGGTCAGCAGAGAGAAATCGGGCCAACTGTGGTTTGGCGTGGAACGAGGAGGAAAGGGGGTGCCGCCCCTTTCCAGCCAAGCTGCTCTTCGGAACGGAGGCCAGAGCCCAATCGATTGAGCTGTGGGAGTGACTCTCAGCCTCAGTGCAAGGGGAGGGACTCGGCAGAGGACCTGCCCCCTTTCTCGGACTCCATCCTGCCTCTGACAGGCCTGGGGCTCTAACAGCTTTCTCCTGAGGCTGATTCAGACATGGGGGAACAACTCCAAAATCTCACATGTGGGAGGCAGCCTCCCGACTGTGGGTGAAGGTGGCTCTGACACTGCTCAAGGCACAGAAACCCTACTAGCCAAGTGAGGGCAGTCCAGTTACTCTGGGGTCAAGATGAGTTCACCCAGGTAAACCCCAGCTACTGAACCCCAACCCCATCCCCTAAGTCCAGACTGGGCCAGCCCAGGGGCACACAACTGGGACTTGGGAATCCAGGGAAACGGGAAAGGAAAGGGCAGGTTGGAAGTGATCTGGAAAAGTGGCTTTTAATAAACAGCCAATAAACTGGAGCCAATTTGTAAAGATTTGTTTTGCTGTTGTTTCAGCAACTGGGTGGTTTTAACTTTTTTGTTTAAGGACCAGTTTGAATTATTTCAGGACACCTCTCTCTCTGTGCATCTCTTGATTTGATTCAAAAGACAAGAAGCATGGATTACTCTCTGGCGGTGAGAACGAACTGCTCCACGTGCGAGACGCAGAGAAACCTCACAGACACGAGGTGCGGAGAGAGAAGGCAGACACAAAGGAGGACTGCGAACCCCATCCATAACAGCTTGAAAACAGGCAAATCCATCTGTGGTGTTAGAAGCGGGGATAGTGGTTCCTTTGTTGGCGCTGGTGGCTGGGAGGGGCAGGAAGGCCTCGGGGTGCGGTGATGTGCTCATTCTTTGTCCTGGTGCTGCTTACACAGATGCAGACACACTGAGATGGCCACTTAGGGTGTGTGACATGTCTGTATGTCTGTTACATGTCGTTCAAAAGTTTGATTAAAAAAAAAAACCCAAAAAACAAATAGAATGTAACCTTGTGAAGTAAGTCGTAACAGCAGAAGGGTGAATTCCTCTGTGCCAACCAAAAATAAGCCCCGAGGGTCAGTGTGGCAGAATGCACAGGGCGACATCAGCTCCAACTCCACTGCTGCTGTTCACCAGTGAAAGGGTCTTGGGAATCCAGCTCCCCACTTCTCACATCCTCTGCTGCAGAACAAAGGGGTGGGATTCGTTTAAATGTTCTCCCAGAGAAGACTCCTCTGCCTATCTGTTTCAGTGGAGATGGAATAGATTTAATGTTTACTTTGCCTCCCCCGTGATCTTATAGAGGAAAGCTCTGCAGGCTTGGTGAGCCCACAGATCAGATTTCACAAAGTGCACAGGCATGTGTGCGCGCGCACGTGTACACACACACACACACACGCACACCCGCGTGCGCACACACCCACACATACACACACCGAGGCACACGTGGGAGTATCGGGCCCCTCTCAGCATCCTCTCATCACCCATCGTCAGCTTTGACTTTCCCATTCATCTCCATTCTCACCTCTTCTCTCCGTTGATCTCAGTCAGTGTATTTGTCTCCTAGGGCTGCCATACAAAGTACCACAGGCTGGATGGTTTAGAACAACAGAAAAATTTCACCTCACAATTCTGGAGGCTAGAAGTTCAAGATCCAGGTGCTTGGCAGGGCCATGCTCCCTCTGCAGCCACGGAGGGACCTTTTTCGTGCCTCTCCCCTAGCTCCTGGTGGCCTCAGTGATCCTTGACTTGGGGATGATCACTCCAGTCCACCTCCGTGTGGCATTCTCTGTGACCTCACATGGTCATCCCTCTGTGCGTGTCTGTGCCCAAATGTTCCCTTCTTATAAGGACACCACACATATTGATTAGGGCTCACCCTAATCATCTCATTTTAATTTGACCTCTGTCAAGACTCTATTTCCAAATATGGTCATATTCTGAGGTGCTAGGGGCTAGCACTTCAATATATATTTTCTGAGGAGGACACAACTCTACTCATAACATCCAGTGATTAAAGGCTTCAGGCAAACCCCAAGGAAAGAGTAAAGATTCCAGTTGAAGACCAAACACCGAGAGACTTGAATAAGTAGTAATAATCTCTCATGTTATCATACTTCCCATGCCCAAAGCATTTTCATAATCAATACACCATTTGATTCTCCACAGTAAGAAAGGCTGAAATGCAGGATCTGGGGCCAGACCACCTGGATTGGAATCTCAGCTCCATTTGTTACCAGCTGTGTTTTTTTTTGGTTTTTTTTTTGGCACACGGGCTTAGTTGCTCCACCGCATGTGGGATCTTCCTGGAGCAGGGATCGAACTCATGTCCTCCGCATTGGCAGGCAGACTCCCAACCACTGCGCCACCTAGGAAGCCGTTTGTTACCAGCTGTCTGACCCTGGACACATTACCTCTGCACAAAGTTTCCTCATCTGTCAAACAGGAATGTGCTGAAAATCAAATGAATTAACACAAGAAGCACTTACCACAATGCCTGGTACACAGTTCACATGGATAAGTGTTAGCTACAGCAAGATCAGAACGCCAGACAGCATCATCCCCATCTTACACATGAGGAAACCGAGGCACACAGGGTGATTCAAGGCAGATCCAGAATGGAAAGCCAGACCTTGTGGGTTACAGCACTGACTCATTGGGTTATCTGGCCTGACTTGCTGTCCTTTTCAGGTAATAATAACAACAACAGCTACCCTTCACTGAGCACTCACTAATTGCCAGGCACTGTGCTAAGTGCTTTACATACAGTATCTCATTTAATCCTCATGTGAGGTCTTGTGATCCCCATTTTAGAGCTGAGTCACCCAGACAGTGACGGGGAGCCAGGATTTGAGTGCAGGCCTCTGCAGCCTCAGGGCCTGAGTTTTCAAACTCTTACACACCACAACCTCTGGAAAGAAGATGACCATGGTAGTTGCTTGCTTTTATAAACCAGGTGTGGCCGGGATGGATTGGGTGATATCTGTAAGTTCCCCAAGGGTCAGGAAGAAGCCATTCCTAACCATCTTTCATCCTTCCCCTGTTACTACAGGCACTGGGGCCTCATAAGTGTCCCATATGCTCCCGTGGAAGGATTTGCAGATCCGACACCAGAGCTTAGGATGCCAACCCCGGGAGAGGAGAGACGCCAGATGAGAGCTTGATAGCCAAGGCCGGGGCTGGGTGCCAGCGGGATTGTCTGATGCTGCTGAACAGATAGCAGGAGAACCCGATGCCAGAACCCAGACAGAGCTGCAGTGCCCGGGCACAAAGGCTTTGCAATGCCTTTTAAGTCTGTGAGGAGAGAGAGGAACACGTCACCCAGGTGCAGGTAGTCCTGGGGGAGGGCGGATGCTGCTCTTCACAGATGCTTCAGACGGCCGCCTGGGAACACCGGGTTGGAGATGTCGAGCAGAGGCCTGGTGGAAGCAGCCCCTTGGGGGCTTCGCCCAGGCTGGGCCGACACACATCCCGCTGCACACACACGGTTGTGGCTGGCGGCCCGGACAGACACGACTGTTTTGGCTTCTGTCGCTTCTTCTTCTCCATCGGCAGCTTTGCACTCAAAGTCCTTGATCCCGGCTCGCCTGATTAGGGTCCTCACCATCCAAGGGCCCCACCTGTGCCTCCTGGGGCCCCCCTGGTGGATGCACCAAGGTTCAAGGAATCAGTGGAGGCTGCAAATGGGGCAGGTGTGGTGGTGCAGAGCGGGAGAGAGGGTATGGTGGCTTGTTTTCCAACAGAATGTTAAAGAGCGCTGTCCTGAATCTCTCTTGTCCCCCGGCTGAATGATTCACCATGACAGCTCTGACCCCGGAATGGACTTTGAGGGGGCGGCAAAATAAAAGGTTGGCCACCTCCTTTGACTTCCATGTGGAGCACCCCACAACTCTCCAGGGCACTGAGAAGGCAACACACTTAAGAGTTTTCCCAGAAGAGTGTGGGCTGTGGCCTGAGCAAAAGGTGTTTACTCCCATAGAGGTGGGATTTTTATTGCTAGTTTCAACATCAAGGAGGTGTGAACATCATGCGCAAACCCTGACAATCAATACCACCAGAGGAAGGCCGGAAAGGGGCTCCCAGGCCAAGGCTTCTTGAACTCCAGGTGCACAGTCTGGAAGCAGCGGGGAATCTTGTGAAAATGCAAATTCTCAACCAGTAAGTCTGGGGTGGGGCCCAGGAGTCTGTGTTTCTGACGTGCCCCTGAGGCTTGTCCTCTGCACTAAGAAATACTCCTGTACTGTCCTGGCATTCTCCTCCACACACACCACCCCTGCCAAAAACCTAAAATAAAACAGGGGAATTGCATTTCCTGGAAATGTCTTACACAATCCCAAATACTTGGGAAAGGACTGCCATACTGTATTTAGAATTTTAATCTGTGCCCTCCCCGCCCCCTGCCAAGAATGGTCTTACACTAGAGCAGGTCAGAGGGTAATGCAAAATATGATTTCATGCAGAGCCTTGGGCAATCTTAAAGAAAAAGCAGAAACAACAGTATTAAAACTACCAGATTTTGTTCTCAAATACGTTCTTAAAAGTTGCTTGCACTGATAAATATGCATAACAATGACTAGAAAACACTGTTTTCTAGCAAATTTTATTTACTCTTTGTGCTTTTCTGTATTTCCCAAGTTTTCTACAAACAGATGTACGTTGCTTTCATTTTTTTTTTTTTTAAGGCCAAACCTGAAACATTCTGGACTGTGGAAGTGCATAGGCCTCTTCCCTGGTGCTGGGAACCAGAATGGAATCTTTAGCATCTAAGAGCTGATACCATGGAGACAGGTACACTCTGCAGATAACTGAACCTTTGGGGATAGGGGGAGGGCTAGGATCTTCTGGTGCGGAGGAGACCAAGCCAGCAAGGCAGGTTGGGTTGAGTCACCATTTGGCATTGAAAGAGGGAGGGAGACAGCCTGTGGAGCACCCAGCCTCCGCCTCCTGAGGTCATGCTGACCGCTTGCGGCCCAAAGTCTGATTTACGTTAGTTTCTATGTCTGTGAGCAAGGCCAATTTGCATAAATGATGGTCTGGCATCTTGATCCATGTTTACAAATCAATGAGCAGACTACTGAAATCAATGAACTGTGATCATGTGCATTTTATAGATGAGAAAAGGCAGGTTGGTGGAGGGAGGTTGGAGAGGGTGGAATTAATCATGGAAATGGAACCTTCATAACTCAGTTTCCTTTCCAAGGCATTTCCTTTCCATCAGAGATTCCCAGTCTTCGGAAGTGAAGCAAAGCTCTGGATTAACACAGGCCTCTCCTTATCAACAGGTGCTTTGTATACAGTAGGTATTTATTTTTTAAAAATACACTAATGTTTCTTTCATAATGGTCTCAGAATAAAGCATAGAACAATTTTAGGAAATTGCCATCTTTTCCCACTGGTAGCAACAAGCTTTGCAAAGAGGTTTGCATACACAGTCACCAATACCTATTTGTTAAATAGAATAAAAGAATATTGAAGCAACAAGATTTAGGAGGATTGAAAAAACAAAATGGATTGCTAAGAAACAGGAAAAGAGATGGCTCTAAATGTAGCAGTGTTCTTTTATGTTTACACATATCAGATGGCTTCATAGGCTTCACACATGTGATTTCTAACATTTGAGAAAATAAAATTATAGGAGGGCTGCCTTCTCAGGTCCCCCCACCCTCTGCTCAGGAATGAAGACTGGCCTTCTGTTACTATCTTGGCTGATCTCTCCACTGCTTTTTTGCCAGGCCCACTCATATCTGAATAATCTTCACCCTTCATGCTTGGGCTGCAAAGGAAAATACAAGCAACATTTGCCCTTTAGTCTCGTCTTCATTCCTCTGGGTCCTTTGTTGACCTAGGGCCATGACCCTGCCTATCAGAAGTCCTGTATTTTCATGGCTTCCTCTAGAAAAAAGGAAAACTCCTTTATATGCAGGTATGAACAACTGATAATGTTAATAGTTTAGAGTAGCCCAGAGAGGTTGTATTCCAGGCCAATCTGTGAGCAGACCTATTAGTCTCCCGAGACTCTCTTTGACTCTTTTGAAGTGTCAAGGTGTGCTTGGATTCTAGAACATGTCTCTGAGGCTCTATTACCCCAGGGAAGGCTCCTGACCGACAAAACTGCAGCCTTGCCCTGACCCCCACGCCTCTCCTCTTCTCATCATCCCATCTGAACTCACCCAACCTTGCCCCAGCCTCCAGCATCTTTGTCATAAATTGACCAAATATACCAACAGGCACCTTAATAGTGAGAATTAAAGACAAGTGCATTTTTGAGACGACAGACCTTCAAATCACAATGTAAGCAACCTTGCCTTTGGGTCCAGGGGCCCCATAAAGATTGATAACAGATGACTGAAGCTGTGCCCTACGTGGTCCTCCCTTAACTCCACAGCACCTTCCTCCAGCCCTATGGGCACCAGTGACTTACCAGTAGCGTCAGAGGACCTAAGTAAAGCAGATAAGAAAAAACACAAGGTGGTATTTGCTGGGGTGAATCATTACCCTTTAAGCGTGTTTGCACTATCTACTTCTGATCCAAGGTCCCTGGCTGAGCAAACTGATATACGACCAGTCAGATTCTCCCTGCAGTGGATTCAGCACATGCCCAAAGCCTCTGTCGTAATGATGTGCACTCCCTGACCCCCTTGCTAATGGTTAGTGGGCTCTGCAGCATACGTACCAGCCTGGGAGAACCAGAAGACCAAACATGGGCCTCGGTGCCCCTTTCCCTTGGCAAGAACCAGCCCCGAGTTCCCACAGTCTGCCACATCTTACCACTGTCCTACATGGAGCTCCGTGATTTATTATGGAAAGCACTCTGCAGTAGAGAAAAGCATCTGGGAAGACTCTCGGAAATCCGGGTGTGCTAGCACCAGCAGCTAATGAGAACAGTGCTTCATTCATTTGCTGTCAGAAGGCAGCATGGGCTGGAGCTCTCAGATGCAGGTCAAGTGAATATGAACTTGAGAAGGAAACTCTCTGTAAGCAGAGAAGTCTGCCATCGTTGTTACACCAGCCTGTGGTGGTATAACTGGGTTGGAATTGCAAGGCCCCCAAGTTGAGAGTATGGGTTGGGGGCCTGGTGAGGAGTTTGAGCAATGATGGGCCACACAGCCCCTGGAGCTTTCCAGGGGATCCTCCTAACCAACAGTCACCCAGATCTGACTCATTCTTAGCTCACTGACAGGAATGGTTCTCTCAGTCTAACTGAGGATGCTGGATTGGGGCAACTGGAGAAATACATTCCTGGGGGGGTGTGTGTGTGTGTGTGTGCGCGTGCGTGCGTGCGTGCGTGCGTGTGTGTGTGTGTGTGCGCGTGTGTGTGCGCGCGTGCGTGCTGGGGGTAGGGCATACCACTTATTTTCTGCTCTCAGAGCAAATGTGACTGAACCAAAAAAGACTCTAGGAAGGGTAAGTTACAGGCAAACATAAATGTTACTAGTTAATTTCTTAAACATTTATCAGCCTAAACTTACTTTTTTTTAAAATATTTATTTATTTGGCTGTGCTGGGTCTTAGTTGTGGCACATGGGGTCTTCGTTGCTGTGTGTGGGATCTTCAGTTGCAGTGTGTGGGATCTTAGTTGTGGTATGTGGGATCTAGTTCCCTGAATAGGGATCAAACCCAGGCACCCTGCATTGGGAGCTCAGAGTCTCAACCACTGGACCACCAGGGAAGTCCCAAAATTTACTGATCTCGAGAGGTCATATAACATAGTGGTGAAACCCACAGGCTTTGGCATCGGACAGATCTGAGTGTGAATTCCAGCTCTACTCAGTGTGTGGTCTTGGGCAAGTTACTTAACTTTTCTAGGTCTCAGCTCCTTTATCAGTAAGATGGAGATAATGATAACAGCAGGACCCTCCAAATAGAGTTATTTTGAGGACTGAATGAGTGAACGCAGTCAACGTGGTAGAAGAGTGCGCTATTTAATAAATGTTCAATACATGTCAGCTATAATCTTGGGAACGTGAAAGCTCATCATTTTCGGTGAAAAGTTTATTTAGGTCTAATTTATGTACAATAAAATTTGCCCCATTTGGTGTACACTTCTACATTTTTAACAAGTACCTACAATCATGTAACCACCACTACAATCAAGATATATCACCCCCAAAAGTTCCTCTGTGCCCCTTTGTCATCACCTCCTCTCCCCACACCTAACCTCAGGCAACTACCAATCTGTTTTCTGTCCCTATAGTTTCGCCTTTCCCTGAATATCTTATAAATGGAACCATACAGTATGTAGAAGAAAGCTCATCATTTTTAAAGGCTGACATATACCTGACATCCAATACATTTCTAAGTGGATTTAAAGAATGAAGGTTCAATTTTCATTCCAAATCAGATGATGTATTTCCTACTGACTTATAAAAGAGGCATGATGTTTTTCAAGCGCCTCCCGAATTGGCTCCTTTCTGGGTAAGTGGGTTTTTCTCATACACTGTCTATCAGTCATCATGTCTCAACCTTGAGGCTGGGGTTGGCAAGGAGGAGATCTCAGCTATTTAGAAAGGGGAAATGCAAGTTTCCCTCCTTACCCGAATGGATAAAGGGATGAGGAGAGTCATGCGAGGCAGGAAGTGTCACATGGTTCTGCACCTCTCCATTTTAGGGGAAGTCTTGGGAGCTGTGGAGAGGAATACCAAGGGCAGGGGCATTTTGTTTCTTTGTTTCAATTCATGGAGTGGACACTGGGATGAGGTTGCCTTGCAACCTCCCTGCACCAAACCTAGGAGGTAGCCACTCCTCAGTAAGCCTGCTAGCACCACAACTATTTCAGTTCCCACGTGGCATGGAGGGGCCCCAGAAGTCCCCTTGTGGAGGGGGAGGAAAAGGAGCTGAGTTGAGAGTGCCCCACTGTGACAAGGGCAGATGACTCTATACCAGGGAGCATGGGAATCTCCCAGACCAGGGGCTGGACAGAGGACATGGCTTGGAGGGTTTAACACCAGCAAGAGGCTACAGAAGCCAGGCAGCCAGGAATCAGCCCCAAACCCTGGCCAAGAGGCTATATGTTGAGCGCATCTCCGGTCAACTTGGCTGTATGCAAGGTCAGCAGGGAGGGGTGATGGGCAATGGTAGGGACTGGAGCACCAGGGACACTTCTGGATTCCAGAACCCCTCTATGCTAGTCCCACGATGATTCAGTTAATTCATCCCTCCCCCTAACCCCATCTTGGGGGAAGAAAGGAGAGGGCAACAAAATTAGCCTGAGTTTTCCCTCAATTATTGTTTGAATGATTGCAGCAGACTAAGGTGAGTCAGCAGGCGAGGGCTTGAGAGGAAGTCAAAAGTTGTTTTCTCAGCTCTCTTGAACATAATGTGTGTAAATCTCCAGCCCCAGTGTACTCCTGTTACAACCTCACAGCCACTTTATCTTAATTTCTGATCTATTACCTCTTGACGGTGGCCTCTAAAACTGCAGCTTTAAGAATCATGATCTTGCAACCATAGTCCAATAGTGCAACTCATTCCTCTGCAAATAATGATCTTTAAAAGTTTGTTACTGAAATAGCCAGTCTGCAACCTGTCTTTAAGTTCAGGATTTCACCATTCAGATTTCTTCAATGAGCCCTCTCCCTTTCTTTTTGGATACACACAAAGGTACACCACGCTGTTGGATGCATTTCTGCATTTCCACACAGCAAATAAAAGTTTTTCATAATGAGCAATTGAAATGGGATTTGGCTGCTAGGAGATTAACAAGATGATTATAAATAACAGGAAAAACAAATGTCCTTTATCTGAGAGCAAATAAACTTTAAATGTTAGGGCAGGTTACAATGCCACAGTGATCAAGTAATTAGTAGTTCCTATTGAAATAGGTTTAACCCAGGGAAACTCAAAAGGCAATTATATTTCCCATGTGTAACAGGGCAGGAAAAAATATGAGATTTAAGAAGGTAGAAAAGGAACTTCTTTGTAGACCTCCATTAAAATTGGATGTTGGAACCTGAATGCACTTTAAAGTATATCATTAGTTTATTATTATTTTTTTGTATCCTTTTATTACTCTGCAGCAAGGAAATTAATCTAAGGAAAAGGTGAGAGTTGGCATCTTGAAATGCATTGGGCAATTACAAACTATGAGAGCTATTGATAAAGCAGGTATTTATAGCTCCATCAAGGATTTTGTATTATTTACATCTAGACTATATATACAATCAACGCCCACTAATTCATTCCAGTTAATTAGTGCTGTTTCCATTTTCAAAGTCACACGAGACTCTTCTTGCAACCCAATACACACGACAGAGATGCTTTGAGGTCACTTGGATCAAGATTTAAAATACAACCATTTACAAATAAAGGCCTCCCAAGCCAGACTGTTCACTTTGACATAAATTGGATCCAAACTGGCATCACTGAGGGTGTATTTTCGGTATTTACCTACAAACGTAAATTCTCATGAGTGATGTCAGACAGAATCTGGGCGTATAAAATGTCCAGTGACCTGGTGAATTTCTGATTCTGAACACTCTGGAAGAGTCTTCCCCCAAATCCCACCTACAGACTCTGCAGCCAGGAGAAACAAACAGGAAGTATTAGCAATTGTTTTTAGCAATGAACTTAACACCTCAGTTCATTCCTCCAAGTCTGAAGTTCCGCCTATTTTGGTGAGGTCTTTAGTTTCATTCATTCAGGTACGATTTATTCATTTATTTGTCTTATTAGTTATTTATTGCTGCATAACAAATTACCCCCAAGATTTAGTGGTTTAAAACTATACATGTTAATTACCTCTTGGTTTCTGAGGGTCAGGAGTCTGGTGTGGTTTAGCTGGGTCCTCTGCTTCAGGGTCTCCTACAAGGCTGTAATCAAGGCATGGGCCAGGGTTTGGGATCTCCAGCCAGGAAATATCCACTTGCAAGCTCATGTGGTTGTAGGCAGGATTCAGTTCCTTGCAGGATGTTGGACTGGACCTCAGCTCCTCCTGAGGCCTCCTTCAGTTCCTTGTGACGTGACCGCTTCCAACATGGCAGTTTGCTTCATTAAAGCATGTAAGCTGAGACGGTAACTAGCAAGATGGAAGTTACACTCTTTTATAACCTAATAATGGAAGTGAGATACCCTCCATATTGCCATATCCCATGGTTTAGAAGTAAGGTTCTCAGGGTAAGGAGAACACACAAGGCTGTGAATACCAGCAAGTGTGGATACTTGGAGGCCATCTCAGAGGTTGCCAATCACATTTTAAGAATTTGTTGAGCCCCTCCTAACTGTATGACTCTGTGCCAGGTGCAGGACACATAGTGACGACCACCCTTCTCTCGTCACAACTCACAACCTACCTGGGGGAAAGGGAGCAGATATTCAGTAGATTATTGCAGTGGTGATAAACACGCTAAGTTAGAAACACAGGGAAATAAAGGCTCCAATCCGGTCTAGGTTGAGGGAGGTAGGATGTCAGGCAGGGACATTTCAATGGAGACTTAAAGAAGGACTGGCCCAGGATAGAGAAGGAGGAAGGAAGTTTTCCAGGCAAAGGAAAGAGCCTGTGCAAAAATACTGAGGCAGGAAAGATTGTAGTATTTGAGGGAGGAGTGGCTGGAGTGTTGAATGAGAGCAGGAACAGCAAGAGAAGGAAGTGGGGCTTTGTCTGCTGTCTTAAGGAGTCTGGTCCAGGGCCAACAGCCTCCTTAAGGAGGCCCTTGAGAAGTGACTCGGAGACCCCTTTGGCCACTTCTCTCCATCTCATGAGGTCTTCTCTCTACTGGCCTGCCATCAGTCATAAGGCTGTGACCATGCTCAGATGTTCCTGAGTGCCTCACTCCTCTCTATCCTGTGATGATATCCTGCTGATAACATACCATATAGACGCAAAAGCTCTTCTTCCTCCCACCTACAGGATTTTTCTAGAGGTTTTGAAGCAAAACCATATGTAGACGCCTAATATTTAAAACAGACAAAAGCAGAACCGCTCAGATCACAGACAGTTACAGGAGGGGAAGGTGCCCTTGGGAACACCTTCCACCTCCCATGAGGGTTCCCAGGACACCTCTCTGGGGCTCTAGGACTCCGACAATCCTAGCTTGAGAAACACGTGCCTCAGCCACAACTTTGCCAAATATTACTCCCAAGGACTCACTCTTTCAATAAACCTTTACTGAACACTTACAATGTATCAGGCATGAAGGAGGCACTGAGCATATGAAGATGATTAAGACAGTCCCTTCCATGAATTCACGAAGGAGGGGGTTCACGTGAGTGAATGACTCACTGATTACGATGTGATGTGCAATTACGGAGGGCAGGGCAGGGAGCCGTGGCGGCTCAAAGGGGACACACGCATTAAAGACTTCAGAAGTAGGTGAAGCTTGAGTGAAAAGGAGTTTGCAGGCAAACAAGAGGCCTGGTGGTACCTGTCTATGAGGATGTGCCCTTGAAATCTCTCCCTTCCCCCTGCCCATCTCAGACCTCACCATCTAGATGCGGTACCCCCGTCACTACACTAAAACAAGGGCCCTAGGCTTTCAGTAGAAAGGCCTTGAGTAAGCTCCTGGGTTCTGTAACAACCACGGTGTAAGCTCATATTGGGTTTTAACTTCTCACAGCTTCCAGGCTGAGATAGAAGATGAGCAACTTTACACAGTTCGAGACCCCAAACTGTCTTCCCAAACTTCTGAACAGAGGGACTGAGCAGGGAACACTCTGTATCCCACCTCAGAGTGTTTGCTCTCCACCAAGGCTCTGACCAGAAGGGGCAGTGGACCTCCTGTTGGCTGTCAGGGTCAGACTGGGGTAACTCAAGCAGGTGGAGCATGTTCTATTGGTCTCTGGGGTTCTCCCTGATGGGCCCTGACAATCCAGAATTCTAAGGAGAGCTGGCTTCCATTTGCTGAATAATCAAGCAGGGATTTGACTAATTATTTATGACAACAACTAAAAGCTCATACCAGTCCTAAAACAGTAAATTCAGTAAATTTAAAGTCTTAAGGTAGGAAAGGATGCAACAGTAGGCTGAGGCTATGTGATATCAGAACTGGCCATTCAGAGAAAAAAGGCTTCAGGACCGGATGCTGGGTTGTGCAAGCCAGGCAGTCGATTGTTTAATTGTTTTATCTCTGGTGACTCATACAACATCTTTAGCTTAGCCTCAGGCCAGGTTTGGATAATAACAGCAAAAGCATCCAGCTCAACTCTCTCCTCTTCCAGAAGATCTTCCTTCCAACAAAAAATAAGCTTTGTCCTACAAACTCAAAACACCTTTGGACTTTTCCACCCATTGTAAAGTCCTAGCGTATTTTTTTGGGACACCTACATCTCTTATTGTGTTTTTATAATGTTTATTACAATTTTATACTGTTTTTCTTCCCAGGGGATGCCTTTTGACTACCAGAGTAGATGGTAAGCTCCTTTCAGGCTCAGGGAATGCTTTCCCCATATTGGAATTTTTGGTTCTTTGCCACCTCCAGAGACTTAGCAGAGTGTTAGGTAAGTAGGCACTCTATAAATATCTGTGTGTGAATGAATAACCGTGGCCCGCCCCGTGTATTACGCAGCCAGGCTCCCTGACACGAGGGAACCCAGCCGTGTTTGTGAGGAAAGGAGGCAGTCTGGGAGGGCTGCAGGTGGCTCACAGTGGGCAGGCAACGTCCACAGACCCCAGGTCAAGTACGTGTGAAAGTTAACATTTTTTTTAAATTTTATTTTTACTTATCGGCTATGTTGGGTCTTTGTTACTGCGTGTGGGCTTTCTCTATTGTGGCAAGTGAGGGCTACTCTTCGTTGTGGTGCACAGGCTTCTTATTGCAGTGGCTTTTCTTGGTGCAGAGCTCGGGCTCTAGGCACATGGGCTTCAGTAGTTGCGCCATGTGGGCTCAGTAATTGTGGCTTGCGGGCTCTAGAGTGCAGGTTTAGTCATTGTGGTGCATGGGCTTAGTTGCCCCATGGCATGTGGGATCTTCCCAGCCCAGGGATTGAATCCGTGTCCCCTGCATTGACAGGTGGATTCTTAACCACTGTGCTACCAGGGAAGCCTCAAGGTTAACATCTTTATGCCTTTAAAAAAAGAAAAGAAAGGAAGAGAAAAGAAAAGAAAGGAAAGAAAGGGAAGAAAGGAAGAAAGGGAAGAGAAAGAAAGAAAGACCCTTAATTGAACCTGCACGAAGGGTGATTACCACTTACTTAATCCCAGTTTGGACTACACATCACTAGGTTTCACTTGCACCCTTCCCTTTATTTGTAAGTTAGCCATTTTTACCACATTTCACTTCTTTACCCTAGAAAGCGTTCCCTGAAAACACCCCACTGGAGGATTCTGCTAAGAGCAGCATGTGGTTTTATTTCCTTTCAACTTTTGCCGTTTACTCAGATGGCAGGCAGTTTGAGTTTCACCTCCATGAACCTTGGTGAAAGTTGAAGAGCGGGTAACACAACCAGAGTGTCATGATGTGCTTATTTAAAGACAGAATTTGCTTTTTAGTGCAAGCAAGGAGCCGACATGGTCTCTGCCCTGGATAACATGTCAGGAGGAGGCTAGGCTTCTGTTCTGAGGACAGCCTCTTCTGGTTTTATGACTCTGGGTGATTCACTCAACCATCTGGCAACTTTCTTCCTGCCATTATAGGTGAGAAGGAGAGTGGGGATCTTATGAATGGCTTCTCAGGCCTAAGAATATTATGAGAATGAATCACTTTTTGGTCCATCCCTTCCAGGAAAAAGATCCACACAAAGTGTGCATTCCTTCCGTAAACTGGATCCTCTTCCTGTCTCCTCTGTTTCTAGCAAACGGATCGTCTTCTACCTGACACCTTTCCAGAGGCAATGGGTCAAGTTTTATCAAGTCTTCCTTTCCAAAGCCTGTGCATCTGACCTTTTTTATACACCTCATCCATTTACTCAGTGACAATTACTAAGCACCAGCGAAATGCAAGCCATTGTACTGGTTGCAATGAATAAAAATAAGACTAAAAAATGGGTAGAAATAATAAATAAGAATTGGTTCTCATCATTTAGAAGTTTACAAAAGCTTTGAAAGGGCCACAGTCATCAACTATTTCTCAGGTATTTTCCTCACATGTGAGAAACTGAAGTTCTAATTCTAATCTCCTGTCTGCAATCTCTTATCTATTTTCTCTATTAAGCATTCCACAGCCAAAATACTCCTCCTAAAAAAAACACTGTAATCATGTCATTTCATGGAGCTAAATATTTCCCATAGCTCTTCACTGCTCACAGGATAAAGATCAAACTCTTTTTCTTTTTTTCCCCTTTGTCCACCCCTCGCGGCATGTGGGATCTTAGTTCCCTGACGAGAGATCAAACCGATGCCCCCTGCAAGTGGAAGCATGGAGTCTTAACCACTGGACAACCAGGGAAGTCCTCAAACTCTTAATTTAACTAACGTTCAAGAGCTTCTAAAATTTGGAATGAACTTATTTCTGATCTTACTTCCCAAAACTCCTCATTATAAATTTTCTGCTCGGACGAATTGGTCAGATTATTATACTAAAAGTATATGTCCAGTCTATTTATTCATATATTCAAGAATGAACTGGATGTCTTCTGTGTGGCAGTGTTGTGATAAAGGATGGTGTACAGTTTCTGAACTCAAAGAGCTTATTGTTTAGACAAGGATACAAATGAATTGACCATGACAATGACAGAAGGAACACTGGATGGAATTAAGCACTGGATGTGATGGGAGCACACAGAACCACAGCTAATTCAGCTTTGCAGAAGTCAAGGAATGCCACTCAGAGAAAATGACATCTAAAGTGAGAAGTTAAGCAAGAAGCTGAAGAAATTGTGTACTAGACAGAAAAAGCAGTGTATTCAATGGCCTGGTGATGAACACCGGTTGGGTTTGAGTAACTGAGAAAATGTGAGTCAGAATGGAATATGAAATATTGATACAAGTGTGTGTGTTGTATGTAGGGAAACTGTTAAGAGAGGCTGAAGAGGGTAGCAAGCCCAGATCACTGGAGATCTCATCAATTAGGATAACAGGTCTAAACCTGGACGGGTTTGAAGCAGTAGATTCTCATGACCAGATCTGGCCATCATCTAGAGAATGCCATACTTGAGTCCCACAAATCCAGAATGGAGCATTTGGGAGTGTTAAGTACAGTCTTTCTTTCTAGGATTATTGTTTGTTTGTTTGGTTGTTTGTTTGTTTATTTGGCATCTGCATTGGGTCTTCATTGCTGCACTCGGACTTTCTCTAGTTGCTGTGAGCGGGGGCTACTCTTCACTGCAGTGTGCTGGGTGCTCACTGCGGTGGGTTCTCTTGTTGTGGAGCACCAGCTCTAGGCACCAGCTGCGGGCTTCAGCAGTTGCAGCACATGGGCTCAGTAGTTGTGGCTCGCCAGCTCTAGAGCGCAGGCTCAGTAGTTGTGGCGCACAGGCTTAGCTGCTCTGTGCCATGTGGGATCTTCCCAGACCAAGGATCAAACCGTGTCCCCTGCATTGGCGGGTGGATTCTTAACCTCTGCACCACCAGGGAAGTCCCTAGGATTATTGTTAACGATCTTGTTAAGATGTTTGATCAATATCCCCTGCATTAGTCCTGAAAGTATGAGAAATCCAACTTAGTCATTCCTTGAGAATTCAGGCTCTTATGGGGCCTTAAAGAATAATATAGGAGATTTGCCTAAATCAATACAGAGACTAGTCTATCACCTGGTGGGACTTCATATCAAACTCTTGCCATAAAGATAATAGCTATCACTGGTTAAGTGCTCACTACAAACTCATATACTTGTATGACCTTGAGTGAGATACCTACTACTACCCATTTCAGTGATGAGAAAATTGAGACTCAAACAGTTTAAGTTAACTGGCTCAAGGTCTTAGGGTTGATTGTAAATATTTGCTTATTACAACAAATAAAGCTGGAATTCCAACCCAGAACTATCTTATTCCAAAGTACAGGTAATTTTAAGGATTAGCTGAAATTTACTCTGTATTAATCAAAAATGTTTTAGGGTATTTCCTTTTGGTCACCCTTCCTCATATGTCCAGGTGTATAGGCTATACTCTATGCATTGCCTAGACTGGTAGGTATATAACAGATACACATGGCGTTGGATGAAGAAAGAAGTGAAGGCAGGATGTACAGGGAAGAGGGTGAGGGGTATTTGGGGGTGATTTGTACTGATGAGATATGGGAGAGCGGAATTTAAACCATGCAAAATGAGTAGGTCTAATGTTTCCCTCACTGACTTCAACTCAGGTCCACGCCTTATAGTAATAACCAGTGGGTTGGAGGGAAATTGCTTCTCTCCTGTGGCCCATTTGAGAGGCGTGATAAATGGCTCCTTACATAAGGGCTCCCTTGTATGGAGGAACGCAAGTACACAGAACGGAGTCCTCCAAAAACAGAGGCCCACGTCCAGGTTTTAAAAACCACCAACCAACCTGTACCCAGAAACAGCCGTTCATTTAGATGTGCAGGAACTGAACAACTGCAGAAATGTTCCAAGTCAAACGGCCCAGGGTAAAAAACAAACAGCAGCAGCTTGCTTCCAGAGGTTTCCAGGAATCACCCTGCCCAATAAAGAAAACAACGGCCAAATATGCTTGTTAACCAATTCGAGTCTGAGACGATAACTCTGGGCCTCAATATTGTTTAACTACTTAATAATGGAAAAAATAATGAAAATGATCCAAGACCTTGAAAATAGTTTAGGAACTCAGTGAGAGGTCAATATTTCAGTTGATATCCCACCATTTACTACCTGCCCTAGGAAGCAAGTGCACAGATACTTATTCACAACATTGCTTGTGATTGCAAAACACCCAGAAAACCACCTAAACATCCATTAATGAAGGTGATTAACACACTGCTGTAGTCATGTTGTGGAATATCACACAACAAGGAAAAGGAAGTACTAATTGGTCCTAATAAGTACTCAGGGGGCTAACTCTCCTTGCTTGTTGAGTGGAAAAAGTAAATTGCAGGATAATATGGACAGTCTGGCAATCTTTAAGTATTAAAAAAGAGAAGGTGAAACTAAATTTGAGTAATGCTATATCTTTTTTTGAGAGTAAATGTATTGGAAAAAGTTCTGGGAAGATACATAGAAAATGGAAGAATGATCACTTCTGGAGAGGAGGACAGGACGGGGATGAGGGCAAAGTGGGGACTTCAGTTTTATTTATAATGTTTAATTTTTATAAGCAGATATATTCATGCATTTGTTGTACAATTATACATTTGTATTAATTATAAAATACATCATAAGTTTACTGGAAAAAGAACAGGCTTTAGGGTTATTAATATGAGGATCTCAGGTGTCTGCCAAATTCATGAAGGAAAAACAAAGTAAGAAATTCTTAAAGAAATTTAGACTTCTCAAGGAAGAACTTCTATTGGTATTGATACTAAGAAACCATGTTTTCCATTAGGTGGTGTTTTGAGACTACAAAACAGATAACCGAACGAAACTGTGAAGACTTTCTTAACTGAAAACCTTTATTACTGGGACATACTTAATGAGTAAACTTAGGAGTAAGTAAGAAAACCCCAAGAATAAGGTGAAATTGAGTAAATTATCCAGAGTTACACTTAATTTTCCAATATATGATCAGTTATTGACTGGAGGACACTAATGAAAAAAATTATGTTCATAATAGCAGCAGAAGAGCGTAAAATATTCTAGAATATAAGGCACTATATGATCAAAACTTTAAGAAATATGCAAGTAGGTCGAAATAAATGGAGAGGTACATTATGTTCTTGGGTAAAAAAAAAAAACTGACTGTTGGAAAGGATAAACAAATCCTTCTTAAATTAACTTACAAGATTAAGGCAATCCCATCGAAAAATCCCAATGGAATTTTGTTTTCTTGTTGGCATTTGAGGACATGATTCTAAAGTTCACTTGAAAGAACAGAATGAGGAGAAAAACAGATTTTTCTTGTTCCACTACCTACTAAAATATAACACAGAACATCAGTTTTTAAAATATTGTGGTATTGTTGTAAGAATCAAAAGAGGAATTAATTCAATGGAATAGAATATCTGTCCTGAAACAGATCTATCAATATATGTATTTGAGTAAATATCACAATCCTATGATGAAAGATTATTCAACAGGTGATATATATTTTTAACTGGTTATATGAAAAGAACAACAAAACCAAGCCTAATTCCAGTGTTTTGGCCTCAAAATTTCCATATAACCATAAGATATACAATTTTATTTGAAAATCTAGATTGATATTTAGAGAGGAGGACATTCTAAACATAAAGGAGAAGTCATAAGAGGAAACACTATGTTTTGGGCATAGAAAAAAGTAAAACTCATACCAGGCTTCTGAGTTAAACGATTACAGAGGAATGGTGACTCCTGGAGCTTCCCCAGCCCCACAGCCTTCCTTCTGCCTCTTAAAACCACCATCATCCACATGAAACGAAGACAGAATTGAAAAGCACTTCTTCAACATATACGACAGAGATTCAGACGGGGTGATCCTTCTACAACATAGGAGACCACCTCCCTCTTTTCAATCCTTCTAAGGACTGCCATCTTATTCCAAGTAGAGACCAAAGTCTTTCCAGTGACCTCAAGGCTGTGCCACCTCTGTCCTCGTCTCCTCCTACTCTTTCCCTCTATTTCTCACTCCAGCCACACTGGCCGTCCTATACCTTGAACCCACCAAGTACACTCCCACTGCCTGGCCTTTGCTCTTGCTGTTCCCTTTGCCTAAAGCTCTCTCCCTCATTTTCTTCAGACCTCTATGTCACTTTAAAAATGGTTTCCCCTCCCCGGGGGTTGCTTTATTTTCCTCCATGGCACCAGTACCCACTGACATTCCATATATTCAATTGTTTTTCTGTTTTCTGTCTAACTGCCTCTTGAACATAAGCTCTGTGAGGGCAGGGGTTGTGTCTACTTTCATCACGTCTCTAATTCCAGCATCTAGAACAGTATCTGCATATAGTACTCAGAATAAACATACTTATTAATTAGCACTTTTATTACAATTAACAGAGAACCATTTGAGCTATCTTAAGTTAAAACTGACCAAGGGTGGGAAGGCAGCTGGTTCAGTTACTAGGACCAGCATGAGAACATTATCAGGATCTGACGTTGCTCTCTTTCTCTTCTGCTTCATACTTACCTTTCCCTGCAAGTCTCCATCTGTTTCCCAGAGCACATGATGGTCAAACAGCCCCCAGAAGCACCCAAGTTTCACTATAACCTGTCCAGCTACTCGGAGAGAAGATGACCTGACTCTGTTCATTCTATTCCAACTCCATGGGGAAGGTTGTGAATAACTCAGTTGGACTGATGTCTATCCCAGGACCAACTGACTATGGCCAGGTGGAGGTGGGTCAGAAGTTCACAAGAAATCATGGCTTCCCTGCTGCAACCGTATGGGCAGAGGAGAGGGCAATTCTTAACGAGAAGTGTTATGCAGATAAGCCAACAGGTGTCTGTTACAACATAAAATTAACTCTTTCAGATCAATTATTTAAAATGCTAACCCTTAATTTAAAAATGAAAATGATACAAACATAATTTGCAAAAAAAAAGGAAATACACTAATACATTTTAAAAAGGATTTGACCTCATTTATAGCCCAAATTTAGTATAAATTAGTATATTGCTTGGCAAAATATTTGTCACAATATGACAAAAGGTTAATGTTCTGAATATAGAGAGTTCAAAAACATTGAAAATGAAAGACATTAACACTGCCTGGAAAAGGCAGGGGATAGGAAAAAACTATTCTTAAAAGGGTGAAAGCTTGGAAAGATATCCATATTCGTGGATTAGAAGACTTAATATTGTTAATGTGTTAGTACTATCCAAAAGTGATATATAAAATTAATGCAATTCTATTAAAATCTCAATGGTGTGTTTTATAGAAATAGAAAAATCCATCCTAAAGTTCATGGGGAATCTCAAGGGACCCCAGATAGCCAAAAAAAATTTTGGAAAAAGCCAACAACGTTGGAGGTCTCATATTTCATGAATTTAAAACTTATTACAAAGCTACAGTAATCAAAACAATATGGGAATGACAGAAAGATAGACATGAAGACCAGTGTAACAGAAGAGAGAGCCCAGAAATAAACCCTCATATATATGGTCAAAGAATTTTTGACACGGATGCCAAGACCATGCAAAGAGGAAAAGGATTGTCCTTTCAACATCGTGTTGGGGAAATTGGATATCCACATGCCAAATAATCAAGTTGGACCCTTACTTTACCCTATATACAGAAATCAACCCAAATGCATAAACAAACCTAAATATAAGACCCCAAACTATAAAACGACTAGAAGAAAACAGAGGAAAACCTTCATGACTTTAGATGTAGCAATGATTTCTTAGATATGACACTGAAAGCACAGGCAATAAGAGCAAAAAGAGACAAATGGGATTACATCTAACTTAAAAACTTCTGCACATCAAAGGAAACAATCCTCAAAACGAAAAAGCAACATACAGAATGGGAGAAAATATCTGCATATTATATATCTGATAAGGAGTTGATACCCAGTATATATAAAGAACTTCTACAACTCAACAACAAAAAAAAACAAATAACCCAATTTAAAAATAGCCAAAGGACTTGAACAGACATTTCTTCAAAGAAGATATACAAACAACCAACAAGCATATGAAAAGATGCTCAGCATCACTAATCACTAGAAAAATGCAAATCAAAACCATACCTCACACCCATTAGGATGGACACTATCAAAAAAATAATAAAAAAAAAAAGCCCAGAAAATAACAGGTGTTAGTGAGAATGTGGAGAAATTGGAAGATTTGTGCACTGTTGGTGGGAATGTGAAATGGAGTAGCTACTATGGTAAAGAGTACGGAGGTACCTCAAAAAATTAAAAATAGAATTACTTTATGATCCAGCAATTCCATTACTGATAATATATCCAAAAGAATTAATCGCACACCAACGTGCATTACAGTATTATTCACAATAGCCAAGAGGTGGAAGAGACCAAAGTGTTCATCCACAGAGGAATGGATAGACAAAATGTGGTATATACATACAACAGGGTTATTATTCAGCCAAAAAAAGGGAAATCCTGTCACATGCTAAAACATGGGTGAAACTTGAGGACATTATGCTAAATAAGCCAGCCACAAAAAGACAAATACTGTATTAGTCTATTTATGTGAGGCATCTAAAATAGTCAAACTCATGGAATCAGAAAGTAGAATGGTGGTTGCCAGGAGCTAGGCGGAGGGGGAAATGGGAGGTTACTGTTCAATGGGTACAGAGTTTCAGCTTCACAAGATTAAAAAGTTATACAGATTTGCTGTCCAATATGAATACACTTAACAATACTGAACTGTACACTTAAAAATGATTAAGATGGTAAATTTCATACATCTTTTACAAAAAACAAAAACAGAAAACAAAAGCCCAGGTGGATTTGTACATGCATTCAAGTTTGAGTTGCATTCTTCCACATCCTAAAAACTCTGTAATTGTACCTAGAGTTTCAAAGCTTTGATACCCTTAAAAATTATTTTATAGATGTGGTCTGGAGAATATAACAAAACAACATTTGAACAAAGCAATGAATAAGATGGAAAGAGACAATGAATTACAATGTTCAAAAGTAGCATCCACCAAGGAGATTTAATGCTGATTTGCAGATACAATACAAATAAGACTTTCCACTAATTGTCCAGAGTGGGCAATTCTAATTGTTAAAAAAATATATATTGATAATCAAAAAAATCTGGTGATTCCTCTTTCAGGCATAATGATCCACCTAGTAAGATCAAACAACCAGCCAACCAGTTATACTATTCCTATCAAGTTGTCAAATTTAAAACATAAATACAATGTAAAAAAACCATACTGAGAAATAACATACATACAGAAAGGACAAAATCTTAAATGTAATAGACAATGAATTTTGACCCCAATGTGCACACACGTGTGTGCACACACACACAGAGTGAAACCACACAAATCAAGATACAGAATACTTCCAAAACGACAGAAGACTCTCTCATGCTGCCTTCCCAGTCAACCCTTCTCGAGAATGTTTTACAGCTGATACTTGGTACTATTAATTATGTTGTGTGACACTCACTTCTGCATACCATTAATAGGAGTGTAATTAGTGGATGCTTTCTATAAGGCAATTTTATAATATTATCAAAAGTATTGACAATGCTTAAATTTCTTTAGTAAAGAAGGAATTGAATTTCTTGGAGTCTATCCTAAATAAATAATATGAGATTTAATAAAACACATACATATAAGGATGCTTATCACTGCAAAAATGTTTTCAAAAAATCAGAAATTGCATGGATATAAGTCAAAGAATACAAATTTTCAGTTAAAGAAGAATAAGTTCTTAGGATCTAATGTACAGCATGGTGACTACAGTTATTCATACAGTGCTGTACACTTAAGAATGTTGAGAGTGGATCTTAAACATTCTCCCTACAAAAAAAATAAAAACAGTTAACTATGTGAGGTGATAGATGTATTATTTTGATCTTGGTAATCATTCCAAGATTCAAATGTATATCAAATCATCATGTTGTATACTTTAAATACATACAATTATATTTGTCAATTATTTCTCAATAAAGTCAGAGAAAAAATAAAGCACACACAAAAACTAGAAATAGACTAAGTAATCATCACAAGGGCATGGTTAGATTTTAATATATCCACTTGATGGAATAGTTTGCAATTATTAAAAATTAGGTTTTTAACCAATTTATGACATGAAAAAATACTGATAAAATTAGGTATTAATTAATAAGGATGAAATAAAATGGGAAATTCAACATGATACTAATTTTGAAAAACAAAATTTATCTCTACTTAATAAACATATAGGAAATTTTAATTTTGTTCTTTTACTTCTTATATTTTCTAGATTTTTTATAATCATATGATTACATATGTAGAGAATATATGTGAAAAGATATATGTAGATATATGATGTCCACAATCAGAAAAAACCTTATTAAAAAAAAGTAACTTAGGAAAGTAAATGAATTATCATTGGTTCGGTTCCTTTGAGGATGAAATAACTGCAATTCCCATATAATGTACACTAGAGACGTAAATAAGCAAAACAACAAAGTGCAGAGCATCTCTGGAGTCAAATGCAGATGTCCATGAAGAATCCCATGACATACCTTGTGTTACAGACAACTGACAAAGGCTCATCATTTCAATGCTTTGTCAAAAGGAAAAGACTGTGAAAGCTGCATAAAATTCTGTTTTTCCTACAATGCAAAGAAAGCAGGAAATAAAAGAAAAATCCCAAGTCTCTATAATGACTCATTTTCATCTTCTTTCCAGAGTTCACAAGAGAGGTCAAAACCAATCCAATCTGGAAGCTTCTGGATGGGACCCAAAGTCCTCCTGACACCCACAGAACACAGATGACACAGAAAAGCAAACATCTGACCTGCTCTTTAGTATTTTGAAGTTCTTTACCAAAGAGCAAAATTTAAGGCCTGTATTCCCTGATGGATCCATAAATAACTCTCTCTCTCTGCTTTTTTTTTTTACTGAAAGTTGGAGGGAAAATAAACTTGCCAAGGTCTGTGCAACACAATACATATAGATGGGGCAAGAACATATTAGAGTTTTGATTTGTATTTACTTTCATGTTACCTTTTAAAAATTTCTATTCCCTCTGTGTACAGACTATATCAGCACAGTGGTACATGAATGTAATTTTTAAATAAACATACATATATGGGGTGTTCATACTCACATACTTTTAGTGGTAGGGGTACAGGCAAAAAAAAATCAGAGACTATCAGTCTAGACCAGAGGATCTCAGCCTCAATTAACTGTGAAACATGTTGCAGTTAATGTTTTACTGATAAGAGTGAAATACTAAATCAGTTTGGGATTTTTAAAAATCAGAGCAGATTCATTTTATCCCTCTCAGCTCTTATATAGGTAGTGTGCTTTACATTTTTTTTTTCATTTTAAAGATTTTATCTTTTAAAGAGGTTTAAGTTCGCAGCAAAATTAAAAGTACAAAGATTTCTCATATAACCTCTGTTCCCACGCCTGCATAGCCTTCCGCATTATTAACATCCCCCATCACAGCGGTACCTTTGTACCTCCAATGATACATCATTATCACCCAAAGTTCATAGTTTACATTAGGGTTCACTTTTGGTATTGTACATTCTATGAGTTTGGACAAGATGTATTCATCATTATAGTATCATACAGAGAATTTTCACTGCCCCCAAAATCTTCTACGCTCTGCCTATTCACTCCTCCCTCCTCTCTCCAACCCCTGGCAACCACTTATCTTTTTATTGTCTCCATAGTTTTGCCTTTTCCAGAATGTCTTGTAGTTGGAATCATATAGTACGTAGCTTTTGCAGATTTTCTTCTTTCACTTAGTAGCAAGCATTTAAGCTTCCTCCATGTCTTCTCATAGTTTGATAGTTTATTTCTTTTTAATGATGAATAGTGTTTCATTATCTGTATGTACCACAGTTTATCAATCCATTCACCTACTAAAGGATAGCAGGTTCCTTGGTTGCTTCCAAGTTTTGGCAATTATGAATGAAACTGCCCCAAACATCTGTGTGCAGGATTTTGTTGAACAGAAGTTTTCAACTCCTTTGGGTAAATACCAAGGAACATCACTGCTGGCTCATACAGTAAGAGTATGTTTAGTTTTCTCAGAAACTGCCAATTGGCTTCCCAAGTGGCTGTACCATTTTGCATGCCCACTAGCAACGAATGAGAGCTCCTGTTGCTCCACATCTTCACCAGGATTTGGTTGTATCAGTGTTTTGAATGTGGCCATTCTGATAGGTGTGAAGTGGTATCTTGTTATTATTTTAATTTGTGTTTCCTGATGACATATGATGTGGAATTTAATTTTATTTGCTTACTTGCCATTTGCATATGTTCTTTGGTGAGGTATCTGTTAAGGTTATTTATTCATTCATTCGTTCTGCTCTGGGTTTTAGTTGTAACATGTGGGCTCTAGTTCCCTGACTAGGGATCGAACCTGGGCCCCCTGCATTGGGAACGTGGAGTCTTACCCACTGGACCCCCAGGGAAGTCCCTGTTAAGGTCTTTGGCCCTTTTTGGGGGGGGGCGCTCCATGCAGCACCTGGGCACTTAGTTCCCTGACCAGGGATTGAACCTGTGCCCCATGCACTGGAAGTGCAGAGTCTTAAACACTGGACTACCAGGTAAGTCCCTGGTCCACTTTTTCAATTGGGCTGTTTCTTTTCTTTTTGTTGTGTTTTAAGTATTCTTTGTGTATTTCGGATAATGGTCCTTTATCAGATGTGTCTTTGAAAACATTTTCTCCCAGTCTGTGGCTTGTCTTCTCATTCTCTCGATATTGTCTTTTGCAGAGAAGAAGTTTTCAATTTTAATTAAAATTGAAATCCAGCTTATGAATTATTTCTTTCACGGATTGTGTCTTTGGTGTTGGTGGAATGCTTTTTTTCAGTGGAAAGTCATACAGCTTGCCCTTTTTTCTCCAAAGCCCCAAATTAGCCCTCATTTCTGAGGTACTATTAATTGTTAAGAAAAGTATAAATCATTGTAACACATTTTCTCCTGAGAAAATTTCTTTCTTTTAAATGAGAAACATGAACAGATGTATAACAGAATACAGATAAAGAACAGACAGCATGCATAAGCAGTTCATAAACAAGAATGGGACTATGAACATCATTAATAATACTGAGTACATATCATCACTGAACCAAAGCAACGATGTGAATGAAATTAGCATTAGTTATTTATATTATGCTAATTTAAAAAATCAACAGATGGTATATTAAGACAAGTTTTACGTAAGCTTATCCCTCAGTTGTAATATTTCCTTGTCATGTAAATATACATGTGGAGAAATGAGTTGAAAAGCAACTCATCTTGCATTGTAAATAAAGTTTAAAAATTAGACAAACCTTGTGGTTTACCATGTTGTATTATAATTTTTGAAAGTCCAAATGACTGATTTATCAGATGGATAAAATGATTTTATTAATGTCAAATAAAGAAAAAATGTCGGTAGTACTATTTTCTTATACTTTTCAATATCTGGATAGATCATGAAAGAGGGGCACAGTTGTGACCATCACCCATCATTCATGTTGCAGTAGGAAAAAGACAAGAACCTTGGGCCTATATTTCAGTCCCATCTGAAGAGATCATCTCTATACTAGCATTCCAGAAATCCACACTGCTCCTCAATCTCCAAGCAGTTCACATGGACTGGACTTTCAGAAGTGCGGATGGTGTCAGGACCTAGAGGGACCCTGAAGTTGAGCAATGGGAAGGAGAGAGGTGCAGAGTTAGGAATAGACAACAGCCACAAGTAAATCAATGTGCTGACTTGTTCCAAAGTTTCCCCAGAGATAGACTGGCTATTTGTCAGGAAAGCATTTTAAGTCAACACCTCCAGCTATTCAGGGGCTAACTTAGCCATTGATGGGATCATAAGATGTAGGATTAAAGTGGGAGGTCACTTCATTCCCTTTAGATCTCATGGTGATTTTGTCAAGCCTAGAAGGCAGTGTGTGTCAGAAAGGCAAAAATCGAGAGCCAAAAAGAAAAAACCAAACACCACAAAAATAAACAACGAAGTCCTTCTAGTCTCTGTACTAGAGATGGTGAACAGATGCTCTTCAGATCACTGAGAAATGGCCTTAAGTTATAATAATCAGAATTTAGACATATCATAATTTTGGTACAGATGGGATGGAGAGCCCAAGGGATTAAAAATCTAGTGATAAATAGGGAAGCAGAGGTAGTGGGTGAGGATATTTTCAGAGGAGAGAATTAGTTAACATGGGAATGGGTTATATTGATGAAGATTGTTCAAAGGACATTTGTTCTCAACAGACATTAAAATAGGATAGAATCTCACCCCTCTGGGCCAATACAAATTAATTCTCAGGCCTCTTAAGATTTTACAATTCTATGATTCTCTGTAGGGTGTAATTAAATTTTACTACCAGATTTGTTCTATGAAATGTGATGAAATGGACATTGCTCAGAAGTGGTTCATCCTGGTCAAAGTAAACCCCACTTCCTTATGCCTAGCAGAGCCACACACGGACACACAGCCTAAGATTTGTGATTTGGGGGAATACTCTTCAGGACATTAAGCAATGATCCTTAACACTAGCTGCATATTATAGCCATCTGAGGAGCTTTTTAAAAATTGATGCTGCAAGAACACTGAATACTACAGAACACCACCGAAAGAAATTACAGAAGACCTAAATAAATGGAAACATCTCATGTTAATAGTTTGGATGGCTTAACATTGTTAGGATGGTAATACTCTTCAAATTTACACACAGAATCAATGCAATTCCTATCAAAATCCACTCTGGCTATTTTATAGAAAGTGACAAGCTGATCCTAAAATTCATATGGAAATTCAGGGGACCCCAAATAGTCAAAACAATCTTGAAAAGGAACAACAAGGTTGTAGGACTCACGCTTCTCAATTTCAAACTTACTACAAAGCCACAGTAATCAAGACTGGTACTGGCATAAGGTTAGACGTATAAATCAACGGAATAGAATTGAGTCCAGAAATAAACCCCTGTGTCTATGGTCAGTTGACAAGAGTGCCAAGACATTCAGTGGGCAAAGAATAGTCTTTTCAACAAATGGTGATAGGACATGTGATATTGTGATTTATAATAAGATATGTTTGGTCTTCATCCCCGTTTCTTGCATAAAACTTGCCGTGGATTGGCTGATTTCAAATCTACTTGTTTATGACTTAAGTGAAGCTGTTTCATCTAAGGGTGACCTTGTTTATCTTGAAGAAGCTGTGCCAAGATGATATCATCGACATCTGTTGTGGATCAGCACTCAGTAGCTCAGCTCTTGAGAGGTGCTGCTGGCTGGGCTTACGGATCAGAACATACGGAAGAGTGGCTAACACAATGATGGACATTTAAACTTTAAATCCCAAGTATTTGTGAAGATTTACCAGGAGTGTTCGGTCTGGGCAAGGCTGTTCTTTGCTGATCAAAATAGCTCTCCAAAGAGCTCAAGACACTGGCTCCTGCCATGTACACTCCTGGTCGACAGTGGGTTAAACCACGCAGCAGTCTCAGGAAGAGAAGGGACATCTGTTTGGCAAGGCTACCCCTCACAGGAGTGGTGCAAGCCATGTAAGCGACCCCAGAGCAGCTTACCTTACTGGTTAATACTGGCACCTTCACACCACTAGCATCAAGCTCTAGCAACGAAAGGGACTCTCTGTTTGTGCTGGCAGCTGGATATCCGCTCTTGGTTGGCTAAGCTGACTCTACGGAAACCAGCTTGTAGAAAGGTACACCTCGACTAAATTTGGACTTACTTCTTTCAGCTCCTCTCTGCCTGAGGCAATTGTGTAATTAATCTATCGTTGGTTTGAAGCATGAAGTCTCTTTATTGGCTTATTAAGAGACATTATCCTATATGCTATTGGCTTGTGAAATATTACTCTTATAAATTATAATTACTGCCTTGAACCTGCATTAAACAAATTATTGGCAAAGACAATCTCAGTCTCTGAGCATAATCTGCTGGACAAAACAGAACTCCAAAAACCCTTGGAATTTCCTAAGTGATGAGAGCCATGACAGTTTTTTGTTATGTTAATGAGGAGACTTTTGGAAAGCACCTAGGGATGGTGGCTGGTTGCCAGGAGAACCAACCCTGTGATTCCAATGTTGGAACTTGCAGTCCCACCGCCGTGAACTCAGGGGAGGGGGAAGGGGGATGGGGGATGGACGCTGATAGCCAGTAATTTAATCAATCACACCTAGCAATGAAGCCTCCATAAAAACCCAAAAGGACAGGACTCAGAGAGTAGAGAGGAGATGGGGCCAAGATGCAGGAGTAGAAAGATCCTGAGCTCACCTCTTCTCACGAGCACACCACAGTCACAACTATTTGCAGAACAACCATCAGTGAAAAACACTGGAACCTACCAGAAAAGATCTTCTACAACTAAAGACATAAAGAAGGAGCCACAATGAGATGGGTAGAAGGGGCATACTTGCAATATAACCAAGTCCCACACCCCCAGGTGGGTGACCCACAAACTTGAGAGTAATTATTACGACAGAGGTTCTCCCACAGGAGAGTTCTGAGCCCCATGTCGGGCTCCCCAGACTGGGGGATGATGAGCTCCCAGAGCATTTGGCTTTAAAGGCCAGTAGGGCTTAATTTTGGAAGTCCCAAAAGACAGCGGGGAACAGAGACTTCACTCCTAAAGGGCACACACAAAATTTAACACTCTCCAGGATCCAGGGCAAAAGCTGTAATTTGATAGGATCCTGGGCCAGACCTTCCTGCTGGTCTTGGACAGTCCTCGGGGAGGCAGGGAGCAGCTGTGGTTCACTCTGGGGACATGGACACTGGCAACAGCCATCTTGGGAGCTTCTTTTACAGCACGGACGCTGGTGCTGGCAGGCACCATCGTGAAATACTCTAGCTCATTAGCATCAAGACCTGGCCCTACTCAACTGCCTGCAGACATCACTGCTGGGACGCCTCAGGCCAAACAACTAACTGCAGGGACACAGCCCCACCCATCAGCAGCCAGGCTGCCAAAGACTTCCTGAGCCCACAGCAATCTCTAGGCATGCCTCTAGACATGGCCCTACCTACCAAAGGGCCAGGACCCATCTCCACCCACTAGTGGGCAGGAACCAGTCCTGCCCTCCAGGAAGCCTGCTCTAGCCCCTGGACCAGCTTCACCCACTAGGAGGTAGACACAAGACACAAGAAAACCACAATCCCACAGCCTGCTGACGCAGCCTGCCGTGGCAGGCCAGGGACCCTGCCCTGGGACCAGTTGGGCCCTGGCCATGAGCTCTGGGACACCCTGGACTCCATACCCAACTGTGTCAGGAATCAGTCCCCCACACCAGAGATCTGACACCAGCTCTGGGATCCCTGGGCCCTGCAGCCAGACTCCAGGACCTGGATCTGGCACTAATCCCAGGACCTGGCTTCACCCACCAGTGGGTGGGCAACAGCCCCAGAGTCTTCTAGACCCCGACTCCACCCACCAGTGAGCCAGCACTAGCCCCAGAGCCCCCTGGGGTTCTACAGTCAGTCCCCTCCTGACCTTGCCCCGCCACCCAGCAGCTTCTGCACAAGGCAGAGCCTTGCAACCAACCAGACTAGCAGCCAACCAAGCCTACCAGAGTGCCCACATAGTCAGCCTGCCACACAGAAGGACCCATGCAGCCCTCCGAGGGGGAACACCTAGAGCATATAGCTTGAGTGACGAGAGAGGGATGCACTGCTGGGATGCACAGGAGCCTCCTACAGACGGCCACTTCTCCAAGATCAGGAAACTAACCTACCAGATACCTAAAAATGCAAACAGCAACTTAGGTAAAATGAGGTGGCAGAGGAACATGTTCCAGACAAAGGAACAAGATAAAGCCCCAGAAGAAGAACTAAGTGAAGTGGAGATAGGCAATCTACCTGAGAAAGAGTTCAGGTAATGATTGTAAAGATAATCAAAGAACTTGGGAGGAGAATGGGTGCACAGGGCAAGAAGTTAGAAGTTTTTAACAAAAAGAAAATATAAAGAAAAAAACAGAGATGAAATGAAATGAAAAAATACACTAGAAGGAATCAAGAGTAGACTAAATGATACAGAGGAACAGATAAGTGAGTTGGAAGACAGAGTAGTGGAAATCACTGCCGCTGAACAGAAAAAAGAAAAGAGAATGAAAAGAAATGAGGACAGTTTAAGAAACCTCTGGGACAACATCAAGTACACTAATATTTGCATTATAGGGGTTCCAGAAGGAGAAGAGAGAGAGAGAAAGGGGCTGAGAACATATCTGAAGACATAAAAGCTGAAAACTCCCCTAATCTGGGAAAGGAAACAGTCACCCAAGTCCAGAAAGCACAGAGTCCCACACAGGATTAACCCAAAGAGGAATACACCGTGACACACTGTAATCAAAATGACAAAAATTAAAGATAAAGAGAAAATATCAAATCAGCAAGGGAAAGGCAACAAATAACATACAAGAGAACTCCCATAAGACTACAGGATGATTTTTCAGCAGAAACTCTGCAGGCCAGAAGGGAGTGGCATGATATATTTAAAGTGATGAAAGGGAAAAACCTACAATCAAGAATACTCTACTCAGCAAGGCTCTTGTTCAGATTTGATGGAGAGACCAAAAGCTTTAGAGACAAGCAAAAACTAAAAGAGTTCACTAAATCAGCTTTATGACAAATGTTAATGGGACTTCTCTAGGCAAAAAAGAAAGGGCCACAACTAAATACAAGAAAATTATGAAATGGAAGAGCTCACTGGTAAAGGCAAACATACAGAAAACATAGGAAATAATCCATGCACAAAGCTAGTAGGAAGGTTAAAGGACAAAAGTAGTAAAATCATCTATATCCACAATAAGCAGTTAAACAATTAGGTGAAAAATATGATTATCAAAACAGTAGTTGTGAGGGGAGGAGAGTACAAATCAATGCAGGGTCTTTAAAATGCATTTGAAATTAAAACTACCACCTCTATATATATAGACTGCTCTATAAAAACCTCATGGTAACCACAAACCAAAAATCTATAATAGATATACACAAGAAAGAACAAAAGAAATCCAAACATAACACTAAAGATAGTCATCAAATTACAAGAGAAAAGAACAAAAGAAAGGAAAAAATAAAGACCTACAAGAACAACCCCCGAACAATTAACAAAATGGCAATCAGAACATACATATCAATAATTACTATAAATATAAACGGACTAAACATTCCAATCAAAAGACACAGAGTGGCTGAATGGATACAAAAACAAAACCCATACATATGCTGCCTATAAGGCACTCACTTCAGATCTAAAGACACACAGACTGAAAGTAAGGTGATGGAAAAAGGTATTCCATGCAAACGGAAATCAAAAGAAAGCCAGAGTAGCAATACTTACATCAGATAAAATGGACTTTAAAATAAAGACTGTTACAAGAGACAAAAAAGGACATTACATGATGATCAAGGGATCAATCCAGAGAGCAGGGAGGGTGGCACGCCTGGAGGGCAAAGAAGTTCCTCATCCTTTCCCATGTATCCTGCCCTAGGCATCTCTTTCATTTGGTATTCCTGAGTTATATGTTGACTGAAAAAAAAAGTACACAACTCAAGAGCTGTGAGTTCAGTTTTATCTGGGGCAAAATGAGGACTACAGCCATGGAGACAGCCTCTCAGTTAGCTCTGAGGAACTGCTCCAAAGAGGTAGGGAGGGAGGTCAGTACATGCATGATCTGGTGACGGGGGGTACATGCCATCAAGCACAGATCTTGGTGGAAGGATGCTGCTAGTCACGAGGAGCAGACGTCTCTGTTAATGATGTTAGTGCTTTTCCAGGTACGAGAAGATGCAAAAAACTGGGTTCATAAAATTTTCTTCTGAAAACATTTAACTATCTAAAGGCCTGTTCTGCCAGTTTTTCCAGAGCAATCCATGCCTCATTCCTGATCTCCATCCTGAACTCCTTTCAGGGTGTGTTAAAAGTCAGGAACTACAGTGGCTAGTGACTTAATTCTTGTAGAACCAGATGGAGAGGACTTTTTTTTTTTCACTATCATATTCTTTTATAGTAAACCAGTAACCTAGTAAGCAAATGTTTTCCTGAGTTCTGTGAGCTGCTCCAGCAATTACTAAAACTCAAGCAGGGGGTTGTGGGAACCTCTGATCTATAGCCAGAGCTCAGGTAATAATCTGGACATGCTATTGGCACCTGAAATTAGAGGGGGGGCAGTCTTATGGGACTGAGCCCTTTACTTGTGGGTCAATATTGAGTTGAATTGTAGGACACCCAGTTGGTGTCAGAGAATTGCTTGGTAACATAGGGGAAAAACTCACACACTGGAATTAGGTGCAGAATTGTAGTTGGTGATCAAAAGTGAGATTAGAATCACAATTATAAGATGAATGGACATCCACATTCAGAAGAATGAAGTTGGACTCCTAACTCATTTCATATACAGAAATTAACCCCAAATACATCAAAGACATAAATGTAAGAGGTAAAACTATAAAACTAGAAGAAAACATACGTGTAAACTTTCATGATTTTGAACTGGGTATTGGTTTCTTAGATTTGATACCAAAAGCACAACCAATAAGGAAAAAACAGATAAACTGGACTTGATCAAAATTAAAAACTTTTGGGACTTCCCTAGTGGTCCAGTGGTTAAGACCCCATGCTTCCAATGCAGGCGGCACCAGTTTGATCCCTGGTCAGGGAACTAAGATTTTGCATGCTGTACCGTGTGTCCAAAAAAAAATTTTTTTTAACTTTTGTGCATCAAAAAGGACTATAAAATGAAAAGACAACCCACCAAAAACTGGGAGAGGGACTTTCCTGATGGCACAGTGGTTAAGAATCCACCTGCCAATGCAGGGGACATGGGTTCGAGCCCTGGTCCAGGAAGATCCCACATGTCACAGAGCAACTAAGTCCATGTGCCACAACTACTGAGCCTGTGTTCTAGAGCCCGCGAGCCACAACTATTGAGCCCACATGCCACAACTACTGAAGCCCGCGCACCTAGAGCCCATGCTCCGCAACAAGAGAAGCCACCACAATGAGAAGCCCACAAACTGCAATGAAAAGTAGCCCCCACTCTCCACAACTAGAGAAAGCCCACATGCAGCAACGAAGACCCAATGCAACCAATAAATAAATATATAAATAAATTCTAAAAAACCAGTAGAAAACATTTGTAAATCATATATCTGCAAATCATATATTATATATCAATAAATCTATACTCTGGTATCCAGAATATATAAAGACCCTTAAAACTCAACAATAAAAAGACATATAACTCAAGAGAAAAGTGGATGAGGAATTTGGATAAACATTTCTCAGAAGAAGATATACAAATGGACAATAAACACATGAAAAGAGGTTCAACATTATCAGTCATAAGGGAAATGCAAATCAAAACCACAAAGAGATACCACTTTTTCATACCCATTAGAATAACTATAATTGAAAAGACATAATATTAAATGTAATCGGGAGAAAGTGGGGAAACTAACCCTCATACATTGCTAGTGGGAATGTAAAATAATGCAGCCACTTTAGAAAACAGTTTGGCAGTTCCTCGCAAAGCTAAACATAGTGTAACTATCTGACTCAGTAATTTGACTCCTAAATGTATACCCAGGAGAACTGAAAACATATATCCACAAAAAAACTTGTACATGAATGTTCACAGCAGCAATATTCATAACAGCCAAAAGGGAAACAATCCAAATGTCCGTCAACTGATGAATGGATAAACAAAAGGTGGTACAGCTATGCAAAAGAATATTATTCAGTCATAAAAAGGAATGATGTAGGGATTCATGCTACAGTAAGTATGACCTCGAAAACACGATGCTAGCTGAAAGAAGTCAGTCTCCAAAGGCCACATACTGTATGATTCCATTTTTATGAAATGTCCAGAATAGGCAAATCCATAGAGACAGAAAGTAGATTAGTGGCTGCCAGGGTTTAGGAGGAGGAAGGAATGGGGAGCCAACAGGAATATGTTTCTTTCTGGGGAGATGAAAATGTCCTGGAATTAGGGAGTGCTGATGGTTGCACAACTTTGTGAAGACACTAAAAACCACTCAACTGCATACTTTGAGAGTGTGAATTTTATGGTATGTAAATTATATCTCAAAAAAATTCTATGAAAAAATACTGATGACTAGTCTCTACTCAGATCAATCAAATCCAAATATCTGGGCATGAGGCCAGAGCATTTAAATTTTTAAAGGCTCCTTAGTGATTCTGAAGCACCAGCGGCTTGTAATCCACTGCATTAAATAAACTATCAATCTTTTTTTTAATTGTGAATTTGTTGGCAGAGATTAACAAGATTCTTTGACCTTTCCATGGCTCTAATGGTAATTCTGATGGGGACAGATGGTACGAAAAGGTCTAGAGTAATCGTAGCTAAAACTTATCAGTGTCAGAATTCACCAGTGCTATCAACAAAGGGACATATTCTTTCATTTTGTTATAGTGTGTTTTTTTAAAAAGTTTTCCCCAGTGCTAATCAGTTAGCGTGTTCTTACATGTTCTCCATGTTGCAATATCATTGAATATTTTTCAAAGGATGTAACATTACCCTTAATTATAGTATCACTATAACAATCTGTACAATCTATAATGTCAGGGTTTGTTTTATTTTTTTAATCTACTCCTGCTTCAAAGTTCACACTGGGATAACCATGGTGACCCCTAGCTCTGAGGATTTCCTTTTGGACCCAGGAGAGAGATGCAGACTTCAGATCTTGGGGCTGTCCAAAGGGTGGGGTGCTTTAAGTGAGCACAGGCTAAACTTTGTCACCTATCCTGAGTGAAGGCAAGAACCACAACTGCCAAGTAGTTTTTAATTTTACTTTATCATCTGTTTAATATCTCCACTTAATTCCAAAAAGGAAGCTGAAGTAATACGATCATCTAAGAAAGTAGATTTAGGCCCGGAGTGGGCCTCGTAAGCAAAGTATTCGTTTCCAGCATGGTTCCTTATGCACAGAGATATGAGCCTAATAAATCCACTTAACCTGAATATTATGTGTCATTTTTGAAAATGATTGCTTTCTACGTGGTCTAATCCTATGATGAGAAGCAGCAGGGACAAAGCCATGCAGAAGATGTAATGGCAAAGTTCTCTACTGGGAAACACCTTGTTTCTGCTAAGATACCAGAATTATATACATTTTTTTATTAGAAAAGTTTAGCGTATTTAAGCAATAACCTTTCTGAAACATGTAAGTCTCTAAATAATGGCTTTCAAACTTTTAATCTCCTATTAATAAGCATCATAGGTGGAATGCAAAACACTCTCCTGAAGCATATCAGAGTTACAAAACATAACTCTACCTATAACTTTGCTACTTTGTACTCCTTACAAAAAAGCACATCAGTATTGAAGTAAGTAGGAGCAATGTTATTAATATTGAATCTAGACTTCTGTTCATTGTACTCGTCTTTGCTAATATTGAATTATACTAATATTTAATTTGGGGTTAGATTCAATAGAAATGCAATTACGACAATCTATTGAGGTAGTTTCAATACTGTGGCAACACTGAATCTATTGAATTTAGAATTACCCTAATAATAACATCAGTTTAGAGAAGCTTCTTATTAGATACTTCTGACCTAGCTGTGATGGAGAAACTGGTACCACACAGCCCTCTCTCTATAAGCAACCACAAAACTAGGTAAAGTAGATGAAATAGACACAGTCTGGGAGGACTTTAATTCCTGAAAGAAAGGAAACAAACAAGGTAAGTTACATATACACAAAAAACTTCACTGATGAATTATCTCAAACATCTAAAGAGAAAATAATACTAATCCTACACAATCCTTTTTAAGAAAATAGAGGAGGGGGGAACACTTACAAATTTGTTTTATGAGACCAGAGTTACTCTTATATCAAAACTAAGAAAAGACATTACAAACCCCCCCCCCAAAAAACTGCTGACCAATATCAAGAACATAGATATAAAAGTCCTTAACAAAATTTTAGCCAACTGAGCACAGCAACATGGAAAAAGAATAATTATCATGATTAAATGGGGTTTATCCCAGAATGAAAAGCTAATTTAACATTTTAATACAAACTGATGCCATTTAACAGAATAAAGAAGAAAAATCATGTGATCATCTCCAAAAATGCAAGAAAAGAATTTGACAAAATGTAACACTCATTCATGATAAAACCTTTCAGCAAACACTGAATAACAGGTAATTTCTCAACCCAATAGAGGACATCTACAACTAGCAACATATTTAATAGTGAAAGATTAAAACATTTTTCCCCGAAGATTAAGATCAGGACAAGTACTCCACTCTCACCACTCCTAGTAGAGGTCTTCAATAGTGTAATAAGACAAGAAAAAGAAATAGAAGGCATAAAACTATAAAGGAAGGAGTAAAATTGTCTTTGCAGGTGACATCATCATATACACAGAAAATCTCAGACAACTTAATAAAAGCTACTAGAGCTATTAAGTGAATTTAGGAAAGTTTCAGAATATAAGACCAATATACAAAACTCAGCTGTATTTCTATATATTAGCTAATGAACATTTGAAAAATTAAACTTAAAATAATGCCATTTAGAATAACATAAAAAATCCAAAGTCAGGTATGCACTTAATAAAACATATGTAAGATATATACCATGAAAACTACAAAATATTGCTAAGAGAATCAAAGAAGACCAAAAAAAAAAAAAAAAAAAAAAAAAAGGGAAAGACATATTTACTGTTTCTTAACTCATTATTGACCATGGGATTTTTGCAGACATTAACGCCTGTGGCTAGTGATTTTTATTTTGGCTGGCCAAAAAAGTAGTTCTGTTATTTCATTAACACTTTGCGGGTTATCACATTCAATAGTTACACCTGACACACCTATAACATCTTCTAATTTTCGTGAAATGTTGTCTTCAATCCTCTCCTCTGTAGAAGCAAAGGAGCATTGTCTAGCACCATGAGTTTCATTTTCACTTTCCATATCAGAATCAATCACTAAGGTTTTTTGTCTTTTTGTTGGTCTAATATTCACATCGTCTGAATCAGAACTATGTTCTGAAGAACTATACAAGACACTTGTGTATATGTCGCTCAGACAATCAGAGAAAGTATCTGCATAAAATTCACTGAAAAATTCTTCTTCACTCAAAATTTCAAGATGCGTCATTTTTGAAAATTTTATGTTTAGAATATACAGAAGGTTGGAACAAAAACCTAATGGAGCAAAGCGTGAATAGTAACGAAAATCACAGGTTGTATAATAAACCCTTGATCAATATTAAGCTCTAACAACTTCCCACAGTGATGTTAATTGTATCACTGCCTAAAAAATGTATTGATATATCTCTGGTCAATAATGGTCAGGTAATAAAAGACATGTTAATACGTCTCTGTTCAATATATGTTAAGATGTTAATTCCCCAAAAATTGACCTAAAGATTTGACAGAACCATAATCAGAATCCCAGAAGACATTTTTTTTTTTGTAGAAATTAACACAGACTGTAAAATTTTTAGAGAAGTTTGAAGGGCCTGAAAGAGATGATGCAATTCTGAAAAAAAAATAAAGTTGGAGGATATACACTATTTCAAGATTGCTAAAATCCTATGGTAATCAAGACAGTGTGGTATTAGCATAAAGGCAGACAAACAATATTGGAGAGGGTGTGGAGAAAAGGGAACTGCCCTGCACTGTTGGTGGGACTGTAAGTTGGTACAGCCACTATGGAAAACAATTTGGAGGTTCCTTAAAAAACTACAAATAGAACTTCCATATGATCCAGTAATCCCACTCCTGGGCATATACCCAAAGAAAACCATAATCCCAAAAGAAACTTGTACCATAATGTTTATTGCAGCACTATTTACAATAGCCAGGACATGGAAGCAACCTAAATGCCCATCAACAAATGAATGGATACAGAAGATGTGGCATATATACACAATGGAATATTACTCAGCTATAAAAAGGGATGAGATGGAGCTATATGTAATGAGGTGGATAGAACTACAATCTGTCATACAGAGTGAAGTAAGTCAGAAAGAGAAGGACAAATATTGTATGCTAACTCACATATATGGAATCTAAAAATGGTACTGATGAACTCAGTGACAAGAACAAGAACGCAGATACAGAGAATGGACTGGAGAACTCGAGGTATGGGAGGGGGCGGGGGGTGAAGGGGAAACTGAGATGAAGCGAGAGAGTAGCACAGACATATATATACTACCAACTGTAAAATAGATAGTCAGTGGGAAGTTGTTGTATAACAAAGGGAGTCCAACTCGAGGATGGAAGATGCCTTAGAGGACTGGGGCGGGGAGGGTGGGGGGGACTCGAGGTGGGGGGGAGTCAAGGAAGGGAGGGAATACGGGGATATGTGTATAAAAACAGATGATTGAACTTGGTGTACCCCCAAAAAATAATAAAAAAATAAAATATAAAATAAAATAAAACAAAACAAAACAAAAAAAAGGCAGACAAACAGATCACTAGGTTAGAACATAGTATAAGAGTAGAACCATATGTATTAATTTTTGACCAAGGTACTAGAGAAGCTCAATAAGGGAAAAAAATAATTCTATCAAATGGTGCTGAAACAACTGACTATCTATGCAGGAAAAAAAAATCAATTGCAACTCATACCTGACACCAAACACAAAAAATAGTTTGAGATGGATCATAGCTTTTAATGTAAAAGCAGAAACCACACAGCTTCTAGAAAAAAACACAGGAGGTTGTCTTTGTAAATATTTCTTTGTCAGGACCCACAAAGCACTAATCATAAAAGAAACAAATTGATAAAATTGACTTAATTGAAATTTAAAACTTCTGTTCATCAAAAGACCCTGTTAAGACAGTGAAGAGAGCTCCCCGGTGGCCTATTGTTTAGGTTTCTGGGCTTTCACTGCCATGGCCTGGGTTCAATCCCTAGTCGTGGAACTGAAATCCCACAAGCTACACAGTGAGGCTAAAAAAAAAAACAACAACAAAACAAAAAACACTGAATGAGCAAACTATATGTGGGAGAAATATTCACAACATACGTATCTGACAAAGGACTTATATCCAGAATATCTGAGCAACTCTTATGACTCAATAATTAAAAGATGAACAAACCAATTTTTTTTAAAGTAGTCCAGAAGACTTCTGCTTTCAGAAAGATGGAGTAGACATACTTTTCCCTTACTCCTGCTAAGTACAGCTAAAACTCTGGACATTCTACATAAAGCAAAGACAAGAAGACTCTGAGGTCGGGGAAGAGGCAGACCAGCTATAGACCTCAGGAACTGAGGAACAAGGTGGTAAGTTCCCTGGGTTTTCTTTGCTTCATATATTCCAGACTGGATGCTGGAGAAGCCAGTAATCTGTCAAAGCCAATGGCTGTGTGCCTGCACATACACAGGCACACACACACACTCTAGAAAAGTCTGCTGGCTTCAGCAAAAGGAGCAAAAGAGACAGCCTTGAGTCTGGTTCCAGCTGTTCAATCTTGTTTTGTAGGCTGTGAGGAATAAACCACCTTTCTAGCCTAAACTTCAGTGGGATTTAACTAAAAGCCCTAACTCAACTTAAAACTTTTTTTCCTGAGATCAAAACTCTATTTTCTTATCTCAACTTCTCATCTTTAGGAACGATAGGAAGTTAATTCTTCTCTTCTTTCACTTTCTTCAGTGCTTAGCCTGTATCCTATATATCAACATCAATTTTATTGAGCTATAATTTGCTTCAATATGTATCCATTTTAAATGCATAACCTGATAAGTTCTGATGCATGCATATACCAATGAAACTGTAACTGCAATCAATATACAGAACACTTTCATCACCCTCCAAAGTTTCATCTTCCTTCTTGGCAGCCCATCTCTCAGTCCCAAGCGTTTTTTGGTCACTGTGTTTGCATTTTCACTATAGTTTGTATTTACATTTTTGGGTCTGGCTTTTTTCACTCGGCATAATGGTTTTGCATGTATGTCACATTTATCTGTATGTCACATTTACCTGTAGTTTGTTCCTTTTTATTGCTGAGTAGTATTCTACTGCACATATATACACCACATTTTGTTTATCCACTCAACAGGTGAAAGACATTTGGGTTGTACCCTGTTTGGGCTATTATTGTGAATAAAACTGCAAAAGGTGATTCATGGAAAAAGAAATGATGCCATAGAAGTGCATTTATTGATATGGAAAAATGTTCATGACCAATTTTGCTGAATGAAAAAAACAGACTACAGAACAGTTTATATAATATGGGCCCAATTCTGAAAAGAATATACTTGTGTAAATAAGTAAGTGCATAGAAAAAAGCCTCAAATGTTAATGATGGTTATCTCTGGGTGTTGAGATTACATGATTTTTAAGTTAAAAAACCAATAAAGTGGGCAAAAGACTATAACAGGCACTTCGCAAAGGAGGACTGGTCAATATGTGCACATGAAAACCGATCCTTAGTCATCAAGGAAATGCAAATTAAAGTCATCAAGTGATGCCAGACTGACAGCACCAAGTGTGGGCCAAGATGTAGAGCAACAGAACCTCATATGTTACTAGCCGGAATGTAAAACTGTACAACTACTTTGAAAACTGGTCTGGCAGTTTCTCGTAAAGTTAAACATGCACCTACCTTATGACCCAGAAAATACACCTCTAGGTATTTACCCAGGAGAAATGAAAACACTGGACACAGAAAAGACTTGTGCATGAACATTCATAGTAGTTTTATTCTTAACACAGAATGTTCCAGTAAGAAAATCAGATTTCAAAAAATTTTACCTTGCTCTCTTTTCTTTGCCTAGCCTGGGCTTCAACAACTAGAATAGCAACAAACTAGAAACAACTCAAACATCCAGCATCCATTGGTAGGAGAATGAATAAACAAAACGGGTTCTTCCATACAAACAAAGACTACTCAGCAATTTAAAAAAATGATAGAAGAAAATCACTTCTGATACACACAACACATGGATGGGCCTCAACATCCTTATGCTGAGTGAAAGAAGCCAGGTACAAAGAGATACATACTGATTCCATCTACACAAAGTCCTGTCATAGGCAAAACCAACCCACAGCAAACGAAATCAGGGCAGTCGTTGCTGTGCAGTGTGCTGGAGTGGGAGGGGTTGACAGGGGTAAGGCCGGAGGGATATCTGGGGGGTTATGGCAGATGGGGTATCGTGATGGAGTATGGGTTACACAGACAGATATGACTGCTGAAACTCAGAAGTGCTCACTTAAGAGCTGTCATTTCACTGTATTTCAATAAAAATGGGGAATATTAAAAACAAAAAGAAAATAAATCTTTTTGTTAATGTAAGTTTCAAACATACAAAACAGTAGAAAGTGTACTTTTATGAGTTCTCTATCGTAATTGAGTAATGATTTGCTAACTCTGTTACTGGCAATAAACTGCTTAGACACATGTCAACGAATTCCCCACTCGTTCTTGAGCCAAGAATGATTGTGTGTTGACTTACTAATAAAAGGCAGAATTTTCTAGCTTTCTCAGGGATTCCAATGGAATGTCAGCATTTGACCTATTGACACCTATTGAAAAAATGAGGTCATTTTCAAATACCAGTGAGGCTTCATTTTTTAGGGTTTTTCTTTTTTTTAAATGGTATACATTGCCTTTAGGAGGAAACAACCAGGATGGAATGATTTATTTTAAAATAAGCTCAATATTTTTTCTATTTCACCAACTGAAGAACGGCAGTGATAATTTATGCCATACTTCTCTCCAGTTGTATTTTGGAAGATGAATTAATGAAAGGAATGAGGTAGACTGGTGTTAGAATGCTGTTTTTACCAATTATCAATATTTGCTATGTGATCTTGAATAAATTTCTTTTTATTTATTTATTTATTGGTTGCATTGGGTCTTCATTGCTACACATGGGCTTTCTCTAGTTGCTGGGGGCAAGGGCTCCTCTTTGTTGAGGTGTGTGGGCTTCTCATTGAAGTGGCTTCTCCTGTTGCAGAGCACAGGCTCTAGGCATGCAGGCTTCAGTGGCTGCGGCACATGGGCTCAGAAGCTGTGGCACATGGGCTTAGTTGCTCCGTGGCGTGTGGGATCTTCCCGGACCAGGGATCGAACCCATGTCCCCTGCACTGACAGATGGATTCTTAACCACTGCGCCACCAGGGTGGTCCTTGAATAAATTTCTTAATCTTTCTGACCCTCAGTCTCCCCATCAATAGGCTTAGAATATGTACCTCAAAGTGTCATAATGAAGATTAAATATCATCTGAGAAAATGCCTTGACATCTGCCAGGAGCTCAGTAAATATTACTGCCTCCCCCTAACTCCTTAGCAGAGGACAAGAGTGAAGAATGTTCCTTCCTCCATATTTCAAAGGTAGGTACACTCTGAAATCTGGACCTTCTTTGGGGAATTTATACAAGCCCAGTTTGAACTGTTTTACAGGTGAGATGGCTCTGGGTGGATCAGGGTGGGTGGGGAGGGCAGTGTGATCCTCGCCTTTTATCTCTCTAGAACATTATGAACATTTTACAATAACTATGGGTTGATAATGATGAAAACACTGTATGCAGTTTCTATTCTTCTGGATGAAAGAACACTTGGAAAGCCATTTCTTGTTGCCGTTTGTTATTGTTTGTTTTTTACTGCCGTTGGGAAGCACTGATCTGGGAGCCGGCTGGTGTATGGGAGGCCAGCTTTCCTATTAGCTGGTGATGGGGACACGTCCACACAGGCTGCCGAGATGACTCTCAGGCCCTGAATGATGCTCCCCTGTGTGTGACAGGGAGGGCAGGCATGTAGAGGTCTCTCTGCCCTTCCTTCCGTTTTGTTTAAAGACAAGATCCATTTCTGCCTTTGTCACCACAGCAGAGACGCCAGACTTCACTATGAAGCCCAACCAGATCTCTGTAATAAATTACCTGGGAAAAGAGAAAAGGACAGAGTAATGTGTTTGGAAATCTAACTTTCTTCCTGGAGCGTTCAGGGTAACCTGTTTTGAAGAGGCAAGGTGGCACTAAGGTGTGTGCTGGGGAGTTTGCAGGCTAATGTTCGTAGAAAAAGTTCACTTGGTTCATTTAAGTCATCATTTATAAATCTTTCATATTAAGGGTGAAAGGTCTCCAAACCTGGGAAAATAACGTTACGAGATAGCACTGGACATTTGTACTGCATGTACAAATAAGCCTAGAGTTGACTAAAGCTTTACAACAATTCTGTGAGCTTGGCAATGTATCACTCATTTTATAAATGAGGAAACAAAGGCTCAAAGAGGTTGTGTGTTTGCTTGGTGTCATATACATGGTAAAGAAGAAAACGAGGCGGAGAACCCTGGCCCCAAACCTTTTCCCACTAGATGGCCCATGAGTGCCAGATGCCAGTTTGAATTCTTTTCAGAGTAGTATTAGTTGACTGGCCAGTGCAAAACTAGCCCAGACTGTGATTCTGGGGATCCAGAGAGTGAGGGGAAAGGTGGAGATGTAAGAAGCTGACGTGAAATGCTGCACACGAACACCACAGCAAGGGCTTCAGGGCTAAGATTCAAGAAGAGCCATTGATGGACTCTCTTGAATTGAATCCCGTTTCATATATTTCCTTTCTGAGATTACACCTCTTTTTCAGACTGAGAACAACCAATGTACAGTGAAGACCAAAGGAAAACAGAAACACACATCATTTCAAGAGAGTTATCAAAAGTATCATCAAAATGAGGAAGAAATTCATAAATGTACACACATAAATTTTTTTTAGATTAAAAACACTGTCCCATCAAATACAAAGCTTGTTTGATTTTTTTGTCAGCCCAATGTATTTTTGTTAGCAGTGTTGACCACTGAAATTATTTTCTTAGCACAGAATTTTCCAGTAAACCTCCCACATCAGTGCAAACTTCCTGTTCCTCTTCTTAGGCTCCTCATTATGGACAGCAAGACAGCTGACATTCAGCAGAAAATTAACTTAGCAGGGTGTGTGCTTAAAAGCATCAACTTCCAAGGAAAGGAAGTTTTTGTTTTGTTTTGTTTTACAAAGCATTGCTTTTTACTTGTGGTGGGCCTTTTGAAGTTACAGATTATTTTCTGAAGATAGAGGCTTTTGGATTAGCACAATTCTCAGTACCTGGAAAATATTCAATGTGTGCCGTTGAGCTCAGGGTTTAACATGTACTTTCCCTTGACCAAATAAAGAAATTTTGTGGGTCATTTTTTATTGTAGATGAGCTTATAGAAACAGGTGATCTCTGGAAATTGGGGGAACTGATTTGTGAAGACTGCGGTCCAAGAGCACACTTTCAAAAAAGGGGCCTCTGACCCTTCACTAATCACAAAACAAGCACACAGCTAATGTAACTCTCCTCTTAAATTTGTGGTCATCACGCTTGGCTGTATATAGTACTCACCTGGGGTAGGATGAGTAGTAGGATTTTTGAAAAAATACTGCTGCCAGGTCTCAGACCCAGAAATTCTTTTTTTTTTTTCCCAGAAATTCTTACACACTGTATAATTGGTCTAATCTACACCCTGAGCTTCAGACTTTAAAAAGCTTCCCAGGAGATTCCAATAGGCAGCCAAAGCTGAGAATCATTCTCTTATATGAATGAACACATTGAATCAATATCTACAAAGTACCAGGCACTGTGCTCGGCACTTGTTAGAGTTTATTTTACTAATGTGGAAACTGGGACTCATGGAGGTTGATTTGCTTACCATAATAGAGCAAGCTAAGTGTTAAAGTTGGAAAGAAAAAAAGATCCTATGACCTTATCCTCTTTTTGCCATTTACATCATGGTAGTTAAAAAATATGCTAGCGATTGCAGAAGCCAACGTCTGACCTTTGAAAATGTAGACATGAGTAAATGAAGACGAACTCATTGAAGATTAGAATGACAGTCCTCAGGATGCTATGAGAAGCCAGTTTTTAAACATACATGGAAATAAAATCTGGATGCCAAGCCTATTGGATAGATATTTCCTTCTAATGTTTGAAAAACATTCTATTTTTCAAAACCCAGCAATGTCTCCTATTGAATTGGAAATTACAGATTATTAGAAGGGTCTGACGTCAGCCCTTGTTGAGTTGGGCATCAGAGATGTATTCAGCCACTGAGGAGCAGGGCCTGGGTGACCACCACAAAGAAAACTGGAGCTGAGCTGTCCACGGGGTGGGCCTCACAAAGCTGCCCTAAACAGCAGTCAGGCCACATTCATCGCCCCTGTTGTAAACTAGCAGGCTGTGGGCTGAGACTGTGTATCAGTTACAGACTTCCAGACTGCTATTCCATTAAGAAAAAGTAAACTAAGAAAAACAAGATTTCAACCAAACCCAACTGTAATTGTGGTGGAGAAGCTCAGTGCCTGCCTGAAGGTGGCTTGTGACGTTAATGTGTGTGTGCTGTGTATTTTTTGGCTTGAATAATCCCTTATTCACAGTGTTATGCCTCAGGTTTCCCATCAAAGCGTCCTTTTTCTCTCTAAATTTCCGTCCCTTCAAGGTCTTTCCTCTATCCTTATAAACTGTTTGCCTGTTGGCTAAGAAACATATGGAGTAAGCATGGCTTGCGAACATTTTCGAGTCCTGTCTGGAGCAGTGGGAACTATTTCAGAAAGAAAGAAAGATCTGAGACAAAGGCAGATGAGAAAGGGAAGTAAACACAAAGAATGAAATGCGCAGGTAGAGAAAGTGACAGGAAGGTACTCAAATAGACAGAGATAGAGAACAGACAGTATAAGAAAGAATGAATGAGATAAAGACAGGCAGAATCCCAGCAAGAGAGAATGGAGAGAAACAGAGACAGGAGCTCAGGGAGAGCGAGGCAGACAGCGACAGGGAGAGGGAGACAGACAGACAGAGGCAGCCAGTCAGCAATGGAGAGAGAAGCAGAGAGGCAGCAGAGAAGACCAGACAGGAGACAGAGGTGGTCAGAGGTGAAGGGAGAAAGAAAGAGAGGGACAGACGTGCTGAGAGAGGAGCGTAGGGGACACAGTGAGGCGGACAGGGAGACGGCAGTGAGCAGAGGGGTGAGGCCAGCAGGAGTGTGGTGTGGACAGCACTGTGTGCGTTCTCACAGGAAAACGAGAAGCCGGACCGGTGTGCCAGAAGGTGTGCCTTTCCATCGGGGCTGCTGGAGGGGATGAGTTTAGTCATCCTAAATCGAAGCAGGATTCCTTTCTCCCCGAGCCCAATCCATGCTCCATCCGGAGGGCAGTCTGGTGAGTGTGGCTTCCTACACCCGCACTCTGGGCCATGGGAGGACCTCACAGAATTACAGATGTGGGAACCGTGTGTGGTTTCCTGGCCAGCCCTTCTCCATTCACTCCATTTCCAGTAACAACCTCCCATGTTTGTGGGGAACCACCCCTCCGCACCTCCACCCCCTGAGGTTTCTGTGGCATCGGAGTACCTCCCACCACCCCCATTCCAGGCATAGTGTACGACCCAGGCCTGGCGTCTGATCCAGAGCAACAGTTTCCCCTGTGGTCAGTGACTGGCTAGGGGTAGGCACAGAACTCAAGGGAGGCAAATCAGAGCCAATCAGTCTCCTTCAGGAGGTTTGTCTGGGCTCCAGGGTTTGCCCTCAGATCCAGACTTGAACCCTGGAGACATGCTGGCTAGAGCTGAGGCTGCCATCTTGCCAGCTTGTGCAGCGTGAAGATGAAGCCAACACACAGAGCAGCTTAGAGAGTAAAACGAAAAATGAAGAACGACTGCATTCTTGTGGCCTGTTTTAAACTCTGATCAATCTGTTTCGGAAGTCAGAACTATCTCCAGAGTTATTACAAAAGCCAATAGATAACCTTTATCTTTGACAGCATAAACCAGTTCCAGTTGGAGCTTCTGTCACTTGCAACCAAATCTTAATTGATACAATGTTTTGGATTATATCACCACATTCTACAGACATGGAGTTTAAGTAACTTACCTAAGGTTTCAGCTAGTTAGTACCAGCACATGAACTGAGGTTGCACCTACTATATACTGCCTTGAACTCACTCTTTCATTCTATCCCCCTCATTTTATTTTTAAGTTAAGATATCGGGTCCATTTCAAATAAATAGTTTTACTCTAGCAACTTCATAAGCTCTGGAAATGATAGCTCTAAGCAAAATTGCCGTCCTGAGGCAATGCTTACCTTGGCTTAGCAATTTCCTTACTCTGTGATGTGCTCCTCTCCCTTCCTAGCCATGGTAAGCAGAATATATGACAGGTATCACAGATACTTTTCTATGAGCTTACCAAGTAGAACCTTTACCTTTTAAAAGAAAACAGTAAAAAGATCCCTAAGGAACAACTTTCTAAAGCAGGAATCCCAAGTATTGTAGCCTATGGTTAGAGGACATACTTGGAGTTGCTGAACTGTCTTAGGATTCTCTGAATTAGGTCCAACAGTCATTTTATAAGATTGTAAAGGAAATCTTACTGAAGAATCCTGAAAAATGTCCCCCATGTAACACACATTTAGAGCAGTGTATTTATGATTCCAATCTGCCTTTCTCTGCATTCGGGAGGAGAGGAGAAATAAAGGAAGAAAAATCCCCACCATAAACTATCCATCACATTCCCTTTCCATTAGCCGGATCCAGATAGAAATGAAAGAACAAACATTCCCGGGGGCTGCCAGAAAGATGTGGCGGCAGAGAGGTTCCCCCCAAGAGGGCCGGGTCTTCAGAGGATGAAAGCCCACCCACAGGAGCCCTCCTCAAGGAGACAACTTGGACTAAATGGCAGTCGACCTGGAGGATGTACCCCAGCAGGTTGCTGGGCTTTTGAGATTGCAGGGTGGGGGGCAGGGAGTGGATTCTGTGGCCAGGCCAGCCTCATGTCGATAAATATTCTTGTATAATCAAGTATGTGCCAGGCTGCAGCAAATTATACAAAACTCAGATAAAACCAAAACCACTGCATCCAAAGTGCACGGATGGTTCCCCGGAATTCCCTGGAACTGGATTTGACTTAGGGAGGGTTTTAACTTCTCCATTTGGTGCCAAACCTGCAATAAGAGAGAACTGCTGACATGGATGCAATTCATACCTGTGATGAACCAGGACAGAAAAAGCCATTCAAAAAGCCAAAGCAGCTACACAGAACAAAAAGGCAGCAGAGAAAAGTAGACTCAGAGAGAAATGGCATTTGATCACTCAGAGCAGATTACTGATTTGTTCTTATGGAATCAGAGTGAAAAAAGGTTCTTGAGAAGGGGTCAAGCCCTCGACTCACTTGAAAGAGCGTGCACCCTACTTGGCTGGGTGCCCTTCTCCACCCGTGTGGCCTCTATGTAAAGAGAACCGGATCCTGGTTCTCAGAAGCTTGTGTTTCCTCTCTGTCAGGGATCCTGTTTAGCTCATGATGGGAATTTTGTCTTCAGCAGCATCAGTTTTCAAAATTCCTCACACGGACACAAAATTAAAAGGGAAGCGGAGTCCCTTTGGGATGTTTTATCTCATGAATCATCCGTCCCTTCCTGACCCTCCTGGGAATCCCATCCATGCACAGAGGTCCCATTGATTCCTGTGGTCCCTGTCAAAGCCAATTTCAAGAATGGAAAAGATGAACCCTAGTCGATGTCATGTTGGACTCACCAGCTAAGTTCTGCTGCCTGCAAGGGCCAGAGCAGCCTAGGATTAAAGAGGCAGAAATAAAAGAGCCTGCTATTTGAGTACCTGGGGGGTTCTTGCATTGGGCTTGTAAATAGATCCAATAATTTATATGCAGACGGATGAATGGGCAACAGAGCTCTGCAAAAATTTTTTTTTTAAACCTACCATTCAGCCTCTTTAGGTGGTAATTAGGCTGTAAACACACACTGCTAAATGAAGTACTTTGTCAATTTCATTTTATTTTCTTTTAATCCTAGAACAGGTAAAAGAGTTAAAGAAAGTTCATTGAAACCTATGCAATCCAAACCCTTTCCAGAGACAAAGCAACTTCGGTTTTTGAAATACTTATCTGATTTAAAGATTCAACAAGAATATATATATTTTTTTAATAAATGGAGGCTACATCTGTTCTGTATGTCTTGCTCTCCCAGGAAGAGAAGAGAGAACTGACCGTGGAATGGTCATCAGAAATTTGTTCTCTGGAAACATGAGTATTTCTGTGTTGTAAATAAATCATATGACATTTGTTCACTTGTTCATTCATCCATTCACTCTGTTCCTTCAATGAAAATCTTTTAAGTCTCTTCCATGCGCCAGTCCCTGTACTAAGCCCAGGTGAGTAAAATGAAATTAGATAGATTCCAGTTCTATGTAAGATGGGGTAGGTAGCCTTGTGCCTCCCCCACTGAATGCAGCTATAAAATCTGGACAGAATACACAGAGCAGGTATTTACCATGAAAAGTAAACAGTAGCAGGTGGATTGGAGAAAAGACCAGAATCTGAAGTACCACTGAACTGGTGGTGAGCCTGACACTTTTTCCCACTGGTATCCCCCTGGCTTGGACTTAAGACAGCCCCAGATCTAGAGGTGAGCCTTGACAAGGATGGAGAATGAAGGCTCCAGGAGATGCCATTTAGTTCTGACATGAGGAGTGGGAAAGGGGTCTCCTAACATTCTGAGAGAACGGGGAGAATTCCCCATTTTTCTTTTTTCCTTCTTTTTCTTTGCCTTAATCTCTCACACGATCAAGCCTGCAATGGCCGGCAAGTACCTAAAAACTCTGAGAGAGAGGAATCTTCCTCTCTGATCAGAACTGACCCAAGAAAACAGCACAGAAGCCTATTGCTTTTTTTCTGTCTTCCTGCCATTGGCCCTTGTAATGATGGATCTGTTTCTTTCTTTGATGTCCGACTGCTCATAGCTTTCAAGCCTCACCATACTTCTTTCCCTTTCTGCCCCACATTTGGGGAAAAGTGATAGAAAGCTCAGATACCCCTTTGTAACTAGGAGGCAGTTCAAACCATGGAGCTCCAGCCCTGGCAACTCACTCTAGCCTCACCCCCAAGTATCACAAGCACCAAGCCAGCCTCCTTTCCTGGTTCTCTCAAGCCATGTTCAGACCAGTCTGGGAGCCCTCCCTGCTCTCTCCAGAATGTGAGTAATAAACCTTTTCATACCCTCTTGTTGCATGTGTGGCATCATTCATTTCAACATTCAAACCAAAAAAAAAAAAAAAAAAATTGGGGGTGGGGGTCTCTCTCATTTCCGCTGAGTGACCCCAACAGTGCCAGACATGGGCACAGTTATGGGAAATGCACCTCAGATGAGGGTCAAAAGGCGCCACTTCAGGGAACCAGAGAGCACCAGGGAGATTTCAGAAGATCTATGAGAGGAGGCAGCTGGTGGGTGCTACTCAAGTTAAGAATTTCGGCTTATTCCCAAACTGTGTATGCATGGGTCTGACCACAACGAGTGGATTGAAGACAGAAATGAACCGAAGACAGAAATGAACCTCGGGAGAGATCAGTGGCCACAGTCAGACCGGCCACTAGGTGGCGTACACATCCGCTAGATCAGAAGAGCACAGCAAAGGCTTTGCAAACAGAACTGATATGGAAAGCACCACCCACAGCAAGTTGGTCAGAACTTGCAGCCTGAAATCAACAAGGTTGACTGCCTGCTAAAACAGAAATGTCAACATTTTATAGGATTTAAACAAGACTCAGGGTTTCATAACGTAATTTCAAAATGTCCAGGATACAATCCAAAATTATTCAGCATACCAAGAACCAGGAAAATCTCAACTCTAATAAATATATACAATTGTTAAACTTCATAAACTATACACAAAAAGTCAGATTTGCTGTAAGTCAATTTAAAAAAATTTTAATAATGTCCTCTGCTTACAAGAAGCACACAATCTAGGGCAGGAAATAGAATCATAAGTGGATAATGACATAACCTTTAGCAGCTGTGATGTTAGAGGTGGACAGGACAGTGTGAATGCACAGAAAGATACCTAACCCAACCTGGAGAGCAGGGCATGAGGTGACTAAGATCAGCTTCCTGGAGGCACAGATGCTTTAATTAAGTCTTAAAGAATAAGCAGGTAAAGAGGAGGTAGGTGAAGAAGTAGAAGGTATTCACACCTAAGTAAGGGCCTGCAGGAGCAAATATATAAGGTCAAGGGGGCATGGGGAACTATAAACAGTTCTGTTTTGTTGAGGTTCTAGCTGCCAAGTGGGAAGGGGCAGAAAAGGATTTTGGAATGCGCAGGACCCGGCCACAGAAGGCTTCATCACAAACTACATTTAATCCTATAAGTCATCTGATCTAGAATCCAGTCTTACTTCTGTTCACATTAACACAATGGTCATAATGAAATCATGGCACCTTCTGGGTCCTGGCTTATTGTGTCAGAAACTATAGGTGTGCAACTGATATCTGTGTGGTCCTCTGTTTCCCAGCCTCCTTTGCAATTGGGTTGGCTGTGGGATCCATTCTGCCTAATGGGTGTGAGTGGAAGTGATGCATGAAACACTCGGGGCTTGGATGTCTTAAGTAGCCAGGTGCCTTTCCTGAACTCTCTTCCCCTTTTCCATGCACCTTAGAGGCCATATGTTGAAGGGACATGCAAAAGAATGGAAGGAACTTGGATCACTGAGTCACCACTTGGAGGAGAATGCCTGACCAGAAATATCCATGAAGGAGTTTGCACAGGGGAGCAATAAGCTTTTCTTACATTAAGCCACTGAGATTTCATAGTTTGCTTATTAATGCATCATAGTCTAGCCTATCTAATACAGTTTCTTCATTTCTTTATCAAGCACAAGATAGCCACCCCTCAAAGTCTCTTCCAGTTCCATAAATCCAACTTAGTCTAGATAAGGCTCTCCTCCAGTTATCTGGCTTCTTTCTGGTGCTTTGCCTAAATTTCTTGGGATCAGTCCTGCCTATTCTCTTCCTTTCCAGAATAATTCTGTATCTTGCCTTGGAGAAAGGTCACGATGCCAGAGACACTAGGACTGGATAGGCTCTCAAAGCTCACCTTGCATACCTTACTTTCTAATGCCCGACTCACTTCTCCAACACCCATGCTATGTGGTGATCCAGGATCTGCTTGAAAATCTCTAGTAACTGGAAACTCATTGCTCTGACTAGACAAAAAAGTTCTTCCTCCCCAAACATTCTACATAAGGGAACACACTGCCCAAAATTTATAATCCCCATGGACTGTGCTTAAATCCCCCTATTTTATTATGCAAATGAATGAGCTGTAATTCCATTTGGGACATCTGAGCCTTTTCCTGACCTCTTCCCATAATGACAACAGTTCTTTTTTTCTTTATACAATGAGCTATTTATTTGGTGAGAGTTGTATGGCTTCTGTGTGACAGTCCAGAAATTACTCTTATATCCATCAACTCCCTTATCTCCATGAGTAAAGAGCTTTCTTTGAAAGAAGCTTGTCTGTAATGTCAGGGACAAGATCTTGCAGTTCACATCTTTGGAAGTTTTAAGTCTATCTGTATGTCCATGCGGTTTCTCTGAAACCACAAACGTCTTCTAAAAGTCAACACACCTAGGGGCTTCGTAGGTGGCGCAGTGGTTAAGAATCTGCCTGTCAATGCAGGGGACACGGGTTCGATCCCTGCTCCAGGAAGATCCCACATGCTGTGAAGCAACTAAGCCCATGCGCCACAACTATTGAGCCTGTGCCCTAATGCCCGTGAGCCACAACTATTGAGCCCATGTGCCGCAACTACTGAAGCCCATGTGCCTAGAGCCCGTGCTCCGCAACAAGAGAAGCCACGGCAATGAGGAGCCCGCACCACAACGAAGAGTAGCCCCTGTTCACCGCAACTAGAGAAAGCCCGTGCGCAGCAACAAAGACCCAACACAGCCAACAAATATAAAAATAAATAAATTTATTTATATTAAAAAAAAGTCAATACACCTAAACAACAAAACAGAAGGGAACATCTTCATCTGGGTGGAAAATTTTAACAAGAAAGCTTTTTGTAGTGAGGGATTCTGTATTCTTTGATGCAATGTCTTAGTGCATAATAGAGCTAGGCAGTCCTTGAATAACGTCAAGTACAATCCATTAAAAAATGATAAATTGGACTTTACACCTTCTGCTCTACGGAGAGACTCTAATGGAAGCATGAAAAGACAAATTACAGATGGGAGAAAACATCTGCAAACCACAAATGTGACAAAGGACTAGTATCTAGAATGTACAGAGAATTCTCAAACTCAACAGTAAAAAAATAAATCCTCCAGCTAGAAAATGGGCCAAAGACATGAATAAGCACATGAAAAGGTGTTTCCTTAGGCATTAGGGAAATGCAAGTTAAAACCACAACATGTTATCACTACACTAAAATATAAAAGACTGACAACACCAACTGCTGGAGAGGATGCAGAGAAACTGAATCACTCATACATTGCTGTTAGGAATGTGAAAATGGGACAGCCCCTCTGGAAAACAGTTCAGCGTTTTCTTTAAAAACGAAACATGCACTAACCATAAACCCAACAATTCCACTCCTGGACATTTATCCCAGAGAAATGACAACGTGTGTCTACACAAAAGTATGTGCATTACAGTTTATAGCAGTTTATTCCTAACAGTCAAAAAAACAATCCAGGTGGTAAAACAAACTGTGGTACACCCATACCATAAAGCACTGCTCAGCAATAAAAAGGAACTAAATATTGACACCTACAACAGCCTGGATGTATCTCCAGAGAATTATGCTGAGCAAAAAAAGCTAATCCCCAAAGGTTATACATTGTATGATTACATTTATATCATATTCTTGAAATGACAAAATTATTGAAATGGAGAATAGATTAGTGGTTGCCAAGAGGTTAAGGAGAGGGCTGGCGTGGGCAGGGAGGTGGGTGTGGTTATAAAAGGCCAACAAGAGGAAAAGATGCTGGTGGTGATGGAACTGTTCCAAGTTTCACATGTATCAATGTCAATAAGGTGGTTGTGATACTGTATTACCATTTTGGAAGGTGTTACCATGGCGGGGGGCAGGGCAGGGTGTGAGGGAAACTGCGTAAAGAGTATAAGGAATCTCTCTGTATTATTTCGTACAACCACCTATAATTCTATATATAAAAAGATTAACCACTCCCCATGCCTGGGTTGCAGCCCATACCTGGTAAATTACAATATTTAGAGATGAGAGCCAGGCATCAGTTGTTAAAGATGCCCGGGTGATTCCAGTGCACAGCAAATTTGGGGACCACTGAATTAAGCATCTCAGAAGCCTCCAAGGAGACAATTTAAGAAGAAAAATGAAGAAAACAGTTTTCCTAAAAGTTCTGTCTGTAAAGACATCTTTGCAAAAGGGAATGACGGAAGTAACCTATTACATTTTGGCCACAGCCCGAGTCTATCTGAGGGAGAAGCCCAGACTGTTTCTTAGGCATCTGGCAGGCTCCTAGCCTTGAAGCTTCATTAATTGAAAACTCCAGCCTAAAGGCCAGCATTATCAACCACTTTGCTAGCTGGAATAATTTACCAATTTAAAAACAATTTATTTCATAAACAGTTCAATTTCTACCTATCTGTCTTAATCCTAATAATCTTGAATAAATCCAGCCGGAGAAGGTGAGTTATACGAATGCCGCCTGATGTTCCAGAGCCTGCCCAAGGTATCACAGGTGTGTGGCTGCTTTAACATTACTCTCCATCCATACCTGGTTTCAATTTCAGAGACTTTTAATATGCACTGCCCTTCTTTCCACGAAATTTGTTGGAGATACCACTTAAACTTGCTCTAACAATTAGTCCTTTAGAAGGAACTATAAGAAGAAAGGAGAGAGAAAAGGGCTGAATGTTTCCTTTCATTAAACTTGGACCCAATTTCACCTTTTCAGTGAGTCCCACTGCACTGTTGAGTGGATTTTTAGAATGTTTCTCCATTGCATGTTTCCAAGTATTATCATGCCCTGTTTTTTGGCTTAAGCCTCCTCTTGGGACTTTTTCTTTTAAATTAAAAACACTGTTTAAAATGCACAATCAGAGCAACATTAATGTAATGAGAAAAGGCAGCCTTATCAGACAAGATAATCTGCTTTTCCTCAAAGATGCCATTTTTATTGCATTAAGAGTTGTTTGCTCAAAGAGGTCTGAAGGAGATACACAGATTAACTCTGTACATCAAGTCCTCTTTCTCACATCTGTTTGATTTTTACACTACAAGTACAGTAGTGGCTCCATGGAGACCAACAGAATAGTAAAGACTGAGCTATCTTTAATATTAGTTTTTATCTTTTATTCCAAGAAATCTTTGGGGGAAGATGAAGTTAGCCAAGTATGCTAGTGAATGAATGTAAACCCATTTTACCATTCTTTTACTGCTAAGCAAAAGAAAAGAGTCAGGAGTCATCTTATCCAAAACAGAGGCTCTTCTGGGTTTAAGTGGACACAGACGCAAAGCATTAAACTTGGTTAAGGATAACCAATGGAAAGCAAGCTGCACACAAGGATTACCTCTCACCCCACGATGGAAAGTTTCCCCACGGCAACATCTGGAGGCTGCATAGTCCAGACGATTTAGATAGAAGACTCAGAGGCAGGAAGCTATACTCAACCAAGCTCTTTACAAACACAGCTTGTTGCTGAACCAATTTATTCTGCTTCTAATTCACAATTCTCTAGCCCCAACCAAGCACCCTCTTTTGGTTCTCACAAGGCATGGAGTCCTTTCCCCACTGAAGGGCCTTTGCTCAGGCCATTCTGGCTGCCGGCAATGTGGTTCCCCTGACTCCTTGCCTGCCGGTTTCCTCTCAGACTTCAGGTTTCTATTATAACATGTCTTCCCATCCCCCTCGCTCCAGGGTCAGTCTCTAACTCTCAGAGTCCTATTCTCACTCAGACGCCTATTTCAGGGCTTGACACCTGTAGGGCTGCAACCCACAGGCCTGCAAGCCTTGTAGTTGTCCAGCCTCGAGACCAAAGAGCCCAGAGACAGTGACAGAGACAGCAGTGGTTTATTGGACATGGGGAATCCTACAAAGGGTTCTGGAGTGACACTCCACCACGCACAGCAGAAAGGGCACGGCAACAATCTTTGCTACTCAGGAAAGAAGGAGGCTACTACTTTTAGGGAGGATTGATGTCAGGTGGGCTCAGTGACTAGGGACTAATTAAGCCCTATAATTAAGAGGATTGAATAGTTATGTGAGTGGAGCAGGGCATGGTCGAGCAGGGGATGTACAGAGAGCAGAATAGCCATCTTGAATGGCCTGACCATAATATAACATCTAACAGATAACTATTTGTGAAACTAATAAATGCTTTCTCTGAAAAATTAATAAATTAATAAATGCTTCCTCCAGCTAAAAGAGTAGATAGCATACCATTCCTTAAGACAATTTTAGTGACTAATAAAAACTGACTACATTTTTAATTAAACGCACACCCATATGCTAACTAAACACAAATACTATGGTGATTAGCTCAAGCCATTCAGGATCTGAGACCACCTTCTAATGATGATATGCCGGTTACTCATTTAAGTAGGTACCACACTGAGTGACCTGTGACCGAGACCTGACCACTCTGTTTCACAGCTGTTCCTTCCTCCAAATACGTCTACTCATCTACTGTCTGCCCCATTCACCCATTCAGAGGCGTCTCTACTGCCTTATGAATCTTATCCACCTCTTAAAGTAGATTTTAAACTCTTGGAGAGCAAGGACCACTCTTTCAGTAATACCAGCAAACACTACTGAGTACTTCCTGTGCCAGTCATAATGTTATGTACTTTCCTGTCTTAATAAAATATGCAGTGGAGCCACGATTGGAGCCCAGGCAGAAAGACTGCAGAGCCTGCATGCACACTCTTTTCTTTAATCTGGATCTGACACTTAGCTGTTAGCATGACCTTTGGCAACTTGCCTCAGTTTCCTCCCCTGTAAAATGATACCCCAGACAGTTACTGGGAGGATTAAATGCTTAGAAGGTGGCTGGCCCACAATACTCATTAAATGTTAGTTTTCATCATTATTGTTTATAGTAAAGCGCCAAACTCCAGGAACTCTCTCAGTCCCGGTTTTGGCACGGAAAGTCCCGTGTTCTTGGCAAAAGTTCCAAATGCGTCCAGATGGCAGGGCTAGGACAGGGAGTCAACGGTACCCTGTTCACTCTCCACCGCCTGTCTCTTTCAGAGCCCGCCTCAAAATTCCCCCGTGTCCTGTAACTGACCTCTTCTCCCCGTCACAGTACTGCAGGACACTGTACTCCTTAGTCAACAGGTCGTAGTGCAGAAATCGTTACCTTTTTCGTACATTCTTTCACGCAGACCGCCGCCCTGTTTTCTAAGAGCAGACCACTGGGTGTTTGATGAAAACTCTAACGAGGTCTGAAACGCCCCGCCTGAATGAAACCAGACACCTAGTGCCCCCTGCTGCCTTTCGTAGGAAAGGCAACCAAATAAAAGCAGGATTTTTTTATTTTTTATTTTTTTACATTTTATGTTTTTTTTTAAGCTCTTTACTGGAATATAATTGCTTCACACTCTTGTACCAGTAAAAGCTGGATTCTTTGACCGCGAACTTCTGCTTACCAAGGTGTAAACAGAAATCGGTATAAATATCCTAAAATTGAAGCTGAATTCCCGTTTCATCTTTCCTTGAATTCAACCCTTTGAAATTCAGTTGTTTACTTTGCCTCTGCAAAAAAAAAAAGTGATTCCTGCTTAATAATACTGAGAAAACTCATTTACCTTTGCTTTCCTTGAATTTGACTGTAGCTGTTTTGACTTGGGGATTTGCACTGGTTTTGTCTTACTGTTGGCTTGTTCTCACTTCCGTGAGGCCTGAGAGCCGCGCACGGGGCGAAGGCTGAGGTGTCGGTCGGCGGAGGCAACCTCCGCGGGTTCGACGGCCCTCGGAGACTCTCTGAGGCGCCCAGGCTCCGCCGCCTTCTAAGACGCCAAACTTCCCCGGATTCTGAGAGCTCGCCGTCGGAGCCAATGGGACGCCGGTGCGTATCTGAGTGTCAGGCGGGCTCAGCCAATGAGCATGCGCTTCAGGAGACGTGGGCCCGCCTCCCCACCGCCCCACTTCGGCTGACTGGGACCTTATAAAAGGTCGCCCCGACGCGTCCGCGGAAAGAGCGTCCCGGCCTCAATCCCGCTTGAGGCCGGCCCCGGGCTCTGTAGCGTCCTCGGCGGGGAGGGCACAGCCGGGTCTTCCGCTCGCGTCAGGAGCAGGTGAGGGCGAGCAGTCCGTGGAGACTGTGCGCCTGGCCGAGAACAGGGCAAGTGCGAGGAGGGAGCGGGTAGGGGCTGGGAAGCTGGCGGGAGTCCCTGGTTGGCCTTGGGCGCTGTCCGCACACCGCCTGGCGGAGAGGGTAGGTGGCCCGGAGCAAGGTGTGCACCCGGACCGGGGCTGAGCCAGGTCCTGCCGCGTCCCAGCCAAGGCCTCCATCGTCCCTGCATCCTCCCCTCCTGCTGGGAAGGACTCACGCTGTGACCGCAGTCTCTGCCCTAGGAAGGCCAGGTTCCTTGACAGCAACATGTGGGTACAGAGGAAGATAGGGATGGATGATAGCACTTTGGTAAGAGGGTGTCTTCCAGTTGTGGCCTCCGCCCTGGCTAGGTTGCCCTCTCTTTCCCCTCCCAGCCTGGAGGGACTGTGGTCTTGAGTTTTGTTACGGCCACTGTGGAGTGGAGGTCTCAGTTAAAGAGGTGGTGTAGATTTGTTAATGTCTTTCCGAGGTACAATCTTTCATACTTGGGATGGGTGGGGACTTTTGCTACTGGATGGTGGCTTTATTTGTAATCCTTCCAGTGAAAGCTTTGGGCGATCCAGCCCTTCCTTAGTTCATGAATTTCTGGTAAAACATTCAAAGCTCATGGCTTCCTTGTAAGACTTCTTGTGGCCATGTGTCTCACCCGACCATTTCAGAAAATTGTTCGTTGGTGGCGTGAGCTAGGATACCTGCCTGTGGATTAACTGGTGTGCTGTGTATCAGGAGAGTACTAGTTTAATTTTTTTTTTTAAGCACTGTGAGAATTGTGCCCATATTTTCTAAGAGGTAAGATAATGAAAATGAGAATGTTTATACTACCAGCGCAAGCATGATCCCATCACCGAAAAACGTGAAACGGCTATTATTTTAACCACAAATGGAAAGACACATATAATTGGATCAGGGAAGTAAATACCCCACACAGAGCATCTTGCACACTGTGCAGAAAAGAATTTGGGATTGGGCATGGTAAAGAAAGGGATCTGAAAGCGCATTTGGAGACTGAATCTCACAAGTCCAGAATGAGACAGGCGAGTGCCTCCAAACCAACCAAAGGTGTTGTATTTTTGGGAAATGAAATCGGCGTTCAGTCAAAAGTAGCAGTTGCTGAATTAGCGTGGGCATTCCACAGGAGCAGACAAGCCTTGTCCCATGGCTGCCTTGACTGCTCTATGAAACTGAGTAAAGTCACTTTTCCTGGTTTAGAGGTTGTGACCAAAATATTGTGGGCAAACAAAAGGAGAAATCTTGGTAACAGATGTGTTGGTCCCTTACTGTGTAGAGCTGATTTTGTCATCTCACCAACCATCATGCTTTCTATAGTATATCAGCTGCAAACCATGCACGGAATCATGGCAGCAAAAAAATGTTCCGCCTAGCTCTCGGGTACTTTGACTTGAAAAATGGAGTTTCAAATCGTTGTCAGGATTTCTACGAGGATTTTAATGAAACTGCCGAAATCATAAAACAAAAGGCTGTTGATATTTTGTCCAGATACAAACTAGACTTAGCTCATCTATCTGCATATTTGTTAGTACAAATGTAAATTTTGGCAAATTCCACTCAGTCCGTAAACTTCTTTCTAAAGAAAACGAAAAGATCTTACATATTCGATGCCCTGCATATCTTGTATACAGCACTGCTAAAAAGAGCTGTGATTTGCTTCAATGTGATACTGAGACTTTCATAATGAAAGTTTTGGGTCACTTTTCAGTTTCCTCAAAATATGCAGAAGAACTTAGCAAGATTTTTACCTTTATAGAAAGGGAAGGAGATAAACTCTTTAGATGCATGCTTTCAAGACAGCCAACACAGCTGGCAGCCATAGGAAAGATGCTAAAATGTTGGCCTGCCGTACAATCGTATTTTCAAAGTGTCGGGTAAGAAGGATGTCCTTCTTTGACTTGGAGATATATTGAGGATGAGAATGGAGAAGAGGATTACAGTAGAACAGAAATTTATATGCTGTTTCCCCAGAACTGTTTGATGATCTTTGAAGGGGCCGTAAGGACCCTAGAAAAGGGTGAGGTGACTGCATCTGAGCTGCTTGAAGTCATGTATACGTTGAGACAAACACTCATACAGCAGAAAGGTGATTCATTTTTGAGAAATAAGACTGCTTCAGAACTGAAAAAAAATGTCACCAGAACAGGGCATCCAAGTTAAACAGGACTTTCTTAATTTCTTTACTAGAACTATAGCTAGCTTATTTGGAATCTAACTTCTATTTCACCAGCTCAAATCATCTCTGTGCTTTAAATCCATTTTCCCTGAGGAGGAGGTGTCTAACTTACCATGACATCCAGTGTGTGTCAGAGTGTTTAAAAATGACGGCTGTTGTAGACATGAATAGCTTGTTTGATGAATTTATAGGTACAAAGAACCTGACTGACAAGCAGTTGGACTATCACAACAGGCCTGCGGATACAAAGTTGGTGGACATTTTTGGAGAAATGGAAACAAATTCCTACAAATCTAAAAACTTGCTATTGCTAGTAAGTAAAATCCTAAGTATTCCATGCTGAGACACTTTTATTGAGAGGATATTTAGCTTAATGTCATCACATTGGACTGATCCTAGGTATCAGTGTATTTTTGGTGTGAGAGGAGAGCTGCAAGTCAGTGTGATTTTGACCTCTGATTGTATCCAGTTTTACCACTACATCAAAGAGAAGAGCGATGTCCTAAAGGCTGCAAGCAGTTCAGAAAAGTATTATTGGAGAATAAGACAAAGAATGAAAATAACCTACTGTATTATGGGACAGAAAGAAATGTCATTTTAAAAATTAAATACAGGAAATGTCTGTTTAATCTTATTCATATTTGCCTTTTAAAGTCTTACATTATGTATCTTATTTTATTTACATATTTGTATTTAAAATATCCCCAGCATATGAGCCCAGCCGTATGTTTCTAATTTAAAATAAACAATATACATGTATTGAGATGCTTCTTCCAAAGTTCTCTTACTGATGAGCAGAGAAAGGCCTAAATGGTAAGTAATCAAGTGGAATCTGGAAGAAGAATCGAGGACCTGAAACAGGCTGTGTTTGTTTGTTTGTTTAAAAATCAGTAAATCCCTTGTGACTTTGGCATTTATGAATCAATCTCCCAAAGCCAGGGTGCCCGGGAAGAATGGATACAAACTGATTTTCTGAACATTTGAAAATAAGGACCAGGCTCAGGACCACAGAGCACTCACTGAGGTGCAGATGTCCTTGGAGGTCCTGCCTGGACTCTCAGCCTTGCCCTCCCTTTATCCAAGTCCACCAAAGACAGCTTAGGAAACCCTGCATCACTAGAGACTGGGAGTTCTGCAAACCAAGGGAGCCTGAGGATAGAAATCAGGAGATCTGAGAACTTGGATGGGAAAAAGATGTTTCTGTGTTTACCAACCTCTAACTAAAATTTAGCACTTCTTTCCATTAGGAAAATAGGCAGTAAACCACAGCAATACTAGTCTCTGTCATCCCCTGGAATCACAGACACCTCAAAGTATTATTTACGTGCACTACTACTTGGAAATTATGGTAATTATTAAAACCCACTTCTAGATCTCATAATTTAATAATGAAGCACATCTTATATCACAGATTTAAATGTTTAATACTTTAATAACTTTATTTCAATAAAATTGGCTTCCTTGGCAATCCTATGTATTTTATCTTGTACATTTCTCCAGCCTTTCAAAGGGTTGGTGGCATATTGGAAGTTAAGAATCTGCTGTGGATCTTGAGCAGACAGCTTTACAAAAAGGTGGAGGTGAATTGGCTTCACTGCACACTCACCTCGTGCTCTAACCTTCCCATTAGATGGAGTAGGTGGCAGCTGGTGGCATGTGAGTTGAGAGGACAGTGGCCCCTTTGTCTAAGAACATTCCTGTTCCCACATGTTGTTCACTTTGCTCTTTTTGATTTGAAAAAAATGCATTGAGTAGGACTATCATGAGGCTGTTTTCAGCCTCTAAGACCTTGGTGACAGGGATGGAAGGGATCTGGATTCATAAGATCTCAGCATCTTATGAATCCAGGCACTGGGCTCCAGAGGGAAGTTATTTACTTGTGAGGGGTCATATTAGTTAAAGATACTGAGGCATCCCAAGAGGGTTTTTGGTTTTATTCTGGACAGCCCCAGGGGAGAGGGAGAGAGAGAGGGAGAGAGAGAGAATGCACTTGAGAGCACAGAAGGATGGCATAGAAGGGGATGAGAAGGAGAGCTGGGAGAACTCAGAGCCAAACTCCAGGACACGACTTCCTCCATCCACATTCCAGAGCCTGCCATCAACACTCCTGTGAATCTCCCAGAACCCTATTAATTCCCTATGCCCACCTTAGACTGCTCATAAGTTAGATACAGTCTCACTGCTTCCCTGAAGCACTTCTAAACACAAGGAATGGATTCAGCAAACAAATTTCACAAGACTTAATGTATGTTCTTAGATTTTTTTTTATTTTAATAAATTCTATTATTCCCAGCCCCACGGCACCCCTAGAGCAGCTTGATGAGCCCTAGATGACAGCCTTCTTCAAACCTCTGAAGAGCTATTATATAAGGAAGAGGGTTGGAGTTACTGGCGGTAGCCTGGAAGGCAAAACTGGAGTGAGATGAAAAGTTGTAGCCAGGAGGCACGATTCCAGATCAATCACAGACATACCTGGGTACAAATTATTCTGGAACTAGACATGATTTAAAGTGCTTTCCAATTCTAGCACTCTGTACCTTTTCCTTCAAGTACTTAAGCCCTGCAAATCCTGGGTTTGAAGTATCAAACCGGGTTCCTGGTCTCCCCACCACATCTAGATGACTTCGTAGCTGGTGCGGTGTAAGGAAGGGTCCTTTCAGGCTTTAAAACCAGACAAACAATGGCTCTGACTTTTGCACCCTGTGGAATTGAGCCTGTGGACAACGAAATCCCTTCACCTCTCTGAACCTTACCTCCATCCGCTGAAAATGGGGACAGTCTGCTGGAGACTATGTAAAAGGCCTGTGTTGCTGGAGTGGTCCCACAAACGTCCCTTAAATGATGAAGGAACTTCATCGGTTAAAAATCTTTTGCCATCTGGAATCCCTGGTATGCCCAGACCCCACTCCCTGCGAATGCTTGTCAGTTCCGCTCCGTCCGGCAGGAGGCAGCAGATCCCAGCCCCGGGATCAGAACCAGGACCGAAAGCCGGGCCGCCGGAGCGAGCGGCCGGGTCCGGAGCGAGGGACCAGGTGTGGCCGCCTCCTGTGATGCTACAATGAGGGCGCTGCACGTGGTACAGCCGACTAACCTCCCAGGCACCCGGCGGGCATGGGTGGGGCGGGCCTGAGCGGCCGAGGACCCGGTGCGGCGCATGCGCACGCGGGGGGACGGGGGGCGGTGCCTCCGGAAATCAGGGGCCCCGCCCAGTGCTGAGAGGTATCGCGCAGAGTCGGAAAGCACTGGCGGCGGGATCAGCTTCCCGACTCCAGGTTCAAGTTTTCCCGCAGCTAGCTCCCGACTCTTCTCTTTTCAGCCGCGGGGAGAGCTTGGGGCTGCAGGTGAGCTGTACATCTCGCAATTTGAGACCTTCCTGCCCGTAATTTTCATGCAACGGTGCAGAAATAGGCATATAACGAAAAGAGAACCTTGGGAGGATTTTGCAGGGGGTGGAGTCTGTTCTCCTGGGGATCGCTTCTCTCCTCCTGGAATTCCCCGAATTTCTTCCTTCCGCGGCCCTGAGTCTCCCACCTGTCCTCCCTCCTTCCTTCCTGGAGCTAGGGAGAGGTGGGGAAGAGGGTGGGGCTCTTGGACCATCGCAGGAATGCTTGGCAAGGTTTTAAAGCTTCCCAGCACCACCCAGACTTCACTAGAAAATGTGTCTTTCGAACCCCAAGGAGTTCAAAGGTAGGTAATTATTGATACTGAACGTGTGGAAATGCTTTTTATATAATAGCTTACGGAAAATCTCTTAGTGGGTTCCCCAGATTTTGGAGGGCTAGGGGCAAGGCAGGGCCCCTTCACCTGGTTTTGTGCGTTGTGCAGTAAATCATTCTGCTGCATTGCACCGAGATGCTTTCTGGCCTTTCCAAGGGCTGGGCATCCTGTTTGCGATGGGAGCACGTGACGCGTTGCGCGCCTCGTCCCCACCTCCATCCCTCCCCTTGTTGAGGTAGCCTCTGGCTTTCCTGTGTGATTCTGAGCAGGTCATACTGCCCTGCCATGGAAAAAGAGCACCAGGGCTGATTGCCTTTTGTTTGAATTTTCGCTGTAAGCACAGAAACCTCTTACAAGGATTGAAAATAGATGTGTCTTGCCTCCTTAAAACAACACTCAGTTCACTAAGGAGATGAAGTGTTTTTTTCCTGGCAGTAGAGCTATACCGAGGGTAGGTCAGTTACAGAATGTCTTAATGAAGAAGTTATTCCTTTGGTTCACTTACTCACCCAGCACGTTTTTACTAAGCACCTGCCTACGTGCTCGGCACTAAGCTTGGTGCTGTGAGGAAGACAAGATGAATTGAACCTGAGCTTAGTCCTCAAGGAGCTTGACTGGCCCAGAGGATAGAGAAGTTGAACAGAAGTAACTCTATACAGGTAGAAGGGATGGGGCCCCAAGAGAGGGTCAGAGGAGGGAGAAGAATCAGGCTTTCACACCAGGTGATTGACTTAAGGAGAAAATTAAGTCCCTAAATTATTACCTGATGATGAGTGACCTCTCTCATAAGCTTCACATCTGTACGAAAGGGTGTTTCCTGACTGTGTGTTAGGTGTCCTAGACTGAATATGTTTCACTCAGGCCCCATCATTCCTGGCCGCTCCCTCTACCGCCACCACACACCTGCTGCTGTTCCATTGCTCCCTGTCTCAGGAAACAGCATCAAGGCTCTCCTCTCCCCTAGTGGTCCAAGCCAGAGACATCCCTCCCTCTCCCTCCCCATACCCAGACTTGTTAATTCAATCTTCTGACCTCTCAGATCTGTCCACCTTGCTCCACCCTCATTTCTCCAGGCCAGGCCACCACCATCTCTTGCGTGGCTTACTGCCTCCCAGTTTATCTTTACCAGACTCCCTTTCCAGGGCTTCCAGGGGTGGTCTAGCCCTTGCTCACCAGCCCCCACCCCCCTTTCCACACCCCTTGCACTTCTCTCCGTTTTGAAACCATGCTGCCGTGCTTTCTCATGCCACCAGGCCTTTGCATGGGTCTCCCTTCTGCCTAGGACACACCCTTCCTTGCCACCCTCCTTCCTTGGTTTACTCCTGCACTCCCCAAGGCCCCAGCTGGGTCCCTGCTTCCCAGAGGAATTTTTCTTCAGACTTCAGACCTCAGTAGTTGCAGCTACTGGTTGTGGTGCCCCGCCTCTCCTCCAGAGGGCTCCCTCATGCAGCTGCTGCCTCCACGGTGCTGCACTGGAAATTCTGGCAGACCAGGGCCGTGTCCATCAGCGGGGCTTTCCATCGCTTCCTGCTGCCTGCACACAGAAGACGCCCAAGAAAAAGTCGTTGATGGAATTGGCTATAAGTGCAGGCTGTAATATAATGGTTTGAGTCTGTGAATGCCTGGGTCATTAATCTACCTTACCTCAGTTGATTTCTCCCCGTGCTTAAATAGTATTGCCCTTGTTCACCTCAAGCTTAAAAATGGGTATAAGAAAGAGAAGAAAAATGGATGAGAGAGAAGAATTGCTGTTTGAGCAGCTGATATTTGTTGGGTGTTCATTGTGTGGCAGATGCAGTTCTGATTGCCTTACAGCATTAACTCATTTTGTCACCACAACAACTCTGTGAAGTAGGTATCTTTATTATCCCTATTTTACAGGTGGAGAAACTGAGGTACAGAGATTAAAGAACATGCCTAATGTCACATGCTGGTGAAGCCAAGCATACATTGTGGAATATGATGAGCTCTTTGAGAAAGACAGGAAGTAGGACTGGACATGAGGTGCTTGTAGAGCTGAAGATAGTAGGTCACCATGTGGAAGGCAGTGCAGCTAAGCTATGAGGCCAAGCAGAAGTGCTTAACCCAGAATTCAAAACTCTGAAGAACCTTAGGCTCACTTACACATTCACTCTTTTGGCAGCTAACTCAGTTTTCAGAGGTACTACTAGTTAGGAATGAGACTTCTCTGAGTCTGAAATCTTGGTTCTGCTGTGTGACCTCTCAGCCGCTGCTTGCCTTCTCTGTGCTTCAGTTGCCTCATCTGGAAAATGGGAATAATAATGATAGTACCTACCTTCTAGGGTTGTGGTGATAATTGAGTTGATACGTATAAGGCCTTAGAGTGGTGTGTGGCATGTGGTAATTCTCAGAAACATTTGTTTATCCATCATTCAGTCAACAAATGGTTTTTGAACACAGGTCCTTCCTTCCTATATGTTCAATCCCACTGGACCGCTTCTCGAGCATCAACAACTATACTGTTTTAATTCTTCATCCCACAGACATTGAGGATTTTCCATTGCTGCCTTCTTTTCAGCGCCATCACCTCCTTCTGTGCCTCAGGCTCCCTCCCCCAGACCCTTCCTCGCAATAAGTGCTAGTTTACTCTCTGAGATCAGCTCAAGACCCCTTTCCATTTTTCTGGGTCAGTTTGTTACCAGCGGTTACAGAGAATTAAAGACCAGGTAAATGGCAAGCAGTGAGAAAATTGTGAAAGTACAAAGAATTCTCATACACCATTTCTCATGGATACAAAGATGATTATTTTCTCCAGGGAGGAAATAGAGATGTAAAAAAGTGAAGATGTGAAGTCACCACCAGGAACCTTAGAATTTAAAAAGCTGCAAGAACTTTAGAGCTTATCTCATCTATTCCCCTTGTTTTGGGGGAGTTGGCGTTAGAAATGGGGCATGGTCCAGAGCCCAGCAGCCACTAGTGACCAGAACGCGTGTGTCCAGCATGTAGCCAGCACACTTTCTCCTGCATCTTGGAGAATCCCGGGCAGGATTTCAGTGGAGCTTCTTAGAATTTCCCACCCCTGGATGTTTCAGCTGCTGCTGTGATGCCTGTAGGATATCACGGTCACTCAGTTAACTTCGTGCCAGGGCTGCATTGCATCCTTTAATGGTTTACCGTGGACAAAGCGTGGGTGTCTCTGCCACCACAGGAGAGCTGTCTCACAACAAAGGTATTGCAAAGCACATGTTGAAAGGGAATCTTTGGGGACTTCACTGGCGGTCCAGTGGTTAAGACTCCATGCACCAATGCAGGGGACACAGATTTGATCCCTGGTTGGGGAACTAAGATCCCGCATGCCGCGTGGCATCACCAAAAAAAAAATGAAATAAAAAAAAAGAAGAAAGAAAAAAGAAAGGGAATCTTTGGTTGAATCAACAAGCAAATGTCTGCATTACCTCTTTCCTGTTCTTGGCGTGGGGGGGGTGGGGCGGAATAAATATCCGTGCAAATACGAAAGAAAGAATTATAAGGTGGAGCCACTGAGGTCAGGGAATTCAGAGGAAGAAGAGCAGAAGCTCCAGGCCAAGTGGATGGTGCAGGCGGGAGTGGTCAGGGAGTTTGGGGGGTGCTGAGAAGGGGAGCAGGTTCAGAGGGAGATGGGGCGTAGAGGGCAGCTGGGGATGGAGGTGGTGGAGAGGGGGAACATTCCAGGCACGGGAGTGCAGAGTGGAGACGGGCAGGGTCACAGCCCCCTGAGGAGACCCACTAACCGGATGGAAGTCCTCCTGGGGACGTGGTGGGGGGTACACAGCTGAGGGAACAGCAGGTCTTGAAGATAAGAAAGGAGAATCAGCCTCAGGTGTCACCCTGAGTGCGCCTGAGAGTGATGACGGTGGGGGGACAGCGGCTGAGTGTTGGGAGAGGTGAAGATTTAGCTGCCCTTTTCTTAGTAGATTAGAGAACTTGATTTCTGTAATTCTGTGAAGTGCACATCATTTTTATACACATTTGGTCCCACAGAGTCTTTTTATCTTGTAAAATATGTCCCTTTCGCCTTGCTTTAGACTTGAACCTTGCCAATGGACCTGATTGGTTTTGGTTATGCAGCTCTGGTGACATTCGGAAGCATTTTGGGATATAAGCGGAGAGGTGAGCCCAAACCAGATTTTTCATCAAAGGGACCTGGTGGGAGGTTGGTGGTTGTGATAGGATCGTCTGAGGGTCTATAAGTAGGACAAGAAGCTACTGAGAACCAGCAGGTGGTGGAAGGGATTCTCAGAAGGGGGGGTTCTGAGGGGTTCAGAACCTGTCATTCCAGAGCCTAGGCATCTGGGTCTCCCTTCATCTGTTAGTATCAATTGCATAATTAATTGACTTAACCTCCTCAGGGTTACTCATTTATTATCGAATGAGTTTTTTGGTTTACATACCCATAGTGTCAAAAAACTGAATTATGTTGACATTGTGTGTTGCGAAGGAAGATTACTTAGATATCAGCATGGAACAGTCATTTCTTAGAAACCCTCCAGAGATAGCTGATACCTAATTTGGCTTTGTCCCATTACAGTGCCCAAGAAGAAATGCTTTTTTCCACATGTGAAGTAATGAGGGCTTGCCTTTCGTTTGGCGATTCTCTCTCTGAGCGCGTTACTTTTTTTCTCCAGGTGGTGTTCTGTCTTTGATTGCTGGTCTTTTTGTTGGATTTTTGGCTGGCTATGGAGCTTACCGTGTCTCCAATGACAAGCGAGATGTAAAACTGTCACTGTGTGAGTAGGCGTTTTTCCCAGTCATGGAGAATCAAAGCTTGGGGGTAGTTTTCTGATACCTAGCCAAGGTGTACTAGAAAATACTGGTCAGATGGCAGGCGGGCACACGCATGCTTCGAGACAGAACACCGTTCTTGTTCCTTTCTACAGAGACCCGATCAAAAACAATGATGTTGCTGCCAGGCCTTCCAACTCAGAAGAATGTTTCTATAAAACTTGTTACTAAAAAAATAAAATTAGAAAAAGTGAGGAATTATGTCTGGATTTTCTGCTAACGCTCCTAAATGCATATTAGCCTAGTTTGTGTTACTGTGAGAATGTCTAAAAAGAGACAGCCTTGCATTATTTTATTTAAATCACAATCAGCTTTTAGATCCCACTTTGCCTTAAGATTTAACCTAGAAGAGCAAGGCTGACTCTTTTAGCTTCTTCCCTTCTTGGGCTTATAGTAGGAGAAAAACCTGTGTGTGTGTTTAAAGCCCCAGGATGCTTGGCTTTCTTCTGTCTGGGTTGAAAGACAAATACGGAGAAGGTCTGGAAAACTACGCTAAGGAAGTGGTCTCTGTTTAATTTGATGATTATTCAAAGTGCCTTGGTGGATGTGGAAGAAAATACAAAGGAAGACAAATTGTACCAGTTCTTTATTTGAGGGAGAGAAAGAGATTAAGTGGGATTTTTTTTCCATACTTATTTTAAATAGGAGCAAGGGCTATTTTTAATAATGAAATTTTGTCAGAAAGTAAAAATATCAGCAAGATATATGTATACACACATACACACATATATAGGGCTTTTTATTCATATGCACTTAAATAGTTCATGTATGTTTGTTGTCAATCATGTTTTTTATATCAGCAAGTGATTTTTCCTTGAAAATTGCTCTTAAATTGTGACATCGATGCCCTTGTCTCTTACATACTGCTTGTCTCATCATATTGGTTCAGCTTCTAAAAGGCTGGCATGATGCTTCTGAATTTAATATTGTTATTAGGCTGTTGTTATTTACTCTCCAGGCATCAGATTTCCAAAACGGAATGCTACAAAATAAAAAGTCAGCCTTTTCCTAGTGTCATTTTATTAATCAGGTCTTACTTTAAAGATTTACTTTAGAAACTGATTCTTTTCCTTCTCTTCAGCTAACTAAACAATTATTGGCTGTCTCCTGTGGGTGCAGGCATACTGCCTAGTGTTCCTCAGGCACCTTGAATAAGACACAGTCCTGGCCTTCCCAGGAGTGTCCTATAAATAGAAATTTATGTTAGAAAAAGACCTTTTCTGTTGAAGATATTTCAGGAATGGATTTTAACGTGCTCAGTAAACCTTTTTGATGAGCTAGTTTATAAAGTGTTTTAATAGAGCACTTTATCTCTTCAAGAAAATAGCAACTCAGTACCAATACATGATAGTTGTATTAGAAAGCTGAAATGAAATCCCTTTTTTTCACAAGCAAGCACTGATAACACGTTTGAAACTCTGGTTCACGCACTGGTTTGGTTTTTAGTTACAGCTTTCTTTCTGGCCACCATAATGGGGGTGAGGTTCAAGAGATCCAAGAAAATCATGCCAGCCGGGCTGGTTGCCGGTTTAAGGTAAGAAAAACCTATTTTGATCTATATTTTCCTCTGCCAACATTTTGAAGTGCTGAATTTTTGGCAAAAGTCAGTTTTAACTTGAAAGGTCAAAGTAATTTTTATTACAATCAGCAGGACTTTAAAACCTTAAAATATCTTCCAATCAATTGTTGACATTTATAGGCACGTGAACGTTTTTATCAAATAAACTTAGTGTTGCTGTAGTATCTGATCACGTGTACACACTTACCTTTTTCAGAATAAAGAACTAAATTCAGCCTCATTTTTTCTCAGGATTTACCCATCTGAGACAGTAAATATATTCATTAAAATCTGATAATCTCTCTTAAAGAGTTGGACTGAGTGACAGTCTGTCGAAGTTATTTTGAGTTTTTAAGGAGAAAACTTAATATTTTTTAAAAAGGTAAATAGGGAGCTTCAGATTCCTCTTAATTTGATCCCAGTAATTCTGTCCACGGGTTTGAGCACATTACCAAGTGAAAAATTTGTACGTAACATTTTAAATTCTTCCTGGAAGTTGGCTTTACATGTTGACAGCTATCAACATGTTCATTTTCTTTCTACGGTTTCACTTTTTGGAATTTATTCCAAAGAAATAATGAGATGTATACAAAGACTGATGTTTATTGTACCTTTATTTCTAGAGGAAAACATGATGAACTGAAAAATTAGAAACAGCTTAAAAATTCACCAGCAAGGAAATGGTTAATAAGTGTTTTGTCCAGTTAATGGAATGTTGAGCAAGTATTACGTGTCATGTTTTCAATAACTGTTTAGTGACATTAGAAAATATTAATAACATAATAGGAAATGAAAATAGAATAAACAAACAAATATAGTGTGTGATCTCAATGTTTAAAAAAATCTGTGTATAGAAAAACAAGATAGCAAGGAAATACTTCAAATTATTAGTAATCTCTTGGTGGTAACGCAATGGGTAGTTTTCTCCTTTCTACTTTTCAATAGAATTTCCTAGTGTGGCTGGGTATAATGTTTATGATTTGGGAATGAAAGTGTGATTATAAAAGGACTGCTTTCTAATGATAGCCCTGTTCTAATAATGATACTTGGTGGTGGAGAGTGTCAGAAGTAGGGTTTATAGGCCAAGAAGACAGGACCCCAAACGTGGAAAGAAGCTGAGATTGTAATAATGATATCCCCAGATCTCCCCTTGATTAGTTTTTCAAGTTGCTTGCCATTACTAGCTTTTGAAAGTCTTGTGTTTTTTCCCGAACCTTTCTTTTATGAAGGTTCATTCCAGATTTTCAGAACAGTGAGTTCTGATTTTTCTCCTTCATTCAGTGAACGTTATTAAGTGGCTAATTAGTCATGGCTGGGAAGTTCAAGTACAGGGATGGGGAGATCACCCCTGCCCCGGGGAGTAGAAGCAGGGCAGGACCCTGGAAGCCAGGGTTTTGTACCACACTGGTTAGGTGAACGCAGGACCCTTCTATCTCACACCTCCTGAGTCACCCACCCCTTGCCTGTCTTTTATTTTATTCCAGCCTCATGATGATCCTGAGACTTGTCTTACTGCTGCTCTGAGAATCCAGAGGAACTGAAAACCAAGTTCGAGTCATTCTGCTTTAATGGGCAGAGCCTACTCTTAGTGTTGGAAAGATAAATTCCAATATGGGATGTTCAACGCAGTCTTATTTTATGTAAGAAACTACAAAAGAAATATTGTCACCTCTAATATGGACACTAGTTTGAGGGTTTGTTTTTTTTTTAAGTCCTGGATCATCTTCACCATCATTATTCTGAATTCTTTTTCTGGAAGAGTGCCTATCTCCTCTTCATTTAGTTGTTTTTCTGGTGTTTTATCTTGTCCCTTCATCTGGTACAAAGTCTTTTGCCTTTTCATTTTTCTGTGTCTTTCTGTGGCTGTGATTTTCAGTTCCACAAGATGAAATACTGCTGATACTGCTTGATTCTGCTGTCTGCCTTCTTGTGGAGGAAGCTGTCTAGGAGGCTCGTGGGTGCTTCCTGATGGGAGCGACTGATGGTGGGTTGGGCTGGGTGGGTGGAGCTCAGTGACACTTTAATCTGCTTGTTTGCCAATGGGTGGGGCTGTGTTCCCACCCTGCTGGTCATTTGGCATGAGGCTACCTAGCACTGGAGCTTACAGGCTCTTTGGTGGGGCTAATGGCAGTCTCTGGGAGGGCTCACGCCAATGAGCACTTCTCAGAACCCCTGCTGCCAGTGCCCCTGTCTCCTCGGTGAGCCACAGCTGCCCCCCACCTCTGCAGGCAACCCTCCAACACCAGCAGGTAGGTCTGGTTCAGTCTCCTATGGGGTCACTGGTCCTTCCCCCTGGGTCCTGGTGAGCACACTTTTTTGTGTGCCCTCCAAGAGTGGAGTCTCCGTTTTCCCCAGTCCTGTGGAGGTCCTGCAATCAAATCCCACTGGCTTTCAAAGTCTGATTCTCTGGGGATTCCTCCTCCCGTTGCTGGACTCCCAGGTTGGGAAGCCTGATGTGGGGCTCAGAACCCTCACTTTAGTGGGTGGACTTCTGCAGTATAACTGTTCTCCAGCTTGTGAGTCACCCACCCAGCATTTATGGGATTTAATTTTAACGTGATTGCGCCCCTCCTACCATCTCATTGCGGCTTCTCCTTTGTCTCTGGATGTGTGATGGTTTTTTTTGGTGAGTTCCAGTGTCTTTCTGTCGATGGTTGTTCAGCAGTTAGTTGTAATTCTGGTGCTCTTGCAAGAGGGAGTGAGCGCACGTCCTCCTACTCCGCCATCTTGATTCCGTTCCCACATGCATTCTTATTCAAACCAATATAAATTAAATTGGCAAGTCAAATTTCTTGTGACATGACACTAGCTACCCTAAGTTCACAGACATCTTGTAAGGGACCCTTTTTTTTTTTTTTAAACAAATAGTTTAACTGTTTTCTAATTGTCAGGTACTGCTTTCATTAAAGATATTTAATAAATTGTGCTATACCCTTTGATTTGCTCTGTCATGTTTTATAGATTTTTTTTTTTGGACAGTTTGAAATACTCATGTCTGAGATAAGTTTAAATTAAACTACAAGTTACCAGATGATGGAACGCCCTAAGTGGGCTTCACAGAATGCTAACGTATCTATTTATCATTTGTGTTATATTCAAAATTATTTTTTTTCCATTTTAATTGTATCGCTCCCAGTGTTTTGTTTTTTTGTTGTTTTTTTTTTCTTTAAAAAACTTCATCCTCGGGCTTCCTAGGTGGCGCAGTGGTTAAGAATCCGCCTGCCAATGCAGGGGACACAGGTTCGATCCCTGCTCCAGGAAGATCCCACATGCCACGGAGCAACTAAGCCCGTGTGCCAAAAAAAAACAAAAAACAAAAAAACAACTTCATCCTCAGCACACTCTGTACTAACAGAATGTATTCAGTATTCAAATAAAAGACATTCTGTTTTTAAACCTGTTTCTCTCATTTTGGTGCCTTCTCTTTATACTCATATCATCTTTAACATTTAAGTGTTCAAGTATTAATGCAAGAGATTGGGAAGGAGAGTTATTTAAGCCAGAGATTTCCTCAGGAGCAGACATTTTCTCTCTCTCTGAAGCAGTAATAATTCTGAAACAAAAGTGATTTTGTCCCAAGTCACCACTTCACTTTTAGGCATGGTTACGACTGTTCACATCCAGGGCACTTACCTGTAGGCCTGAGTCAGCCCAGTTCTCCCACTGACTGCTGTGTGGCCTTTGGAAGGTCAAGTCCCCACTCTGGGACTCAGTTTCTCATCCTTGAGGAGGGATTTGGACTAAGTGATCAACCAAGACTCCTTAAAGCTCTAAAAGTCTGCGGTTTTGGTCTTGTTGGCTTTGCACAGTGGTGTCAAGATTCAGACCTTTCTTTATATGAAGTGGTGGGTAAGGTCCCAACTGATGACAGCAGAGATGATAGGTTGTGTTTGGCTACCTTTCCCAACTGACCTTCAGGGAGGTTGTTAAACTTTCAGTGACCATTCTGTAAAGGGAAGAAAGAAAAGAAAGCCTAGTAGTTTAACCAAGTAGGAAACCCAGACAGAATCCTTTGATATACTTTAAAAATATCCTACTTTAAAAAACAGAATCCCGCCAATCCTAATGGTGCCAGAGAACTGGTTCCACAGGCAAGACTGGGAAGGCGGTGGTTATTGGGGTGCTCCACGCACATGCTGACCGTCAAAGATGATGGAGAAAGGCCTCCAGGTTTGAATGGACAACCTTGTACTCAGACTGTGATTCTGATACTGAGGTAGAAACTAAATGGAAAATTGACCATAGAAACATATACTCTGTCTGTGAAATACTCTAGTGATTGGAAGTGTAACAAGCTAGTTTGAAGCTATGCTGTGTCCTGGCCTTTTCAAAAGGAGGTGGAAGGGGGTGATGGTTGATGTATGGTTGGTGGTGGTTTTTTTGTTTTTGTTTTTTTAAAGAAATCCTTAATATCCACTGGATTACTTAGGATTTTACTCTTTTGCAATAAGTAGGATGCAGAAGAATTCTAATTTGGATGATTCTGATTACTTGGTGTTTTCCTATTTTATGAAAAACAGAGAAAGTTTTCTGATGTACAGATAAGTATTAGGTAGTTTATTTCCTTATGCTTTTTATTACTTTATTAAAATGGCCTTATATTGTCTTTGTGGGTGGTGCTACAAATGTAAAGTGAAATATTTCCTGAGTTCTTTAGACCTGTTTATTTGCTGATACTCAGCTATTATAGTGCCCCTGTTTTTAAGAAACATGCCACGTTCAAATTTGAATATGTTCTTCACGGTCTCTGTGGGGTCTTCATCTAGTGGAGGTTTCCTCTGGCTTTCAGGCTGAGGAAATTTGTTAATTGTGGGAATGTAGCTGATTCTGGCCTTGAATTCCTAAAGTGCAAATGTATACTATCCACGAGAAGAGAATATGGCAAAATAAAATGTAAACGAGGCACATCTTTCTGTATGAGAAAAAGTGTTTATAATGTATCTTTCTCGTTGCTGGTGGAGGTGGGGGTTAAAATGGAATTTTCATACGTTGTGTGGTCCTGCAAAGTGATTCCAGCCTTGTAGAAAGCAAGGCAGCCCTATTTCTCAAGGAACACAAAAATGTTTATAGGCTCTAACCAAGTGATCCCATTTTTAAGATTGTATCCTAATGATATAATCCTAAATGCAGAAGAATTCATGTCTATGAAGATGTTGTTGCAACATTATTTATAAAAGCAAATATTCCAGAGCATCCTGATGCATAACTAATGAATAGAAGTTCTCATTTTTCTTATGTCATAAGCATTTTTTATGTTATGTAATCTTCGAAAGCATAACTTTAAGTGGCTGCATAAAATTCTATTGATGGATGTATCCTCATTTATGTAGACATTTCTCAGCTGTTGAATATTTAGTTCATGATTTTAACTAACGTTATTCTGAGTGCAATAAATAGAATATTATATAATCATGAAAAATGTCAAAATATATATAACAGACTACATTGTATAAAAATGGGCCAGACTAAATTTAACAATACTAACACATGCTTGTAATGGGAAGTGGAACATTGGGCTGCAGAATTATGATAACTTGGATGACAGCTATTTTAAGTCAGCATGTTTTAAAAGGATTATAAAGCAAGGGCTTCCCTGGTGGTCCAGTGGTTAAGACTTCACCTTCCAAGGCAGGGAGTGCGGGTTCGATCCTTGGTCGAGGAGTTACGATCCCACATGCATTGCTGCCAAAAAAACAAAACATAAAACAGAAGCAGTATTGTAACAAATTCAATAAAGACTTTAAAAATGGTCCACATCAAAAAAAGTCTTAAAAAAATTTTTAGTTAAAATGTCGTAGAAGAATCCACCAGTATAGCAGCGTGTTTCTGAGCTCAGGCTGTGGAATCAGACAGGTGTGAGTTCCAGCACTGTGAGCTACTAACTGTGTGGCCTAGGGAAAGTTAGTCAACCCCTCTGAGTCTCATTTTCTATCTACTTTGAGGATGGAATAAAGTAAACGGAATAATGTGCATTCAGTGCTGGCACAGGCTTGCCGTGAATAGAGCATAGTCTGTCGTTACGGCTTTGTTACATAGTGGCTCCGCAGATGGAGCCACTGTTACATATATTTTTGACATTTCTCATGATTATATAATATTCTATTCATTACGCTCAGAATAACTTTAGTGAAAAGATGGGATTATCGTGAGCATTGTCCCCTCACCTTATCTAGAGGTATTGAGGGTCTGCTACATTCCAGGCAAAGCCTTTGAGATTGAACTCCTGCCAGAAGCCTGGCCCAGGTGACTCTCCTCTGCTTTCCCATAAATCATTTTACTTTTTCATTTATTCCATTATGCTGAGGTTATCTGTCTCTGTGCTTGTCTCCCCCACTAGGCGTGTTCCTGGAAGGCATCTTTGTGCCCCTAGCAAAGGTCTGGGCATAAAGAAGTTAGAAAGTTCTTAAGGATAATCAACAACTGAAGGGATGGTTAAGTGAGTGATACAAATCCCTCTTCCCTGCTTTCTTGGGAGCTGTTTGGGGAGCAGTACCTGTAGCAGAGCGGAGCCCAAGAGGACACTGGGTCTGTACTCTTCAGCCATGAAGGTGACTTCCAGGTGCTGGACATCAGCCCAGCTCAGCCGCTTGTCCCCCAGAAAATCTTGCCCGTGGTCTCTTAGTGCCTGTGTGATAGTAGGGAAGGAGAAGGTAGAGGATTTAGGGACATACAAGTTAAAGTCAGTGTGATTTAGCAGAAAGTCCCTTAGAAGTTCAGAGACTTGGTTCCTGATCTCTGCCACCAGCTGGCTGTGTGAGTTCGAATAAGTCCCACCTCTCTGAGGGCTTCAGTGTGTTCATCTGAAAGAGACAGGAGAGCTTAAATCCTCCCAAGGATGCCAAACCCTGGAAATAGCTGAATCTTGTGTGCTTTCATCTTCATCTCATCTCCTGTATCTGCTCTGCAAGCCTTTATATTTGAGCACGGAAGCCTGGATTGTGGCTCCTCTAGGTCTGGGACCGTACGCTCTCCCCGCACCATCCCAGGGCAGGATCCTCAGGGGTGCAGCTCATTCTCACCGGGACCCACACCTCATTTTTACAAGCATTTTCCTCTAATAGGGCTCTGATTTATGGGTCTCTTTGATTCAAAATCAACTGAACATGAAATAAATAATTGGAGTAGGAGGTCACTAAGGAATATTCTAGCCCTAAAGCTCTGTGAAATTATGATACTTGGGCGTGGGGTCAGGAATGAGAGATGTGAGTGCAGGCTTCAGTGTTTTTAGTTGCATGACATGAGTTACTTTGCGTCTTTAGGCTCCGGTTGCCTCACCTGTAAAATGGGGATAAGAGTTGCACATCTTTCATGGAGTTATCCTGAAGATTAGATGGGATCGTGCATGTGAAATGCATGGCTCAGTGCTTGGCACATAGTGAGCACTGAGTAGAGGTGAGCCCTCAATATGATTAGCACTGCTGTCAGTGGTGATGTTACTGTTACTGTTTTTAGCCATGAGCGAAATCTCTGTACTACATAGTATCCAACTTCAGTCATTGGGAATAGTGGTGTTAAACATCCATTCCATGGTCAATATTGGTACAGTTATAAGACAAAGATCTCTTAAATTATATGTTAATGACAAAGGAATATATTATCTTTAAATACTTTTGAAAGAATGCTATGGAGAAAGCCTGAGTTATAAGATATTCACAGTTGACCCACCTTCCATCTGGGACCGAGGGAACTGAAAACTCACTAAATGTAATTAAGGGAAGAGTACAATCTGGGAAGTTAGAGTACCTGTAATCCATGTCAAATACACAAGTATCAAATAACCACGTGAGTAGGCTATAAAATGGTTGCTCATGATAAACATATTTAAATAGATGTACTAAATCATCCAAAGAGAACCAATGTTACTCAACCCAGAAAGGATGGATTAAACCAGAGGTAACAGAGCTATACTGCCAACATCTTCATCTGAAGGTGCTCAAACTTCTCAATGTAATAAGGCACAAAACTCACTCCACAAGTTCCCACTTGCCACCACCCGCATCTCTGTGCCAGAATGAACAGAAAGATGGGTATTATGTTTGACACAACACCGTGGCATAGTGAATAGACCACTGCTCTGCCATTGGAAAACCTCTGTCCTCGTCCAAGATGAGCCTCTTAACCTTTTTGAACCTTAGTTCCTCTAGCTTTAACCTAGAACAGCAGTGGGTGTCTTGAAGGTGGCCTTAAATTCTTTGCCACTCCTGCCATTGAGAGTAAGTCTCATTCTCCTGTTGAACCCGAGTGGGCCTTGGGAATTTGGTTGACCAGTAGAATGTGGGGCGGTAATATTCTGAGCTTCCAAGGTGAGGTCATAAGAAGCCTTACAGCTTCCACCTGGTCCTTTTCTGCATTTGCTCTGAGGGAAGCCAGCCACCACGACAGAAGTCTGACCTCACTGAGAACCTCATGCTATGACGAAGCCCAAGCTAGCCACACGAGGAGGTCATGCAGAGAGAGGGAGATACCTGGCCAGGCCCAGCTCTCCTGCCCTGGGTGCCAATCATATCAGCGAAGAACTGCACAAGAGACTCTCTGGGAATGCCTCCCAGCTGATCCCACCCCCTCACAGGACCAGGAGAGAGTGTCTGCAGCAGTACGTAACCAGAAGAATAGCGTTCAGAGCAGTTGGGATTATGTCATTGAAAGAGTTTTAAAATACACAGTATCTAACACATGTGAGGTTTTACCATAATGGTATATCAGTGAAGGCATAAGAAGAGTATCCATTTTCAATTTAGAAATAGTTCTGTGAAATACGTCCTTAAAAACCGTTTTGCATTAAAAGGAACCACAGCTCCTTAGAGAAATGGCTGAGTCCAGGTCCAGAGCAGGAGATGCATGGGATGAATCTGGATCATCCCATTACACCAGGTAATGAGGAAGCTATCAGACACCACTCGGGTAATGTCAAAATCCCCAGGAGCCGCGTGGCTCCCACTGGCCAAAGGTAGGACAATTTGAGCATAAAGAAGAAGAACAACTGAAGTGAATGGAAACACATCATAGGTGTTTAATTGAATGAGTCCACAGTGATACTAAATCAATAACAATTAACTGGTCAATGTTAGAGGATGCTGGTGAGCCAACTTATTATTTGGAAAATTGGCAAACAGAGGTCTACACTGTCCTAAAGGAAATTGCACTCCAGGTAATCAGATAGTAGATGAAGGGACATTTTTCTTTATAGAAGTATTCTAGATAATGATTACAGAAGGAATAATTGCCCTGAACATCAATGGCTACAGAGATCGTAAAGGACAGAGAAGCAGACATTTTGTGCTTCTTAATCGGAGGAGGCACCAACACCTGTGAAGCAAGCAGTCTTGCAAAAACCACTGGAACTTGAGTCTGATAAAATCTTTAAATCCAACGACCCATTTATAGAAAATACAGAAACAGAGGAATATGTTAAACTGCACTGCAAGGATGCAACCAGCAGAAGTTTGGCAGCTAGATTCTACTAGAAAGCAAGAGAAAGCTTACACTGAGATTTAAAAATACAAGATCTGTTTTTTTTGTTTTTGTTTTTAGCTCTTTATTGGAATATAATTGCTTTATACTCTTGTACCAGGTTTTGAGGTACACCAAAGTGAATCAGCTGTATTTATACGTATATCCCCATATCCCTTCCCTCCCACAACTCCCTCCTACCCTCCCTGTCCTGGCCCTCTAAGGCATCACCCATCATCAAATTGATCTCCCTTTGTTATACAGCAACTTCCCACTAGCTATCTATTTTACAGTTGGTAGTGTATATATGACTGTGCTACTCTCTCACTTCGTCCCAGCTTCCCCTTCGCACCCACCCCCTCAAACCCCATATTCTCCAGTCCATTCTCTGCATCTGCATCCTTATTCTTGCCCTGTCACTGGGTTCATCAGTACCATTTTTTTAGATTCCGTATATGAGTTAGCATACAGTATTTGTTTTTCTCTTTCTGGCTTACTTCACTCTGTATGACAGTCTCTAAGTCTATCCACCTCATTACATATAGCTCCATTTCATTCCTTTTATGGCTGAGTAATATTCCATTGTATATATGTGCCACATCTTTATCCATTCATCTGTTGATGAGCATTTAGGTTGCTTCCATGTCCTGGCTATTTTAATAGTGCTGCAATGAACATTATGGTGCATGTTTCTTTTTGGATGATGGTTTTCTCTGGGTATATGCCCAGTAGTGGGATTACTGGATCATATGGTAGTTCTATTCTTAGTTTTTTAAGGAACCTGCAAACTGTTTTCCATAGTGGCTGTACTAACTTACATTCCCACCAACAGTGCAGGAGAGTTCTCTTTTCTCCACACCCTCTCCAACACTTATTGTTTCTAGATTTTGTGTTGATGGCCATTCTGACAGGTGTGAGGTGATACCTCATTGTGGCTTTGACATGCATTTCTCTAATGATTAGTGATGTTGAGCATCTTTTCATGTGTTTGTTGGCCATCTGTATGTCTTCTTTGGAGAAATGTTTATTTAGGTCTACTGCCCATAAAAATACAAGATCTATTTTAAAAATTTTACTGCATTAAAAAATTTAAGGCTAACTAATAGAAAATGAGTGCATTTTTGAAATAAAACAATAAGAAATTTACTTAAAACACACCTCAGTTAGTTAAAACGGATTATTTGTTGTTTTTTTTACCAAGGAATAGTTTTCTAATTCTGTATAATAATTTACAATTTAGGGAGGGTTGCTGTTTTAAACTCCAGGTAAGACCAGGCTATTTTGCCAGTTTGCATCTAGGTGTGTCCATCGCAGAAGGAAAGGTGTGTGCACGAGGGAATTCACGAACGTCTGGGAGGCTGGGTGGGGTGGTTAGACTAGAGACTAATGAGGTGGTTCTCAAAGGCCACGTCCAGAATCAGTGTCATAGGTTGGACACCCCCCACCTCCCTCCAACCCAAATTGAGTCCGTTCTTGTGATTTACTGTGTGTGCTACTCCCACCTAGTGGAAGCAAATGCAGATTCACAGGAAAGCAGCAGATTCCTTTACTAGTTTTTGTCCTTGCTTTGTGCAAGAGAGCTAATGATTCAACCTTAAATGTAGAAGCCGAAAATGAAAGAAACTGTGTAACTGGTCATGAGTTGATAACTGTTGAAAGTAAATGTTGTGTCTATAGGGTTTATTATACTATTCTCTCTCCTTTGATATGTGTTAGATTTTTCCATAAGAAAGTTAGAAAACAAGACAAGAATTTTCTGTTACTCTATCAAGAATTACATATGACTGCTAACAAGCCTAAAGGTTCATTTTTCTTTTCTTAAAAATTTTGTTCTCAGTAAGAAGTGACTGGTGTACCAGGCTTGTTCCTTTAGGCTCCTTCCATACAAGTCGTATTTTGCAGCAATGTATCTTAGGATGGCTCTGGTTTCTACCAAAATTCATTCCATCAGTTTCCACTGTGGGCACTCACTCATACATCAGAGTTGGACCTTAAAATATGCAGAGGAAAGCTGGCACATTTACTGTCCCTGATAGCAGTAACTACATTTTCTTTAAAGGTGGTATAAAATGGGACTATGTAATCAAATATTAAAATATTTTAGAGACTAATCTAAAAGGAGCAATACATATGCATTCATTCCTAAACAAATGTGTAGATTGCAAGATGTGACGTGGAGGACTCTGGGAGATCCAAAAAATGTGTATACAAAAGCTTTCTTTCTGGCCAAGAACCCCCTTTCTCTTCACGTTCTCTCCATTTCTGTGGCCACCCTGCAGTACCACCATACTATGCTCACTGGGCCCTCCGCATCTGCCCCCATGCACTGCCTGGGGGTTTTCCTGGGGTCATAAGGCTCTGCTCAAAACCTTCCACAACTCCTCTTTGCTTGTATGAGAACAATGGTTAACCTCAGCCTGGAATCAGGGCCCGCCTGGAAATGCGCCTCCAGTCCCCTCCATAGGTGAGTCCCCTCTCTCTCCCTGCTCCCCATCAGAATCCCAGAGATCCCGTTTGAGTGACAGCTCTTTGCTTTGGGCTTACTTTTTCAATCTTTCAAGGAAACTTTGCATTAACACCACCCCACCCCCCAAACCCCTAACTAGAGAGGAAAATGGTTGAATTGAAAAGAATGGATAACTCTCCCCATTCCCCTTCTTTCTTCTCCTTCTCTTCCCGCCCCCCCCGCCCCCACCAGTTCTTCCTCTTCCCCTCTTCTTCCTCCTCCCTCTCTTTCTCCTCCCCCTTTTCCTTCTTCTTTTCTCTCTCTCTCTCCTTCTCTGTCTCCCTCTTTGCCTTAGGAGGGTAACAATAAGGCAGGCCCTGCACTTTTTCCACTTAATGACCTTAAGTTGAATTAGTTTTCCTGGCCTGTCTCCGTTTCTCAGGACTAGATTCATGCAAGAGCATCATGGCTTTTCTGCTCTTGCCACCAGGCTTCTCTATGCCCTAATTACAGCAGTCAGAGCCCATCTGGGAGACAGAACCACACTAGTTACTGTAGCAGAGGACTTTAATATAAAGAATATTTTCTATATATTTATATAAATATTTTAATATTCTTATTTACTGTAAAGAAGCGACTAGGTCCTGGAGAACTGAAAGGCAGCACAGGAACAGCATGGTATTCTGAAGGTGGCACCTGCAGAATAGATATCCTTAGGGTGGACGAAACAAAGGAATGGGGCTGGAATCCTTCCAACTGAGAGGCTTGGAGGTGGGCGTCTCTGAGTTGAACCTCTCACAGGTGAAGTGCAAGATCCCAGTGCTGCCTTCCTTATGTAGAGGCATTGAAAGATACTGTCTACATCATTTGCACTGCTCTTATTTAGTGTGTGTGTGTGTGTGTGTGTGTGTGTGTGTCCATCGTAATGGAGAGATTGTCTCATCCTTCGTCTAATACAATATGAGTAACAAGCCTTTTATCTCACTTGGATTAATTTCTCAAATTCTTGATGTGTTTCAAAAAGTTCTTCTTCAAACTAGAGAACGAAAGAAAGAATATAAGAACTTGTTGCTATTTTTATTGTTGTCATTACTGGTGATATCATAGAAAAAGAGTTAACTAGAAGGGGGCTAAGCATCAGTTCAACCAACATTTCAAGTAGTTGTTAAACCCGTGCTGTCTTTTTCTGGGTCCCATGAAATTAAGGAAGTTTTTTCTATAAAACCAAAGCAAAGGGTTTACTGAATTTAATCGATCCAGGAATATGTATCCCTATTGTTTGCAGATCTAACTTTAGGGGGCCACAGTTTGAATGCAGGTTCTCCCTTTAATTAGTGTGGACAAGTTACTGACTCCCTTCTCATGTCAGTTCCTTAATGTGTGAAAATGAAGCTAACCCCTAGCCCTGGTGTTGTCATGATGGTTAAATGAGATCAGATCAAGTAAGACTAGCTCTTGTGCCTGGTTCAGTAATTGACCATTATTATTTTTTTTCCTCACCACTTTCATGTGGATTTTCTTGTCCCACGTTTCCACTGTTCAAGAACACACAGATGTTTGTTTGATCATTCCATTTTCAATCCTCTTTTTAAACCCAAGGGGCTTAGACACAGAGGAATTAAATTGCAGCAAATTTCAGAAATTACTTGGTAACAATCTAACAATAGAACTGTGAACTCAAAAGACCCTCTGTTGCCTCACTTAAGGAAACATGAATCAGTGTCATTTATTTCTTGCTGCTTTCAAGATTTTTTTTTAACTTGGTTTCCAGTTTTATTTTTTTTAAGAAATTTTATTGCGATATAATTGACATACAATAAACAGCATGTATTTAAAGTGTACAATTTGATTTTTTTTCTTATTAGTAATGTATATATGACAATCCCAATCTCCCAATTCATCCAGTTTTTTTGTCAGACTGTTACCAATCAACTTCTGGATACGTTCTCATTAAAATAACACAAGTTGAATGTTTGCATTTTGCATAGTACAATTTTTGTGTAAAATTTAAACACAATGAATTTTTCTGTATTGTTTCCTGCCATGATTGGAGATGGAAAAACCAACACATAATTGGAAAATAGTATTTTTCCCAAAGATTCTATTCTACCCCTTTTATAACAACAAAAAAATAATTAAAAGTTCAAATGTTTACAATTTGGAATAATAAAAATATTAGGAAAATATACTGATATATGGTTCCCTGGTCATCATTCCTGAATACTTTATGTTAAATAATGTTATACCACCAAGGCATCAAATCATCCTCACTCCTAAACTGTGAAGACCAACATTAATTACAATTCTTAAAACCAAGAGCAAGAAACACCTCTGTTTCCAGGGAATCCTGCCATTTTCAGAAGACAAAGAAGACAGATACAAAGATGAAAAAAAAATCTGTCTTCCCCTTATTCATTTACAAAATATTTTCAATATTATTGCACAAGTTATACGGACTCGTAGAAAAATTAGAAAATATGGATAAGCTAAAAATATTTGTCCTCCTTACTGGCTTTTTCTCTCAGATTGAGCAGGTGTTTAGTAAATGGGCACTTTTAATTGTGAATATGTCTTAATGAATAGAAACATGGCATTCAGGAGGTAGAAACTGAACACTTTACATTTAAAAAGAATCCTTGTGTGAGGGTGGAGTGTGTAGGGGGCATCTCTTCTTTTCTCCCTCTGCTCTTCGTTTTTACAAAATAAGTTATCTCTCACATTACTGTATATAAAATAGATAACCAACAAGACCTACTATATAGCACAGGGAACTATACTCAATATCTTGTAATAACCTATAATAGAAAAGAATCTTTAAAAAGATAGATAACTGAATCACTTTGTTATACAGCTGAAACTAACACAACATTGTAAATCAACTATATTTCAATAAAATTTAAAAGAAAAAACAAACAAAAAAAACCCAAATGAGTTATCTCTGGATCTGCTCAGTGATGCCCAGTATTAAGGATGTCTCTCCACCTCCTCTTACTCTCTGTCCAAAAAACTTTCTTGGTTCAGAGAGTTGGTGGTGGGGATCCCTTTCTTTATCTCTCACATATTTTCACCAGCAAAAAAAAAAAAAAAAAAAAAAAAAGGCAAGAGCTGACCTGATCACCTTGGTGCTCTTCTTCTCTAAGCCTTCATCTGATGCTTGGGAAGCCCAGAGAGGTTCAGCGACTTGCCTAAGTCCCTCAGCTAAAGGGTGGAAGAACCAGGGCTGGAATCCCTTCTCTCCAAGCCCACTACGTTGTAAATATTCACATCTTAGCAAATGTCTAATTTGTATTTAAGTACTTTTTATAGGAAGAAGCCATATTCCAGAGTTAACAACAAACATGAGAATACAGATAGGCATGACCAAAACATAAGACAAAACTCCCCCCAAAGCATTTTCCTCTAAATTTAAAGCTTACTTGTGACTTTTATGAAGTGTGATTTGAAAAAAAAAAAAAAAAAAAAGCATATGTTCATGATTTCAATTTCTCCTAAAATTTCTCATGTCAGGAACTGCAGGCTAACTTTTTACTGTCTGGTTTGGCCAGGCTCCAGAAGCTCGGAGAGTGGGGCACAGTCTCAAACTCCAACAAGGGCATTGTTACCTTGTCAGGCCCTGGGGGCCCCTGGGGAAGAGGGGAGAGGGCAGCTGTGAGGCCCAGGGGCTCACAGTTGGGGTGAGGCCATGAAATGGCATGGGATACATCAGCATTCCTGAGTAGATACCATCTGAAGCATTTCCTGGTAGATTTAGGTTGAGTTTTGCCAGATCACACAGAAAAGTTTTCCAGCAGAATTTTTTTACAAGAATGATGTGTTTTCCTCAGTTTTATCATATGCTTGCTGTATGACTGCAGGGCCTCCAAAGATGAACAAAGCACAGCCATTCTGGCAAAGTTGTATATGCTAGAGCATGATGTCAGCTTTTGAAAATTTGCTGTGACTCACATCAAAAGGGAAATTCGGGTACAGAAGGTGAATATTGACTGTCGGACTTTCTCCTGACTCTGGCCAGCTCCGATGGTGCCAACGCTGAGTATAAAAACTGTGAGGAATCAGAAGACCCAAGAAGAGCTTCATGTAGCTCAGAATGGACCTTTCACTGTTTTGAAAAAATTAGGTCAGCAGAAGAAATGACAAGTTCAAGTTAAAAAAAAAATGTTTTTATACTCAACAGTATTTAGTGCCCTGTTACCTGTTTTTTCATATTCTTGAGACAAATGTAGTTAAACAAACACAATACTTGGCTGACAAGAATGAAATGAAAAGAACTGTGAGCTGGAATGAGTCCTTCCCTCCCTCCCTCCCTCCCTCCCTCCTTCCTTTTATAATCGTTGTTCGCACCACCTTGGATGAGCTCAGTATCAACAACCAGTTACCACATTATTTGAGCACTTATTTAAAGGAACTAATTCATTCACAGATCAACATGTAAAGAACAAGTGGTAAAAACAGCTTTTCATTTGGGTATCATATAGTTTTCCACAACTGCCCCCTAAGTAAGTGCTCAGTGACCTCCCAAGATGAAAGTCACTTTTTTTTGGCTGAGCTTTTTTTTTATTAAATTTTTTTGCATTTAATTTTTAATATAAATTTTAAAGATTACTTTCCATTTACAGTTATTACAAAATATTGGCTATAGTCCCCATGTTGTGCAATATATCCTTGAGCCTATCTTACACCCAGTAGTTTGTACCTCCTTTTCTCCCACCCCTATATTGCCCCCCTCCCCACGGGTAACCACTAGTTTTCTCTCTACATCTATGAGTCTGCTCCTTTTTTGCTATATTCACTGGTTTGCTGTAGTTTTTAGATTGCACATATAAGTGGCATCATACAGTGTTTGTTTTTCTCTGTCTGACATTTCACGAAGCATAATGCCCTCCAGGTCCATTCACATTGCTGCAAATGGCAAAATTTCATTTTTTCTTATGGCTCAGTAATATTCCATTATATACATATATACCCCATCTTCCTCATCCATGACATGAAAGTAAATTAAATAACTCCAGCATCTTACCTCTACTCCTGCTGTGGCCAAGAGCCGCCAAACGGTTTCCATTCTTCCACTTCCATTGAAGTAGTAAATCTTGGGCTTCCCTGCCGTGCTTAAGGATTCCTGAAAATCAAAAGAGTGAGATTAAGACTTTTCTGCACACACACACACACACACACACACACAGCCTGGGCACCACCCCAAAGGTTCTGATATAATTGATCTGGAAAAGGACTCCGGCATCAGTGTCTTTTAAAATCTCTCCAGGTGATTCTAATGTGCAGCCAGCATTGAGAATTATTCATCTGGATGATGATGATGTCAACAGCTGCTGAAACTACTACTAGGCTCTCTGTAGTGGAAAGATCAGGCTGACTGCCCTAAATATTTAACATCACAAAACGTAGGACAACCAGCCATGACGTCCTCCTGGTGTGAAGCCATAGAAAATATGCAGCAGTACCTATGAAGAATTCTTGCCAAAATAGTTGACCTGGAATTCAGTCAAACCTCTAGATATCAATTAACAGGAAACAGAGAAACACCTCAGGGATGTAAACAGCAAAATCAGCAACATTTACCATGTGGAACTCCATAGGCTTGCTCTTCGAAGTGTGGTCCCCAGACGAGCAACATACAGATCACCTGGGAGGCTGTTAGAAGTGTCGCGTCTCAGGTGCCACCCCAGAATCTCTATTTTAAGCAGGAATTTATATGCACATTCAAGTTTAAGAAGCGCTGTTTTCCAGCTCAAGTGATTAATACATTTCAAATGACTCCCTACTTTTATATTTCTATAAGAAAATGTGTAAATTGCATGAAAATCAAAGAGGCGGGGGAACCTATAGGTTAAAGAGATTTGAGATTCTTCATACGAATGCAACGTATAGAGCTTTTTAACTTCCGGTTCTAATATAGCTGTTATTTTTTTTTAATGTGATACAATCGGGAGTATTTGAACTGTGACTGAACATTTATATAAGGGGATTACTGTTAATTTTTTAGGTATGATAATATTATTGAATGTTTTTCCAAAAGGATCTTTATCTTTTAGAGACTCATGTCAAAGTACTTATGGATGAAATAATATGATATTGGGATTTGCTTCGAATTAACCGAGCTGTGAGGGGAGGTGGGTAGAAATACGAATGGAACATGAGTGACCTTTTGTTGTTAATTGCTGCGGCTGGGTGATGGGTACATGGGGTTTATTATACTCTTCTTTCTATTTTTGTAAATGAATGAGATTTCCCATCATAAAAATACTTTTAATTGCTTAGCAAAAACTGATATTATTCGTAGTGGATTAAACCTTTAAAGGCCTGGTATGACTTCTGAATCACGAGGAGATTTGGAACGGTGTTGACTCCAGCTTTAGGGATGAATGGATGTGACCAGTGCTCCGCCGAGATGAGCCTTCTGAATTCAGGTTTGATTCCAACCCATAAAACATGCATTTACATTACACTGAATACAAGGAACATTTAACACTTTCCGTTTGTTGAACACCTTTGTTTTGTGTTCAAAGGTCTGTTCTTCATAATAATTTCTGAGACTTTAATACATCTCAAAGTTTTAGAGTCCCAGATAGATGACCTGGATAGGATTTATTCTGAATAGCAAGACTGGAAATGCTTTAATATTTCCTAAAAGCAAAAGCATATTCTGAATGCCAGAGTCTAAATTAGTTGGCTGGGTTAAATATTTCAAGTCAAAATGTCTTGACCTTATATTTTATTGGGGTGTTTATCTCCTAAAAGAGAACAAAATTAGATTATAGGTGGGTTACCTCTGAAAAGATGTATCATCATTCTATAATAATTTTAAAAACTTAACAATTATATGAAAGTACAAATCAAAACTAAGGTACCTTAATTTATATGAAACTTGATTTCAATTAAACAACTAACCAAAAAAGACCGGTAAAGAATTTAAATAAACTCAAAATGAAAATTTCAAATATGAAAAACAGGTTGCTGATTTATTTACAAATATATTCTTCATATTGCACACTCACATGCCTATATTTAAAATAAAATATCCATATATGTGACATATAATGGTAAATCTCTTGTCTACTTGTTCAAATTTTACATAGTATAAATTTGAGGTGAGAGAGTAACGAGTATTTGACAAATATGACTGAATCAATATGGCTAGTTCATTTTATTTTATTTTATTTTTTCAAGTGAATTTTACTTATTTTATTTATTGGCTAGTTCATTTTAAACCATTCAAATAATAATTGTGGCTTTCATTAAACTTATAACTTTATTATAAACAGAAAAAATTAGAAACATTTTTAGTACCTGTGACTTAAGTGTTAAGCGTACAGTAAACACATTCTAGGATACTTGCTGGATTTTAACAACTGAATTTGTTTGCTTAAGAGAAGGTGCTGACCTCTTCAGACCAATGACACCAAACAGAGCTCCGAGCAACAAGTATTAATAGATGTCGTTTACCAGCTTTTTCCAGCTCTCTCTTTCCTTTTGTAACTACATGCTTCCGAATCTGTTTTTTACTGAAGTCAAGGAAAATCATAAGAAGGCTCTATAAACTCTAAGAACTCTGATAACAGCTCTCCCCACCTATTTGCGGAAAAGGAGGGAGGAAAAGCAATTATTGTGCATTTGTCTTATTCTAGCCAGAAGAACTTACATAGTCAGGCAAACCTAAGTAGGTAATTTCACAGCTTTCAAATGTGCCTTTGAAGTCAAAAAATTAAAAAGAATAATCCATGGTTTAAAGTGTGTAAGAATAAAAAGAATTAAGTAGACCGGTAACTGCGAAGCTTTATTTATTATCTTCAGCCTACATTCTAGAATTTCATCTCCAATTGTCTTGGCATCATCCCTCCATTCTGAGATGTCCATGGAAATTGGGTTTTGGTCATGTGGATTCTTGGGTAATTTAAGAGAAAGAATAAGGATATTCCCTTCTATGAAAGTCAATCTAGTAACCTGGCATGTGGTACATTTTCCTGTGTTCTTAGATATTGAATACATATTTTCTGGTTTCTGGAAAATCTTTATGTCCCACTTATGACATAAAGTGAGGTTTGCTTTGTTCCCATAAAGATGCTGTCCTAGAACATGTTGGTCTGATTTGGAAAGGTCTGTGCTTCAGTCTCCTCGCAGGAAGATCACTGGTATCAGGAACTAAATTGTTTCTGTTAGTGGAAAAGGAAGCTTTGTAAAAAAAATAATAAGTTAAATAAGAGCTAGATAAGCAAATAAATTAATTGATTTAAAATATATTGGAGGGCTTCCTAGGTGGCACAGTGGTTAAGAATCCACCTGCCAATGCAGGGGACACGGGGACACGAGTTCGATCCCTGGTCCGGGAAGATCCCACATGCCTCAGAGCAACTAAGCCCATGCGCCACAACTATTGAGCCCATGTGCTGCAACTACTGAAGCCCACGCGCCTAGAGCCTGTGCTCCGCAACAAGAGAAGCCATGGCAACGAGTAGCCCGCGCACCAAAACGAAGAGTAGCCCCTACTCGCCGCAACTAAAGAAAGCCTGCGCACAGCAAAAGGAGACCCAACACAGCCAATAAAATAAATAAATAAATAAATAAAATTATAAAAATAAATAAAATAAAATATATTGGAAAAAATTAGGCAAAATCAATTCTTTAAGAAATCCCAATGACATGTATCAACCTAATGTTTTGATTTTTTTTAACTTTATTTTATATTGGAGTATAGCTGATTAACAATGTTGTGATATTTTCAGGTGCACAGCAAAGTGACTCAGCTGTACATACACATGTATCCATTCTCCTCCAAGCTCCCTCCCAACCAGGCTGCCACATAAAATTGAGCAGACTTCCCTGTGCTATACAGTAGGTCCTTGCTGGTTATCCCTTTTAAACATAGCAGTCCGTACATGTCAATCCCAAACTCCCTAACTATCCCTAATCTAATGTTTTTAAATTGTCAAAGAATCTTAAAACATGGAATTTTGCAATTGTGCCATGCAGCCCATCAGCATTTAGTACGTGTTTTCTTCACAGATGTACATGTGCGTGGAGTATCTGTGTGAATGCAAATACATTCTTGTACAGGAAGCTTCATTTCTAGAAAGCTGAGCAAAAAAATACCCATTTATTATTGTTTTTTTAAGATTTATTATTTATTTATTTATTGCTGTGTTGGGTCTTCGTTGCTGCGTGGGCTTTCTCCAGTTGCAGCCTCCAGTTGCAGCGAGCGAGGGCTACTCTTTGTTGTGGTGCGCAGCCTTCTCATTGTGTTAGCTTCTCTTGTTGCAGAGCACGTGCTCTAGGTGCGTGGGCTTCAGCAGTTGTGGTGCGTGGGCTCAGTAGTTGTGGCACACGGCTTAGTTGCTTCTCAGCATGTGGGATCTTCCCGGACCAGGGATCGAACCTGTGTCCCCTGCATTGGCAGGCAGATTTTTTACCACTGTGCCACCAGGGAAGTCCCTCCACTTATTATTGTTTGCACTCTTTTCTACCTCAAAACCACAGAAGTTATTAGACCTGTCACAAGATCTTGTTATTTAGAATATTTATTTTAAAAGGTACCTATATTACTGTACTACAAATGTAGTTTTTACTATTTTAATAGCAGTATTTTAATGTAATTGGTTTCCTTTGTAATCCTATGTATCCTATTCTCTGTTTTTAATAATTTCCTGATTCAGGAGTCTATCTCATACTGCCAAAGGGTCCTTAGCACAAAATAGGTTAATAACTCTTCTTCCACATGCTGAGATATTATAGGTCAAAGAGAAGAAAACAGCTCCAAAACACACATTTACAGAAATTTAGTAATGTAGACACAAACGGGCCTAAAACACAATATTAGAGGCAATTATGCCCACTATTACAGGGCTGCTTTAGATTTTGAAATGATTTGGTGAGTCTAAGTAGGGGGTTCCTTGAGTATATTTAAATAATTCTGTTAAAATGTTTTGATCCACACTTACCTTCTCAGTGAGTTACCAGCAAATAGTAGTCTCAGTTAAGGTTATTAGTTGGCCCCTGTCCTTTTTTTTTTTTTTTTTTAAGAATTTTATTTAATGTTTTGGCCGTGAGGCTTGTGGTATCTTAGTTCCCTGACCAGGGCTCAAACCCGGGTCCTTGGCAGTGAAAGCTCGGAGTCTTAACCACTGGATCGCCAGGGAATTCTCAGCCCCTGTCCTTTTAACGTCACTTGCAATTCATTTATTTTATAAGTTATATAAATTATACCAGCATACTTATCCATGAAACTACAGAAAGCTAATTTAGTTCAGTTTGGCAAATCCACACTCTGTGACTGGTTTTTAAGTTTTCTCTTCAGCCTTTTTTGGTGCAGAAGCAGATGAGTTTTTCTTCTGTAGTTCAAGCTATGCTTTCTTTCTTTCTTTTTTTTTTAAATTTTATTTATTTATTTATTATTTTTTGGGGGGTACACCAAGTTCAATCATCTGTTTTTATGCACATATCCCCATCAAGCTATGCTTTCAAATAGCTATAGTGTGAAACTATACCTCCCAAAATACTGCATAGTCTAGGCAAAATCTTATGGAAGAAAGCCAGACACTGGATTCCCATTTCCTCTAGAATAAAATCCAAATTCGTTGACAGGACTGAAGGCGCGTGTCATCTGCCATCTGCTGCCCCTTCTCATGCCAAACAGCACCCCCACCCTCCAGCCACGCCTCCTTTGATGTGGGGCACCATAAACACTGCTTTCCACTCCAAGGCTTTGAAAATACTGGTTCCTCCATCTCCAGCCCTCCTGCCCATCTTCTTATATGTCTGGTTCCTTTTCACTTTTTGTGTCTCATCTTAAATGTCACCTCCCTGGGGTGGCCTTCCTTTACCATCCAGCTAAAGTAGAGCTCTCAGTGGATATATGTATACGTATAACTGATTCACTTTGCTGTACAGTAGAAACTAACATAACATTGTAAAGCAACTGAGAAAAACAAATACCGTATTCTAATGCATTATATATGGAATTTAGAAAAATGGTACTGATGAACTTAGTGGCAGGGCAGGAACAGAGACACAGACACAGAGAACGGACTTGAGGATGCAGTGGGGAGAGGGGAAGCTGGGATGAAGTGAGAGAGTAACATTGACATATATACACTACCAAATGTAAAATAGATAGTGGGAAGCTGCTGCAGAGCACAGTGAGATCAGTTCGATGCTTTGTGACAACCTAAAGAGGTGGGATATGGAGGGTGGGTGGGAGGGGATATGGGGATATATGTATACATATAGCTGATTCACTTTGTTGTACAGCAGAAACTAACACAATATTGTGAAGCAATTTTACTCCAATAAAGATGAAAATTTTTTAAAAAAATAAAGTAGAGCTTTCGTTGGGAAAAGCGTACAAAATTTCAGTTATAGGATAAATAAGGTCTGAGGATCTAATGTGTAACACGGTGACTAGTTGATAACTATATTGTATTTAAAAAAAGTAAATATGTAAGGTGACGATAGCTGTGTTAATTAATTCGATGGGGGCAATCCATTCACGGTGTATATCAAACATCACTTTACACACTTTAAATATTATACGATTCTATTTGTCAGTTATACTTCACTAAAGCAGGAGAAAATAAAGCAGAGCTCTCCCCTCACCTCCCTCCACGACTAGTCTCCAGTACAGACCCTGTTTAATTTTCTTCACATCCCTATCATGCTTCTCTTGGGCTCGTCCAGGCCACACGCTGCATTTCTGCCCCACGTCAGACTCTGGAGCCTTTTCAGAGCCTTCTTCACAAGCCTGAGCTTTGGAGGGGGGAGGGCTGTCACTGATAATACGTTATTTATTTCGCGAAAATTCTGACCTTTTGAAATGAAGCAGGATTGGATGAGATGCGTGTGACAGCATGTTGGCAAGAAAGGCATGTGAATCACGAAACGAAGTAAAAGGGAGGTACAGACAACATGAGCTCTAGCGTCTGGTGGAGGGTGGTGGCTCTGGCAGAAAATTGCTGATGGAGAAGAAGGCAGGGCTTGGATGTGCCGTAAAGAGGTCGAAGAAGATAGAACTGAGGAAAGACTTTTGAACTATTAGAACTACTATGTGGGAAGACAGTCAGGAGCCTTTCTGAAACCTTGAAAATGTTAAAGTATGTGGGCCGAGCGATGGGATTCAGAATGTCCTGCTTGAGCAGTGGAGGAACTGAGGGTGTGGGGCATGGAGACTATTATCACCCTGTTTGGCCCTGAAGGATGGCTGGTTAGCCAAAGACGGGTAAGAGTCCTCAGAGGAGGAACAACCTAAGACAGGCACAGCCGCAGAGGGGCCAACAGGGGTGGTGCATAGAGCCTTCCTTATATCACCGTTTGGCCCTGGAGGATGACTGGTTAGCCAGAGACGGGTAAGATTCCTCAAGGGAGGAACAACCTAAGACAGGCACAGTCGCAGAGGGGCCAACAGGGGTGGGGCACAGACCCCCAATATCTGAGAGAGGTCTCCTGCCCCCAGGGCTGTTTTGCTCTCCATGCCCAGCTCAAATCCACACCTGCTCCACTCGGACCCAGGAAGCAAACAAAGATAATTGCCTCAGTCATGTGAGGCCTTTGATTGTTTATGGGTGTAACCTGAGAATGTTAGCGGAAGAACTCAATAAAAGCAGCCTGGGATGAGTCAGCAGGGCTCTTGATCCGAAAGGTCTTGAGCCCCCCGGTCCCACTTTTCTCTTCAGTCTGTGTCTGTGTCTTCTTCAAGCTTGCGGCACCCGTCACTCACCTCCAGTCGCCGAGCTGGTCTCGGCACTACTATGGAGATTAGTTCATTAGTTAAGAAACCAAAGCTCCAGAGTTTGGAGAGACGTAGAGCTGGAGCGTGGATTACTCAAGTTTTGGAAACAACAGGAAAGAGGGAAGGAAATACCAAAGGGAAAACCAACCAGGGATGAAGGAGAACTTCTTGGATTTGTTCTGGAGTGTTTATTGTTGTTGTTGTTGAGGGGTGGAAACGTAGGTGGCCAAGGGGATTAGGACAGGAGAGACCTAAGCCTGACCGTAATTACAAGGCAACATTCTAGAAGAGAGAGAGGCAGGCAAGGCAGCTGGGGGAGCAGAGGAATTGTCCAGAAGGACTATCACAGGATAGATTTGCGGGGTTTTACCTGGCTCCCTTAGTCTTAGTACCATATTTGGGGGTATAATAGACATGTAATAAAGTGCACATAATTTAAGTATACAGTTGGATGTTTTGACATGTATGCACCAGTGAAAGCATCACCACAAGGAATACAGTGCATGTAGTATGTCCTATGCTCTTGGAATCTCTTCCCCCTGCCCCCCCACACACCTCTGATGACTTCTTGTCACAATAAATTCACTTGCATTTTCTATAATTGTGTATAAATAGAACTCTACAGCACGTGTTCTTTTTTGTCTAGTTTCTTCCACGCAGTGTAATCATTTTGAGATTCATCTGTGTTGTTGGGTGTATTCATTCTTGTTTATTGCAAAGTGGTTGTACTAGTTTCCTGCCGCCACTGTAACAAATTACCACAAACTGCGTGGCTTAAACAACGGACATTTATTCTCTCACAGTTCTGCAGGTCAGAAGTCTGAAATCAAAGTGTCGACAAGGTTGGTTCCTTCTGAAGTCTCCGAGGGAGAATCTGTTCCATGATGCTCTTCTGGCTCCTGGTGGCTGTCAGCAGTCCTTGGGGTTCCTTGGCTTGTGGAAGCATCACTCTGATCTGTGTCATAGAAACATGATGGAAAAGGACACTGAACAGAGGGCCTTATGGATGAAGGTGAAGAGATGAGGGTGCAGGAAAGAAGTGTTGAAGGGAGGCGTGGAGAATGTTCCAACTCAGCCTTCCGTCAGCCGCTTTAGTTGCTCTTGGGGCAGTTTACTCCAAGATGGATTTTAGATTTATAAGAAATTTCTCTGTTCCAGCAAACAGATTGCTCTGAACTGAAGAGGCCCAGCCTACTCTGAGCAGTTAGTGTGACCGATGCCATGGCTGAACACTAGGTGGCACACTTTCACTCCCCGGGGACCAGCTTTAGGAAACTGTGGCTGTGATACCCGCCCCTCCCCCCCTCCCCGCCCACCGTGGCCATTCTTGGGTGACTTCCCACAATTGCAAATGAAAGCCCAAACTACTTAACCTTCCCTTTCTTTCCTAGATCTCAGATGAAGTCTACTGTCCCACTCATCTACCTTTGGGGGAGAAAACCTTCTCCAAAGGGCTGTCAGTGGCTACTGTCTCTACCTCCCACTTCCCATGAGAACCCACCCCGTCAGGCGCCTGTCCCAGCACCCCGCAGCTCTCTTTTTCCTTCTCCCAGGCTTTATGATGCCGTACTTCCCTGGCTCTCCCCGCCTTCACAGACACCTCTTCCTCAGACTCCTTGGCTGGCTCCCTCCCTTCTCTCTCATCCTGGGCGAGCTCCTCAATCTATCCCTATCCTTGGAACCATGACTTCCACTGCTAGGTCATAAAAAACATTGCTGTTTCTGCCTTGCTCGCTCCTGGACTGCTTGCTCTGGGGGAAGTCAGTGGGTCCGTCATGAGGACACTCAAGCAGCCCTATGAGGAAGCAGATGAGGCAGGAACAGAGGCTCTGCCAGCAGCCACGGGAGTGAACCATCCTGGCAGTGGGTCCCCCAGCCCTAGGCAAGCTTTCAGATGAGTACAGCCCTGCTGAGGGCTTGCCTGCAGCCTCCTGGGAGATCCTGACCCAGAACCAGATCCCTGACCCTCAGAGATTGTCTTAGACAATACATGTTCATTGCTTGACAATACATCACTAAACTTTGGGGTGATTTGTTATGTAGCAGGAGATAACTGATACACCAGGCCTACACCTCTGACCTCATCTTTCATACTTCCTCACGATGTTACCGCAACACTAGCCTGCCTACTGTGCCTGAAATACACCAAAGTTGTTCCTGACCAAGGCCCTGGTACCTCTTGTTCTGATTCTGTTACTCTGGGTCTTCTCATGCTTGCTTTTTTCTGTCGGTCAGGACTTAGTCTGCTCTGACCACTCCTTCAAAGTTAACCACTGCCCCATCACCATCCATCACACTGCTCTTTTATTTTCCTCATAACATTCATCATTAAGCATCATTAACTTTTTAAGTTGATTTATTTACTCATAATCTGAGCAGGAAAATGCTCTTATATGTACCGTAGCATCCTCTGTGTCTAGAAAAATGCAGGGAACAACATAGGTGCTCAGTAAACACTTATTGAATAAAACAATGAATAAAATCCTTTAAATATTGTTTATTGGAACCATAATCATTAAGAGGATTTTATCAATACTTGATTTATCAATACTTGAGTCAAAGTCTAAATTTTTTTTTTTTAACGGGGTGTGTTTATCTGGCTTGTTGACTTAGAATGTTGCAACTATGTTGAAAGTTTCAAAGGACAGCTTATTCAAACAGAGCTATAGAGTGCAGGCAGGAGGTGATCAAATATTATGAGGAACAGGTAGGAGGCAAGATGGATTGCAGTCAACAAAGATTAACGTTGTGCTGACACACGGCTTCTGGATCCAAGCAGCCCTGGCTGACAGAATGCTTCTGATACAGATCTGTTCTTCAAGGAGGTTTTGGGAAATTGGCAAGTTGCTATACATAATAGCTCAAATCTTGATCCAGTCCCCCCAGGACAGTCAGAGTAACGAATGTCTACTTACATTAACATTTTCACGGAGAGATAATATATAGAGAGATAATATATATATGTATACATGTTATATATATGTATTCTCTCTCCATGTTATGTGTATGTATTCTCTCTCCATACATGTGTGTGCATACATATCATATGTATGTATTATCTCCCCATGAGAATGGTGGATGGTGTAGGGATCAAATACCAAATGCAGGGTAACAGATATCTTTATGTGTTTATGTCACAGATTACCCAGGAGTGGTATTCAAAATATTTAACATCTGGTATAGTGAATATAAATTAATATATACATTAATTTACACGCCAAACATTTTTTAAAAATTCCCTTTATGTTCTAATTAAACTATATATAGCATAAAAATGGATGAAGCTGTAGTGCAAACAAGGCACAAATCTTTGTGATAATTTCCAGTCCCTTGTGACTTTTCTACACTGTCCATGTGTTCTGGGCTGTTGGAGCTGGCAGTGTGTGTCTTCCTCGAAGAAGGCCATCAGCTCCTGTCTGGGTGGCCCTTGCCTGCACCCATGACTCTCATGCATTCCTAGGTCCCATGCTTTCTGCCTTTGTCCTATTGAGGGGATGGAGGGCAGGCAGAGGCCCCAGAGGCATCACCTTCCTTCGCTCTACCGTAACCCTACCCTCAGCTTTGTAAATGGGCATTTCGTTCAACTCTCCCCAGCCACACTTTCTGAGTGGAGGTGATAGCTTATTCTTGTTGCATTCACAGCACCAGCCACAATGAAGTCAATCTTATGATGTTCACCTAAGGATAATAAAAAGGAATTATAAAATACATATTATGACCCAGAGAAGGCTAGGTGTCACGAGGCTGAGAACCCCTATTTGGTGCAAGGGTACAAGAATATATCGCTGTAGGGATGGAAAGCCTCTCCTCCTCACAAAGCCCTTGAGGAGTCTGGAGCTGGAGAGAAAGCAAGTAAAGGTGCAGAGGGGCCCAGGAGCCTCCTGGAAGGACAGCGCGGCACGTCTTGGTGGGCTGAGTTGGCCTGACGTTGAGTAGACACGAAGGACACATGTGCCCCCTGCCTCTGTCTACTGCACCCACTCACCCATGGGAAGTTCACGCTGTGAAAATGGGCAGTCAGGACTAGGGCCCTGGGCTCAAGCCCATGGATCCCACAGGCCGAGTAGGTGGCTGAGGCTAGAAATCACTCTGTCCCAGCCCCTCCTTCACCGTGACGCATGGGGGAAATGACTGTGTATCTCCATCCATCGTTGGCGGTCCCAGGCCTGAGTGACAGCGGGGAGGGAGCCCTCCCCTTCCTTCCCTCTGCAGCTGTGGAGCCCAGGGACTAACAGTGCTTCAACCCAATCTCCTTGAGTCAAGGCATCTGTGGGATAAGAGGACACCGCGAGGCAGGGAGGGCAGCAAAGAATGGGTGTCCCTGCAGGGTGCTGATAGGACCTTCTATGGGTCCCAGGACTGCCTGACGCCTTGAATGGATAAGCCCCAGATTTAACATGGGAAACAGACTCTGGGGAGAGAATGTTCTTGCTATTCTGAGATGGATGCTTGAGTGACTTAAAATGAATATTTTAAAAATATGATTCGATTAGATGTACCTCAGGCTGGTAAAGCAGAGTGCATGGCTACATCTGATCAGCGGCTTCCTACTTTTCTTAGGGTAAATCCAAACTTCTCACCATGGCTGTCAAAGTCCCCCGCACAATGGGCTGTGATCCCTAATCTCACCTCCTCGTGACCCTTCCCACCTTGCGCTTTAATACCCACCCTCCTCCCCCACTCACCGGCTTCCCCTTTCTCAGACACACCATGCTTGCCTCTCTGCTGACCTCCTGCCGCCCAACCAAAGTTCACCCCCTTCACTAAGTGGGACTTGTCTCTCCTTCAGGTTTCACTTCAGACCTGCCTCCCCTCCTTGAGAAGCTGACGGACCCACAGATTTGGGCAATGGTGTCCTGATTAGGGTCTGGCTCAGCATCATCTCACCCCCTAGCTCAGGGATTGTAGATGAAATTGTGTCCTCCCAGAAGGATATGCTGAAGTCCTAACCCCGGGTACCTGTGAAGGTGACTTTATCTGGAAATGAGGTCTTTGCAGATGCAATTGAGTTAAGATGGGGACATACGGAATTGAGGTGGCCCAAATCCAATTACCGATGTCCTGATAAGAAGAGAAAAATTTGGACAGAGACATACACACCTAGAAAGTAAACCATGTGGCAACAGAGGCAGAGGTTGGGGTTGTGTATTTATAAGCCAAGGATGGCCAGCAACCGTCAGAAGCTAGAAGCAGGTGAGGAAAGATCATTCCTAAAGCCTGCAGAGAGAGTATGACGCTGTCACACCTTGAGTTCATACGAAGAGCCTACAGAACTGTAAGGGAATACATTTCCATTGTGTTAACCACTAAACTGTGGTTATTTGTTATAGCAGCTGTAGGGGCATGATACACAAGGCAGGCTTGATTTTGGATTAGAATCACCCATTTTGTTGTCTTTCTCACTAGTGTAACCTCCTTGAGGACAGGGACTATATCTGGCTTGTTAATCCTTAGTTACCAAGCTCCTGGAACCCTGAATGTTCTGTATTAGATATAAAATAAGTATTAGTTCCATAACTGAAGAGGAAAAAACTTTGATTATCTCAAGGAAAAACGTTCTCTGAAAAAAAAGAGAAGAAAAGTTTTGAGGTTGTGGGTCAGAGAGGCAGCAAAATGCAAAAAGAAAGGAGTATTTTTGTGTCACCAAGAATGTCAGATGAAAATTTCTACTTAACCCTTTTTTGACAATGACAGCTGGTATATGACAATCTTTTAAACGGATCAGAGAGTCTATGATACATTTGCTCCCTTTATTTATGTTTAAGCCCGAAGCACATTCCAGGAGGAGATCATGATTTCATATGTGAGCAAAATAAGATAGAGTGTTATGCAATTAAATCTGCATACCAATTAAATCAATCCTTATACTTTGGAAAAGTTATTAGCCTCACAGTAGCCAGAATCTACATTTAGGTAAAGCACTTCACTGTGGGAAAACATCAGGAGATTGGTCTCGCATTTCCTGGGCAGCCATGACTGCTTTATTTAATCCTGAAAATCTTCTTTGCCTCTTCCAAACTTTTCTCATCCATGGGAGGCTTCCTCTGGCTGCCAGGCTGCAGAAACTTCTTCACGGCAGGGAGATTGCTGACTCTGGTTTTCAGGGCCTGCAATGCACAAGAGCACAGCTCAGAGTGAAGACAAAGACCAGCCCCATCACGAGCACAAGTCAGGGACCCCAAGACCCTCCTAGACAAGGGCCAGCTGAGGCCCCTCCATCAGCACCAGGATGAGGCTGGACACAGACACCCAGTGAGACAGGAATATAGCAGCATAACAGCATTTTCCCCAGAGATGTCTTCGTTTAAAACTTCACTCATCTCAAGTCTTCCCAATCTTCTTCCTACATGTAAATTCTGCAGATTCACCTTCTCATGCAGTATGAGGAAGAGTAATGTGTCTCACATCACAACACATATAAAGGCTCCAAGATATCAAGGCAGGAAGATATAGGGAATTGCGCTAGAGCTGAAGACAGAAAACATGAAAGGTAAACGATGAGGCCAGTCAGAACCAATCTGCCCTCAGAGAGGGAGAGTCGGGCAGAGAGAAACCAACATGTGAGAGAAGGAACAGGAGCTGAGGGGAGGAAATGAGATGGTGGGAGATGCACTCAGACAGACTCAGGTAGAGAAAGAGGAGGACACAGCTGGGACAGAGGGAGGCAAAGAGGAAATGAGGACAGAGACTGAAATGGAACAGCAGTTGGGAGATGCCCAGTCCTGGGTCTCCCTCCTTATAGAAGGCAGGTCATTCTGTTTGGGGCAGCGTCCACCTCCACTGTCCTTGGCGTGACCAGATTCTTCCCATGCCCCAGACCAGGGCCTTGGAGTGATGTGTGGAGACCTGGGGGCAGTGAGGCCTGGACAGTGTGGGGGACCCTCGCTCGCATGACAGTCCCAGGGTCCAGAGAGCAGATTCCGAGGTGGGAGGTGTGGGTGGCCCCCGAAGGCAGTGGGAGAGCTCACCTTCAGCAGAGGGAAGTTGGCCAAAAGGCTGGGGTCCAGCTCTTCCACATAGTAGAGAAGTTCCACCAGGTGGATGTCAGCCTTGCTCAGCTTGTTGCCCACAAGGTAGTCTTGTCCGTGGCCCTTCAACACCTGGTGAATGGAGGGGTCAGATCAGGAACACAGGCCCAGGCAGGCTGGGCACCTGCTCCTCCTCTGTCTCCCCAGCCCCACATCCCCCTCCGCCCCACACTGAGCGGGCAGGAACCTTCAGACCTTCTGCTCCCCCCAACTCAGTGAGACGGGCCAGGTGGGTCCCTGCTGTTCCCTCCTGATGCTTAGTGGAAGTCTGACCACCATTTCCTTGTCCTGTTCCCACCTGGCTGTGGCTGCCTTAGATGCTTCTTCCAGGGGGCCAAGGGCTTAGCACCATCTGTACCATGTTTCTGTTGGCCCCACACCCTAAAGTGTGCAGCCCTGAACTTCACGATGTGGCCCTTCAGCCATCTCTCTCTTTCCTATCCCACCTTGGGCAGTGATTCCATCTTCATGGCAGCCTTCTACAACCCTAAGCAAATTATTGCAGTCTGTATTTCTTCTCTCCTCTTCTCTGTTCTGCTCATTTCCTGGTCTCTCTCTCTCTAGGACCTAAATAAACCTGGGTCAATCTGAATTCCCATCTCTCTGACAACGTGGTCTCTGACTTCTGTTCTACCTGTGTCTGTCAGTAGCGTTGTGGAATATGTTATAATATGCACACTGTATTGTCTGGGGTGATTGCACTTAATGTCTGCAACTTACTTTGAAAATACACCAAAAGATAATATGCTTGATTAGAGGAGAAAAGGATGGGGAGATATATGATGAAGCAAACATAATAATAAAATACTGATTTTTGAATCTACGTGGTGGGTATATGTGAGTTGATTGTACATCTCTTTCAACATTTCTATATGTTGAATTTTCCATAATAAAATATTGGAAACAATATGTGATGCCTATTTAAAATATTACAACAATATGGAAATTATAGATGCAAAAACACACATATCACCGCCAAGTAAAGATAATAACATTTTGGCAAATACCCTACGAGACTATGTACGTAGAAGTGTGGCTAAAAATTAAAGAATATAATAAAACATCCAATGTTATTTTGTAACATGCATTTTTCATTTATGCTATCATGAAGGTCTTTGATTTCAAAGTAGAGATGTACTTAAACTGCAATGACTACAGAGGTTTCCACCATGTGAATATGCCTAGGTTAGAGCACCATAAGGCCAGAAGAATGTATTTTCTGATTACTATTAAATTTTTCACCCCTTGAATAGGGCCTGACACATGAGGAATGAATCAATACTTGTTAAATTAATGAAAGAACGATTTAAATTTCATAAAAATAAGGGTATTGGTGTTAAGTTTTTTATTTTTATGTTTGCCACCTGTATCTCTTGCAATCATTTTTCCCCCCAGTTCATGATTTTTCTTTAGCATGATTTCAGGTAGTTTTGATCTTGAAATAGTCTCCTCTTACCTTCAAAGAGAAATATTAACTAAGATATATACTAGGTATTATGATGGAATATTATTTTCTTGGTTTTACATGACTTTCTTCAAAAGTCTGAGAGCCATGTCCCCAAATTTCTAGATTATTTTTTCCTGAACAACTTTTCCTCTGTCTCTTCCTCTACACCTCACTGCCTCCATCTCTATTTAGATATACCTCATCCATCCCCAAAACACTACCACATTCTCCTGAAGGGCAGCAGCTCTCATGTCTCCCTATGTATGGTACCAGAATATTTTCTGACGTATTGCTGGCATCGTGCTCCACTTGGATCAAAGCCCTGTACTGTGTTCTGCAGGATCCATCTACTCCAGGCTCCAGTGTGGTTCTCAGAGCTTCCACAGCCCAAGCTCTAAGCACAACCATGAAATTCCATTGAGTAGAGAATTCCAGACTGGGTCTCAGTAAATCAAAATTTTGCTGAAAAATTATAACTTGGGTAAAACTGGTAGAGTTCTTCCTCATGCTCGATTTTTATAAAATGCCCTGAGAGTCAGGGGGCTACATTAGTATTGAGAAAGTCCCACAGAAGTGAAGGTTGATGTCCTAGCTATGCCAGGCACTATTTTTCTTGGTCCTCTGATCTCGGTGCCAAAACTGCTGAACAGTCCACTCACTTTTTCAAACACAGGAAGATAACGGTTTGTTGTCTTCTCTTTGATCTCAGCTATCTTGGCATCTTTTTGATCAGGTGGGCATAGTGGCAAAAGCATGATCATTTCACCCAAATCTGCCACACCTTCTGAATACATATCAATCCTGAAAGACAAAATGACCAAGTCATCAAATTGTGTTAGATTTTACAGCTGAGAATGGGTCACCAGGAGGTGGCAAAGTAATTCTCCTCCATTAGGTGCATTTTTTTATGCCAGTCATACAGCTATGATTTTTATTAACTTCAACATTTCATTCTAGAACGAGCCATCGAGTAGACATATGTCTAATATTTTTGTCACACACATGACCAAGTATAGGGACAGAGCACATCAGTGCCCCGTCCAGAGTCACAGGCATGAGGGAAACAGGTGGAGTCACTGCAGGTAACACCTAGGGTTTGCCGTCTCTGCTGTGTTGTGTTCTGTGCACAGTGTGATGAATTAGTACCACCTCAATCACATCCAGAGAGAGTCCTGGCTCAGTCGTCCCAGTCACATCCCTCTCCCTGTCCCATCCTGTTACAACACCAGGCCCATTTAGATGCCCAATACCAGCACTTCCTCCAGTTATTTCCCATAGAACATGGTTCCACAACCCTCTCCACATACTGTTGCCCAACTCTGGCCTTGTTTGCATTTTTCAAGACTCCACCCAAAATTCCCCTGAAATACTGCAATTCTTCATACAATTCCTACAGAGCACATTCCAGGTAATTTTGCTTTTGTTTTTTTTTTCTTCCTAACATGGTTTCCTTCAAGAGTGTTTTAAAATACAGTTTTATTGAAATAGAATTCACATACCAGAATGTTATCCTTTCCAACTGTAAAATTGTGTGATTTTTTTTTTGTAAAGTCACAGAATTCTGTACCATCATCATACTCTAATTCCAAAATATTTTCATCACTACCTCAAGAAATCATTACCCAAATTGAACATTCTTTCCTCCCTCCCGCTTCTGTCAATCACTAAACTACTTTGGTTTTATGGACAGGAATATTCTGCATGTGCTAGACAAATGGAATCTTACAACATGCATCATTTGCGTCTCATTTCTTTCTGTAAGAGAATGTTTTCTCATTTCTTTCTGTAAGAGAATATTTTCAAGATTCATCCACATTGTGGCACGGATCAAGAGTTTATTCTTTTTCATGGCCAAATAATATTCCATTGTACGGATGTGCTGGCCTTTGTTCATCCATTCACCAGTTAATGGACATTTGTGTCGTTTCCACTTTTTGAATGTTATGAACAAAAGTGCTATGAACTTTTGTGTACAAGTTTTAGTGTGGTTGTATTTTTAATTCTCGAGTATCTTTCTAGTAGTGGATTGCTGAGTTGTATGGTGACTCTATGTTTAACTTTTTGAGTAACTGCCACATTCCATGATTCAATCATGTGGTCCCATCACAACACAGAGGAGACTCCCCACCCCCCAAATATGGTTGCATTGAATAAATCTGGCTGCTACAGACTGATATTAAAATGTTCCAGATAAGTCTAGAATCTTGGGCTCAATCTCTGCAAACCCTTGTCAAGAGGTCATCCTGTATAAAGGGCTGATAAATTAGGTTTCTGGCTATCACTCTTATAATTTCTGGAACTTAAGAATCAACTCCTCTAGACCCTTCTCTTCCAAGGCTTTATCCTCTAGACACCCAGATGTTTTGTCCCTTGTCTCTAACTGTTGGTGGGTATCCAGCCTGAGCCCCTGGAGTCATGGTTCTACCATCCTCCTGGCTCCATAGTTCATCAGTGTCTGGAAACCGCCATCACTGTGCTATATCCATGGACCACATCCTCTTACATAAGCTCTTGATTCCACTCCAGGTTTACTGTTCCCTCATTCTCACAGGTCTCTGCAGTACTGGACCTCAGTTATACCCACTAAGGGCATGTTCCCTGTGAGTACATCCTGCTCACCCAGGGAAGGACCTAGATTGTTCCTATTAACCCTGATGAAAGAACAGAAAAAGTACCGTACAGGGCTCTCTCCTTCATGTCTTTCCCATAGAGGTTGTATTTGCTGGCAATGTAGTTGAGAATGGCTCTGGTCTGCACCAGCTTCATCCCATCGATTTCAACCATTGGCACTTGCTGGAACAGCAAACTCCCATCTTTTGAAAGAAGAGGAGTGAAATGTTGGATGAATCATACTATTTAGGTAAACTGAAACATTTTACGAATCAAAATTTTTGTTGGAATGACTGAAGACATAAAAGGAAACAAAAATTATTACCTGGTAAAATTTCAATGGATAGAGCATTTTGCTTTTAGCTTCCTGTAATCCTTTTCCTTATCCAATTTGCCTTTTACTTTTCAATCTAGTATTTCACTTAACTTTTTATTTCCCATGTAGATCATGCTATGTCTCTTAATTTTGTTTCATTTGTCTCATGGATTTTTAGGAAGAATAAAGGGGAAGTTCCACCAGCCAGTTGCCAAGTCAAACGGGAAATTCTCAAAGTAACTTTCCTGAGGTTCATGGCATTAAGGCCAACTCTAAGAGAGACTCCTACAAAGGGTGTTTTGCATGGTCTTCAAATCCCACCACTGGACAGTGTACGGGGGAGGCCTGTTTTCCCAGCTCCACTGCTGCTGGCCCCTGCACTTTATCTCCCTCCTCACACGTTCACCTAGACTTCCAACTAATTCAACACCACCTGGTTATTTGAGTCTGCAATATTGCTAGGATGTTACCTTGTCAAACCCTCCAGAGAAAAGGACTCACAGCAACTGCTGGGTCTGTGTCTCCCCTCTTCTCTCTAATGCATGTGTTTCCCTGTCCTTGGGTGGGAGGGCTGTGTAGCATCCTGAACTCATACGGTCACTCACGGTACAGAAAGGCAGGGAGAGCACAGACAGGGCGTTCACAGGGCACCAGTATTTGCTGGTTCCTTTAGCAAATACTCAGAGTCGCAGCCCTTCCTAGTCCTGAGTGAGCTGCAACACCTGCTCAAGGAGCCCCACCCCTTACCTTTAACCATATTTCTCTCTCTCCACTGACCTCGCTCCTACATGCACACACATGGCATTGCTGGGGTTCAAACCTCAACTTATGACTTCTACTAGATTCTCCCATCAGAGGAATTTAATTTCTTGGGCTTACCATTTCTTAACTTATCCAAGTCTTCTGGAGTTTTCATAAGTATCTCTTCAAACTGGAAAGCAGAAACAGTCAATGAGTTCTTGTTATTTCATCCCACAGCATAACTGCACTCAAATGACCCCTGTGTGGTGCAGACTATGGAGAAGGGAAGATTTCCGAGTTTGGCAGGGTACACAGAGGACAGTGATCATGGCCATTTGGAAGTTTAGATTAGAGCCACTGAGATGAAAGCATGGGTTGCAGCACGTAATGGCTCATTATGCAAGTTCAATTCACCTCCACCGAGTCTCCACCTCTGTCAGTGATTAGGTAATGATTTGGGAGGGGAATATCCCTGGAGGGAATGCTGGGAAGTTCTAGTTATGGAATTTTTATATCTCTGGAAAGCCTTCCTCTCCCTGTGAGGTTAGGATAGGGTATTGGGTATCCCACAGCATGTGGTACTCATGAGGCCAGTGACCCCCAAGATGCTGCCACCAGGGGCCTCTGCCATATATTTCCTCCCTCCATTCAATTTTATATTTTTAAGAGGGGGCTTGATGGTGAAAAGTTTGGCAATTGGGAGTTTCTAACTTGCTGGACAGTTTGTTATAGATCTACGTGGTCTCATAGGGTCAGATTATACAGACAGTGAGGTGTGTGGGCAATACCCAGTTCAAGACAACATGGGGTTGGTGGGTGGTCACTGTGGAAGGGTGGCCGAGGTAGGATGGGACTTGCTGGTGTGATGTTGCTTGTAAGGCTGACAAGGATTGGTGAGATTGTGACGATCAGCCTCTGAGCCCAGAGAACCCAGAAGTTCTGACCAAGAACCTCTGGTAAGACTTGCCCCACACCCTCCCCAGTCATGCTGGGCTGCACAAGAGGAGGCCTGGGATGCTCTCAGCATCTCCCCCTGCTTCACCCTCCTGTGCTGAACTCATCCTGCCCAGGGGCTCCGAACACAGGGACTTAGGTAAACACGCTGTTAGGAGGCCCAGGGAGCACACCAGAGGTTCCCTTTGCAGGAAAACACCTCACCTGAGACCCTCCTTTACTGCTTGCTCTCCCCTGGGGGACCCGATCTCTGGAGTCTGTCTGTGACTCCCTCCCCAGGAAACCCTCACAGAGTTGCTGGTCCCTCTGACCTGGGCTGAGAAGTGGTTTTCTCAGTGACACCTCTAGAGGGCAGCACTCAGAAGAGTTCCACAGAAACCTACAAGTCTGCTGCTGGGAATATGGCATTTTAACCCTGTAAAATGCTTATGTCCTCCTAGGTGCTCCCCCCCTCTTTTAATCATCCACTTACTTGTCTGCATCCTCAATAAATTGCAAGCTGCCTGAGGGAAAGGACTGTGTTTGCCTTGTTCATCCCTGTATCTCCAGGACCTGGCAGGGAACCTGGCACTTCAAGGTGCCCAACCAATTCACTGTTGAGTGAGTGCATTAAATCTACAGGCCGTGTGTTACCACCTGCCCCTCAATGTATTTCTGGATTATGTTTTAACTTTAATTACATTTATTTCCTAGTATTTATATTTTTAAATATCAATATCAATGTTCATGTTTCTAATTGTTATATAACTGTCATAAATAATATTTTACAATTTAAAAAATCAAAATCCAAATTAGGCCCATGTAATGTGGTTAATTTCTTAAATTTATTTTAATTGTTTATTCTCTTTAATAAGAAGACATTTTAATAACATATTAGGACAAATCTGTTTATCTCTTAATAACTGACAAATTTGTTTTAATGCAAAACTCTTAACAGGTCATGTAGTAAGAAAAGTCTCCTGGCTTATGTGAGAAAAGTGCTTTGATATAGTCAATTTAGATTCAACTTAATATGAAATGAACTCAGTGCATGTGTATGCCTGATTCATTTTGTTGTGCAGTGGAGGCTAACACAACATTGTAAAGCAACCATACTCCAATAATAATTAATGTAAACAATATTAAATGAGCTCAGGACCTACCTCTACTCCAGCTGCAGCCAGGAGCCACCGGATGCACTCCATCCTGCCCCGTCCATTGAAGTAGTGAAGAGTGGGCTTCCCCGCCATGATGGCAGTCTCCTGGCTTCTCTAAACCTAAGGAGAGAATGAATGAGTGAATGAATGAACAAAGCATAGAACCACAGAAGCAAACTGCACTGTATGATATATGGCTGAACAGCACCAACAATGCTGAAGTATCTGCCTCGCTCGGGGCAGAGTTGGAAGAGTCCCTGGAATGTCTTCCTTGGCCCACATTCCCAACCCCCAATAGCTAACTGTCAGAAATTGCACCAAACCATTCTCCAGTCTCCACCGGGTAAAATCTGATTGTCTTGGCAGCCTAAGAGGTGAGTCTGTGGTAAGGATGCATGGGTGGGTATTCGGGAGGGGAGGGACTAGAGAACTAGTATTTACTGAAAATCTAATGGGCCTGACCCAACACTAACACCTTGGATGCATTATATCTTTAGTCCTCACAACAGTCAGTCGCATGAAATATTTATTATCTCCATTTTTCAGTTGCTGAAATGGGACACTCAGAGCTTAAATGACATTCATGGAAATTCCATGCCCAGGATTACAAAGAGGGCAGGGCTGAAACTCACACAGATGCAGGCCCTGGGAGCCTGGGAGGGAGGGGCCTTGGAGCCAGAGGGCTTCACTGACAGTGAGAAGGAAGAGGCAGCAGAGACTGTATTTAGCGCCTTGGCTGTTATGCTGCATTTGTTCAAAAGCTGAAATTAGGGCTCAGATTTGTTTAACTGTTGCTCAAAAGTTCCCAATTCTTTCTACAAACACAGGATGCTAATTCCTTCCTTTTTTTCCCCCTTTCTTTTGGACCTCTACATTCTACCTCTCTGGGTACATCTTATATCTAGAAAAAGGGATGTTGCTGCTTTAACTTTACAGTCAGATGGAACTGACATTTGTTCAATGTCTGTCATATTCTGGGCATTCTCACAAATTTATCTTCATTTAACCCTACAAAAATCAACTGCAGTGAACTTTGTCATTGCTCTTATTTTACAGTTGGGGATACAGAGGTTTCTAGGGTAACTTGTCCAAAGTAGGTGGCAGACCTGGGATTCAAATCCACTTTTAAATGAACCCAAGTCTAGGCTTTATTTTTCCATGTTAGAGTTTTTCAAGCTATGCATGACAATCTTTCAGTGGATTGTGAAACCCACCAATTTTTAAAATAAAGTAGAAGAAAATAGAAAACATCAGAGTGCCTTGTATGTGGCAGAGGAAAGCATCATTCCATGAATTTTTAGTTTTGTCACGTGTATGGGCAAAAGAAAGCATGTGTGCATACTCATTTGGTCATTGTAATGGTGAGAGATACTTGGGTCTCGTTGGGTCAGTGCAGTGTGAAAGCCCTTGGTCTACAACAGCCTGCGTGAGGAGTGGACGTAGCCTGGAACCAGGGAATGAAACTCAAGGCTTCAACAATGGACAGAACTAGTTCGATCATGCTTGTGAATAGGAAACACACAGGACTCATTAAAAGCAGGAATCCCAAAGCTTCTCTCTTTTAGGGAGAAGCAGTTGCATTTTTCTATCTAAACTCTATGCTCTGTTTAGAAAACACTGATTCTCTTGCAAAATTTTGTTGTTGTGGAGTTTGGAACAAAAATATACTTCTCTTTACCTGAAAATATACTTCTCCCAGAAAAATATGTATGACTTGAATTTTAGATATCAAAATGTTTTCAATATCCACATTTTTAATGCAAGACTCAATAGTCTAACCTCTAGAAAGTAAAGAATCCTTTGGAAATACACTGAACTCATCTGTCTTGTAATTGGAGTTTGTGTATATTGTACTTTCTTATCATGGGAAACAGAGGTGCTGTGATTCAGCAGAATCCTGTGAAGGGCATTGCTGTGAACTAGTGGTCACGGGTCCTGCTCACACTAAGCTCCCTTATCCAGTGACCGAAGATCACATGACAAAAGGAAATGCATTTTTCATAATATTTTATCGTTATGTTCCTTATAAGCAACTTTCTTCACCTTTCGAATAAGAAGTTTCCAAAGACCTGGTTAAGGCTGCGGCAAAGGTGATATAAACTTCCTGGTCCCCAGAAAGTGAGGAACTAGAGAGATTTTGTGATTTGCCATCAGTCACACGTGCGTGTTCCTGATTCACACTGGATGTCTGGCAAGTGTGTCCACCCTCAGGACAGCTCTGGGAAACAGGTTCTAATATCCTACTGTCAAGAGGAGGAAACTGAAATTCAAAGAGATAAAGCCACTTTCCTAGCTCACTCGTTTTGTGAGTGTTGAGGTCCTTTGAAGGCATCTTACGACTTCTGGTCTGGGGCTCCCCCCACCCAACCAAGTAATTCTTAGGCACTCTCTCTGCTGCCCTCTGTGACCCTTGTTTATTAATTTGTTCCCCATTCAGAATCCATTAACCAACTAACAGATGGGAAGGAGAGAAGGAAACATCAAATTCATGAGTCCTTTTTCGTTAGCTGATTCTTAGGGGCTTGATACGAGGAAAAAAGGATACAAGCATGCCTTGTTTTACTCTGACATCCTAAAATCTCACTGTGAGTAAATTGAGCACTAGTATAACTATATTTGACCTTTGTAAGGAAGTAGGTTTATATTCCCTGAAAGGAATGTATCCTGGGATAATTCCAGTGTGAACTAAAGGAGCTGAGTCTCTGGGGCAGGGTCGGGAGGTGGGGGTTGGGGGGTGTGCAGTTCCTAACAACGGCGTTTCTTAGCAGAGAGAAGAGAGGCTTAGAGATAAAGCCTGACTCCTTTCTTTACACGGTACATAAACCCAGGGGGTTGTTTAATCTCTGGACCTCAATGTTCTCTTTCAAAATATAGCTATATCTATTAGTGAGGATGGTTGAGAAATATAGTTATATTTGTTAGAGAGGATGGTTGAGAAAATTAAACTAGATAAGGTATAAAAAATTCATAATACGGACTAGAAAATCCAATTTCCCTCCTGCTCCCAGTTCCCGGGAGATGGGCAAGTTTCTGAGCACACTGGGTAACCAGTGCATATTCTTTCTCCTGCCTGTATCTGTCTGTCTGTCTATCTATCTATCTGACTGTCCATCTACCTCTTGACCCGTAGTTCTAGTAGGAATCAGATTTTATACATATCCAGACTTTTTTTCAACTAAGTCGTATACCAGCTCTCTTTTTATTTGCTTTGTGTGAAAGATTAGTGATGCTCATTGATTAGTTAACCTGGATTGCAGGAAGTTTTTGGCAAAGGTTTAGTGAGGTCTGGCACAGCACTGAACACAGCCTTTTGCATGTGGCCCCTGGTTCCGCCCAGAACCTTGCACCCCACCTGCCTTTCCTCCGAAGCTTGGCCCTGCCCCCACTCACTCCCTGATTTGAACACTCAGGAATCTTCTGGTCCCCCAGCCCCTTTGCATGGATTCCAGCCATGGCAATGGGAGACCCACTGCTTTTTATAGCAGGAGCTCAGGGTCTCACCGTCAATACTCGATGGAAAAGATCCCTTCTCTTCAACCTCCTTCTTTCCCTGGAAATGCAGACACTTCACTGATCTTTCTTTAACATCTTGTTTCTGGTTGGTGTGTAAACGTATTTCCTTCTCTTAACAAGTTTGCTTCAAACTTCCGCAACTAACACTCACTGAGCAGTTTCCTGTGCTAAAAAATGATGGCTGGTGGGAAACATGATAGGAGCCTGATGTGGTCCCTGCCCTGAAGGGGTTTACAGCTAGTCAGAAAAACAGGTTTGCAGACAACTGACAGTACACAAAGGGCCCAGCAGTGACTTCACTTTAATTGGTTCCAAGCCAAGAATCATGATTCTCTCAGCCAAGCAAGTCAGAACAAGGGGAGCAGCTGCAGGCTGAGAGAGCAGAGATTGCTGTCTACCTGCCCAGGTGGCCCACCTCCACGGCATCTCAGCCTCCAAGTTAATGACTCTACCCATCCTGTCATGGGATCAAACCTCATCCCTGTCCAAATATTGCTTTCGTAGCATCTTTCAAAGTGCTTCTCCTCATTGCCATCTCGATATCTTCTCTTTTCAGTCTTAGGTACTGCAGTTTTTCCGTGACGTCATCCTGCCCTGGGCAGCTCTATGACTTTCAGGGAACTCACTGAACCTCTCCTGTCTAAGGCCTTTGTTTCCCCCCCACACATTAATATTTATAACAGTGCATTGTTCACTGCTACATTCCGATGTGAACGACTTGGACCTTCTAGCCAGGTGAATTTCTGTACTTTTGAAAGCTAAATCCTTGCTCCTGTATTATCTAGTTTCCCCATCAAACCTTCCTTTGGAGGTTTGCCATGAGTTGCTTGAACACCAGAGAGAGAAGGGGATTTGCCAGCTGGCTAATCACAGCACAGACTGAGTTTCTGTTGACATTCAGACATTCCTATTATAATGAATCTTAATTTTGATATTTCACAGCCTGCATAGTATTACAGCATCACAGCTTGTACCTGTTGTGTTTTGACTACATCTACAGAGCAAGTTACTTCAGCATAAACACCTACACTCTCTCTCGCACTGGTCATATTCTCTAAATGCTAAATTCCTATCATTTAAATAAAATGCTATCAGTGTCTAAAATGCTAGCATTCTTTTTTCTCTTCATATAATTAATTTTTCTCAGATCTAAATTCCCATGCTAAATTCTTCGTTTTTATATTTCTATAATGATGTATCCAACAACAATTAAACAACTTGAATTGTCCCTTAAGCACAGCAAGAATGCACTATGTGGGTACAAAACAGAGTTTTCCTTGTGCTATGGGCACATTACACAGATGTATAAAATCAGTACTTACCTTATGCAAGTTTGTCTCCCACTTGGCTCAGCACCTCAATGCCAAGTCCACATGCATTTTTGAGCTGTTGTCACAGTTTATAGAGGAGGACTAACTCCTCCTCTCTGAAGGGGAGAGTCCAGTTAGGGAGAAGCCCTCCCCATAGCGTTCAGGGCCAGGGTTTCACGCTAGATCAAAAAAGAAAACGTGATGAGTCATCCCCTCATGATGCTATAGCTGGTTAATATGTTCTTTTCAAGGATGGCAGTTAAAGATTAAATACAAAATTTCACACTAATTGGACCATATCTGCAAGCAGGTGAAGTATTGAAGTATGGCGCTTTCTTTTCTTCATTTTGTTAACCATTTAAAACAAATTGAAGTATAGTTAATTTACAATGTTGTATTGGTTTCAGGTGTACAGCAAAGTGATTCAGTTATACATACACACATGTATATACACATATATATATTCTTTCTCAGATTCTTTTCCCTTATAGGTTACTACCAAAGATTGTGACGAGTTCCCTGTGCTATACAGTATACCCTTGTTGGTTCTGTATTTTATACATAGTGTGTACGTTACTCCCAAACTCCGAATTTATCCCTCCCCTACATTTCCCCTTTGCTAACCATAAGTTTTTTTTTTTCTAGGTCTGTGGGTCTATTTCTGTTTTGTAAATAACTTCATTTGTATCATTTTTTTATTCCACATATAAGTGATATCTTATGATATGCTATTTGTCTTTCTCTGCCTGACTTACTTCACTTTATATGATAATCTCTAGGTCCACCCCTGTTGCTACAAATGGTATTATTTCGTTCTTTTTTATGCCTGAGTAATAGTCCGTTGTGTATATGTACCACATCTCTTTATCCATTCATCTGTCGATGGACATTCAGGTTGCTTCCATGTCTTAGCTATTGAAATTGCTGCTGCCATGAACACAGCATGTATCTTTTTGAAGTAGAGTTTTCTCTGGATATATACCCAGGAGTGGGATTGCAGGATCATATGGTAACTCTATGTCCAGTTTTTTAAGGAACCTCCATGCTGTTCTCCATAGTGGCTGCACCAACTTATATTCCCACTAAGTGTGTAGGAGGGTTCATTATTCTCTACATGCTCTCCAGCATTTATTTTTTGTAGATTTTTTAATGATGGCCATTCACTGGAGGGAGTTGATACCTCATTGCAGTTCTGATTTTCATTTCTCTAATAGTTAGCAATACTGAGCATCTTTTCATGTGCCTTTTGGCCATCTGTATGTTGACATATGTTTTTTGAAAAACTTACTGTAAGTGTTTCATGAACTGGATGCAAGGACTAGGGCAGATGATAAACTCTCCTGTGGGGATACCAGGGAGCTGGGGTCACTGCAGGACACATGGGCCTCTGCAGTACTTCTTACATTGAGTTGCAGATAAAACACAGGACACCCAATTAAATGTAAAATTTCAGACACACAACAAGTAATTCTTTCATGTAAGTATGTCCTAAACATTGTATGAAACATACTGATGAAGAAATTACTTACTGTGTATCAGACATTCACATTTACCAGTTATCCTGTATTTTATCTGCTAAATCTGGCAAATCAACTTTTTATTCTTTTTTCTCTCTGCCACACTCAGATCAGCCTCCCTGGCATCTGGACCTTTGCACGTGTTACTTGTTCTGTTTGGAATCCTTGACCTTGAGCGACCACTCTATTTCCCCTATTGTGTGTTTTCTTACATTATCTTGACATTATGTTTTAATACTAAATTAAATCAGGACTCCCCCTAGAGCCTCCGCAGGAAGTGCAGCCCAGTCTGTACCTTGACTTTGGGCTTCTGGCCTCCAAAAGTGTGAGAGAATTCATCCTGTTGTTTTAAGCCCCCCAGCTGTAGTGAGTTGATACAGCAACTACAGGAAACCAATACACACTCGCGCTTACTGCCCCACAGCACAGGATTACTGTGAAGGAAATCCTACCCAGCTCATCACTCCACCCATCCGGCACTTAGCAAGTTACTCTCTGAAAGCTAAGGACACCTTCTGTAAATATAATCATGCTATACCATCATACTAAAATTTTATAATTTCTATAATTTATAATTATAGTTCCTTCATTTCATTAAATGTTCGGCATTCTAATTTTCCCCATTGTCACATAGAGATTTTTGGGGAGTGGTTTATTTGCAATAGGACCTGATTCTATCATTGGAGTGATAGGAATACGTTTGTCTTGAAGACTTGGATGAATGAATACAGCTGTCAGGCAGATGAGAGTGTTGGGGATTGTGATGAATTCCCACAGCCCAGACCTGCACTCGTGGGGCATGAGGTGTGTGTGGAGCTGTACACGGTGGTATGACCGCTCATGGTTCAGTCCTGAGGAAACAGCAGGGCTGGGACCACAAAGGAACTCACAGACGGGGGGGAGGCCAGTGGTCTTCAGGGTTATTGGAGGTTTTTTCGCTCCAGGGGGAGGCACAGAGGCGCACCCAACTCTCCCCAGGGAGCACGAAGGCGAGGAGATTAGTGCGGCCAAGGGGACGAGCCGCCCAGGCAGGGAGCCAAGGTGCTGAGGCCAGAAGGAGATGGCCCCCCAGGCCCCCGTGTGTGATGGGGTTGGAGCTCAGGGGGTGAGGATGGACGTGAGGAGGCCACCCTGCAGGCAGCAGGAGTCACTAAAGGAGAGAAAGCAGAGGGTGAAACTCAGGTGTGCATTTCAGGGAAATAGCTTTGATGTCAGTAGAGAACAGAGCAGTGAAGCTGCAGTCAGGGAGCCCGTGTGTCTGTCCGCTCCAGCCCCGCCCCATCACCTGGGGGAGTGCCCACTCCAGGAGGAAGGAACCCCATACTCCAAAGGCCAGATTTCCTGGGGAGCATTCACTGCAGGCCCCGCATGTGACTAAAGCCAGAATCACTCCTAATCCAGGCTTTCTGGCTCTGTGCGAGGCCTGGGGAAATGACGTCATGTATGTTCATTCATATTAAATTCACACATGTGACCTGTGTTGTGGAGCCCAGGCCTGGGGGACGTCGCGTGAACTGCGGCTGAGGCCCCACCGAGCCTTGTGCAGCAGAGCTGTGACGACCAGGCGGCCAGGACAGGGTCCCCCGAGCACAGAGCTTGGGTCCCTTGGGTTCTTTCTTATTGTTTCCCCACCTCCCAGAACCCTAGAGAGTCCAGAGTAGACATAACAGTTGTTCAAAAATGCATAAGGAAAACATTTTTATTGCCAAAAGGAAAATGTCTCTCAAAGAAATAAAGAAAACGTCTTTCTGCCATGGCCCAGAAAGGTAGCTCTTTTCTGGGAAAACCGAAGAATGTCAGATATGAACTTTTACATTTTTCTCTTTGATAGACTATGTGACAGATGTTATATGATAACCCTGGAAAATGTAAGGGGACTATATAACCTGTTTCCTGTTCTAATTTAATTTTTAATTCCAAAACAAGAGACAGGTTAGAAGGAGATCGAAAATCTGATTTTCTTTTGATCATAATGAAAAAGAATACATTGTAAGTAAACTGGCTCATGGGAGCTTTTTATTTAACGACCACCAAACCTTTGGAATAGTTTATTAATCTCACAACACCCGGGATCTATATTTAGGTAAGCACTTCGTTGTTGGAAATTTTCTGAAGATTTGTCTTGGGTGGCCCTGCCTGCTTTATTAAAACCTGAAAACCTTTCTGGCTTCTTGTAAACGTTTCTCATCCATGAGAGGCTTCCTCTGGCTGCCAGGCTGCAGAAACTTCTTCACGGCAGGGAGATTGCTGACTCTGGTTTTCAGGGCCTGCAATGCACAAGAGCACAGCTCAGAGTGAAGACAAAGACCAGCCCCATCATGAGCACAACTCAGGGACCCGAAGACCCTCCTGGACAAGGGCCGGCTGAGGCCCCTCCATCAGCACCAGGATGAGGCTGGACACAGACACCCAGTGAGACAGAAAGTGAGTAGACAATAGCTTTTTCTCCCAGAGATGTCTTAGTTTAAGACTCCATTCAGCTTCGCAATCTTCTTCCTACATATAAATCCTGCAGATTTAACCCTTTCATGCAGTACGAGGAAGAGTAATGTGTCTCAGATATCAGCACAGATAAAAGCTCCAAGATATCAGGACATGAAAATGAAGCTATAAGAGACTGGGCTGGAACTGAAGACAGAAAACATGAAAGGTAAACGATGAGGCCAGTCAGAACCAATCTGCCCTCAGAGAGGGAGAGTCGGGCAGAGAGAAACCAACATGTGAGAGAAGGAACAGGAGCTGAGGGGAGGAAATGAGATGGTGGGAGATGCACTCAGACAGATTCAGGCAGAGAAAGAGGACACAGCTGGGACAGAGGGAGGCAAAGCGGAAATGAGGACGGAGACTGAAATGGAACAGCGGTCAGGAGATGCCAAGTTCTAGGTCTCCCTCCTTATAGAAGGCAGGACATTCTCTTTGGGGCAGCGTCCACCTCCACTGTCCTTGGCGTGACCAGATTCTTCCCATGCCCCAGACCAGGGCCTTGGAGTGACGTGTGGAGACCTGGGGGCAGTGAGGCCTGGACAGTGTGGGGGACCCTCGCATCACATCCCAGGGTCCAGAGAGCAGATTCCGAGGTGGGAGGTGTGGGTGGCCCCCCGAAGGCAGTGGGAGAGCTCACCTTCAGCAGAGGGAAGTTGGCCAAAAGGCTGGGGTCCAGCTCTTCCACGTAGTAGAGAAGTTCCACCAGGTGGATGTCAGCCTTGCTCAGCTTGTTGCCCACAAGGTAGTCTTGTCCGTGGCCCTTCAACACCTGGTGAATGGAGGGGTCAGATCAGGAACACAGGCCCAGGCAGGCTGAGTCTCTGCTCCTCCCCTGTCTCCCCAGCCCCACCTGCCCCTCTGCCCCTCACTGGGTGGGTGTGAACCTTCAGACCTTCTGCTCTCCACTGACTCAGTGATGCGGCCAGGTGGGTCCCTGCTGTTCCCTCCTCAATGAAACCAGGCTACCATTTCCATGTCCTGTTCCCTCCTGGCTGTAGCTGCCTTCGGTGCTTATTCCACTGGGCCAAGGGTTTAGGCTTACGTGCTTCTCCCAGTGGGCCAAGGGTTTAGGCTTATGTGTTTCTCCCACTGGGCCAAGGGTTTAGGCTTATGTGCTTTTTCTGCTGGGCCAAGGGCTTAGCACTGTCTGCACCGTGTTTCTGTTGGCCCCATACCCTAAAGTGTGCAGCCCTGAGCTTAATGACATGGCCTTTCAATTCTTTCTCCCCTCCCCCAACTTGGGTAGTGACTTCATCGTCACGACAACTTTCTCCAACCCTAAGCAAAGTATTGCTGAATCTGTATTTCTTCTCATATCCTGTATACTTCCTCGTTTCCTGGTCTCTCCCTGGGACCTGAAATAAACCTGAGTCAACTTGAACTCCCATCTCCTGACTCCTAACTTGCACAATGTAATAATCCGCGTGCTGCATGTCTAGGAGGGAATTGCACCGATGACTGAACTCACTTGGTAATATATCCAAATAACATGTTTGACAGAACAGGGATGGGGATTCATGGACATATGATAAAGCAAACCAAAGGTAATTTTATTATTCACCTGGTGGGTTCATATGTGTTCATTATACATATCTTTAAACGTTTCTGGATGTATGCAATTTTTCATAATAAAATATTGGGGAAATAAGTGGATGTTTATTAAAATATTCCAGCAATATGGGAGTCATAAAGTACAAAGAGAAAAAACACACATAGTGCCACCAACTAAATAACATTTTGGCAAATATGCTTTGAAGTACGGATAATTATTTGGCAAAGAGTATAATTACATCAAAACATTTTGTAAAATACAGTTTTTATTTATGTTATCATGGCCCCCCCCTTTTGATTCTTCTTTTCTTTTTTTGGCCGCAAAGCATGTGGGATCTTAGTTGCCCAACCAGGGTTCGAACCTGCATGCCCTGGATTGGAAGCATGGAGTGTTAACTACTGAACCACCAGGGAAGTCCCACATCTTGGGGCTCTTTGATTTTAAAGTACAGATGGACTCAGATTGCGCTGACCGAAGATTGTCATCACGTGCATGTGCCCTAAACTCTCAGCACCAACTGGGCCAGGAGGGTGTCATTTCTGATTACTGTTAAATTCTTTATTCCTTGCATATGGCCAGACATGCAAGCAATGAATTAACATTTATTGAGTGAATGAAAGAGTAATCTAATGGTTTTTAAAGATGAGCCTGTTGGTGTTAGTCTTTTTACTTCTACTTAAGACTCTTGTATCTCTTACAATCTTTTTTTTTTTTTTTTTTTTTTTTGCTCAGGATTTTTGTTTAGCATGATTTCAGGTGGTTTTTTTTTTTTTTTTGGTTTATGGGTTGATTGATTTTTTTTTTTCAGGTGGTTTTGATCTTGAAGCGTTCTCCTGTTACCTTCAAGGAAAAACATTTACTGAGATATGTATACATCACAATGGGACACTATTTCTTAGGTTTCGTATGGTTTTCTTCAAAAGTCTGAGAGCTATGTCCCCAAAATTTTTAGATTATTTTTTCCTTAACAGATTTTCCTCTGTCTCTTACTCCCCATCCCAGTAAACATGCTCTGTTTAGATGTATCTCATCCATGTCTGAAACACTACCACATTCTCCTGAAGGCAGCTGGTCTCATGTCTCCCTCCACACGGTACCAGAATATTTTCTGACATATTGCTGGTGTTATGCTCCTCTTGGACCAAAGCCCTGTACTGTGTTCTGCAGGATCCATCTACTCCAGGCTCCAGTGTGGTTCTCAGAGCTTCCACAGCCCAAGCTCTAAGTACAACCATGAAATTCCATTGAGTAGAGAATTCCAGACTGGGTCTGAGTAAATCAATATGTTGCTGAAAAATTATAACTTGGGTAAAACTGGTAGAGTTCTTCCTCATAGTCAATTTTTATAAAATGCCCTGAGAGTCAGGGGGCTACATTAGTATTGAGAAAGGCCCACAGAAGTGAAGGTTGATGCCCTAGCAATGCCAGGCACTATTTTTCTTGTTCTTCTTATCTCAGTGCCAAAAAAGCTGAACAGTCCACTTACTTTTTCAAACACAGGAAGATAACGGTTTGTTGTCTTCTCTTTGATCTCAGCTATCTTGGCATCTTTTTGATCAGGTGGACATAGTGGCAAAAGCATGATCATTTCACCCAAATCTGCCACACCTTCTGAATACATATCAATCCTGAAAGACAAAATGACCAAATTGTCGAATGTCTCCTGCCTTAGACTTTACAGCTGAGAATGGATAAGAATGGGTCATCAAGAGCTGGCAAAGTAATTCACCTCCATTGGATACATTTTTCTATGCCAGCCATACAGCTATGATTGTTATTAATTTTAACATTTCATTCTAGAACAAGCCATCGAGGTAGTTATAGGTCTAATATTTTTGGTATACACGTGACCAAGTATGGGGACAGAGCACATCAGGGACCCGTCCAGAGTCACGGGCGTGAGAGAAATGGGTGGAGTCACTGCAGGTAACCACTGAGACCACACATAGGGTTTGCCATCTCTGCTGAGGTGTGTTCTGTGCACAGTTAGTGTGATGCATTACTACCACCTCCATCATGTCCAGAGAGTCCTGGTTCAGTCATCCCAGTCATGTCCCTCTCCCTGTCCCATCCTTCCTTTCTCCGGCCTTATCCTCTAGACACTCAGATGCTCTGTCCCTTGTCTCTAGCTGTTGGCGGGTGCCCAGCTCAAAAGAGCCTGAGGCCCTGGAGTCATGGTTCTACCATCCTTCTGGCTTCATAGTTCATCAGTGTTTGGAAACCTGTCACTGTGCTATATCCATGGTCCACATCCTCTTCCATAAGCACTTGATTCCACTCCAGGTTTACTGTTCCCTCATTCTCACAGGTCTCTGCAGTACTGGACCTCAGTTATACCCACTAAGGGCATGTTCCCTGTGAGTACATCCTGATCACCCAGGGAAGGACCTAGATTGCTCCTATTAACCCTGATGAAAGAACAGAAAAAGTACCGTACAGGGCTCTCTCCTTCATGTCTTTCCCATAGAGGTTGTATTTGGTGGCAATGTAGTTGAGAATGGCTCTGGTCTGCGCCAGCTTCATCCCATCGATTTCAACCATTGGCACTTGCTGGAACAGCAAAATCCCATCTTTTGAAAGACGAGAAGAGTGAAATGCTGGCAGACTCGTACTATTTATTAGAGTGAAATGTTTTATGAAATAAAATGTTTGTTGAAATGACTGAAGATATAAAAGGAAACACAGATTATTACCTTGCAACATTACAATGGAAATAGCATTTTGCTTTTAGCTTTCTGTAATCCTTTTTCTTATCAATCTGCTTTTACTTTTCGACCTATTATTTCATTTATCTTTTTATTGCCCACTCAGATCATCATAGGTCCCTTTATTTTATGTATTTGATTTGACTTCATGATTTTTTTTTAGGACAAATATAGGAGAATTTCTTCTCCTATATTGGCCAGTTGCCAAGTCAAAAGGGAACTTCCCAATGTAAGCCTCTTGGCGTTCATGGCATTAAGGCCAGTTCTAAGAGAGACTCCTATATAAAGAGTTTTGTACGTTCTTCAAATCCCACCACTGGACAGTGTGCAGGGGAGGCCTGTTTTCCCAACCCCACTGCTGCTGGCCCCTGCACTTTATCTCCCTCCTACACACTCACCTGGCCGCCAACTAATTCAACACCACCTGGTTATTTGAGTCTGCAACATTGCTAGGATGTTACCTTGTTAAACACACCAGAGAAAAGAACTCCTGGCAACTGCTGGGCCTGTGTCTCCCCTCTTCTCTCTAATGAATGTGTTTGCATGTCCTTGCTAGGAGGGCTGTATGTGGTCCTGAACTGATACAGTCACTTATGGTGCAGAAAGGCAGGGAGAGCACAGACAGGGCGTTCACAGGGCACCAGTATTTGCTGGTTCCTTTAGCAAATACTCAGAGTCGCAGCCCTTCCTAGTCCTGAGTGAGCTGCAACACCTGCTCAAGGAGCCCCACCCCTTACCTTTAACCATATTTCTCTCTCTCCACTGACCCCACTCCTACCATGCCCACACATGGCATTGCTGGGGTTCAAACCTCAGCTTATGACTTCTACTAGATCCTCCCATCAGAGGAATATAGTTTTTCGGTCTTACCATTTTTTAATTTATTCAGGTCTTCTGGAGTTTGTATAAGTTGCTCTTCAAACTGGAAAGCACAGAAATAGTCAATGAATTCCTGTTATTTCATCCCACAGCATAACTGCACTTGAATGACCCCTGTGTGGTGCAGACTATGGAGAAGGGAAGATTTCTGAGTTTGGTACACGGAGGGTACATGGAGGACAGTGATCACAGCCATTTGGAAATTTAGGTTAGAGCACCAAGAGAAGAACACGGGTTTCAGCAGGTAACTGCTCATCCTGTAGGTTCAAGTCACCTCCTTTGTTACCACATCTGTCACTGATCAGGTTGTGATGTGGGAGGGGTATGTCATTGGAAGGAAGGGACTGGGAAGTTCTTCTAGTTATGGAGTTTTCATATCTCTGCAAAGCCGTTCTCTCCCTGTGAAACCAGGACAGGGTATTGGGTGTCCCCCAGCATGGGATATCCATGCGGCCAGTGACACTCAAGATGCTGCCATCAGGGGCCTCTGTTGTATATTCCCTCCCTCCCTTCAACTCTTTTATTTTAAAAAGGAGTCTCCTGAAATCAAACTTATGGTCACCAAAGGGGAAACGTTGGAGGAAGTGATAAATTAGAACATTGGGATTAACATATACATACTACTATATATAAAATAGGTAACGAATAAGGACCTACTGTATAGTACAGGGAACTCTACTCAATATTCTGTAACAACCTATATGGGAAACGAATCTAAAAAAGAATGGATACCTATATATGTATAACTGATTCAGTTTGCTGTACACCTGAAACTAACACAACATTATAAATCAACCATACTCCAAGAAGAAATTTTTTAAAAAGGAGTCTTGGTGGTGAAAATTTGGGGAATGGGGAGTTTCTAACTCACTCAGTGGAACAGTTTATTGTGGATCTATATGATCTCATAGGGTCAGACTATACAGACAGTGAGGTGTATGGGCAACAATGTATAAAGTGTCCAGGTCAAGACAACATAAAGGATGGTTGGTGGTCACTGTGGGAGGGTGGCCGAGGTGGGATGGGACTCGCTGGTGTGATGTAGTTTGTGAAGCTGTAGGAAATGGGTGGGGTTGTGAGGATCAGCCTCTGAGCTCAGAGAACCCAGAAGTCCTGACCAAGAACCTCTGGTAAGCCTTGCCCCACACCCTCCTCAGTCAGGCTGGGCTGCACAAGAAGAGGCCTGGGATGTTCTCAGCCTCTCCCCCTACTTCAGCATCCTGTGCTGAACTCATCCTCCCCAGGGGATCTGAACACATGCTTGAACCCCAAAGCTGGACCACAGTGAAAACTGTGGATTGTTGACTTGTAGAAATTAAGCAACCTAGCCTGACACTGTTTGAATTTTTTGTGTATTGTCTTTTCATGAACTTGAGAACGTATGAGGCTAATGTCCTGTGCATTCATGAAGCAATCAAGAAAGCGTAATCCCGGGGCTTAGGTAAACACGCTGTTAGGAGGCTCAGGGAGGACATCAGAGGTTCCCTTTGCAGGACAACACCTCACCTGAGACCCTCCTTTACTGCTTGCTCTCCCCTGTGGGACCCGATCTCTGGAGTCTGTCCATGACTCCCTCCCCAGGAAACCCTCACAGAGTTGCTGGCTCCCTCTGACCTGGGCTGGGAGGTGCTTTTCCCAGCGACACCTCTAGAGGGCAGCACTCAGCAGAGTCCCACAGAAACCTACAAGTTTGCTACTGGGAATATGGCATTTTAACACTGTAAAATGCTTGGGTGACCTCCTAGGCGCTCCCACCTCTTTTAAAATCACATTTTACTTGTCTGCATCCTCACTAGAGTGTAAGCTGCCTAAGGGCAGGGACTGTGTCTGTCTTGTTCATCCCTGTATCTCCAGGACCTGGTACTTCAAGGTGCCCAACAAATTGACTGCTGAGTGAGTGCGTTAAATCTACAGGCCGTGTGTTACCATCTACCGCTCACTGTATTCCTCGTTTATGTTTTAACTTTAATTACATTTATTTTCTAACGTTTATATTTTTGTCTTTTTAATTATGGAAAGTCGTGGCAGGCACAAAATAAACAGCAAATTACAATGATCCTTCCTGCACCCATCAACCAGCCTGAGTAATTATCAGCTCAACCCAACAGGGAGTCATCTGTATGCCCACCCCCTCTCTCCCTCATTATAATTTGAAACAAATCCAATATAACATATATTTCATTTTTAAATACTTCAATGTATATTTCTAAATCATAAGAACTGTTTTAAAACTAACCACAATACAGTAAAATACCTGACATGTTGACAGTAATTACTTAGTATCAATTGATATTTAAGGTTCTTGTTTCTAATTGTGGTATCAATGTCATGAATAATATTTTACAGTTTAAAAAAAAATCAAAGTCCAAATAAGACCCACACATGTGAATAATTTCTTAAATTAATTTTGTTTATTCTCTTTGATAAGAAGTCATTTTAATAATAAATCTGTTAATCTCTTAGCAACTGACAGATTTGCTTCAATGCCAGACTTTTAACAGGTCATTCAGCAAGAAAAGTCTCCTAGCTTATGTGAGAAAAGTACTTTGATACCGTCGATTTAGATCCCGCTGAAGATGAACAGACTCAGAACCCACCTCCACCCCAGCGGCAGCCAGGAGCCAGCGGACGCACTCCATCCTGCCTCGTGCATCGAAGTAGTGAAGCTTAGGTTTCCCCGCCATGACAGCAGCGTCCAGGTTTCTCCAAACCTTAGTGAATGAATGAATAAATGAACGAGTGAATGAATGAATGAACAAAGAATAAAACCATAGAATCAAAATGTACTTTGCGATATGTGGCTGAACAGCACCCACAATGCTGAAGTATCTGCCTCCCTCGGGGCAGAGCTGGAAGAGTCTTCCAACTAGAATGTCTTCCTCGGCCCAAATTCTCACCCTCAATAGCCAACAGCGGGAAATTGCGCCAAACCATCGTCCAGCCTCTGTTGGGTAAAATCTGATTGTCTTGGCAGCCTAAGAGGTGAGTCTGTGGTAAGGATGCATGGGTGGGTATTAGGGAGGGGAAGGACTAGAGAACTAGTATTTACTGAAAACCTCCTAATGGGCCTGACCCAACACTAACACCTTTGGAGGCATTATATCTTTAGTCTTCACAACAGTCAGTCACATGAAATATTTATTACCTCCATTTTTCAGTTGATGAAACCAAGGCTCAGAGCTTAAATGACATTCATGGAAATCCATGCCCAGCAGTAAAAAGAGGGCAGGGCTGGAACAAACACAGATGCAGGCCCTGGCAGCCTGGGAGGGAGGGGCCATGGAGCCAGAGGGCTTCACTGACAGTGAGAAGGAAGAGGCTGCAGAGTCCATCTTCAGCTCCTTGGCTACCATGCTGCATTTGTTCAAAAGCTGAAATAGGGCTCAGATTTCCTTAACTATCACTCAAAAGATTCTAATTCTTTCCACAGACACAGGATGCTAATACCTTCCTCCCCCGCCCCCCCCCCCTTCTTTAAATTCTACATTCTACCTCTCTTGGTACATCTTATATCTAGAAAAAGGAAAGTGGATGCTTTAACTTTATAGCATGTGATGGAACTAAGATTTGCTCAATGTCTGTCATACGCTGGGCATTCTCACAAATTTATCTTCATTTAACCCTTCAAAAATCAACTGCAGTGAACTTTGTCACTGCTCTCATTTTACAGTTAAGGACACTGAGGTTTCTAGGATAACTTGCTCAAAGTAGGTGGTGGACCTAGGATTCAAACCCACTTCCATACGAACCCACGTCTCGGATCCATTTTCCATTAGTGGTTTTCAAAATATGCATGCCAATCCTTCAGTGGATTGTGAAATCCACCAATTTTTAAAATAAAGGACAAGAAAACAGAAAATATCAGAGTGCATTATATGCCAAAGAGGTAAGCATTGCTTCATGAGTTTTTAGTTTCGTCCCATGTATGGGCAAAAGAAAGCATGTGTGCACACTCATTTGGTTATTGTAATGGTCAGAGACACTTTGGTTGTGTCCAGTCAACAAAGTTTGAAAGCCCTTGGTCTACAGCAGCCTACCTGGAGTGGACATAGCCGGGAACCAGAGAATGAAACTCAAGGCTTCAACAATGGACAGAACTAATGGGTATGAATGGGAACACAGGACTCTTTAAAAGTTGGAGTTCCAAAGCCAGGACTTAGGGAGAAACAGTTGCATTTTCTATCCAAATCCCAAGTTCTGTTTAGAAAACATTAAGATTCTCTTGCAAAATTTTGTTGTCGTGGAGTTTGGTCACAAATATACTTCTCTTTATCCAATAAATATCTCCCTGAAAAGTATGGATGACTTGAATTTTAGATATCAAAATGTCTTCATTATCCACATTTTTAATGTAAGACTCAACAGTCTAACCTCTAGAAAGTAAAGAATCCTTTGGAAATACACTGAACTCATCTGTCTTGTAATTGGACTTTGTGTATATTGTACTTTCTTATCATGGGAAACGGAGGTGCTGTGATTCAGCAGAATCCTGTGAAGGGTGTTGCTGTGAACTAGTGGTCACGGGTCCTGCTCACACTAAGCTCCCTTATCCAGTGACCGAAGATCACATGACAAAAGGAAATGCATTTTTCATAATATTTTATCGTATGTTCCTTATAAGCAACTTTCTTCACCTTTCGAATAAGAAGTTTCCAAAGGCCTGATCAAGGCTGCGGCAAAGATGACACAAACTTCCTGGTCCCCAGAAAATGAGAATTAGAGAGATTTTGTGATTTGCCATCAGTCACACGTGCGTGTTCCTGATTCACACTGAATGTCTGGCAAGTGTGTCCACCCTCAGGACAATCCCGGGAAACAGCTTCTAACATCCTACGGTCAAGAGGAGGAAACCCAAGTTCAAAGAGATAAAGCTACTTTCCTAGCTCACAGTTTTGTGAGTGTTGGGTTAGTTTGAAGGAATTGATACCCATCAGGGTTCTTGGCCTTCCGCAATCAATAGAAATTGATTAGAGGCCAGACAAGAAATTCAGGCAAGGCTTTCTGGGGGCCTGTGATGCAGCAGGGAGGACTGAGAACAACAGGTTTCCTTGCTTGCCCCCCAAGGGGAGGCGAGTTGGTTCCTTACATGGGGTGAGGGTAGGGGTGTGTCCAGGTGTCCGCCTGAGGGGTGGCATAGGTGGTTTGCCCACCCCTCTGGTGGTATTGAGCGCAGGCAGCATGCACAGTACCCTGGTTTTGCTTCTGCTCCTGACACCTTGGTTTTGCTCTGAGCTCTTCACACGCGGCAGTTGAGTTTATTTTTTGGTCATTTTGTATCTTCTTGTCCATAATGTGGCCCAACTGTGCCTGCACACAATTATTTTTAGTCCCTTATAGTTTCTTTGTATTTTGGTGCTCCAGGAGATGTTTGTCCAGGAGCAAGCACTGCAGCACTGAAGCAAAGGGTCCCAGGTCCCAGCCTGTCTCAGCCTGGGGCTGTCGCCCCCTACCAAATAATGCTTAGGCAGTTTCTCTGCTGCTCTCTGAGACCCTTGTTTATTAACTTTCCCCCATTTAGAATCCACTAGCTAACAGGTAAATACAAAGGAGAGAAGGAAACATCAAATTTACAAGTTCCCTTTTGTTAGCTGATTCTTAGGGGCTTGATGTGAGGAAAAAATGGATACAAGTGTGTCTTGCTTTACTTGACATCCTAAACACTTACTGTGAGTAAACTGAGTGCTGGTATAACTATATTTTACCTGCATAATGATGTAGGCTTATATTCCTTGAAAGGAATGTATCTTGGGATAACTCCAGTGAGAACTAAAGGAGCTGAGTCTCCAGGGTGGTGGTGCTGGGGGGGAAGTAGTGCCTAATGACAGTGTTTCTTAGCAGAGAGAAGGGAGGCTTAGAGACAAAGCCCAACTTCTTTCGCCAAGAGGAACATAAACCCAGGCAGGTTCTTTAATCTCTGTACCTCAATGTTCTCTTTTAAAATATAGTTATATCTACTAGTGAGGGCTGTTGAGAAAATTAAATTAGATAAGGTATAAAAAATTCATAATAGAGACAAGCAAATCCAACTTTCTTCCTGCTCCCAGTTTCTGGGAGACGGGAGAGTCTCTGAGCACACTGGGTAGCCTGTGTGTCTTCTTTTTTCTGTCTGTATCTGTCTGCCTGTCTTCTATCTATCATCTATCTATCTATCTATCTATCTATCTATCTATCTATCTATCATGTGACTATCTGTCTAGCTTTTGACTCACAGCTCCAGTGGGAATAAGATTTTATACATATCCAGACTGTTTTTCAACTAAGTCATAAATGGCTTTTTATTTGGTTTGTGTGAAAGATTACTGATGTTCATTGAGGAGTGACCTGGATTGCAGGAAGTTTTTGGCAAAGGTTCAGTGAGGTCTGGCACAGCACTGAACACAGCCTTATGCAGCCCCAAGACCACAGTGGACCCCTGGTTCTGCCCCTGAACCATGCACCCCACCTGCCTCCCACCTTCAGGCCTGGCCCCGCCCCCACTCACTGGGCACTCTGGATCTTCTGGTCCCCCAGCCCCTTTGCATGGATTCCAGCCATGGCAATGGGAGACCCACTGCTTTTTACAGCAGGAGCTCAGGGTCTCACCATCAATACTCGATGGAAAAGATCCCTTCTCTTCAACCTCCTTCTTTCTCTGGAAATGCAGACACTTCACTGATCTTTCTTCAACACCTTGTTTCTGGTTGATGTGTAAACGTATTTCCTTCTCTTAACAAGTTTCCTTCAAACTTCCGCAACTAACACTCACTGAGCAGTCTCCTGTGCTAAGAAATGATGGCTGGTGGAGAACACAATAGGATCCTGATGTGGTCCCCGCCCTAAAGGGGTTTACGTCTCGTCAGAAAAACAGGTTTGTACACAACTAACAGTACACAAAGAGCCCAGTGGTGACTTCACTTTAATTAATTGGTTCCAAGCCAAGAATCATGATCTCTAAGCCAAGCAAGTCAGAGCAGGGGGAGCGGCTGCAGGCTGAGGAAGCTGAGGTGCTGCCCAGCTGCCCAGGTCGGCCTCATCTCCACGGCATCTCAGCCTGCAAGTCAGCAACTCCACCCCATGTCTGCCTCCTCCTCTTCATCTGGGATCAGACCTCATCCCTGTCTAAATGTTGCTCTCTGTAGTATCTTACAAAGTACATCTCTGCATTGCCCTCTCAATATCTTCTCTTTTCAGTCTTAGGCACTCTATTTTCCCCGTGAATTGCCGCACCCGGCACAGCTCCAGGTCTTTCACAGCATCTCTCTGAACCTCTCCTGTCCAAGGCCTTTGTTTCCCTCCCACCCCCGACATTAATACTTTTAACCCTGCATTGTTCACTCCTACATTCCATTCGAATGACTTGGACCTTCTGGCCCGATGAATTTCTGAACTTTTTAAAAGCTAATTCTCTGCTCCTGTATTACCTAGTTTCCCCATCAAGCCTTCCTTTGGAGGTTTGCCATGAGTTGCTTGAACACCAGAGAGAGAAGGGGACTTGCCAGCTGGCTAATCACAGCACAGACTGAGTTTCTGTTGACATTCAGACATTCCTATTATAATGAATCTTAATTTTGATATTTCACAGCCCGCATAGTATTACAGCATCACAGCTTGTACCTGTTGTGTTTTGACTACATCTACAGAGCAAGTTACTTCAGCATAAACACCTACACTCTCTCTCGCACTGGTCATATTCTCTAAATGCTAAATTCCTATCATTTAAATAAAATGCTATCAGTGTCTAAAATGCTAGCATTCTTTTTTCTCTTCATATAATTAATTTTTCTCAGATCTAAATTCCCATGCTAAATTCTTCATTTTTATATTTCTATAATGATGTATCCAACAACAATGAAACAACTTGAATTGTCCCTTAAGCACAGCAAGAATGCACTATGTGGTACAAAACAGAGTTTTTCTTGTGCTATGGGCACATTACACAGATGTATAAAATCAGTACTTACCTTATGCAAGTTTGTCTCCCACTAGGCTCAGCACCTCAATGCCAAGTCCACATGCATTTATGAGCTGTTGTCACAGTTTATAGAGGAGGACTGACTCCTCCTCTCTGAAGGGGAGAGTCCAGTTAGGGAGAAGCCCTCCCCATAGCGTTCAGGGCCAGGGTTTCACGCTAGATCAAAAAAGAAAACGTGATGAGTCATCCCCTCATGATGCTACAACTGGTTAACATGTTCTTTTCAAGGATGGCAGTTAAAGATTAAATACAAAGTTTCACACTGATTGGACCATATCTGCAAGCAGGTGAAGTATCCAAGTATGGCGCTTTCTTTTCTTCATTTTGTTAACCATTTAAAACAAATTGAAGTATAGTTAATTTACAATGTTGTATTGGTTTCAGGTGTACAGCAAAATGATTCAGTTATACATACACACATGTATATACACATATATATATTCTTTCTCAGATTCTTTTCCCTTATAGGTTACTACCAAAGATTGTGACGAGTTCCCTGTGCTATACAGTATACCCTTGTTGGTTCTGTATTTTATACATAGTGTGTACGTTACTCCCAAACTCTGAATTTATCCCTCCCCTACATTTCCCCTTTGCTAACCATAAGAGTTTTTTTTTTTTTTTCTAGGTCTATGGGTCTATTTCTGTTTTGTAAATAACTTCATTTGTATCATTTTTTTTATTCCACATATAAGTGATATCTTATGATATGCTATTTGTCTTTCTCTGCCTGACTTACTTCACTTTATATGATCATCTCTAGGTCCACCCCTGTTGCTACAAATGGTATTATTTCGTTCTTTTTTATGCCTGAGTAATAGTCCATTGTGTATATGTACCACATCTCTTTATCCATTCATCTGTTGATGGACATTCAGGTTGCTTCCATGTCTTAGCTATTGAAATTGCTGCTGCCATGAACACAGCATGTATCTTTTTGAAGTAGAGTTTTCTCTGGATATATGCCCAGGAGTGGGATTGCAGGATCATATGGTAACTCTATGTCCAGTTTTTTAGGGAACCTCCATGCTGTTCTCCATAGTGGCTGCACCAACTTATATTCCCACTAAGTGTGTAGGAGGGTTCATTATTCTCTACACGCTCTCCAGCATTTATTTTTTGTAGATTTTTTAATGATGGCCATTCACTGGAGGGAGTTGATACCTCATTGCAGTTCTGATTTTCATTTCTCTAATAGTTAGCAATATTGAGCATCTTTTCATGTGCCTTTTGGCCATCTGTATGTTGACATATGTTTTTTGAAAAACTTACTGTAAGTGTTTCATGAATTGGATGCAAGGACTAGGGCAGATGATAAACTCTCCTGTGGGGATACCAGGGAGCTGGGGTCACTGCAGGACACATGGGCCTCTGCAGTACTTCTTACATTGAGTTGCAGATAAAACACAGGACACCCAATTAAATGTAAAATTTCAGACACACAACAAGTAATTCTTTCATGTAAGTATGTCCTAAACATTGTATGAAACATACTGATGAAGAAATTACTTACTGTGTATCAGACATTCACATTTATCTGTATTTTATCTGCTAAATCTGGCAAATCAACTTTTTATTCTTTTTCCTCTCTGCCACACTCAGATCAGCCTCCCTGGCATCTGGACCTTTGCACGTGTTACTTGTTCTGTTTGGAATCCTTGACCTTGAGCGACCACTCTATTTCCCCTATTGTGTGTTTTCTTACATTATCTTGACATTATGTTTTAATACTAAATTAAATCAGGACTCCCCCTAGAGCCTCCGCAGGAAGTGCAGCCCAGTCTGTACCTTGACTTTGGGCTTCTGGCCTCCAAAAGTGTGAGAGAATTCATCCTGTTGTTTTAAGCCCCCCAGCTGTAGTGAGTTGATACAGCAACTACAGGAAACCAATACACACTCGCGCTTACTGCCCCACAGCACAGGATTACTGTGAAGGAAATCCTACCCAGCTCATCACTCCACCCATCCAGCATTTAGCAAGTTACTCTCTGAAAGCTAAGGACACCTTCTGTAAATATAATCATGCTATACCATCATACTAAAATTTTATAATTTGTATAATTTATAATTATAGTTCCTTCATTTCATTAAATGTTCAGCATTCTAATTTTCCCCATTGTCACATAGAGATTTTTGGGGAGTGGTTTATTTGCAATAGGACCCGATGCTATCATTGGAGTGATAGGAATACGTATGTCTTGAAGACTTGGATGAATGAATACAGCTGTCAGGCAGATGAGAGCGTTGGAGATTGTGATGAATTCCCACAGCCCAGACCTGCACTCGTGGGGCACGAGGTGTGTGTGGAGCTGTACACGGTGGTATGACCGCTCATGGTTCAGTCCTGAGGAAACAGCAGGGCTGGGACCACAAAGGAACTCACAGACTGGGGGGAGGCCAGTGGTCTTCAGGGTTATTGGAGGTTTTTTCGCTCCAGGGGGAGGCACAGAGGTGCCCCCAGCTCTCCCTAGGGAGCACGAAGGCGAGGAGATTAGTGCGGCCAAGGGGACGACCCGCCCAGGCAGGGAGCAAAGGTGCTGAGGCCGGAAGGAGATGGCCCCCCAGGCCCCGGTGTGTGATGGGGCTAGAGCTCGGGGGGTGAGGATGGACGTGAGGAGGCCACCCTGCAGGCAGCAGGAGTCACTGAAGGAGGGACAGCAGGGCGTGATCCTCAGGTTTGCATTTCAGGGAAATAGCTTTGATGTCAGTAGAGAACAGAGCAGTGAAGCTGCAGTCAGGGAGCCCGTGTGTCTGTCCGCTCCAGCCCCGCCCCATCACCTGGGGGAGTGCCCACTCCAGGAGGAAGGAACCCCATACTCCAAAGGCCAGATTTCCTGGGGGGCATTCACTGCAGGCCCCGCATGTGACTAAAGCCAGAATCACTCCTAATCCAGGCTTTCTGGCTCTGTGCGAGGCCTGGGGAAATGACGTCATGTATGTTCATTCATATTAAATTCACACATGTGACCTGTGTTGTGGAGCCCAGGCCTGGGGGACGTCGCGTGAACTGCGGCTGAGGCCCCACCGAGCCTTGTGCAGCAGAGCTGTGACGACCAGGCGGCCAGGACAGGGTCCCCCGAGCACAGAGCTTGGGTCCCTTGGGTTCTTTCTTATTGTTTCCCCACCTCCCAGAACCCTAGAGAGTCCAGAGTAGACATAACAGTTGTTCAAAAATGCATAAGGAAAACATTTTTATTGCCAAAAGGAAAATGTCTCTCAAAGAAATAAAGAAAACGTCTTTCTGCCATGGCCCAGAAAGGTAGCTCTTTTCTGGGAAAACCGAAGAATGTCAGATATGAACTTTTACATTCTTCTCTTTGATAGACTATGTGACAGATGTTATATGATAACCCTGGAAAATGTAAGGGGACTATATAACCTGTTTCCTGTTCTAACAATTTTTAATTCCAAAACAGAGACAGGTTAGGAGAGTGAAAAATCTGATTTTCTTTTGATCATAATGAAAAAGAATACATTGTAAGTAAACTGGCTCATGGGAGCTTTTTATTTAATGACTACTAAAACCTTGGAATAGTTTGTTAATCTCACCCAGGATCTGTATTTAGGTAAAAACTTCATTGTTGGAAAATTTCAGAAGTTTGTTCCTGGGCAGCCCTGCCTGCTTTATTAAAACTTGCAAACCTTTCTGGCGTCTTGTAAACGTTTCTCATCCATGGGAGGCTTCCTCTGGCTGCCAGGCTGCAGAAACTTCTTCACGGCAGGGAGACTGCTGACTCTGGTTTTCAGGGCCTGCAATGCACAAGAGCACAGCTCAGAGTGAAGACAAAGACCAGCCCCGTCATGAGCAAGGTCAGGGACTCCAAGACCCTCCTAGACAAGGGCCAGCTGAGGCCCCTCCATCAGCACCAGGATGAGGCTGGACACAGACTCCCAGTGAGACTGGAAGATAACAGTGCAGCAGCGTTTTCCCCAGAGATGTCTTAGATTAAGACTCCATTTAGCTCAAGTCTTCCTGATCTTCCTCCTACACGTAAATCCTGCTGATGCACCTTCTCATGCAGTATGAGGAAGAGTAATGTGTCTCACACCACAACACAGATAAAGGCTCCAAGATATAAGACAGGAAGTTATAGGGGAATTGCGCTAGAACTGAAGACAGAAAACATGAAAGGTAAACGATGAGGCCAGTCAGAACCAATCTGCCCTCAGAGAGGGAGAGTCGGGCAGAGAGAAACCAACATGTGAGAGAAGGAACAGGAGCTGAGGGGAGGAAATGAGATGGTGGGAGACTCACTCAGACAGACTCAGGCAGAGAAAGAGGAGGACACAGCTGGGACAGAGGGAGGCAAAGAGGAAATGAGGACAGAGACTGAAATGGAACAGCAGTTGGGAGATGCCCAGTCCTGGGTCTCCCTCCTTATAGAAGGCAGGTCATTCTGTTTGGGGCAGCGTCCACCTCCACTGTCCTTGGCGTGACCAGATTCTTCCCATGCCCCAGACCAGGGCCTTGGAGTGACGTGTGGAGACCTGGGGACAGTGAGGCCTGGACAGTGTGGGGGACCCTCGCATCACATCCCAGGGTCCAGAGAGCAGATTCCGAGGTGGGAGGTGTGGGTGGTCCCCCGAAGGCGGTGGGAGAGCTCACCTTCAGCAGAGGGAAGTTGGCCAAAAGGCTGGGGTCCAGCTCTTCCACATAGTAGAGAAGTTCCACCAGCTGGATGTCAGCCCTGCTCAGCTTGTTGCCCACAAGGTAGTCTTGTCCGTGGCCCTTCAACACCTGGTGAGTGGAGGGGTCAGATCAGGAACACAGGCCCAGGCAGGCTGGGCACCTGCTCCTCCCCTGTCTCCCCAGCCCCATGTCCCCCTCCTCCCCACAATGAGTTTCTGCTCCCCACTGACTCAGTGAATGCTGGCCAGGTTGGTTCTTTCTGTTCCCTCCTCAATGAAACCAGACTACCATTTCCTTGTCCTGTTCCCTCCTGGCTGTGGTTGCCTTCCGTGTTTCTTCCAGGGGGCCAAGGGCTTCGCACCATCTGTACCATGTTTCTGTTGGCCCACACCCTAAAGTGTGCAGCCATGAGCTTAATGACTTGGCCTTTTATTTCTCTCTCTCTCTCTCTCTCTCTCTCTCCCCAACTTAGATAGTGACTTCATCTTCAAAACAGGCTCCTATATCCCTGGAGCAAACTATGGCCAACTCTGCTTTTCTTCACATCGCTTGTCTGCTCTCCTCATTTCCTCTCTTACAATCATTTTTTTTGATTCATGATTTTTGTTATACATGATTTCAGATAGTTTTGATCTTGAAATGTTCTCCTGTTATCTTCAAAGAGATACATGCTAGGTATCATGATGGAACACTATTTCCTTGATTTTACATGACTTTCTTCAGCAGTCTCAGAGCCATGTCACCAGAATTTGTAGGTTATTTTTCCCTAAACAGCTCTGCCTCTGCCTCTTTTTCCCCACCCCACTGAGCATCCTCTGTTTAGATACATTTCATCCATCCCCGAAACACTACCACATTTCCTGAAGGGCAGCTGGTCTCATGTCTCCCTACACAGGGTACCAGAATATTTTCTGACATATTGCTGGCGTTGTGCTCCTCTTGGATCAAGAGCCCCCAGAGCTTCCACAACCCAAGCTCTAATTATAACCATGAAACTCCATTGAATTGAGAATTCCATGCTGGGTCTGAGTAAATCAAAATGTTGCTGAAAAATTATAACTTGAGAAAAGCTAGTACAGTTCTTCCTCATAGTCAATTTTTTATAAAACGCCCTGAGACTCAGGGTGCTACATTAATATTCAGAAAGGCCTACAGAAGAGAAGGTTGATGTCCTAGCAATCCCAGGCACTGTTTTTCTTGTTCTTCTCATCTCAGTGCCAAAACTGTTGAACAGTCCACTCACTTTTTCAAATGCAGGAAGATAACAGTTTGTTGTCCTCTCTTTGATCTGGGCCATCTTGGCATCGTTTTGATCCAGTGGGCACATTGGCAAAAGCATGATCATTTCACCCAAATCTGCCACACCTTCTGAATACATATCAACCCTGAAAGACAAAATGACCAAAATGGCAAATGTCTCCTGCCTTAGATTTTACAGCTGAGAATGGATAAGAATGGGTCATCAGGAGTTGGCAAAGTAATTCACCTCCATTGGATACATTTCTCTATGCCAGCCATACAGCTATGATTGTTATTAATTTTAACATTTCATTCTAGAACAAGCCATTGAGTCGACATATGTCTAATATTTTTGTTACTCACACGACCACGCATGGGGACAGAGCACATCAGGGACCCATGCAGAGGAACAGACAAGAGAGAATCAGGTGGAGTCACTGCAGGTAACCACTGAGACCACACGTAGGGTTTGCCATCTCTGCTGTGATGTGTTCTGTGCACAGTTAGTGTGATGCATTGGTACCACTTCCGTCATGTCCAGGGAGAGTCCAAGCACCATGGCCCCAGTCACATCTCTCTCCCTGTCCCATCCTGTTACACCACCAGGCCCATTTAGATGCCCAATACTAGCACTTCCTCCAGTTATTCCCCATAGAAAATGGTTCCACAACCCTCTCACATATTGTTGCCCAACTCTGACCTTGTTTGCATTTTTCAAGACTCCACCCAAAACATCCCCTGAAATAGTGCATTTCTTCATACGGTTCCTGCAGGGCATATTGCAGGTAATTTTGTTGTTTTTCTTCCAAGCATGGTTTCCTACAAGAGTGTTTTTAAATAAAAATCTTTTTGAAATAGAATTAATATGCCATAATGTCACCCTTTCCAGGTGTCAAATTGTGTGATTTTTTGGTAAAGTCACAGAATTCTGTACCATCATCATACTCTGTTCCAAAATATTTTCATCACTCCCAAGAGAGATGTTGACTGTTTTCTCAGGCATTCAATATTCATCCCTCCCTCCAGCTTCTGGAAATCATTAAATTCCTTCCTGTTTTATGGACACGAATGTTCTGCACCTGCCAGACAAATGGAAGCATACAACATGTGTCATTTGTATCTGCTTCCTTTCACGTAAGAGAATGTTTACATGGTTCAGCCATGTGGTAGGGTGGATCAGGACTCCATTCTTCTCGTGGCCACATTACATTCCACTGTGTGGATGTACCACCTTTTGTTCCTTCAGTCATCAGTTAGCAGACATTTGTGTTGATTCCAATTATTGAATATTATGAACAACGCTGCTATGATCGTACGTGTACAAATTTTAGTGTGGTTTATCCATTTATTTTTATTATTTTTTTTGAGTGTGGTTTCTTTTTAATTTACATTGAGGCATTGCCAACTCATCTGGTAATTCTATGTTTAACTTTTGGAGTAACTGCTGTAGTTCCCTATACGATTTTAATTTCAATCATGTGGTCCCATCACCACAGAGAGGAGAACACCCCTCCCTCCCGAGATATGGTTGCATTGATAAATCTGGTTGATTAAATCCATAGCAAAATGTTTGATATAAGCCTACCATCTTGGGCTCAACCTCTGCTAACTCTTGTCAAGGGTTCAGCCCATAGAAAGGGCTAATAAATTAGGCCCCTGGTCGTCATTCCTATACTTTCTGGACCTTAAGAATCAACTCCTTTAGATCCTTCCCTTCCTGGGCCTTCCCCTCTAGACACTCAGATGCTTTGTCCCTTGTCTCTAGCTGTTGGAGGGTGTCCAGCTCAAAAGGGCCTCAGCCCCTGAAGTCATGGTTCTACCATCCTTTTGGCTTCATAGTGCATCAGTGTTTGGAAACCTTGTCACTGTGCTAGATCCATCTTCCGCATCCACTTACATAAGCACTCAATTCCACTCCAAGTTTACTCCTCCCTCATCCTCATAGGTCTTTGCTGTCCTGGACTCGGTTATGCCCTGTAAGGCTTATGGTGCTGCTGGTCATTATGCCCTGCCATGGTCCTGCTCCATCAAGGAGGGACCTACATTGTTCCTATTAATTGGTGACGAAAGAACAGAAAAAATACCGTACAGCACTCTCTCCTTCATGGATTTCCCATAGAGGTCATAGTTTGTGGCAAGGTAGTTGAGAATGGCTCTGCTCTGCACCAGCTTCATCCCGTCAACTTCAACCATACGCACTTGCTGGAACATCAAACTCCCATCTTTTGAAAGAAGAAAAGAAATAGAGTGAAATATTTGATGAATTACACCCTTTGAGGATGCAAAAATATTTGTTAAAATGACTGAAAATATAAACTGAAACACTAAAATGACCTGGTACGTGTAAGCAGGATGATATTTAGTTTTTAGCTTCCTATAGTCCTCCTTTTCCCTATCAACCTGACTTTTACTTTTCATCCTATTATTTCATTTATCTTTTTATTTCCCATTCAGATACATGGGCATTCCCTTACATTGTGTTGATTTGTTTTCATGGATATTTAAAAACAAAAGTTGGAAGATGCTGCAACAGTTCTGCCAACCAGCTTCCATTTAAAGGGGAAGTTACAAAGTGAGTCTAGGAATATGTAAGGCAGGTTTTGGAGTTTTCCATCTGGGTGCCTTTCCCTGCTCACCAAGTCTGCAATATTGCTGGGGTATTATTATACATTGTCAAACGCTCCAAAGAAAAGGGCTCACAGCAACTGCTGGACCTGTTTCTCCCCTTCTTTAATGAATGTGTTTTCCTGTCCTTGGGTGGGAGGGCTGTGTAGCATCTGAACTGATACAGTCACTCATGGTGCAGAAAGGCAGGGAGACCACAGAGAGGGTGTTCACAGGGCACCCGTATTTGCTGGTTGTTTAGCTAATACTCAGAGTCCCAGCCCTTCCTAGTCCTGAGTGAGCTGCAACACCTGCTCAAGGAGCCCTACCCATAAAGGGTTTAACCATGTTTAAACCATGTTTCTCCCTCTCCACTGACCTCGCTCCTACCATGCACACACATGGCATTGCTGGGGTTCAAACCTCAACTTACGACTTCTACTAGATCCTCCCATCAGAAGAATATAGTTTCTTGGTCTTACCATTTTTTAACTTATCCACGTATTCTGGAGTTTCTATCAATTTCTCTTCAAACTGGAAAGCAGAAACAGTCAATGAGTTCTTGTTATTTGATTCCACAGCATAACTGAACTCGAATGACCCCTGTGTGGTGCAGACTATAGAGAAGGGAAGATTTCTGAGTTTGGCAGGGTGCACAGAGGACAGTGATCATGGCCATTTGGAAGTTTAGATTAGAGCCACTGAGATAAAAGCATGGGTTGCAGCACGTAATGGCTCATTTTGCAGGTTCAATTCACCTCCACCGTGTCTCCACCTCTGTCAGTGATTAGGTAATGATTTGGGAGGGGAATATCCCTGGAGGGAATGCTGGGAAGTTCTAGTTATGGAGTTCTAATATCTCTGGAAAGCCTCTCCCTCCCTGTGAGGTGAGGATAGGGTATTGGGTATCCCACAGCATGTGGTACTCATGAGGCCAGTGACCCCCAAGATGCTGCCATCAGGGGCCTCTGCTGTATATTCCCTCCCTCTGTTGAATTTAATATTTTAAAAAGGAGGCTTAATAGTGAAAAGTTTGAGAATGGGGGGTTTCGAACATGCTCAGTGGAACAGTTTATTGTGGACCTACCTGATCTCATAGGATCAGACTATACAGACAGTGAGGTGTGTGGGCAACAATGTATAAAGTGTCCAGGTCAAGACAACATAAAGGATGGTTGGTGGTCACTGTGGGACGGTGGCCGAGGTGGGATGGGACTCGCTGGTGTGATGTAGTTTGTGAGGCTGATGGAGATGGGTCGGGTTGTGAGGATCAGCCTCTGAGCCCAGAGAACCCAGAAGTCCTGACCAATGGCCTCTGGTAAGCCTTGCCCCACACCCTCCTCAGTCAGGCTGGGCTGCACAAGGGAGGCCTGGGATGCTCTCAGCCTCTCCCCCTACTTCAGCCTCCTGTGCTGAACTCATCCTCCCCAGGGGATCTGAACACATCCTTGGACCCCAAAGCTGGACCACAGTGAAAACTGTAGGTTGTTGATTTGCAGAAATTAAACAACCTAGCCTGGCACTGTTTGAATTTTGTGTGTATTGTCTCTTCATGAACTTGAGAATGGACAAGGCTAATGTCCTGTGTACTCATGAAGCAATCGAGAAAGCGTAATCCCGGGGCTTAGGTAAACACGCTGTTAGGAGGCTCAGGGAGCACACCAGAGGTTCCCTTTGCAGGACAACACCTCACCTGAGACCCTCCTTTGCTGCTTGCTCTTCCCTGGGGGACCCGATCTCTGGAGTCTGTCAATGATTCTCTCCCTAGGAAACCCTCACAGAGTTGCTGGTCCTCCTGACCTGGGCTGGGAGGTGCTTTTCTCAGTGACACCTCTAGAGGGCAGCACTCAGCAGAGTCCCACAAAAACCTACAAGTTTGCTGCTGGGAATATGGCATTTTAACACTGTAAATGCTTGGGTGTCCTCCTAGGTGTTCCTCCCCTTCTTTTAATTACCCACTTACTTGTCTGTACCCTCACTAGAGTGTAAGATGCCTGAGGGCAGGGACTGTGTCTGTCTTGTTCATCCCTGTATCTCCAGGACCTGGCAGGGAACCTGGCACTTCAACGTGCCCAACCAATTCACTGCTGAGTGAGTGCGTTAAATCTACAGGTCACGTGTTACCATCCACCCCTCACCGTATTCTTCGTTTATGTTTTAACTGTAATTACATTTATTTTCTAATATTTATATTTTTGTCTTTTTTTCATGGAAATTAGTGGCATGCACAAAATAAACAGCAAATTACAATGATCCTCCCTGTACCCATCAACCAGCCTGAGTAATTATCAGCTCAACCCAACCAAGAGTCATCTATACGCCCACCTCCATCTCCCTCGTTATAAATAAAACAAATCCCAGATATCATGTCATTTTAAAATACTTCAGTGTGTATTTCTAAAGCATAAGAACTATTTTTAAACTAACCATAATATATTAAAACACCTGACACATTAACAATGATTACTTATCAATTGATATTCAATACTCACATTTGTAATTGTTGCATGAATGTCATGAATAATATTTTATGGCTTTAAAAGTCAAACTCCAGGGAATTTTCTTTTGGTCCAGTGGTTAAGACATGGGCTTCTACTGCCTTGTGACTGAGGTTCGATCCCTGGTCAAGGAACTAAGATCCCGCAAGCCACGCAGACAAAAAAAAAAAAAAATCCAAATAAGGCCCACTCACTGTGATTAGTTTCTTAAATTTATTTCAGTTGTTTATTCTCTTTGATAAGAAGAAATTTTAATAACAAATCTGTTAATCTCTTAACACCTAACAGACTTTTTGAATGCAAATTCTTAAAGGGTCATTTAATAAGAAAATCTCCTAGCTTATGTGAGAAAAGTAGTTTGATACAATCAATTTAGATCCAACTGGAGAAGAAAAGAACTCAGGACCTACCTCCACTCCAGCGGCAGCCAGGAGCCACCGGATGCTCTCCATCCTGCCCCGTCCATTGAAGTAGTGAAGAGTGGGCTTCCCCGCCATGATGGCAGTCTCCTGGCTTCTCTAAACCTAAGGAAAGAATGAATGAGTGAATGAATGAACAAAGCATAGAACCACAGAAGCAAACTGCACTGTATGATATATGGCTGAACAGCACCAACAATGCTGAAGTATCTGCCTCCCTCGGGGCAGAGTTGGAAGAGTCCCTGGAATGTCTTCCTTGGCCCACATTCCCACCCCCAATAGCTAACTGTCAGAAATTGCACCAAACCATTCTCCAGTCTCCACCGGGTAAAATCTGATTGTCTTGGCAGCCTAAGAGGTGAGTCTGTGGTAAGGATGCATGGGTGGGTATTAGGGAGGGGAGGGACTAGAGAACTAGCATTTACTGAAAACCTAATGGGCCTGACGCAACACTAACACCTTGGATGCATTATATCTTTAGTCCTCACAACAGTCAGTCGCATGAAATATTTATTATCTCCATTTTTCACTTGCTGAAATGGGACACTCAGAGCTTAAATGACGTTCATGGAAATTCCATGCCCAGGATTACAAAGAGGGCAGGGCTGAAACTCACACAGATGCAGGTCCTGGGAGCCTGGGAGGGAGGGGCCTTGGAGCTTCACTGACAGTGAGAAGGAAGAGGCAGAAGAGACTCTTCAGCGCCTTGGCTGTTATGCTGCATTTGTTCAAAAGCTGAAATTAGGGCTCAGATTTGCTTAACTGTTGCTCAAAAGATCCTAATTCTTTCCATAGACACAGGATGCTAATTCTTTCATTCCCTCCGCCGAATTCTACATTGCCTCTCTGGGTACATCTTATATCTAGAAAAAGGGATGTTGCTGCATTAACTTTACAGTCAGATGGAACTGACATTTGTTCAATGTCTTTCTTAGGCTGGGCACTCTCACAAATTGATTTTCATTTAACCCTACAAAAATCACCTGCTGTGAAGGTTGTCATTGCTCTCATTTTACAGTTGTCGATACTGAGGTTTCTAGAGTAACTTGACCAACCTCGGAATCAACCCCAATTCAATACAAAACCAAGTCTCGGCTTCATTTTCCATATTAGTATTTTTCAACATACGCGTGAAAATCCTTCATGGATTGTGGAATCCACTAAATTTTAAAATAAAGGATTGTTTCATGAGTTTTTAGTTTCAGTCATATGTGCATTGCATGTATGGGAGAAAGAAAGCATGTGTACACTCATTTGGATCATTGTAATGGCAAGAGATAGTTCAGTTGTGTCCATTTCACCAACTTTGAAAGCTCTTGGTCTGCAGCAGCCTGCGTGAGGTGTGGATATAGCCGGGAACCAAAGAATGAAACACAAGGCTTTAACAATGGACAGAACTAGTTCTGTCATGCCTGTGTATGGAAACATACAGAACTCCTTAAGAGCAGGAGTTTCAAAGCCAGGACTTAAGGATAAATAGTTGCATTTTCTATCCAAATCCCAAGCTTTGTTTAGAAAACATTGTTTCTCTTGCATATTTTGTTGTTGTGGAGTTCGGGAGAAAAATGTATTTCTCTTTACCCATAAAGCCTGAATGACTTGAAGTTTAGGTATCAAAATGATTTCAATATCCGCATTTCTTTGTTTTAAGGTGCCAGTTGTTTTTTTTAAACTATTGAAACGCCTTTATTTATTTTTGACTGTGTTGGGTGTTTGTTGCTGCGCACGGGCTTTCTCTAGTTACGTTGATCAGGGGCCACTCTTTATTGCGGTCCATGGGCTTCTTGTGGTGGTTTCTGTTGTTGCAGAACATGGGCTTTAGGTGCGCAGGCTTCAGTAGTTGTGGCTCGTGGGCTCTAGAGCACAGGCTCTGTAATTGTGGCGCATGGGCTTTGTTGCTCCATAGCACGTGGGATCTTCCTGTACCAGCGATTGAACCTGTGTCCCCTGCCATGGCAGGCGGATTCCTAACCACTGTGCCACCAGGGAAGCCCCAATATCCACACTTTAAATGTGAGATTCAATAGTCTAACCTTTAGAAAGTAAAGAATCCTTTGGAAATACACTGAACTCATCTGTCTTGTAATTGGAGTTTGTGTATATTGTACTTTCTTATCATGGGATCAGAGGTGCTGTGATTCAGCAGAATCCTGTGAAGGGCGTTGCTGTGAACTAGTGGTCACGGGTCCCCCTCACACTGAGCTCGCTTATCCATTGACCGAAGATCACGTTACAAAGGGAAATGAATTTTTAACTTATATGAGTTTTTATCGTATGTTTCTTATAAGAAACTTTCTTCACCTTTTGAATAAGAGGTTTCAAAAGGCCTGATCGAGGCTGGGGCAAAGCTGATATAAACTTCCTGGTCCCCAGAAATGAGGAACTAGAGAGATTTCATGATTTGCCATTAGTCACACATGGGTGGTCCTGATTTACACCCAATATCTAGCAAGTGTGTCCACCCCCAGGACAACTCTGGGAAACAGCTTCTAACATCCTACTGTCAAGAGGAGGAAACTTCAGTTCAAAGAGAAAAAGCTACTTGCGTAGCTGACACGTTTGGTGAGCATTGGGTGAGTTTTCAGGCGTCTTCTGACTTCTGGGCTGGGGCTTTTCCCCTCCACCAAGTAATGCTTAGGGACTCTCTACTGCTCTCTGAGACACTCGTTTCTTAATGTTTTTCCCCATTCGGAATCCTTAGTGAACTAGGGACAGAGGGAAAGGTCAAATTCACACGTTCCTTGCTGTTCTCTAACTGGGGGGAACTTAACAGGAAGAAAAACGGATACATGTGCCTCGCCCTATTTTGACACCCTAAACACATCCTGTGAGTAAACTGAGCACTAGTATAACTATGTTTGACCTTAACAAGGAAGTCGGCTTATGTTCCTTGAAAGGACTGTGTCCTGGGATGATTCCAGCGTGAACTGAAGGAGCTGCGTCGCGGAGGGGTGGGGGGAGGGGGGGAATTCCTAATGACAGCATTTCTTAGCAGAGAGAAGGGCGCACAGCAGCAAGGCCTGGCTCCTCTCCTTATAAGGTTCATACACCCAGGGGGGGTGTTTAATCTCTGTACCCCAGTGTTCTCTTTTAAAATACAGTTATATCTACTAAGGAGGGCTGTTGAGAAAATGAAATGAAAGTATAAAACATTCACAATAGGGACCGACAAGTCCAATTTCCCTCCTCTTCCCACTTCCTGGGAGACGGGTGAGACTCTGAGCACACTAGGTAGCCAGTGCATCTTCTTTATTCTGTCTGTACCTGTCTGTCTGTCTATCTATATCTATCTATCATCTATCTATCTGTCTGTCTGTCTGTCTATCTATCTATCTACTGTCTGTCTACCTCTTGACCCATAGCTCTAGTAGGAATCAGATTTTATACCTATCCAGACTTTTTTTCAACTAACTTGCTCTCTTTTTATTTGACTGTTGTGAAATGATTTAGTGACCCTTATTGATGAATAACCTGGATTGCAGGACGTTTTTTGGCAAAAGTGCAGGGAGATCTGGCACAGCACTGAACGCAGCCTCTTGTGGCCCCAAGACTGCAGCTGACCCCTGATCCTACCCCTGAACCATGCACCCCCATGCCTTTCCCCTCAGGCCTGGCCCCGCCCCCACTCACTCCCTAATCTGGGCACTGGGGAATCTTTCCCGCCCCACCCCCACCCCCTTTGTCTAGGTTCCAGCCAAGGCAATAGGAGACCCAGTGCTTTTCACAGTCTCAGGGGCTCACTGTTAACACGTAGTGGAAATGATCCCTTCTCTCCTACCTCCTGCTCCTTCCCTGCAAATGCAGAGGCTCCACTGATCTTTCTTCAACACCTTGTTTCTGGTTGGTGTGTAAACATATTTCCTTCTCTTAACAAGTTTCCTTCAAACTTCTGCAACTAACACTCACTGAGCAGTTTCCTGTGCTAAGAAATGATGGCTGGTGGGGAACACGATAGGAGCCTGATGTGGTCCCTGCCCTGAAGGGGTTTACATCTAGTCAGAAAAACAGGTTTGTAGGCAACCTCCAGTGCCCAAGAGCCCTGTGGTGACTTCACCTTAATTGGTTCCAAGCCAAGAATCATGATTCTCTCAGTCAAACAAGTCAGAGCAGGGGGAGCGGCTGCAGGCTGAGAAAGCTGAGGGTGCTGCCCAGCTGCCCAGGTGGCCCACCTCCACGGCATCTCAGCCTGCAAGTCAGCGACTCCACCCCATGTCTGCCTCCTCCTCTTCATGTGGGATCCTCCCTGTGCAAACACTGTTCTCTGTAGCATCTTGCAAAGTGCTTTTCCTCATTGTCATCTCAGTATCTTCTCTTTTCAGTATCTTAGGTACTTCCCCTGTGAATTCTGTCATGGCCTGGGCAGTTCCAGGACTTCCACAGGATCTCACTGAAACTCTCCTATGTGAGGACTTTGTTCGTTCTTACATTCCAGTTCGAATGACTTATATCTTCAATGCCAGGTGAACATCTGTGCTTCTAAAAGCTAAGTCTCTGTTCCCGTGGTTATCGAGTTTTCCCATCTAGACTTCCTGGGTTTGGAAGTTTGAAAAGTCATACACACCAGTGACTCTTAACGGGGGGAGCTTTTGCTGCCCCGTACCCCGGAGCGTACTTGGCAATGTCTGGGGACATTTTTGGTTGCTAAAACTAGGAGGGAGGGCACCACATCACTGGGTAGAGACCAGAGGTGCCTCTGATGTGGGGGGGCCCTGCCTCCTACATGCATCTCCTTGTCCACACCAGTCACTCTGGACTGTACCCAGCTTTCTTCATCAAGTCCGTTATCCTAATAGACACATTTAGGGGATGTTTAGTTGAAAACACCTATGGTTGATGCAGTTGGCTATTAAACTATGTAATCTTCCAGGATAAAGTATTTTGTAAAACACAGTAATTCTCCTGTAGCCACGTGCACCCTCTATTCTAATCTCCAGGCTGTCACTGGACGAGGAAGGAATTTCACACACACCCTGTGTTCTTTCTACAAGTACAGAGTGAAATGACGTGTCAACAGTATTGATGAAGTGATGCTTTCTTGCAAAACGTGTAAATAAGCTGTCACTGCAGATATCTAAGAGATATAAAGTTTGCAAATTTGAGGAAATGTATATGTTCACACCACTTTCAAGTACATTCCTTAAGCCTAACTCAAGGTACATGACTATAATAAATATTTTTAACGAAAGAAAAGACAATAGACAGAGTAGCTTCCTCCAACAAAGAATTACCCCGCTCGAAATGTCAATAGGGCCAACCCTGCTTCGGCCCATTTCTAGGTTTCCCATGAAGTGGTTGAACTCGAAAGACAGAAAGGGACGTGCCAGCTGGTTGACCACAGCAAAGACTGAGTGAAAATCCAGTTTTGCTGATGTTGACTTAATTATTCCTCTTATAATAAATCTTAATTTTGAGTTTCCAAAGCCTGCATGGTATTAAAGCATCACAATTCTATCTGCTGTGTGTCGACTACACCTACAGAGTAAGGAAGTTTAGCATAAACACCTGCACTCTCTCACACACTCGTCACTTTCTCTGATTGTCTAAAGTGCTACCATTCTCTTTTCTCCTCATATCCTTACTTTTCCTCAGATCGAAATTCTCATGCCTGGGTTTCTAAATTCTTCATTTTTACATTTCTGTAACAATGTGTCCGACAGCAATGGACTAAAATTGTCACCTAAGCACAGCAAGAAGTCACGATGTGAGTATGAAACAGTTTTTCTTGTGCTATGGGCATATTACACAGATGTAAAAAATCAGTACTTGCGCTATGAAAGTCTGTCTCCCACTTGGCTCAGCACCTCAAAGCTGAGTCAACCTGTGTTTATAAGCTGTGTTTACAGTTGACTAACTCCTCCTCCCTGAAGGGGAGAGGGTCCACTTAGGGAAAAGCCGCTCCCAAGGTATTCAGGGCCTTGGGTTCCAAGCTAGATTAAAAAAAAAAAAAAAAAAAGGTGTCATCCTCTTATCGTGATACAATTGGTTAATATGTTTCTTTTTTTTTAAATTTATTATTTTTTGGGGGGTACACCAAGTTCAATCATCTGTTTTTATACACATATTCCCGTATTCCCTCCCTCCTTCGACTCCCCCCCCACCCTCCCTCGAGTCCCCCCCACCCTCCCCGTCCCAGTCCTCTAAGGCATCTTCCATCCTCGAGTTGAACTCCCTTTGTTATATAACAACTTCCCACTGGCTGTCTATTTTACAATTGGTAGTATATATATGTCTGTGCTACTCTCTTGCTTCGTATCAGCTTCCCCTTCACCTCCCACCCCCCCAAACCTCGAGTTCTCCAGTCCATTCTCCGCATCTGTGTCCTTGTTCTTGTCTTGTCACTGAGTTCATCAGTACCATTTTTAGATTCCGTATATGTGAGTTAGCATACAATATTTGTCTTTCTCTTTCTGACTTACTTCACTATGTATGACAGACTCTAGGTCTATCCACCTCATGACATATAGCTCCATCTCATCCCTTTTTATAGCTGAGTAATATTCCATTGTATATATATGCCACATCTTCTGTATCCATTCATTTGTTGATGGGCATTTAGGTTGCTTCCATGTCCTGGCTATTGTAAATAGTGCTGCAATAAACATTATGGTACATGTTTGCTTTCGGATTATGGTTTTCTTTGGGTATATGCCCAGTAGTGGGATTACTGGATCACATGGTAGTTCCACTTGTAGTTTTCTAAGGAACCTCCAAACTGTTTTCCATAGTGGCTGTACCAACCTACATTCCCACCAACAGTGCAGGAGAGTTCCCTTTTCTCCACACCCTCTCCAACATTTGTTGTTTCCAGATTTTGTGATGATGGCCATTCTGATTGGTGTGAGGTGATACCTCATTGTGGCTTTGACTTGCATTTCTCTGATGATTAGTGATGCTGAGCATCTTTTCATGTGTGTGTTGGCCATCTGTATGTCTTCTTTGGAGAAATGTCTATTTAGGTCTTCTGCCCATTTGTGGATTGGGTTATTTGCTGTTTTGGTATGAAGCTGCATGAGCTGCTTGTATATTTTGGAGGTTAATCCTTTGTCCGTTGTTTCATAGGCAACTATTTTTTCCCACTCTGAGGGTTGCCTTCTAGTCTTGTCTATCGTTTCTTTTGCTGTGCAAAAGCTTTTAAGTTTCATGAGGTCCCATTTGTTTATTCTTGATTTTATTTCCATGATTCCAGGAGGTGGGTCAAAAAGGATCTTGCTTTGATGTATGTCATAGAGTGTTCTGCCTATGTTTTCCTCTAGGAGTTTGATAGTGTCTGGCCTTACATGTAGGTCTTTAATCCATTTGGAGTTTATTTTTGTGTATGGTGTTAGGAAGTGTTCTAATTTCATTCTTTTACATGTAGCTGTCCAATTTTCCCAGCACCACTTATTAAAGAGGCTGTCTTTTTTCCATTGTATATTCGTGCCTCCTTTGTCAAAGATAAGGTGCCCAAATGTGTTTGGGCTTACTTCTGAGTTCTCTATTCTATTCCATTGGTCTTCCTTTCTATTTTTGTGCCAGTACCATACTGTCTTGATCACTATGGCTTTGTAGTATAGTTTGAAGTCAGGAAGCCTGATTCCACCAACTCCATTTTTCCTTCTCAAGATTGCTTTGGCTATTTGGGGTCTTTTGCATTTCCATACAAATCATAAGATTTCTTGCTCTAGTTCTGTGAAAAGTGCCATTGGTAATTTGATCGGGATTGCATTGAATCTGTAAATTGCTTTGGGTAGTACAGTCATTTTCACGATGTTGATTCTTCCAATCCAGGAACATGGTATATCCCTCCATCTGTTTGTGTCGTCTTTGATGTCTTTCATCAGTGTCTTAAAGTTTTCTGCATACAGATCTTTTGCCTCCTTAGGCATGTTTATTCCTAGGTATTTTATTCTTTTTGTTGCAATGGTAAATGGGAGAGTTTCCTTAATTTCTCTTTCTGCTCTTCCGTTGTTCGTATATAGGAATGCAAGAGATTTCTGTGCATTAATTTTGTATCCTGCTACTTTACTAAACTCTACTTTACTAAACTCATCAATTAGTGCTAGCAGCTTTCTGGCAGAGTCTTTAGGGTTTTCTGTATATAATATCATGTCATCTGCAAAGAGTGACAATTTTACTTCTTTTCCAATTTGGATTCCTTTGATTTCTTTTTCTTCTGTGAATGCTGTGGCTAAAACTTCCAAAACTATGTTGAATAATAATGGTGAGAGTGGACACCCTTGTCTTGTTCCTGTTCTTAGAGGGAATTCTTTCAGTTTTTCCCCATTTAGAACGATGTTGGCTTTTGGTTTCTCATATATGGCTTTTATTATGTTGAGGTAATTTCCTTCTATGCCCATTTTCTGGAGAGCTTTTATCATAAATGGATGTTGAACTTTGTCAACAGCTTTTTCTGCATCTATTGAGATGATCATATGGTTTTTATCATATGGTTTTTAATATGTTTCTTTCAAGGTTGACAATTAAAAGATAAACACAAACTTTCAGGTTAATTGGACCCTCTCTGCCAGTCAGTGAAGTATGGCATCTTGAAAACACTAACTGTAAGGTTTTCATGAATTCGATGCAAGCACTAAGGCAGATGGTAAACCTCTCCTGTGGGGGTACCAGGGAGCTCCGGTCCTAAAAGGGCACATGGACCTCTGCAATACTTTTTACATTGAGTTGCAGATAAAACACAGGACACCCAATTAATGTGAACTTCAGACACATAATAAACAACATTTTGTGAAGTACATCTTAAACATGGTATGGAGCATACTTATAGGAAAAATTATTTATTGTGTATCGGAAATTCACATTTAACGTGTATCCTGTATTTTATCTGCTAGATCTGACAACCTGATGTTTTACACTTTTTCCTCTCTGCGACACTGAAATCACCCTTCCTAGGCTCTGTGCCTTTGCACATGCTATTTGTTCTGTTTGGAATACTCTACCTTGAGCTACTACTGTATTTCCCCTATGAAGTCTTTTCTTACATTATCTTGACATTACAAGTTTAAGATTATTTCCCCCATAGACTATGAGCTCCTGGGAGCCAGGCCTTCACTTTGCTTTCACTCAAGTCCTCACAGTTCAGCATAGACCTGGCACATACTAGGAGCTCAATAGATAACAGAGCTTTTTCAAAGTTATTAAGTGGAAAATTTGTAACAAATACAAAGTAATAGACTACTATAAAAACCTCAATGCACCCATGCCGTGCTTCAGCAATTGCCAACAATCTTTTTTCATCTCTACCCTATTGTGAATGGCATGATAGCCTTCAAAAAAAAAAGAAGAAAAAGGTCCATGTCCAAATACCTGGAAGCTCTGGATGGGACCGAATTTGGAGAAAGAGCCTTTGCAGATGTAATTAAGAAACTTGAGGTGAGAGCGTCCTGGATTACACGGATAAGCCCTGAACCCAAAGACAAGTGTGCTTATAACAGAAGAGAAAATACACACACACACACACACACACACACACACACACACACACACACACACAGAGCATGAGGTGATGTGAAGTTGGAGGCAGAGACTGAAGCGACGCAGCCACAAGACATGGAAAGCAAGGATGCAAAAAAAGCCACCAGCAGCCAGAAGAGGCGGGAAGGACCCCCCTTAGAGCCTCCGGGGGAAAGGCAGTACCTTGACTTTGGGCTTCTGGCCTCCAAAAGTGTGAGAGAATTCATCCTGTTGTGTTAAGCCCCCAGCTGTAGTAAGTTGCTATAGCAACTGTTGCTGACACTGGGCCTCTGTTCACAGGGGCCCAATAGAAATGTGGAGACAGAGTTTTGGGTGAAGTAGAAAAGAGAAGGTTTTATTGCTTTGCCAGACACAGGGGGCCACAGTGGGCTCATGCCCTCGACACTGTGTGACCCACCTGGAGGGGAAGTGAGGAGTTTATAGTGTGCAAGGAGCAGGGCGTGATCAGCTCGCGGACAGTTCTCGGATTGGTTGGCAGCAAGGTGACGTTTCAAGCATCCTCAACCTTCAGGTTTCAACCAGTCTAGGGTCTACGTTCTTGTGGTCAGCAGTTTCCATCTGGTGGGGGTCTGCTTCCTGTAAAAACAACTTGGGAATGTGCGTCAGGCCTTTATCTATATCTTCTAGGGAACTGGAAGTTAGCTGTATCTGCCATGTGGCAGAATTACAGTCTAACGTGTTACCAGTTCCCTAGCCCAACTGTTATTCTTTGTTTCTACATTTTCACATATGTTCACATTTCCCAATCATCAACTCTTTTATTTTTAAAGACATATTTCATTATTTATTTTATTTATTTTATTTTTGGCATCATTGGGTCTTCGTTGCTGTGCACAGGCTTTCTCTAGTTGTGGTGAGCAGGGGCTACTCTGCTGCAGTGCAGGGGTTTCTCACTGAGGTGGCTTCTCTTGTTGCAGAGCACGGGCTCTAGGTGTGCGGGCTTCAGTAGGTGTGGCTTGCAGGGTCTAGAGCACAGGCTCAGCAGTTGTGGCGCACGGGCTTAGTTGCTCCGCAGCATGTGGGATCTTCCTGGCCCAGGGCTCGAACACATATCCTCTGCATTGGCAGGCAGATTCTTAACCACTGGGCCACTAGGGAAGCCCCCCAATCATTAACTCTTGAGTCAGCATTTTACTTCAAAGGACAAGTGTGGGAAGACATTCTGGAACCTTTTTGATGTGGGCCAAGCGATGGGATTCTTGAGCAGTGGAGGAGCTGAGGGTGCGGGGCGTGGAGACTAATATCACCCTGTTTGGTCCTGAGGGATGGCTGGTTAGCCAAAGACGGGTAAGATTCCTCAGAGGAGGAACAACCTAAGACAGGCACAGCCGCAGAGGGGCCAACAGAGTTGGTGCATAGAACCTTCCTTATATCACCGTGTTTGGCCCTGGAGGATGACTGGTTAGCCAGAGACGGGTAAGATTCCTCAAGGGAGGAACAACCTAAGACAGGCACAGTCGCAGAGGGGTCAACACGGGTGGGGCACAGACCCCCAATATCTGAGAGAGGTCTCCTGCCCCCAGGGCTGTTTTGCTCTCCACCCCCAGCTCAAATCCACACCTGCTCAACTCAGACCCAGGAAGTAAACAAAGATAATTGCCTCAATCATGTGAGGCCTTTGACTGTTTATGAGTGTAACCTGAGAATGTTAGCCCACGAACTCAATAAAAGCAGCCTGGGATGAGTCAGTGGGGCTCTTGATCCAAGAGGTCTTGAGCCCCCCGGTCCCATCTTTCTCTTCAGTCTGTGTCTGTGTCTTCTTCAAGCTTGCGGCACCCGTCACTCACCTCGAGTTGCCGAGCTGGTCTCGGCAAGTGGCGCCCAACGTGGGGCTCAAAAGGCTTGAGTGACGAAGGTTCACGGAAAGTGAAATTGATAAAAATAAAGAATTGGGAAGTGCCGTGAAGCCCCCAAGAGGAGAGTAAGAGGCCTCTGAAAAAATCCTGCCAGTAAGTAAATCTCTTGGGTAGTCTGTGTTCGGGGTAAAATATGGGAAATAAAGAAAGTTCAGATTAATATCGACCAGATGTATGCCTGTTACGGCAGCTCCTAAGGGCAGGTGGAGTAAAAAGCAAGTGAAGGTCTTGTAAAAAGCAAGTGAAGGTCGATTGTTAGAAATTCTGTAAATAGTTGAGAATATTGTATATCGTTTCCTTCTTTAGGCTAATACTGGGTTTATGTACTTGGGGATAAGGTTGGGAGCAAACTTAAAAAATTGCATTCTAAAGGGACTCCCGTACCAGGTTCTGTTTGGTCAATGTGGTCTCTGATTAAGTTAGTATTAGAGCCTCTATGGGCTCCTGAAGGCTCAAAAGATAGCTCTGATGAAAAAGCCGATCCGTCAGAGGACCGATGGGCATGTGCGGTGCCAAACAAAACTGAAAAACAAAAGGGAATACAAATGGCTGAGGGATTAAGACCCTTGGCTCCCTCACTTGTGGAGAAGGGCGAACTTCCTATACTGCCCCCTCCTCCACCCTCTTTAATGCCGCCTGGGGGAGCTTATGCCTTTCCTGTGTCTAAAGGACACTCAGTTTTATCACCCTTACAGAAGGGCATTTTGCAGGCTAGACAAGAGGGAGATCTGGAAGCTATGCAAATGGCATTTCCAGTGACTGTTCATGAAAGGGTGGCACCTGGAGTGGATCCTAATAATCCTAATGGAATTTATGAGGCAGTACATGAGCCGATACCCTTAATCAAAGGGCAAAAACAGCCTGGACTTTGTCCAAGATGTGGAAAAGGATTTCACTGGTCAAGCCAGTGTAAATCTAACTTCCATAAGGATGGAATCCCCTTGTCGGGAAACTATCAACGGGGCTCACTCCTAGCCCCGCAACCAAAGGGAGCCTATCAGATCTAGAAACAGGCAGAAATGGCCCAATACTCCGCAGTGTCATGGAATTATCACCAGCCACAGCAGGCAGCGCAGCCTTAGACCTTCCTTGTGCAGAATCTATTATTATACTGCCTGCAGAAACTCCAACATTGGTCAGAACAGGAATTACTGGACCTTTGCCAAAAGAAACCGTTGGCTTAATACTAGGAAGGTCTGGTTTAACATCAAAAGGAATTAGAATTCATACTGAAGTGATTGATAATGATTATACTGGAGAAATTAAAGTGATGATATCAACTTCGGTTCCATGGAAAGCCCATCCAGGTGATAGAATAGCACAGTTGCTTATTCTGCCATATTATAAGATTGGCAATAGTACAAAAGTAAGGAGAATGAAAGGCTTTGGAAGCACAGGAGAGGCTGGAGTTTTCCTCTCTGAAAAAATTTTAGAAACACGCCCGACGTGCTCAGTGACTATAGATGGAAAAGCTTTTAGAGGATTAATAGACACAGGTGCTGATGTTTCAATTATAAGCAGTAATCATTGGCCTTCTCGCTGGCCTACTTGTCCTGCAGACATCACAGTGGTAGGTTTAGGTAGAGCTCATGGCTTGCAGCAAAGTGCTAAAATATTGCCTTGTATTGGCCCAGATGGGCAGCCAGCCCACTTACAACCCTATATAGCAGACCTTCCAATTAATTTATGGGGAAGGGATTTATTGCAACAATGGAAGGCTGAAATCCACATTCCAACGATAGATACTTATAGTATGCAAAGTCAAGAAATGCAAATAAATCAAGGATATCAGCCAGGGTTAGGTTTTGGTAAATATCATCAAGGGAAACTATTTCCCATTCCAGCTGAAGGTAATGCAAATAGAGAAGGTCTTGGATATCAGTCTTTTCACTAGTGGCCACTGTTCGTAAAAGCTTACTGCTTCCCCCAGCACCAATCCCATTGACCTGGAAAACTAATACACCTGTATGGGTTGAGCAGTGGCCTTTAACCATAGAAAAGTTAGAAGCTCTAACAGAATTAGTGACTGAACAGTTAGAAAAAGGACATATTGAAGAATCTTTTAGCCCATGGAACTCTCCAGTATTTCCAATAAAGAAAAAAACTGGTAAATGGCATTTATTAACAGATCTCAGAGCAGTCAATGCAGTTATACAACCAATGGGGGCCTTACAACCAGGCCTCCCATCACCTAATATGATCCCTGCTAATTGGCCTTTAATAGTTATTGATCTGAAAGACTGCTTTTTCACCATTCCATTACATCCCAAAGATAAAGAAAAATTTGCTTTTTCTGTGCCTGCACTAAATAATAAAGAACCTCGAAAAAGGTTTCAATGGAAGGTGTTACCTCAAGGCATGTTGAATAGCCCTACTATTTGCCAGAATTTTGTTGCTAAAGCCCTTGAACCAGTACGACTAGAATTTCCTAATTGTTATCTTATCCATTACATGGATGATATCTTGTGTGCTGCTCCTAATCAGGATTTACTTACTTCTGCGTATATTAGCATGCAGCTTTGCCTTGATAGAGCAGGACTTAAAATAGCTCCAGAAAAGGTACAAATGCATAGCCCATATCAATATTTGGGCACAATAGTTGATAGAACAACTATTAGACCACAAAAGGTGGAACTGAGGTCAGATCAAATCCAAACTCTTAATGATTTGCAAAAACTCCTAGGAGATATTAATTGGCTTCGCCCATGCATGGAGATCCCCACCTATGCATTGTCTAACCTATTTGCTTTGTTAAAAGGGGATTCAAAATTAAATAGTCCAAGAACTTTAACATCAGCTGCTTTAGAGGAACTAAAACTTGTAGAAAGTAAAATTCATTCTTCTCAATTACAGAGAGTAACTGTTAATCAGCCATTGCAATTAATTATATTACCTTCTCCTCATTCACCTACGGGGATATTAATGCAAAATGAAGGAATTGTGGAATGGTTGTTTTTAGCAAATACTGTGGTAAAATCCTTGTCACCTTATTTAGAATTATTAACTCAGTTGGTTCTGAAGGGAAGAACTCGAAGTAAGCATTTAATTGGAACTGACCCTTCACATATAATTATTAATTTAACTACTAAAGAAATTCAGGCTTGTTTCCAAAATTGTGTAAGTTGGCAAATTGCCTTTGCTGATTATATTGGAAAAATTGATAATCACTATCCGAAAAATCCCATTTTGCAGTTTCTTAAGAGAACTCAATGGATTCTACCTCGAATAACAAAATCTGATCCTATACCAGATGCTTCTATAATTTTTACTGATGGCTCTAGTAAGGGCCGAGCGGGATATACGGGATTTAAAACACGACAAATCCCTGTCCCTCACTTTTCAGCTCAGCAAGCAGAATTATATGCAGTTATCTGTGCTTTGCAAGACATACCTCAGGCCGTTAATATTTTATCTGATTCTGCCTATGTGGTTCAAGCCACTAATATGATAGAAACTGCTACTATCAAGCAGTCTATTCCACAGCCTCTTTATGATCTTTTTCTATTACTTCAACGAGTTGTCCATTCTAGAAACGCTCCTTTTTATATTACCCATATTCGGGCCCATACTACTTTGCCTGGGCCTCTGGCAACAGGTAACAGAGCTGCTGATAGACTTGTTGCACCCGTATTGGATGAAGCTCAACATATCCACCAATTGACTCATGTAAATGCTAAAGGCTTAAAAATGAAGTTTGATATTACATGGAATCAAGCCAAAGATATATTAAGAACGTGTCCATCATGCCAAATTATTAATAATCCTCAGCAATCTGAACCTGGTGTAAACCCACGGGGCTTGCGCCCTAATTCTTTATGGCAAATGGATGTTACTCACATCTCATCCTTTGGTAAGCTCTCCTATGTGCATGTAACCATTGATACATTTTCTCAATTTATATGGGCTACTGCCCAGTCTGGTGAAACTGCAAAGCATGTGCAAAAGCATTTATATGCATGCTTCGCAGTCATGGGGTTGCCACAAGCCATTAAAACAGATAATGGCCCTGCTTATATTAGTGAAGCATTTCAACAATTTCTTGATATGTGGTCTATATCACATTCTACAGGACTTCCTTACAACCCCCAGGGACAAGCAATAGTTGAAAGAGCAAACCAACTACTTAAAAACATGCTCCAAAAACAAAAAGGGGGAATCACCCAAGGGCAACAAACAATTTTAAATAAAGCCTTATTTACTATTAATTTTTTTAATGTATCTGCACAGGCTACAGATACAGCAGCTGAGAGGCATTTTCAAGCCTCGTCTAAGAATGTGACTCATTTTAATGATGCACAGCCGCTGCTATGGTGGCAGGACCCATTGACTAATATCTGGTCATCAGGAAGGTTAATCACATGGGGAAGAGGGTTTGCTTGTGTGTCACCAGGACAAGGCCTGGAAACTGTGTGGATTCCATCTCGGAGAATTAAGCCATATGATGAGCGTTCCAAAGAAACGCCATCTTGAGTGGGATATAGAATCTCCGGAGATGAACTTTGTACATTTGTTTTCAGGTTTGAGCTTTGGATACTAAGTTTACTAATTATGCCATCCCTGATAGACCTTTGTGTGAAATAAAACGGATATGGGCTGACAGACAAGATCAGATTCTTTGGGATGTTTGCTGTGGGACGGAGGGTGTGATACTACTTAATGGTTCCTATGGAACAGTATGAAACTGGTCCCCTAAGGGGTATGCAGTCTCTAATGGTTTACACCAAAACAACTCCTCCTGCAATCCCTATAAAAGGTTGTAATGGCATATACCAATATTGCCATGCACTCGCCCTATCCCATCTTATGGCTTAGGATTGGATTAATACTTCCTTGGCCTCAATTAGAGAATGGCAAAGCTCACACAGAAATATGGAAACTTCCCTTAAGTTTAAGAACATTACAAATCTGGAATGGCCATGATGCCAGTGACACATCTGCTGGGATATGGAGCGGATGGTGTCACACTGGACATACAACAATTACAAACTAAAATAACTGGCATGCAATATGATTTTTGCAGTCTCTACACCAAATTTACTACTTTACAAAGTATAGCTGATGGATTAAAAGCATTGCATCCATTGGATTGGATAAAAGGCATGAATAGCAGTCTCCTAAGCATTTTGATACTTTTTGTTGTCTTTTAATTATCCTATGTTTAAGTTCTCAGGTGCACAGGAGGAACGCTCCAAGGATTGACAGAAAAATAACTCCAATAGGCTTATCTTCTCCTACAGGCTTATCTTCTCCTACGAAAACAAAAAGGGGGAGATGTGGGAAGACATTCTGGAACCTTTTTGATGTGGGCCAAGCGATGGGATTCTTGAGCAGTGGAGGAGCTGAGGGTGCGGGGCATGGAGACTAATATCACCCTGTTTGGTCCTGAGGGATGGCTGGTTAGCCAAAGACGGGTAAGATTCCTCAGAGGAGGAACAACCTAAGACAGGCACAGCCGCAGAGGGGCCAACAGAGTTGGTGCATAGAACCTTCCTTATATCACCGTGTTTGGCCCTGGAGGATGACTGGTTAGCCAGAGACGGGTAAGATTCCTCAAGGGAGGAACAACCTAAGACAGGCACAGTCGCAGAGGGGCCAACACGGGTGGGGCACAGACCCCCAATATCTGAGAGAGGTCTCCTGCCCCCAGGGCTGTTTTGCTCTCCACCCCCAGCTCAAATCCACACCTGCTCAACTCAGACCCAGGAAGTAAACAAAGATAATTGCCTCAATCATGTGAGGCCTTTGACTGTTTATGAGTGTAACCTGAGAATGTTAGCCCACGAACTCAATAAAAGCAGCCTGGGATGAGTCAGTGGGGCTCTTGATCCAAGAGGTCTTGAGCCCCCCGGTCCCATCTTTCTCTTCAGTCTGTGTCTGTGTCTTCTTCAAGCTTGCGGCACCCGTCACTCACCTCGAGTCGCCGAGCTGGTCTCGGCAGACAAGGACACAGGGGCTTATACACGGTTCCACAACTACAGGAAACCAGTACACACTCCCGCTTACTCTCCCACACTGCAGGGTTACTGGGAAGCAAATCCTACACCGCTCATCACCTCACCCATCCAACATTTAGTAAGTTACTCTCTGAAAGCTAAGGACTCTTTTCTAAACATAATCACACTATTCTATCACACTAAAATTTTATACTTTATAATTATAATTTCT